>NC_092744.1:16567102-17861102 GCF_047496795.1 Chiloscyllium punctatum
TTTTGTGATAGATTTAAGACAGATGTCAGAGGCAAGTTCTTTACGCAGAGAGTGGTGAGGGCGTGGAATGCCCTACCTGCTAATGTAGTCAACTCAGCCACATTAGGGAGATTTAAACAATCCTTCTATAAGCACATGGATGATTTTGGGATAGTGTAGGGGGATGAGCTGAGAATAGTTCACAGGTCGGTGCAACATCGAGGGCCGAAGGGCCTGTTCTGCACTGTATTGTTCTATGTTCTATTAACAGTTCAACACTAACACCAATAGGCCATCACCTCCCTTTGCAATGCCTTCTTACATGACTCGGTGTCAAATTTTGTTTTGTAATACTCATGTGACATTTCTCAGGTTGTTTTACCAGTGCAGGTGCTGAATGAATGCGAGTTGTGGGGTTAGACAGGATTTCAGCACCTAGTCCCAGCTGACATTCCACATCAATATTAAGGGAGATGATGGTATTATTGCTGGCCTATTAATCCATAGACCCAGGCAATGTGCTGGGAACCTGGGTTTAATCCCTACCATGTATGGAATTTGAATTCAACAAAAATTTGGAATCAAAAGCCGAATGATGAAATCATCCCTGATTATTGGGAGAAATCCCATCTGGTTCACTTAATACCCTTTAGGGGAGGAAACTGCTGTCCTAATCTGGTCTGGCCTACATATAAGAGCAACATGATTGATTCTTAACTGTCCTTTGGGCAATTTAGGATGGGCAATAAATGTTAGCCGAGCCAGCCAATTCCCATGAGTGAAAGATTCCTTCTCCATCAACATCACCAAATCTTGATCAGTCGATATGGTTGGTAACATGCTCACTTCTGAGAAAGAAAAAGGTGTTGACTTGAGTCCTACCCTTGTAACTGAACATAAAAATCAAGGCTGTTACTCCAGGTTGGGCGGGAGGAAGGGTGGTATATAGATGTACTCTATTGACATTCAGAACCGTGTTAAACCCAGGACCTGTTTGCCTGTAAACGACCCTGTAGTTGTGATGGAAAGAACAGGCTGAGTTCCAGTGTGCTCATCAATATTTATTCTGAATCAACACCACAGAAGGAGCTTTGCTGGATTTCATTATTTTATTGTTTGTAGAGGGGCTTTCTGTTTGCAAACTGACTGCTGCATTACATTATAACAATGACTACTCTTCAATGGTACACTATTGGCTGTACGGTATTGAGGGATATCCTGTAAACATACAGGATGCTCTTTGAATGACAGTCTTTCTACATTTTTCTCAATTTCTTCACTTGTCGGTTATAGATCTGGTGCTCAGCAGTCTAGCTGCACACAGCAATAGATATTGGACATCAAATGTATTCTGCTACCTCAGAGCCAAATCATGTGCGTCAGGGAACGTTAATGAACCAGCATGAAATGGCAAATCGATTTTCAGAAAGAGTCCCTCTGTATGACATAGGCAAAAATCTCGCAGCTGCTGCAAATCTGAAATAAAAGCAGCTAAATTCTGGAAACAAACAACAGGTTTCAGAGCAAGATTTTGCATTTCAGGTCAATGTCCTCTCATGTCTCTGATCATGTTTTCTGGGTCCTTAAGGGGGAGGGGGAGCAGCCCCAGATCGTGGTCCACATTGGCACCAACGACATAGGTAGGAAGAGGGGTGAGGATGTTAGGCAGGCTTTCAGGGAGCTAGGTTGGAAGCTCAGAGTCTCTGGTTTGTTACCCGTGCCACGTGATAGAGAGTCGAGGAATAGGGAGAGAGAAGAGTTAAATGCGTGGCTACAGGGATGGTGCAGGAGGGAGGGATTCCGGTATCTGGACAACTGGGGTTCTTTCTGGGGAAGGTAGGATCTCTATAAACAGGATGGTCTACACCTGAACCTGAGGGGCACCAGTATCCTTGGGGGGAGGTTTGCTAGTGCTCTTTGGGAGGGTTTAAACTAACTCTGCAGGGGCATGGGAACCTGGAGTGTAGCTTTCGGGTACAGGACCTTGAGTGTAGGGAGGTTAGGAACATGGCATCGATCTCGAAGGAGGGTGCCTGTAAACAGGAAGGTGACTTGAAGTGTGTATACTTCAATGCCAGAAGTATAAGAAATAAGGTAGGTGAGCTTGCAGCATGGGTTGGTACCTGGGACTTCAATGTTGTGGCCATTACAGAGACGTGGGTAGAACAGGGACAGTATTGGCTGTTGCAGGTTCCAGGGTTTAAATGTTTTAGTAGGGTCAGAGGTGGGGGTAAAAGTGGGGGAGGTGTGGCATTGCTTGTCAAGGATAGTATTACAGCAGTAGAAAGGGTGATGGAGGAAGACTTGCCATCTGAGGTAGTTTGGGCGGAGGTTAGAAATAGGAAAGGTGAGGTCACCCTGTTAGCAGTTTTCTACAGGCCTCCTAATAGTCCGAGAGAAGTAGAGGAAAGTATTGCGAGGATGATTCAGGAGAAGAGTGAAAGTAGCAGGGTGGTTGTTATGGGGGACTTTAACTTCCCAGATATTGACTGGGAAAGCTATAGCTTGAGTTCGTTAGATGGGTCGCTGTTTGTCCAATGTGTGCAGGAGGGTTTCCTGACACAATATGTAGACAGGCCAACAAGAGGTGAGGCTATACTGGATTTGGTTCTAGGTAATGAACCAGGCCAGGTGTTAGACTTGGAGGTAGGTGAGCACTTCGGGGGCAGTGACCACAACTCGGTGACTTTTACTCTAGTGATGGAGAGGGATAAGTGTGCACTGCAGGGCAACAGTTATAGCTGGGGGCAGGGAAATTATGATGCGGTGAGACATGACTTAGGATGCGTGGATTGGAAAAATAGGCTTCAAGGGAAGAACACAAATGATATGTGGAGATTTTTCAAGGAACAGCTAATGGGTGTCCTTGATAAGTATGTACCAGTCAGGCAGGGAGTAAAGGGTCTTGTGAGGGATCCGTGGTTTAATAAGGATTTGGAATCCCTTGTGAAAGGGAAGAGGGCGGCCTATGTAAAGATGAGGCGTGAAGGTTCAGTTGGGGCGATTGAGAGTTATAAGGTAGCCAGGAAGGATCTAAAGAGAGAGCTAAGAGCAGCGAGAAGGGGACATGAAAAGTCCTTAGTTGGTAGGATTAGGGAAAACCCAAAGGCTTTCTATAGGTATGTCAGGAATAAAAGGATGACTAGGGTAGGTATCGGTCCAGTCAAGGATAGTAGTGGGAAGTTGTGCGTGGAGGTGGAGGAGATTGGTGAGACACTAAATCAATACTTTTCGTCAGTATTCACTCAGGAACAGGACACTGTTGCTAATGTGAATATTGAGTCACAAGTGATTAGAATGGATGGCCTTGAGGTACGTAGGGAAGAGGTCTGGGGAATACTGGAAAGGATGAAAATAGATAAGTCCCCTGGGCCTGATGGCATTTATCCTAGGATCGTCTGGGAAGCTAGTGAGGAGATAGCGGAGCCATTGGCCTTGATTTTTATGTCGTCGTTGTCTACGGGAATAGTGCCAGAAGACTGGAGGATAGCGAATGTGGTCCCCTTGTTCAAGAAGGGGAGCAGGGATAGCCCGAGTAACTATAGGCCAGTGAGTCTCACTTCTGTTGTGGGCAAAGTCTTAGAGAGAATTGTAAGGGATAGGATTTATGAACATCTGGATAGGAATAATTTGATCAAGGATAGTCAGCATGGTTTTGTGAAGGGCAGGTCGTGCCTCACAAACCTTATTGAGTTCTTTGAGAAGGTGACCAAGGAAGTGGACGAGGGTAAAGCAGTAGATGTGGTGTATATGGATTTTAGCAAGGCGTTTGATAAGGTAACCCATGGCAGGCTAATGCAAAAACTACAGAGGTATGGCATTGAGGGTGCATTGGAGGTTTGGATTAGGAATTGGCTGGCTGGAAGGAGACAGAGGGTAGTAGTTGATGGTATAGGTTCATCTTGGAGTGCAGTTACTAGCGGTGTTCCACAAGGATCTGTTTTGGGACCATTGCTGTTTGTCATTTTTATAAATGACCTGGAGGAGGGGCTTGAAGGCTGGGTGAGCAAGTTTGCGGATGACACGAAAGTAGGTGGAGTTGTGGACAGCGAAGAAGGATGTGGCAGGTTACAGCGGGATATAGATAAGTTGCAGAGCTGGGCAGGAAGGTGGCAAATGGAATTCAATGTAGCTAAGTGTGAAGTCATTCACTTTGGTAGGAGTAACAAGAAGATGGATTACTGGGCTAATGGTAGACTACTTGGTAGTGTGGATGAGCAGAGGGATCTTGGTGTCCATGTACACAGATCTTTGAAAGTTGCCACCCAGGTAAATAGTGCTGTGAAGAAGGCATATGGTGTACTGGGCTTTATTGGTAGAGGAATTGAGTTCCGGAGTCCTGAGGTCATGTTGCAGTTGTATAAGACTCTGGTGCGGCCTCATCTGGAGTATTGTGTGTAGTTTTGGTCGCCATACTATAGGAAGGATGTGGAGGCATTGGAACGAGTGCAGAGGAGGTTTACCAGGATGTTGCCTGGCATGGTAGGAAGATCATATGAGGAAAGGCTGAGGCACTTGGGTCTTTTCTCATTGGAGAAAAGAAGGTTTAGGGGAGATTTGATAGAGGTGTACAAGATGATTAGGGGTTTAGATAGGGTTGACAGTGAGAACCTTTTTCCGCTAATGAAGTCAGTTGTTACTAGGGGACACAGCTTTAAATTAAGGGGTGGTAGGTATAGGACAGATGTTAGGGGTAGATTTTTTACTCAGCGGGTTGTGAGTTCATGGAATGCCCTGCCAGTAGCAGTGGTGGACCCTCCCTCTTTATGGTAATTTAAGCGGGCATTGGACAAGCATATGGAGGTTATTGGGCTAGTGTAGGTTAGGTAGGCTTCGGTTGGCGCAACATCGAGGGCCGAAGGGCCTGTACTGCGCTGTATTTTTCTATGTTTTATGTTCTATTAGGACTCATCAGGTTTCTTTACAGTAACAGGCAGAATTTGTGATTAATGGGATGAAGTTGCCTCAAGCACCATATACATACACAACAATTTTTTTTTGTGAAACCATTAAACTATTCAGTCAGATAATGCATACGTTAATATTGATCCACTCATTATAAACCCTGCTGAGGGCAGCTTCAGCACCTCAGAGGGAGGGGGGGATGTGGGAGTTGTGATGTGGCTCCACCATAAACACAAGAGTTCCTGCTGCTTTCTTCATAATAAATATCATTGTGTTATTGAAATTGCATGAATTTTGACATTCCTTTTTATTACAAGTAAATGTCCTGATAGCCAGTGATCATAGAGTATTTGCTTTCTAACTGAATGCTCAAAAATCAAGGGAAGGGAGTTGGTGGGGGTGGAAGACAGTACATTATTGAACTCTGATTTACGTTGTCTCCACCCACCAGCATTTTAAGAACTGGGTTGGTTGCTTTGATCTGTTATTCAGCAGAAGCAGATACCTGTATAGCTAGCGTAGTAACAACAGGGAATTATTCATAGCTTGCATCTTAATATCAGATAATGGGAGCATGCAAATAGATATTAAAATCAACTGGTTGGGAAAATGGGGTTGAAATTGTGATACCCATTTGTAGTAAACCTGGACAAATTATAACACCTCCTTCGTGATTGTAGATACAGGAAAACTCTAGTGTGAGACAAGGAGATTTCCCCTGTGCGAGTCACCATCAGAAATTCACATTTATATATATAACATAAAAACGATAAGAGCCTTTGATGCCTCCAGTTTATCACGGATTTTCCATGCTTTGTGTCTTGCAATAATTTACATTTTCTACCCAAACAGGAAAGGGCAAAAAGCCAAGTGAAAGTCCAGGCAAGAATGAGAGAAAATCTGTGAAATTCCTCTCTGGCCTTACTAGGTGACCAAAATTAGTGCAGCAGATTACTCTGTGCAAGAGCAATGTGGGGGAATCGGACTGTTGGGATTGCAGCATAGAAACTGGCATGCACTCAATGGGCCGAATGGCATCCATCAATGCTGGAAGGACTCTGTGATTTTGACTTCCCTACGGTGTCCGCTTCCAGACCCAGCTCATGCTCGAAGGGATTCAGCAGCTGATGAGATACAGTACTCGGCTCCAGACCTTCATTATTCTCCAGGGAAAACAACTTACCTTCAGATTTCTAACTTTGTTCTGGCCTCACAGGACTTAAACTTGTGCCCTCTGAGCATCCCTATTCTTTTTAATTGGACCAAAATGTCAATGGTGCATTACTTCACTATCTGTCAAAACTGCAATCAGAACCCGCTGAAGTCGACACATTTCTGAATGGTCGAGTCTCCAGTCTTTCAGCCTATCATGTAAACCAAGCTCTTTTAAGCAGGGTGTAGGCCTAATGGCTTCAATATAATTTCAATACAGTGGAACACTTCATAGGAGCATTATCATTTTAAAATTTGGCAGCAAGCCACATGTCGAACTGGTTTTTAAAGAGGAGAGAGAGAGTCATCAAGAAGATTTTCTTTTATCTATTCACAGGATGTGCCTGACTAGGCCAACAGTCACTGCCTATCCCTAATGCCCAGAGGGCAGTTAAGAACCAACCACATTGTTTGGGTTTGGAGTCACATGCAGGCCAGATCAGGTAAGGATGGCACTTTCATAAGGCCTTAGGTAGTGTTGAAGAGCAGAGGGACGTAGGGGTGCAGGTACATAATTCTTTGAAGTTTGCTTCACAGGTAGACAGGGTGGTTAAAAAGGCATTTAGCATGTTTGCCTTCATTGCTCAAACTTTTGAGTATAGGAGTTGGGACATCGTGTTGAGCTTGTGCAGGACATTGGTGAAGCCTCTTAGAGTCATAGAATTATAGTAATGTACAGCACGGAAACAGACCCTTCGGTCCAACTAGATATCCCAACTCAATCTAGTCCAACCTGCCAGCATCCGGCCCATATTCCTCCAAACCCTTCCTATTCATATACCCATCCAGATCCAGCCTCCAGCACTGCCTCTTCTGGAATACTGTGTCCACTTCTGGACACCCAGTTATAGGAAAGATATTATTAGGCTGGAGAGAGTTTAGAAGAGATTTACCAGGATGTTGCTGGGCATGGAAGGTTTGAGTTATAAAGGGAGGCTGGATAGGCTGGGACATTTTTCACTGCAGCATAGGAGGTTGAGAGGTGACCTTATAGAGGTTTTTTAAAATCATGAGGGGTACAGATAGAGTTAATGGTAGTTGTTCTTTCCCGAGGATGGGGTTTTCACGACTAGGAGAAACATTTTCAAGATGACAGAAGAGAGATTTAAAAAAGACATGAGGGGCAATTTCCTTTTTTACACAGAGGGTGGTTTGTGTGTGGAATGAATTTCCTGAGGAAGTGGTGGATGTGGGCACAATTACAACATTTAAAAGACATTTGGATAAATACATGAATAAGAAAAGTTTGAAAGGACATGGGCCAGGAGCAGGCATGTGGGACTTGTTTCATTTAGGATTATGTTTGCCATGGACTGGTTGGACTGAAGGGTCTGTTTCCAAGCTGCATGACCCAATGACCCCATGACTAAAGGAGATTGGTGAATGAGATGGTCTTTTTCCCTGACTATTAACAGTGATTGAATGGTCATTATTAGACTCATACTTCCAGATTTTTAAAAAAATTGAATTCAAATTCCACCGTCTGTCATGGCAGGTTAATATACTGAGGTAATAAACCTACTCAGGATTTACTTGCACTGGTGAGGGCAAGGAATGGGTCTATGGGATCCCTCAGAGAATCTCTGAGTACATTTTGACGCAACCCTGAAGGAAACAGCAACAGTAGAGTGGGTGAAACTCTAAGGATGTTCCGCCTACTCCCACTCCCTGTAGCCATAGATTGGGTGCCTTCAGATGGCAGGATTGGAAACGTTTCAGCAATGCAGCTAACTTTGTGATGAGGCCAAGTAAATAGCAAGTGTATTATGGGGCCAGAGTATCATGTATTCTAATGTGTCTGAAGACTGTTTAATTTTCATCATGCTGGTTAATTTGATGTTTACTTACCAATTAAGAAGTCCTCTCATCAACTCCCGTGTGACAAACATAAATAACTTATCATACAGCATTTTGGAAGTAAAATAGCTTTTGAACTGATCAAGCAAAAGGATAGCAACTCCAAAACTGGAGTCTCTCATGATTCAGAGGAATCTAGAGCAGACATGGGCATTCACCCAATCGAGTCGACTCCATCATTCAATGTAAATATGGGTAATCAAATACTTAATACCTTTCTCCCTCATTACCCATACATCCTTTTACCTCATTGGTATTTAGAAATCTGTTAATCTCTACTTTAAATGTATAGTGCAGTGCTCTTATGCAGAGAATTCCAAAGATTCACAATGCTCTGAGATAAAGCAAAATCCACACCGTTATCCCAAAAGTCTTCCCCCTGACTTTGAAGTTGTCTAGACTTCCCACTAAGAAGCATCTCACTGCAGGTACCTCTTCCAGTTTTTGGCAAGTTTCCATAAGACTACCTCTTGTTTTTTTCAAAACCCTAGAAAATACGCAGCCATTTCACCCAATCTCTCAGGATTGAGTTAGTGAATGTTATTGTGCTCCATCTATGGCAATAATAGCCTTCTGAAGATAAAGTTGGCAAAACTTCACACACGTGACGATGCTATTCCTTTAACAAGGTTATGCTATGCTTGGCTTTTTTTAAAGAGATCGTAAAAGCAGCAATTCTGAAAAGTCTAGGTTTGAAGGGTTTCAGGAATTCTGGTCTCCTTCCTATCGGAAAGATGTTGTGAAACGTGAAAGGGTTCAGAAAAGATTTGCAAGGATGTTGCCAGGGTTGGAGGATTTGAGCTATAGGGAGAGGCTAAACAGCCTGGGGTTGTTTTCCCTGGAGCGTCGGAGGCTGAGGGGTGACCTTATAGAGATCTATAAAATCATGAAAGGGCATGGATAGGATAAATAGACAGAGTCTTTTCCCTGGGGTTGGGAGTCCAGAACTAGAGGGCATAGGTTTAGGGTGAGAGGGGAAAGATATAAAAGAGACCTAAGGGGCAACGTTTTCACGCAGAGGGTGGTACAAGAATGGAATGAGCTGCCAGAGGAAGTGGTGGAGGCTGGTATAATTACAACATTTAAGAGGCATTTGGATGGGTATATGAATAGGAAGGGTTTGGAGGGATATGGGCCGTGTGCTGGCAGGTGGGACTAGATTGGGTTGGGATATCTGGTCGGCATTGACGGGTCGGACCGAAGGGTATGTTTCCATGCTGTACATCTCTATGACTCTATGGCTAATTTGATTACAGCTTACAGATACTGCCTCAGGCAAAAGGCTTTCATGTTTAAAGAAAAACACTTGTACAATGAAAGGGTACTGCCAGTTCTCCCAGCTCAGCTTTTCTCTCGTTTGGTTTGGTTTTAGCAAATCAGTCAGTTTTAAGGCTGCTGGTCCAAGAAATAGCTCCATGGAAGAAAGTGTTCCATGCTGAATCTCTCTGTCATCTCTGTCTCCTGGAAGACCCTCTGTTTGACTTAACCTTCTTTGCCAAGGGGTGTTTATGGGGATTGTTCCAAGTATTTGGAACAGCATCATTAAGTTGGAATAATCTGTTGCTTTTTTGGATAGGTTGTTATTCTGTATTCTGTTCTCTTTTGTTTGTGTTTCATTTGGTAATCTTGTAAATAAATTCTGTTTCGTTGAAAACTAAGTGGCTTGAATAGCTGCATCACTCCTGGAATATCCACTCACACCTGCTTAAAACAACTGGCAAAATTAGAGTCTGGGCTACTTTCTGGAAGTGTTTTGAGGGGGTCTGGCCTGGTTCATAACACACATTACTGAAGTGCAGTGTAATATATGTATTCAGCTGAAGCAAAACTTTCCAGTTGTGAACTCTGATCCTCTTATAATAAAGGCTGGCATGACATCAGCCTTTCTGACTCTGCATTGCATCTATATGTCAGCCATTATTCATTTCGGATAGGGTACGCAGGTTTATAAGTTGACTGTATCTTTCAGCTGCTGTGAACATTGTTGCCTTCCAAAGCCAACCCAACTCAATCAAACCAGTGGTGTGAGAGATGTCAGAAATGTCCGCTTCACAATGGAGCCTGCAGTGTCATGGCTGCTGCATGTGGACATGTGGTAGATCATTTTCTGACTCCCTACAAAGTTGCTGGTGATCAGAGTAGGGTAAGGGCCAGCAATAGAGAATGTCAAGATTGGCCCTAGTTTGCCATTTTAAAAGCCGAGGAGAAAGTGAGGGCTGCAGATGCTGGAGGTCAGAGTCAAAAAGTGTGGTGCTGGAAAAACACAGCCAGTCAGGCAGGATCCGAGGAGCAGGAGAGTTGACATTTCGAGCATAAGTTGTTCATCAGGAAGATTTTGATTTCCTTAATGATTAGAAATCTCAGCCTACTACTATACATACCTAAAGGCCCAGCCTTGAAGACCACCATAGGAAACAATTGCTCAGATTCACTACCATCTGAGAGAAATAAGTGCCTCCTTGTGTCTTAAATGTGTATCTCTTTACTCTAAGATTATACCCTCCGATTCTTGACTTTCCCACAAGGAGAAATAACCACATCTGCACTGGCAAGCCCCTTAAAATGACATGAAGGAGGAGGCCATTCAGCCCATCACATTCACGTTGACTCGTTTGATGAGCATTCTAATCAATTTCTCAACTTTTACCCTATGGACCAGTCATCTCAATTCACCCAACTGAAGCCTGGCAGGAACCAACTGGAAGTGCCTGAGATGTTTGTGCTGGCTCCATTTAAAGTGTATCACTTGTTTTTTGTGACACTCTTAATGCAGTATGTGATTCACTGTTGACCGCTCTAACTTTGTGGTCCTCATAGCTTGCTCCACAAAATGAGACTTTACAAGAAAAAGCTCCTGTTTTAAACACCATGGAACTGATTGCACATTTGTAATCAGATACCAGTTATATAAGCAAGACAAAACATTGTTACTCAGACTGAGAGGGGCCTTAGAATATAGGGATTCACTCCGTAAGATCCTAAACTGCCCTGATTTATCCTAACCCAAGTCACTATGACAGCATCAGATTTGCAACATTAACATTTCCAAAACCATTATTTTATACAACATCTACATTCAAGCATTTCCCCGCCCCCCATAATTAACATTTATACATTATTGTATCTCCGTACATTGACCACTGCCCCAACTTACCTTAAGTCTTTGACTTTACAAATTCAGGAAGTCAAGAGATTTCAGAATTGGTCTTGGAAAATTGGCAGTTCTTTGGCTTGAAGACTGTTGGCCTTGATTCTGATCTTGACTCTACATGCTCTGTGAAGCCTCTCTTGGTAGACCTTTCACGGCAGTCTTTAACTGAAGAGACAATTCCTAATAAACCAGGAAGTCAGTCCATTCCCTTGTCTGGAAGACTGTTAACTTCCTAAATTTCTTCTGCAGAAGAACTCCATCCTGCAAAACCAAATATTTGCTCCATTTCTTCAGTGGGGTAGATCTTTATTCTTATGAACCCTTTTCACGATAGTTGAAACAGGAACTTTCTTTTTTACAGAAGGCTAGACTTCTGAGCCAGGCCATTTCTTCTTGACAGTATCCTGGATCTCTGTGCCAGATAGTTTATTTTAGGGTGTCTAATGAGCATATGGATATTGGTCACTACCATCTCAGTGTTGGTTTTCATGGAGTCCATTGCAGTCCAAACTATCTAAGCAAATCTTTACTCTCAATCTACTGATACATCTGCTTTAAGGTATGTAAGCCGTTCAACTTGTAGGTTACATTGAATGTTTTCACTTACCTTCTGTCATTTAGCCCAATGTATTCAAATCCTCAGTCATGTTACTTGAAGATTCCTGCTAACATAGCTCTATCACTGCCATTGATGATGGTTCCTTGGAAGATGAAGAATCAAAATTATCTTCCTGAAAGTTAGTTGTTAGATCACCTGAAAATAAACTCAAAACTGCCTTGTTAATTTGTTCACCAAGTTGTGTGCTTAAGCAGTTTCAGTTAAAGATTGATCAATCAGCTTAAGTTGATTGTATTGCTCATTCTTTTTCTTCTGATTTGTATCTCCTCAAAACATTTGCAGGTTTTGTTTTAAGATTAGATTATTTACAGTGTGGAAACAGGCCTTCTGCCAACACCGACCCTCCGAAGAGCAACCCACCCAGACCCATTCCCGTACATCTAACACTACGGGCAATTTAGCATGGCCAATTCACCTAACCTGCACATTTTTGGACTGTGGGAGGAAACTGGAGCAAACCCACACAGACAGGGGGAGAATGTGCAAACTCCACACAGACAGTCCCCTGAGGCGGGAATCGAACCCGAGTCTCTGGCACTGTGAGGCAGCAGTGCTTGCCACTGTGCCACCGTGCTGCCCACTTTCTGGTATGTGAATTCTCTTCAGTATGATGGAAATTTTTCCACTGCTGACATTCCTGTATAGTCACAGATTTCACAATCAGTTATGAGAATTTCAATCCCTCTTGAGATCTCTGGCCATCTAATCACTGACTGAAACCAGACTGTGTGCTAAGTGTCACCATTATAACGTACCCAGACCATCTTCCTGGAATTAGACTTATGCCGAAAACTAGTAAGTTGCCCATGATTGTGAAATACTATTGATGCTCAGTGCACATTTGTTTGGTAAACCTGCTGAATGTTTGGTCTTACCAAATGTTTAACACAATTGTGACAAATTATGACGTTCTAGCTCAGTCTTTCATTCTTGTTGAATTAACTATTTTTTGCTTGCTGGCTGTTGATTCTTCTCTGACATATTTGTTAAACTTAATAGATGGTCTTATTTTTGGATCCTGCCAAGAGTTTAGGAAGTCCATTTAAATCTTGGACCAGTTTCCCTTTGAACATTTGGTCCGTCACTGTTTGTACCTGAGCCGTTAGTTTACTGTCTGGCTTGTCTTTGAATAGACAGGACATAATTTGGTCTCCCTTGATATATTTCATGTGTATTGAAACTCATTGAACTCTTTCTGCTATTTCAGCAATGTCGAGGTCAAGATATACGTGCTTGAAGGTGAGGTTTTATTATTATGAATACACTCTCCTATATTTCACACCCTTTGTATTGTGGTGTTTCCTGTTTTATGCCTTTATTCTTGAGAACTGTTCCACCTGGACAATGTAGTTTCATCTCTGTAAGGCAATATCTTCAGTTTCTTCACCCACAGTGAATCCTGTGGTGAAGAGAGTGACAATTGCCTCTGTATTAAGTTTTAAATTAATGAGATGTCGACAGATGTAAATAGGTTCCATTGAACACAAGTCAGTTGGACCTCCAATATTTACTTAGAAACACATTGCCTACCTTTATCTAAGGCCAGTATTTCTACGACATTGACGTCTTTGTATAAGTGATCATTTGGCAGTTTTTTTTTTAGTTCCAGCACTCCCCAAGTAAATACAAAAACCTGGCACGGCGAGGACCTCATTTTTGGCTTGCCCCACCCGCGTTTTTTTAACAATTTAAGAGGCTGGGTGGAGAATGCACCCTTTATAGTTGCAGTTTCAATGACGACAACTTATCTTTGCATTTAAGATAACAAAAATTCCTAAGGTGCTTCTTAAGAATGTAATTAGACAAATTAAAATCTGGTCCATGCTTAAGAGATCAATATTGTGAGCATAGATGTCTCTAAGAGCTGTAGGGATGGAGGAGAGTGGCAAGGCCGCAAGAGAAATTATTCATAAGAAAGAGTGTGCAGTGTATAACAAACATTGTGCACAGCTGGGACAGGTGTCACTAGAGGTACCTGAAGCTGGCAGAACTGGTTAGGGCAATTTTTAGGGCCCACATATTTTGAAGTCCCTTATGTCTTTTTCTCTTTGTTACCACCTTATCCTAGCATAAAATGTGGTGTAGCATCAATTCACAGAATATTTTAAAACTGATGCAGAGTGCATTTCAGAACATTTGCAACCAGAAGATGCAGCTTCAGAAGCGACCATGTGCTTTCTAGTTTACTAATCTACTTACAGAATTATTGCATTTAATTTGGCACCGGCTGTGTAAGCAGCTTTGTAATAGTCTATTAACCGATTTGAAGATTTAAATGATTTAAAATGACAAAATAAATGCCTTAAGCACTCCAAAACCAGCTAGCGAACAGGTCTG
Source organism: Chiloscyllium punctatum (assembly GCF_047496795.1). Lineage (NCBI taxonomy): Eukaryota > Metazoa > Chordata > Chondrichthyes > Orectolobiformes > Hemiscylliidae > Chiloscyllium > Chiloscyllium punctatum. Next base: position 16,581,163 of record NC_092744.1, read on the forward strand.
CAAATGATCCAAAATATACTTTTCCAACAAATGCTCAAATCAGCAAATGAGTAAGTGTAACCAGCTATAGATAAGGTGGCCAATTGTTCAGTTTACTGTTGAATTTTCAGGTGGAATACCCTTTGTCTGGTATCCGATTTCAACTGGCCATATTGTTAAAAGTGCAAATTGTCCGACATGTAAGGGAGTATTTAGAGACAATTTAATTGCTGAAGGACTGTTGCATCAACCCTGAAAGATCTTCAGCCTATCAAGGCAGAGAGTGGGGGAGGAGTCTTGACTGTATTTGTGAGGAGGGTAGATATTGGCTTTCTGGCTGTGTGTCCTTTATAATACTGCATTATTCAGGCACACTGATGTTAACAGCAGACCGATGTTAACAGCACACTAGTCAAAACCTTCATTAAACCTGAAGAAAACCTACTTATCTTTTCTTTAGTAGTTGCTGTAAACTGTGCCTTTTAATTGATAAATTAGAGTCCTTTCATAAGTAAATCAGTAATCTGTGCCTCTTACAGCCCAGTGGAAGCATTTGGAAAAGGAAAGATGAAAATCAGCAAGAACCAACTCAACTGATCTTGTCATCAAAGATGACTGAACTGCTTTCACTATTTCCACTCCATCTTTTCCTGCTCCGTTCTGCATGTCTGTGTGAGATGTGTGTGTGAGATTGTATGTGTGAGATGTGTGTGTGTGTGAGGTGTGTGTGTTTGTGTGTATGTGTGTGAGAGATGTGAGTGTGTGTGAGATGTGTGTGTGAGTGAGATTGTAAGAGTGTGTGTGTGAGTGAGGGGCAGTTTATAAGGGGAGTTAAATTGTGGTGTTCTATGCCAACAATTTAGAACTACTAACTTGTAGCTAGAGTCTAATTATTAATAATGAATTGGAATTTTTGTTAAGTACAGAATCCTGGTTACTGCTTTCTGTCAATATAGGTGTAAAAATCAGGAAAATTGGTGAATTTGGTGTGCTTATTTTAAAATCTCTAACTTTGATAACTCAGGAAATAGCAAGACTTGATTTCCAGTGCATTAAAATCGCCTTTATTGTCATATAAAGTCAATGAGTGTAGTGAGTTTATACATCACTAGTTACAGCGCCGACTTAAATAAAATAAGTTCTAGGCACACCTTCTGTCATTACAAGATTTTAGACAGGAGAGAAATAAAATGGCCAGCATTACAGAAAATACATTAATACATTAGACTACACTGGCAGTCAGCTTCCAGTCTGTACTGGTGTGGTGACCTGCTGGCTTCCTGCAGCGTGCCGACAGCATGCCAGTAATATCCCACAACAGGCCAGGAGGCTGCTGCACCAGGCCAGAAGGTCACTGCACCAAACAGGGGATCACTGCACCTGACAGGGGTGTCATGGCACCAGACAGGGGTGTCACTGCACCAGACAGGCAGATCACTGCACCAGACTGGGAGATCACTACACCAGACAGGGATGTCACTACACCAGACAGGGGGTCACTGCACTAGACAAGGAGATCACTACACCAGACAGGGAGATCACTGCATTAAAAACAATGACTGCAGATGCTGGAAACCAGATTCCGGATTAGTGGTGCTGGAAGAGCACAGCAGTTCAGGCAGCATCCAAGTAGCTTCGAAATCGACGTTTCAGGCAAAAGCCCTTCATCAGGAATAAAGGCAGTGAGCCTGAAGCATGGAGAGATAAGCTAGAGGAGGGTGGGGGTGGGGAGAAAGTAGCATTGAGTACAATGGGTGAGTGGGGGAGGGGATGAAGGTGATAGGTCAAGGAGGAGAGGGTGGGGTGGATAGGTGGAAAAGAAGATAGGCAGGTAGGACAAGTGGGACAAGTTATTGGGACAGTTACTGAGCTGGAAGTTTGGAACTAGGGTGAGGTGGGGGAAGGGGAAATGAGGAAACTGTTGAAGTCTACATTGATGCCCTGGTGTTCCAGTTTCCTCATTTCCCCTTCCCCACCTCACCCTAGTTCTAAACTTCCAGCTCAGTAACTGTCCCCATAACTTGTCCGGACTTGTTCTATCTGCCTATCTTCTTTTCCACCTATCCACTCCACCCTCTCCTCCTTGACCTATCACCTTCATCCCCACCCCCACCCTCCTCTAGCTTATCTCTCCATGCTTCAGGCTCACTGCCTTTATTCCTGATGAAGGGCTTTTGCCCGAAACGTCGATTTCTAAGCTACTAGGATGCTGCCTGAACTGCTATGCTCTTCCAGCACCACTAATCCAGAGGGAGATCACTGCACCAGACAGGGAGATCACTGCACCAGACAGGGAGATCACTGCACCATACAGGGAGATCACTGCACCAGACAAGGAGGTCACTGCACCAAACAGGGAGGTCACTGCACCAGACAGGGAGATCACCGCTCCCGACAGGGAGATCACTGCACCATACAGGGAGATCACTGCACCAGACAGGGAGATCACTGCACCATACAGGGAGATCACTGCACCATACAGGGAGATCACTGCACCAGACAAGGAGGTCACTGCACCAAACAGGGAGGTCACTGCACCAGACAGGGAGATCACCGCTCCCGACAGGGAGATCACTGCACCAGACAGGGAGATCACTGCACCAGACAGGGAGATCACTGCACCAGACAGGGAGGTCACTGCACCAGACAGGGAGATCACTGCACCAGACAGGGGGGCCACTGCACCAGACAGGGAGGTCACTGCACCAGACAGGGGGGTCACTGCACCAGACAGGGAGGTCACTGCACCAGACCGGGAGGTCACTGGACCAGACAGGGAGGCTGCCGTACCAGACGGAGGGGGGATTGGTGGGGTTACTGTACCAGACAGGAAGGTCACTGTATCAGACAGGGAGGTCACTGCACCAGACAGGGGGGTCACTGCCACAGACAGGGGGTGTCACTGCACCAGACAAGGAGGTCATGCACCAGACAGGGAGGTCACTGCACCAGACAGGGGTGTCACTGCACCAGACAGGGAGGTCACTGCACCAGACAGGGAGGTCACTGCATCAGACAGGGAGGTCACTGCACCAGACAGGGGGGTCACTGCACCAGACAGGGGGGTCACTGCACCAGACAAGGAGGTCATGCACCAGACAGGGAGGTCAGTGCACCAGACAGGGAGGTCAGTGCACCAGAGAGGAAGGTCATTGCACCAGACAGGGAGGTCAGTGCACCAGAGAGGAAGGTCATTGCACCAGACAGGGAGGTCACTGCACCAGACAGGGAGGTCGCTGCACCAGACAGGGAAGTCACTGCACCAGACAGGGAGGTCACTGGACCAGACAGGGAGGTCACTGGACCAGACAGGGAGGTCACTGCACCAGACAGGGAGGTCACTGCACCAGACAGGGGGATCATTGCACCATACAGGGGTGTCACTGCACCAGACAGGGAGGTCACTGCAGCAGACAAGGAGGTCGCTGCACCAGACAGGGAGGTCACTGCACCAGAGGGGGAGGCTACTGCACCAGACAGAGAGGTCACTGCACCAGACAGAGAGGTCACTGCACCAGAGAGGAAGGTCACTGCACCAGACAGAGAGGTCACTGCACCAGACAGAGAGGTCACTGCACCAGAGAGGAAGGTCACTGCACCAGACAGAGAGATCACTGCACCAGAGAGGAAGGTCACTGCACCAGACAGGGAGATCACCGCTCCCGACAGGGAGGTCACTGCACCAGACAGGGAGATCACTACACTAGACAAGGAGGTCACTGCACCAGACAGGGGGGTCACTGCACCATACAGGGGTGTCACTGCACCAGACAGGGAGGTCACTGCACCAGACGGGGAGGTCACTGGACCAGACAGGGAGGCTGCCGTACAGGCGGAGGGGGGATTGGTGGGGTTACTGTACCAGACAGGAAGGTCACTGTATCAGACAGGGAGGTCACTGCACCAGACAGGGGTGTCACTGCACCAGACGGGGAGGTCACTGTATCAGACAGGGACGTCACTGCACCAGACAGGGGGGGTCACTGCACCAGACAGGGGTGTTGTTGCACCAGACAGGGGGGTCACTGCACCAGTCAGGGGTGTCGTTGCACCAGACAGGGAGGTCAGTGCACCAGAGAGGAAGGTCATTGCACCAGACAGGGAGGTCGCTGCACCAGACAGGGAAGTCACTGCACCAGACAGGGAGGTCACTGCACCAGACAGGGAGGTCACTGCACCAGACGGGGAGGTCACTGGACCAGACAGGGAGGTCACTGCACCAGACAGGGAAGTCACTGCACCAGACAGGGAGATCACTGCACCAGACAGGGAGGTCACTGCACCAGACAGGGAGGTCACTGCACCAGACAGGGGGATCACTGCACCAGACAGGGAGGTCACTGCACCATACAGGGAGGTCACTGCACCAGACAGGGGTGTCACTGCACCAGACAGGGAGGTCACTGCACCATACAGGGAGGTCACTGCACCAGACAGGGGTGTCACTGCACCAGACAAGGAGGTCGCTGCACCAGACAGGGAGATCACTGCACCAGACAGGGAGGTCACTGCACCAGACAGGGAGGTCACTGCACCAGACAGGGGGGTCACTGCACCAGACAAGGAGGTCGCTGCACCAGACAGGGAGATCACTGCACCAGACAGGGAGGTCACTGCACCAGACAGGGGGATCACTGCACCAGATAGGGAGGCTACTGCACCAGACAGAGAGGTCACTGCACCAGACAGAGAGGTCACTGCACCAGAGAGGAAGGTCACTGCACCAGACAGAGAGGTCACTGCACCAGACAGGAAGATCACCGCTCCCGACAGGGAGATCACTGCACCAGACAGGGAGGTCACTGCACCAGACAGGGAGGTCACTGCACCAGACAGGGAGGTCACTGCACCAGACAGGGGTGTCACTGCACCAGACAGGGGGATCACTGCACCAGACAGGGAGGTCACTGCACCAGACAGGGGGATCACTGCACCAGATAGGGAGGCTACTGCACCAGACAGAGAGGTCACTGCACCAGACAGAGAGGTCACTGCACCAGAGAGGAAGGTCACTGCACCAGACAGAGAGGTCACTGCACCAGATACAGAGGTCACTGCACCAGAGAGGAAGGTCACTGCACCAGACAGGAAGATCACCGCTCCCGACAGGGAGATCACTGCACCAGACAGGGAGGTCACTGCACCATACAAGGAGGTCACTGCACCAGACAGGGAGGTCACTGCACCAAACAAGGAGGTCACTGCACCAGACAAGGAGGTCACTGCACCAGACAAGGAGGTCACTGCACCAAACAAGGAGGTCACTGCACCAGACAAGGAGGTCACTGCACCAGACAAGGAGGTCACTGCACCAGACAAGGAGGTCATGCACCAGACAAGGAGGTCACTGCACCAGACAGGAAGATCACCGCTCCCGACAGAGAGATCACTGCACCAGACAGGGAGATCACTGCACCAGACACGGAGGTCACTGCACCAGACAGGGAGGTCACTGTATCAGACAGGAAGGTCACTGTATCAGACAGGGAGGTCACTGCACCAGACAGGGGGGTCACTGCACCAGAGAGGGGTGTCACTGCACCAGACAGGGGGGTCACTGCACCAGACAGGGGGTGTCCCTGCACCAGACAGGGAGTTCACTGCACCAGACAGGGGTGTCATTGCACCAGACAGGGAGGTCACTGCACCATACAGGGGTGTCATTGCACCAGACAGGAAGGTCAGTGCACCAGACTGGGAGGCCGCTGGACCAGACAGGGGTATCATTGCGCCAGACAGGGAGGTCAATGCACCAGAGAGGAAGGTCATTGCACCAGACAGGGGTGTCACTGCACCAGACAGGGAGGTCGCTGCACCAGACAGGGGTGTCACTACACCAGACAGGGAGGTCACTGCACCATACAGGGGTGTCATTGCACCAGACAGGAAGGTCAGTGCACCAGACTGGGAGGCCGCTGGACCAGACAGGGGTATCATTGCGCCAGACAGGGAGGTCAGTGCACCAGAGAGGAAGGTCATTGCACCAGACAGGGGTGTCACTGCACCAGACAGGGAGGTCGCTGCACCAGACAGGGACGTCACTGCACCAGACAGGGGGGTCACTGCACCAGACAGGGAGATCACTGCACCAGATAGGGAGGCTACTGCACCAGACAGAGAGGTCACTGCACCAGACAGAGAGGTCACTGCACCAGACAGAGAGGTCACTGCACCAGAGAGGATGGTCACTGCACCAGACAGGGAGGTCACTGCACCAGACAGAGAGATCACTGCACCAGACAGGGTGGTCATTGCACCAGACAGGGAGGTCATTGCACCAGAGAGGGAGATCACTGCACCAGACAGGGAGGCTACTGCACCAGACAGGGAGGTCATTGCACCAGACAGAGAGATCACTGTACCAGATAGGGGGTCACTGCACTAGACAGGGGTGTCACTGCACCAGACAGGGAGGTCACCGCACCAGACAGGGATGTCACTGCACCAGACAGGGAGGCCACTGGACCAGACAGGGGTGTCACTGCATCAGACAGGGAGGTCACTGCACCAGACAGGGGTGTCACTGCACCAGACAGGGAGGTCACTGCACCAGACAGGGATGTCACTGCACCAGACAGGGAGGTCACTGGACCAGACAGGGGTGTCACTGCATCAGACAGGGAGGTCACTGCACCAGACAGGGGTGTCACTGCACTACACAGGGAGATTACTACACCAGACAGGGAGATCACTGCGGGAAAAACAATGACTGCAGATGCTGGAAACCAGATTCCGGATTAGTGGTGCTGGAAGAGCACAGCAGTTCAGGCAGAGAACTATCGACTTTTCGGGCAAAAGCCCTTCATCAGGAATAAAGGCTGTGAGCCTGAAGCGTGGAGAGATAAGCTAGAGGAGGGTGGGGGTGGGGAGAGAGTAGCATAGAGTACAATGGGTGAGTGGGGGAGGGGATGAAAGTGATATGTCAAGGAGGAGAGGGTGGAGTGGATAGGTGGAAAAGGAGATAGGCAGGTAGGACAAGTCTGGACAAGTTATGGGGACAGTTACTGAGCTGTAGGTTTGGAACTAGGGTGAGGTGGGGGAAGGGGAAATGAGGAAACTGTTGAAGTCTACATTGATGCCCTGGGGTTGAAGGGGTGTTACTGCACCAGACAGGGGTGTTACTGCACCAGACAGGGAGGTCACTGCACCAGACGGGGAGGTCACTGGACCAGACAGGGAGGCTGCCGTACCAGATGGAGGGGCGATTGGTGGGGTCACTGTACCAGACAGGGAGGTCACTGCACCAGACAGGGGGATCACTGCACCAGACAGGGGGTGTCACTGCACCAGACAAGGAGGTTATGCACCAGACAGGGAGGTCAGTGCACCAGACAAGGAGGTTATTGCTCCAGACAGGGAGGTCACTGCACCAGACAGGGGTGTCACTGCACCAGACAGGGAGGTCACTGCACCAGACAGGGAGGTCACTGCACCATACAGGGGTGTCACTGCACCAGACAGGGAGGTCACTGCACAAGACAGGGGTGGGGGGGTGTCACTGCACCAGACAGGGAGGTCACTGCACCAGATAGAGAGGTACTGCACCAGACAGAGAGATAACTGCACCTGACAAGGAGGTCACTGCACCAGACAGGGAGGTCATTGCACCAGAGAGGGGGTCATTGCACCAGAGAGGGGGTCATTGCACCAGACAGGGAGGTCACTGCATCAGACAGGGGGTCATTGCACCAGACAGGGAGGTCATTGCACCAGAGAGGGGGTCACTGCACCAGACTGGGAGGACACTGCTCCAAGCCAGGAGGTGACTGTATCAGGCAGAGAGATTACTGCACCAGACCAGAAGGTCACAATGCCAATGCCGGCTGGCTGCTGAAGGAGGAGGTCGCTGCACTGGGCCGGGAGGCCAGTGCACCAGATACTGATGTCATGCATCAGATAGGGAGGTTGTTACACCAAGCCGGGAAGACACTATGCCAACGCCACATAGTTGCTGCAGTATGAGGCCACTGCATGAGGCTGAGGGGTCACCACACCAACACCGGGAGACACTTACAAGAGGTGGCCAGTGGCAGAGGCCAGGAGGTCACCACGCAACGCCATGATGCCCTTATGGGGGGAGGCCGCTGCACCAGGTAATGAGGTCACCACTCCAATGCCGGGCTGTTACCACACCAATGCTGGGAGTTTGCCAGGCCAACACTGGGCAGTTGCTGTGCCAGGCCAGGGGATCCCTCAGCTGAGGCAGGGGGTCATCGCCAGAAGTTGGCAGTTGTCACTTGCTTGAGGCTGGGGATTGTCGCTTCTCGCCAGAGGATGGGAGTCATCGAAGGCAAGAATGGAAGAGAACAATAAAAAAACTAGGAGGAAGAGAAAGAAGAAGAGCAGGCAGAGATGACAGGCTCCAGTTGGAATGTCCTACTCTGCTGTCGTCTTGCAGAGGTTACACCCGTGACTCATGACAAACAGCTGGTTAGTGCCCTTCTTAGTAACTACACAGGACCCTGTTTTATATTGGCAAATGGAATTTACACATACATTAGACTGTTTTCATAAAATAAAAGGGTCATAGTGGCACTAATACTTATTGCATTCCCATAAAAACACACTGACCAGTCAGAATCTACATTCCCGGTCTGAGAACTGTTTTTGATGTATCTCCATGTCGATAATGGCCCAACCAACCCACACCCTCTCCTCATTCTGTATAAAATGGTGTACGTCCTTTTTTTTAAAGACTGTTTCTTGCATCCTTGTTCTGATGAGAGGAAGATGAAAAGCACTGACTTCTTATCCCCATTTAGCAATTTGTAAAACCCACTTTAGCTCCTCCAAGTTCAGTATGAGCTGGAAACACATGATTTCCCCAAATTTAGTTCATTCCAAGATGCTGGCCTGAAATTGCAGTGTGACACTGAAGGTTTCTGTCCTGATAAAAATGATGGAAATGGGCCAACATTGTAAATTTTAACAATCCCCAAAGCTACCAGGCGCCTGAACATAATGTGCCTCTGTTTTGGTAAAGTGGAGCCTGACAAAGTTTTACAAATAAAAACCGAAAGAGCTGCAGATGCTGGAAATCAGAAACCGAAACAGAAATTGCTGGAAAAGCTTATCCAGTCTGGCAGCACCTGTGGAGTGAAATCTGAGTTAACATTATCATAGTTTTAATCACTAAAGTGGTAGTGTGAGCAAACTTGAGGGTCTAAAGGTAGATAAGTGCCCTGGTTTTGATGGAGTGCATTCCAGGGTGCTGAAAGAAATGGTGAAAGTTATAGTAGATAATTTAGTGGTAATTTACCAAACTTCTCTGGACTCCGGGCAGTTCCCAGTGGACTGGATGACTGAGAATGTCACACCACTGTTTTAAAAAGGGTGTAGGTAAAAGGGAGGTAACTATAGGCCAGTTAGCTTAATATCTGTCGTCGGGAAAATGCTGGAGGCTGTCATTAAAGAAGAAATAGTGAGACATCTGGATGGAAAGGGTTCCACCAGGCAGGCACAGCATGGATTCAGGAAGGGAAGGTCCTGTTTGACCAATTTACTAGAGTTTTTTGAGGATATGACAAACGCAGTGGATGGAGGGGAACAGATGGATGTTGTATACTTGGATTTCCAGAAGGAATTCCATAAAGTGCCACATAAAAGATTCATCCATAAGATAAGAATACATGGAGTTGTGGGGTGTGTATTAGCATGGATAGAGGACTGGTTAACCAACAGAAAGCAGAGAGTTGGGACAAATGGGTGTTTCTCTGGTTGGAGGTCAGTGGTGAGTGGGGTGCCGCAGGGGTCGGTGTTGGGCCCACAAACGTTCATGATATATAGAAACAATTTGGAGGAGGAGACCGAGTGTAATGTATCTAAGTTTGCTGATGACACTAAATTGAGTGGAAAGCCAAACTCTGCAGTGAATGTGGAGGGTCTGCAGAGAGATTTAGATAGGTTAATTGAGTCTGGCAGATGGAATACAATGTTGGTAAATGTGAGCTAATCCACTTTGAAAGTAAAAATAGTAAGTCAGAGTCTTATTTAGATGGTGAAAGTTTGCAGCGTGCTGTTGTGCAGAGGGACTTAGGAATGCTCGTTCATGAATCACTAAAAGTTGATATACAGATGCAACAGGTAATCGGGAAGGCAAACAGGTACTCTTAAAGGAGAGGCCACGTTTTCTTGGATGAGATCAAGAGGAGGTGGCATCAGATAACTTTTGAGATTGTTAACAGATTGTGATTGAAGGTTGTGCTGAAAAGATGAATTGGAACTGTAAAGCTGTCACCAAAAAAATTTGTCAAGCTTGCCAAGTAGCACGAAGCCAATCAAGAGCTGTCAAACTTTGATTTTATGAATAACAGAGCTTTTCTCAATACAGTGCAGACTGCAACAAAGAGTTTCAAATAAGAAAAAAAAAACCCAAAGAACTGTGGATACTGGAAGTAAAAAAGAAGTCAAGAATTGCTTGAGAAACAAGGGTCTGAAGAAGGGCTACTGGACCCGAAACATTGACGCTGTTTTCTCTCTACACATGCTGCCAGACCTGCTGAGTTTCTGAAGCAATTTCTGATTTTGTTTCAGATGATGGAACTTTATTCTTCTCTTGTTTGTGGGTGCTACTGGATACTAGGTACTTTGGCATGGGAGGTGAAGGGATCCATGGGTTTCTATAGATTGGCACCCAAGCTGGCTTAATGCATGAGGGGGCATGGGAAGAGCAGCATAGAGTGGTGTAAGGGGTATAAGGATAAGTAGAGGGCCATAGGGTTTGAGGTGCACTGGAAGAAGACCTTCAGACATAGGAGCCGAAATTAGGCCATTCAGCCCATTGAGTCTGCTCCGCCATTCAATTATGGCTGATACGTTTCTCAACCCCATTCTCCCGCTTTCTCCTTGTAATCCTTGATCCCCCGATACTCAAGAACCTATCTACCCCAGTCTTAAATATACTCAATCACCTGCTGGCCTCATATGGCAGTGAATTGCATAGATTCACCACTCTGTGGCTGAAGACATCTCCATTTTGAAAGGTCTTCCCTTTTCTCTGAGGTTGTGCCCTCAGGTCCTAGTCTCTCCTACCAATAGAAACATCTTTCCAACATCTACTGTGTCCAGGCCATTCAGTATCCTGTATGTTTCAATTAGATCCCCCCTCATCCTTCTAAACCCCACACTGTATAAACCTAGAGTCCTCAAATGTTCCTCATATGTTAAGCTTTTCATTCCTGGGACCATTCTCATGAGCCTTCTCTGAACACGCTCCAGAACAAGTATATCCTTCCTGATAGATGGGGCCCAAAATTGCACACAGTACACCAAACATGGTCTGGCCAGAGCCTCATAGAGCCTCTGAAGTACATCCCTGCTTTTATATTCAAGTCATCTCAAAATAAATGTCATCATTGCATTTGCTTTCCCAACTACTGACTCAACCTGCAAGTTTACCTGGAGAGAATCCTGGACGAGTACTCCCAAGTCTCTTTGCACTGAAACCTTCTGAATTGTTACCCCATTTTGAAAATAGTCCATGCCTCTATTCAGAGCTGAAAATGTGTTGCTGGAAAAGCGCAGCAGGTCAGGCAGCATCCAAGGAACAGGAGAATCGACGTTTCGGGCATCAGCCCTTCTTCAGGAATTGGCTGATGCCCGAAACGTCGATTCTCCTGTTCCTTGGATGCTGCCTGACCTGCTGCGCTTTTCCAGCAACACATTTTCAGCTCTGATCTCCAGCATCTGCAGTCCTCACTTTCTCCATGCCTCTATTCATCCTACCGAAGTGCATGACCTCACATTTTCCCATGTTGTGCTCCATCTGCCACTTCTTTTCCCACTCTCCTAACCTGACCAAATTCTTCTGCAGCCTCCCCACCTCCTCAATGCTATCTGTCCCTCTACCTATCTTTCTATTATCTGCAAACCTAGCCAGAATGCTCTCAGCTCCTTTGTCTAGGTCGTTAATGTATATAGTGAAAGGTTGTGGTCCCAACACTGAGTCTTGTGGAACACCTTTTGCCAGCTGCTGCCATCCTGAGAAGGACTCTTCTATCCCCACTGTCTGCTTTCTGTCAGACAGCCTGATTTTTATCCGTGCAAACACCTTGCCTCTAAAACTATGGGCCCTTATCTCACTTAGTATCATCCTGTGCAGCACCTTGTCAAAAGCCTTCTTCAAGTCCAGGTAGGTAACATCCATTGGCTGTCCTTGGTCTAACTTGCTCATTACTTCTTCAAAGAATGTTAGCAGATTTGTCAGGCATGATTCCCCTTTATGAAACCATGCTGACTTTGCCCTATTTTACCATACAGTTCCAAGTGTTCATAAATCTCAGCCTTCACAATGGATTCCAGGATCTTACGCATGACCGAGGTTAGGCTAGTCGGTCTGTAATTTTCCGTCTTTTGCCTTATTCTCCTTTTAAACAGGGGTGTCATGTTAGTGATTTTCCAGTCCTCTGGGACCCTCCCTGATTCTAGCGATTCCTGAAAGTTCACCACTAATGCCTCCACTATCTCTTCAGATATCTCTCTTAGAACCCTGAGATGTAGTCCATCTGGTCCAGGTATTTATCCACCTTCAGGCCATTCAGTGTTTCTGGCACCTTCTCCTTGGTGATGGCCACCATACTCAGATCTGCTCTCTTACTCTCTGAATTTTGGGGAATTTACTCATGTCTTCCATTGTGATGACTGACACAAAGTAAGTATTCAGTTCCTCAGCCATTTCCTTGTTCTCCACTGCTATCTCTCCAGCATCATTTTCCAGTGGTCCAATGTGCACTTTTACCCTTTATATATCTGAAGAACCCTTACAATCTTCCTTTATATAACTGGCTAGATAACTCTCATACTTAATCTTCTCCCTCCTTATGTCTTTTTTTGTTGCCCTCTGTTGGTCTTTGTAAGCTTCCCAATCCTCTGGTTTCCCATGGCCCTTCACCATATTATATGCTTTCTCTTTTGCTTTCATGTATCCCTGACTCCCACAGTCAGCCTTGGTTCCCTCACCCTCCCTGTACCGTGCTTCCTTATCTTCGGGATGATCCTCTGCTGTGTCTCCCAGAAACTCCTGCCATTGCTGTTCCATTGTCTTTCCTGCTAGGCCCCTCTCCCAGTCAATTCTACCCAGGTCCTCCCTCATGCCTCTGTTGCCTTTATTCAGCTGAAATACAGTTACCTCTGATTGTATCTTTTCCCTCTCAAATTGCAGAGTAAATTCAATCAGGTTATGATCACTGCTTCCTAAGGGTTCCTTCACCTTAAGCTCCTTTATCAAGTCTGCCTCACTGTACAACACTAAATCCAGTATTACCTGTTTCCTAGTGGGCTCCACCACAAACTGCTCCAAAAAGACATTCTACAAGTTCCTTTTCTTGTGAACCACTACCAGCCTGATTTTTCCAGTCCACCTGCATATTGAAATTCCCCATAATCACTATAACTTTGCCTTTCCTACACATCTTTTCTATTTCCTGGTGTAAGTTGCATCTCACTTCCTGACTACTGTTTGGAGTCAGATACATAACTCCAACTATAGATTTTTTACCTTTGTGGTTCCTCAGTTCTACCCACACAGATTCCACACCACCTGACCCTACTTTGTTTCTTACTATTGATTTAATTTCATTTCTTACAAATAAGGCAACCCCAACCCCTCTGCCCTCCCTGCCTATCTTTTTGATAGGATGTAAATCCTTCAATATTCAGCTCCCAATCCTGATCTCCTTGCAGCCACATCCCTGTGATGCCCACCACATTATTCCTGCCCATTTCAATCTGTGCCACAAGCTCATTTACCTTATTCCTTATAATAGGTAGAGGATTTAAGGTGGCATGTATTGATATGGTGGGATATGTATGCAGGCTGTGGAAGGTAAGGGCTGGAGGGATGCTTTATATTTTATTTTATTTTAATTTAATTCTTGGAGCCAGCGTTGCGGCTCACATAGGCTTTCCATGTAGCCCTCCTCAGAAACTGACAACCTTCTCCTGGGCTGCTGAGTCTGACTTCAAATCCAGCCTGCACTTTCCCAACTCCAAAAATGGGGAATAGGGAGGGGAGGTGGCCATTTCTAAAGGTCAGGTTCATATGGCGCCTCCATACACCCAACCCAAGATCAAAACCCACAGCCAATGGGTTCATTATTCTGTTTTACTTCTTAAGAAAGTGTAAGCACGGAGATTGGCAGGGATTCTGCTCTGACTCCTGAGGTCCATCAGTGGTCATCATTGCAACATTTTAGCTCGATGTCCCAACATGTTTTACGACTAATGAAGTACTTTGGAGTTGTTGTCAATGATGTGAATGTGCGCATTGAAATCCTGTGGTAATGACCAGATAATTTGCGTTAGTGATGTTGGTTTGAGAATAGATAAATTCCTGTTCTAATTTACATTAACATTCCAAATAGAATCCTTTATATTTGTCTGAAAGAGTGGGGGAAGGCAAGAGGTATCTCAATTTAAACTGTCTCCTGAGAAATAGCAACTGTGACAGGACAGCAATCACTCAGCAGTTCACTAGGTTGATTCTGGAATGGAGGGGATTGGTTTATGAGATTATATTCATTGGAATTTAGGAGAATGAGGGGGGAATCTTCCAGAAACATGTAAAATGATGAAGGGAGTAGATAAGATAGAAGTAGAAAGGATGTTTCCACTGGTGGGTGAGATTAGGACAAGAGGACATAGCCTCAAAGTTAGGGGAACCAATTTAGGACTGAAATGAGAAGGAACTTCTTCACCAGAAGGTTGTGAATCTCTGGAATTCCCTGCCCAGTGAAGTGGTTGTTGCTACCTCAGTAAATGTTTTTAAAGCTAAGGTAGATTTTATTTTGAACTGTAAAGAAATGAAGGGTTATGGTGAGAGAGTGGGTAAGTGGAGCTGAGGTCATGTAAAGATCAGCCATGATCTTATTGAATGGCAGAACAGACTCGAGGGGCCAAGTGGCCTACTCCTGCTCCTAGTTCTTATCTTCTTATGTACTGCAGTGACTGGCTGGATTTTGAACTCGAGTTTTTCAGGTGGATCTGGAACCCAGAAACATTTTGTTTCAAAAACTAGAGTTCTCCACCTGAGTACCTGGCTACAAGCATCTGCAGTTTTAAACAGCTTAGGTTGATTCATGTCTCGTCAAGTCTTTCAGAAGACGACAGAACCAATATTTTAAGCACTCGTGTCAGCACTGAGGCGCTGGAGATGCTTAATGTGCTTCAGGGTGAGACTAGTGATGACAAGGCTGATTGTTTTTGGCAATATGAACAACAAGTTTATATTGGCACAGAGGAACAGGAGTTACCATTTATCTCCTTAAGCCTGATCTGCCGTTCAATGAGCTTGCAAGTTGCTATGTGCCCTGTAGAACTCTCTCCCCAATTCATTCTTATTAAAACTGGATCTAATTTTAATTCTAGGCTCCCAGTCCTGGACTCCCCAACTGGCAGAAATAGTATTTTTCTCCAATTTCCCAATCTGGTCCTCTTAATGCCCTGAAAAACTAGCTCTTCTCCCATTACCATCGAAAATACCTTGCTCTTTCTGTTGATCATTCTGAAATACTAAGCTAATCTCAACTATTATTGTAAAAGTCTGCTTGTTTCATGAATGCCCTTTAGGGAGGGAAATCTGCTGCCCCTAGCCATTGTGACTTCACTTCAGATCCACTGCTCATTGCCCCCTGAAAAGGCCTAACAACCCACTCAGTTCACAGTCAATCAGTAATGGGTAACAATTAACACAACTTGCCAGTCATGTCTACATCCTGAATGTTCTTTTTAAGTGTCCAACAGTATATGAAATAAATCCATAGAGGTTGGTATCTGTCACCCTTTATGTCCACGTGGAGAGTGCTTGACACTGATCCAGCTCCCTCAGAGCCAGCTCTCAGAGTCAGTAGAACTTTTAACACTCCTGTTTCTATCTGTCAGCCAGAGCTCCCTGATTGGACCAGATTCACAGCCCCAAGCAGGGGACTCATATTCTCTGAGATCCACCTGATCGACCTCATTATAATTACAACAACAAAGTTAGAAAAATCATCAATACATTGTCTTCTGATCACTTGTTCCTTTACGAAAAAAACATTACAAGGAGGGGACGGGGTTTCTGGAGAGGGAAAGAGGGGTATGGAGTGAGTCCTCTATTTCATGCAAGAAAAGCCATTTTAACAATGCAGAAGTGGAGAAGATCTGCTAGGCTCTTCTTCATAATATTGCCACAGGAGTTGTTACATCCTTCTCAGACAGTAAGTAGGGTCTTGGTTTAACATCAGAGCCAAGGAGCCAAGAAACAACACCTCTGACCATTTAACTCTCGTGCAGTAGAGTACATAAGTAACAGCCGAGATGGTGAAATATTTATAATTCACAAACTCCTGATTTTAAGGAGAGAGTGCTAATTCTTCTTTAAGGCAATGGTTCTGAAAGGGTTGGGGATTGAATTAAGCTCCACCCAATTTGTTTCTATCACACAGATTTGGGTGAGGACAAGACAGAATATGGTAGCTCAGTGGTTAGCACTGCTGCCTCACAGCGCCAGGGAACTGGGTTCGATTCCAACCTTGGGCAGCTGTCTGTGTGGAGTTTGCACATGCTTCCTGTGTCTGCATGGGTTTCCTTCGGGTGCTCCAATTTCCTCTTACAATATGAAATGTGCAGGTTAGGTTAATTGGCCATGCTAAGTTTCCCATAGTGTTCGGGGATGTGTAGGGTAGGTGCATTAGGGGAACTGTTCTAGGGTAGGGGAATGGGTCTGGGTGGGATACTCTTCAGAGGGTCAGTTTGGACTTGTTGGGCCAAAATGGCCTCTTTCCACACTGTAGGGGTTCTATGAGAACATCTTAGTACCCAGTAGGTGCAGGACTACATCCACACATTTCTTCATCATCATGGTACCAATATTTAACAGACAGATCTAATTTGTACCTGATTGCTAACATGCAGTAAACTACTTGGTAAAACTAAAAAAAATTTCTTTCTAATAAGGGGGAAGATAAAATAAGAGCAGAAGTCAGCCAATCAGCATCTTGGGCTTGTTCAGTCATTCATTAATATCATGTGGATCTGACTACTTCACATTACTGCCTTTCCCTAATAATCTTTCAATCCCCCTTTGCTTATCTCTGTCTTAAAGGTATTCACAAGTTATATCTCGACTATGTTTTGATGAAGAGCATTCTTACGAAATACGACTTGCCCATGAAAAAACCTTTCTCCTCATCTCTGTCTTAAGACAATGCGTCCATTCCACATTCTAATCTAGTAAACATCCTCTGAACTGTTTCTAATGCATTTGCTTCCTTCCTTAAATAAGAACATAAGAACTAGGAGCAGGAGTAGGCCATCCAGCCCCTCGAGCCTGCTCTGCCATTCAATAAGATCATGGCTGATCTTTTCATGGCCTCAGCTCCACTTACCCATCCTCTCACCATAACCCTAATTCCCTTACTGTTCAAAAAAAATTATCTGTCTTAGCTTTAAAAGCATTTACTGAGGAAGCGTCAACCACTTCACTGGGCAGGGAATTCAATAGATTCACAAACATCTGGGGGAACAAGGTCTTTCTCAATTCAGTCTTAAATCTGCTCCCCCTAATTTTCAGGTTCCAGATGTAATCTCATCAATGCATTGTATAACTGAGGCAGAACTTCATTAATTTTGTATTCAATTTACCTCACAATAGATATGAACAATCTATTAGCTATCTTAATTGCTTGCTGTCCCGGCTCACTTGTCTTTTGTAACTCATGCACAAGGCCATTCTGATGTCAGGCTTCTGCAATATTGTTGAAAAATGTGTTGCTGGAAAAGCGCAGCAGGTCAGGCAGTATCCAAGGAGCAGGCGAATCGACGTTTTGGGCATAAGCCCTTCTGCAATATTATACTGTTCAGATAATGTGCTTCTCTTTCCCTCTTCCTGCTGAAATGAACAAATCCACATTTTCCTGCATTTTCCTGATGCCCACCCAAGCCTGTATGATAGAGACAAATTGGGAGGAATTTAATTCAGTCTCCAACCTTAATCCATTCAGAATCATTGCCTTAAACAACAAGTAGCACTGAATTTGCTGCAACTTTGCCCACTCAGTTAACTTATCTATATCCATTCGTAGCGCCCATATGCCCTTTTTACAACTAACTTTCCAACCTACCATTGTGCCATCAACAAATTTATCAACTATATCTTTTCAATAATATTGTGAAAAGTTGAGTCCTTGTGCTGAACCTTGTGGCACACCACTTGATTCACCTCATCCATCAGAAAATCACCAAATTATGCCTGTTTCTACATCCTGTTAGATAACCAATATTCTGGCCATGCCAATGTGTTAACCTCTACACCACAATCTCTTATTTTCTGCAATAACCCTTGAAGTAGCACCTTATTCAATTCTTTTTTGGAATTCTTAGTGTAGAATAGATATGTTGGTTTTGCCTTATCCAAGTGCATGTTACTTCTTCAAACAATTCCTACCATCGGTTAAACATGGTTTCCCTTTCACAAAACCTCATTGACTCAGCCTGATTACCTTTCCAGTTTTCTAAGTGCCCTCCTATAATGTCTTAAACAGTAGTTTCAAATATCTTCCTTGTGACTAATGCGAAGCTAGCTGGACTGTAGTTTCCTGCTTTCTGTCTTCCTCTCTTGAATAACGGAGTTACATTCACTAAACTCCAATCTGATGGAATCCTCTGTGAATCCAGGGAACTTTGGAAAATTAAAACCAACTCATAAATTGCTTCACTAACCAATACTTTTAAGACTCTATCATGAAGTCTATCAGGACCTGGCAATTTATCGGACCTTAATCCAACAATTTGCTCACTACTACTTCTCTGGAGATTGTAATTTTCTTGAGTTCCTCTGTTCTTCCATTTGCTGAAATTAGCTGTTTCTGGGATGTTACTTTTATCTTCTACACAAATTAATTTGACATCTCATTATTTTCTATTATTAATTATCCAAGTTAATGTTTTATGATACCAACCCTCACCTTGTTAATATTGTTCTTTTCTCAACATCTATTAAAACCTTGTTTTTATCTATCTAACTCTTATATATTCTCTTTTTTTAACTAACCTTTTAGTCATTTCTTGTTGCTCTTTTACACTCTTTGGACCTGTGCGTATTGACCTGTTCAGTCTTTGATACTCTCTTTAATTCTTTTAGAGAATCACTGATGGTGGGTCTTCATAACACTTAGTAGTGATAGATGCTCTATCACTATAAACCAATTAGGGCCATACACCCAACCAAAGGAAAAAAGATTGTTGACGGTCTCTTTCTACCCACAATCTTCTTCTTCTTTTTAGGCAGACCTTAGAGATGGAAGAACATCTTCTTGCACTTCAGTTCTGAAGCGACCAAATGACCCAATGTTGGCTTGGCATGCTCTGTCAAAGGTGGGCTAGGTGGCATTTGAATGAGGTGGGTGGGACGCTTGGGTTTGCACTGTTTGCACACAGCCGCCACCTGCACCTGTTGGAGATGCTCATGACAGTTGGCATGCTTCTTCTCTTTTGTGTGAGGTCTTGCCAAGAATTTCCCATGACCCAGTGGAAATATTTTCAAGGGGGCTTTGAGAGTGTCCTTGAAGCATTTTCTATGCCCTCATGGTAATTGCTTGCTGTGATGCTCAGAGGAGAGAGGGTGCTTTGCGAATCTTGTGTCAGACAGGCAGATGATGTGACACAACTAATACAGCTAATTGACAGCAACCAATGCTTCCATGTTGAGGAGTCAATGGTAGAGTAAGCCCTCCTGTTTCAGTATCCTGTCTGAAGCCTACATTAGGCTCGGCTGTATAAATTTCGCACTGCAAGGTACTTGCACTGATACATTGTACAATATATAATAAGAAGAAACACTTACAGACAGTAAAACTGAAATCAAGGCTTGCAATGATATATCAGAAATTAGTGAATCAGTAGAAAAGTACTTCAAGGAATAAGGTCCTAGGAAAATTATGCCAATTCTTGAAAAGAAATTCATTGATGGGCCAGCATTCATTTCCCATTCCGTCTTGGAATTGAGAAGGTGCAGCCCACCTGCTGGAGGTTGACTCACAATGCCATTAAGAGAGGGAATTCAAGGATTTTGATCCGGTGACAGTGAAGTAATGGCGATATATTTCCAAGGCAGGATTGTGAAAGTCTAGGAGGGGAACTTGCAGGTGAAGAACAAAGAACAAAGAACAAAGAAAATTTACAGCCCAGGAACAGGCCCTTTGGCCCTCCAAGCCTGAGCCGATCCAAATGTACTGTCTAAACCTGTCAGTCAATTCCTAAGCATTTGTATTCCTCTGCTCCCCACCTACTCAAGCGTCTGTCCAGATGCATCTTAAATGAAATCTACCATGCCTGCCTCTACCACCTCTGCTGGCAACACATTCCAAACGCCCACCACCCTCTGTGTGAAGTACTTGCCACATGTATTCCCCTTAAACTGTCCACCTCTCACCTTGAAAGCATGACCTCTCGTTATTGAATCCTTCACCCTGGGTAAAAGCTTGTCTCTATCCACCCTGTCTATACCCTTCATGATTTTGTAAACCTCAATCAGGTCCCCTCTCATACTTCTTTTTTTCTAGTGAAAATAAAACTAACTACTCAACCTCTCTTCATAGCTAGCAACTTCCATACCAGGCAACATTCTCGTAAACCTTCTCTGCACCCTCTCCAAAGTGTCCACATCCTTTTGGTAATATGGCGACCAGAACTGTACACAGTATTCTGAATGCGGCTGAACCAATGTTTTGCACAATTTTAACATGACTTGCCAGCTGTTATACTCAATACCACATCCAATGAAGGCAAGCATACTATATGCCTTCTTGACCACTCTATCCACCTGTGCAGTACCCTTCAGGGTACAATGGACCTGCACTCCCAGATCTCTCTGCCCATCAACTTTTCCCAAGGCTCTTCTTTTGATTGTATAATTCGCTCAAGGTATCCCATGAACCTGCTGCTGTTGTCCTTCTCGATCATAGTGGTTGTGGGTTTGGAAGGTGCAGTCTTAAAGAGCCTTGGTGAATTTCTGCAGTGCATCTTATGGATGGCACTGCTACTGAGCATCAGTGGTGGAGGAAGTGAGTGGCTGTGGCTGTGGTGCCAATCAAAACTATTTCCCATGAGAAATGAAAGGATAGTGATTCCTGAAATGAAACTAAGAGGGACGAGAGCTAATTGCACATAGCACAGGATTGAGCATGATGATAGGAGAGTCCCTTCTTATCAACTCAGTTTTTGAGCATGTTTAGTGTGAGCAAATCTTGAAAATACAGTGGTCTTTAACTCAGGTCCTGAAATGCAGTATGTCCAATCACATAGTTATATATACAGAGGAGCATCAATTATCCGAAGGACATGGTTGGGGAATATTTTGTTCGGATTATCGAATATTCGGATAACCGAATCCCAGATAATCGAGGTTCCTCTGTAGTTTGAAAAAAACAAGCTTTTGTTTACTTTAACCAAACTGAAACTTAGGGTCTATTTTTACTCACGTACAGCTGATAAATGAGCAGTTAACAGTGAATTATACATTTTCCACCTTTTTAACGTATCAATTCATAAATGTTTAATAAATGTCTAAGCGTGCACTTTAAATTCGCAAACCGTCTGCTTTAACTGTGGAGCTACTGTTTTAAAACTAGCTCAATGATTCCATTTCCAATTGCTGATTTAAACACACAGCTCCCAGGTGCTTGCTGTGGAAGGGAAGTTGATGGTAGTCTGGCTGAGGAACTCAATCTGAAAGCAAATCAAAACCCATGACTTGAAGTCTCCGGTCACCAAGCAACTGGCCAAAGTGAGAAACAGGCAATTGAAGATTTCAGAAATAACCATCAAAGCCTCTACTGTAGGCCAGGCTTGCCTTCACGGCTCAGACCTTGAGTATAGGAGTTGGGAAATCATATTGAGGTTGTACAGAACGCTGGTGAGGCCTCTTCTGGAGTATTGTGTGCAGTTCCATTTGCCCAGTCATAGAACAATATTATTAAACAGGAGAGGGGTCAGAAAAGATTGATCAGGATGTTGCTGGGAATGGAGGGTTTGAGATATATAAAAGTAGACTATAATGGCCGGGCCAGTTGTCACTGGGCATAGGAGGATTGAGGGGAGACCTTTATAAAATCATGAGGGGCATAGATAAGGTGAATGACAAAGGTCTTCTCCCTAGGGTGAGGAAGTTCAAACCTAGGGGATATTTTTAAGGTGAGAGGAGAAAGATGTAAAAAAGATATCAGAGGCAACTTTTTTACACAAAGAGTTGTTCGAGTGTGGAGTGACCTGTCAGAGAAGGTAGCGGATGCAGATACAGGTACAATGCTTAAAAGTTAAGTTGATGATAAATTCATGGATAACTTCATAACTAGGAAAGGTTTAAAGGGATATGGTCCAAATGCAGGCAGGTGGAACTGGTTTAGTTTGGAAACACAGTCAGTGTGAACGAGTTGGACTGAGAGTCTGTTTCTGTCCTGTATAATTCTATAAATGATCAGTATCAGGGTGGTCTTGGGACGCTCCACTGAATTTGTACTGTGTGATAAACTTAGACGCCTCATTACATAGACAGAAATGCAGCAATGTTGACTGGATGTCTGCTTTTTTAGGCTGGTCAAAGGAGTGTGTGATGCATGTGATACCCTTGCCTGTTAAACAATTAACTCTTCAAATCCACCCATCATGCTTACCCCACAAGTTTACTTCTTATTGGGAACTGCCTGTCTCATCCATCTGCCCCGTATTCAAACTACTTCGGACCGAATTAATCCTCCAGTCTTTCCGCTCAAAGCAAATCTGTTTCCTACGGATGTTTCATGTGCCTTCTTGCCAACCCTTTGGATATTCAAGTACTTCCATATCAGGGCTTAACTCTGCAGGCCTTTGGCCTAGGTTGCTGAGGACACATCTGGGAATTGGGGAGTGAGGGAGTTGTGGGATACGCAAGAGGTCACAGTGGGAAGACTCAGTAAGGTTGTCGGACTGAAGGAAGTTGTCGAGGTAGGGAGGGGTGATGTTATTGACTGATGTGGGAAGGGGCAGTGGGAGGAGGTATGGGCTGGTTGGATGGGTTGGAAGACCAATCAATATTAGTTTTTCTTTGCAGCCATGATTACGCTGTCTGACTCTACACCTCGATTGGAACTGAGCGGCATCTTCATATGATTAGTTTAAAATTGCAGATGTTTTTAAGTTCTCCAGCCCTTTCTCATTTCTTATCGTCTGATTTAATAACAGACACTGCAAAAATGCAGGTTTTATTGCTTTGAATGTCATAATTAAATCATTCACTGGTCTTTGTCATGTTATATATCTGATAATTTGATGTGGCTTATTAGTCCATACCATTGTGGTCACTCACATTGTTGTGTAATGAAAATTGCTGATTAGTTACAGGCTTGGTGGCAGCAACGTTACTTTAGCTATATGCATTAAATAAGAAATGCCATAGGCAAAACTAATAAGATACAGGTCAATGCAACCGACATGTATATATTTATTTGACCTCTTTTCTTTCATGGGATGTGGATGCTATTGATAAGGTCAACATTTACTGCTCTTCACTAATTGCTCTTGAACTAAGTAGTTTTACTTCAGAGGGCAGTTAAGAGTCAACACATTCATGTAGTTTTGGAGTCATATAGAATCATAGAACTTTGCACTACAGAAGGAGGCCATTTGATCCATCGTGTCTGTACTGGATCCCAAAACAATGACCCAGCTAGTCTCATTCTCCAGCCCTATCTCTGTAGCTCTCTAAATTCAATGCTTTCAAATATGTATCCAACTCTCCTTTGAAACCTCTGATGTAATCCACCTCCATCATTCTCCCAGGCAGCTCATTCCAAATGTTAACAACTCTCTGAGTAAAGAAGTTTCTCCTCATCTCACTTGCTCTCTTGCTGACAGTCTTGAAATTGTGACCACTCCCCGGCCCGCTTACTGACGTACTGACTTGTGGAAACATAATATAGTTCTTTACCATGTTAAAATTGATAATAATTTTGAACACCTCAATAAGGTATTCATCTTCTCTGTTCCAAGGAGAATACACCCAATTTCTCTATAGGACCATAAGACACAGGAGTGGAGGTAAGGCCATTCGGCCCACCAAGTCCACTCCGCTATTCAATCATGGCTGATGGGTATTTCAACAACACTTACCCGCACTCTCCACATATCCCTTAATTCCTTGCGACATTAAGAATTTATCAATATCTGCCTCAAAGACCCTCAATATTCTGGCCTCCACTGCGCTCCATGACAATGAACCCCTTCTATTTAAAACCCTCATTCCTGATATCATTCTAGTAAATCTCCTTTACACTCTGTCCAGTGTTTTAATATCCTTCCTGGAATAAGATGCCCACAACTAAACACAGTACTCCAAATGTGGCTTGACCAATGAGTTGTAAAGGTTTGGAATCACCTCCTTGCTTTTATACTCTGTTATTAAACAAGGTGGATTTCTCTTCCTCAGGGCCATCAGTGATCAAGATGGGTTTTAGACAATTGACAGTGTTGTTTATAGACATGATCACTATAACCAATCCGAGATATATAGATTGAATTTAAATTCCACCCAGCTGGTGCGATGGGATTTGAACTAATGCTCCCATGGCATTAACCAAGGTCTCCAGCTTTCCTGGTGCATTGGTATCACCACTTCTGCCTATCACCAGTCAGTAACCAAGGAAATAAAATAGTCACCGTGATCAAAAGAAAAAATCAGATTATCGGTGTGCCAACTGGTGTGGAAGAAGGTTCGTAAACATAAAGAGTCATAGAGTCATACAGCACAGAAACAGACCTTTCAGTCCAACTAGTCCACACCAACCATGTTCCCAAACTAAAACCAGGTGCACTGGCCTGCGCTTGGCCCATAGCCCTCCTTTCCTATTCATGTACCTATCCAAATGTAGTTTAAACATTGTAACTGTACCTGCATCCACACTTCCTCTGGAAGTTCATACCACACACAAACCACTCTCTGTGTAAAAAAGGTTGCTTCTCATGTACCTTTTAAATCTCTCGTCTCTCACTTAAAAAATATGCCTTCCAGTTTTGAACCCCTCCATCCTAGGGAAAAGACCATTGTCATTCATCTTATCTATGCCTTTCATGATTTCATAAACCTCTGTAAGGTCACCCCTCAACCTCCTATGCTCCAGTGATAAAACACCGAGCCTTTCCTGTCTAAAACCCTCCATTCCCAACAACACTCTGGCAAATCCTTTCTGAACCCTCTCCAGAACTGGTCACAGTACTCCAGATGAGGCCTCACCGACATCTTGTACCTTCTCAGCATGACATCCCAACTTCTATACCCAAATGTCTAAGCTACGAAGTTAAAAGTCACAGAACTCAAGGTTATAGTCCAACAGGTTTATTTGGAAGTACTAGCTTTCAGAGCACTGCTCTTTCATCAGATAACTAGTGGGGTAGGATCATAAGTCACAAAGGTTATAGCAAAAGATCAGTGTCATGCAATTAAAATGATATAAATGTTTGTTCAATATATCATTTTATTTGCAATACACTGTGATTTTTTTGCTGACTCACTAGTTATCTGATGAAGGAGCAGTGCTCTGAAAGATAGTACTTTCAAATAAACCTCTTGGACTATAACCTGGTGTTCTGTGACTTTTAACTTTGTCCACCCTAGTCCAACACATCTAAGCTATGAAGGCAAGCATGTTAAATGTCTTTTTAACCACCCCATCTACCTCTGATGCATATTTCAAACAATTATGTATCTGAACCCCAAGATCTCTCTTTGTTCTGCAGCATCATCCAGAGCCCTACTCTTAACTGTGTAAGTCATGCCCTTGTTTGTTTTACCATAATGCAATACCTCACACTTATCCAAATTAAACTCCATCTGTCACTCCTCATCCATTGACTCAATTAATCAAGATCCCTTTGTAATCTTAGATAACTTCCTTCACTCTTCACTATACCATCAGTTTTGGTGTCCACACAACATACAGATTGAAAAATTATTGGGTACTGCTTCAGTGTCAAATTGCTGCCTTTTCCTGTATTGTTCAGAAAAGCAATGAACAACATTTGGATTCCCCATTGTGAATCAAATCTAATATATTGGACAGCACTACTCCACAACAACCTGACCAAAGAGTATAATGGTAGCCACATCAGGAACTGAAAAGTCTATTCAAATACAGCAGTCAGAAATGGACAAGAGTGGTAGAAATATTAGGAATAATTTTGGCTTCGAGCAGTGTTGTGAAGTTGGTGATGGAGAATCTGCAGCTCAATTTACATACTTTCTGAATTCGATTTGCCTCTTTAATCGACAGACAGACAAAATTAAAGCATACTAATAGTCTGCACTGACTGAGATGTGTTGGCTGTTTTAGATAAATGCATTTGAAGTGTTCCGAATGAGTAAAGGGTTAACTCTTCAGCAACCACATGGGAAGTTATGCCAGTGATTATGCCTTGATCATATTATGATGTCAAGACATGGAACTGAGGAGCATCATCTGAGAACTTGTTCTCGATTAGAAAGTATATATGTAGTCTGGTGTGAATAAAACAAAAACTCTGTCCTAAGACAAAGCCACATCGTTTTGTTTTGTGGAGTCAGCCATCACAAACATCTTCTGAGGTTTCAACACAACAGAAACTACATGTGCCCCAAGGATTTAAGCCACTCTAATAGTTAGTGCAGACATCAATAGTGTGTGTGTGTCTCTGACATACCAAAACTCTCTGCTTTGGTTTTTGGAAACTTTTCAAAATGAAGCTGTAGCTTCCTAGGACTGCTGTTCGCAATACAAAGAGGCCAGCTCAGGCAAGGCATTAAGTGCATTCACCTCCAATCTTCTCATGTTCAACATTGAGTCTCTGAAGTCAAAGCCTATTCAATTCAGTGGCGCTATACATTCAACTGTGTAATTCCTGTGTGCAGTCAGTGCCTCGGTGCTACATATACCAGATGTCAGTAACTGATAGACAAATGGCTAAAGCTGTCAGAATTGTTTACTGCCACTTAATCCAAAGTGATTTTCTTAATCAGACTATTTTCATAACCTGAAGGCATCTTGGTGCCTCCAGAACATATTCTCTTTCATCTTCCTGAACAGAAACGTGTCCACAGAAGTTATGAAAGCCTCATTCTCCTCAAAGTGCCCTTAAGTGTTCTCGAGGAGGCAGTAAGCAGAATGATTTCCTTTACCCACACTGGGCTTCTAAGGCACCATTAACAATTCTGCTAAGGGCTTGGATATAATCCAGAAAATCAAATCTCTCCAGCTACTGCAATTTATACTTAGGCTGCTTACAAACTAGCAGTTCTTTTAGGCAGACTGAGGGTCTCATCAGACCTAAGCATCTATGTGCAGGAAAAGGTGAGTCTGCCCCAAATTTCAATCTTTTGATGTCTACATGCATTCTAAATTCCTTTCTCCATATATTGTCATGCATATTTCTGTCAGACTGCAGTGTACAAAGGTTAAATCCTGTGCTGATGATTGCTATCCATTTTGACTTCAAATGGAGCTGCTAGTGTGGACATTTACCTTGCTGCAGTATTTTAGATTAATAACCAGCCCAACAAAACTGTAATTATTGCAAATGAACTTTGATATACAGGAAGGCTTGATTTTAGTCTCTTTGTTGTAAACTTTGGATCTGTGTGAAAATTCTCACCTGCATCAAGAATAAATTGTAGCTTCCTTTCCCATTCCAGATCTCAGGCTACCTCAACCAGAAGGCTGTACTTCCAACAGTCCTTCCACGTTAAAGGACCCAGCCTAAATATTATGATAAGGTCTTAGGATCCAGTGCTTAAACCTGTAGCTTCCTGACTCGGAGACAAGGGCACTACCACCTGAGCTGCAACCGGCCTTAACTCTGTGCCACTGAAATGGTAGTTAACACACATGTAAACAAAATGGGTTGCAGAATTTCCAATGTTTGGTAGATGCAGTAGTTACAGACTGATCACAATCACGCTGACTGGCAGTATGTGCTTGAGTGTGTGAATGGTCTATTCCTCTTCTAAAACACCCTGCTGTTGAGTGACAGAATTAAAATTGTCTTGTGCCATTGAAGTAGCAAACCCATTTACATATAACCATTAAATTCCTTCCTTGTCATTATAATGAAATGGTGAAGCAGCTTAGTTGAAGATATGTTACAATCTTAATTAAAGCAGTGGACAAATTAATTTCAAGTGAATGCATTAATAATTGTTACTAATGTCATAGAGTACTGCTCCTAACAAATAGTGCAATTGCCACGAGCACATTTATTGTTGATTGTACATTTTATTGTTCTGAGTAAAGTCATCCATTAAAGTTCAACCTGTGAGGACAACCATATGCTCACAAAAGTAAATAAAATTGACGTAAAATTTGTATCTCATAAGTGAATTAATACCTCTGATAATATTCTTGTAATTTTGTCATTATTGAGATGATACCACACTTCCACTCTTGTAAGATGGAGATCCAATAGACCGTTTCAGTGTAGGGGTTGGAAGGATACGCCTTCCACTGATGTTTCTCAGTTTTCAAATAAAGTCATAGAATCATAGAGATGTACAGCACAGAACCAAACCCTTCAGTCCAACTTGTCCATGCCGATCAAATATCCTAAACTGATTCAGACCCATTTGCCAGCACTTGGCCCACATCCCTCTAAACCCTTCCTATTCATGTACCCATTCAGATGCTTTTTAAATGTTGTAATTGTACCAGCCTTCACCACTTCCTCTGGCAGCTCATTCCAAACATGCACCACCTCTGTGTGAAAAGGTTGCCTCTTAGGTCCCTTTTAACTCTTTCCCCTCTCATCTTAAAAATATGCCTTTTAGTTTTGAACTCACCCTACCCCAGGGAAAAGACCTTGGCTAGTCGCCATATCCATGCCCCTCATGATTTTACAAAATTCTATAAAAATCATCCTTCAGCCTCTGACCTGAGAGAAAATAGTTCCAGCCTATTTAGCCTCTCTGCATAGCTGAAACCCTCCTACCCCGGTAAAATATTTGTAGATCTTTTCTGAACCCTGACAAGTTTAACAACATCTTCCCTATGGCAGGGAGACCAGAATTGAAAGCATTGTTCTAAAAGTCTTCAACTTTAAATAGGGGGTGAAGCAATGCCATGCAAACACAGTATTTTACATTCACATACCACAAGTCACTTCAGAAATAAATACAATGGAAACAGATGTTAAGTCAGGAAGGACAATGGAACGATGGAACACAAGTAGGCCATTTGGCCCTTTGAACATATCACATTATCACATAAAATGGAAACAAAGCAAAGGCTGTTTGGACCAGCTTGTGAATGCTCATGGTCGCCTTCAATCTTACATCCTGCAATCCCTCCACTGTCTATCTAATTAACGTGGAAATACTATTCACCTTAATGAATCCATGTCATCACCTTAGGTTCCTTTTGCTTTGCAATTCAATTATGGCTGACCTATACCAAACATTCAAATTTGACTTTCCTTCCATATTCCTTGACACTCTTATTGAACAGCAATTTATCAATCACACCCTTGTCTTGAATGATGAAGAAAGACCTCCTCTTCCTCCATGTCCGGGTAATTCTTATGTCAGAGGTGAATGGAAATAGTTAGTTGAGTAAGATTGGAACATCAGAATGTACACATCTTGAGTTGTCCACAGCTATTTCCAATTCTTCTCAAAAATCTTCAGGTTTATAAAGGGGTAGCTCTTGTGGTGGAACGGTGATGTTCCTACCTCTGAACCTGGGTTTATGTCCCACCTGCTCCATTGACATATGACATCTCTGAGCGGATCAAAAAATCTTCAGGGTTATAAAGAGGGGAGTGTTTGTGGTGTTATGGTAGTGTTCTTACCTCTCAATCAGGAGGCCTGAGTTCAAATGCCACCTGCTTCAGTGTGTGTAAAGCCAGCTCCAAAAAAGTTGATTAAAAATACCTTTTAGGGATAGAAGCAAAAAGGTAAAATCAATAAACCAGGTGAGCACAATAATGCAGCAAGCATATACAGAACTGAAGGCATCAAACTAGAATAATGAATATTCACGTACCTCTTTAAGAGTATTGACAGTACTATTGCCAATCAGAAAGATCAGTGCATAGGAAGTCACACTGACAGGACACTGCTGTTCCACCAAAAAGCAAAACATTCTGCCTATCATGCAAATAGGTAACTTTGATGTGTGAGTTTTAGTATGGGGAAATGCTGGGTATGTGGGCTACACTTTTTAATGAATGACAACATGTATCAAACATACACATTCTTTGCCTGCCTACAATGGGAAGAGTATGAACTGTAGCCTGTGCGAGCAAAATTCAAAGATAATATCCAACTCCAGATATCATTTCAGAACTGGACAGGCCTTTGGTGTGGACCAGACCAGACTCCCTCAAACATATCAAGGAGATAACATAAACCCTAACTTTTATCTTATTTAAAGGCAAGGTGCTGTCTTCCAGATGTAATTTAATTAGTTACATGACTTGGCTTTAAGCAAAACACACTTTATTCAAAAGAAAGAAGAATTGAAATAACTCTATTGGAAAACCAACAGAATAATGTTATGAAGGCGTAATAGGTACTGTCCCTTTAAGAGAGTTGAAAAGCTAGCAAGGACTTAGCGAGGCACAGAGCATCCGGAACAAGGTAACAATGTAACATTTGGTCGAAACAGATGTATTGCCAGGATACAAAAACAAATTCATATTTGGCCAATCAGTTTAAATTATGCCCCAAGTTACCAAAATCCAATTGAATTTGAAAAAAAAAATGTTTTAGACAACACTGAACCAATGAAACGAGCTGATGTTTTGGAATATAAATATCAGACATTTTGAACAGTTACCCAGAGTGGCAAAGAGCAACTAGCACCAACAATGAGAGAGACAGCTTGCAGAAAGATCTGCTCTCTTAAAGCTACCCTTATCTATCAAAGACCTGGGAAGCCGAACCCCTAAGAAGAAAAGAAGACAGAGGAAAATCTGTAGAGGACACTCGGCAAAGCTGACTGGTTTTGAAACGTGATTATATTTGTAAATTGTAATCAGGATTTTTATCAGACCAGTATTATAGAGGGGAAGGTTAAAGAAAGGAATTGTAAATAGTTGGTCATTAATTATTCTCTGTGAAACTTAAAAAAGGTTGTTACCTTTTATTTAAATAGTGACTTTTGGGATAGTTCTTTGCCTTTCAAATTTTAACAGATTACAGCATGGGTGAATTGTTTCTGTGTTACTGGATTAAATTAGCAGAGAGGTTTACCACCATGTTGTAATAATAATAGGTTATTTAACTACTAAACAGCAACTGTTCCAATATAGTCACATCCCATAAACACACCTTTGACAAAGGGTGGGGGACAAGTTTCCATAGCAATACCGCAACACTCTTGCCAACTAATCAGTACCCTTTCACATGCAGTATAAATTGTTGCTGTCTTTGAAATTATGATGCGGAGATGCTGGTGTTGGACTGGGGTGGACAAAGTCAGAAGTTGCACAACGCCAGGTTATAGGTCAACAGTTTGATTTGAAATCCTAAGTTTTCGGAGAATAGTCTCTTCATCGGGTGAAGCGACTTCATCTGACAAAGGAGCAGTGCTCCAAAAGCTTGTGATTTCAAATAAACCTGTTGGACTGTAGCCTGGCATTGTGCGACTTCTGACTATTTGAAATTAGACATTCTTGTGTCTATCCTGTTGAGGGTCAAGACCAAAATCTTTGAGATTTTGTAATTATTTCTATGTTAAAGGTCCTATATGAGTGCAATTTGTTGTTACCTACCAATCACAGTACCTACCTGTTTTTAAAAAAGATTTCAACATCTTTGACCCTACTATGTAGGATGAAAGTTGATGCCAGTGTGTACATTAAACTGCTTTGTTGAGTAGTTCAAAAAATACAAAACATCCTACACCCAAATTTCCTCACTCTGGAACTTCTACAGTTAAAAATAAATGAGTAAAGTGGGATTTAACTCTGGATAAGCCATTCAGGCTTTGCAAATTTGGTAAATGTATCCACAGCTCCAACTAAGTTGATTTTTTTTTACAGGATTATGATACTGATATCTGTCCTGCGGGAGATATTATGGTCTGATATTGGTGGGTCCAGATGTTGTTTTTAGAGCTGGATTTCACCACTGAGACTCAAGATAATTGCCAGAATTCCTTTTGTATAGTGTACCTGAGGAGCAATTTGGGACACAGCCCAAAGTCAAGTGATCAGTACAGAGAGTTCTAGATTTTATTTTGGGTGTTGCAACAACACACCTCTGTGGGACTTCAACCTGGGCCTCTTGGTTCAGACAAATGAACACTACCCCTGCACCACAAGAGCCCTAAATACAGAGATTTTTCTTTATTTTTAATCTTTTATTTCTAATCAACCCATTCAAAGATGTTGCTGCACACCTCTGGGCCAGGTATGACTTGAATCTGACCCTTCTAGCTCCGAGGTAGGGACACTACCACTTCATCACAAAAGCCCTAAAGATAGAGTACTACTTTTCAAATAAACTTCTCCAGAGATGTTTTTATGCACTTCTGCGGTTGGTGGGCTTTGAACCATGTCCTCCTGGTCCAGGATAGGGACACTACCACAAGAGGGCTCTAAAGATAGAGTTCTACAATTTGAACCTTATTGGCTTCAATCAACTGGTCTTTTAAAGACGCCACAGCAATTAGTGATTATTCTCACTCAGAAACGCAGACATACTGAGAGCTTTTTATTTACCTCTTTGTTTTTGAATTGCTACCTTTTGCCTTCAGATTTCTGGCAAGAATTTTCACATCCCGAATATGCTGAATGTTACAGATAGCTAATGCACTACGTGCTATTTTCCATTTGTTTACAGGAAGTATTTTCGGCTGAAGCTTAACAGGGAGATTTGTTATGCCATTTCATATGACTTTGATTAATTTTGAAAGCAAAGCCGGCAGACTAGGCAAAAGGGATTTTACAACGTGGCTTAAGTGTTGTGTGCTTAAAGCGCGCAGTACTGAAGTGGGTTTTTCTGTGTGGTTCTGCATTTGACAATTATTTATTTCCCTTTGTTTATCTGGCAAGTGATTAAGCCACAATCCCATAATATCCTTTAAGTGTGCCTTCCTCTAAGTATTACATTTTTTGTATTGGTTCCCATGTGACTAATTTGACTGTAATTGGAACTTTCCACTTTTGATGTAGAAACATATATTAGTGATATATGTTATTAGTGATAAACATATAATAGCTACTAGGTGGCACGGTGGTTAGCACTGCTGCCTTGCAGAATCAGGGATCCGGGTTCAATTCCACCCTTGTGTGTCTACCTGTCTGGAGTTTGCACGTTCTCCCTGTGTCTGCGTGGGTTTTGTTTGGCTGCTCTGGCTTCCTCCCACAGTCCAAAGATGTGCAGGTTAGATGGAATTTAGCCATGTTAAGTTACCCACAGTGTCCAGGGATGTGCAGAAGCTAGGTGGATTAGGCATGGTAAAGGTAGGGGTGAGCTGGATAAGATGCTCTATCAGTGCAGATTTGACAGGCTGAATGGCCTCAGTCTGCACTGTCTATGGTTCTGTTAGCTTGATGGAGGACTGAATCAAAACAATATTTCATTGCAATGAAGAGAATAAACTTGTATGTGTCCCAGGAATGTCACTTGATGCTTCACATACCATGCAGTCAACGATTGGCAAAAAGCACTAAACCTCACAAATGGCAATAAACTGCATGACTTGTGGGTGATTTATTTCAGTGGCAGTGATGGTGGAGGAAGAAATGTTGACCAAAAACAGCCAAGTAATATGCGCAAAGTGTGAGAATTAGTCCCCAGAGGAACAAAACCATGCAGGGTGCTGTTAGATTCATGGAATGTTTATCATGATAAACAAATATGTTTTTGGGAGTGAGTCTCCTGAGCCCATTGGGTATTAAAACGCCTTTGCTTACACATTGCAAAGCAATATCACAAGCCAAATCTGGTGTGACGTCCTGCTGAGACATGGGAAGACATAGTTGGCTGCGGTGATTTTTTTGTTAAGACAAATCAGAGCATGTCATGTTAAGTGTCATGGTTTCCTGTTGAGTGACGCCAGCCACATGAAACCCACCATGTTACTATTAGCAGCTGCAGGCATCCTCCCTGAGGCTTCTAACTGCTCTGAAATACCTGCTGCCTGACAGTCAAGCCTGTTAATCAGGGCAGTCTCTGAGTGAGGACCCTGGCAGTGAAAATACACAGGTCGCAGTGGGATCGTACCTTACAGAATTCAAAATACAATCAATTGAAACAGTAAAGCAGCAATCACACACACACACACACAGTGGGCTTTCAGGCGATATCCAGGTTAGACCATAAGACCATAAGGAATAGGAATGGCAATTGGCCATTCACCCCCCTCAAGCCCGTTCTGCCATTCAGTAGAATTGTGAATGATCTGACATTCCTTACATGAACTTTCCTGTGGTTTCCTGTAATCCTTGATCCCCCGACTAATCAAGAATCTATCTACCTCAGCTTTAAGTCGACACAAGGACTCTGCCCCATCCCACACCAAACAAGTCGGACTTACTAGAACCAGTTTTCACTGTGCAAGTCTTTGCAAGCCACGGCTATCTGTGGTAAGGAGTTGCAAAGACTCACAACGGTTTGAGAGATAAAATTGGTTCCCCTGAATTCAGAGACTGTACCCTCTGGTCTTAGACTCTCTGATGAGGGGAAGCATCCTCTCAGCATTTACTCTTGTCAAACCTCTTAAGAATCTATATGTTTCAATGAAGCTCGACTCATTCTACTCAACTATGGTGAGTAGAATCCCAATCTGTTTCGTGTTTGTTCGGAAAACAATCCCTCCATACAGAGGGATCATCCTGGTGAACCATCTTTGAACTAACTCCAATGGAATAATATGTCTTGTTAAATAAGGGACCAAAGCTGCTCTTAGTGTTCCAATTGTGGTCTCACCAGCACCTTGTACAGTTGCAATAAGATTTCCCTACTCTTATACTCCAATCCCCTTGAAATAAAGGCCAACATTCCATGAGTCTTCCTGATAACCTGCTGCACCTGTGTGCTGGCTTTCTATGTTTTATGCACAAGTACCCCCATTTGTATTGCAGCTTTTTCCAGTTTTTCTCATTTAACTAACATTCTGCTCTTTCATTCTTCTTTCCAAGTGGAACAACATCGCTTTTTCGCACATTATACTCGACTTGCCAACTTTCTGACCACTTACTTAGCCTTTCAATAGCTCTCCACAAACTGTTTGTATCTCTCTCACAACCTGCCTCTCTTTGACTACAGTACGTCTGATTCTTTCTTTCAAGTCATTAATATATATTGTATACAGTAGTCCCATTACTGATCCTTGTGGAACACCGTTGGTCACAGGTTGCCAACCTGAAAAACATCCCCTTATCCCCATTCGCTATTTCCTGCCCTTAAGTCAATTCTCTCTTCATGTCAATAAACCACCTCTAACATCCTGAGAGCTTATCTTATGACCTAACCTTTTATGCAGTACCTCATCAAACCCCTTCTGGAAGACCAAATACAACACATCTATTGGTTCCCCTCTGTCCACTCTGGCTGAGGTTTCCTTGAAAAACTCTAATAAATTAATCAAACATAATTTCCCCTTTATGGGGCCATACTGATTCTGCTTGATTAGGTTATGAATTTTAAAATTTTCTGTTACTCCTTCCTTAATAATTGATTCCAATATTTTTCCAACAGTGAACGTTAGGCTAATCAGAATGTAGTTACCAGCTTTTTGCCTCTCTCCCTTTTTTTGAATAGGAATAACATTGACAGTTATCCAATCCTCTGGGTACTTCTTTAGAATACAAAGATTTTTAGAAAATTACAACCAATGCATCCATGATCTCTGTAGCCACCTCTTCTCGGATCCTAGGATGCAAGACCTCACTGTCAGGGGACTTATATGCCTTTAGCCCCATTAAAGAACAAAGAACAATACAGCACAGGAAAAGGTCCATCAGTCCTCCAAGCCTGCACTGACCCATGTTGACCTTCCATACAAAAACTGTCTTCACTTACAGGATCCATGTCTTCACTTACATGATCCATATCCCCCATTCTCTTCCTATTCATGAATTTATCCAGATGCTTCTTGAATGCTGCTATAATGCTCCCACCACCTCCACTGGCAGTATGTTTCAGGCCTTGCACATCTCTTTTAAAATCCACCCCCCCCCTCCGCACCTTAAACCTGTGCCCCCTAGTAATTGACCCCTCCACCCTGGGAGAAAGCCTCATACTTTCCACTCTATCCATGCTATTCACAATATTATAAACTTCTATCAGGTCGCCTCTTAACCTCCTATGTTCCAGTGAAAAGAAACCCAGTCTAACCCATCTTTCTTCCTAGCTAAAATTCCCCCATACCTGGTAACATCCTGGGAAACCTTTTCTGTACCTTCTGCAAAGCATCTCCATCCTTCTGGTAGTGTGGTGACAAGGACTGACATAATATTCCAAGTGTGGCCCAATGAAAGATCTATGAAGCTGAAGCATAATTTGTCTATTCTTATACTCAATGCCCTTCCAAGAAGGCAAGCATGCCATAGGCCTTTTTTACTATCTTATCTACATGCACTTCTACCTTCAGTAATCTATGGACCTGCAAACCCAGATCCCTCTGCATATCAATACTCCTATGGGTTCTGCCATTCACTGTATAATTTCCACCTATACTTGACCTTCCAAAATTTATTGCCTCACATTTGTCCCAATTAAACTACATCTGCAATCTTTCTGCCCAAGCCTTCAACTGATCCATATCCCTCCGTATCCTCTGACAGTCATCCTCACTATCCACAACTCCACCAATCATTATATCCTCTGCAATTTTGCTAATTAGGCCAGCCCGATCATTTATATTGACCATGAACCAGAGGTCTCAGCACTGATCCCAGTGGAACACCACTAGTCACAGCCCTCCATTCCTAAAAGCATACTTCCACCGCTAGCTTCTGTCTCCTATGTCTCAGCCAGTTCTCTGTCTATCTTGCCAGCTCACCCCAATACCATGTGACTTCACCTTTTGTACCAGTCTGCCATGAGGGGCCTTGTCAAAGGCTTTACTGAATCTATGGAGCCAACATCAACACTTTTCCCTCATCAATCACCTTTGTTACCTCCTCAAAAAACTCAATCAAGTTAGTAAGGTGCAACCATTCCCACACAAATCCATGTTGTCCATTGTTAATAAGTCAATTTGCTTCTAACTGTGTATAGATCTTATCCCAGAGAATTATTTACAGTAACTTCCCTACCACCAACCCGAGGCTCACAGGCCTGTAATTTCCTGGAATATTCCGATTATCCTTCTTAAACAATGGGACAACATTGGCTATTCTCCAGTCCTCTGGGACCTCACCTGTGGTCAAAGAGGATACAAAGATGTCTGCCAATGCTCCATCAATTTGTTCTCTTGCCTCCCTCAATATTCTAGGATAGATCCCATCAGGACTCGGGAACTTAGCTACCCTAATACTTTTTAAGATGCAAAACAACTCTTTCTTTTTAGTAGCAACTTGGCTTAGAAATTTGACACCCCCTTCCTTGAGACGATCCTCCACCAATCCCTTCTTTTTTTTAGATTAGATTACATTAGATTATTAGATTAGATTACATTACAGTGTGGAAACAGGCCCTTCGGCCCAACAAGTCCACACCGACCCGCCGAAGCGCAACCCACCCATACCCCTACATTTACCCCTTACCTAACACTATGGACAATTTAGCATGGCCAATTCACCTGACCTGCACATCTTTGGACTGTGGGAGGAAACCGGAGCACCCGGAGGAAACCCACGCAGACACGGGAAGAACGTGCAAACTCCACACAGTCAGTCGCCTGAGGCGAGAATTGAACCCAGGTCTCTGGCGCTGTGAGGCAACAGTGCTAACCACTGTGCCACCGTGCCGCCCACAACCAAAGTATTCTCTTTGGTGAATACTGACACAAAGTATGTGTTTAGGTCCTCACCTACCTCTTCTGGCTCCACAAATAGATTCCCTCCTTTGTCCTTGAGTGGGCCAACCCTTTCCCTGGCTAGCCTCTTGCTGGGCTTGGGATTCTCCTTAATCCTGTTTGCTAATGACTTTTCATGATCACTTTTTGCCCTTCTAATTCCTTGTTTATGTTCTTTCCCACTTTCCTTACATATTTAAAGGACTCCATCAGTTCCCATCCTCCAAGGCCTCACGTACACTTCCTTTTTCTTTTTGACCAAGGTGATAACATCCCTGGCCATCCAAGGTTAGTGGAACTTGCTGTACCTATTCTTCATTCTCACAGGAACATGCTGCTCCTGAACTCTTTATCAACTGCCGTTTGAAATCCTCCCACATGTCTAATATGGATTTACCCTTGAACAACTGCCTCCAATCACCATTCTCCAGTTCCTGCCTAATATTATTGTCGTTCACCATCCCCCAGTTTAACACCTTCACCTGAGGACTGCTGTTACCCAGATCCATGAGTATCTTAAAACTCACGGTACTATGGTCGCTACTCCCAAAATGATCCCCAATGAAACCTCCCTCACTTCGGTGGGCTCATTTCCAAAACCATGTCCAGTATAACCCCTTCCTTGGTTGGACTGTTTACATCCTATGTCAAGAAACCCTCCTAAATATTCTTTCTAAATTTTACCCCATTCTAGCCTCTAGCACATGGTGAGTCACAGTCAATATTGGGGAAGTTAACATCACCCACTGGAACAACCCAGCTACTTTTACATCTTTCCAAAGTCTGTCTATGTAGTCTCTCCTCTACCTCCCTCTGACTTTTGGGAGGTCTGTAGTATACCCTGCAGTATAGTTTGTCAACTACTACTTCTTTAGTGATGGTGATAATTCCTCCCCTGTAACATTTTATATGAATTTGATATTTAAAGCATCTTCCACTCTGAAGTCTGATGCAAACTATTTGTTTAAGTCCTCTGCCATATTGTGTTATCCAAAACTATCTCCCCAGATTCATTTCCCAAAAAGCCAATGTTCATGTTGACCTTTCTCTTCCTTTTTTATATATATTTTTAGAATCTCCCAATTAATGAGATTGAAAATTGCTCCACCTTTTATTCTGGTTCTGTATCCGGTCTCCCTGTGACAAGAATTCAAACTCATTGGGGAAATAATTCCAGTGCAATGCAGCTCCATCTGTGATGTTGCAAATGCAGCATTATCATTTCCTATGCTACAAACTTAGAGCAAGATATTTTTGTTGCTTTGGAAACCTTATAGCTTTTAAACATCTGGTTAATAGAAATTGAGTGAAAGTGGCGGAGGTAGACTGGTTTCTATCAGCAAGATGCCACAATTTAAGATATGGAATTCCTTTTTAGAACTATCACATGGGTTCATGAAAACATCATCAGGAAAGGAGACGGATTTAACAGTGGAAATATTGGCAGTCGATTTGGGTTCGGTAGCAAAATGGTCTCAACATGCTCTGGAGTCCTGTTCCCCAGTCATGACCTTAAACAGCACTACCACAGTTTACTGTCAGTTGCATCTGCTGAAGAATTTGAAAAAGTATCTGGGAGGGGACAAAATGGGAGCACTCCCATCTATGGGGTAAATGGACACCAACAGCACTAATTGATGATGATTATGAAGATGCCTTGTG
This sequence comes from Chiloscyllium punctatum, assembly GCF_047496795.1. NCBI lineage: Eukaryota > Metazoa > Chordata > Chondrichthyes > Orectolobiformes > Hemiscylliidae > Chiloscyllium > Chiloscyllium punctatum. The sequence continues at coordinate 16,620,744 of NC_092744.1, forward strand.
AAATCAGGAATATTCAAAGAACTTCCCCTGATGAGGAAAATCAGACCAGGAACAAAAGGCACTCATGACCAATATATGATCAACCCATGACCACTTATGGGTTTCCCTTCACACCAAGAACCAAGAAGATTCATCCCCTTCTACATGGCAGTTAGAGGTGGATGGTGACACAGTGGTTAGCACTGCTGCCTCACAGCATCAGGAATCCATGTTTGATTCCACCCTTGGGCGACTGACTGTGTGGAGTTTGCACATTCTCCCCGTGTCTGCATGGGTTTCCTCTGGGTGCTCCGGTTTCCTCCCACGGTCTAAAGACGTGCAGGTTAGGTGAATTGGCCGTGTTAAATTGCCCATAACATTCAGGTGTATTTGTCAGGGCTAAATAAAGGATAATAGGGTAGGGGAATGCGTTTGGATGGGTTACTCGTGGGAGGGTCAGTGTGGACCTACTGGGCCAAAGGACCTGTTCCCACACTGTAGGGATTCTAAATTCTAAAGACAGTAAATATTGGTCTCATCAACGATGCCCACATCCCATAAACAAATTAGTCTTTTTAAAACTTGCTTTCCAAAGTATTGTGGGACCATCCATCTTTTCTACTTATTGTTTTTCTTTTTTCTGTGTGCAGCTAATTGTATTAAACTAAGTATTTTGCCAGACTGATCTGCAGTCCATAAATGTAAAAGGAAGATAACAGCAAACATTGTGCTCCCAATATTGAATGAAATGCAGTTATAAAGATAAAAGGTAATATTGTTGACGGGAAAGAAGTGTCAGCTTTGGATTAGTTAGCAGCAGAATCAGCTCTGAGTCAGAAAGTTGTATGTTCAGAATTAGAATTACATTTTATTGTCACGTGTATTCAGATACAAGGATATATGAGTACAGTGAAAAACATACAAAGTCGCCGCTTCCAGCAGCATCTTACGTTCAAAGATACCTCAGTACAGAATCTTAGGTATAAAATTAGAAAAATAAATAAATAAGGTAAAAGTTCAGCATTACAGTCTTTCCAAAGTGGTGTGTCCACGCTGGGCTTCTTTGAGGAGTCCGGAAGTCCATGCTGGGAGGGGCGCGGGGTCCATTGATTTTATGCTGGGCACCCACAAGGCTGGGAAAACCTCGCCTCAATTCTCCACTACTGAAGCTCTCTGAGGAAGAGAGGTAGGTAGAGACAAAAAAGAAAAGAGAGGAGAAAAAGGGAAAAAAGATGATCAGTAGAAAAAGCAGAACATAGGAAAAAGACTGAGCAGACGAGTTCTGGCTTAGGAGCCTACATTGCTACCATATTGAAAGTAGTCCCATTCCAGAGATTTGATAGCAGATTCCATGCTGATTCTCCCACTGCAGTGTGAAGGAGGTGCTGCAATGTCAGAAGTGCCATTTATCAGTTGAAACGTACACAACTTCAAACAAGATCATAGGGGATCCCCTTGACGTCCAGTTTGATATTTATCCCTCACTAAAGCCACTGATCTGGTCATTGACACATTGTTCTTTGTGGAAGCTTGCTGTGCACAGACTGATTCCATGTTTCCCCCATTGTCAAAGTGGCAACACTTCAATTGTCTTTCATTCAGGGTTGTGAAAGGTGATATATAAATTGAGTGTTTTTTTTTGCTCGTCCTCAGCTAGTCAGCAGCCATAGGTCAGAAGAGAAGGTTTGTTTTGACAAATTAGGATCTGTCCAGTTTGATGTTGCGGTGTCTTGTCCGCTCACACCCACATCCTGCCCTTGGTTAAAATGCTGCCTCGACCAAACTTGGAAAGGGGTCAAAGAGTTTCCTGAAGAAGGGCTTATGCCCGAAACGTCGATTCTCCTGTTCCTTTGATGCTGCCTGACCTGCTGCGCTTTTCCAGCAACACATTTTTAAAGCAAAGAGTTTCTCAGACAATGAATTACTCTGAAGGGTGGTGACGGCTTCATTTTTTGCCAGATACAGCATCCAATTTGTGAACAGCAAGCCCCACCGAACAATGAATGGAATAAATTAACATTAAATTAATTAAATTAAAAACGAATGCCCAGTCTGTCTTTTCTACTGGCAATCCTGTCTGTGAGAATAATCTTCAGCATTCAAGAACATCCTGCTGTTCTCAAAATGGGATCATTAATTCCCACTGGAAGACTCATGCACTCTGATTGTATCTAGTTAATGGTAATGACCCTGATGTAGTTGGTTAATTGCACCTGTGACATTCCTAATGGCTTGTTGATGACTTGGCATCAGCCTTTCACACACTGCTTCATTTAAATAATCTGCAAAAAGACCGTGAGTCATACCAAAATGCATTTGAAATTGCATAAGTTAAGCAAACTACTGATTGATCATATATTATGGAAAGAAGGTTTAATTTAATTAGACGTATAAAGAAAAGTTGAGATATAACAATAAACCTCTATAAAACCTTAGGAAACAAAAAACATCTCAGACTTTTGTCTCCATATTCTTTCAGTGCTTTTTCCAGAAGTATCATTCATTCAAAGCAAAAGTACATTATGTTACAGTTCAAATTTGATACATTATATAAAGTGAAATATGGTTCAGCTTCTTTCACTGCAGTACAGATCCTAACATGTATAAATTTATGATTTGGAGATGTTGGTGTTGGACTGGGGTGTACAAAGTTAAAAATCACACAACACCAGGTTATAGTCCAACAGGTTTAACTGGAAGCATTTGATAAAGGAGCAGTGCTCCAAAAGCTAGTGCTTTCAATTAAACCTATAACCTGGTGTTGTGTGATTTTTAACTATGTATAAAGTTAAAACTGTCACGATGCTGCCAAATCATTGGTTGCTGTCTCATTAGAGAGAGAGCATGACTGGGGTCGGTTTAACCTGAACCTCAGATTGAGGGGTTGGGGGGAGTGGTTCATATGGAGGCTCATCTCAGCCATTACAGCAGTTGAATCCACACTGTTAACATCACTCTGTATTTAATGAGCTCCTCTATTACATTCTCTCTGAAAGATTAGAGCGACTGAGCTTGTATACGCTTGAGTTTAGAAGGCTGAGAGGGGATCTGATTGAGACGTATAAGATTATTAAAGGATTGGACACTCTGGAGGCAGGAAGCGCGTTTCCACTGGTGGGTCAGTCCCGAACCAGAGGACACAGTTTAAAAATAAGGGGTAGGCCACTTAGAACAGAGTTGAGGAGAAACTTCTTCACCCAGAGAGTGGTGGGTGTATGGAATGCTCTGCCCCAGAAGGCTGTGGAGGCCAAGTCTCTGGATACTTTCAAGAAAGAGTTGGATAGAGCTCTTTAGAATTGTGGAATCAAGGGTTATGGGGATAAAGCAGGAACAGGATACTTATTGAGGATGATCAGCCATGATCATAATGAATGGTGGTGCTGGCTCGAAGGGCAGAATGGCCTACTCTTGCACCTATTGTCTATTGTCTATTGTCATAGATTTGCAGAGCAGTGTGATATCAGCAATGTGGGTTCAATTACCATCACCGCTTTGAGGTTACCATGAAGGACTCACCTTCTCAACCTTTTTCCCCTGCCTGAGATCGAGTGGCCGTCAGGGTAAATCACCACCAGTCACTTCTCTCTGTATTGAGAGAGCAGACCCTTTGGTCTGGTAAGACAATGGCAACACGACAACGATTTTACGAGAATGGGATAGTGTAGGTTAGATGGGCTTCAGATTGGTTCCACAGGTCGGCGCAACATTGAGGGCCAAAGGGCCTGTACTGCGCTGGAATGTTCTATGTTCTATGTCTGACAGCATCTGTGAAGAGAGAAACGGAGTTAATATTTCGAGTCTAGAATAACTCATCTGATCAAACTTATTGCTTTTCAGAAAGGAATGTGAAGGCCAAGAAGACAAGTGATGGAGATTTCTTAGAACTTTGCATTGATGTGACAGATTGGATATGTGAATATGAAAGGTTTAGAGGGACATGGGCCAAATGCTGGCAAATGGGACTAGATTACTTTAGCGTATCTGGGTCAGCATGGACAAGTTGGCCTTACACTGTTCATCGCTATGACTATGATAGACAAAGAGATGGAAATTAAAAGCATCAAATTCTGACATATCCATGTACGCTTGTCAGTTATGAATTTAACTGAATATCTGTCATGGTAACCAACCCTTAATCCTGACTTTAAGATTTTGTCACCTCTATTAAATCTCCCATTAACCTTCTCTGCTTCATGGAGCCCAGCCCGAGCTCTCTATGTAACTAAAGCCCTTCATCGCTGGTGCCATTCACCTCTAGCAGATTTAAATTTAGATTCATAAAATGAAACAATAAGAGGTTTTAACCTTTTACCTTACCCAGTGTGACGTACATTTAGCAACTCATAATTTTTTTAAAAATGCGTTCTAAGCAGATTGTGAATTAAACAGCCTGCAGGATTCGGGATTTGAATTAATGCACTCAGATGCTCATTTTATTGTGGCTCTGAGTTCTTAACTTAATAAAGCAAATCATCTTACTATATTTCCTTGAATTTCTATTACCAGTGCAAATTGTATCAGTGACAAAGTTCCATAATTCCAGTTGGTAACATTTTATTTTAAGGGTTATGAATAAGAACATATTAATAATAGTTAGATTGAAGAATTTTTTTATGTAAATGGATTAACAAAACATGTTCAACAATGTGTGGTAACTGGAGAGGATTAGGTCACTGCTGTTCCAGTCCTGTGGGTGCATTAATAGACAGGCAATATTGCACGCTACTTAAAAAGGGACAGAAGCTTATTACTTTCTCATTAAAGTTGTTATATGTCATCACGTTGTTCCATTATCCAGGGCCTGTGTTACAGATTGATGCAATCAGCAGGATCATCTTAAGGAAATGTCTAGGAGTATGTGATCAACCATAGCATCGTATAGAAAATACTTGGCAATACAGTCAGTTCTTCTGTAACACAATGGCTGCATTTTTGTGCAACCCCATGTTGTAGAGGAATCGAACTTCAGAAATATCACTTAAACTGTTGACGCTGTAATCGCATTCCAGCCAACACACGTTTTAACAGTTCATGCTGTAGAAACAGAGTCCCCAATTCCTCAATGGCATTGTAGCAAATTTGCATTAATGAAACACACGTTATAAACGCACGTTGTATGTTTTGGGGTGCATCTGATAATGGAGTTCACATGTTTTATCATCGAACCTTATGACACAGAAACTAGGTCATTTCACCCATCATGCCTATGTCAGCTCTTTGATAAAGTTACCCCGTTGTTCCTGTTCCTTCTACATTTCTCTCAAACTTCTGCATTTTCATCCCTTTTTAGAGTCTCAAACAATAGGACATAATATCAGCGCATGGAGCTACCCATTAAAATACCTTTTCCGTCGAGCAGAAGATATAAAAGTTTATAAACATGTATGAATAGATTCAAGAACAGCTTCCTCCCTGCCGTTATCAGACTTTTGAACAGACCTCTCAAATGTTAATTCTGACCTCTCTCTGCACCTTCGCTGAGGCTTGTAACACTGTATTCTTCACTTTGTTCTGCTGCCCTGATGCACTTTGTATGGTACGATCTGCCTGTAGAGGACACAAAACAACACTTTTCACTATTTTGGTACATGTGACAACATCAAATCAATCAATTTTACCTAAAATAGAGATAACAAAAAACCTTTATTTCTCTCAATATGGAGTGAATTTATAGAATTCTTTCCCACAGAAGGCTGTCAACTCTAGGTCCTTAAGTATATTCGAGTCTCAGACAGACAGATTGCTGTTAAGGGAACTTTACACCTCATCAGTGGAACCAAGAGTTACAAAGATAAGGCAAGAAAGTGAGTCGAAGATTATCAGGTCAGTCATAACTTCATTGAAAGACGGAGCAGTCTTGATTGGTCGAATGGCGTACTTCTGCTCCTATGGCTTATGCATTTAAACTCAGCAAATAAGGAGGCTATTGCTTAGCTTCAGAACGTTTTCTTTGTTACTTCATAAAAATGATGCTAACATTTGGAATTCGCTAAAATATAAAGATTCCACTTTGATTTTTGATGTCATTTTAAATTGCATTCATCATGCATGTAGCAAACTATAAGCAAGTGCTTGATAATGAAAATTCACACGTTAAAACATTGTGGAAAAATGAACACTTTAAGTTGATCATGATACTTTGTATCAATGTAAAAAGTTCCATGTTGCTTTGTTCCAGCCTTGTTTCTGAGAGGTAGATACTGGGCTTGCATTGTTGTTTCCATCAGCTTTTTTCTTCTCCTTATGAATACAGATTATTCTGCTGTAATTTAACAGTTGTGTTCCTCTGGAACCTCGTGCTATGGAAAATCGCGCAATGAAAAACCACCACTAAAAATCGTGCTGTTGAGGATCATGTATAGAAAATGTCTACATCCATTCAGTAGAAAGTTCGCGTTATCCGAACAGTGTCCATAATTGCATTATAGCCAATTCGTGCAGATGAAACACGCGCTATAGCAGAGCGACTTATATTTATCCATTTGTGCACATAATTGCATTTACGTTATCTATTTCGCACATTCAGATGACAGCATTAAAAAAGGTAACCCCACCCCACTACCTGCCTTTACCCACCACCAACCCAGGCTGTGAAACCTACCTTACAGGATGCCTGGCGTCAAAATGTATGGCATTGGAAAAGCCTAGCGGGTAAAGCAGCATCCGAGGAGGAAAGTCGATGTTTCAGGCATAAGCTCTTCATCAGGAATGTAGGGGGTGGGGGAACCGTGTTTGGCAAAGGGAGCTGAGAGATAAATGGGTGGTGTTTGGGGCTGGGGGAAGGTAACTAGGAATGTGGTAGGTAGATAAAGGTGGAGGAGTGATAGTGATAGGTCAGAGGGGAGGATGGAGCGGTTAGGTGGGAAAGAAGATGGACAGGCAGGACAGTTGAAGACGGCAGTGCCAAGTTGGAGAGTTGAATCTAGGAGAAGGTAGGGGGAGTGGAGATGAGGAAACTGGCAAAATCGACTTTGATTCTATGTGGTTGGAGGGTCCCGAGGCAGAAGACGAGGTATTCTTCCTCCAGTTGTCAGGTGGCTAGGATTTGGCGGTGGAGAGGGCCCAGGACTTGCATGTCCTTGGCGGAGTGGGAGGGGGAGTTGAAGTGGTTGTTAGGCTAAATCACAATGATGGAAGGGTGAGGTGTTTCAATAAACAACAATTGTTCTGTATTTGTAAAATCTTTCTTACTGTCCTGATTTAACACCAACACCTTGATAACTTGTTATGATGTCCCTACCTTATTTAGTTTGTGCAGTTTTGGATTACTTGTTACTTTGGTTCGATCTTTGTACGTGATTGTTATACCTATCATGATATTCCAGCTGTTTGGTTTGTCTCCAATACCACCTTAGTTTTAATGTTTTGTAATTATCTCTCTGCCTCAATTAATTGGATTATAGGTCATGCCCTTCACTTACTGTTCAGCTGTTGACACTTTATTCACATAAATACTTATACTTTTGATCAACTTGCAGAGACTTATTATTCCACCTATTGACACTCCACTCACACCATTTGTAAAATCTTTTGATTTCTCTGCCCATTGATCAGTCTGCCTATAAATTCTGTGCTTCACTTGATGAAGGGGCAATGCTCCGAAAGCTTATGATTTCAAATAAGCTAATTAGACTATAACCTGGTGTTGACCACTTAAAGGTCTCAGTCAGCTCTCTGGTGGGCGGGACATGGACGGGCCAATGATGAGGGGGTGGATATGCTGCACTACCTGCCACCCCTCCACCAGGGGACTGTAAAAGTCAGTGAGGTAAAAACAATGACTGCAGATGCTGGAAAGCAAATACTGGATTAGTGGTGCTGGAAGAGCACAGCAGTTCAGGCAGCATCCAACGAGCAGCGAAATCGACGTTTCGGGCAAAAGCCTTTCATCAGGAATAAAGGCAGTGAGCCTGAAGCATGGAGAGGTAAGCTAGAGGAGGGTGGGGGTGGGGAGAGAGTAGCATAGAGTACAATGGGTGAGTGGGGGAGGAGATGAAGGTCAAGGAGGAGAGGGTGGAGTGGATAGGTGGAAAAGGAGATAGGCAGGTCGGACAAGTCCGGACAAGTCAAGGAGACAGTGCTGAGCTGGAAGTTTGAAACTAGGATGAGGTGGGGGAAGGGGAAATGAGGAAGCTGTTGAAGTCCACATTGATGCCCTGGGGTTGAAGTGTTCCGAGGCGGAAGATGAGGCGTTCTTCCTCCAGGCGTCTGGTGGTGAGGGAGTGGCGGTGAAGGAGGCCCAGGACCTCCATGTCCTCGGCAGAGTGGGAGGGGGAGTTGAAATGTTGGGCCACGGGGCGGTTTGGTTGATTGGTGCGGGTGTCTCGGAGATGTTCCCTAAAGCGCTCTGCTAGGAGGCGCCCAGTCTCCCCAATGTAGAGGAGACCACATCGGGAGCAACGGATACAATAAATGATGGATCTGGAATGCTCCTTTAGGGCCTTGGATGGAGGTGAGGGGGGAGGTGTGGGCACAGGTTTTACAGTTCCTGCGGTGGCAGGGGAAAGTGCCAGAATGAGAGGGTGGGTCGTAGGGGGGTGTGGACCTGACCAGGTAGTCGCGGAGGGAACGGTCTTTGCGGAAGGCGGAAAGGGGTGGGGAGGGAAATATATCCCTGGTGGTGGGGTCTTTTTGGAGGTGGCGGAAATGTCGGTGGATGATTTGGTTTATGCGAAGGTTTGTAGGGTGGAAGGTGAGCACCAGGGGCGTTCTGTCCTCTATGCTACTCTCTCCCCACCCCCACCCTCCTCTAGCTTATCTCTCCACGCTTCAGGCTCACTGCCTTTATTCCTGATGAAGGGCTTTTGCCCGAAACGTCGATTTCGCTGCTCATTAGATGCTGCCTGAACTGCTGTGCTCTTCCAGCACCACTAATCCAGTCTAGACTGTAAAAGTCAGCCTGTTGACTCTCCTCTCCATAGATGCTGCCTGACCTCATGCCTGTTTTAGTTTTCATGTTGTCAGGTAGTTGAGTTGTTCTCATCAGTTGAGTTTTAATTAGAGGTCTTCAAAGTTGAGACTGGTTTTGATAGAGTAATTAAAGGGAACCTGTTCCAATGGCTGAAATGGTTGGTCACCAAGCCAACAGATTAAAGTCAACTGGATAACAAGCCAAAGACAAGGTAAGGAAAATTGATTCACATGGTCCAGTGTTATGAACATACTTACTGAAAAAAAACCAAAGAAGATTCAATAATAACTTCCAAACAAACTTTGAAGAAACACATAAAAAAGAGAAATATGCAGGACTAGGGGTATATGGCATTGGGACTAATTCTGAGATAAACTGGAAGTATACCTCACTGTTCAAAAACAAGTGTTTGCCAATTAAAACGGAAACAAGGGATTTTTTTCTCACAGCTAATTGTGAGTCTTTGTAACTCTCTTCCTCAAAAGGCATTGGAAACAGATTTCCATCTATTTTCAAGGCAGATAGGTCCTTGATAAGCAAGAGGGTGAAAGGTTTTTTCGGGTAGATGAGAATATGGAGTAATCAGATCAGCCACAACCTTATTGAAAAATGTAGCAGGTTAAAGGGGCTGAATGGCCTACTTGTGCATCAAATAGGCCTGTTTGTCTGTTTGCATTACTCTGTCAAAGAGGGCCAAATAGTCTCCTCTGGTGCTCTATCATTCTATAATCCATTGAAGCTGTAGTGATAGATATTTCCTGGGATTCCCAATCTGCCAGACAATCTCTTTGCGTTTTAGATGTCGGCAAAAGGTACCAATAAAATGATCTGAAGTATCTTTCTTCTGGATTTCCCCACAATCTAACTCCAGCAGTTTTTTCTCAGCTTATACCTTCTGAGGAACAGAATCAAGGAATGTCACAACACAAAGGCAGGCCATTCAGCTCATCATTATGGGCGGCATGGTGGCACAGTGGTTAGCACTGCTGCCTCACAGCGCCAGAGATCCGGGTTCAATTCCCGCCTCAGGCGACTAACTGTGTGGAGTTTGCATGTTCTCCCCGTGTCTGCGTGGGTTTCCTCCGGGTGCTCCGGTTTCCTCCCACAGTCCAAAGATGTGCAGGCCAGGTGAATTGGCCATGCTAAATTGCCCGTAGTGTTATGTAGGGGTATGGATGGGTTGCGCTTCGGTGGGGCAGTGTGGACTTGTTGGGCCGAAGGGCCTGTTTCCACACTGTAAGTAATCTAATGTCTGTGCCACTGCTCTGTAAGAGCAGCTCAGCTCGTGCCACTCTGTTACCTTCTCCCCATTACTCTGCAAATATCCCCTCTTCACACAGCTATTGATTCTCTTTAAGAGCCTTGACTGAACCTGGCTCCACCACACTCTCAGGCAGTACTTTCATCACCTCAGGCGACTGACTGTGTGGAGTTTGCACATTCTCCCCGTGTCTGCGTGGGTTTCCTCCGGGTGCTCCGGTTTCCTCCCACAGTCCAAAGATGTACAGGTCAGGTGAATTGGCCATGCTCAATTGCCCGTAGTGTTAGGTAAGGGGTAGATGTAGGGGTATGGGTGGGTTACGCTTCGGCGAGGCGGTGTGGACTTGTTGGGCCGAAGGGCCTGTTTCCACACTGTAAGTAATCTAATCTAATCTAAGTAATCTAATCTAATCTTAGTGGTGGATGAGCACTTGAAGTGTCATAACATTCAAGCCTATGGGCCTAATATGGAAAAGCAGGACAACTCAATGGGCCGAAGACCCTCCTCTGTACTGTATGATTCTATGATTCTAAGAACCATGCTTTGCGTAAAAGAAGTTTTCCCTCATCACATCTTCTGCTAATCATATTGACATCATGGGGTCCTCAATTCTTTCGTCAATCTGATTTTTTGTTTGGAGAATGGCCTCAATCTACTTCATGTGGAACAAATCCCCCATCTGTAGAACAATTTTCAAGAGCATTTTCGACACCCCCTCGAACGCCTGCACATCCTTCCTAAAGTGCAATCTCCAGATGTGGACTTTGCCCATCCATATATGGTAAAGTGCCATTCAGGAGAAAGCAAATTCCAGGAACAGACATATTTTCTATAGTCTGGGTGGGAGGAGCTGTCAGGATCATTTTAAGATCTGCAGCTCGGTCAATAACCAGATCTCCAGATCAACTGCTGGAAGATGTGAAAAGAAGTTAACTTTACAGTGCTGGATTTGCTGCAGTTCCTGCTATGCTGGGGAAAAGCAACAATACATTGGGAAGACTAGACATCATGAGCTGCAACACAGTTATTCATTTGAAGCATGCTGTTTTTCGAAGGTACAAAACATAACTGAAACATGAACAAAAACTGAACGGTCAACATTATCATTTGTGTAATTTCTTCAAATGTGTCTTTGGGACTCCTTCCTTCCTATCACCAGAATCTGTGAAAGGAAAGGAAATGTGTATTTTAATAATTTAGCATGTGGCTAATTTAAATTCCTTGCACCACATACTGGCAGTGTAAGCTTCAGATATCAGAAATACCTTTGTTAAGTGGCCAGTCGATAAGAATTATGTAAACCAGCACTGCATAACTCCATCATGTCACAACAAAGCTGTGAATTTGCAGAAAGCTGATTAAAAGGTGTATTTTTGGGTCTCAATGTTTCACTCATTCCTGTTGAAGTGTGTCAAGTTGTGGGTGCAACCCAGCGGGGATCTGTCTTGTTAATTTCAAAATCAGCAGAAGCATTATAAACCAAAGTAGGACACCCATGGATGGAAGGAGAAAGTGAGGACTGCAGATGCTGGACACCAGAGTCGGGAGTGTTTTGCTGGGAAAGCACAACAGGTCAGGCAGCATCGATGAGCAAGAGAATTGGCCTTACCGGCATAAACCTGAGCTTATCCCCGAAACATTGATTCTCCCACTCCTCGGATGCTGCCTGACCTGCTGTGCTTTCCCAGCAGCACCGGGTCAACCCATGGACAGCAGGTGATAGTAGGTGAGATGACAAAAAGGAGTACACTAAAGAAGAAATACTTGAAGGAGGAGAGCGGAGAGGAGAGGCAGAGATATAAGGAAGGAATTCTGGAGAGCTTAGGTCTTAGAAAGCACAGCTACTAGTGGTAGACCAATTGAAATCAGGTATACACAGAGACCAGAATAAAACAAGTGAGAACACTTGGAGAAAATAAAATTAATGAAGACATGGAATAGAACTGAACTTTCTTCTGATGTTATAGTTGTTCCGCGAACTAGTCACAGCTCATTGCTAAATCGTTAGAGACACTGTCAGAAATGGGGGAGTGACCTTATAAGTGTTTATAAAATCATGAGAGGCATGGCTAGGATGAACAGCCAAGGTCTTTTTATCCGACATTAGGGGAGTTCCAAACTAAAGGACTTTAAGGTGACAGGGGTAAGATTTAAAAAGGACCTGAGAGGTAACTGTTTCAAATATAGGGTTGTGCATGTATGGAACAAGCTGCCAGAGGAAGTAGGGGAGGCAGTTAAAATAACAACGTTTAAAACGATGGATATATGAATAGGAAGGCTTTAGAGTTGATATGGGCCAAGTGCTGGCAAATGGGACTAGGTCAGATTGGGATATCGGGTCGGCATGGACAAGTTAGACCATAAGGTCTGTTTCTGTGCTGTTTGACTCTATGGCTCTCTAACTGAAAAGAAAAAAATCAGGTGAAAATGTCTTTACACAGCGAGTGACTGGAATGTGGAACCAAGTATGACAAGGAGCGTGCTGCACTGTTAGATTATCTGTAAAGGATTAATTTTCATCCTAATATCTAACACACATTAGCTGTTGCACTGGAGTCATTTGCTGTGTAGCAATCACCAGCTACCCAGGGCAGGCAGGGCAATGCTGTAGAAAACACAGTCGATGAAATGCCAGCATTTTTATTGCAAATGTGATTCATTCTAACTTAAGGGAAACTGGTGACACAACATAACAGTTGAAGCAAACAGAGTATGCATGCATTTATTGGGAAGCTGGATAAATGCATTATGGAAACACAAATTGTTGACGGGGTTGGTTGCCTTGGCGATGTTGGTGGATGCAATGGGTGGTGGGATGAAGGACTGCTGCTCAGAGTGCAATGCGATGTGACGGGTGTTTCCACAACAAAGGAGGAAATTTCCAGATCCTCTCCGCTCTCCCCCACCCCTCCCAGACCCATGAGATGAGAAGGGAAAAGATGGAAGTTAGGACAATTTCAGGAAATTGGCAGAAACTGGGAAACCTCATGGAAAGTTGGGCTTGACCCAACAAAAACAAGCTACCTGGCCATGCCAGTCACGTGTAGCACAAAGAATAGACAGTTGGGCCGAATGGCCTATTCCTGTGCTGTGAGTTCTTTCCAGTTCGATATCATGCTAATGATCGTCACAAACAACAAGAGTGATAGCACAGTCACTTCAATAACCGTGGAATATTAACCATTCATTCCAAGCTAGGTTTTATGAGATAGGGCAGGATTTTGTGATGAGTGATGATTGTATGTAGACGGGCCAGTGTGGCAGGTTCCTGATCCCATTGATGACCGTTTTAACCAAGGCAGCTTCGGAGTGCTGAACAAGGCTATTTGCCCCCCGTCTAAGGCTGACAAACAGTTCAGCTCATTCAAGGCCTAACTTGTTAAATACAATGTAAGTTGGCCCTCCTGGTTCTTGAAGTGCAAGTTGACAAACTACCCGGACATGAGAACGCAATGGAAGACTTGGGGGTCTAGCAATCAGCTCTGACAGACCCGTGGTCTCTCCCTGTGTGGGCCAGACAGCAGAATGGTCTCCACCTCCCCCTGCCCACCATCATCTCCCAATAGGCATGGACTGGCTGCTTTCTCTATTCACTCACGTTTTGCAAGGTGTTCCTGAAAGGATATAGAACATAGAACATAGAAGAATACAGCGCAGTACAGGCCCTTTGGCCCTCGATGTTGAGCCGATCCAAGCCCACCTAACCTACACTAGCCCACTATCCTCCATATGCCTATCCAATGCCCATTTAAATGCCGATAAAGAGGGAGAGTCCAACACTGTTACTGGCAGGGCATTCCATGAACTCACGACTCGCTGAGTAAAGAATCTACCCCTAACATCTGTCCTATACCTACCACCCCTTAATTTAAAGCTATGCCCCCTCGTAATAGCTGACTCCATTCGTGGAAAAAGGCACTCATGGTCAACCCTATCTAAACCTCTAATCATCTTGTACACCTCTATCAAGTCACCCCTAAACCTTCTTTTCTCCAATGAAAACAGCCCCCCAATGAAAACTTATAAATAGCCATGCAGTTGTACTGAGTTGAAGGGTACAGTAAGAAGTGTGGCAGAGACTATTATACAGGTAAGATGTAGCTTACAGAATGGGCAATGGTGCTTGAGCAGTCAGTAATCTACTGTGCTTGATTTTATTTTGTTTCAATTTGAGATTGAAGGACAATCTCAGTTATGAACCATTCAACGCTGCCCCTATGAAGTTGAAATTAAGACCCCTCATTGCCCCACTCTAAAGGAGCCCACTTTTCGCCCTTGATTGGACAGGGAACCTGCATCCATGATAATGATAATGCCACTCCTAGTAAGATCCCAATGGATCACAGTTTCCACTCCACCACCACCAGGGACAGGTTTCATTTGATTTTGAGTCATGCAGATGTACAGCATGGTCCATCTCGTCCATGCCGACCAGATATCCTAAATTAATCTAGTCTCATTTGCCAGCATTTGGCCCATATCCCTCCAAACCCTTCCTATTCATATACCCATCCAGATGCCTTTTAAATTTTGTAATTGTACCAACCTCCACCACTTCCTCAGCCAGCTCATTCCATACACTCACCACCCTCTGTGTGAAAAAGTTACCCCTTAGGTCCCTTTTATATCTTTCCTCTCTCACCCTAAACCTATGCCCTCTAGCTTTGGACTCTCCCACCCCAGGGAAAATACTTTGTCTATATATCCTATCCATGCCCCTCATCATTTTATAAACCTCTATAACGTCACCAATTAGCCTCCAACGCTCCAGGAAAACAGCCCCAGTCTATTCAGTCTCTCCCTATAGCTCAAATATCCAACCCTGGCAATATTCTTGTAAATATTTTCCCAAACCTTTCAAGTTTCACAACATCCTTCTTATAGGAGGGAGACCAGAACTGCACGTAATATTCCAAAAGTGGCTGAACTAATGTCCTGTTCAGCCACAACATGACCTTCCAATGCCTATATTCAATGCACTGACCAATAAAGGGGGGTGGTGGCGTGGGGGTTGGAGGGCGAAGTGCAATTGTTTAGAAATGACTTATAAATAGCCATGCAGTTGTACTGAGTTGAAGGGTACAGTAAGAGTTGTGGCAGAGACTATTGTACAGGTAAGATGTAGCTTACAGAATAGGCAATGGTGCTTGAGCAGTCAGTAATCTACTGTGCTTGATTTTATTTTGTTTCAATTTGAAAACCAAGCTCCAATTCCCATGAAGACATGAATGATACAGTTAAAAACATATATAAAATTACCTCAAAAGAAAAAAAAATTACCATTCCCATATCATGGAAGTTGGACTATCAAAGTGAGAGAAAATTGATAAATTTTATTGGCTTTACAGAAAGTCATTTGAATTCAGTATTGGCCTGATCAGGGCACCATTATTTGACCCCATTACACAGGAATAATGTACCCTGGTATTGATTCCTGAAGAGCATTTTTCATTTAGTAATGGATGAGATTCCAACTATCTGTCACTTTGTCTCAATACTTTCAGCTTTCTAGAATGAGCTCAACAATTTCAGGAAGCTATAAACCATGGGTATTGTGACGGTGAGGGTACACAGGAGGGTTGAAGATGGGGAAGCAGGTATGAATATGTGATGCAGATAATGATTCATGGCAGAGCTATTTGGCTGTTAATAACAACTTGTACTTATACAAATCCTTTAAGGCAGTAAAGCATCCCAAGGTATTCAACTGGAGCATAATCAGATAAAACTTTCAACTGAATTGATGAAGAAGATGTTTTACCAGTGAGTCAAAAGCTTGGCAAAGGAGGCATCTTTCAAGTGGGGTCTGAAAGGCGGGGAGTGAGGTGGAGAGGCATGAATTTTGAGGGAGAGAACAATGGAGGTCGAAAGAGACAAGTTTGGAAGAGGTGGGGACATGATGACAGCCAGTCATGGGGAGAAGCAACGTCCTAGTGGTATTATTAGTGGACTGTTTATCCAAAGACCAGATAACATTCCAGGAACTGGGTTCAACCTCATCATGGCAGATGGTAGAATTTTTTAGATTAGATGACTTACAGTGTGGAAACAGGCCCTTCGGCCCAACAAGTCCACACCGACCCGCCAAAGCGCAACCCACCCAGACCCATTCCCCTACATTTACTCCTTCACCTGACACTACGGGCAATTTAGCGTGGCCAATTCACCTAACCTGCACATTTTTGGACTGTGGGAGGAAACCGGAGCACCTGGAGGAAACCCACGCAGACACGGGGAGAATATGCAAACTCCACACAGTCAGTCGCCTGAGGCGTGAATTGAAACCGGGTCTCTGGCGCTGTGAGGCAATAGTGCTAACCGCTGTGCTACCATTAAGCATCTAATGATGACCATTCATGTCCTTCAGGGAAGGAAACTGCCATCCTTACCTGGTCTGACCTACATGTGACTCCAGACCCACAGCAATGTGGTTGACTCTTAGTGCTGTCTGGTCAATTCAGGGTGGCTGATAATTGCTAGCTGAGCCAGTGATGCCCTCATCCTTTGAATGAGTAAGTAAAGAAAAATCAGGGAGCTGGAGGAAATATCCCACAAGAGAGTCTAGCTGTTAACCTCCAACGTTCTCATATGAGAAAGTGGTGAAAACATACTGTACCAAAAGGAGGAAAATAGCTTCAAAGTTTGCAAATTTGGGTGTGTATTCAACACAGATGAAAATTGCAACAATATCCAGGGAGATATTAATAAACGAATAGAACAGACTTGTAATTGACAAATTTCTAAGTTCATTTGTATACAATTATGTACATGGTACATTTTCAGTGAGAAATTAAAGATCACGTAATCCTTTATGGTTGAAACTAAAGGGGAGGTAAAAAGGGATCTGGGATACAATCACACAAGTTATTTAACGTTGCTATGCAGCTGAAGAAGGCTATAAAATGAGCCAAGCTGTAAACTTAATTTCCGTTGGCATAGGACTGGAAAACAGAGTGATAATGCTAAAGTAAAGCTGAATGGAAATTTAGTGGATGCAACCTGGAGTGCTGTGCACAATTCTTGACTCCGTATCAGTTAATAGATAGGGAACAACATTGGAGAAGGTACAAATTGGTTCTCAAGAGAGATAACAGATCTGAGAGATTCTAACCATAATGGAAGTAAGAACAGGTTGGGCTCCTAAATCCAGAAACAAAAAGACTGAAAGGTGACCTGCTGAAGACGATTGAGATAGTGATACGGAATGATTGAACGGAAGAGGAAAATTAATTCCACTTACTGAGGAGACTTACAATAAGGTCAACAAATATAAGATTGTCACTGATAATTCCAGGGAACACCAGAGAAGGTTCTTTCATCAGACAGCAATCAGAAGGTGGAATGCACAACCACATGGAGTTGTTGAGATGAATTTCCGAAGTGCCTTCAAAGATGATGCTGGTTAGATACATGAGAGAAAAAATAATTGAAGGATATATTGTTAGGGTTGGATGAAGGACGGGGGGAAGCTAGTCCATGCAGTGCATAAAGGATCGTAGATGTTGGATAAATTTTCTTGTTTCTGCAATGTAGACTTGATGTAATGACAGGGGAATTCAGCAAGGGAACTATCCTTTACATTCTGTCGAATGGCTGGATTAAACTGGTGCAAGCCAACTCAGGGTTATTTTGGCCTGAAAGAATGCACATTTGTCTTTAACATGGTGTAACTGCTACCCATCATTATCTCCCGAGAGACAGGATGTGGTCTACATTCTCCTGACTCTACAGACAGAACACAACACCAAACATGTGGAATTCACAATCACAGAAAGCAATTGAGGCCAAAACATTGCTGGGAAATCTCAGCAAGTCTGGCAGAATCTGTGAAGAGGGCACAGTTAGTGTTTCAAGTCTAGTGTTCTGATGAAGGGTCGCTGGACTCGAAATGTTAACTCTCTATTCTCCCCACAAATGCTGCCAGATCTGCCGAGTTTCTTCAGCTATTCCTGTTTTTGACTGATTTTCACCGTCCACGGTTCTTTATTTTAGAGGCCAAGTCATTGTATAATGCTCTAGGAAAGATGTTGTTAAACTTGAAAGCGTGCAGAAAAGATTTACATAAGAACATAAGAACTAGGAGCAGGAGTAGGCCATCTGGCCCTCCAAGCTTGCTCTGCCATTCGTAAGATCACACCTAATCTTTTCGTGGACTCAGTTCCACTTAGCCACCAGCTCACCATAACCGTTAATTCCTTTACTGTTCAAAAATCTAAGTATCCCTCCCATAAAATCATTCAACCGATGTAGATTTACAAGTATATTGCCAGACTTGGAGGGTTTGAGCAATCAAGAGAAGTTGAATAGGCTGGAGCTACTTCCCATGGAGCAGCGAAGGTTGAGGGGTGACCTTATAGACATTTATAAAATTATGACGGGCATGGATGGGGTGAATAGACAAGGTCTTTGCCCCAGAGTAGGGGAGTCCAAAATGGGGTGGGGGTGGTTGATGGGCAGAGGTTGAAGGTGAGCAGTGAAAGATTTAAAAGGGACCTGAGGGGCACACAGAGGGTGATACATTTATGGAATGAGTTGCCAGAGGAAATGGTGAAGGCTGGTACAATTACAGCATTTAAAAGGAATCTGGGTGGGTATATGAATAGGAAGGGTTTAGTGGAATATGGACCAAGTGCTGACAAATGGGACTAGATTAATACAGGATATCTAATCGACATGGATCAAAAGGTCTGTTTCCATGCAATATGATTCAATGATTCTGTGATTTGAAAGGAGTTGGATATTGCACTTAGAGCTGAAAGGATCAAAGCTAGTAGAGAAAAAGCAGGAATGAGCCTTTGAGTTGGCTGATCAGCCATAATGATGATGAATGGCAGAACACTCTTGAGGGGCTGAATAACCTACTTTCTTGGCTATTTTCTATGTTTCTAATCCCACAACGTGGACGTACCTACATAGCCTCCCATTGTTTGCATATACAGAACAATCTCGATTATCTGAACTTCAATTATCCGAATTTTGTATTATCTGAACTAGAGCTCAGGATCCTGTAAAATCGTTATCCATTATCCAAACAATTATCTGAACATAATATTCCCTGCCTGTCTCGTTCAGATAATTGAGGTTTATCTGAATTATCTTCAAATAAAGGACCCAGGTTGTTACTTTACCAACCCTTATTATATGCTACAACCTTTGTGATAAACTGGAATATGCATCAACTGAAAGAGCTCCCCTTGAGAAGACACTTTATAAAACCTGTCTTCTTACCAACTGCTTCCATTCTACTTTGAAGGCATCGATTCCTGGTTGGAGTGAGGTCTCCTGAAGCAGTCTATTTCGTGAGTACGAATAGTCATTACTGGAGTCATGGGTTTCATCAGGGTCCAGTAACAGAGGTCCAATCTCCTGGAGGGCCCACTGTGCTTGAATCAGGGGTGGGGATCCTAGGGCAAGAGTAACATAGGGGCCAGTAATTTCTGTCCCTATCCTGATACCCATGAACATATTTGAAGAAAAGTGGCAGGTTCTTCGCTGATCCTGACAAACATGTAGCCCTCAATGAACATCCCAAAAGTATTGACTGGCCTTTGCTTTCGATCTCAATTGTGGTTGTTTGTAAGCCCATCCTGGGTGCAGACTGGCCTGCTGTCTTTCTGCTGATGCAGTGCTTAATTATCCGTGCCAGCACCTCGTGATTTCCTGAGGATATTGACACAAATGAAAGTCCTTTCCTTAATGAGTTAAATCACAGCGGATGGTTTTTACAATACCCATTGCGTCTGCTTCACAAACGAGAGAGAGCAGCTTAAGGTGAAATAACTTACCCATTCCAAAAACTCTAATGC
Source organism: Chiloscyllium punctatum (assembly GCF_047496795.1). Lineage (NCBI taxonomy): Eukaryota > Metazoa > Chordata > Chondrichthyes > Orectolobiformes > Hemiscylliidae > Chiloscyllium > Chiloscyllium punctatum. The sequence continues at coordinate 16,640,701 of NC_092744.1, forward strand.
AAACTGCGCAGCCTGAGATAAATAATTCAGTGTTCAGACTTCGACTGAGAATAATTAGCAGTGCACTCGCCTTCCAGGACCAGAGATTTAATTGAGTCTGATGCCAGAGAAAAAAAGGAGCTTGAGTTGAAAACAAAAACCACAAGAAAACGTGAGGCGAATATTTTGATGTGCCCTTCCTTTCTTTGCAGCATTGTGAGGAAAGGAGAACACAGGAAGCCAACTTGATTAAAATAGGCCTCAGGTTTAACTCCTTTGTGCTACTAATTTTAACTGAGTAGGCTGCATGGATCCATTAGCTGCCTTGTTTCATCATCATCATTGGCGGTCTCTCGCAGACGAGGATGACTCACTTCCACTCTCAGGTTGAGTTCATAGGAGGTTGTCCAGACCAATGGGGCTACCACAGGCTCTGTTACACTGGGGTAGAATGGGAGAGGGGAGGGTGGGCTGTTGTTGTGGCAGCGTGCTTTGAGCTGCTTTCTCCCAGCTTCCGCTTTTTCCCAGCAGCACGTCTCACGGTGCTCGACACCTTCCCGGATGCTCCTCCTCCACCTTGGACAGCCTTTGGCCAGAGATTCCCAGGTGCCTGTGGGAATGCCTCATTTTGACAATGAAGGGAAGTTTAATTTAACCTCTGGCTGTTGGCACGCAAGGTTCCTGCTCTTCACGTTTTGCAAATCATTGGGCAGGCAATGGCCTAGTGGTATTATCGTTAGCCTATTAATCCATAGAGGCGAAAGTGAGGACTGCAGATGCTGGAGATCAGAGTCGAGAGTGTGGTGCTGGAAAAGCACAGCAGGTCAGGCAGCATCCAAGGTGCAGGAGAATTGGCATTTCAGGCAAAGGTCCTTCCTGATGAAGGGCTTTTGCCCGAAACATTGATTCTCCAGCCTCTTGGATGCTGCCTGACCTACTGTGCTTTTCCAGCACCACGCTCTTAACTATTAATCCACAGACTCAGGTAATGTCCTGGGTACCTGGGTTCGAATCCTGCCGTGGCAGATGGTGAAATTTGAATTCAATAAAAATATGGAATTCAAATTCCTAGTGGTGCCGATTGTCAGAAAAGCCTATTTGGTTCACTTCTGTCTTTTGGGGAAGGAAACTTTCATTTTTACCTGGTCTAAAGTAGACAAGCAGGAGGCTGGAAGAACACAGCAAGCCAGGCAGCATCAGGAGCTGGAGAAGTCAGCGTTTTGGGTATAGCCTGAGTCCTGGTTTGCTGTGTTCTTCCAGCCTCCTGCTTGTCTACTTTGGATTCCAGCATTGGCAGGTTTTTATTTGTCTCGAACTAAAGTTTTACCTGGTTTGGCCTACATGTGGCTCCAGATCCACAACAATATGGTTGACTACCCTCTGTGGATGAACAATGAATGCTGGCCTAGTCTTCATCCCTTGAATGATTTAAGCAAAAAAGCCACCTGCCTTCCGAAGGACATCTTCATACGCACAAAGTGATGGCAACAGCTTGTTAAGCCATGATATCTCTCCCCTCCCCCCCAGCATCCAACTGAGCCCTACACACCACCTGCCCAAGTGATGCCTGAACCAACCCGAACCATCTCCTGTGGTTTCAATCCACACTCCAATGTAAATTGTCCCAAGCAAGCGAGTGGAGCGTTGAGGACGCACAGGCTGTTGTACACAGAGAAAATCTCATTCAGTGCATACTCATTTGGCATGAACAGCAATCAACTGGAGTCAACAAATGTGCTCCAAGTTGCCAGTGGCTCATTGACTGCTGTTGCAAAGTGGTGTTGTGGATGGCTAGACTCCAGAAGTCATTTACATTTGGCTGTGAAATGTCGAGTTACGATCCAAGCACTCCCAGTGAAATTAAAGTTGAGCACCATTCTGCAGTTATAAAATTAAACAAACCTGTTAGGTATTTTTTTTCTTAGAAAGAGACAAGGAATAATCAAGGCTCTGTGGAGTTCAATTTAAATCTTCCAGTCGGACTCCCTGTGGTGTATTGTGTATCTGTTGACAGGAAGCTGAAATAATGCTTGAAGTATGTGCATGTGCTCTGGAGGTGCCTTTTATCATAGGATCAATAAAGAAAAATCCCCAAAAGTCTGGCTCTTTTTCTGTAAGGAAACTCAACCTCATCTCCCCATTTTCACAATACAGCCCTAAAATGTATTCAAAGATCTCAATATAATATACAGGAACACTCTGACAAAGAATAGATAATGAGTTAAAATAGGAGAATGTTGGCCCAAAGCCTAATGCAAGGGGCAGGTTTTAAGGAGTTTTTCAAAGGAAGGTAGACAAGTAGGAGGCTGGAAGAACACAGCAAGTCAGGCAGCATCGTGTGTGACCCTTCTTCGGGTCCTGGCGTGCTGTGTTCTTCCAGTCTCCTGCTTGTCTGCCTTGGATTCTAGCATCTGCAGTTTTTTTTTGTCTCTTTCAAAGGAAGGCGCAGCAATGGAGAGGCAGAGAGTTTTAGAATTCCAGAACTGCAACCTGGGGAATGGCTAACCAACAGAGACCAATGGCGGAACCAAAATAGGCTACATTGCACATGAGGCCAAATGTTGGAGAAACACAGATATCTTGGAGGGTTGTCCGACAGGAGGCTGTCAGAATTATTAGGAGATTTGAGGTTAGAAGCAATTTGAACACAAGGTTAAGAGTATTAAATCAGAGGCATTGATGGACAGATAGTCATTCAAATAGTAGAAAGTGAGGACTGCAGATGCTGGAGATCAGAGATGATCAGAGGTTCCTGATGAAGGGCTTATGCCTGAAACGCCAATTCTCCTGCTCCTCAGATGCTGCCTGATCTGCTGTGCTTTTCCAGCAACACACTCTCGACTCTGATAGTTATTCAAGGCCTGTAAATATGGAAGTGATGGGTGAATGGATCCGGTGCAAATTAAGATGTACACCATATTTAACTTTCTCACCAGATCAGAATATGTCTAAAGCTTCTTGGATTTGTTCCTTTTTCTGGAACTTCAGGTCATAACTTTATTGTAAACAGCAACAAAAACCAAAGTGGCTGGAAAAGCTCAGCAGGTCTGGCAGCATCTATGAAGAGAAATCAGTGTTTACATTTCTGTCTGGTGACCCTTCCTCAGAACTGATGGGAGCGAGGGAAATGTTGGTTAATATGCAGAAGCTAGGGTAAGGGGAGGGATTAAGGAGTAAACGATAGGTGGGGATAAAGTCCAAAGTGAGAGAAGAGCAGTTGGACAGACAAAAGAGTCAATAACGATCTGACTATGAGAGTGAATAGCTGTTAATGAAAATTGATAGTGGTTAGCAATAGGTAGTGTGTAATCACAGACTATGTGATAACAAGGCCTGGTGTATTGGTAAGAGGCTGGGACATGAGAGAGTTCAAGCCCTAATTTATTGAACTTGTCCAGAAGGCTGTGAGGTCCCTAAGTGGAAAATGAGGTGTTGTCCTTCCAGCTTCCATTGAGCTTCGTTGGAGCACTGCGGCAAGCCTGAGACAGAGATGTTGGTCACGGAAAAAGGTTGTGTGTTAAAATGGCAGGCAAAAGGAAGCTTAGGGTCTTTTTTGTGGGCACAACGTAAGTGTTCTGTGAAGCAGTCCCCCAGTCTACGCTTCGTTTCCCCAAATGTTCAGGAGACCGTGAATTCAGTGGACTAGATTGTGTGAAGTACAGGTAGATATGTAGATATGTTCACTTGGAAGATATGTTTGGACCCTGCGATACTGAGAAGGGAGGAGGCAAATGGGCAGATGTTACACCTTGTGTGGTTTCAGGAGAAGGAGAACTGGAGTTGGAGGAGGGGGTGGGGGCATTGGGAGTAAAGGAAGAGTGAACCAGGGTATCCTAGCGGGACCGGTCCCTCTGGAAGGTGGACAGGAGAGGGGAGGGAAATATGCTTTTGATGGTGGCATCCTACTGGAGATAGTGGAAATATCAGCTGATGATCCTCTGGATGTGGATGCTGGTGGGGTGATTGGTAAGGACACACGGGAACACTATCACTGCTGCGGGAGGGAAGAGGAGGTTGAGAGCTGAAGTGCGGGAGATGGGTTGAACCTGGTTGAAGGCCCTGTCTACAATGATGCTGGGGAATTCTCGGTTGAGGAAGAAGGTGGATATTTCGGAGACTCCCTTGTCGAAGTTGGCCTCGTCAGAACATATGCATTGGAGGAATTTGGAGAATAGAACGGAGTCTTTACAGGAAGCAGAGTGTGAAGATGTATAGTCTAGATAGATGTGGGAGTCAACGGGTTTATAGTGGATATGAGTGGCCGGCCTATCCCCAGAAATGGAAACAGAGATGTTGAGGAAGGGAAGGGAAGAGTCATCGTTCGACCAGGTGAAAGTGAAGGTGAGGTAGAAATCGGAAGCAAAATCAATGAACTTTTCCGGTTCCAGATGAGAGAGGGAAACATCGCCAATGATATTATTGATATACTGGAGAAAGAGTTGTGGGTGGGGGGTGAAATAGGAATGGAACAAGGACCTTCCATGTTCTCCACAAAGAGACAAAAGCATCACTGGGGCCCATGTGGATACCTGTGACCTCCCCTCTGACCTGAGGAAAATGAGAGGTGTTAAGAAGAAGTTGTTGAAAGTAAGGACGAGCATCATGATTCATTCCTCATAAAGGGCTTTTGCCCGAAATGTCAATTTTCCTGCTCTTCGGATGCTGCCTGCCCTGCTGTGCTTTTCCAGCACCAAACTCTTGACTCTAATCACTAGTATCTGCAGTCCTCACTTTTGCCTGTGGACAAGCTCAGCCAAGCAGGGGGGACAGTTCAGGCTTTTGTTCCAGGAAGAAGGGGAGAGCCCTGGGACCATCCTGGTGGAGGGTCAATGTGTAAAGGGATTGCACATCTGTGGGAAAGCAGAGGCAACTGGAGCCTGCAAACTGGAATTCCAAAACTATCGTAAAGTGTCAGAGGAATCATGGATGTACATGAGCAGGGACTGGACCAGGGAAGAAAAGACCACATTAAGGTAGGAAGAGATGAGTTCTGTTGGGCAGCAGAAGGCTGAAAAAATAGGTCTGCCTGGACAGTCCTGTGTGTGGATTTTCAGAAGGAGATAGAAGGGAGCTGTGCAGGGCTGGGGGACTATTAGCTGGAAGGCAGTTGCAGGGAGATCATCAGATGAAATGAGGTTCGTGACCATTCAATGGCCTGATGTGCCATGGTGGGCTCATGGTCCAGGGGAGGTCGGAGGAGGCTCAGCCTCTGCAATGGAGAGGTCAGTATGCCAGACTACAGCAGTACCACCCTTCTCAGCAGGCTTCATGATAAAGGCAGGGTTGGATCTAAGCTCACGGAGTTTAATCAGTTTGGAAAGAGTTAGATTGGATTGGTTGGAAGGGTGGGGGGGTTGTGCAGAGAAATCGAGGCAATCGATGTCACATCAACAGTGCTCAAATAACTGATCAAGTGGAGGTAAAAGGCCAGAGGGAGGGGTCCAAATGGAGAGTTGGAGCTGGGAGAAGGGCCTATGGGACGGGAGGAGGACTCTTTTTCAAAGAAATGGGCACAGAGGCGAAGACGACAGAAGAATAGCATAACTTTAGTCTGCTCTGGACGACATAGTTCTACTGGACTTCCCTACAGGTTCTGTAATTCAAATGCTATTCAATTGCAGACACAGTGCATTTAATATGAACTTTCTTCATATACCATTGTAGTAGTGTTATTATCGTAATTGGAGGTGAGCACATGGTTTCATTTTGTTATTCTTTCATGGGATGTAGGCTTTCCCAGAAGGAAAAACCCATACTGACCAGTGTGAATCCAGTATGAAACCAATTTGAAATTTCCTAGCCTATACTGGTTTCATACTGGACAGATCTGGATTCATGCTGGAGGCGACTACAAAACCATTCACTCTATTGACATCATCAGAAATTGAGTTTTCAGAGCTGACACCACGAACCTTCATGACTTTTCAACGCAGATTAAGATTACTCCCAGACTAAATTCTACACTATCTTTTCTTGTGATTACTTGCATTTTAAAAAAAAGTAGGCTTTTTTTTGTGTCATGTGTTTGAAAGTATGTAGATTGAAAGCAGAAACAGAGTACTGGGTTGGATGATCAGCCATGATCATGTTGAATGGCGGAACAGGCTCAATGGGTTGAATAGCCTATTCCTGTTTCTGTTTTGTATGTTTCCATATTTCAATGAATGCCATCTTTGTCTCCTGATCTTTGGATTCCTGTCTCTCACTACTTCACTCCAGTTCTCCAAATGCTCTCATTAAGTCCCATCACTTAACTCCATCTGCAAACATCATTGCCTTTGACACATCTCATCTCATGTGCCCACTTAGAACATCCATGACAATCAGGAAGAGGAAGGTGCTCAGTGCCACTCCTTGGTGTAATCTGACTTTGTTTTCAAAGCCCTCGGTGTCTCTCATAATGCCTGCTCTCAGTCTGGTGCTCCCTGAACATGTCTTGTCATAATTGTGCGCACACCTCAGAGACTCCACAAATTCTCGCACACCACATCTTACAGCAAAACCCAATTTGCTTAAATGTGTTGCAAATCTAAAAATTTCGATGAAATATGTTTCAGTGAAAGGGTGCCAATCATGACTCAGACAGTAGAACTCTGAATCAGAAACTTGTGAGTTCCAGTCCCAATCCTGAGACTGAGCAGAAAAGCAGGGCTGAAGGAGTGCTGCAGTGTCAAGGATTGCTGGCTTTCAGATGAATGTTCATCCAAAGACCTGTCTGTCACCTCAAGTAGATGATAAAGATTCCACAGTGCTAATAAAAGAAAACAAAATTATATTCTGGCCAATGGTTACTGCTCAACCAAAATCACAAGCACATTCTGGTTTTATTTCTGAACTCCATCATCTGCAATATTTTACTTGAAACTGTTCCTGGATCTTATATCATTCTTACCACCTTGTTAAGCACTTCTCGTCTTTTCTGCTGAGGGTTTACAATGTTGTTTGGCCAACTCCTAAAGGTCACCTCTTAACACCAGCCACCCTGCTCCCACTGCTTGGCTATCATGATGTTCCTTGTGGCACCCAATTTTCCAAATAAAATAGATAAAGAATACTTTTTTTGTTGTAATAAGTATAATAAGTACAGGTTTATGTAGCATCTTTAACACCGTGTAGCAGGCCAAGGCACTCCACAGGTGTGTTATCAAACAAAATTTGACATAAAACCACACAAGGAGATCCACTCCCCTCCGAAAGCACCTTCCAAAACTGTAACCACTACTACCTTAAAGAATAACAGCAGCAAGTGCATGGCAAGTTCCCTTCCAAACCAGACGTCATCCTGATTTGAGAGTGCAGTGCTGGAAAAGCACAGCAGGTCAGGCAGCATCCGAGGATCAGGAGAATCAATGTTTTGGGCGTAAGCCCATCATCAGCCCCCTCCCATTTATCCCTCAGCCCCAACCCAGAAGTCTGATACCTTATGAAGGGCTTATGCCCGAAACATCGATTGTCCTGCTCCTCGGATGCTGCCTGACCTGCTGCGCTTTTCCAGCACCACATTCTTGTCTCTGATCTCCAGCATCTGCAGTCCTCACTTTCTCCTAGTCATCCTGACTTGGAACAACGTCACTGGCCCTCAATGCCCCTGAATGGAAATGCTGCCACTACCATCCTAACCACACTGAGAATGCTCCTACATCCCAAGGACTGCAGTGGTCCAAGAAGGAAGCTCACCCTCAACTTTTCCAGGGATGGGAACTAAATGCTGGCTTTGAGAGCAACACCATGTCCCATGAAGGCATTTTAAAAAAAGGGACGGGAGATGATGATCGACTCCTTTTCTGATACCCTCATGCTTTTGTTTTCTTATGACTGAAAGCCAACAACGTGGGTTTTAATGAATATATTTTTAAGGAAAAAAGAGAAAGAGTGATGTGGTCTTTTGAGCTCTTTCCACCTTCAACAGTGGAGCATTTAAAATTGGGGAAATTAATGATCACTTGTGGACTTCCTTCTTCCTTTCTATGTTTCATCGCTGCATTTGTAATTGTAAGCAGGTTAAAATAGTGTTTATTCAAGTTTTTAAAATATTAACATGCAAGAAAGATCTTCAAACATTATTTTAACGTTTACAACTTTAAAGATGTATTCTTTTATGGCTTGGTTTCCAACATTGTTTGAAGGATCTGGGGAAAGGGGACGTGGGATGTGAAGGGGAGAAGTGAAGATTTCAGGGCAATGGAAAATGATGAACAAGCCTCTGCTAAGTGCTATCCATATATTTTCAAATCTCCAAGGAACAAGGAATTTTCTGAGGTCAACCCTCACTCATTCAGGGAGCAGAGTGGATCATGATCCATGGATTTCTGCCATTTCTGGTGGTTCCTGTTACCAATTTTAACAAAGGGGAGACTGGAACATGGAGGTTTGAAGGTTTAGGCTCATATTTGCTGCCACGTTTCCTGCATTATAACAAGAATTGAACTTCAGAAATTCCTTTACTTCATTGGTTTCAAAATGCCAAAGCATTTTGATTGATCCTGTGGTCATGTAAGGTGCTGGAGAAGTGAAGACTTAATAGGAAAGGGGGAAGGATTGAAATAATTGGATAACTCAGAGACAATGTGACGAATGGCCTCCATTTGTGCGGGGGTTTCTACAGAAACAAACTTTGTAGTGAATGAAGCCTTTGAAGGGCAGGCGTGCATGCTGAAATGGATAGAGATAGAGGAAGCTGATGTGCTGAAAATTTTGTCAAACATCAAGATTGACAAGTCTCCAGGCCTGGACCAGATTTGTCTTCGGCTGCTTTGGGAAAGGAGAACTGTAATTGCTTCGCCACTTGTGAAGATCTTTTCATCCTCGCTCTCCACCGGAGTCGTACCTGAGGACTGGAGAGAGGCAAATGTAATTCCTCTCTTCAAGAAAGGAAATAGAGAAATCTCCGGCAATTACAGATCAGTAAGTCTCACATCTGTTGTCTGCAAAGTGTTAGAAAGGATTCTGAGGGATAGGATTTATGACCATCTGGAAGAGCATGGCTTGATTAAATGCAGTCAACACAGCTTTGTGAGGGGCAGGTCATGCCTCACAAACCTTATCGAGTTCTTTGAGGATGTGACTAGAAACGTTGATGAGGGTTGAGCTGTGGATGTGGTATATATGGACTTCAGCAAGGCATTTGATAAGGTTCCCCATGGTAGGCTCATTCAGAAGGTCAGGAGGAATGGGATTCAGGGGAACATAGCTATCTGAATACAGAATTGGCTGGCCAACAGAAGACAGTGAGTGGTAGTAGAAGAAGAATATTCTGCCTGGAAGTTTGTGGTGAGTGGTGTTCCACAGGGCTCTGTCCTTGGGCCTCTACTGTTTGTAATTTTTATTAATGACTTGGATGAGGGGATTGAAGGATGGGTCAGCAAGTTTGCAGACGACACAAAGGTTGGAGGTGTTGTTGACAGTATACAGGGCTGTTGTAGGCTGCAGCGGGACATTGACAGGATGCAGAGATGGGCTGAGAGGTGGCAGATGGAGTTCAACCTGGATAAATGTGAGGTGATGCATTTTGGAAGGTCGAATTTGAAAGCTGAGTACAGGATTAAGGATAGGATTCTTGGCAGTGTGGAGGAATAGAGGGATCTTGGGGTGCAGGTACATAGATCCCTTAAAATGGCCACCCAAGTGGACAGGGTTGTTAAGAAAGCATATGGTGTTTTGGCTTTCATTAACAGGGGTATTGAGTTTAAGAGTCGTGAGATCTTGTTGCAGCTCTGTAAAACTTTAGTTAGACCGCACTTGGAATACTGTGTCCAGTTCTGGTCGCCCTATTATAAGAAAGATGTGGATGCTTTGGAGAGGGCTCAGAGGAGGTTTACCAGGATGCTGCCTGGACCGGAGGGCTTATCCTATGAGGAGAGGTTGACTGAGCTCGGACTTTTTTCATTGGAGAAAAGGAGGAGAAGAGAGGACCTAATTGAGGTATACAAGATAATGAGAGGCATAGATAGAATCGATAGCCAGAGACTATTTCCCAGGGCGGAAATGACTAACACGAGGGGTTTTAAGCTGGTTGGAGGAAAGTATAGAGGGGATGTAAGAGGTGGGTTCTTTACGCAGAGAGTTGTGAGAGCATGGAATGCATTGTCAGCAGCAGTTGTGGAGGCAGGGTCATTGGGGACATTTAAGAGACTCCTGGACATGCATGTGGTCACAGAAATTTGAGAGTGCATACATGAGGATCAGTGGTCAGCACAACATCGTGGACTGAAGGGCCTGTTCTGTGCTGTACTGTTCTATGTTCTATGTTCTATGTAATATAAGAAAAGGACAAAGTGAGTTTACTGCTTAAAGCATTAAATTTCCTGACTGACATGTTTTGGTCTGTAAAAGCTATTGTCATCAACACTGTTTGGTAATCTACATGGTTTGATCACCCAACTGTTTGATCACTTATACTGTTTGGCCACGTACACAGTATGGTCACCTGTGTTGTTTGATTACCTATACTGTTTGATCACTGACGTGATTTGAACACCGATACAATTTGATAAACTATACTGTTTGATGATCTACATTGACTGATTACCATTACAGTTTGATCACCATTATACATCTGATCAACTGCACTGTTTGATTGCTGACACTGATCACTTAAACTGGTCACCTATATTACTTGATTACCTGCACAGTTTGATCACCTACACAATTTGACCGGCTACAGGAGATGATCACCAACACTACTTGATCACTTATACTGTATGATTAGATTAGATTCCCTACAGTGTGGAAACAGGCCCTTCGGCCCAACCAGTCCACATCAACTCTCCGAAGAGTAACCCACCCAGACCTATTTCCCTCTGATTAATGCACCTAACACTATGGGCAATTTAGCACGGCCAATTCACCTGACCCACACATCTTTGGACTGTGGGAGGAAACCCGAGCACCTGGAGGAAACCCACACAGACACAGGGAGAAAGTGCAAACTCCACACAGACTGTCGCCCGAGGCTGGAATCTAACCTGGGCCCTTGATGCTGTGAGGCAGCAGTGCTAACCACTGAGCCACTATGCCGCCCCGAAAAGGTACATGTCAGAAGTGGGATCACCTGCCCAACTTTATACCTGCACTGTTTGACCACCGAAACTATTTTGTATTGTTTTATTCCCATACAGTTTGACCACCTCCACAATTTGATCTCCTGTACTGTTTGATCTTTAGTCTCTTTGACCAGCTACATAGCTTAATTGCCTAAGCTGTTTGATAATGAGAATGTGCACATTGATGACAATGTTTATTCACCGTAAACATCACCTATGACCTGCTATGGCGACCCTGAGAAGAAAGGGATAAAGAGCTTGTCCGAGAGAGCTGTGTTACAAAGATCAGTACAATGTGTGGTTGGGCAGAAGTAGAACTCACAAAAGAAGGACGCTTATCACTCCAGGTCAAGCAGAGATCACAACGCTGTACACTTAGAGTGAAAATAGTAGTCTGAGGGCCCAGTCTTTCATGCATCATGCCCTTCGTTGATTCACAAACCTCATGACATCCGAACCCATGAGAATACTCAATGAAGGCTTCTCTCAGGGAATTCACATCAATGCAGTCAGTTATGTGTTAACCAACATTGGTGATATTGTCAGCAGGTGTATAAAAAGGGAGAACACAGTTCAGGTGATTTTTTACACTAATATTGGATGGTTAGAAAAAGAATAGAACAGATCACTGCACCCTTTATTGTCCTAATTTTTAATAATCAGTCAGTTATCTGTAGGCTCCAGATTGATGGGACTCTGTTGTTGACAACACATTGGGACAAGAGAGGGGCCAACAGTCAGTGGCTGAACTCCTTCTAACTATCTAGTTCATGTCTCTCCATCCTCAATAACCTCAGTCAGCCTTAAACCTGAAACCATTAAGCAATAGAGGAAGTGAATTCTCAAACAATCAAGGCTATTCTTGTTTATGAAGGAGGAAAACTGAGTGATTGATGTATAAGTTTTCCTATTCACTTATCTGTGCTTAGGTGTAAAAGTCAGAAAGCTGAAGGTTTGAGGAGTCTGAATCATGCCTGCCTTCAAAAAAAAAATCTCTTTGGAAGGGAGACTGTGGACAGGAAAGTCAGTCAGCCAGCCAACTCATGGCAACAACTCCCTTATATGAAGAATTAGACGGGCACAAAGATGTAATTTATAACTTGGCATCATTAATGGTACAACCCAACACTTGATTACAATGGAGTTTAATTTAGGACAAGGCTCTTTACTTCAAGAGATCTGTTGTAACAGCTTTTCATTACAGTGAGGTTTTCAATTATATGAGCCAAAACATACTTGATCTCGACTTAGCAGAGTAAATACACAAACTGAATCTAAAAGACCAGAATGTACCAACAAACTCAGTTTGGGTAAAAATATGTGAAAGATCGTGCAAACACTGTGAACACAAGGCCGAATCGCTGGATGGATGCCTATGCGAGCAGACCAGAGTTTAGGATGGTGTTACTGTTGCCTGGTAACAGTGAGGTCTTTTGGAACTTGTGTCAAATGTTGTGTCAGGACACTGTTTACATAGTCCCTAGTTTGAGTCCAAGTTGGCACAGGATGCAATAGGAGCGTGTGTGAGGTTGGTTAGCTGGTAAGTGAAACTTTTAACCAGTTTTATGCCAGCCACAAGTCTCTGGCAAGACATACACTCAACCGAAAGAACTGGCTTAAGGTTTGCTAGATAGTAGACTGAGGTCCTGACTTAAAGTACAGATCAGGGACACAAGTTTGCATTTAGATTTCATTTACCGTAAAGTTTAATCCTGAAAGTGCAACAGGAGCACTCTTAGATTTTGCATCAAGTCTTTTCTCCATACATGATGTGCTGAAAGGTTTTAACTGAAGCAACAGCTTTCATCCAAATGTAGCAATATAGAAGAGAGGGAGCAGGAGTAGGCCATTCAGCCCCTCGAGGCCTGCTCTACCATTGAATATGATCACAGCTGATCATCAAGCTCAGTATCTGAATCCTGCTGTCTACCCATATCTCTTGACAACTTCGCACAATCACCTGAGGGTGCAATTGAACACAGGTCCCTTGCGCTGTGTGGCAGCAGTGTTCAACACTGAGCCACCATATCCCACCAATATCCCCCCAGTAATTAACATAATCGCTCGTCCATCTTTTCCGAGCTTCCTGTCCTTCCTAAACATCATGCATCCTTTAATATTCAAGCCCTAATCCTGTAGACATGTCTCCGTAATAGCGATTAACTCACGTACTTACTTACTCCTAAATGTTTTGAATGCAACACACATTCAGATACAAAGCCATTAGGTTTATTCTTTTGGCGTTTTTGCCGATACCCACTTAGATTTGTGCTTCCTGTTCCTTACAATCACAGTCTGCTTATCATTTCCAGCCTTATTATCTTTCTTGCTCATCTTGTGTCTTTGATTTCCCACATCTTCTAAAACTTCAATCAAATTTATAGATTCATCAAGCTGGACAGCACGGAAACAGATCCTTCAGTCCAACTCATCCATGTCGACCAGCTATCCTAAATTAATCTAGTCCCATCTGCCTGCATTTGGCCCATATCCCTGTAAACCCTTCCTATTCATATACCCATCCAGATACTTTTTAAATGCTGCAATTGTACCAGCCTCCACCACTTCCTCTGGCAGCGCATTCCATATGAGCATTACCCTCTGTGTGAAAAAGTTGCCCCTTAGGTCACTTGTATATCTTTCCCCTCTCACCCTAAACCTATGCCCCCTAGTTCTGGATTCCCCCACCCCAGGGAAAAGACCTTGTCTATTTACCCTATCCATGTCCCTCATGATTTTATAAACCTCTATAACATCCCAACTCAGCCTCCGATGCTCCAGTGAGTAAAGCCCCAGCCTATTCAGCCTCACTCCATAGGTCAAACCTTCTACTTCTGACAACATACTTGTAAGTATTTTCTGAACCCTTTCAAATTTAACAACATCATCCCTATAGCATGGAGACCAGAATTCATCCAAAATCTTTTTTTTGTTCCATTCGGTATGATACTAGTTTATGCAGTCAGAAGAGATTTACCAGGATGTTGCCAGGGATGGAGGGTTTGAGTCATAAAGTGAGGCTGAATAGGCTGGGAGTTCTTTCACTGAAGCATAGGAGGTTGAGATGTGACCAGATATAAGTTTATGAAATCATGAGAGGGATAGATAAAGTTAATGGAGTTGTCTTTTCCCTAGGATGGGGGATTTCAAGACTGGGGGCTCATTTTTAAGGCAAGCGATGAGAGATTTAAAAATAGAAATGGGGACAAATTTTCTACACAGAGGGTGGTTTGTGTGTAAAATGAACTTCCTGAGGAAGTGGTGGATGTGAGTACAGGTGCAGTGTTTAAAAGACATTTGGATAAGGACACAATAGAAAAGACTTAGAAGGATACGGGCCAGGAGCAGGCAGGTGGGACAAGTTTAGTTTGGGATTGTGTTCGGCATGGACTAGTTGGACTGAAGGGTCTGCTTCTATGCTGAATGACTGTACGACTTTAGAATTCTATTTTACTGCCTGCTGTAACCCTCAGAGCTGTGTATTTTCAGGTCTCACTGCCATCAGCCCGTGGTATTCTGGTTTTGGTAAATTGCTATTAGCAATCTTGGCATCTCTATGCTAAGTCTATTGTCTGTCTAATGGTCAGCAGTAAAACCTGAACCACTGGTGAGTCTAAGCAAGGTCAAAACTAACAAGGCAGTTTATTGAATAAGAGTAATAGGTACAGCTTACATTAACTTGCTAGCATAATTACAGAGATGGTACAGAATGCATTTGCTCCCTTTGGCACTTGAGCAGAATTTAATCATCTCCACCAAAAGTCTGTGTGGATATAATCAGAACGCATGAAGCTCAACACAACCTGAATATTAACACCTCTGAACAATTATTTATTATAACACTAGTATTCTGGTGGAGAGGTGTTGCAGATTCTAAAGTCCTCAGAACAGTTCAACTCAGCTTGTATGTAACTGTACAGGTGAGCCATGATATGACAGAGGGATAGGACAGGGTTTGAGAGGCCGAATGGCCAATCCTCTTCCTTTGCCCTCAACACTGATTACAATGCACCCCAACTCCAGATAGAGGAGATGTTGTTGAACATCGTGGTGAGAGGAATGAAGGAAATGCAGATAAATGGGAATAAATTGTGATGTTCTGATGGCGTTACAGTGAGGGAATCCTGCTACACAATCGATGGCCTTTGAGACATTCAAATCCACTTTACTGTTGCTTGTCAATTCTTAGGGAGACTGTTAGAAAGATTACCTCCTGAAAGCTTTGCAAAGAGAGAGGATTGAGATTTGAAAGGCTGTGCCTTCTGTTTGTCATTGTTGGACATTGTCCACAAACATCCCATTTCATCCTCAGGGTCCAATCTGTAGGAGGCTGCATCATGACAGCACAGCTCAAGCAGTAAAACAAAGCAGAGATTTTCTTTTAAAACTGAAATGAAAACTAAACAATTTATCTTTCATGTGTGTTTGCATCTGAAACAGTTTACTTCAGCTATTCTTGAAATGTGTTTCAAATATTGCAAACTAATTAATTCCATGCCCTGACAATCTCGGAGAGGGAGGTAGATTGTGCAGTACTATTACCAAGAAATGGACATGACCTCGCTGTTTTGCAACTTTCACGATTGGGATTTGTGTTCAAATGCACTCAAGATCAATTTTATAAATAATAATACAACAAACAACTTATATTTAGGTATTAGATCACATGGAATATGAAGAGGGGGAAACTATAGGGAGGACCAGCCATTTGGACACAGAACTGGTTCAAAGGTAGAGGACAGGGTGGTGGTGGAGGGTTGTTTTTCAGACCGGAGGCCTGTGACATGTGGAGTGCCACAAGGATCGGTGCTGTTCCACTGCTTTTCATCATTTATATAAATGATTTTGAAGTGAACATAAGAGGTACAGTTAGTAAGTTTGCAGATGACGCCAAAATTGGAGGTGTAGTGAACAATGCAATCTTGATCAGATGGGCCAATGGGCTGGATAGTGGCAGATGGAGTCTAATTTAGATTAATGTGAGGTGCTGCACTTTGGAAAGGCAAATCAGAGCAGGACTTATACACTTATTGGTAAGGTCCTGCTGAACAAAGAGACCTCGGAGTGCAGGTTCATAGTTCCTTGAAAGTGGAGTCGCAGGTAGATACGATAGTGAAGAAGGCGTTAGGTATGCTTTCCTTTATTAGTCAGAGCATTGAGTACAGGAATTGGGAGGTCATGTTGTGGCTGTGCAGGATATTGGTTAGGCCAGTTTTGGAATATTGTGTGCAAGTCTGGTCACCCTCCTATCGGAAGGATGCTGTGAAACTTGAAAGGATCCAAGATGGGCGGCACGGTGGCACAGTGGTTAGCACTGCTGCCTCGCAGCGCCGGAGACCCGGGTTCAATTCCCGCCTCAGGCGACTGACTGTGTGGAGTTTGCACGTTCTCCCCGTGTCTGCGTGGGTTTCCTCCGGGTGCTCCGGTTTCCTCCCACAGTCCAAAGATGTGCAGGTCAGGTGAATTGGCCATGCTAAATTGCCCGTAGTGTTAGATAAGGGGTAGATGTAGATGTAGGGGTATGGGTGGGTTACGCTTCGGCGGGGCGGTGTGGACTTGTTGGGCCGGAGGGCCTGTTTCCACATTGTAAGTAATCTAAAAAAAAAAAAAAAAAATTTACAAGGATGTTGCCAGGATTGCAGTGTTTGAGCTATAGGGTGAGGCTGAATAGGCTGGGGCTGTTTTCCCTGGAATGAGACGTGACTGTGTGGAAATTCATGAGGGGCATGGATAGGATAAATAGATAAGGTCTTTTCCCTGGGGTGGGGGAGTCACAATTAGAAGGCATAGGTTTAAGGTGAGAGGGGAAAAGTTTAAAAGGGACCTAAGGGAAATTTTTTTACGCGGAGGGTGGCACACATATGGAATGAGCTGCCAGTGGTGGTGGATGGTTCAATTCCAGCTTTTAAACTGCATCTGGATGGGTATATCAATCGGAAGTGTTTAGAGGGATGTGGGGCAAGTGCTGGCAAATGGGCCGAGATTTGTTTTGGATACCTGGTCGGCATGGACGAATTGGACCGAAGTGTCTGTTTCCGTGCTGTACATCTCTATGACTCTATTACCTTTCAAATAGGAAAACATCCCAAAGTGTTTTCCAGAAGGTTGGCCAAACAGAATCTGACACTGAACCTCATAGGGAGGTACTGAGACAGACAACCAAACATTTGAGCTGATTGTTGAGGAGAGTCTTAAAGAAGAAGAGGACAGTGGACAATTGGAGAGTTTTGAGAGCAAATTCAAGAACACTGGGCCTTTACAGATGAAGGTACCACCATCACTGATGGAAATATGTAAATTAGGAAACAAGAGTCAAAATAAAGCAGCATTGTTCAATATGACTCTAGTACTTGATAAAGTTGTAGCAATCATGTCACCATTCTTGCCTTGAGATAAAATCTATTCAACATTAATAAAACAAATCTGCAGTCTGATGAAAATAAATTTGTTACTCTGAACTTTCAGCAATAAAGATCAATACAAGTCAGTACCAAAGCCTGGAGAACAATTTCATGTAGCGATTGTAACAAGCCAGCTGAACCCCATAGAATATGAGTTCTCTAATTGTGTCTATCAGTTTGGTCCAGTCAGAGAGCTATAGCTGACATTAAGTCGAGAGTGAGGTGCTGGAAAAACACAACAGGTCAGTCAGCATCAGAGAAGCAGTAAAATCGATGTTTCGGGCAAAAGCCCTTAATCAGGATGAAGGCAGAATGATCAGCTAATCTATCCATATTGGCTTTTGTATTCTGACTCCTTGCTGAAACTCTTTCGGCTCCCACTTCTAAACACGTTTGATCGATCTTTGGCTTAATTTGAACACAAGATGTATTCTTATTTAAGTAACTTCTTTTTTATCCTCATTATCACTCAAAGTGATGCCAGATTGTGGTGACAAAACACTTTTCACTGTATCTTCAAGATATATGGACCAAAACATAAATCATTCATCATTCATTCATTCTCTTGTCCAATGTCTTGCACTCTCCTGCCTTTTACACAATTAGTACCCTTTTAACCACTCATTTTAACACATCCATTAAACTGAAGATTGGACATATTTTAAATCACTGCATTCCCCTATTGCCAAGATTGCATATTTTAACCCTTATTTGTTATCGTGAATTATTGTCCATCACTCTCACTCATAGAGTCACAGAGTCATAGAGATGTACAGCATGGAAACAGACCCTTCAGTCCAACCTGTCCATGCTGACCAGATATCCCAACCCAATCTAGTTTCACCTGCCAGTACCTGACCCATATCCCTACATACCCTTCCTATTCATATACCCATCCAAATGCTTCTTAAATGTTGCAATTGTACCAGCCTCCACCACTTTCTCTGGCAGCTCATTCCATACACGTACCACCCTCTGTGTGAAAATGTTGCCCCTTAGGTCTCTTTTATATCTTTCCCCTCTCACTCTAAGCCTATGCCCTCTAGTTCTGGACTCCCCCACCTCAGGGAAAAGACTTTGTCTATTTACCTTATCCATGACCCTCATAATTTTATAAATCTTTATAAGGTCACCCTTTAGCCTCTGACGCTCCAGGGAAAACAGCCCAGCCTGTTCAGCCTTTCCCTATAGGTCAAATTCTCCAACTCTGGCAACATCCTTGTAACTCCTCAAAACTGAGTTCTTTAATTAACGTGGAAAAGTGTGGTGTTGGAAAAGCACAGCAGATCAGGCAGCATCCGAGAAGCCAAGTTTCAGGCATTAGCCCTTCATCAAGAATGTGGAGGAGGAAGGGAGCTGAGAGATAGATAGGAGGGTGGGGTTGCAGTGGGGAGGGGTAAGGTAGCTGGGAAGTCGATAGGTGGATGCAGGTGGGAGGTGATGTTGATAGTTTGGTGAGGAGGGTGGAGCAGATAGGTGGGAAGGAAGATGGTTAGGTGGGACAGATCAAGAGGGTGGTGCCATGTTGGAGGGTTGGATCTGGGATGAGGTGGCAGGAGGGGAGATTCGGAAGCTAATCGATTCAATGTTGATGCTGCTGAGATCATTCTCTCTTTGATTCCCTCATTAGGTCCATGCCCCCATCAACCCACCTCCACATCCAACACCTTCTCTTGCCACTGCAGGGGGTGTAAAACCTTTGCCCACACCTCGCTCCTCACCTCCGTCCAAGGCCCCAGATGATTTTATCACATCTGGCAGAAATGTTCCTGCACATCCACCCATCTCATCTGTGTCCATTGCTCTCAATGTTGTCTCCTCTACTATGGGGAGACGGGATGCCAACTCGCGGAACATTCCAGGGAACATGTCTGGGACATATGCACCAAAAAACCCTACTGCCCTATGGCGAACCACTTTGACTCCTCCTCCCACTTCCTCAAGGACATCCTGGGTCTCCTCCACCATCAAATCCAAGCCACCCACCGACTAGTGGAAGAACACTTCATCTTCCGCCTTGGGACCCTTCAACCACACAGCATCAACTTCAACTTCACCAGTTTCCTAATCTCCCCTCACCCTGCCTCATTCCAGGTCCAACCTTCCAACATGGCACCACCCTCTTGACCTGTCCTACCTATCCATCTTCCTTCCCACCTATCTGCTCCACCCTCCCCATTGAACTATCACAATTGTCTCTCACCTGCATCCACCTTTCGCCTTCCCACCTACTTTCCCCCAGCCCCAGCTCCACCCTCCTATTTATCGCTCAGCCTTCTTCCTCCTCCACATTCCTGACGAAGGGCTTATGCCTGAAACATCGACCCTCCTGCTCCTTGGATGCTGCCTGACCTGCTGTGCTTTTCCAGTGCCACACTTTTTGATTCTGACTCTCCAGCATCTGCAGCCCTCACTTTCTCTTGAGTTAGCATGCCTGGTTCCACTTGATTCTCTCGAAAACCTTTGAGCACAATTGGACCGTTGTGCTTCAGAAGCCTACTTATATAGAGCTTTGCTGAATAGCTGCTGAGATGGAAATGTATCATCATTTAGAGGCCTCTGGAGAGGATAGGAACACAGAAGGTGACAAACAATGGGCAGTGTTTCTTGTTTAAAAGCAAATTACTGCGGATGCTGGAATCTGAAATCAAAAGAGAAAATCTGGAAAATCTCAGCACATCTGGCAGCATCTGTCAGGAGAGAAAAGAGCTGACGTTTCGAGTCTAGCTGACCCTTTGTCAAAGCTGGCTTTGACAAAGGGTCAGTTCGACTTGAAACGTCAGCTCTTTTCTCTCCTTACAGTTGCTGCCAGACCTGCTGAGATTTCCCAGATTTTCTCCTCTAGTGTTTCTTGTTTAATTGGGCAGGTGGCTAGAAATGCCCTGCAGAAACTTAAAATTCCCTGGGAGGGGGTTTTAAGGCAGAGTTGGTCTGTAATGGCTGGTCTTCCCTTCTGTCTGCTATTTTTACAGATGATTTGGAGATGCCAGTGTTGGACTGGGGTGGACAAAGTTTAAAATCACACAGCACCAGGTTATAGTCCAACAGGTTTATGTGGAAGTATTAGCTCTCGAAGGCTAACCTTCAAAGGCTAGTGCTTCCAAATAAAGCTGTTGGACTAACCTGGTGTTGTGTGATGTTGAATTTTATTTTAACAGAGTGGGAGTTTACAGGATGGCTTCGTCATTTCAGGGCAGTTTCCCACCTAGCCTCAATTTGGAGAGTGGCAAGAGGAGATGAGGGGAAGTTTGGGAGGTAGAGGGGTTGGTGTGTGGGGGATGGGATGAGGTGGGGGGGATGGAAGCTTGTTGGGACCCCTGCTCGGGTTTGGGCACAGAAGGGAATGTGGAGATGTATCTCCTCCACAGGACCCCTTTTCAAATCAAATGCCTTTCAGAGCATGACCCCATCCTCTCCCACCACTCATCTCTCCTCCATGGCTGTTCCCTGTCTCCCTGACCTGTGTCCTTCAGGCCTTGCTTCCAGTACACATCCCAGTGAGACTTCTCTCAGTCCCCAGCTCCCACTCCCCCACACACACACTGACCTGATCCTGACCTCCGGCACTTAGAATCTTTTGGTAGTCTCTGGTACTGGCCATTGTTGCTGCTGGCTTTGCTGATTCTGACGACGTTGCCAGTCAATTAAATTGACCAGCCTTCATCTGAAATAGGGGTCCTCATCTGAAGAAGGGACTGCAACTCCTGCTCCAGCCAATTATTGCTCCTTCAGGCTCTTCTGATTGGCCAGGATGGGTTCCCTGATGAATAATCGGGGAGGGAAACCAGGAAACATTGGCAACTGAAAAATCCTCCTCTTTCCAACTTCCCATAACAATTTAACTATAGTTGGATAAACATAATCAGAGTCCCACTAACATGAATACTCTGTCATAATGAGGTGGCTGATTCCTCCTTGCTCACCTTTGGCCAGATCACAAATATTGACCAGGGAAATGGCAGCCATTGATGTATCCACACTTGGACTCTTATTGCATGTGGGGCTGTAAGAATTAATAACATCAGTTGTGAATGCAGCTATGGCTTATTCACTGCTTGTGTGGTAATCCCATTGGATATCAGCAAGGAAAGTAAAGCAATGAATTGTGCACTGGTGTCTAGTGGTGAAAAATTGTCAATTTCCTTTAGGGTGGCATAGTGGCTCAGTGGTTAGCATTGCTGCCTCATAGTGCAGGGGACCTGGGTTCGATTCCATCCTCAGGTCACTGTCTGTGTGCAGTTTGCACATTCTTTCCAAGTCTGTGTGGGTTTTGTCTGGATACTCTAGTTTCCTCCCACAGTCACAATGATGTGCAGGTTAGGTGGATTGGCCATGTTAAATTGCCCATAGTGTCCAAGGATGTACAGGCTTGGTGCATTAGCTATGGGGGAATGCAGGTTACAGGGAGGGGGGATCTGAATGGGATGCTTTTTGGAGCGCAGCCACGGGGCATTGGGGTTGGTGGGTGCGGGTGTCCTAGAGATGTTCTCTAAAATGATCCGCAAGAAGCCGTCCTATCTCCCCGATGTAGAGGAGACCATACCGGCTGCAACAGAGGCAGTAGATGACATTGGTAGAGGTTCAAGTAAATTTCTGGCAGATGAGGAAAGATCCCTTGCGGCCTAGGACAGAGGTGAGGGGAATGGTGCGGGCGCAGGTTTTGCACTTCCTGTGGTGGAAGGGGAAGGTGCCAGGAGTTGGCTGTGCGCTGGTGGTGGGTGTGGACCTGACAAAGGAGTCATGGAGGGAATGGTCTCTCCGGAATGCTGATAGGGATGGGGAGGGAAATGTATCTTTGCTGGTGGGGTCTGTTTGGAGGTGGCGGAAGTGGCGGAGAATGATGCTTCAAAACTTCCGCCACCACCAAACGGACCCCACCACCAGAGATATATTTCCCTCCCATTTACGTCTCAGCCCCGACCCAGAAGCCTCATTCCTGATGAAGGGCTTATGGTCGAAATGTCGATTCTCCTGCTCCTCGGATGCTGCCTGACCTGCTGTGCTTTTCCAGCACCACACTCTCGACTCTGATCTCCAGCATCTGCAGTCCTCACTTTCTCTAAAGGACATTAGTGAAATGGGTTTTTCTCCTCTGACAATTGTCAATGGTTTCATGGTCATCATTAGACTCTTGTCTCCCTATTTTTGTTCTACAGTTACCCAGCATGAGACAGACCCTTCAGTCCAACTCATCCATGCTGACCAGGTGTCCTAAACTGAAATCGTCTCATTTGTCTTTGCTCGGCCCATATCGCTATAAATCTTTCCTATTGCAACCCTCTGGGTGAAGATGTTCCTTACTACTTTCCTCTGGCACCCACACACCCACCCTCTGTGTGAAAAAAATTGCTCCTCAGATCCCTTTTAAGTCTCGCCCGTCTCACCCATGCCCTCTAGTTTTGGACTCCCCTACCCTGGGAAAAACATATTGGCTATTCCACCATCTGCCATGTCTAGCTTCAAACCCAGCTCCATGGAACTTTACCGAGGTCTGTGGATTGATAGAACTGAATTGAATTGAATTGAATTTATTGTCACATGTACCGAGGCACAGTGAGTGAGATACACAGGCAGATCATATAGTTAAGTTGCATAGATAGTAAATAATAGGTAAAAACAAAAACACAGGTACAGGCGAATGTTAAGAGTTTGTGAGTCCACTCAGTATTCTAACAACAGTAGGGTAGAAACTGTTTCGAAACTGGCTGGTGCATGTGTTCAGGCTTCTGTACCTTCTCCCGGATGGTAGAGGTTGTAGAAAAACATTGCCAGGGTGGGATGGATCTGTAAGAATGCTGGCGGCCTTTCCTTGACAGCAGGCCTGATAGATGGATTCTATAGATGGGAGGTTGGCCTTTGTGATTGTCCAGGCCAAGTTCACCACTCTCTGTAACCGTCTCCGATCTTGAATGGTAAACTTGCCATACCAGGTAGTGATACATCCAGACAGAATGCTCTCGATGGCGCACCTATAAAAGTTGGCAAGGGTATTCACCGTCATGTCAAATTTCCTCAGATGTCTGAGGAAGAAGAGGCGTTGTTGGGCCTTTGTAACCAGTGCGTCCACATGAAGAGTCCAAGAAAGCTTGTTGTGGATGTCTATAAACACAATCCACACTGCAATCCTTTTTTAAATAAAGACTTTAAATGACAACATCGAGGAAGAATATTGACAAATCCAGAACCTGACACTGGAAGTGGTGTGAATCCAGTTCTCCACAGCCACATCTCAAAAATAGTAGTGCTCTCCTTGAAAGGGTCAGAGGTCACAGGCAAATTTAGCCTTTTAACTCTGAATTCACAGCAAGGAAATAAAACATGACACAGGGATCAGAAACTCATTTTCCATGGGAAAATCAAATGGAATTCATCCCAGACTTCAAAAGGTTCACAATAGGCGGTGGACTGGTAATATTAAACAGCTTTCCTTTTAACACATTTGGTCAGGCAAAGTTGGTAGCTCATTTCACTCAAATAGTTCTCCTTCATGAAGCAGTTTGCTTTAACACATCTGCTTTCGGGTTCAGTTCAAGCTGGCAGTTCTGGACTGTTGAAAAAGGGACCCAACTGCTCTATCAGGTGAGTGTAAAAGATTGCATGGCATAATGTTCAATACTAAAGGGAGTTCTACTCAGTACTCTGGTCAATAGTTATCTTGAATTTGCATCAGTAAAACTGATTATTATCTCCACAACGCCAACACTTGGAATGAATTTCATTGACTAAAGCACTAAATATGTCATAGGCCTGTGTAAAACAGAGACAAATTGTAAGTGATTATTATGAACTTATAGACCATAAGGACTAGAAGCAGGAGTAGGCCGTCAGACCTCTTGAGCCTGCTCCGTCATTCAGTAAGATCATGGCTGATCTTTTCATGGACTCGGATCCACTTACCCACCCTCTCATCGTAACTCTTAATTCCATAACTCTTCAAAACATTTACTGATGTCGCCTCAACTACTTCATTGGGCAGGGAATTTCATAGATTTACAACCCTCTGGGTGAAGATGTTCCTTCTCAATTCAGTCCTAAAACTCATCCCCCTAATTTTGAGGCAATGCTCTCTTATCCTAGTTTCACCCACCAGTGGAAGCATCCTCTCTACTCTTATCTAATCTATTTCCT
The DNA here is from genome assembly GCF_047496795.1 of Chiloscyllium punctatum. Lineage (NCBI taxonomy): Eukaryota > Metazoa > Chordata > Chondrichthyes > Orectolobiformes > Hemiscylliidae > Chiloscyllium > Chiloscyllium punctatum. The sequence continues at coordinate 16,665,251 of NC_092744.1, forward strand.
TCATAATTTTATATGTTTCTACAAGATCCCCCCTCAATCTTCTAAATTCCAATGAATATAATCCCAGTCTACTCAGTATCTCCTCATAAGCCAACCCTCTCAAATCCGGTAACAACCAAGTGAACCTCCTCTGCACCCCTCTAGTGCCAGTACATCCTTTCTCAAGTAAGGAGACCAAACTACATGCAATACTCCAGCAGTGGCCTCACCAGTACCCTATGCAGCTGCAACATAACTTCCCTGCTTTTAAACTCAATCTCTTTAGCAATGCAGGACAAAATTCCATTTCCCTTCCTAATTACTTGCTGTACCTGCAGACCTACACTCTGCGATTTATACACAAGGACACCCAGGTCCCTCTGCACAGTAGCATGCTACAATTTCTTACTATTCAAGTAAGAGTCCTTTTTACTGTTACTCCTTGCACAATGGATGACCTCACATTTATTAGCATTGTATTCCATCTGCCAGACCTTTGCCTTCTCAAAGTATCTGTGTACCTCTGCAAAATTTCACGGTCCTCTGCACACTTTGCTCTGCCCCTCATCTTAGTGTCATCTGCAAACTTTGTCACATACATGTGGTCCCCAACTCCAAATCATGTGAATAATTGCGGTCCCAACACTAATCTCTGAGGTACACCCCAAGTTAATGATTACAAGCAAGAATAGCACTCATTTATCCCAACTCTTTGCTTCCTGTTAGTCAACCAATCCTCTATCCATGCTAATACTTTACCCCTAATGCCATGCATCCTTATCTTATGCAGCAGGCTTTTGTGCAGCACTTGTCAAAGACCTTTTGGAAATCTAGGTACATCACATCTACTCTACTTTTTGTCATTTACATAAATAATTTGGATAAGAGGTACAGTTAGTAAGTTTGCAGATGACACCAAACTTGGAGATGTAGTGGACAGCGAAGAAGGTTACCTCAGATTACAGCAGAATCTTGACCAGATGGGCCAATGGGCTGAGAAGTGGCAGATGGAGTTTAATTCAGATAAATGCGAGGTGCTGCATTTTGGGAAAGCAAATCTTAGCAGGACTTATACACTTAATGCTAAGGTGGTAGGGGGTGTTGCTGAACAAAGAGACCTTGGAGTGCAGGTTCATAGCTCCTTGCAAGTGGAGTCGCAGGTAGGTTGGATAGTGAAGAAGGCGTTTGGTATGCTTTCCTTTATTGGTCGGAGTATTGAGTACAGGAGTTGGGAGGTCATGTTGTGGATGTACAGGATATTGGTTAGGCCACTGTTGGAATTTTGCGTGCAATTCTGGTCTCCTTCCTATTGGAAAGATGTTGTGAAACTTGAAAGTGTTCAGAAAAGATTTACAAGGATGTTGCCAGGGTTGGAGGATTTGAGCTACAGGGTGAGGCTGAATAGGCTGGGGCTGTTTTCCTTGGAGCGTCGGAGGCTGAGCAGTGACCTTATAGAGGTTTACAAAATTATGAGGGGCATGGATAGGATAAATAGACAAAGTCTTTTCCCTGGGATCGGGGAGTCCAGAACTAGAGGGCATAGGTTTAGGGTGAGAGGGGAAAGATATAAAAGAGACCTAAGGGGCAACATTTTTACGAAAGGATGATACGTGTATGGAATGAGCTGCCAGAGGAAGTGGTGGAGCCTGGTACAATTGCAACATTTAAGAGGCATCTGGATGGGTATATGAATAGGAAGGGTTTGGAGAGAAATGGGCCAGGTGCTAGCAAGTGGGACTAGATTGGGTTGGGATACCTGGTCGGCATGGATGGATTGGACTGAAGGGTCTGTCTCCGTGCTGTACATCTCTATGACTCTATGACTCTACTTGGTCCCCGTTGTCCACCTTGCTGGTAATGACTTCATAGAATGCCAAATGATTAGTTAAGCATGACCTTCCCTTCATGAACTCATGTTGTGGTTGCCCAAAGGAACAATTTCTATTGAGATACCTTGCTGTTTCTTCCTTGATAATAGACTCAAGCATCTTCCCCACTACAGAAGTTAAGCTAACTGGTGGGGTGCCCTTATAGAAGTTTATAAAACCTGAGGGGCATGGAGAGGGTAAATAGACAAGGTCTTTTCCCTGGGGTGGGGAGTCCAGAACTAGAAGGTTTATGGTGAGAGGGAAAAAAAATATAAAAGAGACCTAAAGGGCAACTGTTTCACTCAAAGGGTGTATGTGTATGGAATGAGCTGCCAGAAGAAGTGGTGGAGGCTGGTACAATTGCAACATTTAAAAGGCATCTGGATGGGTATATGAATAGGAAGGGTTTGGAGGGATATGGGCCAGGTGCTGGCAGTTGGATCTAGATTGGGTTGGGATATCTGGTCGGTATGGACAGGTTGGACCGATATGTTTCCATTCTGTACATCTCCATGACTCTATAATTCCCCATCTTTTGTCTCCCTCCCTTTTTAAACAGTGGCATCACATTTACTGTTTTCTAATCTGCTGGAACTGCCCCAGAGTCCAGTGAAGTTCAGAATATTACTACAAGTGCACTAGCTATTTCTCCTAGCACCTCTTTTAGTACCCTGGGATGCGTTCCATCAGAGCCAGTATCTGATGTTTGCCCTTACCTCCACTAGCTTACCCAACGCTATCTCTTCCGTAATAATGATTGTTTCCAGGTCCTCACCTACCTTCGTCTCTTTGTCAATTACTGGCATGGTATTCGTGTCCTCCACTGTGAAGACCAAAACAAAATATCTATTCAATGCCTCAGCCAATTCCTCATATCCCGTAACTAAATGCCCCTTCTCATCCTTTAAAGGACCAACGTTTACTTTAGCCACTCTTTTTCATTTTATGTATTTGTAGAAATGTTTGCTATCTATCTTTATATCCTGTGCTCGTTTTTTTTCTAATGTGCTATCTTACTTTTCTTTATAGCTCTTTTTGTGGCTTTAAAGCTTTCCCAATCTTCTGGTTTCCCACTGTTCTTGGCCACTTTGTATGCCCTCTATTTCAATTTGATAGCCTCCCTTATTTCCTTAGACACTCATGGCAGATTGCCCCTTTTCTTACAGGCCCTGGAATATACTTTTGCTAAGCACTTTGAAAAATTGCTTTGTAAGTCCTCCTCTGCTCATCACAGAAAATGAGTTTCCTGATTGGAGTTGTTAAGTCCAATCAGGGAGCCCTGGCTGACAGGCATAAACAGGAGTGTCAGGAGTTCTGTTTGCCCTGAGAGCTGGCTCTGAGGGAGCTGGGTCAGTGTCACGTACTGTGTACATGTAAATACAGTGTGACTTGGTGGCAGGATGCCAGCCTCTTGTGGAGCTATTTCACAAATATTTTGCATTTTGTTTTCAGGTGCAGCAACACCTATTCAGCAGGTTGCTCCAGCCACAATTTTAAACATCATCTTTGGATCCAGTCCATATTAGTTTCATTTATATCTACATTAAAATCCATCGGCTCGTCCTTCACCATCTGCTTAGTTGATCCAGATCTTTTGATTATTACTCATCCCTCTTCTATTTGTTATTTGGCGTCAAAGCTTGGTGCCATCTGTAAATGTAATACTACTAGCTCATCACAGGGAGTGCCAGTACCAAGAGTCAGTTCCAGCTGAAGGAGGCTTCCAGTGAGAGACATTAATTGCAATCCTGTTGCTGAATATTACTTCAGGGCTTGCAGTTTTCTCACAGTCCGTTGCACATTGAAACCCAAAACTTACTTTAAGTCAAACTGTTCCTTGATTGCAGCTTGGCCAATATATATGACTCCTCTGGCTCTCTGTAGCATCCTTTAATGCTTGGGAAATTCTACTGGATGAGTCGAAAGCTTTAAAATAAAATCTTCAGTTGCTTCTGTGGGCGGTACGGTGGCACAGTGGTTAGCACTGCTGCCTCACAGTGCTGGAGACCCGGGTTCAATTCCCGCCTCTGGCGACTGACTGTGTGGAGTTTGCACGTTCTCCCTGTGTCTGCGTGGGTGTGCTCCGGTTTCCTCCCACAGTCCAAAGATGTGCAGGTCAGGTGAATTGGCCATGCTAAATTGCCCGTAGTGTTAGGTAAGGGGTAGATGTACATGTAGGGGTATGGGTGGGTTACGCTTCAGCGGGGCGGTGTGGACTTGTTGGGCTGAAGGGCCTGTTTCCACACTGTAAGTAATCTAATCTAATCTAAAAACTCTCCTATGATTTTAGGTCAAAGCAAAATGCTGCGGGTGTTGGAAATCTGAAGGCACTGTTACTTGGAGCTTCCTTGTTGAATAACAACTCAGATTTCTTTCATGGACTGTTAAATGATTTCATCAACAAAGACCATTGTCACCTGAGTAAACATTGTGGCAAATTAACATTTTTAGAAATTTATTTTGGTGTTCAAGACTGAAAGCACTTGATTCATACCCTCCACGACTATTATTGGCATGTTGAGTTGCTCACGGTTCTTTGAAGTGATTGGCTGGTGTGTTGTAACCTTCCCCTTTATTCCAGAGTATTTCAAAGCTCTTGCTCCCTTGACTGAGCAGGGACCACAGAATCCTTACAGTGTGGAAAGAGGCCATTTGGCCCATAAAGTTTGCACCAACCCTCCAAAGAACATCCCACCCCAACCCAATCCCAGTACTCCCCATGGCCAATTCACCTTTGGACTGAGGGAAGAAACCAGAGCACCCGTTGGAAACCCATGCAGACACGGGAGAACTTGTAAACTCCATACAAGCAGTCGGCCAAGGGAGGAATTGAACCTAGGTCTCTGGCACTGTGAGGCAGCAGTGCTAATCCCTGAGCCACCATAATGTCTGTGCAAGCAGTGCCAGGATCAGGGAGAAGCATCTGGAGAAGTTCCAGATGTAGATCAGTATCAGCTCATCTTGACTCTGAATGGGACGTTTGTAGAGATCAATGAGTGCAATGTTACAGCAACAACTCACATTTACATGACAGCTTTAACATAATGAAAGGGCCAGGCTATCACTTTGGTGTTTCGCTGAGGGAGTGCTTCACTGCTGCATACTGCATGGGACTACAAGGAATAGCAAAAGATCTTTTCAGGTACCTCGCTAATAATTATCTATCAATCAACTACATTAAAAGAGTTCACTTAATTATTATTAAATCACTGTTTGTGTGGACTCTTGCAGCACTTAATTCCACTGCCATGTTTCTGACATTGTGACTGCTCTGTATTAGCAAACTACTGTACAGAGAAAGGTATTGCTAAAGTAAGTTACATATTGTTGCAGCATATTGTCTCCTACTCATCAAAGTAACAGAATATAGAATTCAAGGTGACAACATCATTTATAATGTATGAGAGAGAATGCTGGATAGTGCGCAAGTTGACTAAAATTTAATAGAGATGTTCCCATGGACAATGCACCTGTTGATGATGATTGACTGTTAACTGGCAGGAATTATTTACCTTTTAAATCAGACTGGTTAATCTCATCATCTTGAGAAATGGGTGCCACCTGCTTTGTTGAGTTGAAACAGGCACAGCGCATATACTTGTTTGTTTTCTGTCTGCAAAGTTTCAAGTTTTGTAAGACTTTATGTCAGTAAGGACCCAGATATTCTGTTCCCATTAAGCTTGCTGCTGAAAGAGGACATGTCAAAGTCATTCAATGGGATGTTATGGACTAGGCCAGACCCCCTCAAAACACTTTAAAAAGGTACCCCAGACTCAAACTTTTCTTATTTTAAAGGCAGGTGTGATGTGGATATTCCAGGAGTGATGCTGCTGGTCAACCCACTCGGCCTTAAGCAAAACAGAATTTATTTACACACTACGGTTGAAGCACAAACGAAAGAAAATAGAATTTAAAATAACTTAACTATTTGAAAACCTAACTGACTCAAAATTGTAACTTAACGAAGGAGCTCTTGCATTACCCGGAACATCCCAAAAACACACCCCCTGGCAAATGGCAAATTCAAACTCAGGTTCTTACAGGCAGGAGAGATTTCAGAGAAAAGAGTCAGGCAAGAAACATCTGTTGAAGCCTGGAACCTTGTTTCACTGTAGTAGTTTCTGACTGCCTGCTGAAACAAACCAAACTAAAAAAAACCCTGAACTGGGAGAGCTGGCCACTCCTCTGCCATTATTTCAAGTCGCCACTTCCAGACAAATTGGCACCTCTGCCTTTACGATCCCTCTTGGCAAAAAAAAGGACAAAAAAATCTTGTTGAAGGAGCAGCATCGTCACAGGGATGATGGCTATCCTGATCAGATCATTTTGCACTGTATATTACACAAGTTCATGAATGGGTCTAAAATGATCAGTTTTGGTCCCAAAAGAGCCTCTGTCTACCTAAGGTAAGACACCTCAAAAGTTCATGCAACAGGTGAAGCTAACTGTTTCACTCTGCTGACAAGCAGTAGCAATATGAGTGTTGTTTACCACAAATAAAATGCTGCTGTCAAACCAAAATAATATTCTGCCTGTCACAAATGAATAAAGTGGTGTATGAATTTCAGTACTCGTGTGATGCCTGGAATGTCCAACATCCCAAACACTAGTAGATTATATCAAATGACATATTCGTTCTACAGTTCATAGCAAGCAAGGTATTGGCTACACTCAATCAGTCTGGGATTGCAAAGGTCACAACACATACATTGTATGTGATTGCAAGATTGTTGAATAATTTTGAGCATTCAAATAAAACTAATTTCAGCTTGTCAATTTTATTCTCAATGTGGCTTACTCGAATGTACACAGAGCTACATGAATTAGTATATAGCTTGTCCTATGCAGACAGAAAGAACATATGTATGCACTGAACCTGTTTCAACTCAACAAAGTAAGTGACAGCTATTCATTAGTTCATTTCCCAGGGCAATGCTCAGCTAATCAGAGTTAACTTGCTTGGTTTAAAGTTTAAACAAAGCTTACCACTTAACTGTCAGTCATCATTAAGTCTGAATCATGGAACAAATATAGCACAGAAGGAGCCCATTCATCCCATTGTGTCTGTACTGGTTCTGTACTGGCAACACCTCTACCAATCAGAGAACATTTGCCAACCAGTCAGCATTCTATTCTCATACAGCACAGGTATTAGTTTCTCCATAAGTTTGTACTCTTGCTAACTACTCTGGTTGGTGAATGACAAAAAAATCTTTGATAAAGTGTGCCTTTTTTTCAGCAATATTAAAGTTTTGCACAACCAAATGACTGCTCATGTTGAAAATAACAAAGCATAAGACTGTTGGGATAAAGGTTTTCTCTGACTTAAATGCTCAATCAAGTTCTAGTGAACAAATACCGACATGCACAGGATTTCCTCTAATAAAGAGCTAATTAGCGTCAATTTGGCAAGTACGCATAGAAGCTAAAGAATGTTTTGTATGGGAAATGGAAAAGTGTCACATTGGTATGGTAGGGTCAACTCTTATTGTTGGGGTTAGAGAATATTGATTGAACAGTGTGGAGAGTTTGTGAGCTAATTTGTGCTGCAGAGCAGCACATTATTCTAACACTGAGAACCTGAAATAGGGAAAGGTTCTGGCCCTTAACATAGAAACCTTCTTGTTTGTTGAGTGCAAAATGTGTGTGGTTTAATCTATTCCAGATTTTGCAAAGGTGGTCATGTTTTGATAAGATGTTGATGAGAGTAAGGATTTAGAACTAAGCTGCCTCTATATTGGTAGATTGACTACAAAAAGCTCTTTCACCCTTTGTTTTAACATTGTGGCACTGTTTACTTTAAATTCTTTTGTGCCATTATAAAACAGCAGTCAAGTTTCGTATGAATGAGATAACTGCCCATTATCTTACATTTTGTAGTGTAATTTTAAAGGCTGTAATGAGAGGGTAATTGTACAGAGAACCATCAAAGACCCTGGATTCTGGTAAATTAAATTTATTAATAATTTATCTGGTGCTGAATGTACCCAATTAACATTTTGTACATTGAACTCTTACAGACCGGTGAAGTTTGATGATTCTAAGAGCTTTAAATGGTTCATCCTAATATAACCTCACTTCTCTAAAATCTGGTAAGTCTTTCCATTTTTTTTATTGTTCAATGTACATCTCCAACGAACAATGAATAATTATGAAGTAAATCCCTTTCTGCACCACAAACAGGTTAATGCTTCTGTTAATAAAGAGAATATAGACATGCTTAGCTTTGACAGCACACCAGCCTGTTAATAAGCATTGACCCATGTGTTTCATGCCTCAATGCATTAATACAAAATGGTATATGTGACATTAGGTATACGTATGTTGTGGTAGTTTGGTAGCATGATTAATATTGCATAATGAACAGCAATTCTAAAACGTTTGTTGCTCTGTAACATATAGGGAAACACATTTATCAGAAAAGCAGTAATTACTTTGGAAAAAGAGCAATGCTGTGAATGTATGAGATAGAAAAAAACGAGTTTACTCTGAGAATTTGGCATGGCATAAACAGCATTTTTTAACCTCAGGCAGCATCCAGTTTATAAAGAGAAACAGAGTTAACATTTCAGGTCAGTGATGAAATATTTACTCTGTTTCTCTCTTGTGGTTGCTGTTTGACCTGATGAATAGTTCCAGAATGTTTGTTGATTTTAAGTTAAACTTCCCAGTGATCACAGTATTTGGCAGTTATTTTGTGATATCGTACCGACAGTTGATCAAATGATGTCTCTGGAGTGACTCATAGCGTGAAATATACACGAAAAACATGTCGTTCAATAAAATTCAGAGATGAGACATAGGCGGGGTTCAGTTGGTGGAACGGAAACCTCAGCTGGGTTGTTTTCCTGTAGTGGCCACAATTTCCACCAAAAAAATAAAAACGCAAAGTATAAACACATTTTGCAGCCTGCAATTACTTCTATATTTGGTGCATTTGTCTGAGGAACAGTGATTAAATTAGAATGAGAGGAGCATTGTGCCTTGGAGTGGATTGTTACACAACATTTTTGCTCGGAACCAAGTCAAGTCTTGGTGCCAGATGGCCCTAAGGGTCTCATATGGTGTACCTGTCACATCTTGGCTCAGTGGTAGTCCATTTAAGACAGAAGGTCCTGGATTCAAGTGTCACTCAAGGATTCAGGAATGTTTTATAACATGGTGCAATGTGGATGTGGTAGCTATATAGATATGGGATACTAAGGGATGTATGTTAGAAACCACCATAGCAATTCATAGAAGTCCCACAGTGCAGAAAGAGGTCTTCAGCCCATTGAATCTGCACCAATCCTCCAAAGAACATTCCCACCTAGACCCACCAACCTTATTCCCTGTAACTCCACATTTACCACAGCAAGCCCACCCACCTCCTTGTTCTAGCGTGGCCAATCCACCTAATCTGCACATTTTTGGATTGTGGGAGGAAACTGACAGTAATCCACACAGACACAGGGAGAAGGTGCATACTCCACACAGACAGTCACCCAAGGCTGGACTCAAACCTGGTCACTGGTGCTGCGAGGTCACAGTGCTAAACACTGAACCATCATGCAACCCATTCAACTGAATTCAAATTAAGGTAATTCAAAGTAAGATATTGCAATCAATATGATGAAAGCTATTAGATCATTGTTAAAATCTAACTGGTTCAACGACACTCTTGAGCAAGAACATCAACATCCTTACACAGTTTGGCCAATGTATGATAACAATGTCACACGAATGTGGTTAAATCTGAACTTACTTAGTTAGCCCCTCAGCTCTGTCAAATCTTGACTTGAAAGCAGGCAAGCAGCAAGAACCTTCTAATACATGTTTCAAATAATATTTCAGGGCAATGGAGAGAGGGAAATGTTTGAACTTGGACTTCAAAGAGAAAAAGAAATCAGGAAGCATGATCTGGATTTTTTAAAAAGCTTAGGTTACAGGCAGCAAGTTAATTTAGTAGTTCAAATGAGGAGGGAAGTTTCATTCAAAAGTTAAGACTTACCCCAAACCTTTCCTTTTCTTTCTAAGGTTTAAGGAAAGAGGGATATTGAGATACTTTCTCACATTTGAGAAAGATGCTTTAAATTTGAAATGGCCAAAAACTCATCGTCTATTATACTGCTCATATTCTGGCAGGTAACCTGACGGATGTTTACTCTAGTCTTTAGAGGAACAATTCTTAGATGATGAGATGTGAGATGGTTAAAACTCTGGTGCTTAATATTAATGGCATTGTTCCTGAAGCCAACCAACTGAGATTTAAGACAGTGAAAGCAAAATCCAGTTGATTTCACAAGGAAAATGAAGCATTATAGAATCAATGTGGGATCATAGTGGCTCAGTGGCTAGCACTGTTTCCTCACAGCACTAGGGATCCAGGTTCAATTCCACCCTTAGGTGACTGACTGTGTCGAATTTGTACATTCTCCCTGTGTCCGTTTCGGTTTCATCTGGGTGCTCCAGTTTTCTCCCACTGTCAAAAGATGTGCAGGTTAAGTGGATTGATCATACTAAATTGCCCATAGTATCCAAGGATGTGCAGACTAGGCATGGGAAATGTGAGGTTATACGGTAGTGGGGTTGGTCTAGATGGGATGCTTTTCAGAGGGCCATTGTGGACTCGCGGGGTTAAATGGCTTGCTTCCATGCTGAATGGATTCTAAGATCCAATGGTTTTGTTCACTGAAGGAAAACCCTCCAAAAATGTAATGGAAATAATGATTGTGGAAAAATTCAGACAAAGCACTCCAGCAACAATTAACTCTTACTTGGATGAGTGTCAGGTACATAAAGTCAAAAAGGCACAGCTCTCGCTGATGGGCATGATATTTCTAACTGATAGCTATTGTTCCTTACTGATGTAGCCGAGGGAAATCAAGTCTCGGTAATTCTGGAGTTGTCACAAAAGTTTAAATACGTTATTCAAGTATGCACAGTCCTCAGTTAAAATGTCTAATTGACTCAGATTAACAGGAAATATGGGCTTAGATTTCCATTCTGAACAATGCATTTGTAATTGTTATCTTGAGAGATAATGGTTCATCTCAGACTTCCCTGTACAGAGGTTTATAAAACCATGAGGGGGATGTAAAGGGTGAAGAGCAAGGCTCTTTTCCCCAGGCTGGAGAAGTCCAAAAGTAAAGGGCATAGGTTTAAGGCGAGCAGGTAAAGATTTAAAAGGGATCCGAGGGGTAACTTTTTCAGGCAGAGGGTGATTAGATTAGATTATTTACAGTGTGGAAACAGGCCTTTTGGCCCAACAAGTCCACACCGACTTGCCGAAGTGCAACCCACCCAGACCCATTCCCCTACCTTTATCCCTTCACCTAACACTATGGGCAATTTAGCATGGCCAATTCACCTAACCTGCATGTCTTTGGACTGTGGGAGGAAACCCACACAGACATGTAGAGAATGTGCAAACTCCACACAGTCAGTTGCCTGAGCTGGGAATTGAATCTGGCGTTGTGAGGCAGCAGTGCTGATCAGTGTGTGTGTGTGTGTGTGTGTGTGTGTGTGTGTGTGTGAGATAAGCTGCCAGAGGAAATAGTGCAGGCTAGTAGAATTATAATATGTAAAAGGCATCTGGATGGGTATATGAATAGGAAGGGTTTACATGGATATGGGCCAAATGCTGGCAAATGGGACCTGATTAATTTAGGATATCTGATCGGCACGGACAAGTTGAACCAAAGTGTCTCTTTCCATGCTGTACATCTCTATAATTTGACAAGAAAGATCTCAGGCAGAAACCTGCCTTATAGTCCGTAAGTTTTTATTTTAGAAATTCAGTTACTGTGATGGTCAGTCACTGAATGCATTTACAAGAGGCTGAAAATGTACTTTTAACAAAAGAGTAGGAGTTATTTGTTAGTGCAAAGCTGAAGTTATGTCAGTGAATAAGTATGGAAGGACAACTTCTGGAGTCAAATGGATTGTGGACCTAAGAAAGGAGGGTGATCGATAGAACAGGAGCAGTCATTGAGGAAGTTCATGATACAGTGGCTCTTGAAGTGGAATTTGAAGGCAGAAGTGAGGAATTGTAATTCCTTGTGAAGTTTAGCGAGTTTTAATGACACATGATGTCACTAAGATCTGTGGGGAAATGCTGAGAAATCCAAGAGATCTGTTTTGATCACATTTACTCTTGGACATGCGATGTGGACAGTTGGATTACAGTGTCTTACCCATGTTAACAGCATTTTATTCTGGGTGAGAAAAATGAGTTAAACATATGTTGTAAGGGGTAGTATGGCTCTAACTTATAAAGTCTTGTTGTTTGTTCATAACTGCTTGATTCTGTGGCTTTTTTCTCTTGGGAGTCCCCTGGATCACACCTTTACATCAAAGTGAAAGACGTTATTAGTCCCTAACCAGATTGTAACATATTATGGTGATTTTGTCTCAGATTATGACTAATTTTATGGTTTGGTCTGTGATTATAACAAAAAGACAGTAAATTCAGACTCAGTAGTTAACAAAGTATTCCAGAATATTCCTCTCTGGCCATCTTGAAGGATCAAAATCAGTCCACGAGATCACATTAACACAATGTTACTGTCATAATAGTCAAGAATTGTTTAGCTTCGTAATGGCAGCATACACAGACTTTACACTCCCCACACCTGCCACTGACATACGCGATAAAATTTTACTTATTCATTACAGAGGATGATACCTCCTGAATTGCAGAATAATTTACAAGTAAGAGGAGAGTAATTGCTCTTCTGTTCATACTATTCCTTATCCATGAGAATCATAGAATTCCTACAGTGTGGAAGTAGGCCATTTGGCCCATCAAATCCACACCAACCCTCCGAAGAGCATTCCACCCAGACCCTATCTCCATAACCCTGCATTTCCCATGCTAGTCCACCTAGCCTGCACACTCCTAGACAGAGTAGGGCAATTTAATGTGGCCAATTGACTTAACCTGTACATCTTTGGAGTGTGGGAGGAGCACCTGTAGGAGACCCACACAGACACAGGGAGGATGTGCAAACTCCACACAGACAGTCACCATAGTGGATTGGAACCCCGAACCCTAGCACTGTGAGGCAGCAGTGCTAGCCACTGAGCCATCACACCTTCCAGGTTAACTGAATGCTGAATGAAAAATCGAAAGTGGAAAACCATCTCATTTTAATATTAAGCAATGAGCTAAACTCGAATGAAGGAGAATTTGTTTATAAAAATGCACTGAAATACAAATGCTCAGGATTAGCAAATTAACAAATTTGTAAACATAGAAAAAAGAAGAGCAGACATTGATCAAATTTGCAGACATTTCTTCTGAAGAGGAAAAGTGTCACTGCACTTTCACTGCCCATGCCAACACCAAGCCGATCATTTGGGGTTCCCCAATAGTTTGTCTTGAACTACCCTGAGAGCAGTACCCAGAATTGAACTGAATTAGTTTAATTGTCACAAAAGAGCAAAGTGAAAGTTTAGAAGTCACCACATTACGACGCCATCTTTGTTACAAAGGTACCTCGGTACAGATTCTTCAGAACAAATTCTTCGGAAAGAAAAACAAAATAAAGAAATAAAAAAATCCAGCATTACAGATCATAGGGATAAATGAGAAAAATAAAGAAATAACGAGTTTCGAATAACAGTGTTTCCAACCCAGTCCACGTTGACACCTAGTGTCCAGTAACTGAAAGAGAGATCGCGACCGCCTCTCTACCAAACTCACCAATGTAGTAGTCATCCCACTTTAGATGCCATCTTTTCACTACTGGGCATACCTCACCCCACAACCAGGAGACCCCGCTCCAGGACTACCACAGCCGGGAGTTCCTGGCTCTGCTGCTCCTTCGATGACGCCAGAATTCCCCTCTCTGGCTATAACATTACAACCAGCAGACCCTGTTCTGGGCTGATTATAACTAGCGGTCCCTGCTCTGCCGCAATTACAACCAGGAGTCCCTGCTGTGGGCCCATTACAACCAGCAGTACCTGCTCTGGGCCTATTACAAACGGGAGTCCCTGCTCTCTGCCCATTACAACCAGGAGTCCCTGCTATGGTCCCATTACAACCAGCAGTCCTTGCTCTGCGCCCATTACAACCAGGAGTCCCTGCTGTGGGCCCATTACAACCAGCAGTCCTTGTTCTGCACCTATTACAACCAGGAGTCCCTGCTGTGGACCCATTACAACCAGCAGTCCTTGTTCTGCACCTATTACAACCAGGCATCCCTGCTGTGGGCCCATGACAACCAGGAGTCCTTGCTCTGTGCCCATTAAAACCTGGAGCCCCTGCTCTGCTCCCATTAGAGCCAGGAGTCCCTGCTGTGGGCCCTTACAACCAGGAGTCCCTGGCTCCACGACAACAAAGTGTAGGATTCTGGATAATCCAAGATGGAGGACAGGAAAACTTTCTGGCTGTAACAGGCTGCTCCCTTTTTTGAGGTATTTTAGGTGTTGGAGGTGATTTCCTCAAATTTCAGGAGCAGCAATTATTATTTTATATACTGTTGCATTGTTTTGGAACTTTGGAGAAAAAAAGTCAAAAAAACCAGCAATTTTAAAAGAGAAAGAAACAGACAAAGGCAGCACAAGATGAGGTCAGTGCAGGAGAGAGAGAGAGACACACACACAAAGAAACCCACACTGCTAACTGATACAGCAGCAAACCAGCGCAGTTACTGCCTTTGCTGTTTGAATTCATGTATTGCTGGACATCGGAGTGCATCTGGGAAAATTAACAGTGCAATTCACAACTGATCTTGGAGGAACCTGTTTGGGAGAGGTCACAGCACAGAAACAGATAAGTGCATTTTTTTTAAGTGTGGCCAATAGAAAGTCTGCAGTAGTGAGCAGAGGTGGTTCCTTCTTGATTATATGTTTTATTGAGATATATCTCTTGATCAAACTTAAAAATAGAAGGCAAACTGTTAAATTAGCCTGGAGCAGTGTTTTGTAGAGGAATAGACAGTGCTGTTTTCTGGGTCTGTAGATTGGAAGAAGCAAAAATGGCCTTTCATAGAATATGTCGGATATGAGAGTTTAACGAGAGTTTAGGTGTTACTGAGGATTGTATCTGCAATAAATGTCATTGGTTGTGAATCCTTTCAGATTGAATGGATTGGTTGAAGGAACAGTTAGAGGCAATGAGAAATTGACAAGAGCAATGGGATGTGATGGTTGGCAGTTCTTGGAAGGTCTCAGATACAGTCACATAGATGGGTTAACTCCAGGAAAGGTAAGAGAGGTAGGCAGCTAGTGCAGGAGTCTTCTGTGGTTATATCCATTTCAAACAAGTATACTGTTTTGGAAAATGTAGGGGGTGATGGATTCTATGGGGAATGTAGCACGAACAGCCAAGTTTCTGGTATTGAGACTGACTCTAATACAAAGAGGGGTATGTCGGCTTCCAAGAGATCAATTGTGTCATGGGACTCTCTAGTCCGAGGCACAAACAGATGTTTCTGTGGCCAGCAGCAAAAAGTCAGAATAGTGTGTTGCCTCCCTGGTGCCAGGATCAAGGATATCTCAGAGAAGATGCAGAAATGTTCTCAAGGGTAGGAATAGGAAGATAGAGCAGATGAATGCATGGCTGAGGAGGTGGTGTATGGGAGAGGGATTCATATTTTTGGATCATTGGGATCTCTTTTGGGGTAGAAGTGATCTGTACAAGAAGGATGTATTGCACAGGAATTGGAAGGAGACTAATATACTGGCAGGAAGATTTGCTAGTGCTGCTCTGGAGGATTTAAACTATTAAGGTGTTGGGGGTGGAGGGGGGGTGGGGGGAAGGGGGTGGTGGAGAGCGGGTGGGACCCAGGGAGATAGTGAGCAAAGAGATCAATGTGATACTGGTACTGTTGAGAACAGAAGGGCAGACAGGGGCAAAGCAGAGAACAAGGCAGGACTGATAAATTAAACTGCATTTATTTCAATGCAAGGGGCCTGACAGGGAAGGCAGATGAACTCAGGGCATGGTTAGGAACACAGGACTGGGATATCATAGCAATTACAGAAACATGGCTCAGGGATGGGCAGGACTGGCAGCTTAATGTTCCAGGATACAAATGCTACAGGAAGGATAGAAAGGGAGGCAAGAGAGGAGGGCGGGTGGCATTTTTGATAAGGGATAGCATTACACCTGTGCTGAGGGAGGATATTCCCAGAAATACATCCAGGGAAGTTATTTGGGTTGAACTGAGAAATAAGAAAGGGATGATCACCTTATTGGGATTGTACTATAGACCCCCTAATAGACAGAGGGAAATTGAGAAACAGATTTGTAAGGAGACCTCGATTATCTGTAAGAATATTAGGATGGTTATGATAGGAGATTTTAACTTTCCAAACATTGACTGGGACTGCCATAGTGTTAAGGGTTTAGATGGAGAGGAATTTGTTAATTATGTACGAGAAAATTTTCTGATTCAGTCTGTGGATGTACCGACTAGAGAAGGTGCAAAACTTGACTTACTCTTGGGAAATAAGGCAGGGCAGGTGACTGAAGTGTCAGTGGGGGAGCACTTTGGGGCCAGCGACCATAATTCTATTAGTTTTAAAATAGTGATGGAAAAGGATAGACCAGATCTAAAAGTTGAAGTTCTAAATTGGAGGGAGGCTAATTATGTTGGCATTAGGCAAGAACTTTCAAAAGTTGATTAGGTGCCGATGGTCACAGGTAAAGGGATTGCAGGAAAATGGGAAGCCTTCAGAAATGAGATAACAGACGTCCAGAGACAATATCTTCCTGTTAAGGTGAAAGGGAAGGCTGGTAGATATTGGGAATGCTGGATGACTAAAGAAATTGAGGGTTTGGTTAAGAAAAAGAAGGAAGCACATGTCAGGTATAGACAGGATAGATCGAGTGAATCCTTAGAAGGGTATAAAGGCTGTCGGAGTATACTTAAGAGAGAAATCAGGAGGGCAAAAAGGGGACATGAGATAGCTTTGGCAAATAGAGTTAAAGAGAATCCAAAGGGTTTTTACAAATACTTTAAGGACAAAAGGCTAACTAGGGAGAGAATAGGTCCCCTGAAAGATCAGCAAGGCAGCCTTTATGTGGGATCACAGGAGGTGGGGGAGATACTAAATGAGTATATTGCATCAGTGTTTGCTGTGGAACGGAACATAGAAGGTATAGAATGGAGGGAAATTGATGGTGATACCTTGAAAAATGTCCATATTACAGAGGAAGAAGTGCTGGATGTCTTGAAATGCAAAAAAGTGGATAAATCCCCAGGTCCTGATCAGGTGTACCCGAGAACTCTGTGGGAAGCTAGGGAAGTGATTTCTGGGCCCCTTGCTGAGATATTTGTATCATCAATAGTCACAGGTGAAGTGCCAGAAGACTGCAGGTTGGCTAACATGATGCCACTGTTTAAGAAGGGTGGTAAAGACAAGCCAGGGAACTATGGACCAGTGAGCCTGACTTTGGTGGTGGGCAAGTTGTTGGAGGGAATCCTGAGGGACAGGATGTACATGCATTTGGAAAGGCAAGGACTGATTAACGATAGTCAACATGGCTTTGTGTATGGGAAATCGTGCCTCACAAACTTGATTAAGTTTTTTGAAGAAGTAACAAAGAGGGCAGAGCGGTGGACATGATCTATGTGGACTTTAGTAAAGCGCTCAACAAGGTTCCCCATGGGAGGCGGGTTAGCAAGGTTAGATCTCATGAAATACAGGAAAACTCGCCATTTGGATACAGAACTGGCTTAAAGGTAGAAGACAGAGGGTGGTGGTGGAGGGTTTTTTTTTCTGACTGTAGGCCTGTGACCAGTGGAGTGCCACAAAAATTGATGCTGGATCCACTACTTTTCATCATTTATATAAATGTTTTGGATGTGAGTATAAGAGGTATAGTTAGTAAGTTTGCAGATGACACCAAAATTGGAGGTATAGTGGACAGTGATGAAAGTCACCTCAGATTACAACAGGGTCTTGATCAAATGAGCCAATGGGCTGAGAAGTGGCAGATGAAGTTTAATTTTGATAAATGTGAGGTGCTGCATTTTGGGAAAGCAAATCTTAGCAGGACCTATACACTTAAAGGTAAGTCCGAGGGAGTGTTGCTGAACAAAGAGACCTTGGAGTGCAGGTTCATAGCTCCTTGAAAGTGGAGTCACAGGTAGATAGGATAGTGAAGCAGGCATTCGGTATGCCTTCCTTTAATGGTCGGAGTATTGAGTACAGGAGTTGGGAGGTCATGTTGCAGGTGCACAGGACATTGGTTAGGCCACTGTTGGAATATTGTGTGCAATTCTGGTCTCCTTCCTGTCAGAAAGATGTTGTGAAACTTGAAAGGGTTCAGAAAATAATTTACAAAGATGCTGCCAGTGTTGGAGGATTTGAGCTACAGATGTTGAATAGGCTAAGGCTTTTTTCCCTGGAGTGTCGAAGGCTGAGGTATGACCTCATAGATGCTTATAAAATCATGAAGGGCTTGGATAGGGTAGACAAGGTCTTTTCCCTGGGATCGGGGACTCCAGAACTAGAGGGCATAGGTTTAGGGTGAGAGGGGACTGATATAAAAGAGACCTGAGGGGTACCTTTTCACACAGAGGGTGATGCTTGTGTGGAATGAGCTGCCAGAGGAAGTGGTGGAGGCTGGTATAATTACAGCATTTAAAAGGCATCTGGATGGGTATATGAATAGGAAGGGTATAGAGGGATATGGGCCAAGTGCTGGCAAATGAGACTAGATTAGGTTGGGTTACCTGGTCGGCGTGGACAAATTGGACCAAAGGGTCTGTTTCTGTGCTGTACATCACTATGACTCTTTGATTCTATGTTGAGTAAAATAATGCTGAAGATTAACGCCTGACAGGAAACAGCTAGAGCTTTATTTCAAGTATCAATTACAAGGTAGTCCCAGGAACAGGGACAGGATTGATGAGTTCTGGTACTGTATGTGACCTGCTCCATCTCCTGAGCCGAGCACAGCAGGTCCCTGAAAGCCCTGAGCTCCAGTTATTGGTTGCTAATGGACCCCTTTGTCATGGACCTGAGCTAGTCCTAGATTTATATTACACCTGCCATAGCCTGATGAATCATGGAACTTTACAGGGAAGAAGGAAGCCATTTGACCCATCATGTTGGTACTGGCTCCCGAAAGAGCAGCCCAGCTAATCCCACTCTCCATCCCCACCTCCATCGCCCTCTCGCTTCATCACTTACAAATATATGACCAGCTCTCTTTTGAAACCTCCAATAGAATCTGCCTCCACCATTCTCCCAGACTGCACTTTCCAAATTCTAACAAGTCTCTGTGTAAAGATGTTTCTCCTCTGAGATCTCAGAGTGCTGCAGAGCTACTGAAGTATCTTTGAAGTGTTAGAGGGAATGCTTTCACCAATTTGCACGCAGCATGCTTCCACAACCACCATGTACCCATAGATAGTGAACCTGTTCTTTGTGATGTCAATCAAATGATAAACATTGGCCAGGATACAGGATCACTCCCCTGTTCTGCATCAAAATAATGCCATGGGACCTTTGAGAGACCACATGGTTTCACATCATTGACTTTCACACTGTTAGAGGAAGTTGACCTCTATTTTGTGAACTAGTGTACTCTTAAACCTACAAACCCCTGACTCAAAGGTGGGAATGGTAGCTGTGAGGCACAGCTGAGAATTAAAATTGCATCAAAAGTGCAAGTATGACTTGACTCGTGGAACCCCAAAGAGGCAGATTGGCCACATTCTCTACTTTATATTGGTGGGGATATTCTGTATTGGTATCTTTTATACTGCAAAGCTCTCAGCATTTGAATTCACAAAGTATCTTGGGGAATACATTGCACATATTCATTCACAGGATGAGGACATTGCTGGCTAGGTCTGCATTTATTGATCATCCCAGAGGGCAGTTAAGAGGCAACTAAGTTATATGGATCTAGGTAAGGATGCCAGATTTCTTTTCCCTAAAGGGCGTTAGTGAGCCAGATAGGTTGTTCCAATAAACAGCAATGGTTTCATGGTTAGTGAGTTGAGTTCAAATTCCACCATCTGCTGTGGCAGGATTCAAACCCAGGTACCCAGAACATTACCCAGGAGGTAGGATTAATCTCCTCCCATACACAATAGCTCGTATTGAGACTTAGAGCAGTAATTGGAATTGATCCCAAGCCAAGTCTGAAGCCTTGATAACTCCAAGTTACCTTGGATGGATCTGTATATAATTACTGCCTTGAGTTTTTACACCAGTCTCATGCTTTATATTGCAAATGAGGAAATATTTGCTATTCTCTATTCAAACTGTCATATTCTCAACCTTGTTGTTTGGTTCTGCAGCTTGTGAATGATGTCAGTGGGACACTAATATTTATAAGCATGGTACTAGAACTGACAGTTCGTTTGCAACAACAGAAAACAGGAAACTGCAGTAAATATTGGAAACATTTTCATGTTTAAATGTTTTGCAAGCCAAAGGTATGGCTTATAAATTTTATGGTAGTTATTGCCCAATCAATTCCCATAAATCTCCAAGTGCAAGGGATTGTTTTTCCAAGGAAGTGTTGATGTTGAGGAGCACTGGCCACAATCAGCACATCAGGAAGTAACACGGTCTGTGGTTCCAGAAAATGGTGAGGTCACTCAGAGCTGAAGCGGTGGTGCATGAGTGTGCACACATATACTCTCTCTCACACACACACACACTCTCACACACACATACTCTCACACACACACATATACACACATACTCTCTCACACACATACTCTCACACACACACATATACTCACACACATACATACTCTCATACACATACTCACACACAGACATACTCTAACACACACATACTCTCACACACACACATACTCTCTCACACACACTCTCTCACACACACACATATTCTCACACACACATACACGCACCGACATACTCTAACACACACATACTCTAACACACACACACATACTCTCTCTCACACACATACTGTCACACACATACTCTCTCACACACACATACTCTCACACACACACACTCTCTCACACACACAGACACATGCACACACACGCACGCACAGATATACTCACACACACACACCCTCACACACGCACAGACATGCTCTCACCCACACACACATACACACACACACACACACACACACAGACGTACAGATATACTCACACACACACACAGACACACACACACACACATGGACATACTCACAAGCACAGACATACTCACACACACATGCACACACACACAGACATACTCACACATACACACGCACACAGACATACTCATACACACAGACACACTCTCACAGAAATACATAGACGTACACACACACTCTCACACACGCACAGACATACTCTCTCTCACACACACAGACACACAGACATACTCTCACACAGACACGCCCAGACATATTCTCTCTTACACATGCACACACACAGGCATACTCACACAGACATATTCACACACATACAGATGTCCACACATACACATATTCACACACACACACCTACACAGACATACACACACATTCACATACACACACACATACAGATACACATAGCAGACAGAAACACATACACACCCACACAAACACACACACACACACACACACACACACACACACACACACACGTACACCAGACAAAAACACTCACACAGACTAGGACAGACAGCCCCACATACACGTGCACTCACACACATACGGATACACAAATGTGTGCACACACATAACCAAATAATTCTAACAATGGAAATTGGTTTTCTTTCTTTCCTTAAACAGTATAGATACCAAAAATGTATGTTTAATTGGAAAGGTATCAAACTAGACCCATGAACATAAATTAACCACGAATGATTTTTATCAAGGAATTAAGCAGAAACCTCTTTATCTAGAAAGTGGTTAGGACATGGAAATCAGTGCAACAAGAATAGTTATGGTAATAAGCAGTTATATTTAAGTGGATAAACACATAAGAGAAAAGGCAATAGAATTATATAAAAAGATGTGATAGAAGCTTTGTGTAGAGTAGAACGCTTAGCATGAACCATTTGGGCTATCAATGTTATCCATTCTGTTTAATCTATTGAATTTTAACATAGAAATCTGAATTTCAGTGCAGGCTGCAAGGCTCTCTGTGTCTCCATGTAATTGTCAACAGTGGCCTAAATTCAGAAGTCCCACTCTGAAACCAGTTTCCTACCATGTTCAAGGTTCATAATGGGGCCAGGTTCCAAATTATACATTTTTGCTTCCCATAGAAAGCAGCTCATAGAAATCACTTGCTGCCTCTCCCAAGTGTGATATAGAGAGATCTGAATCTTGAGAACTCATTGGTGAGCCAGGATACCTGTCGGAAAAGGTAAACGACCCCTTTGATATGGTCCAGGATACATTTGTAAGATGTTGAAAGCCCTTTGAGAGAGGTCAGACGCCGTTTGGAAGAAGTCAGGTGACCTTTAGGATCGTTAAAAGTAGACATGAATGTGTACATAAAATGCATAAACTTTGAAACTGTTGAAGCTGTCAGCTATCATCATTAGTTTTGTGCTGACTGATTGATTTTATTACCTAACATGATCACAACGAAATCCCAATTTGGATGGCTTACCGGGTAGTTATAAAAAGACATGCGTGTCAGTATAAGCAATTGTGTCAATTTTTTGTTTTAAATGAAAAAGGTTAGTTACGGAAATGATTTGTCATCACTGTTGAAATAAATGCATCCTGACCTGCTCACTATTTTCATCTTTTCCGAATTTGATTTCAGATTTGCAGCATCTGCAGTTTGAATTATTTGTTTGATAGTACAGAGCTTAAACATTGCTTCATCAGAAGGGCTCACAAACCTGATGCATTTGGATCTACTAGAAACTACATACATAAAAATACCCAAGACCCTGTCTTATGTAGACAAAGGGAATTTGACACATGTACCTTTGCCAAAAAAAAAGGTTATGGAGATAGCTATTCCCTGCTGCCTTCCCAAAGCAACATTCTGACCAATCAGAATTTTGTTAGATAGTTTAAGATTGATAGTTAACTGTTCTTACCACATCTCCATGCCAACCAAACAGCATCCTTATTTCAAGCAGTAGAAAAAGCTCCTTCAAATCTGTTTCTTGTGTCTAAGTTCTGATGCGTGCAAGATGGAAAGCTCCATCTTCTGGTCTCCTTTTAGCCTTGTTTAACATTTGCAGCACATTGCTTTTGTCCGGTTTTGCCACTAATGGACATGCAGCAAGACCTCAGGAATAACTTTGTGATAATTGGTTGGACAGTTGACTTTAATGGGAACATTTGAAGGTTAAATGTTGATCAGGGGTCTTGAGTGAAGTCAAATTCAAAATGCGGTCTTATGATCTTTGACCTCCATCTCTGAGGGCAGTTAAGTATAGAAACATAGAAAACAGGTGCAGGAGTAGGCCATTCAGCCCTCTGAGGCTGCACCACCATTCAATATGATCATGGCTGATCATGCAATCTCAGTGTCCCACTCCTGCTTTCTCTCCTTATCCTTTGATCCCTTTAGCCACAACGGCCATGTCCAGATCCCTCTTGAAACTGGCTCCGACAGCTTCCTGTGGGAGAGAATTCCACAGGTTCACAACTCTCTGAGTGAAGGCATTCTTCCCCATCTCAGTCCTGAATGGCTCACCCTTATTCTTAGACTGTGACCTCTAGTTCTGGACTTTCCTAACACCGGGAAAAGTCTTCCCACATCTAGCCTGTCTGATCCAATCAGGATTTTATATGTTTCTATGAGATCCTCCCTCAATCTTCTAAATTCCAGCGTGTACAAGCCCAGTCCATTCAGTTGATAAAGCCACAGCTTAGCATCTCATTCATGAAGCAAACTTTGCATTGCCATAATCAATAGGTGCAGGACAGGTGATCCTGGCAAAAAAAAATGTGAACAGAAATCTTGTAGGGAGTATCTACAAGAAACAACTGCAACAGTTCAGCATTCCCTGAGTAGTGCACCTTAGATTTTGTGCTTAATTCTGGAGTGGAACTTGAAGCCACAGCTCTCTGACTCAGAGGTGACTCAGGAATGACATGATGTGAAGTGACAGCCTAGTCTAACTTTTGTGGTCGCTGGTTAACCCAGAGGCTGTGAATGTGTCACCCCCATGACAAGTTAGAATCAGTAATTCTAGTGATTTGTGAGCAAACATCAGAAAAACAAAAGACCAAAGCAGCTGCTTGATTCCCTATTCAGTCTTCCCGATGTGTAACTCAGTCCCGATTGCGCAAATGTTTCTGAGTGCTCTTTGACCTGAATGAGATGCTGAATTTTACAGTTCGTGGTTACTGCAACATGAAACCATCTTCAAGGAGTCAGATATTGTTCTTAGTGCTAAATGGATCAAAGGATATAGGGAGGAAGCAGGAACACAGCACTGAGTTCAGTGATCAACCATGATCATATTCAATGGTGGAGCAGGCTTGAAAGGCCAAATTGCCAATTCCTGTTTGCTGTGTTTCTTCGTTTCTAATTTTCTCTGGGCACTGAGGAACAAACAATTAATTTGGCCCAATTTCACCACAACATACAAAATATAAATGTAATACAGTCTTCTCAGGGTGGAAACTAAAGAAAAAACTTTATACATGGAGGTATATCATCTTACAAAATGGTGCAATATTTGAGTCAATTTATAAAGTAAGATTATAAAACCGTAAAATAAGGGAACAGAAGCAGACTGTTCAGCCCCTCAAAACTCTTCTACCATTCAATAGGATCATGGCTGATCTAACATTCCTCAAGTCTATTTTCCTGCCTTTCTTTGTAACCCTTGATTTCCTTCCTGATCAAGAATCTGTCCATCTCAGTCTTAAATATGCATAAGAAATAGGAGCAGAAGTAGGCCATCTGGCCCATCGAGCCTGCCCTGTCATACAATGTGATCGGGGCTGGACTCAACTCCACTTACCAGCCCACTGACCATAACCCTTACTGCTTTACTTTTCAAAAATTTGTATATCTTTGCCTTAAAAACATTTAACGAGGTAGTCTCAACTGCTTCACTGAACAGGGAATCCCACAGAGTCACAACCCTTTGGGTGAAGAAGTTCCTCCTCAACTCAGTCCTAAACCTGCTCCTCCTTAGTTTGAGACTATGCCCCCTCATACTAGTTTCACCTACCTGTGGAAACAATCTCCCAGCTTCTATCTTATCGAAGTCTTGAGAACTCTGCTCCAAAGCTCTCTGTGACAAGGAGTTCTAAAGATTCTAAACCCATTGAGAGAAGAAATTCATCTTCATGTCTGTCTTCAACTGTCATCCCCTTTCTTTAGAGACTGTGCCATCTGGTCCTAGACTCTCCCATGTGGGAAACATCCTCTCAGCATTTACCCTGTCAAGCCCCTTAAGATTCCGACATGTTTTAATGAGAACACCTCTCATTCTTCTAAACTCCAAGGGAGTAGTGTCCTACCCTATTTAGCCCTTTCTCCTAACCTCCATACCAGGGATTCATCTCCCAGTGAATCTTCCAGGTACTGCTTCCAGTGAAAAGTAATACCTGTCTTCATCAAACATCTACCAACTAAGGCCAGTATGTGCAAGAAGTCTCTCCCCAATGAGCTAGTGACTATTAATCTCTTAAACAGTGTCACGAATGTCACCCGGACGTTTGCGCTGCTGTGCGTGGGAGCTTGCTGTGCACAAGTTAGCTGTTGCATGATAAGTTCATAAGACATAGAAACAGAATTAGGCTATTCAGCCCATCGAGTCGGCTCTGCCATTCGATCATGGCTGATATGCTCCTCACCGCCATTTTCCTCCCTTCTTACCATATCCCTTCAACCAATTACCAGTTAAATATCTGACTATCTTCTCCTTAAATTTACTCACTGTCCCAACATCCACCGTACTTTGAGGTAGCAAATTCCACAGGTTCATAACCCTTTGGGAGAAGTAGTTACTCCTCAACTCTGTTCTATATTCACTACTCCTTAGCCTAAGACTATAACCTCTCATCCCAGAATGCCCCACAAGAGGAAGCATCCGCTCCACATCTATTTTATCCACACTTTTTATCATCTCGAATACCTCAATTTGATCTTCCCTCATTCTTCTAAATTCCAGAGAATATAGGCCTGAGCTATTCAATCGCTCTTCGTACGACAAACCCTGCATCTCTGGGATCAATCTTGTGAGCCTTCTTTGAACTGCCTCCAATGTCACTGGATCTTTCCTCAAATAAGGAGACCAAAACTGTGCACAATACTCCAGGTGCGGTCTCACCAATACCACTCTCCAGGTAGACAAAGTTAAAAATCACACAACTCCAGGTTATATTCCCAACAGGTTAAACCTAGAGAAAGTGAGGACTGCAGATGCTGGAGATCAGAGTTGAGTGCATGGTGCTGGAAAAGCACAGCATCTGAGCAGCAGGAGAATTGACATTTTTTCCATAAGCTCTTCAACAGGAATGAGGTTTGTGCGCCGGGGAGCTGAGAGACAAATGGAATGGGGGGTGGGGAAAGGGGGAAGGTAGCTAAGAATGCAATAGGTAAATGAAGGTGGGGGAGAAGCTGATAGGTCGGAGAGGAGGGTGGAGCGGACAGATAGGAAAGACAATGGTCAAGAGGGTGATGCCGAGTTGAAGGCTTGGGACTGGGATAAGGTGGGGGGAGGGAAAATGAGGAAACTGGTGAAATTCATGTTAAGCCCGTGTGATTTCAGGGTCCCAAGGCAGAAGATGAGTTGTTTTTCCTCCAGGCGTTGGGTGGTTAGGGTTTGGCAATGGAGGAGGCCCAGGACCTGAATGTCCTGAAGGAGTGGGAGGGGGAGTTGAAGTGTTCAGTCATGGGCGGTGGGGTTGGTGAGTGAGGGTGTCCCAGAGATGTTCTCTGTAACGATCCTGTCTTCCTGATGTGGAGGAGATCACATCAGGTGCAACAGATGCAGTAGATGACATTTTTGGAAGTACAGGTAAATTTCTGTTGGTTGGGGCCTTGGACAGAGTTGAAGGGAGAGATGTGAACTGTAACCTGGTGTTGTGTGATTTTTAACTTTGTCCACTCCAGTCCAACACTGACACTTCCACATCATTCTCCAGGTAACAACAGTGATTACATTATTTCTTTGGGTCTAAAGCACTTGAAGACTGAGAAGCGAAAGACTCAAGATCAATGCAAATCTCTTCCTTCAGCAACAGATGCAATGGCACTTGTTCTTCTCATGTTCTCTTTAACACTGGTTCAGTCTTTAACGTGTCTGTAGTATCGCTCGACTTCACAGTCTGTGACCCATGACGAAGATCAGCGTGTTGTGCAAAGAGCCTTCTTTAGGGAGGCCTTGAAATGTTTGTTCTTTTCACCGGTGGCCAGCTCTCTTTACAACACAACCTTGGACAGGCCGCTGTCATCTAGCCAGGCAACATAACCTGCATAATGCAGACGGCGTTGTGGGGAGATGGTCGCAGGGCTGGTGGTGCTGGCTGCTTTCAGGAGCTCGGTGTAGAGATAGGGGTCTTGCCAATAAATCTGGAGGAGGCGACTGAGGCAATGGTGCTGGAAGCTCTCAACGTGATGGCCGTACAGAACCATGACTCAGCGGCAAACAGAAAAATGGTGAGGACTATGGCTTTGCACACTTTGAGTTCAGTCTTTGGTCTGACAATGTGGTGTAAACACCCAGTTACAGAGATGATCAAGTGTGCTGTTTGCTTTTAAAAGCCTATTGTCCATTTCCTTCTCTACGATGGCACCAAATGAGATGACGGTTGCCATTTGTGTAAGTCACTGGATGGCGTTCAGTTTGATTTCCTCAATGACAGTGCTTAATGGTCTATCTTCCCCTTTAGGGTGCAGGTTGTTTCAGTATGACAGCTTTCTTTAAACACACTCTTAGTCTAACATATTGTGCTGTCACAGAGAAATTAGATTAGATTAGATTACTTACAGTGTGGAAACAGGCCCTTCAGCCCAACAAGTCCACACCAACCCGCCGAAGCACAACCCACCCAGACCCCTACATTTACCCCTTACCTAACACGATAGGCAATTTAGCATGGCCAATTCACCTGACCTGCACATTTTTGGACTGTGGGAGGAAACCGGAGCACCCGGAGGAAACCCATGCAGACACAGGGAGAATGTGCAAACTCCACACAGTAGTCGCCTGAGGCAGGAATTGAACCCAGGTCTGTGGCGCTGTGAGGCAGCAGTGCTAACCACTGTGCCACTGTGCTGTTACTGTATGCTGCAGATCTGACTGACTGGGCCCAGAGAGTGTAGTCCTCAACACAATAAACATTTCCCTGATGGGTTTCTCTTCTGTCATTAAAAAGACTGCCCATAATCATATGGAAGCAGCCTCCTGAAGGTCTTCTATTGGCTGGTGCAGCCCCGTACTGGCGAATTAAGTCAGGACCATCTACCTGTTTCACACAGTCAGAGATTCAGGTGGGACTTGAGAGATCTTTGTTGGGCTATACTTTGTATCGATTTTTGTGAAGCTCTTCAATGTAGAGTAATACCGGAATGAGTCTGGGTGGGATACTCTTCGGAGGGTTGGTGTGGACGTGCTGGGCTGAAGGGCCTGTTTCCAAACTGTTGGGATTCTAATTCTAATTCTAAACAAATTCCATTACCGGCAGCTTGTGTGACCATCGTCAGGAACTTGAGTGGGCATCAAGGTTTTCAAGACTTTCCTGAAGTCCATTCCTGCTCCCAGTGCCGAATGCCTTGATGGAGTCGATGAAAGTGATGCACAAGTCTTTCTTTTTGCTCATGACCATTTTCCTATACTTGTTTGAGTGCAAGTACCACGCCTCTGTACTGTATGAAACTACAAAGGCTCTCCATTAGGTTCCCTTCTGCAATGGCCAACCCAAGTCTATACTGATGTATTCTCGCCAGGATCTAGTCAGTAATAAAAAGGAGGGTGATCCCACTGTAACCAGAGAGGTCTGATTTTTATCCTTGGTCTTTGTACAAAGTGATGACATCAAAAAGATCCCGAAGGATCCTGCCTAGTGCTCTCCAGACCATGCAAAACTGCTAGGGCTCAGCATGCAGGGTAGGGCCACCCTGTTTCAAGCTACAAATCGAATGTCATTGGCTCAAGGGCCTTTGTTGCTCTTCACCGGTTTAATCGTGGTCATGGTTTCCCTGAGAGTTAGGCTCTGACCCAGTTCTGCTTTGACAGACTGTTGCTTTGATGCAGTTAATGACAGCAGGATGCACTGCAGAGTGTTTCAATGTGCTCAGACCAGTGATCCGGAGAAAAGATACAGCACAAATAAGGGACCATTCAGCCCAACATGTCGGCACCTGCTGAATAAGCTGTCTACTCATTCTATCCCACTTCCCAGCACCAGGTCAGTCACCTCACGGGTCTGATTCCTTGTCAGTGTGTCATGTCTTGATGTTGGTCGAAAACCTTTGCTCTCAACCCTCAGCAGTGTTGCAGAATTTTTATGGCACAGAGGGGGTCGTTCAGCCCATCATACCTACATTACCTTGTGACAAACTCCTTCCTTTTCCCCGGATGCCTGCACATTAATCTCCCCTCCGCACTCCTCTGGACTCCCTGTAGCTTCCCCCATCTCCAGCTTTCCAATATCAAACCCCAATTTCTAAATTTCAAACATAAATTTTCAAAAAGCATTTCCAAGTGTGTTGAGTCTTGAATAGCTGCCGGTTAGCAAGCCGCCCAGGCATATGAAAACCATTACAGATAAAGAGCACTGAGCATGCACCTACAATGATAGCAGGTCAGCAACTCTACCTGCCCCGATGTTCGTATTGCAAGAATGAATGGAAACAAAAAGGCTTGAAGCATTATTAGTCAAACAAACACTTGGGAGTGCAACAGAATTGGGACAGTTGGTTTCGGGCCACTCGATACCATACCAATAAGTCAATATTTTCTGTTTTGAATCCTCCCTTGTTCCTTCCTATCTTTGTTGTCTTGTCCAGACCTGCAACTACATGCAGAGTTGAGAGAATCCAAATTCTGCTGTCTAGTGATCGTAACGAGGTCAGCCAGTTGGATCTCATAGAATGTGAGGGGGCTGTTAACCTGGTTCAATCAGGGAGCCCTGGCTGACATAAAAAGATTGAGCGTCAGGGATACTGTCACTCTGGTGTCTGACTTTGTATGAGGCGGTAGTATAGTCAAGGTCCATTCATTTGTAAATAAAAAGTGACCGGATGAGGAAGTACCAGCCTCTGTGGAGTTATTTCATACTGCTTCAGTCCTGACTCACACCAGTTCTGGTCATCCATTGCCCCAGTACTTGCTGATGTACATTGGTTCCCAATTGAGTAGGAGTGGCCAGGTTTTCTAAGTATTTTCTCAGCCTTCCATTTCCTCAACCCATCCCCACCCCAGCCCCTTAGTCTTTGTAATCTCTTCTAGCTACACAATCCCACAAGGATCTGTGCTAATTCAATTGCACATGACTGATTTTAATCATTCCCTTTTTGGAGACTGAGCCTTCAGTTACCAGGTCTCTAACTCTCCTCTCCTGAATTCACTCTGGGAACTCTTGAGTCACCACTCAATGTCAAACATCGTTTGATATTGTGCCAATGAAGACTGTGTTTCACTGTTATATAAATACCACAGGAGAGTCATATTGGAAACATTAACACCGTTTTTCTCTCCACAGACACTGCCAGAACTACTGACTTTATCCAGCCTTTTCAGTTTTCATTCTATATTAATGCAACTTGCTGTTGTTGTTAAGTGAGGTTGAGGTTGGAGTGTGATAGTTTGCAGATAGTTGATGACAATCAGTACCTTTCCGCAATTTTCCCCACGAGCTCAGAAGGCTCAAATGCTTGCTACTTGGCAAATAAAACCTAGTGGCTAAAAGTTCAGACTTTGTAACAGGAAACCCCTAGCACCACAGCAGCACATGAGAAATGAAAATGTTTATAATCCCTCCAGTAGTCCCTGAGCACTTTCAGTCATTACTCATTTCCCCGCAGAGTGAAGTAAAAGCAAAGTCTCTGTGTTCAATTTCCTTCTTTTCTGTATTTACTCACGAAAGGTGTAAGGCAACAATTCAGGGAAGCAGATTATGTTCCCTGTTATTCCCAGCCACATGGTATAGCATTCGAAATCAGAATGCACAGAAATCCACTTTGAACATGCAACTTGACTACACCTCCAGATACACTCAGAGAGGGAGAGAGAGAGATACACAGACGGACAGACAGATACAAACACAGATAAAACGTACTGAGGCACAGACATACAAAGACACACGTGCACACATTTACAAACACAGATACACCTACGCAGACAAATATACAGACATACAGAGTTGTAGGCACTCACGTGCACAGATAAACATGCAGAGAGACAAACAGGCAGACATTCTTATGCACGCACACGCACACACTTATACATACAAACACACACAGAAACAGACACACACACACACACACACGCACACGCACACGCACACACTTATACATACAAACACACACAGAAACACACACACACACGCACACGCACACGCACACACTTATACATACAAACACACACAGAAATAGACACACACACACACACACACACACACACACTCTCTCTCTCTCTCGCTCCTAAAGATACCAGCAGTGGGTGAAATTCTGTAAGATCCAGTTAGCCCTTCTGCTTAATAGCAAATAGACAATAAGTGCAGGAGTAGGCCATTCTGCCCTTCGAGCCTGCACCACCATTCAATATGATCATGGCTGATCATCCTTAATCAGTATCCTGTTCCTGCCTTATCACCATAACCCTTCATTCCACTATCCTTGAGAGCCCTATCCAACTCTTTCTTAAATGAATCCAGAGACTGCCCTCTGGGGCAGAGCATTCCACACAGCCACCACTCTCTGGGTGAAGAAATTTCTCCTCATCTCTGTCCTAAATGGTCTACCCCGTATTTTTAAACTGTGTCCTCTGGTTCTGCACTCACCCATCAACGGAAACATGTTTCCTGCCTCCAGAGTGTCCAATCCTTTAATAATCTTATATGTCTCAATCATATCCCCTCTCAGTCTTCTAAACTCAAAGGTATACAAGCCCAGTCGCTCCAGTCTTTCAGTGTAAGGTAATCCCACCATTCCAGGAATTGACCTCATGAACCTACGCTGCACTCCCTCAATAGCCAGAATGTCTTTCCTCAAATTTGAAGACCAGAACTGCACACAGTACTCCAGATGTGGTCTCACCAGGGCCCTGTCCAGCTGCAGAAGAACCTCTTTGCTTTTATACTCAATCCCTCTTGTTATGAAGGCCAGCATGCTATTAGCCTTCTTCACTACCTGCTGTATCTGCATGCTTACCTTCATTGACTGATGTACAAGAACACCCAGATCTCTCTGTACTGCCTCTTTACCTCAATTGATTCCATTTAGGTAGTAATCTGCCTTCCTGTTCTTGCCACCAAAGTGGATAACCATACATTTATCCACATTAAACTGCATCTGCCATGCATCTGACCACTCACCTAACTTGTCCAGGTCACCCTGTAATCTCCTAACATCACATTTCACCCTGCCACCCAGCTTAGTATCATCAGCAAATTTGCTAATGTTATTGCTAATACCATCTTCTATATCATGAACATATATTGTAAAAAGCTGCGGTCCCAGTACTGATCCCTGCGGTACCCCACTGGTCACTGCCTGCCATTCTGAAATGGAGTCGTTTATCACTACTCTTTGTTTCCTATCAGCCAACCAAGTTAGTACTTTGCCCCATGCGCCCTAATTTTGCTCACTAACCTCCTATGTGGGACCTTATCAAAAGCTTTCTGAAAGTCCAGGTACACTACATCTACTGGATCTCCCTTGTCCATCTTCAGAGTTACATCCTCAAAAGATTCCAGAAGATTAGTCAAGCATGATTTTCCCTTCATAAATCCATGCTGACTCTCTGACCTATCCTGTTACTACTATCCAGACATGTTGTAATTTCATCCTTTATAATAGACTCCAGCATTTTTTCCACCACTGAGGTCAGACTAACTGGTCTATAATTTCCTGTTTTCTCTCTCCCACCTTTCTTAAAAAGTGGTACAACATTAGCCACCCTCCAATCCGCAGGAACTGATCCAGAATCTATCAAACTCTGGAAATAATCACCAGTGCATCCACGATTTCTTGAGCCACCTCCTTCAGTACCCTGGGATGTAGACCATCAGGCCCTGGGGACTTACCAACCTTCAAACCTAACAGTCTCTCCAACACCAATTCCTGGCAAATATAAATTCCCTTCAGTTCAGGTCCTTCATCCACTGTTACCTCAGGGAGATTGCTTGTGTCTTCCTCAGTGAACACAGATCTGAAGTACCAATTCAATTCTTCTGCCATTTCTTTGTTCCCCATAATATATTCCCCTGTTTCTGTCTTCAAGGGCCCAATTTTAGTCTTAACCATTTTTTTTCCTTTCACATACCTAAAAAAACTTTTACTATCCTCCTTTATATTATTGGCCAGTTTACCTTCGTACCTCATTTTTTCTCTGCATACTTCCTTCTTAGTAATCCTCTGTTGTTCTTTAAAAACTTCCCAGTCCTCCATTTTCCCACTTATTTTTGCTACGTTATACTTTTTCTCTTTTAACTTTATAGGTTTCTTAACTTCTCTCCTCAGCCACAGCCACCCCTGTCTCCTCCTAGGATCCTTCTTCCTTTTTGGAATGAACTGATCCTGCAACTTCTGCATTATACACAGAAATATCCACCATTATTCCTCCACTGTCATCCCTGCTAAGGTATTGCATCATTGAACTTTGGCCAGCTCCTCCCTCATAGCTCCATAGTTCCCTTTATTCAATTGAAAAATTGTCATTTCCGATTGTACCCTCTCCCTCTCAAATTGCAGATTGAAGCTTATTGTATTATGGTCACTACTTCCCAATGGCTCCTTCACTTCGAGGTCTCTGACCAATTCTGGTTCGTTGCACAATACGAGATCCAGAATTGCCTTCTCCCTGGTCGGCTCCAGCACCAGCTGTTCTAAGAATCCATCTCTGAGGCACTCCACAAAGTCTCTTTCTTGAGGTCCAATACTATCCTGATTCTCCCAGTCTACCTGCATGTTGAAATCCCCCATAACAACTGTAGTAACATCTTTGCGACAGGCCAATTTCAGCTCCTGATTTAACTTACACCCAACATCCAGACTACTGTTTGGGGGCCTGTAGATAACTCTCAAGAGGGTCTTTTTACCCTTAGTATTTCTCAGCTCTATCCACACTGACTCTATATCCCCTGATTGTAGGTCCCCCCGCGCAAGGGACTGATTATCATCCCTTACCAACAAGGCCACCCCACCCCCTCTGCCCGTCAGTCTGTCCTTACGATAGCACATGTAGCCTTGAATATTCATTTCCCAGGCCCGGTCCACTTATAGCCACATCTCAGTTATCCCCACAATATCGTATCTGCCAATTTCCAAAAAAGCCTCAAGCTCATCCATCTTATGTCTAATGCTTCGTGCGTTCATGTATAGTATTTTTAATTTGTTACTGCCCTCACCCTTCCCATCAACTCCTATTTCACTCAACTTTACAGCATGATCCCTTTTTGAGTTTTCTGCTTCATTGATACAGTTGTCTTTCTTGACTTCCCTTGTTCTAACTTTCCCTCCAATTTCCTTCTTAAACATCCAGTTTGTCCCCTCCCCCCCGCTACTTAGTTTAACTGTAGCTGTGTTGCAGTAGCAAACCTGCCTGCCAGAATGCTGGTCCCAACCTATTAAGGTGCAAACCGTCTCTCTTGTAGAATTTATGCTTACCACAAAACACACCCCAGTGATCCAAGAATTTAAATCCTTGCTTCCTGCACCAGTTCCCCAGCCACACGTTCAAGTCCATTATCTCCCTGTTTCTGGCCTCACCAGCCCGAGGAACTGGAAGCAAACCAGAGATAACCACATTGAACATCCTGCTTTTCAGCCTTCCTCCTCGTTCTCCGAAGTCCCGCTGTAGTATGTTCCTCCTCTTCTTCCCGACATTATTTGTGCCGACATGTACCACCACCTCTGGCTCTTGACCTTCGTCCTTGAGGATTTCCTGCACTCTGTCTGTGATGTCTTTAACCCTGACACCAGGAAGGCAACACACCATCCTTAAGTCCCGTCTGCTGCCACAAAAACCTCGGTCAGTTCCTCTCACTATGGAGTCCCCTATTACCACGGCTCTGTGCGATGTCCGACTCTTCTGCTCGGTCTCCACTCCAACTTTTGATTGACAGACCTGGAACACACCCACTCAAATAGCAATCACTTGCCTTTCCGACTGGCTTCGTGATCTGCCTTCACTTCCGCCCAGCTCCTG
The DNA here is from genome assembly GCF_047496795.1 of Chiloscyllium punctatum. NCBI lineage: Eukaryota > Metazoa > Chordata > Chondrichthyes > Orectolobiformes > Hemiscylliidae > Chiloscyllium > Chiloscyllium punctatum. Next base: position 16,700,317 of record NC_092744.1, read on the forward strand.
CCACTCTCTGATGCGAAAATCAGAGTCAAAAATTAGTCCTTATGATTGATTCTCAGTTACAAGCAGCAATCATTGCCTTGAAACATAATTCCTCTATTCTACACAACCATGGGAGGGCCAGTTATGATTAGGAACCCCACTATGGACAAGTATTGGAGATATTTATACCAGCCCTATTGTTCTAGTGTCCTTCTCAGGCTTGAGTCAAATTGCTAGGGTTCAGGTGAGGGAGTGTCCTTCTGCATCTAAACTACACCTTCCTGACCTTCTTCAATGAGTGCAAGTAGTCAGTGAAGATACTGGATCCCTAAACTGGAAGCTGTTACTGAGCACTAAATTCACAGAAAGGTAACAAAGGGTTAAGTTTCATTGAAGGTTCCTTTCTCTAAGGTGTCTCCATGTCTTTTCATTTTAGCAAGCAGCAAATATCCTGCTTCCCTCTGCTTGTCGTGGTCACGCTCAATTTGTTTCAATTTGGCTTTCTAACACAGTCCCCAAAGGCAACTGGCACTTGCTTTAATACCTGACAGTAAACACTGAGTGAAGAGTAATCTGGGTTTTCACTCTGGTTGAACACCGGAACTCTGCACTATATTAATATCGGATTAGGTTTTGCATTGACATGTTACTTCAGACAATGAGTAACATTAACCAGTTTTGTAGCAGACCCGTCCACAATGCACAGATCCCTGTTATTTGCAGCACAAGCAGCAAAGTGCAGATCATGTTCCCTGTTATTCCCAGTCACTTGGAATAGCATTCCAAATCAGGATGCACATAAATCCCCTTCGAGCCTGCTGGTTGGCCTATACCACCAGATATGCACACACACACACAGACACACACACACACACACACACACACACAGACACACACACACACACACACACACACACACACACATAGACACACACAGACACACAGACACATACAGACACACACATACACACATACACACACAGACACACAGACACATGGACACACACACAGGCACTCCTACACACACACACACACACACACACACACACACACACATAGACACACACATATAGGCACTCCTACACACACACACAGACACATAGACACACACACACACACGGACACATAGACACACAGACAGACACAGGCACTCCTACACACACGCACACACACCCAGACACTCCTACGTGCACACACACACACACAGACACATAGACACACACACGCGCAGATGGTAATGCTTTGTAACCCAATTTATTAAAGGACTGACGACACAAAATGAAGGATAGTGCTGGAAAAGATTGTGCCATTGTGGTAATCTTATTGGAATCCAAAGACCCAGCTGAATGAGAACATGGGTCTAAATCCCTTCATATCAGCTACTGGAATTTAAATTCAACTATTAAAACTTGGAATTGAAAGTTACTCATGGTAATGGCAATAATGAAGCCATTGCTTGTTGTAAAACACATCTTATTCACTCACATCCTTTAGAGAAGGAAATCTCCCATCCTTCCCTGCTCTGGCCTGTACGTGATTCTAGACTCAAAGTGATTGACTCTTAACTGACTTCCACAACAGCCAAATGTGCCAGTCAGTTCAGGAGCAAATAGGGATGGGTAACAAATGGCAAGCTTACTAGCGATGCCTGCATCCCATAATAGTTTAAAGAAAAATAAAGCTCCCTTCAGTGGCATTGACTGAAAGTGACAAGTTGACAAATCTCTCCCATTGTGAGTGGTGTACCTGTTTAAAAGCAATTAGTTGCAATCATACCAGCTTCTATTTACCCATCAGTTTGAAGCCCCTCTCAGCCCTGAGCACTTAATGTTGACATCTCATGAGGGAAAAAGCCTCATGAGATGTCAACATTTATACCCACCCAACAGGACATGTACAACATCAGTTTAACCTAAAAGACAGCAAAAGCAGGAATGCAGCATAGAACCATAGAATCTCGATAGTGTGGGAGCAGGCCATTTGGCTCATCAAGCCCACACTGACCCTCCGAAGAGCATCCGACCCAGACCCCCAGACCCAACCCCCCCCCCCCACCTATCCGTGTATTTCCCAAGGCCAACCCACATAGCTTGTGCACTGTGGTCAGTTTAGTATAACTAATTCTCCTAAAATGCACATGAACAATGGGTGGAAACCCACACAGGCACAGGGAGAGTGTGCAAACTCCACAATGTCACCCAAGGGTGGGAATTGAACCACTGAGCCACCATGCCACCCATGTTCTCAGTACTGACAGTAAAGCACCAAGCTTTCACTTTTGGCCCTGGAATGGGATGAAATCCACGATCTTCCGACTCAAAAGTGAGAGTGCCTCCCACTGAACGGTGAGTGACAAAATCGCAGAATCATCTTTGAAAGTCATCGTACTCTTAAAATAACCACCAAAAAGAAACAGAAAAAAAAAACGTAATTCAGTTTCCTGCAGAGAGTGTAAAAATAAAGACTGTGCTCACTCTGACAAATGAAGGGGACTAGGACAAATAAATTTGCATCTTTTAAAATGTGTTTCACTTTTATAGCTGACTAAACTACCCAAGAGGTTCAATCCTCGATTTAGTGATTTACAGAAGCAGGCAGCAACAAATTGAAATACGTCTAAAAATCACAGCAGCTTTCAACCAGTTTGTAAAATGATTCACGAAACAAGTCTTTCAGACTTCAGTTCAATAGCATTCCCTGCAGATCCTTTGAAATGAGGAATAGTAAACGCCTCTCAGGTTGTGAGTATAATGCTGACAACTCACTGTTGTTCACGACATTGCATATCCATTTGCTGAGTTATCCTTGTCTCCACATCTGTCACAGTCAGAGCAAGCTTAGTCCCACATGTAAAATGATAGTTAAGCAGCCTCTCATAGCTGCAATGATTGTCATCTTCAGTGTGCACTGCAGTAAATCGTCAATGTTCCTATGTTATTATCTTCCAAACCCATGACCTTCATCAGCTGGATGGACAAGGGCAACACAGGTTTGGAGCACTTACAAACTGTCTGGTAATGGCACGCACTATTCTCATTTGGAAACATTTCACTCTTTTGTCATCATCACTGAGTCCAACTCCTGTTGCTCCTGACCAGAGCAGCCACTTGGGCTGCAGAGGGTTCAAGAAGGTAGGACCCTGGACTTAATTGGAAGCTGAGGACATTACAAATGTTGTCTTTTTCCTAAAGTGGCAGAATCAAGTACTAGAGGACATATGGTCTTAGAGATGTACAATACATAAAACAGGCCCTTCAATCCAACTTATTCACACTGACCAGATTTTCTAAATTAATCCAGTCCCATTTGCAAGTAGTTGGCCCAAGTCCCGCTAAACATTCCCTATTCATATACACAATGTTGTAATTGTACCAGCCTGCACCACCTCCTCTGGCAGCTGGTTCCAGTCACGTACCATCTTCTGCGTGATAAAGTTGCCCCTTAGATATGTTCTCAAGCTTTCCCCTCTCACTTTAAACCAATGCCTTCAAGTTTTGGACTGCCCTACCTTGGGGACAAGACCTTGTCTATTCACCCTATCCGTGCCCTTCATGATTTTATTAACCTCTATAAGGTCACCCATCAGCCTCCAACACTCCAGGGAAAATAACCCCAGCCTATTCAGCCTCTCCCTATAGAACATAGAACATAGAACAATACAGCACAGAACAGGCCCTTCGGCCCACGATGTTGTGCCGAACTTCTATCCTAGATTAAGCACCCATCCATGTACCTATCCAAATGCCGCTTAAAGGTCGCCAATGATTCTGACTCTACCACTCCCACGGGCAGCGCATTCCATGCCCCCACCACTCTCTGGGTAAAGAACCCACCCCTGACATCTCCCCTATACCTTCCACCCTTCACCTTAAATTTATGTCCCCTTGTAACACTCTGTTGTACCCGGGGAAAAAGTTTCTGACTGTCTACTCTATCTATTCCTCTGATCATCTTATAAACCTCTATCAAGTCACCCCTCATCCTTCGCCGTTCCAACGAGAAAAGGCCGAGAACTCTCAACCTATCCTCGTACGACCTATTCTCCATTCCAGGCAACATCCTGGTAAATCTTCTTTGCACCCTCTCCAAAGCTTCCACATCTTTCCTAAAGTGAGGCGACCAGAACTGCACACAGTACTCCAACTGCGGCCTAACCAAAGTCCTGTACAGCTGCAACATCACCTCACGACTCTTGAATTCAATCCCTCTGCTAATGAATGATAATACACCATAGGCCTTCTTACAAACTCTATCCACCTGAGTGGCAACTTTCAAAGATCTATGTACATCGACCCCAAGATCCCTCTGTTCCTCCACCTGACTAAGAACCCTACCATTAACCCTGTATTCCGCATTCTTATTTGTTCTTCCAAAATGGACAACCTCACACTTGGCAGGGTTGAACTCCATCTGCCACTCCTCAGCCCAGCTCTGCATCATATCTAAGTCCCTTTGCAAACGACAAATGCCCTCCTCACTGTTCACAACTCCACCTATCTTCGTATCATCTGCAAATTTACTGACCCACCCTTCGACTCCCTCATCCAAGTCATTAATAAAAATTACAAACAGCAGAGGACCCAGAACTGATCCCTGCGGAACTCCACTTGTAACTGGGCTCCAGGCTGAATATTTACCATCTACCACCACTCTCTGACTTCGACCGGTTAGCCAGTTTTCTATCCAATTGGCCAAATTTCCCTCCATCCCATGCCTCCTGACTTTCCGCATAAGCCTACCATGGGGAGGCTATATCTCAAAGCCTCTGACCCTGGCAGCATGCTTGTAAATCTTTTCTGAACCCTTTCAAGTTTTACAACATCTTTCCTATAGATTTAAGTTGAGAGAGGAGAGATTTAAAAAGGACCTGAGGGGTAACTCTTTCACATAGAAGGTGGTGCGCATATGGAATGAGCTGCAAGAGGAAATGGTGGAGGCTGGTATAACTACGGCATTTAAAAGGAATCTGGATGGGTATATGAATAGGAAGGGTTTAGAGGGATAATGGGCCAAATTGCAAATGGACTAGGTCAGATTGGGATGTCTGGTTGATGTGGATGAGGTGGCCTAAAGAGTCAAAGAGTCTGTTTCTGTGCTGTATGACTCTAATTTGGGAGAAAAGCAAAGAGCTGGTGTGATGCCAGTTATGTAGGCCATATATTCCAGTAACTGACAGACCATATTGAACAACTCATCCTTTTCAGCCAATCCCTGGTACATCCCCATGGAAATGCTCTGACCAGTCAGAGTTGACCTGCTGTATTTCCATGTCAACCACAGATGAACAAATCAGCACCCACGTCACATGCTGTAAAATTTTTCTTATCCTTTCTGTTGTGGTTCTGTTCGCCGAGCTGGGAATTTGTGTTGCAGACGTTTCGTCCCCTGTCTAGGTGACATCCTCAGTGCTTGGGAACCTCCTGTGAAGTGCTTCTGTGATCTTTTCCCGGCATTTACAGTGATTTGCATCTGCCGCTTCCGGTTGTCAGTTCCAGCTGTCCGTTGCAGTGGTCGGTATATTGGGTCCAGGTCGATGTGCTTATTGATTGAATCTGTGGATGAGTGCCATGCCTTTAGGAATTCCCTGGCTGTTCTCTGTTTGGCTTGTCCTATAATAGTAATATTGTCCCAGTCGAATTCATGTTGTTTGTCATCTGTGTGTGTGGCTACTAAGGGTAGCTGGTCCTGTTGTTTCGTGGCTAGTTGGTGTTCATGGATGCGGATAGTTAGCTGTCTTCCTGTTTGTCCTATGTAGTGTTTTGTACAGTCCTTGCATGGGATTTTGTACACTACATTGGTTCTGCTCATGCTGGGTATCGGGTCCTTCGTTCTGGTGAGTTGTCTGAGAGTGGCTGTTGGTTTGTGTGCTGTTATGAGTCCTAGTGGTCGCAGTAGTCTGGCTGTCAGTTCAGAAATGCTCTTGATATATGGTAGTGTGGCTAGTCCTTTGGGATGTGGCATGTCCTCGTTCCATTGTCTTTCCCTTAGGCATCTGTTGATGAAATTGAGAGGGTATCCGTTTTTGGCAAATACATTGTATAGGTGTTCTTCTTCCTCTTTTAGCAGTTCTGGTGTACTGCAGTGTGTTGTGGCCCTTTTGAATAGTGTCTTGATGCAACTTCTTTTGTGTGTGTTGGGGTGGTTTGTAGCACCCGGGCTACAAATCTTCTCACAAGCTTATCCTTTCTGAAATCAGCCTTCATGTGTTTCATGTCCTGATGAATGCAATAAGAAAACATTTGGCTTCATGTGTCTTTTAAGCAGGCAATGTACAGACCACACTCAAGCAGCATGTGCTGAAAAACTCAGCACATGGCATTCAGTATTAGATGTGATTGGACAGTATTTAGTAAAGAATCTTGTCTGAGAATTAGAAATACACTGGAAACCAATGTAAAATTATCATCCAGGCTCACAGGATGATTTATGTGTTTCAGAAGCTACTTTGATTCACAAACAGGGCACTGTTTCTTGTAGTGACAACGAATGCACCCACATATCGCATCTTATTCAGTACGTATCACCAAGCCCTGCTATATCACCATGGAAATCAGTCTTGACTTGCTGCATTTCCATGCCAACCACAGTCCAACGACTTAGCACCCACTTTTTCACGTTGTACAAATTGTCTTTCCTTTCTAACATTGGTTTTCTAGTGCAGTAGTCCGAATGAATGCAAGGTGAAAGGGTTCAGCTTAAGGTCTCCTTTCAGCCATGTAAAAGTTAAAATGTTGTGAGAAACACTGGGATAGTTTCCTCTGGATTGGAGTTTCCTCCAATTCCCAATGCCATACTTTAGGAAGAAGGTGAATGTATTAGAGAAGAGTGCAGAACAGATTCACGACAATGGTTCCTCGGATGAAGAAGTTCAATTACATAGCAAGGTGGGAAAATCTCAGCTTGTTCTTCTAGGAGGGAAGAAAGACTAGGATCAGATTCTATAGAGATGTAGAAAAAGTACGAGGGGGCTGGAGACAGTGGATATGAACAAAATGTCAGGGAGTATCTGTGCCCATTGCTGGAGGAGTGGAAAACCAGAGAACATCATTGAAGGCAATTGCTAAAAGCAGCAAAGGCAAGAGGAGGAAAACTCTTTTTATGAGGCAAGTGATTAGATTCTGGAATGCATTACCTGAAAGTGTCTTTTTTTTTATTATTCATTCACAGGATGAGGGCATCACTGGGGCTGGGCCAGCACTTATTACCCATCCCAAATTGCCCAGAGGATAGTTAAGAGTCAATCACATAGTTGTGGGTTTGGAGTCAAACATAAGCCAGACCAGGTAAAGGATGGCAGTCTCCTTCCCTAAAGGATAGTAGTGAACAGGTTGGATCTTTCCACACAAAGGACAATGGATTCATGGTCATCATTAGACTCTTAATTATAGATTTTTCTGTAATTGAATTCAAATTCCATCATCTGCCATGGTGGGATTTGAGTCCAGGTCCCTTAAATGTTACCTGGATCTCTGCACTAATAGCCCAATGGATAACACCACAAGGCTATCACCTCCCAGATTCAATCTAGGCGTTCAAAAGAGAATTAGAAAATTAGCTGAAAAATTAGAAAAATACAATGCATGGCAATGAGGAAATGATGGGACAGTGGAAATAGGTGAGTAGAGATCATCTAGAGCTATGTTTTCCTAACTTTGATTTGGAGGTGGACAACCAGCTGATGAAGGAGCTAGTGCTTCCAAATAAACCTGTTGAATTATAACCTGGTGTTGTGTGATTTTTAACTTTTACACTCTCTCATTCTCACACACACTCACACGCAAACACTCACACTCTCTCACGCTCATGTATGCATATAAGTCTATGGAGTGAATTTGCACTTACAGAATCATGTTTGCAGATACATTCTATTTTGCCCAAAAAGCACAGAATCGGCAGGCAGTCGATGCAGGCAGTCAATCCATGTAGTTTTTTTTATAAATTCCACTTTAGAAATAGAATAAGCCTGACTAAAGATTGGGATACTGACAGACTCTAACCTTACACCTTTAATGCATTGTCTGAGCTGAGATGTCACCTTTTTTGATACAATCTTAAGTTATCTCAAAAATGTGACTCAAAAGAAGTTCTGGGATTTACATATTAATGAATCGAAACCCGCAGCCCATTCTAAAAGATGAAAGACTTAACAGCAATCTAGGTTTGTTCAATATATCATTTCAGTTGCATGACACTTTTGCTATAAATTCTGTGTCTTATGGTCCTGTTCCACAGTGCTTTGAAAGCTAGTGCTTCCAAATAAACCTGTTGGACTATAACCTGGTGTTGTGTGATTTTTAATTTTGTCTGCCCCAGTCCCCATCATTCCTGGGCAGGGGCATTGAAGGCTATGGATTCAAGAAAAGTTCTGAAGAACGGTCATACCAGCCTTGAAATGTTAGCTCTGTTTCTCTGTCTACAAATGCTGCCAGACCTGCTGAGTTTCTCCAGCAATTTCAGATTACCAGCACCTGAAGAATTTTGCCTTTATTCTTTGATTCAAGAGAGGTAGCTGGATTTAAGATACAGATTAACCGTGAACTGATTTGAAGATGCAGCATCTTCAAGGGGTCCATTGGTTTTCTCATGTTCCTCTGGTATTCTGCTCAGTAACAACACACTCTCAAATAATCGAGGATTGGATCTCTGCCAATCCCAAGTCTCTGCTGCTGATTCTGGCTGTTTTTTTTTGTCTGATGCGATATGGCTTCTTAGTAACACCCAACGTATAGGAGTGGGGGGAGTAACCCAATGCAGTCCCCTAGTCTTTTGAGGCAGTCTGGATAGAGAATATTAGACGTAAAGGCTGATGGTGCGTGTGATCAATACCTCCTTTCGCTGGATGAATTTAAACAAGAAATGAACATGATATTAATTATGGGAATGGCGCGCCTGATGTTATGTGGCATTCACCCATCTTCAGAAGATACCTGCCCCTATTTGGGCAAATGTACTCCACATCTGCCATCACTTGCAGTGGAGAGTCGTGGGGGGCAAGGATTCCTGTGATAGCGATGCTGTGAGATTGCTGCACTGCTACAGAAAGGTGGCAGTATCTCTTGGAGTTTATTCAGAGTGCCTCGGAATTTCTTGGCACAGCTGGTAAATATTGCATTTGCTGCAGCACCTTCCCGAACGGCTGGGTTTAATTAACGACAGGGTTTATGCAGATTTTGACACTTGCACGGAGAATTTTCTGTCAGCGCAGCTCTGTTGCAATCATTAACCCATTTCGCACAATAGCTGCAGTCAAATAAATGGGCTGATGCCTGACATGAAATAGCCCAGACAGCAATTTCACATATGTTCGAGTCAATGCTGTATAAATAACACACATAGGGAATTAAACCAAGCAACGGTTGTGGAAACAAAGGTTGTAGGTTCTTATATAAACCAGATGCTGCTGAAAATATCTCTCCTGAAGGACTCTTTAATGTGTCAGATAATTGAATTCATCCTCCATTATTTCATTCCTTTACTGAGCTGAAAGTTCTGGAAATCCGCCTGTCCCTCAATATTTCCTCAGAACTCCCAGGCTTGGTGTCACAAACCATTATTTCATGATTTCTCTGAATAAATCATTAAACCAGACAGTGGCATCATCCACATGTAGTCCACATGTTCATGCTGGCTTTCTGCAAGAGTCTCCAAGCCATCCCAATGTTTCATTCTTTCCCAGGAATGTTGTTCCTTTCGGATAGCCATCCAATTCTCTTTTGGAAGGTCAACTTTCAGCCAATGGTTAGGCCACTTCTGGAATACTGCATTCCATTCTGGGTCTCCCTGCAGTAGGAAAGATATTGTGAAACTTGAAAGGGTTCAGAAAAGATTTACAAGGACGTTGCTAAGAGTTGGAGAGTTTGAACTATAGGGAGAGGCTAAATAGGCTAGGGCTGTTTTTCCTGGAGCGTCAGAGGCTGAGGACCGACCTTATACAGGTTTAGAAAATCATGAGGGACATGGATAGGGTGAATAATCAAGGTCTTTTCCCCAAGGTAGGGAAGTCCAAAACTAGAGGGCATAGATAAGGTGAGAGGAGAAAGGTGTAAAAGGGACCTAAGGGACAATTTGTTCACAGAGAGGATGGTGCAGGTAAGGAGTGGCAGAGAAAGTGGTGGATGCATTTAAAAGGCTGGTGGATGAAAAGAAAGGTTTTAGAGGGATATGGGCCATGTAATGGCAAATGGGATTAGATTAATTTAAGATATCTGGTCAGCACTGATGAATTGGACCAAAGGGTCTGTATACCTCTATGACTCTATAATTCATTCCAAATGATCATAACATGTGGCAAATAATAAGATTAGATTACCTACAGTGTGGAAACAGGCCCTTTGGCCCAACAAGTCCACACTGCCCTGCCGAAGCGCAACCCACCCATACATTTACCCCTTACCTAACACTACGGGCAATTTAGCATGGCCAATTCACCTGACCTGCACATCTTTGGACTGTGGGAGGAAACCAGAGCACCTGGAGGAAACCCACACAGACACGGGGAGAACGTGCAAACTCCACACAGTCAGTCGCCTGAGGTGGGAATTGAACCCAGGTCTCTGGCGCTGTGAGGCAGCAGTGCTAACCACTGTGCCACTGTGCCGCCCTCAATAGATTGCTCCTTGTCTTATCTCTGGTCTGTTTGCCTCCTCTGGTTACTGCTACTTCTGACATTGGGAATTTCTACTCCACCTATATCCTTCATGATCTTGAATATCTTTATTAATTCTCCCTAACCTGCCTTGCTCTGAAGGCATCACTTCTAACTTCTCCAGCCTCTCCATAGAAATGAAGCTCCTCATTGCTGGTGAAATCCTTGTAATTTTCCCCATCACCGGGATATCCTTTGGAAAACCACACACTGCATCTGAAAGGCAAAGAGCATTGTGGAGGACCCTATGCACCCCTCACTCAAACTCTTCTCCCTCCTGCCATCTGGTAGAAGATACTGGAGCATTCAGTCTCTCATGGCCAGACTGTGTAACAGTTTTTTCCCCAAAACCATCAGACTCCTTAACACAGTATGATCGGACTCTTTCCCATCTGAAATTCTTTGCATGACTTCAAACTGCTTCTAGAAAAATGTCTATTATTTACCATTCTTCCATTACACTGTAACTTGCGTGTTTTGCATTTCTCATACACTTTATGCTGTGTATGCTTATGTAGTTTGCACTGTCCATGAAGCACCCTGGTCCTGGAAGAACACTGTCTGGTTTTTACTGTATCAGTTGTTTATTGTAGAAATGACAACTAAAAGGCTGCTCTACTGTCTACCGAGAATCAGACACAATACTCCATTTGAGACCTAAACACTCATTTATTACGGCTTATTATAACTTACTTGTTTTGGTACTCGAAACCTGTTTCCGTAGACAGGGATCCAGTGTAGTTTTTAACAGCCTTGTGTATAATAATGAAAAGGTGATGATGGACATGATATGACAGTGCTGTCAGTGCCGCATGCTAATGTAGTGAGGATTGGAAGTGAGCAGGAGCTTTTGAGAGAAGTGTCTGTCTACTAAGCTGGAGATACAAACAGTCCCCAGGTTGCAAACAGATTCTATTCTGGAGTCCAGATGCGGGTTGATGTGTATGCAAGTCGGAGCACAATGCAGGACAATATAAAGGAATTGCTTGTAAGTACAGGAAATGTTAATATGTCAGATCTTTTATATATACACCCCTTGTATGAGATTGCGTTCACACGTATGAGCATTGCTAAGTTGGATGTTTGTACATCGGAGACCTCCTGTGAAGTGTTCTCACAGAAGGTAACTTGGATTCAAGAAACCGTTTATAGGAGGCCAGAGGTAGACACAGTGTATGCAGCAAAGAAGCTTGTCCCACTGCTTTTAAACACCTCCGTACAGAAACCTCCGGACTCTTTCCTGTTTGCCAGGATCCGTGAACATCAGCAAAGCTCACATTATAAAGTAATACTGAGGTAAATTACACTGCTAGAGGTGTCACTTATCAAAAACAAAGAACAATACAGGCCTTTTCACCCTCAAAGCCTGCACTGACACATTTTGCCCTTCCATACTATAACTGTCTACACTTACAAGATCCGTGTCCCTTCTATTCCCTTCCTATTCATGAATTCATCCAGGCGCTTCTTGAATGTTGCTATTGTGTCTGCTTCCACCACCTCCTCTGGCAGCATGTTCCACACATTCACCACCCTTTGTTAAAAATCTGCCTTGCACATTGCTTTTAAAGTACCCCCCAACCCCTGCACCTCGAACTTGTGCCCCCTAAAATGAGATAGCAAACTGATTTCTCCGATAACCCCATCCAGTTGGGCTTCAATTATGTATGACTAAAACAAGTACGTGATGTGAGCTTCAGAGCTAATATTTTTGCTTTGATCATCATTTTAACTGAAACTCCTTTTCTAATTGCTGGATCTGCTGTGTGCATGTTAATTGAGACATGCTGGAAAAGCACAGCCAGTCAGGCAGCATCTGAGGAGCAGAAGTGTCGATGTTTCGAGCACGAGCTCTTCATCAGGAATTCTCCTGCTCCTCAGATGCTGCCTGATCTGCTGTGCTTTTCCAGTGCCACACTTTTCTACTCTGATCACCAGCATCCTCTGTCCTCACTTTCTCCCTGTGTGCATGTTAATGTCCAGTTCACTTGTCCAGCAACAAAGAGCTTTCTCCATGTCATGAAAAGGTTCTTAGCGAGTTTTGAGAACATTTGTAGCTCAGATTGAGGTTCTGGATGTAGGTTTGCTCGCTGAGCTGGAAGGTTCATTTCCAGATGTTTCGTCACCCTGCTAGGTAATAACATCTTCAGTGGGCCTCAGGCGAAGCAGTGTACATGATCCCCATCTACCACCCCCTGAGAAAAAGAACAGGAAATGACCACCACAGGAAATAACATCAGCACAGGAAATGACATCACCAACCCAAAGAAACACAAACATATAAATTGAAAGCAGGAATCATGTATACTGTTCGTTTGAATCAGGGACCAAGAGCCTTTGTCCTACCTGACACCTCAGGTTTTGCTAGACATCCCCCAAGGACAGTGTGGGAGATGCACACTGACATTAATACAGGGCAGAAGCTTCACTTGACAAGCCCTCAAAAATATCAAACTCCATGAAGGGAATTCTCATCTCATGAAAATGCATGTGTTAGTGGTATAATAATGTCTAAGATGATGTAGCAGTGACATCAACAGTCACATGCTGTCAAAGTTCTGGGATGGATGGAGAGGATGGAATAACTGTAGAGAATCGTAATAAACATTTTGGAAAACTGAAAAAGTAAAAGAGTTTATTGGAATTCCTGAGAGTCAGGCACCAATCACTCTTTGACATGATCCAGGAAGGGTCACCATTAATGCTATCAAGCAGAAAAGGAATAACATACTCATTGATTCTCAGTTTAGGTTCTGCTGGAGTCACATAGCTCCTGAGCTCATTACAGCCTTGGTCCAATCCTGTGCAAAGAGGCTGCATTGCCCTGACATGAGCTCACAGGGACCACCCTGGACATGATTTGATTGAGTGTGGAATTAAGGAACCCTAACAAGTCTGGAGTCAATAGAGACTCAAGTGGAAGAAGTCTCTGCTAGTTGGAAAGCAAATTGGTTGTGGTTCTTGGAGGTCAAGTATCTCAGCTCCAGGACATCACTGTAGGACTCCCTCAGGGTGGTGTCCCAGGCCCAACCATCTTCAGCTGCTTAATCAATGATCTTCCTTCCATCTTAAGGTCAGAGATGGCAAGATTTACCAAAATGTCCAGCACTGTTTGCGGCTCCTAAGATTCTGAAGCAGTCCAAGCCCAAATGCAGCAAGGGCAGAACAAGGACTGATCCAGGCTTGGAATAATAGGTGGCAAGTACCATTTGTGCCACACAAGTGCCAGGAATTGCCCATCTCTAATAGGTGAGAAATTAACCATCTCTCCTTGACGTTAAATGTCAATGCTGATATCACCCACTACCATCATCCTGCCATTTACCATTGACCAGAAACTGAACTGGATGAGCTACATAAATAGAATAGATGCAAGAGCAGGTCAAGAGCTTGAAATGCTATGGCAATAAATTCACCTCCTAGTTCCCCAAAGCCTGTCCATCATTTACAAGTTTTGTATCAGCAGTGTGATGGAATACTGCCCAGTTTTCTCGGTGAGTGCAGTTCCAAAAACACTCAAGAAGTTTGGCACCATTCAGGACAAAGTGGCTAACTTGATTGGTAGCCCATCCATATCTTTCAACATTCATTGCCATCATTATCAATGCACAGTGGCAGCAGTGTGTACCATCTAGAAGATGCACAGCAGTGACTCGTCATGGCCCCTCCAACAGCACCTTTCAACTCCCTGACCATCAAGGACAAGAGCAGCAAACACATGGGAACCCCACCAGCTTCAGTGCGCTTCCAAGTTACTCGCCATCCTGATGTGGAACTAGACCACTGTTCCTTCACTGTCTCTGGCTAAAAGTCCTGGAACAATTCTCTTGGCAACATTGTGGATGCTCTTGTGGTTCAAGAAGACAGTTCATCACCACCACCTACTCCAGGCAAAATAGCGATGAATAATGAATGTGGGCCCAGCCAATGCCTCACATCCGCAAACAAAAGAGAAAAGGGAAGAGATGTTCTTAATGGTATGGGTGGATATTGCAATGGGTGGGGCTAGGTTGATGGGATGTCCCAGGTCAGCAACTCCTCAATGTAAGTGGAGAAAGTTCCTCCTGCCTCATAAACTCTTCTTCTTGCCACAACACCAGCCTCATCAGATCATTGGAAATAGGGACACGTAGGCCATTTAGCCCATCGAGCCTGCTTTGCCATTCAATCGGTTCATGGCTGATCCAACATCCCTCATGTTCACTTTCCTGTGTTCCCTGTAACCCTTGATTTCCCTCCTGACCAAGAATCTATCTCTCTCAGCCTCAGATATACACAAGGACTCTGCCCACACAGCTTTCCTTGGCAGGGAGTTCCAAATATTCACAGCCCTCATACAGCCCTCATCCCCTGCGACTTTACCTATTTTTTTCCCAGCACTGATTCCTTCTCCCCAGGTGTTGTCACCTTCACTTTCAGTCACACAGCAACTCCACATTTTGACATGGTCTCATTATCTGGGCTGTGCTTTGAAGCCATAATTAGGTGAACGACAGTGTGAGCTTTAAGCCAGAGTCAGCCTGTGTTTTTCTTCTTGCGAAAGTTATTTTCACAGGAGGAAGCACAAAGTGAATCACCTGCTACATGATCTAACACTTTCCTTTCTTCAGTGAATGAAAGATATTCCAGTGGAACCAAATGCAAAGTCGAACAACCGAGGTAATTTGTTGCTTCTTTTCTGTTGGGTTCTGAAGGCTCTTTGTGAGATCAAAGAGTGAAGTGAATTGATTCCTGCCTTTCAATATTCCTAAGGCTGCAAACAGTATTCAGGCTACACTGGATAATGCTCTCTTTGGTTTGTATTTTAATCTTTTGATTTCATATTCATGAATTTTCAAATCCAACCCCCTCCCCACCCCACCCCCATTCGAGATCACGTTTCTTAGGGAAACTGCTCCTTTTCATTAAGACCAATCAGATTCTGAGTGTCTTGTCACTCAGATGGGGCTATAAATTGCATTTCTGTGTGGAGTGGTCAGAAAAGGATGGCCGGTTACTTTTACATTTTCTTCAATATCTTATGGTTTCTTATGGTCATATTGTCCTGTGTAACAGCATCATACTTTTGTTTATGCTTGATTCCTCCAGCAGATGATAAAAGTGATATGTTTAAAATAATTAAGGGCATTGTTAGAATCATTAGCAAGAAACTGTGTCCGACTGAGTCAAAAGCAAAGAGGGAATAACCTCCAGATTAAACTGAAGCCCCTTCAAAGGTGATGCCAGCAAGCATTTGGTCATACAAAGCGTCTTGGAAGTCTTAAAATCACTCATTAAAGAGCAATTGAGGCAGGGGTTCACTTGAAAATTTCAAAGCTTACTTTGATCAATTTGTATTACATTAAGGTTATTAAAAGGTTTTGTAGTCAAGATGAGTAATTAGGGCGGTGATCCGGGTTAGGTGAAAGTGAGGACTGCAGATGCTGGAGATCAGAGTTGAAAGCACAGCAGGTCAGGCAGTATCTGAGGAGCAGGAGAATTAACATTTCAGGCATAAGCCCTTCCTGATGAAGGGCTACTGCCTGAAACATTGATTCTCCTGCTCCTCACACACTGGCTGACCTGCTGTGCTTTTCCACTCTCAATGGTGATCCAGATTAACCATGGTTGAATTGAATCACTGAACACCCTCATGGAGAATGCTGAGCTGTACAACCGACTCCTTAAGTTCCCACAGATTACTATTAACCAGAGACTGAACTGAACAAGATATGTAAATTCTGTGAATGCAACAGTGGCTCAAAGCCTGGGAATTCTGCTGCAAGCAAATCGCCTCTTGACTCCCTGGAGAGTGTCCATCATCTCCAAGATGTGGAGGAACCGGTGTTGGACTGGGGTGGATAAAGTTTAAAATCTAACAACGCCAGGTTATAGTCCAACAGGTTTAATTGAAAGCATTGGCTTTCGGAGCACTGCTCCTTCATCAGATGGTTGCCACAGCACTACCTGACAAAGGAATAGCGCTCCAAAAGCTAGTGCTTTTAAATAAACGTGCTGGACTATCACCTGGTGTTGTGTGATTTTTAACGTCTGGAGTGTGATGGAATAGTCCCACTCTTTTGGATGAGTGCAGCTCCATTAACACTCAAGAAACTTCCAGAACAATGCAGTCCACTTGACTGGCACACTATTCACCAACTTAAACATTCAGTTCACAGTGTGAAGCATCTACAAGATGCATTGCAACTATCCACCAAGGCTCCTTTGACAGCACATTCCAAAGCTGTAACCTTGAAGGACAAGGGCAGCCGATGCATGGGAACATGACCACCTACAATCTCCCCTTCAAGCAACAGTGGGTAATGTGCCAAGGACCTGTCTCTGGGCAGATTGTCTTTCAATGAATAAATGAATGAATGAATGAAATGCCATGAGATTTTTATTAACATAGGGATTAGGATCAAGGACCAGAATTGGCTGGTTTGGTTGCTGAAAAGACAAGGAGACAACATAGTTATGACTCTTCAGAGATGGGCCAACCTCAGCTTCTTCCAATCAGTAAGTTTGGGAGGTTGCAGTGGGTCCCTTCTCTGAAACCCAGTCCCTGGGCGCTGAAATTCCACCCTGTGAGAAGTGCTGCCCTCTGGGCAGATTAAACGAGAAAACCATGGCTGCAGCAAGGAGGACAGCCAATGTGATGATGACTGAGGTATCAGGCTAGTGCTTCTTTTGGTGTAGGGATTGGAGATCACAGGGAGAGGGGCCAGCAGGAGGTTCTGAATCAACAGAGATGGCTCTCAGCCATTGAACTACCTTATTTCCTATACCTCGTACTCAGTCCCAGTGCGTGGGCTGCCTCGTATACATTCTACCTGAGATGTTTTTTAATTAATCTGTTCAGACATGTTATGACAACCCTCTGTAGCAGACGAGATTTGAATCTGGGCCTTCTTGTCTCAAGTTGGGACACAGATGGAGTTTAATTTAGATAAATGTGAAGTGCTACATTTTGGGAAAGCAAATCTTAGCTGGACTTATGCACTTAATTGTAAGGTCCTAGGGAGTGTTGCTGAACAAAGACACCTTGGAGTGCAGGTTCATAGCTCCTTGAAAGTGGAGTCGCAGGTAAATAGGATAGTGAAGAAGCCATTTGGTATGCTTTCATTTATTGGTCAGAGTTTGAGTACACGAGTTGGGGGGTTATGTTGCAACTGTATAGGAATTGGTTAGGCCACTGTTGGTCTCCTTCCTATTGGAAAGATGTTGTGAAAGTTGAAAAAGTTCAGAAAAGATTTCCAAAAGATGTGGGTGGCATGGTGGTTCAGTGGTTAGCACTGCAGCCTCACAGCACCAGGATCCCAGGTTCGATTCCAGCCTCGGGTGACTGTCTGTGTGGAGTTTGGACGTTCTCCCTGTGTCTGTGTGGGTTTCCTCTGTGTACAGCGGTTTCCTCCCACAGTCCAAAAATGTGCAAGTCAGGTGAATTGGCAATGCTAAATTGCCCATAGTGTTAGGTACATTAATCAGAGGGAAATGGGTCTGGGTGGGTTACTCTTTGGAGGGTTGGTGTGGATGGGTTGGGCCGAAGGGCCTGTTTCCATACTGTAGGAAATCTAATCTAAACAAGGATGTTGCCAGGGTTGGAGGATTTGAGCTGTAGGGAGAGGTTGAATAGGCTGGGGCTGTTTTCCCTGGAGCGTCGGAGGCTGAGGGGTGACCTTATAGAGGTTTATAAAATCATGAGGGGCATGGATAGGATACATAGACAAAGTCTTGTCCCTGAGGTGGGAGAGTCTAGAACTAGAGGGCATAGGTTTAGAGCGTGAGGGAAAATATATAAAAGAGACCTAAGGGGCAACTTTTCACACAGAGGATGGTACATGTATAGAATGAGCTGCCAGAGGATGTGGTGGAGGCTGTTACAATTACAACATTTAAGAGGCATTTGGATGGGTATATGAATAGGAAGGGTTTGGAGGGATATGGGCCGGGTGCTGGTAGGTGGGACTAGATTGGGTTGGGATATCTGGTCAGCATGGACGGGTTGGACCGAAGGGTCTGTTTCCATGCTGTACATCTCTATGACTGTATGTCTACCACTGCACAACAAATGTCTCTTTATTCCGACCTGAGCCTGAGATTTTTGTGGTCCAGGGAGGAATAGCCCCTAAAGTGGCCCTTAGATGATCAGTGATAGCCCACTTAAGGGCCTCAACTGGATTGGATTGAATTGAATCATTCATTGTCATGTGTAATACAGTCACCGTGTGCATAGGCACCATTCACATTAGCGTAGAATAAAATTTTTAAAGGCAGAGAAAGATAACTTAAAGATTAGGTTAGATTACTTTACATTGTGGATACAGGCCCTTCGGCCCAACAAGTCCACACGACCCGCCGAAGCACAACCCACCCATACCCCTACACCTAACACTACGGTCAATTCAGCATGGCCAATTCACCTAACCTGCACATCTTTGGATTGTGGGAGGAAACTGGAGCACCCGGAGGAAACCCACGCAGACACGGGGAGAATGTGTAAACTCCACACAGTCAGTCGCCTGTGGCAGGAATTGAACCCAAGTCTCTGGCGCTGTGAGGCAGCAGTGCTAACCACTGTGCCTCCGTGCCGCCCACAAAGTTAAAGAAGGTCCAACTTTTCTTACTCCATCATTACAGCCCCAATCCGAATTTTCCAGCCCACACTGTGGAACCGCCAGAATCCCAGTCCGGGTTTCCCAGAACACATCATGCCACCTATGAATCCCACTCTGGATTTCCCAGTCCACACCCTGGGCCCCCCAGAATCCCACTCCGGATTCCCCAGCCCACACCCTGGGGCCCCAGAATCCCACTCCGGATTTCCCAGCCCACACTCTGGGGGCCCCAGAATGCCACTCCAGGTTTCCCAGCCCACACCCTGGGGCCCCCAGAATCCCATTCCGGGTTTCCCAGCCCACACCCTGGGGCTCCCAGAATCCCATTCCGGGTTTCCCAGCCCACACCCTGGGGCCCCCAGAATCCCATTCCGGGTTTCCCAGCCCACACCCTGGGGCCCCCAGAATCCCATTCCGGGTTTCCCAGCCCACACCCTGGGACCCCCAGAATCTCACTCCGGGTTTCCCAGCCCACACCCTGGGCCCCCCAGAATCCCACTCCGGATTTCCCAGCCCACACCCTGGGGCTCCCAGAATCCCACTCTGGGTTTCCCAGCCCACACCCTGGGACCCCCAGAATCTCACTCCGGGCTTCCCAGCCCACACCCTGGGGCCCCCAGAATCCCACTCTGGATTTCCCAGCCCACACCCTGGGGCCCCCAGAATCCCACTCCGGGTTTTCCAGCCCACATCATGCTGCCACCAGTGGCCCATTCCATCTGGAAGCTTCACAGGGCAACCGGCTGACTCAGTAGCCACGCTGCCTCCGAAGATGCTGCCGCCACTCCAGAGCCCATTAAGGTTCTACAGAAGATCACCCTTTATCAGGTAAGTTTGTGAAAGAAGAAGGAAAAAGAAAACGTGAAAAGTGGACAATGAGAAGAAGCCTGGCCACAGGAGAATCGGCGCTGCCTTCTCTGTCGCCATCTTGTTATAATTTGGCAATAGGTTAGGGAAATCGAGTTTGGGCTTTCTGACCCAGAGTATAATTTGTGTAGTGGCTGGCAACATTCTGAATTGCCACCATCCATTTCCAATCCCATCTCTATGCCTTTGGATCTGAAGATACCATCCCTAGAGTCTTCGAGTAATCAAAGAAGCCATTCATCCCACATGACATTCTGACTAAATTACCATTCATGCACCGTCCCTGGATCAAAATCTTGGAACTCCTATCTTAATTGTTAGCGTTGATGGACATTTTGGTTGGCATGGACCACTTTGGGCCAAAGGGCTTGTCTCCTTGCCGTAGGACTCTATGACTCTATGAATGCGGCTGTTCCTGCAACAAAAAAACTGCAGTGGTTCCAGAAGGTAGCTCCCCACTACCATCTCAGGGCAATTAGATTGGGCAGGAAAGCCTGGCTCAGACAATGATGCCCACACCCTATGAATAGATAAAAGGATAAAATCCTGTGCAGGTTATTTGAAGGAATTCTCCAATTCATCCCCTGTCCGCATAGCCTGACAAATGCTTAGCCCTTCGAGCATTTTTTCCATTCCTTCTTTCGATGTTGCTGTTCAAACAATTTTCAACAGCTCCTCGGGTGGTGTACTCTAAGATCAAAACAGCTTGCTGTGTGAAAAAAAAAGGTCTCCCAATTTCCCCTCTGGCTCACTTGTTAAATGCTTTAAATGTGCTTTTTCTGTCAATAAGTCATTCTGCGTCACTTTACTTGTCAAAACTCTTCTTAATTTCAAATCCCCTGCCTTAGATTTCTCTGCTCTGGAGTAGCTCTCAGAATGTTCTGTATCTTTCTCTTGAACTGTTGCAAAGCACTGCATTAGCCAATTATGTAAAATGCTTTGGTGTGCAGTGTCAATGCATGCCATTGTTTTACAGATGAGCATACATACTAAGAGCACAAATTTGGCACCTTAAGCCTGCTCCACTATTCAATAAGATTGTGGCTGTTCCGAATATGGCCTCAAATCTACATTCCCATCCCCTGATAATCATCAACTCCCTTGTTAGTCAAGCATCCACCCATCTCCATCTGGAAGATATTTCAGAGAATCATCAAATCCCAACAGCATGGAAGCAGACCATTCAACCCATCGAGTCCACACCAACCACCTGAAGAGTATGCTACCCAAACCCCACCCTTGATTCCTGTAACCTTGCATTTCCCATGGCCAATCCACCTAACCTGCACATCTTCGGAGTGTGGGAGGAAGCCAACGCATCTGGAGGAAATCCAGGCTGACACAGGGAGAATGTGCAAACTTCACACTGACCATCACCCAATACTAGAATTGAACCTGGGTGTCTGGCGCTGTGAGGCAGGAGTGTTAACCACTGAGCCACCATGCCACCCCAAAGTCCAATGATATTTAAAGAACTCACCTTCACTGCACTCTGGGAGGACACCGGCGCACCCGGAGAAAACCCACGCAGACACAGGGAGAATGTGCCAACTCCACCCAGACAGTCACCTGAGGCTGGAATCGAACCAGGGTGCCCAGTGCTATGAGGCAGCAGTGCTAACCACTGAGCCACAGTGCTGCCCATGGAAGGTTCAAGAAGGTTTTTGAGGATTTTGATCCATGGTAAAGAAGGAACTGCAATAGAATTCCAGTTTGGAATGGTGTGTGATTCCAATGTTGCAAGTGGGATTGTTAAGTGTCCTTGTTTTGACTATAATCATTTACATGAATTGGCGATGAACAGGCTTCCCTACCAGGATCTTTGATATGTTAACTGACCAATTTGTAGTTTTATCTGTATTTGAAGACATAGCTCTTGGAATCTCTTCCCTAGATGTCTCCACATCTCTCCCTTCCTTAATGACCCTCCCTCATTTTGAGTCCACTGTTAATTAAGAATCAAACACAACTTCATACCAGAGTCATACCAGACTTGAAATGTTGATCTTGTTTCTCTGTCCAGAGGTAATTCCCGACCTGCTGCGTTTCTCCAGCATTCTCTGTGTTTGTTTCAGATTTCCAGCACCCATAGTAATTTGCCTTTAGAAGGTGTTTGATTGCTTGCATTAACTTGCCCCTTTTGAATTGGTGCCAAACATGTCCCTGATTATCTCCCTGTGAAGGATATTTTCCTGTTGAAGGCACTAATCAATGCATATTGCCGTTAATTGCTTCAGCATTGCTGCCAGTGGACTGAATCTGGTCAGAAGTTGAAAGACGATTTTTCAGAAGACCATTAATCTCACCACATCCTACTGTTGTGAGATTCCCCATATGTACAATAAGTAGAAGGAGTTATACACTGAAATCCAAAGATGGTTAAAAATCGACTCCCTAGATTCGCAAGTGCTTATTTCCTCTGAGATCTGGTTGCTGCAGAGAATGGATCTGTTTTGTTTTCTAAAGTAACTGGAGAATAGTTAACATTCCTTTTATGTGTTTGCTCAATATAAGGTTTGCTTAGCAGGCTTTTTAAATCTGAATTATTTAGCACTGAGAGAAGTTGTTTGCAATGTCTTGGAAGAGAATCATGTCTTGAGAAATGGGTTGGACCATTTCATTACCTGAGGCAACACTAAATTGCATCATTATAGCATAATAGCTCCTTTGTGCGTTTTGTATGAAATGAGTGGGTGAAACCATTATGGATTGCAGTGAAAACTGCACGATTATTCATAGACCCATTAGTGTTATGCTCATCATGGGACAGAAGGTATCCATTAGATACTTTCAGACCATGCCTTTCCTATCTCCCTTTCACTCAGAAAATCAAGTCACTGTGGAACTTTGGGAAGGAGGAGTGTTTCCCAGATTGGATATTTGAGGTGGTAGTAGGACACAGGCAGGAAGAGTTCAGGATAAATGGTTGGCCACCAAGAGATAGGACAAACAAGGACATATGCCTCTCTCAAACAGCAATTCAATGCTGGGAATTGTGGTGAATCTGTGGAACTCAATGCAACAGAAGGCTGTGGAGGCCATATCATTGAGTGTATTTAAGACAGATCTGGATAGGTTCTTGATTAGTAAGAGGATTAAGGTTTACAAGGAAATGCAGGAGAGTGGGCTTGAGAAACATATCAACTTTGAACACAGGGCAGACGAGAGTCAGTGGGCTGAATGGCCTAATTATGCTCCTATATCTTATGGATTAATGATCTCATGGAGTTGATGATAGTCTGCATGCACATGTGCATATTTGTAAGTGTGTATATTTGTATATGTGTATGTGGCTTGTGTATGTGTGTGTTTGCTTCTGTTTGTTGGTGTATGCGTGTGCATGCATAAGTGTGTGTCTGTGTGTATGTGTGTGTTTGTGTATGTGTGTGTGCATGCCTGTATGTATGTGTATGTGCATGAGTGTATGTGTGTGCCTGTATGTGTGTGTGTATGTATGTGTATGTGCATGTGGATGCAATAACAGTGTGTATGTGTGTGTGTGAGAGAGTGTGTTTTGAGCAAATGTAAGACTGCGTGTGTTTGTGCGTGTGTGTTTATTGTAGGTGTGCATGTAGCTGTGTATATTGTGTATGTGTGTATGCATGTGCAGATGTGTGTTTATGTTGCATGTGACTGTGTGTGTTGCAGCAGCTGCCAAATGACCCTGTCTGACTAGGAAACCCTAGCTTTTACTGCCTGCCAATAGAAATATTGAAAATAAGAGCCTGCTCTGCGGCTGATTGTCCAACTCAGAACCCTGCTCCTGCTTTCTCTCCCATACACTTTTACCCCTTTAGCCCTAAGGACTATATCTGTCTCCATGTTGAAAACATTTCATGTTTCGCCCTCAACTACTCTCTATAGCAGATCATGGCAATAGGTGTATTGAACATTATAGATCAATAACCAACCTGTTTGACTGCATTATGACACATCGGCAGTGATCAGCAAGACATGAGGTTGGGGTTAAACACACTCCCACTGTGCCCCATGACTTATTCCAGCAAACTGCAAAAATCCATTTGTTATCAGGGATTTCAGAGTGCAGGGGTTTCAGTAGACATTTTTGTAAGGATCACTATGAATCCTGCAAGATCTGTTGTTTCCTTGTTGTCAGCATTAAAGAATATCCCAGTGAGGAAACAGAATATTTTGCTGTTAGAAGGAGGTGAGCCAAAAGCTGTAAGATGTGGATGATCTGTTGTGGTTGTTTTGAGGTAAATATTGGGCCAAAAAACCTGCATGCATTTCTTCAAAACATTGCCATGGAACCACCTGTGAGAGCAAATAGGGCCTTATTTTGACATGACATCCAAAATGATGGCACATCTGACAGTGTAGAGCACCCTCAGCACTGTCCTGGCTGTGTGAGATTAGGTGTTGTACCGAAACCTATGGACTGGGCTTTAAACCCACAGCCTCTGACTCATGGGTGAGGTGGTATTCATCTTTATTTATTGGTGTGCGATGTTGAAAATAGAAATGGCAGGACTGGCCAATCGCTCAGCTGTTTCTCATAAACAGAAGCATCACAGACAGCATGTGAATGAGAACCATGTGGGCCTTAGCAGGAAAGACGGAATAAGACCCAAATTCTCATGACATACGTGCTACAGTTTTGGTAAGAGATAAGCTTTGAGCAGTAGTCTGTCTAATACCTGGTCCTGTGTGTGTGAACTACTGTGGTCTGTGTAGGGCAGCAACTTCCAAATTCGGTTAATGCATTCACATATGTGGAACTCTGATTGACTGCACATTTGAATCACCACATAGCTTACAGGGAACAGTGGTTCCAAACAACCAACAGACTCTTTATTTAATTCACTTGCTTTTTTAAAGCAACTGACTGGGATCCAATAATATTGTCATTCAGTGTAATCTTGCCTTTGACTTTCATGGGTGATACATTCATGTGCTCAATTCAAGCCTCTCTTTGTTTATTTTTTTATTCCTTCATGGGGTGTGGCATTTATTCCTGTACTTAATTGCCCAGAGGGAAGTCAGGACTCACATTGTTGTGAGTCTAGAGTAACCTGGAGCCAGAGCAGGTAAAGGACATGAGTGAGCCAGATAGATTTTGAAGAACAAAATTTCATGGTCATCATTAGACTCTTAGTTCCCAATTTTAAAACAAAATTACATTCAAACTCCACTATCTACTGTGCAAGAGTTGAATTCATGTCTGCAGATCAAGTCCAAAGATATGCAGGTTAGGTGGATTACCCATGTTGAATTGTCCGTAGTGCCTCAGGATGTGCAGTTTAGGTGGATTACCCATGGGACAGTTGGATTAGAGGCTAAGGTAGGGGTCTGGATGTGGGTGGGATGCTCTTTGGAAGGTTGGTGCAGACTCAACGGGCTAAATGGCCTTTTTCTGCACTGCAGGGATTCTGTCATTACATGGGCCTCTGGATCAGTGGTGACAATACCACTAGGCCATCGCCTTCCCACTTTCAATGACTTGTGGTAGTACTTGAATGCAGATTGATTGAGTGTTATGTTGTCAGGAGTGGATTTCTTCAGAAGGGATTGCACATTGAGCTGAATTTGGGGAAGGGTGTGGGCTTTAAGTTGGAATGGCATCGTGACTTTAGCTCTGCTGGAACATCTGTTCATGACGAAAAGTCATAACCCAAAGGGAAAACCAATAAAATAATAAAATATTTCAAAATGAACAAACTCATCATATAGATCTCAATTTTGAAGTGCACAGAACAAGTCTGACCAGTCAATGTTTTTCCACAAGTTTTGACTGGTTTTTACTTATTGCAAGGCTCAGTAATTAGTGGCTCAAGACTCAGAAGTGATTGAATAAATCAGTTTCAAAACAGTTTTGGGGGTTCATTTTGACATTACCCAACCCATGGGGACTGACAGATCAGTTGGTCATTATATATTGTTCCTGACTTTCTATTTCCTTTGAATATGTAAGCTGCTTTGACATACTATTATCTGTTGTATCAGGTAATAACTGAGAAGAACTTAATGTTGACATTGCATTAAACGCTATCCAATCAGACCATACAGTCTTTGGGAGGAAGCACTTGAGTTCTGTGTGAATACTAAAGACAGCAGATATGTGCCATCCAGCTCCTTTTTTTTAAATTCATTCATAGGATCTGGACGTCATTGGCTCGGTCAGCATTTTGTTGCCCATCCCTAGTTGCCCAGGGAGTGGTTAAGAGTCAACCACATGGAGACCAGACTAGATAAGGTTGGCAGTTTCCTTCCTTAAAGGACATAAGTGAACCAGATGGGTTTTTCCTGACAATTGAGAATGGATTCATGGTCACCATTAGAATCTTAATTCCAGATTTTTAATTTTAATTCAAATTCCACCATCTGCCGTGGCAGGAATCAAACCAGGGCCCCCAGAACGTTATTTGGGTTTCCAGGTTAACAGTCCAGTGATTATACCAGGAGGCCATTCCTTCCTAGGAGTACTTAATAATTCGACCTGACGAGAAATGTAAACTGTACCAATTACTATCATGTGATAAATTTCTTTGTATTTGAGACATGTTCCTTTTCTGTTCAGACTCACCAGTAGTCGACCCTCTACCACTGATAATTCGACAGGAAATTAATTCAGAAAGGAGTAGACAGGGTGACAATGTATTAACCAGAATACCAGATGTGAGTGGCAGTTGTATCTGAAAATATGTCATCATCTCAAGCTATATTGAAAGCTGCTGACTTTTCAGGCTAAATTTTTGATAGTCGCACACTTAAAACTTTCACTTTGAAACTGATGTCCTGTGTGATCTGGTGCCTCCCTATTTATGTCTTGTCCTCCAGTCCTTCAGCCCTCCAATGTCCACCTGGTCTAGCGTCCTGTGCGATGCCAGTTATTTTATCATCCAGTCAATGCTGGTTGTGGTTCAGTTACCTCATCCCAAAGTTCTGGAATTGCTTGTCTGAACCTCCAGGCTTATTGTCCTTCTTTAAGATACTCCAGATTGGAGAAGACAGTGGTACCACTACAATGTCACTGGGTTACTAATCAAAAGGAGATAGAGAGGATTGCAGATGCTGATAGGTCAGA
This sequence comes from Chiloscyllium punctatum, assembly GCF_047496795.1. Classification (NCBI taxonomy): domain Eukaryota; kingdom Metazoa; phylum Chordata; class Chondrichthyes; order Orectolobiformes; family Hemiscylliidae; genus Chiloscyllium; species Chiloscyllium punctatum. The sequence continues at coordinate 16,727,450 of NC_092744.1, forward strand.
GTCATTAAAATATGGAGCTGGAAAAAGCACAGCAGTTCACACCATATCAGAGGAGCAGGGACAGTCAACTTTTCAGGTCCGGACCTTTTAATCAGGCCTTAGGTGGGTGGGGGGGGGAAGTGGGAACAGGGCCTGAGAAATAAATAGAAGGAGGAGGGTGGGGCCGGGGGTAGGGCAGGTAGGTGGATGCAGATTGGAGGTGATTGCGATTCATCAGTGGGAGGGATGGAGAAGATCGGTAGGAAGGAAGATGGACAGGTAGGGTCAGGTCAAGGAAGCAGGGCAGAGATGGAGAGCTGGGCCTGGGATGAGGTGGGGCTGTGGGGAGATTTGGAAGCTGATGAATTCTATGTTAAGGCCATATCGTTGTAAGTTCCCGAGGGGGAAGATGAGGTGTTCTTCCTCCAGTGTGCATGTGGCCTTATTTTGATAGTGGAGGAAGCCCGGGATGGATATGTCATCAGGGGTGTTGGAGGGGGAGTTGAAATGGCTGCCAACTGGAATGTAGGGTTGATTGGAGCGGATAGGCGATAGATGTTCCCTGAACCACTCTCCGATTTGAAGGAGAGAACCAGACTAATGTTCTGGGGACAAGGGTTTAAATCTCCCATGGCAGATGGTGCAGTTTAAATTCCATGAATGTACCTGGAATAGTCTCGAGTTATAGTGGGCAGCACGGTGGCTCAGTGGTTAGCACTGTTGCATCACAGCACCAGGGTCCCAGGTTTGATTCCAGCCTCGGGCGACTGTCTGTGTGGAGTTTGCATATTCTCCCTGTGTCTTTGCGGGTTTCCTCCCACAGTCCAAAGATGTGCAGGTTAGGTGAATGGGCCATGCTAAATTGCCCATAGTGTTAGGTGCATTCGTCAGAGGGAAATGGGTCTGGGTGCATTACTCTTCAGAGGATTGGTGTGGACTTGTTGGGCCAAAGGGCCTGTTTCCACACTGTAGAGAATCTAATCTGAAACTGTAATTGAGTCTTGTAAAAAGCATCCAGCTCACTAATGCCTTTTAGGGCAGGAAAACTATTATCTTTATTGGTGATCCCTCTACGTTGCACAATCACTCAAGCACGCTGATTGACATTAATTTCGGGATGTCGTTACCTTGCCCAGATCTGAGAGGTCAACACAATAAAAAAAAATTTGGAGGGACTATTGGATCTTCGTTGTTTTGGCCTACATGTGAATCCAGACCCACGTCAATGTAGTTGACTCTGAACTACCCTCTGGCAATTAGGGTTGGGCAATAAACACTGGCCTGGCCAGAGATGCTGACATCCTGTGAATAAACTTGAAAAGTAAAATGGCCCTAACAAACCTCTCTGTTCAAGGGCAACTGGAAACGGGCAACACTGACGGCCACATACCATGCAAGAAAACAACCATACATTCGAGCGGGCTTCTGGCCAGCTGTGTGATTGTATTTGACATCACTCTTCTGAGTGTTTGCCAGGTTAAAGGTGCTACATAAATGCTAATTGCTGTCGCAACCGGACTGTTTTTCCTTTCAGTTTGAACGGCAATGCCAGTGTTATGCCCCAAGATGGCAAAGTGACCATTTCCTTTTGTGTCTTGTTCTGGTTAGGGGAGATGGAACAGAGAGGGTGGGGCAGGCAAGGGTTAATTTGGCTGCACAGCACAACAGCGCCCTTTGTACAGCGATGGTCACACCCTGTGAGGAATCATCTGCAGAAAAACCACAAGCGCATCTGGATTCAGAGGAACAGCAGCAACAGACTGTAACCAGCAGCAAATACTTCAACCCATCGGAGAATCTCGCTGTGAGTATTCCTCAAGGTAAAAGTGACTGATTCAGAACAAAGATCACTGCCATCAGATCTGTCCCAGCGATTTATCAAATATAATTGAATGCGTTTGCTTCACAAAGATGTATTTTCATCCAAAAAAACTTGGCTGACTGAAGCGCGATTAGGAAATCAGTCAGCAGCTTTGGAATCTTACATTTGACAAGATTCTTCCATTGGAAACAAAAGCAATCCAAACTCCAATGGTCTGTGACCCCCCCTCTCACCTGCACAATCTTCTCAGACGTGGCTGTACCCTGGTGTGGCCTTTCCTCCCTTGTAATCGAGCCTGGCACACTGATCCGACATAGTCGGTGTCCACATTGATTCCCACTCCCCCTTCATAAGCAGCACCTGGAAGATGCTGTCCTTTTGAGTTCACACGTTGCTGAAGAGGCAGATGAAATGAAAAAGAACTTGAACTTACAAGTTACTCTTCATAAACAGCCGAGTGGAGATTAGATGGAGTACAGAGCAAGGATTCACAAGCACAAATCAGATAGGCAGGTAGACCACATAGAACAGACCATCATTGTTTCTGCTCTTAGCTGAGAGAAGACTGTCAGTCAAGTCACAGGAGCAACTCTTTGACTTGCTTTGAATAGGCACATATGCTCTTTAACATCTACCTCTCCCAGACAGACTAACTTAAATTAAGAGTTTTGAAGTGGGTGTTTGAAGTTATTTTGACACCAAGATGAGAGATTTCCCAAATCTATAGCCAGGTATTAACTGCTTAGATGGAAGTTTTTCAGCATACCCAATACCTCCGGGGGAAGAAGTAAATCCTTTTCAACCTTCAATCTTGCCTGGACTTTCCTAATTCTGTGTTTTGCACCAGAGTTTGAGACAGATGGTCTAATTACATTTACATTCCACAGCCCCTTCATCAGTGTAAAAGCTCAAATCATATCCCATTTCAAGTTTAATTCTGTAACCTGTGCCCCTAACATACAGATTTGACACCTTTAATAAGCTTTGTTGTTCTTTTTTATTCCCTTACCAATACATCGATAGATTTACATGTTCAAAATCGCAATCATGTCCTTACTAATTAATTCTAGCAGGTTGAAATCTTAGAATCAATAATGGAGAGAACAAAACAAGGCCATTTGGGGCCATCAGGCCTGTGCAAGCTCCCACTTGCCCCTGCTCCTTTTCCCTCATATCCAAGTAAGATTTCCCTTAAATTATTCCAATCAATCCCCTTTTGAAAGTTATGACTTCCCTTTCAGTAAGTGAATTTCAGATTGTCACATCTTCCATGTCAACAAAATTCAATCCTTATTTCCTCTCTAGTTCTTTCACCAATCATCTGAAATGCATTTCCCATATTTATTGACACTTCTGCCCCAAGAAGGGGTTTCTCTGTTTGCGTTAGAAAAATCCTCCTGGATTTTGTGCACTTCCGTTAAATTATTACTAAATTTTCTCACGGAAGGACAATCACTCTCCCCAAGTACGTGAAGAAATTCAGAATGCACAACAGCAGTCTCCCTCTCAATGTATAAATGGTTTGGTTCCTCTTGCAGTCGAAGGATTTAATTAATAGTTTGCTGATCTGAAATGTTGATGTTGTTTCACTCCACACGGATGATGCCTGACCTGCTGAGTTTTTCCATCTCATTTTCTGTTTTGTTGTGTTGGATTTTCATCCTCGCACAAGTCAGCAGATTTCCAGACTTTGTGCACTCACCTTTGGGAATTTCATGATCTTCATTGTCACACCTTCTGAAGCCTCTCCTGCCACCTCCCACAGTCATGCCAAAGTTTAATAGTTCTGTGCCCATTCACAAACTACACTGTATATGAGATTAGATTAGATTCCCTACAGTATGGAAACAGGCCCTTCAGCCCAACAAGTCCACACTGACCCTCTGAAGAGTAACCTATCCACACTCATTTCCCTACCCTATATTTACCCCTGAAAATGCACCTAACATTATGGCCAATTCACCTGGCCTGCTCATCTTTGGATTGTGGAAGGAAACCGGAGCACCCGGAGGAAACCCACGCAGACACGGGGAGAACGTGCAAACTCCACACACACAGTGACCCGAGGCAGGAATCAAACCCAGTCCCTGGCGCTGTAAGGCAGCAGTGCTAACCACTGAGCCACCATGCTGCCCATATTTGTTTATGTAATATGTTTTTTTGATTAGGTTCCCTACAGTGTGGAAACAGACCCTTCGGCCCAACAAGCCCACACCAACCCTGTGAAGAGTAACCCACCCAGACCCATTTCCCGCTGACTAATGCACCTAACACTATGGGCAATTTAACATGGCAAATCCACCCTAACCTGCACATCTTTGGACGGTGAGAGGAAACTGGAGCACCTGGAGAAAACCCACGCAGACACAGGGAGAATGTGCAAACTCCACACAGACAGTCACCCAAGCCTGGAATCAAACCTGGGACTCTGGTGCTGTGAGGCAGCAGTGCTAACCACTGAGCCACCATGCCGCCCTAGAAGGGGGGCTCTTCATGGTAAGAAGAGCTGGTGCAGGAATTGAACCCACACTGTTGGCACCATTCCATATCACTAATCAACTGTCCAGCCAGCTGAGCTAACCAACCCTACATTAAGGCTATTTGGCCCAACAAGTCTACACTGACCCTCTGAAGAGTAACCCAATGAGACAGATTTCCCCGCTCTTACTCCTGACTAATGCACCTAACACTATGGGCAATTTAGCATGGCTAATTCACCTAACCTGCACATCTTTGGACAGTGGGAGGAAACCGGAGCACACAGAGGAAACCCACGCAGACAAACTCCATGCAGACAGTCGCCCAAGGCAGGAATCGAACTTGGGTCCCTGGCGCTGCAAGGTAGCAGTGTTAATAATGAGCCACTGTGCCGCCATGTTTAGCCACATGTTAACGAATTACATTAATGTTAATTTATAATTTTTCTACACCATATAATGATTATATGGTCACCACAAGAGCAGGTCAATGCAAACTCTTGTCTCTTCAAAGCTTGTCCACCATCTACAAGGCACAAGACAGAAGTGTGATAGAATCATCTCCGTTTTGCTGGTTGAGTACAGTTCCAACAACACTCGAGAATCTTGATACCGTCCAGACCAAAGCAACCCATGATTGGCAACCCATCCAACGTTATCAACATCCTCTTCCTCTATCATCAATTCACATTGTCGTTAGCATGTACCTGTCATCTACAAGATGTACTGCACCAACCCACCAATGCTCCTCCAACAGCACTTCCCAGATTTGTGAGCGCAAAGGGCTGCATGGGAAGTCAATCAAACAGTGGCTCAGTGGTTAGTGCTGCTGTCTGATAGTAGCAGAGACTTGGGTTCGACTCCACCCTCAGGCAGTTGTCTGAGTGGGACTTGCACATTCTACCTGTGTCTGTGTGGGTTTCCTATCCGTGCTCCTGTTTCCCCCCACAGTCCAAAGATGTGCAGGTTAGGTGGATTACCTGCCGTGTCCTGGGCTGTACAGGCTAGGTGGATTAGTCATGGGAAATGCAGGGATATATGGTTGGGGGGGGGGGGGGTGTTGGCATGTCCTTCAGAGGGATGGTGTGGACTCAATGGGCTGAATGGTCTGCTTTTGCACTGTCAGGATTCTGTTCTATTCTTCCAGGTTGATTTGTTCCAGATGATGTCGAGCTTTTGGAGTGTTATTGTACTCGCCCAGACAAGTGCTCCCATCAGCCTCTGGATTGGTGCTTACACTCTGCTGTAGGGGCTTCAAGAAGTCCCGAAGGGACTCTTGCACCACAAGATACCTATGAACTGACCCCTTCCTGAGCAAACGTGACACCAATATGATTAGTCCAGTTTAGTTGCGAGAGATGTACAAATCTTTTTGTTTGCATGCATATTCATTTCAGCAGTTGACAAGCTGTACATTTGTAGTGCAAGCTGAAGCTTACAATGTTGAAATGGGTTTGTGGATCCTTAGAACAATATCAGGAAAAATATCAGAACAACATTTGGAGAGTCCTAAATTCAGTGCTAACATACTCTGTAAAAACAGTGAGCGATAATTGATGAGTTATAAGATGTAATCTAAATCATTTCTCACATGCTTGATTTTGATAATGACTGTTATTTTCTGCAGATAAAAAAATTGTAATTGCAGTATTTCTGCCCAACCTCATAATTAGTCTTTGAGCCTCATGTTTGCAAATTGATTTGCAGGTGGATTTGTTTTGTGTAAGATCTGATTCCAAAGATGTCCTACAGGTGCAGTGGTTGTACCCCTACCTCTGCTCCAGGAGATTCAAGTTCAAATCTCACCTGCGCCAGAGGTGTGGTAATTACATCTCTGAAGAGGTTGTTTAGAAAATATCTAAGATCTGATTTCTGAGACTAGCTGAAAAAAATGTGAGTGAACAGGAATATAGCAACAGGAGGAAGCCATTCAGCTGCTTGACCCTGTTCCAGCATTCAATTAGATCGTGGTTGGTCTAAATCCTAACTTCCTGATGAAGGGCTTATGCCCGAAACGTCGATTCTCCTGCTCCTCGGTTGCTGCCTAACCAGCTGTGCTTTTCCAGTGCCACACTCTGGACTTTAAACTTCAGCATCTGCAGTCCTCACTTTCTCCTAAATCCTAACTCTACTCACTCACCTTGGTTTCAAATTCAGGAAGGGGCAATAAAACAGCAAATATGAAACTTACCGGTCCAACCCTTTGTGTCATCTTCATAATGGACATTCATTTTCAAGTATTACTGATTTTTTTCACTTTCTTCTGGGTTTTATACTTTTAGATCGAATCGTGTGGAGGTGACAAGGTTTCCATAGAATCCCCACAGTGTGGAAGCAGACTATTCGGCCCATTGAGTCCACAGTGACTCTCCAAAGAACAGCCAACTTGACCTATCCCATAACCCTGCATTTCCCATGGCTAATCCACCTTGCTGGCACATCCCCTGGACACTATGGGCAAATGAGCATGGACAATCCACTTAGCAAGCACACTCTTGGACTGTGTGGGAGGAAGCTGGAGCACCTGGAGGAAACCCCATGCACAGACACAGGGAGAATGTGCAAACTCCACACAGATAGTCGCTCAAGGCTGGAATCGAGCCTGGGTCCCTGGCATTGTGAGGCAGCAGTGCTAACCACTGAGCAACTGTGCTGCCCAACTGGAGTCCAGATGAAATCTCCTTGACATTACTTTTAGGGATGGCCTGCCATATGCTGTTCCTTTCACTCAGACATTTGACAGACCATGGGTACGCCATCCCCCTTGATCAAGGACCCTGGTGGTGGAGGACCCGCCATTGAAAGTTACCATCAATATTGTATCCAGCAGCGGCACTGGGAGCCAATGGCTACTGCAGGTACTGCATCCAGCCAAGGCCCAGGATCTTCACAGATCCGATAACAGGTTATTAATTGTTGTGGGTGGAGAAGAGAGGAGCTGTTAAGCAACAATGATGGAGTGAGAGTAAGATTGGCTTCTCACTGACTCCTTCCATGGCTCCTGATTCCAATCTCACAATCAGGCACTGAATCTTGTAACGAGGGAGATCTAAGACAATCTATGACAGTGAAGCTGTCAAGTGGATGTTAATTGATGAGTTGAGACCCTCAGTTGATATATAAAAATATTGGCCCCGCCCCTGCCACAAACTCAATCAGAGTAAAGGTGGTGAAGGAACCAATTCTGCACTGGTTTAGCAAAAAGCTGTGAAGTTCAGTTTGAGAGTACAGTAATGAATTAAACTAGCGCCCACTGTTTTCTTTCTCATGGAAGGTTCTATTCTTTTACCAGAGTGTGCATGAATCCCTTTATCTGCTGATTTATTCAGTTTTCAAAGGCTTAACTGAATGCACAGTTAGAGAATGCCTGATATCTGTGGAAGTGTTTCATTTCGTGAGAAGCACATGGAACTGAGTTGAATTTTTCCAATTGCTCATTCCTGAGCACGGAGATGTGATTGCCAGGAGCAGTTTGTGAAGTTGGGTGGTGTAGGCCTGAAAGGGAAAACTTTTAACCCTTGCCTCAGAGACCAAACAAGACTCAGATTTTTTTGTCTAAGTGTTTACTCAGGCATGCGTGGGAGGTGTACCCATCAAATATACCACACTGGTCTCCGATTTGCTGCAACGCAATGGTTTTGTACCATTTTCACACATAATTGTTTTCTAATAAAAGGACTAGACATTTAACATGCTGTTGAGACTGGGCTCGGTGTTTGCTGCATTATCTCTGTCTCACGTTGACTTGGGTGATCAGCAGCATAAAGCTAAACTGCTAGTTAAGAGGTGTCACATGACCCCATGTAATTCCATCGGTGCTGTCAAGATGTGGAGAGGCAGCTGTAAAACTCTTTTATTCCAGTTAACAATGACTTCTGCACTTTGCTTGGGCTCTCTTGTCAACCCAACACTTTGTTTGAGCTGGCACCTGCAAAGTAAATTGTTTTATCAGCAACAAGAGAGAGGGAGAGAGAGAGAGACCCTTTCAGCCCTTATCTAGCCTGAATGACGGCAGATTGACATGGTATAGATGACAACAAACCAGTCATATGAGACCTCATTGCTGGCACAGTGAGCTATATTTGGCTTGGGAAATCTGCTGGCCATTGTTTAGACACATTCACCTGTAATATAAAGTTACAGAATAATAGGGCTGTTATAGCGCAGACCGAATCCATTTGTCCTTTCAAGCCTGCACCAGTTCATTGATCGATTGCCAACCTCCTGCCTCTTGCCCATATTCCTGCATGCCAAATAGTCATCTTACGCCGCCTTGAATGCCTCACTTGAACACTTGAAACATTGACTTCTCCAACTCCTGATGCTGCCTGGCCTGCAGTGTTCTTCCAGCCTCCTGCCTATCCCTCCTGATACTGCCCGGCCTGCAGTGTTCTTCCAGCCTCCTGCCTATCCCTCCTGATACTGCCTGGCCTGCAGTGTTCTTCCAGCCTCCTGCCTATCCCTCCTGATGCTGCCTGGCCTGCTGTGTTCTTTCAGCCTCTTGACTGTCTAATTTGGATTCCAACATCTACAGATTTATTTTGGCTCCAGCGTATGTCCAGACAGAGCATTCCATATCCTCCAAGGCTCACTGTGTGTGAAAAGTGATTTTTCCAACATCATTCTTGCTTTGTTTGGATGTTATTTTAAATCCATACTGTCCTGCTCTGGTTCCTTTTACAAGCAGGAACGGCTTCAGCTGATCCACTTTGTCTAACCTGGTCAAGGTTTCGAAAAACGCCATCGAATTTTCTCTCAGCTTTACCAACAAGATGGCAGCAGAGTATGATGCTCCAGTCGGATGTATGATGCTCCCCCACCTATGTCCTTAAACTGCCCAACCCTATCTGGAGAAGGGAGGCAAGACAAGGAAGACAAGTTGTGGCTGGATCATTGGCAGGAACAGAGCGAGCAGGCTGGGTCAGGAGTTGGGAACAGAGCGAGGAGGCTGGGTCAGGAGTTGGGAACAGAGCAAGGGGGCTGGGTCACAGAGTGGGAAACAGAGCGAGGGGGCTGGGTCAGGAGTGGAGAACAGAGAGAGGGGGCTGGGTCCCAGAGTGGGGAGCAGAGAGAGGGGGCTGGGTCCCAGAGTGGGGAGCAGAGAGAGGGGGCTGGGTCAGGAGTGGGGAACAGAGAGAGGGGGCTGGGTCCCAGAGTGGGGAGCAGAGAGAGGGGGCTGGGTCAGGAATGGGAAACAGAGTGAGGGGGCTGGGTCAGGAGTGGGGAAACAGAGCGAGGGGGCTGGGTCAGGAATGGGGAACAGAGCAAGGGGGCTGGGTCACAGAGTGGGAAACAGAGCGAGGGGGCTGGGTCAGGAGTGGAGAACAGAGAGAGGGGGCTGGGTCCCAGAGTGGGGAGCAGAGAGAGGGGGCTGGGTCCCAGAGTGGGGAGCAGAGAGAGGGGGCTGGGTCAGGAGTGGGGAACAGAGAGAGGGGGCTGGGTCCCAGAGTGGGGAGCAGAGAGAGGGGGCTGGGTCAGGAATGGGAAACAGAGTGAGGGGGCTGGGTCAGGAGTGGGGAAACAGAGCGAGGGGGCTGGGTCAGGAATGGGGAACAGAGTGAGGGGACTGGGTCAGGAGTGGGCAGCAGAGAGAGGGGACTGGGTCAGGAGTGGGGAACAGAGTGAGGGGGCTGGGTCAGGAATGGGGAACAGAGTGAGGGGACTGGGTCAGGAGTGGGGAGCAGAGCGAGGGGGCTGGGTCAGGAGTGGGGAACAGAGCGAGGGGGTTGGGTCAGGAATGGGGAACAGAGCGAGGGGGTTGGGTCAGGAATGGGGAACAGAGCAAGGGGGTTGGGTCAGGAATGGGGAACAGAGTGAGGGTGCTGGGTCAGGAGTGGGGAACAGAGTGAGGGGGCTGGGGCCCAGAGTGGGGAGCAGAGAGAGGGGCCTGGGTCAGCAGTGGGGAACAGAGAGAGGGGTCTGTGTCAGGGGTGGGGAGCAGAGCGAGGGGGCTGGGTCAGGGGTGGGGAGCAGAGCGAGGGGGCTGGGTCCCAGAGTGGGGAGCTGAGCGAGGGGGCTGGGTCAGGAGTGGAGAGCAGAGAGAGGGGGCTGGGTCAGCAGTGGGGAGCAGAGAGAAGGGACTGGGTCCCAGAGTGGAGAGCAGAGAGAGAGAGGGGGCTGGGTCAGGAGTGGGGAGCAAAGAGAGGGGGCTGGGTCCCAGAATGGGGAGCAGAGGGAGGAGGCTGGGTCCCAGAATGGGGAGCAGAGAGAACGGGCTGGGTCAGGAGTGGGGAACAGAGTGAGGGGGATGGGTCCCAGAGTGGGGAGCAGAGAGAGGGGGCTGGGTTAGGAATGGTGAGCAGAGAGAGGGGCTGGGTCCCAGAATGGGGAGCAAAGAGAGAGGGCTGGGTCCCAAGGTGGGGAGCAGAGAGAGGGGGCTGGGTCCCAGAATGGGGAGCAGAGAGAGAGGGCTGGGTCCCAAGGTGGGGAGCAGAGAGAGGGTGCTGGGTCCCAGAGTGGGGAGCAGAGCAAGGGGGCTGGGTCAGGAGTGGGGAACAGAGCGAGGGGGCTGGGTCCCAGACTGGGGGGCAGAGACGGGGATCTGGGTCAGGGGTGGGGAGCAGAACGAGGGGGCTGGGTCCCAGAGTGGGGAGCAGAGCGAGGGGGCTGGGTCAGGAGTTTGGAGCAGAGACAGGGGGCTGGGTCAAGAGTGGGAAACAGCGAGGGGGCTGTGTCCCAGAGTGGGGAGCAGAGAGAGGGGGCTGGGTCCCAGAGTGGGGAGCAGAGCGAGGGGGCTGGGTCAGGAGTGGGGAGCAGAGAGAGGGGGCTGGGTCAGGAGTGGGGAGCAGAGCGAGGGGGCTGGGTCAGGAGTGGGGAGCAGAGAGAGGGGGCTGGGTCAGGAGTGGGGAGCAGAGCGAGGGGGCTGGGTCAGGAGTGGGGAACAGAGAGAGGTGGCTGGTTCAGGAGTGGGGTGCAGTGAGAGGGGGCTGGGTCCCAAAATGGGGAACAGAGTGAGGGGGCTGGGTCAGGAGTGGGGAGCAGAGAGAGGGGGCTGTATCCCAGAGTGGGGAACAGAGAGAGGGGGCTGGGTCAGGAGTGGGGAACAGAGTGAATGGGCTGGGTCCCAGAGTGGGGAGCAGAGAGAGGGGGCTGGGTCAGGAGTGGGGAACAGAGTGAGGGGGCTGGGTCAGGAGTGGGGAACAGAGTGAATGGGCTGGGTCCCAGAATGGGGAGCAGAGAGATGTGGTTGGGTCAGGAGTGGGGAGCAGAGCGAGGTGGCTGGGTCAGGAGTGGGGAACAGAGAGAGGGGGCTGGGTCAGGAGTGGGGAACAGAGTGAGGGGGCTGGGTCAGGAGTGGGGAACAGAGTGAATGGGCTGGGTCCCAGAATGGGGAGCAGAGAGATGTGGTTGGGTCAGGAGTGGGGAACAGAGAGAGGGGGCTGGGTCAGGAGTGGGGAACAGAGTGAGGGGGCTGGGTCAGGAGTGGGGAACAGAGTGAATGGGCTGGGTCCCAGAGTGGGGAGCAGAGAGAGGGGTCTGGGTCAGGAGTGGGGAACAGAGTGAATGGGCTGGGTTCCAGAGTGGGGAGCAGAGAGATGTGGTTGGGTCAGGAGTGGGGAGCAGAGCGAGGTGGCTGGTTCAGGAGTGGGGAACAGAGAGAGGGGGCTGGGTCAGGAGTGGGGAACAGAGTGAGGGGGCTGGGTCAGGAGTGGGGAACAGAGTGAATGGGCTGGGTCCCAGAGTGGGGAGCAGAGAGAGGGGGCTGGGTCAGGAGTGGGGAGCAGAGCGAGGGGGCTGGGTCAGGAGTGGGGAGCAGAGAGAGGGGGCTGAGTCAGGAGTGGGGAACAGAGAGAGGGTTTGGTCAGGAGTGGGGAGCGGAGGGAGGTGGCTTGGTCAGGAGTGGGGTGCAGAAAGAGGGGGCTGGGTCAGGAGTGGGAAGTGGAGAGAGGGGGCTTGGTCAGGAGTGGGGAGCGGAGGGAGGGGCTTGGTCAGGAGTGGGGTGCAGAAAGAGGGGGCTGGGTCAGGGGTGGGGAGTGGAGGGAGGGGGCTTGGTCAGGAGTGGGGTGCAGAGCGAGGGGGCTGTGTCTGGAATGGGGAACAGAGTGATGGGGCTGGGTCAGGAGTGGGGAGCTGAGCGAGGGGGCTTGGTCAGGAGTGGGGTGCAGAGAATCGGGGCTGGGTCAGGAGTGGGGAGCGGATAGAGGGGGCTGGGTCAGGAGTGGGGAGCAGAGAGAGGGGGCTGGGTCTCATAGCGGCTGCAGGGTGTGTCCTGGATGGAGGTCAGTGCGTGAAGGCACCGGGCCATCTTGTTCTGATGCCTGGTATGCATGGATTAATGTTGTAAAGTTTGTAATGTCACCTGCTGGCACCCTGTTCGGTACAGGGTATGTGGTACAGATACTTTTAGTGTTTCTATAGCATTGAAAAAGACAGAAATCAGTGTGGAACTGCAGAGCTTAAAATTCCAGAATAAGAATGAAAAATGTCTAAAGTATTTAAGTTAAAGTCCTTATAGTCAAGACTCTTTTCCTTTGTTGCCATTTATTCATATATTTAAATCTAGTTTTCCCTGCTTTGTTTGTGCTAGCCTGTGCCAGCTTGAAGTAATGCTCTGGGATCTCTTCATATATTCAGTCACTCACATCCATGCAGTGTATATTCCAGGGCGACGAAGGTGACTTTCCTGAGGTTTGTTAATCACTGTCATCTTGTAACTTGATTGATGGTAATATTTGGCTTAACAGAATAAGGTGGGTGAAACAGACACTTATTCTTCAATCTTCTTCTAGTCTGTCAGGGGGGGAATTTGTGTTGCAGTAGCATGTTGTTAGCTGTGTCTCAGTGGGGAGCAATTTTGACGCTGAGTCAAAATGTTGTTGGTTCCAATCGTCTTCCAGACATAGGTATAACTGCAGTATTCATAGATACATCATGTACACAAATCTCTTTTTATATGAGAGCTGAAAAAGGTGATATTCAGCTGAATCTTCCGAAATGTGGAAACCCCCCACTGTATTGACACTCAGAACGTACTTAATTTTGCCTTCCAATGCAGCTTCACATTTCTGACTGTGGCATCTGAATCTGACCTCTTCGGTCTGTGGAATGGTCTCCCTTCAGAGTCTTTCTGCTCAGAATAGTATTATTGGGTGAAAGACAAGTCAGAATGCTAGCTGGCTTATTCTGGCAAGTTTCCATTCATTCACTGACATCCTGAAAAGCTTTCCGCACCAAAATAGCTTCTCAGTGTATGAGCAGGTGAGTCTGTATGTGGGTAGGCAGGGGGATAGGATGGCGTGGTGATATTGTGGCCAGGTGGGTAGAGTGGCAATGGTCCAATTGGATTGGGTTGTGTTGGAGAATCCGTTGTTATTGGGTTTTCATCAGGAAAGGGGTTGCTTCAACATTTGGGGATAGTCAGGTGTTGAGAGGGTTGCAGGTGGCTTTGGGAGAGGTGGCCTGTTCAGGGGCATTAGAAGTTTGGGGAACAAGGGGCAAATCAAGGAAGAGCTATAAGTTGCATTGCTGCCCCGGAGTTAGAACTCTTCTGTATCCCAAGATCATTTCTAGGGCATATACATAGAAACATAGGAGCAAGGGTCAGCACTGTTTTCCCTGGACCGTTGAAGGCTGAGCGGTATCTTATTGAGGTGTATAAAATCATGAGGGGCATAGATAGGGTAAACTGACAAGATCTCTTCCCTGGGGTAGGGAGTCCAGAACTAGAGGGCATAGGTTTAGGGTGAGAGGTGAAAAATTTAGAAGGGACCTCAGGGGCAATATTTTCACACAGAGGATGGTGCATGTATGGAGTAGAGTAACTTTTAAAGTAGAGTAATTTTATTTGTCGTTTCTGTCATATACAGCTGGTACAATAAACATGAGATGGTGTTCCTTCCAGGACCAAGCTACTGCATGAACATATAGACTACTTGTGAGTACAGTCATACATAAGTCAGCATAAAGTGCAGAGAAAAGTGAAAAGTATGCAAGACAGCACAGCAATTCCTGACAAGATAAGACAATGAGCTGCCAGAGGAACTGGTGGAGGCTGGTACAATTACAACACTTAAAAGGCATCCGGATGGGTATATCAATAGGAAAGCTTTAGCGGGACATGGGCCAAGTGGTGGCAAATGAGACTAGATTAGGTTAGGATATCTGGTTGGCATGGCCAAATTAGATCAAAGGGTCTGTTTCTGTGCTGCACATCTCTATGACTCTATTATTTTATGACTCCATTCATAGAACATAGAACAGTATAGCTAACTTAGTGAGTTTTGAGAAGATTTGTAACTCAGGTTGAGGTTTTGGATGTAGGTTTGCTCGCTGAGCTTGAAGGTACATTTCCAGACGTTTCGTCACCATACTAGGTAACATCTTCAGTGGGCCTCAGGCGAAGCACTGCTGAAAATTCCTGCTTTCTATTATGTGTTTGGGTTTCTTTGGGTTGGTGATGTCATTTCCTGTGGTGAAGTTATTTCCTGTGGTGAAGTTAGACCTCATCTACCACCGCTTGAGAACAAGAACAGGAAGTGACTTCACCACAGGAAATTCTCTGTATAAAAAATTTGCCTTGCACATCTCCCTCAAGCTCACCTCTTTTACCTTAAACCTATGCCCTTGAATATTTCATATTTCTATCCTTCCTACTTTCATCAGCTCGTCCCTCAGTCTCCAAAGTTTGTCCAACTTTGCCTTATAGCTAATGCATTCCAATGCAGGCAACATCTTTTGCAGCCTCTCCAAAGCCTCCACATCCTTCCTACAGTCTGGCAACCAGAAATGTACACAATACATCAAATGTGGCCTAACTAAAGTTTTGTACAGCTGCAACATAACTTATGAACTTTTATTCTCAATGCCTAGACCGATAAAGGCAAGCATACCTTCTCTAACATCTGGTGTGTCAACAAGATTCCAACCCACCCTTCAGAATCGCTTCAATGACAATCAAGCACTTTGGAATGCTCTGAGCTTGTCAAAGGTGCTCTGTCATTGCCATAAATCATTGTTCTGAGTTCTCTATTTGTTTCCTTGTCTTGGTTTTTTTATCTCCTCTGTTGAAGATACAGTATGAATGATAGCTAGTGGCATGTTGGTTTCCAGTCTACATGTAGATGCCTAATGAGTATTTCAAAGAGAGCAGAACCCTTCACTTTTCTAACCATTTGTTATGATGTTTTCAAGTGCCCAGGAATTCAGCCAATCTTTGGTCAGTCAGCATGATTACATTCACAAACATAACTGTTAGTACTGGTGCTACTGAAGGTGGAGGAAGAAGATGGCTTGGTCAGTTAATGAAATGGAGAACAGATCAAGAACCCAGATGTCTGTCTGTCTCTCTGGCTGTTTTGGGTTAAAATAAATTAAAAATCATATAACACCAGGTTATAGTCCAACAGGTTTGTTTGGAAGCACTATAACCTGGTGTTGTATGATTTTTAATTTTGTACACCCCAGTCCAACACCGGCTCGTCCAAATCTTGGGGAAATAACAATGCCTCTACTTCTTCAGGAGGCTAAGTGCATGTCGATAAAGACTCTTACCAATTTTTATATTTTCACCATAGAAAGCATTCTATCTGGATGCATCACAGCTTGGTACAGCAACCGCTCTGCCCAGGACTGTTAAAAACTACAGAGAGTTGTGAACACAGCCCAGTTTATCACACAAGCCAACCATCCATCCATTGGCTCCATCTATACCTCACGCTGCCTCAGGAAGGCAGCCAACATCATCAAAGACCCCTCCCATCCCACTTATAATTTCTTCCAACCTCTTCCATCAGGCAGAAGATAGAAAAGCTTAAACACACATACCAACAGGTCCAACAACAGCTTCTTCCTCACCGTTATTAGACTTTTGAATGGACCCCTCATACTTTAAACTTAATGTTGATCTCACTCTTTGTGCACCTTCTCTGCAGCTGAAACATTGTATTCCTTACTGTGTTCTACAGAAGAACCTCAATTATCCTGCATTCAATTATCTGAATTTTGGATTATCCAGCAAGATTATCCAGCAACGAGCTCCTAATGCTTAACTAAACTGTGTTATTCGGCATTTGATTATCCGAACATTTGATTATCTGAACAAAACATTCCCTACCCATGTCGTTTGGATAACTGAGGTTCCTCAGTATTACCCCAGTGCATCTTCTACGGTATGATCTGCCTGTACTGCACGCAGAACAAAACATTTCATTGTACCCAGGTACCTATGACAATAATAAATCAAATCAAATCAATTAGGACACAGGGTGAATGTTGAATCTTAAATCTGACATATTATTGTATTGTGCATGTTACGTACTTAGCAGTCAATAAAAGTACAACATTTGAGCAATTTTCAAGGTTTTGAGTCATTCATACCCAAAGTAAACCAAACAGGGTGTACCCTTCGAGCTGTAGAAACAGCTTACAAACATATATCCAGACACATTTCCTAAACATCAAATTAGGTGGAAGATCAGTGCGGGTTGGTTTAATTTTATACTGTTGTTCGAGGGATGCCCCTGAGGTGCCTGTTTCTTAAATAGTAACCTGAGAGTTACTGCATCCACCTGAAAAAGCTGATGGACAACAAATTAACTTCCACCACAAGACAGTGTTACTGAACTGAGCTGGTGTTTGTAGTTGCTTCCCTCACAACACTGCTTGCCGTTTCTCTCCCATTAATTAAAATTAATTAAAATGTAACTTAATCTCTTAGAAAAACAATCACCAGCTGCAGGGATGCAAATTATTGTGGTGGCCTGTGCACAGCCAAGTACTCCATGCATTCAACTGTGCTCCGCCCCTCTCTACAATCGATCACAGAACAGTCACTCACCCGTCCAAATTCTAATTTACAATTCTAGGGCATCTGTCAGATGGTATTGTGATGTCCGCTGGGAGATAAGAAATCCTTCTGCTCAAAAGCAACAAATTAAATTTAGTTTTGAAAATAATATTTCCCTGTACCCATCCATTATCCTCCTTGTTTTGAACACGAGCAAACGGTAAAGTTCAAGGATAGGAAAAACAATTCACTCATTTGCACTTGTCCTTTCCATGAATAGCGGTGACAATTAAAGCCTAACCCCATCTGGTTGGAAACTGATGGGATTGGATGTAATGCTGGAGTGGTGATCCATTAAAGAATAACATTGTGGACTACTGATAGAGGTCAGACAGAGTTGGACGTTGAATCCTGCCTGTCGTGATCAATGGTTCAATTTTTTTGTGATATATGCATCTATTTACTATTGATTCTCATTGTGCTTGATTAGTTAAATCTGAGTATGGACTGAGAGAGAACTAGAAGCATACTGTGGACATTTTTAAGTCACAGTAATAAAATTCCTATTACATATAAACCAGCTTGTCATCACTGCATAGATTTGCGATATACCTTGAGTATTGTGTGCAGTTTTGGTCTCCAAGTCTGAGTAAGGACATTCTCATTATTGAGGGAGTCCAGGAGAGGTTTACCAGACTGATTCCCGGGATGGTAGGACTGACATATGAGGAAGGACTGGACTTGTACTCAAAGGAATTTAGAAGAATGAGGAGGATCTCATAGAAACATATAAAATCCTGATTGGATTGGACAGGCTCGATGCAAGAAGAATGTTGGGGAAACCCAGAACTAGGGGTCACAGTCTAAGAATAAAGGGTGAGCCATTCAGGACTGAGATGAGGAAGAATTTCTTCACTCAGAGAGTTGTGAACCTGTGGAATTCTCTCCCATAGGATGCTGTTGGGGCCAGTTCCTTAGATATATTCAAGAGGGAGACTGGATGTGGCCTTTGTAGCTAAAGGGATCAAGGGGTATGGAGAGAAAGCAGAAATGGAATACTGAGATTGCATGATCAGCCATGATCATATTGAATGGTGATGCAGGCTCGAAGGGACGAATTGCCTATTCCTGCACCTATTTTCTATGTTTCTATGGTCCTAGGGAGTGTTGCTGAACAAAGAGACCTTGGAGTGTAGGTTCATAGTTCCTTGAAAGTGGAGTTTCAGGTAGATAGGATAGTGAAGAAGGTGTTTGATATACTTTCCTTTATTGGTCAGTGCATTGAATATAGGCGTTGGGAGGTCATGTTGCGGCTGTACAGGACATTAGTTAGGCCACTTTAGAATACTGTGTGCATTTCTGCTCTCTCTGCTACAGGAAAGATGAACTTGAAAGGGTTCAGAAAAGGTTTACAAAAACGTTGCCAGGGTTGGTGGGGTGGAGCTATAGGGCAGCATGGTGGCTCAGTGGTTGGTTAGCACTGCTGCCTTACTCACCAAGGTGAGTTTGATTCCCACCTTGGGTGACTGTCTGTGTGGAGTTCGCACATTATCCCCGTGTCTGCGTGGGTTTCTTCCGGGTACTCTGGTTTCCTCCCACAATCCAAAAATGTGTGGGTCAGGTGAATTGGCCATGCTAAATTGTCCATAGTTCTAGGTGCATTAGTCAGGTTTAAATATGGGGAATGGGTATGGGTGGGTTACTCTTCAGAGGGTCGGTGTGGACTTGTTGGGCTGAAGGGCCTGTTTCCATCCTGTAGGAAATCATAGGAAGATGCTGAATAGGCTGGGGCTGTTTTCTGTGGATCATCAGAGGCTGAAGGGTGACCTTAAAGAGGTTTATAAAATCACAAGGGGCATGGATAAGGTAAATAGCCAAGGTCTTTTCCTTGGGGTAGGGGAGGCCAAAACTAGAAAGCACAGGTTTAGGGTGAGAAGGGAAAGATATAAAAGAGACCTAAGGGGCAACTTTTTCACGCAGATGGTGGTGTGTGTACGGACTGAGTTGCCAGAGGAAATGATGGAGGCTGGTACAATTACCACATTTAAAAAGCATCTAGCTAGGTACATGAATAGGAACCATTTGGAGAGATGTGGGCCAAATGTTGGCAAATGAGACTAGATTAATTTAGGAAATCTGGTCAGCATGGATGAGTTGGACCAAAGGGTCTGTTTCCATGTTGTACATCTCTCTATGACTCTATATATGACTCTATGTATGGAATGAACTGCCAGAGGAAGTGGTGGAGGATGGTACAATTGCAACATTTAAAAGGCATCTAGATGTGTACATGAATGGGAAGGGTTTAAAGGGACTGTGCGCCAAGTGTTGGCAAATGGGATGAGATTAATTTAGGATATCTGTTTGGCATGGAAGAGTTGGACCAAAGGGTCTGTCTCTGTGCTATACATCTCTATGACTCTATAACTCTCTGATTAGTTTCTAATGTGACACAATTAAATAAGATATTAGACTACACAGGAAATATCAAATATGAAGGCTGAATTAACACAGGTTTAAGGGGACTCCCAAATCTCAACAGAAAGGAATAACAAAATATGCTGTAAAGATATATGAAGAGGAGAACGAAGGAAACTTGATTCATTTATTAACACCAACATATGTAGTTGGACAAAAGGCAAAAGGTATGTTTCCCTGTTGGGCAATCTGGATATTAAAGTGGAAGTCTCTAAGTACAAGCTAGAAGTTGGTTAACTCAGTCTGCTCGATGGCTGGTGAGTGACGTTAACAGCATAGGTTCAACTCCTGCACTGGCTGAGGTTACCATGAAGGACTGTTCTTCCCAACTTCTCCCCTCACCTGAGGTGTAGTGACCCTCAAGTTAAATCAATGCCAGTTGTTTTTGTTGAATGAGAGAACAGGAACAAATTACTGCAGACATGTAATCTGTACTAAAAATAACAGATGCTAGAGATCAAAGCAGGTCAGACAGCATCCAGACAGGGAGAGCAAGCTAATATCGTTAGACTTGAATTGTTAGCTTGCTGTCTCCCCATGATGCTGTCTGACCCACTGTGATCTCCAACATTCGTTGTTTTCAGTAGTGAGAGAGCAGTCTTAGTCTGGTAGGACCATAACACCTTTGCCTTTTGTAAGTCTAACCTGGATATGAAACAACTTTCGGTTATCTGTGCTGAGGGGTGGTTTTGGGTGTGGTGGGGGGAGGGGTGTGGTGTCGGGGAGATGAAGATTGATGTTGAGGGTTAATTTTGGTGACCCCAATGCTCTAATTCTAGAATGTACATAATTTGCTCTGGACAGATTTCCAGCCCAGTACTCATCTTGATGAAAGATTTCTTTCAAAAATGTTGGTATGGGGGTGTGGGGAAGGGCAGCAGGTGCTGGAGTGAGTGGTGGTGGAGTGAGCATGGGGGTGTCATGACAGAACCAGGTGGTTCCAATGAGTGTATAAATACTGGAGATTTCAATATGCCAGCTAGTGCAGATGGGAATGGTGTTTCCAGTGTCAATGGTGAGGGCTGTTATGATTCTGAACCTCCTCCAAATGGTGTCCATTCCTGGAGGAGAGATGTCCTGCTTGTGATCCTGAGAGTCTTTTTATGCAGCTGATGTTGGGGATGTGAAGGATGGGTGCACTGATGTATGAGTGTGGTAGGGGTGGTGTATAAATATTGGATAGTGGGTGAAGAGGAGGTGATAGTGGCCAGCCACCCACACTTCTTTGCCCACAAGCCATGCTGTAATCCCCACACGTCCTTTCTAAACCTCCCCGGACCTGACTTCATTTTTGGAGTTTGATAAGCGATGATTAATGTAGTCTTCCAATGCAAAACCTACAAAGTGCATTAAGGCAGAGGATGCCAACCTCATTGAAGTGTTTAAATTGCCAAACTCTTTGCATAATAGTGTTGGTCCATCTCATGCCCTGGCTCTGTAAACTATGGGAATGGGTGGGCCGGTGTCAACAATTTCACAAAAACAGAACAACACCTCCACTTCCTCAGGAGGCTAAAGAAACTTGGCAAGTCCACAAAAACTCTTACCAATTTTTATAGATGTACCATAGAAAGCATTCTATCTGGATGCGTCACAGCTTGGTATGGTAAATGCTCTGCCCAGGACCATGAGAAACCAAAGAGAGATGTTAACACAGCCCAAACCATGAAGCAAGCCAAACTTCCATCCACTGACTCCATCTATACTTCTCGCTATCTCAGGAACGCAGCCAATGTCATCAGAGACCCCTCCCAAACCAGTATAATCTCTTCCAACCTCTTCCATTAGGTAGAACATACACAAACACATGTACCAACCAATTCAAGAACAGCTTCTTCCCCACTGTTATTAGATTTCTGAATGGACCTCTCAAATTTTAAATTTAATGTTGATCTCGCTCTCTGTACACCTTCTCCGCAGTCATAACACTGTATCCCTTGCTCTGTTCTATTACCCTAATGCACTTTCTATGATATGATCTGCCTGTGCTGCATACAAAACAAAACTTTTCACTGTACCTAGGTACATGTGACAATAATAAATTAATTTTTTAAAAATTGGAATGGCGGGAGCTAGATCATCAGTAGCACCATCACCTGATCCCAACCCAATTGATTCTCCTTGTGCATTAACAATTTCCATCATGTAATGCAAGGTAAAATGAGATTGAGATGTTGGACCAAAAACTGCTGGAAATTGCTGGAGAAACTCAGCAGGTCTGCCAGCATCTATGGGGAGAAAGCAGAGTCAACATTCCAAGTCCAATGACTCTTCATCGGAACAGTCACCAGTCTCAAATATTATCTTTGCTTCCATCCTACAGAAGGTGCTAGCCCTGCTGAGTTTCAACAGCAATTTTTGTTTTGTTTCAGCATCTGCAATTCTTTATTTTATTATATTGGGATGTTGGATTTGTTGCAAAACATTGAATATTTCCAAGTGAAATTGGTGTCAATCTTTTCGGTGATAGTTATATGTCAACATTAAATGTAGTGTTAACTTTCTAGAAATATATTAGACAGTTCTGAACCTGTTATTTTTGTTGATAATGTTCCAAATCCTGTATTTTGCACTAATTTAATGTCTAAATACTCTCCCTGCACAAAAGCATCTGCTATCGCTGATTTATAGTTCCATGTTCATCATGAAACCTCCAATACTTCACCTATGTGTGATTGTTGCCAACATTCTCCATCATGGACTGTGGGAGAATTTTTGGAATCCCACGTGATGTCCCAAGCTTTTCTACGAAGACATTAATTATCAGAAGGATTTCATTTTCCTCTCAGATGTTTGATTTCTTTCCAGGCGCTAATTAACTAATTAATACTGAAATTATCTTTGCGTAATTTTTTGCACCGTTTATATTAGCAACAGTGTGGTCAAGATAATTAAGTTTGACATTTCATTAACAAAGGAAGACAGATAACTGTTGACTAATTCATTGATTTTACCCTTACACTGCTGACAAGCTCAGAAGCTGTGACTTGAACCTGAAACACACAGAGGCAAAACAGCTGAAGGCCTGAGATCTGCTGGAGGACACTGCTGGCTCCCTCTCCAAGGGTACCAGGGTAAAATACACGCAAGTCATTGGGAACAATGACTCCTTCCATGAACTACTACCTGGACAACATTAGCTAGGCCCAGGAATGGAACCACAGGTTGAGGTTTACAAAATCATGAGAGGTGCAGACAGGGTGGATAGCAAGAAGCTTTTTTCCCAGAGTGGGAGACTCAATTACCAGGGGGTCATGAGTTCAAGGTGTGAGGAGAAAAGTTTAAGGCAGATACGTGTGGAAAGTTCTTTTACAGAAGGTGGTGGATGCCTGAATGCATTGCCAGGGGAGGTGGTAGAGGCAGGCACCATAGTGTCATTTCAGATGTATGAATGGGCAGGGAGCAGAGGATTACAGATCCTTAGAAAATAACAACAGGTTTAGATAGAAGATCTGGATCGGCACAGGCTTGGAGGGCCAAAGGGCCTGTTCCTGTGCTGTAACGTTCTTTGCTCTTTGTTCACAGGAAGCTCTTCCAATTTCAGTTTCCCTCTACAGGCTCTCTGAGTACTCAACTGGACAATGCTATCCATCTGTATATCAAGGACGCAATGAACATAACATTAATATTCAAAGTCACGTAGTCAGTAGTCACATGACTCCAGGTTGCAGACAACAGCTTTATTTGAAATCACAACCCATCTGAGTGCTGCCCCTTCATCAGGTTCACCTTATAGGTGACAAAGGACCAGTGCTCTGAAAGCTTTTGATTTCAAGTAAACCTGTTAGACTATAACCTGATGTTGTGTGACTTCTGACTTTGTCCACCTCAGACCAATACCGGCACCTCCACATCAGAAGTCACCTAATATAGCAAAAATTGTGTTGTTGACTGGTTATAGTGTTCAATCTCTATCAGTATCAACAAGCAGCCCATGAATGTATGTAACAATGCTTAGAAAACAAGCAGGCTTTAATTGATAAGTAACAAGTTAAATTTCCATCACACAAGTGCCAGGTAATGTTCCTTTCCAAGAATGGAGAATCTAACCATCACCTCTTGATATTCATTGACATTACAATCACTGAGTCCCTCATTTTCAATGTTCTGGGGATCACCATTGACCCGGAAATTGAACTGGGCCAACCATATAAGTAGGAGAAAGTGAGGACTGCAGATGCTGGAGATCAGAGCTGAAAATGTGTTGCTGGAAAAGCGCAGCAGGTCAGGCAGCATCCAAGGAACAGGAGAATCGACGTTTTGGGCACAAGCCCTTCTTCAGGAAGAAGGGCTTATGCCCGAAACGTTGATTCTCCTGTGCCTTGGATGCTGCCTGACCTGCTGCGCTTTTCCAGCAACACATTTTCAGCAACCATATAAGTACTGTGGTTATGAGAGACTGGGAAATCTGCAGTGAGTAACTCACCTCCTGTCTCCCCAGTGTACGTACATCACCTTCAAGAAATAAGTCACGAGTGTGGTTGAGTACTGTCAACTTGATAGGATAAGTTCAGCTCAAAACAATCAAGGAACTCAGCATCATTCAGGCCAGAACAGTCTGCTTGTTTCACAACCCAATTTTCTACCTTCAACACTTACCTCCTTCATCACCAATGCACAATGACAGCAGTGTTCACCATCTGCAAGATGCACTGTGACAACACAGCAAGGTTCCTTAGACAGCACTTTCTAAAGTCTTGATCTCAGCAAGGTAGAAAGGCAAAAGCAGCAAGGATGTAGGAACACCACTACATATTTGCTGGAGTTTAGAAAAACAATGAAGATAAGGACTTTCATTCCTTCAACTCTTTTTTTGAAATTCTATGCTCTAGGGGACTGAGAATACTCAGTTGATGAATGTATTTGAGACTGCTATCTATAGATTTTATGTCTTAAAGAATATGGAGATAGCATGGGAAGGTGATGCTGAAGTAAAAGATCAGCCATGATCTTACTGAATGGTGGGGCAGGTTTGAGAAATCGCTTGGTCCAAGCCTGCTCCTGTAATTACAGTTGTATGTTCTAATACACTGAGGGGTACAAGGTAACTTGCTTTATTCTTTCATGGGTTGTGAGTGGCCCTACAACTAGCATTGATTCCCCATCCCTAGTTGCCTTTGAGAAGGCGATGGTGAGCTGCCTTCTTGAACTGCTGCAGTCCATTTGGTGTAGTTACATCCGCAATGCCATTCGGCAGAGAAATCCAGGACTTTGACCCAGCGACAGTGAATGAACGGCAATATATTTCAAAGCCAGGAAGCTGAAAGGCTTGGTTAGGAACTTGCAGGTGGTAGTGTTCCGATACACCTAGTACTCTTGTCCTTCAAGATACTGGAGGATGGGATTTAGCAGTTACTATTGGAGAAGTATTGTTGGGTAGTGGAGATCACCCAAGTCTGAATACCTTAGCAGTAAATTAAGTTGGGAGCCTTGACTTTCAATATAATGGGAAGATAGGAATGATTGTTGGTTGTGGGTTCATAATGGCCTCCTTCTATGATATGTCATTCAGTAAAATGAACACATTGGGCAACATAATCCCAAGAGGGTTGTAGGAAGTGAGGTAACAGCAGAAAAGAAATTATGTAGAGCTTAAGGTAAACATGAAAGTTCTGAGGTGGCAGAAGTATTTCAAAACTTATATTCTGCCTGAGGAACAAAGAAACACATTTGAAAGCTGTTAAGGTGAAGCATGTTTCTGGCTCATAATAAAGGTAGTGCTTCAAAAACCACGTCGAACAGTATTGTTCCCACCTCTAGTTAGTTTGGATCAAATCGATTTGCATTCCAATGACAGCATGGTGGCAGAATGAAGGGGGTTTGGAAATAGATGTGGGCAGAAGTACACGTACAGACGTGGCACTTGATGGAATTTGAATGAGGCAGGTTTCAGAATGAATGTTTGGTAACCATAGCAATGGGTATGTGCAGCCAGCAGAAGGTGCTGGGGGACAGGTTCAGATTGAATGCTGCAGAAACAGGATTCTCTGTTGAATAATTCACCGTTTACGTAGACAGTTGCATTCAGAGTGTTCGCTGTTTCCACACAAAAAAACAAATTAATCTTCTTCAGGCCATTTCATGGAAGGTTAATTACGACATACAAAATGGAGACAACACAGACTGACAGCAGATTGCCTCAACACAGCCCTCACGTGCTGCGCTTTCTGATTGACAACGTTCTTGTTAGGTACTCATAGGCTAACTTCTCAAATTCTCAAGTGGTCAGCAATGCAGAGTCACAGCCGTGTTAGCACGAGCCCAGCCAAAATAGCCTTGAAATTCCAAATAAAGGGGAAATATCAATCAATGTGCAAGTGCAAAAGAAGAATGAGTCAGACATTGCCTTTCTTGCTGTATTTTATTGTGAATTTACAGTGTCTCTCAGAAAGGCCAGGCACACGAGTACAGAGGTCGTTTTGCACATAGCAGTTCTATCTGGAGATCAGATTGTTGCTGGCAAAGCCAACCTATATTGCACAGTCTAGTTGCCCTTTGAGAAGGTTATGGTGAGCTGCCTTCCTGAACCACTGCAACCCATAGGATGTGATTGTGAAGTCAGTGAAAATGTATTATTTTTGAGGGTCGTAGCTAAGAGTAAAATATTATCAAGGGAATCAGGCCACATGCTTGTGTTATGAATGAGACTTGTTTGCCTGAGGTGGTCAGAGCAAAGTTTACTAGAATTGTTTTAATAACTGCCCTTTAATCATATTCTTTGCCTCTCTCTGACGATAATATGGCTTCAGCATGCAGAGTGTTTATTGTGATGCATAATGCACCACGGCATTGTAGGACAGTCTGGATACACCTCCCTATCATTATTCATAGGTTCAGAGTAAAGTAACATAGTGCAGAAAGAGGTCATTTGGCCCATCAAGTCTGTTCTGGCTCTGTTCAATGAGTCATAGAGATGTAAAGCATGGAAACAGACCCTTCAGTCCAACTGATCCATGCCGATCAGATATCCCAACCTAATCTAGTCCATTTGCCAGCACTTGGCCCATATCCCTCTAAACCCTTCCTGTTCATATACCCATCCAGATGCCTTTTAAATGTTGTAATTGTACCAGCCTCCACCATTTTCTCTGGCAGCTTATTGCATACACGCACCATTATTTGTGTGAAAATGTTGCCCCTTAAGTCCCTTTTAAATCTTTCCCCTCTCACCTTAAACTTATGCCCTCTAGTTCTGGACTCACCCACCTCTGTTGTTGAGATAACCAGTTCTATTCCTCTGTATTTGTTGCCTTATCCCCAGTGTGTGTCTTCTTCAAGTATTTGACAAAATGATAGTGAAGGTGCAGCAATATAGTTTCAATTCAGGATGAGGTGCGTCTTGTCGCGGAACGTGCGTGTGATGGTGCTCTCCAACATCCTGGGCCCTTGTCCTTTGGGATGGTTAATAGGTAATGACTTCAATAGGTAACTAAAGTGCAAATGCAACAATTTCTTGAGACGGCTGGGGAGGTTAAGGGTAAGATGCCACTTTATAGGGCTATCAGCACAGCAGCAAACATTACTCAGTAACAGGTATGGTTACTCACAAATTCGAGTACTTATCCTTCAGATCCAAATGCTGGTGTTTGGCAGATAACTATTGGTAACTGCTATTAAACTCCCTCTTATTTTGAAATATTGATCAATATATAATCAAGTCTTGGAAATTGTACCCAAAACCTACTGGCTCAGATTCCAAGCAGTCAAGAATACACCAGCCATGGTGTCCATTACACACATTAATGATTTACTATTAAATATAGTACTTTGATCCAGTATGTCTTTTCAAAATGATAGATATCTGAAAAGGTATCCATTTCCCTCACTTTTTCATATTATTCTCACTCTTGAAACGGGATTGTTAAGGAGGTGCACTCATGAAGGACTGTTGGAATTTTGACTTTCACAGTTACAATTAAATGCAAAGTGCATGGAGACCAAATAGATGATAGGAATTGGTCATCATGCTACATCTTTTTCTGTTTATGATGGAAAGGCTACTTCATAGAGCTTTCAACTTGTGTTAACTGTCATGACAAACTGCAGAGCTTTCAAAACACTTGGAAACTAAAATTTGGGAAAACTAACTTGGTCTTTTCCATTCTGTCTCTCTTTTCTTCCCTCTCTTCATATTCTCCAACCTTTCCCTCTCTTTATTTCTCTTCCTTGAACTGAGTTGACCCTAAATCACCACATTCCGAAGTTTCTTTCTCAATTTTCAATCTCATGGGTGGTCCCCATTCACCAGGATGACAGCATGTCTTCCAATATTATAAAATTAGTTGATGATGTGCAGTTGTCTGAGCAAGTGCCAAATATAAGGAAGTTCACACACATCACAGATTATCCTTAATTATCATGCTGTCAAATTGGTCTACCAACATGAAGTCATTCTTTCTCCAATTAACACTAACAGGAGTAAAGTCACCTTGTTCAGCATCTGACAAAGTTGTACTGAAGCTCTTGTCTATGTTATCAGACTGAACCCAATTTCATGTACCTTTACTGTTTTATTTGCTCTTTGGTTGTCTAAGGAGCTACTACAGTGCATTTTGCAGCTGGTACATGCTGTTACCATCCTGGTTTATTTAGTGGAGAGTAAATGTTGAAGGTGGTGGATGTAGTGCCAATCGAATGGGCTGCTTTGTCCTGGATGGTTTCAAGCTTCTTCAGTGTTGAGGAGACATACACATCCAGGGAGTGGGGAGCATTGCACCACACGCCTGACTTGTGACTTACAGCTGATGAGCAAGCACATGCAGCAGCACAGTAGCTCAGTGGTTAGCACTGCTACCTCACAGCACCAGGAATCCAGGTTCAACCCTTCCCTCAGGCGACTTGTAATGTTTTCGTTTATGTGTCTGTGTGGTTTCCTTCACAGTGCAAAGATGTGCAGGTTGAGTGGATTGGCCATGGGAAATGCAGAATTTCGGTGAGAGTCCGTTGTTGATATGATGGGGTGAATAGCCTACTCCCACATTGTAGGGATTCTATGAGTCAGGAAGTGAGTTACCCACTATAAAATATCTAATCATAGAATCCCTATAGTGTGGAAACAGGCCCTTCAGCCCAACAAGTCCACAACGACCCTCAGAAGTGTAACCCACCCAGACCCATTCCCCTACCCAGTATTTACCCCTGATTCATGCACCTAAACTACACATCTCTGAACACTATGGGCAATTTAGCATGGCCACTTCACCTAACCTACACATCTTTGGACTGTGGGAGGAAACCTATGCAGACGTGGGGAGAATGTACAAACTTCACACAGACAGTCACCCAAGGCTGGAATTGAACCTGGTGCTGTGAGGCAGCAGTGCTAACCACTATGCCATCCCCTAACGTCTGACCTGGTCTTATATCTATATGGTTGCAACCTTGAGAAACTTTGCAGTGGTTTCCTGGGCTAATTGACCTTATTCAAAGTTATAACAATTATCATTCCCTTATATTTCAGCCTTCCATTCTCCCTGTGCTGCTTTGTTGGTACATCTCCACTCCCTGAGGTGAAAGCTCATCAACTTACACAGTTTATTCTGTTCCTCTTTCCAAGACACTGTCTGGTGCACATGCTGAGTGCTTTCAGCATTTTCTCTTATTTCACATTTACAGCATCTGCGTGTTCTATGATTCTATGTTTTAGCATTTTGAATTTTTTTTATGAAGGGTGCTACATAAATGCAGTTTGCTCTGGATCAATGAATGCTCAGGCTGCTGGAAGTGTTATGTACTTGAATGAAGTGGTTCTGTCAGAAATTCAAACACTTTTTCTAAATTGGAAAACATGGTCTATTTCCATATGACTTCATATAAAATAAAATCCTTTCAGCTTCTTGGAAAGGATTTCAGCTTTAATTAAATTTTTTCTAGACTTTATTGTTCACAAGTTGTTCTTAGATTTTAAAAAATATTTTAATCATTATACTTTTTAAAGAACATAATCTTATTTATCTTATATTTACCCATTCCCTCCATTAACTCCTCCATTTCTTTAATAACATTGAGTGTTTTCCACCTCTCTCCTTTCCATATTATTTTCTTTTGCCCTAATGAATGTAATTTGATCCAAATCAATTAAGCTGATGGCTCAGGGAGCACAAATATATTTACCTGCCGACAAACAGAAGATGTGTGTGTCATGGCAAGTAGCAACAAATGTGCAGTTGATGAAACAGTGCCTTTTAGTAGATATGAAGAATGAAAGGGAACAGAATCTTGCTATAGAACACAGAACATAACAGCACAGTACAAGCCCTTTGGCCTTCGATGTTGCGCTAACATGTCGAACCAATCTGAAGCCCATCTAACCTACACTATTCCATTCTCATCCATATGTCATTCCAATGGCCATTTCAATGCCCTTAAAGTTGGCGAGTCTACTACTGTTGCATGCAGTGTGATCCACGCCCCCTACTACTCTCTTGAATAAATAAATTGATTATTTGCTGTTAGCTCCATGCCAGGGTGTATCAGGGCCAGCATGGTGGTTCAGTGGTTAGCACTGCTGCATCACAGCGCCAGGGACCTGGGTTTGATTCCACCCCCGGGCGACTGTCTGTGTGGAGTTTGCACAATCTCCCTGTATCTGCGCGGGTTTCCTCTGGGTGTTCCGGTTTCCTCCCACAATCAAAAGATGTGTACTTTAGGTGAATTATCCGTGCTAAATTGCCCATAGTGTTCAGAGATGTGTAGGTTAGGTACATTAGTCAGGGGAAATGGAGTAACAGGGAATGTGGATGGAAGGTGGGTTACTCTTCGGAGGGTCAGTGTGGACTTGTTGGACCAAAGGGCCTGTTTCCACACTGTAGGGATTCTATGAGTTATTAATAAAGATCACCAGATGAGAAAATATAGAATGAAGGTATTTGACACCAAACTTGAACCAATTTGTAGGGAGAAAAGCTGCCCTCTGTTGTAGCGGCTGTGTAAAACATAATTGCCAGCATGGGATATGGTCTGAGTGTTCCCTGTAGACTAACAAGAGGCTTTCTTTGCTCAGTTGCCAAACGACTGACTTGTCAGGCAGAGTAGTACCAACAGTGTGGGTTCAATTCTTGCACTGGCTTTGGTTGCTGTGTCAGACTCTGAACCTGCCCCCTTCTTTGAGGCACAGTGACCGTCAGATTAAACCACCATCAGTCATCTCTCTCAGATGGGAGAACAGCTCCATGGTTTCCTAGGTCTGTGGTGACTTTAACTTTGTAGTGTGTGCCACGAAGACAGCGCTCTCATTGAGACAGATGTCTTGAAGTTTTATTAATCACACTGACAACTTACACTGATGTAGGACTTCAGACTTACATGTAGGCTGAGTTCTGTGTTTACTGACTATATAGATCAAACACACAGTATTGACAAGCAGGTCATTACTGTGATTACTGCTGCTGCTACAACAGTAATGGCTATTGGATGTGGGCAGGTACATTTATACTGGAACAAAACATGTTGTGATGTTATCTACCTTAAAGGTTCACTGTCTGGTCTGGAAACTATACACCAACTCATTATTCCCTGCCTTATCTGTGATCTTCAGGCTCTCAGCTTTAATTCTGTCAGTGACTCATTAGTTACTAGCTTTTTGTTAAATTCTTCCCTGCATCAGTTCATGCTTTGTTGGATTTTTTGTTTCTAATTTATGTGGGGGCTGCAGGCAAGAATCTGATGTAAACAAATTCAGAAGTGTTTTAGAGTTGTATAAAAATGAATTAAAACCCAAGCAGAGACAGCTAGTTGCCTTAGTAATCTGGAGAACTGACAAATCCAAAATACCAAGAAGGGCCAACGTCTGTCAAGGTCAAGATCAAGGTCTGTCAACTTCCTGTCGAACCCTACTCGAGAAACTCTCACCTTTGCATCTCACTTGTAATTGTGGCTCCTTCCTTACAGCTGATCAAATCAAATCTCAAAATGTAATCCTTTGGTGGAACATGTTCATAGAATCCCTACAGTATGGAAATAGGCCATTTGGCCCAACTGGTCCACACCAACCCTCCGAAGAGTAACCCACCCAGACCCATTCCTCTACTACTCTACATTTACCCCTAACTAGTGCACTAACCTACACATCCCTGAACACTATGGGTAATTTAGCATGGCCAATTCATGAAACCTGCATATCTTTGGATTGTGGGAGGAAACCGGAGCACCTGAAGGAAACCTGCGCAGACACAGGGAGAATGCGCAAACTCCACACAGACAGTTGCCCGAGGCTGGAATCGAATCCTTGTCCCTGGCGCTGTGAGACAGCAGTGCTAACCATTGCACTATATGAGGCTGTCTGCATAGTAACTCATTCTGGGGCAAAAATTAAAACCCTTGCTAGTCCAATTAGGAGAGTTCTTGTCTCTAACAATATGTACTTTATTCCATGCTAGTAACGAAGTACAAGTTACGCTGGTGTGATAGTCTTTGTTACACGGACTATGGGATGGATTGAGTGTAGTGAGTGCTCAATCCTTTCAGCCTCATATGTCCCTTACTCAATAGAGCCCTGACCAAGTTTGACCAGGATTCATGATGCGGAGGCTGATCACCAACGTGCAAATGTGGCACACTTTAAGTAATGCTCAATTTCTTTAAGAAATTTTACTGGGGCTGACTCATAAATTGGGAGCTTACAATGAGAAGTATTGAGGGAACCAACCTTTAAACCTCTGAATGTAATTCAAATTAGAGAGGTTGGAATCTCTTGTCATTGCTGACATTGAGTGAGCAATCATTCCATTACTTTCCAACTTTGAATTTTATCCTGTTTTAAAGAGGAAAGAAATCTGGGTCTCCTTACTGAAACATTTATTCACTCGGATATGGGAAGGTCATTCTGAATGCACTAGAGTTGAACCACTTTACTGGGTTATAATGACAAGCAAGCGAAGCTGTCTCATGAAATATTCATTCACTCTTCTCTACCAAACTAACCGACAGCGATCTCTTATTTCTCAGGATATACCTGCATACATGTCACAGGGGGGGTTCTGGGATCAACCAGTCAGCTGATTTGCCCATCACTTTCACTGTCCTCATACAATGGGTCACTTTATAGCACGCAGACTGTGTACATTCCTCATTCCTAAAAGACCTGGTGCAAGAAGAGCATGGAGCAACAGAAGCCAGACTAGGCGGGTTTCAGTTAAAGAGTGAAGTGGCAGAAATTCTAGGCACTGACAGATGTGAAATGTCTGTGTTGGTCCAAATCGTGATCTGCACACCACCAGCAAGCAGAGGAGATAGTAAGCATCATAGTCACAATTATATCTCAATCAAAAAGGGGAGTAGAACACCTATTATCAAAAAAACTCAATTCCCATAACATTTTTAATTCATTCAGAATAGTTCTGAAGAAGGGTCATTGGGCTCAAAAAGCTATCTCTGCTTTCTCTCTGCAGATGCTGCCAGACCTGCTGAGCTTTTCCAGCAACTTCTGTTTCTGGCTTTGATTTCTGGCATCTGCAGTTCTTTGTTTTTTTGTTGTTTTAGAGTTTCTGAGGTTTGGAGCCAACAAGCATTGGAAACAAAAAAATGAAGGTAAAGCCTTAGGATATTTAAATCGGTGGTTCTGTTCAACACGTCAGTTCACACCCCACCTATAAACAAAGGAAGATGGGCCATAATGTGATCAAATATGGCACTCAGTAATACATATATCTATAGCAAGTGGTGAGA
The DNA here is from genome assembly GCF_047496795.1 of Chiloscyllium punctatum. Classification (NCBI taxonomy): domain Eukaryota; kingdom Metazoa; phylum Chordata; class Chondrichthyes; order Orectolobiformes; family Hemiscylliidae; genus Chiloscyllium; species Chiloscyllium punctatum. Next base: position 16,760,595 of record NC_092744.1, read on the forward strand.
GTGGGAGAATTTTCTGGTCATCCACAAGCGTGTGGCAGCTGCAGTACAACAGCCTTCTCAGGTCAAATATCTCCACATGTAGTTCTTGCCATGAACAAGCACTAACCACATTCAGAGTAAATACCACACAGGTATTCCCATCTCCATCTCCATCTCAGCTCTTCAGAAATGGGTGGGTTTGCTCTGGGGTTCAGGGTTGAGATTATTTGAAATATTTACATTCCACTTGATCCAAACTCATCTGTTTTGGCAAATTATATAGCTCCTCCTAATCTCTGTAAGCGTTCTTCACCTGAAGTACTGTGTACAGGTTTGGTCTCCTTACTGTAATGTCTCTGGAGGGGGTGCGGAGGTTCACTGGGTTGATCCTGGAGTTGAGAGGGTTGTCTTATGAGGAGAGATTGAGTAGACTGGGTCTGTACTCATTGGAATTTAAAAGAATGAGAGGGTGATCTTATAGAAACATGTAAATTATGAAGGCCCTTTTTGAGGAAAGGTCACTACACCCAAAACGTTGACTCTGACTTCCCGTCACAGATGCTGCCAGACCCGCTCAGCTTTTCCAGCAACTTCTGTTTTTGTTTCTAAATTATGAAAGAAATCGATAAAATAGAAGCACGGAGGTTATTTCTGCTGACAAGTGAAACGAGAACTCGGGGGCAAAGCTCAGCATAAAGAGGAGCAGATTCAGGACTGAGTTGACAAGGAGCCTTCTTTACCCAAAGGGTTATGAATCTGTGGAATTCCCTGCCCAGTGAAGCAGTTGAGGCTACCTCCTTGAATGTTTTAAGAGGAAGATAGGTAGACTTTTGGGCAGTAAAGGAATTAAGGGTTATGGTGAATGGGCGGGTAAGTGGAGCTTAGTCCATGAAAAGGTCAGCCATGATCTTATTGAATGGCTGGGTAGGCTTGAGGGGCCAAGTGACCTACTCCTGCTTCTAGTGCTTATGTTCTTGTGTTGTTATGTTCACAGACACTGTCTGACCTGCTGAGAGTTTCTCATTTACATTCGATCAACTCCTGGCTCACTTGCGCCTCCCTGTTACTGAAACCGATTGCTGAAAAATACTTTCCACAAGTCGCCAGCGGTTGTCAGTCTTTGTTTCCTGATTGTGTTGCCTGAAACTCTGCCTTTCTGCTATGAAGAACTTCCTAAGCATAATGTTTTTTACTGAGATTTTTCTCACTCTGTGTCAACCTTTTGCCTGTATACCTGTGAAGGACCTTGAGATGTTTCCCAATGAGCTGCCCCTATAATTGCCTGTGGTTGCTCCATTGTCTAACTCTTTGTGTTGGTCAATAATACATGCTTGAAATCTTAAACTATTAATTATTCTTCACACATGCCATATCTTAAACTCATTTTGTATACAATATGATTGTGTTTGTGTCCGACTCACTAACTATTGTGGCCTTCAATTCTGTAAACTGGTAAATGATGTGACTGTGCAAATATCTTTTTCCTCTCTGGTGCATATTGTTATTTACAATTCCAATTGGAGTCATTGTGACTTGCAAACTGTAAAGTTTCTAGACTGTGGTTTTCTCTAAAGTCTAGGAAGTTGCTTGCAACTACACAACCATGCTTCTGATCCTCAGGAGATTATGAAAGAGTAAGATTGTCAGCAGACTTGCAATTCAGAACTGTAAGCTAATTCTGACTGAGCAGGAAATGTGGTGGAGGCAAGTTCAATTAAAGCATTCCAGAGGCCACCAGATAATTACTTGGATGGAAATAGTGTGCAAGTGCTTCAGATAGACCTGAGAGACCCAAACACTTGGAGTATTGTGTACAGTTCTGGTCACCGCATTGTAAGAAGGATGTGGAAGCTTTGGAAAGGGTGCAGAGGAGATTTACTAGGATGTTGCCTGGTATGGAGGGAAGGTCTTACGAGGAAAGGCTGAGGGACTTGAGACTGTTTTCGTTGGAGAGAAGAAAATTGAGAGGTGACTCAGTAGAGACATATAGGATAATCAGAGGGTTAGATAGGGTGGACAGGGAGAGCCTTTTTCCAAATATGGTGACGGTGAGCACGAGGGGGCATAGCTTTAAATTGTGAGGTGATAGATATAGGACAGATGTCAGAGGTAATTTTTTTTCTCAGAGAGTAGTAAGGGTATGGAATGCTTTGCCTGCATCGGTAGTAGAATCGCCAACTTTAAGGGCATTTAAGTCGTCATTGGACAAACATATGGACGTACATGGAATAGTGTAGGTTAGATGGGCTTCAGATTGGTATGACAGGTCAGCGCAACATCGAGGGCCAAAGGGCCTGTACTGCACTGTAATGTTCTATGTTCTACATTCTATATCTTTAAACTGTTGACCAATCGCAGTCCACATAGTCAAGGTTGCTCCCCTGGTCCTCACCTTCCACCCCACTAACCTTCAGGTACAGCACCTTATCCTCTGCCATTTCTGACAACTACAATCAGACCCTTCCACCAAAGATATATTTCCCTCCCCACCCCATCTGCATTCTGCAGAGACCAGTCCCTCCGTGACTCCCTCGTTAGGTCCCCATCCCCCATCAACCCACCCTCCACACCAAGGACCTTCCCTTGTTGCCACAAGAAGTGTAAAACCTGTGCCTACACCTCCCTCCTCACCTCCATTCAAATCCCCAAAGGATCTTTTCACATCCGGCGGAGATCTACCATCTTATCTATTGTGTCCATTGCTCTCGATGTGGTCTCCTCTACATTGGGGGGACAAGACTCCAACTAGTGAAATGTTTCAGGGAACATCTCTGGGAGACACGACCAAACAACCCCACTGCCCTGTGGCTGACCACTTCAACCCCCCCCTCTCACTCCCCCAAGAACATGGGCCTCCTCCACCACCAAATCCAAGCTACCCAACAACTGGAGGAAGAACACCTCATTTTCTGCCTTAGGACCCTTTAACCACACAGCATCAACATCGACTTCACTAGTTTCCAAATTTCCCCTCCCCACAACCTCATCCCAGATCTAACCCTCCAACTCACCACAGCCCTCTTGACCTGTCATACCTGTCCATCTTCTTTCCCACTTATCTGCTCCACCCTCCCCACTGACTTATCATAATTACCCCCCCCCCCCACACCATCCACTATCACCTTCTCAGCCCCACCTCTACCCTCCTATTTATCTCACAACCCCCTTCCTCCTCCACATTCCTGATGAATGGCTTATGCCTGAAATGTCAACTCTCTTGCTCCTGGGATGCTGCCTGACCTGCTGTGCTTTTCCCAGCCCCATGTTTTTTGATGTCTTGACTCTCCTGCAGCTGCAGTTCTCACTTTCCCAGAGTTGCTGAAAATCTCACCTGGTGTAGGCCTATCCCCATCATGGGTAACAGCAATGAGCTGAGGTGCTTAAAAGGCAATCAATTAGCAACTTAAGGGCCTTAATCTCAGGTGAGCCACCTGATCTGCCTCTTGCACCCCGGTAAAATATCAGCTAGTTCAGGGCAAACAGCTGGCAGCAAGATGGCCATCCATTGGATTTTAAGAGCTTCCCGCTTTCTAACCTACCAATAGGTAAACAAATAATCCAGCCTATAGATTCCTCAACCTGTCCTGTGCACAGGTCAGAAGTCACACCACACCAGGTTACAGTCCAACAGCATCCAAGTAGCTTCGAAATCAACGTTTCGGGCAAAAGCCCTTCAGGGCTTTTGCCCGAAACGTCAATTTCGAAGCTACTTGGATGCTGCCTGAACTGTTGTGCTCTTCCAGCACCACTAATCCAGAATCTGGTTTCCAGCATCTGCAGTCATTGTTTTTACCTACAATCCAACAGGATTATTTGAAATCATAAGCTTTTGGAGTGTTGTTCCTTCATCCGGTAAAAGCTTGCGAATTAAAATAAACTTGTTGGACTTTAACCTGGTGTCATCTAGAGTGTGACCTTGTCCACTCCAGTCTAACACCGGCACCTCCACAACACGTCCTGTCCACCATTTTTCATTCCGTTAAACATTTCAGTTCAAAGAATGCACATTCAAAGCCACACAGCCGAAATTTACCAGCGAACTGCAGGTCACTAGAATGTTAAAGGCTTAGAAAAATAATGGATCCGAACAAATCTTCCACAATAGGAAGTGTATGGCATGTCTGGCTATCATTCATTAAAATAACACAAGACAAATTATTCATTTCATTTCTGTAATAAAACATCAAGGACTGAGAGAGAAAATGTGATGCTTTCTTCCAGCTTTGTGTTTGCATTGGTTCTAGTCCTACAGAAAAGCCAACAGTCGCTGACTTGCTTTGGACAGTCTTGCTCAATATAAAATAAATAGAGCCACACATCAGCCACCCAGAGGAAGAAAGAAGCAGTGTTTATAAACCATCCCTATGATTTCGCGATGCCTCGAATGTTTCGGAGCCAATGAAATATTTTTTGAACTGTAGCCACATTTGTAATGTTGGAAAAATGGCAGAGCATTTGTACACAACAAGCTCCCACTAATTCCAATGTAATAATGACCAGGCAATTGTTTTTGTGTGTGGTAGGCGAAAGTGAGCATTGCAGATGCTAGAGATTAGAGTCAAGTGTGTAGTGCTGGAAGCGCACAGCAAGTCAGGCAGCATCCGCTGAGCAGGAAAAATCAATGTCTTGGGCAAAAGCCCTTCATCAGGAATTTTTTTATGATTTCATTTGAAGTGCAAATATTGGCTTGCTTGTGAGGTATAGCTCCATAGTGTTTACTGAAGTTGTGGGAAATCCCTCAAGTATTGGAGACTTGCCGCCTGAGTTCCTTAACATATTAAAAAGAATATAACAGGATCGTTATAGGTAAGTTATTTATTACCAGTGGGGAGTTGAAAAATGAGGGATTAGAATGTGACAATTCAGGAGTGAAGTTAGGATGGTCTCTGTACCACTTTACAAAACAAAATTAGAAACTTGACATTCTAAAAATGTACAGATGTTTGGGCAATTGGAGCTTCCAAGATTGGCATTTCTGTTTTGTTAGCAAAGGGTAGTAAGGGATCTTCAACAAAGACGGAAAATGGATTAATCCTGATTAATCAGGATCGAAGTGAATGTTGCAGCAGGCCAGAGAGGCTGAATGGCCTCCTCCTATGAGAAGAACATGACTGCGCGATGTTTTCACTCTTTGCCAGGTGGTTTCCGTTACCGTGCTGAACGTTTGTTGATTGATTGATCGATTAATTGACTGATTTATTTATGGTCACGTGTACAGTGAAAAGCTTTGTTTACGAGCAGCCCAGACAAATCAGAGTAAGCGAGGTTGTACAGAGCAAAAGATTTAGACGGAGGCATCAGATAACATTGCATGGGATATACAAGAGAGATCAACATTAGCAAAAGCAACATTATTTGAGGCAAAAGGGTCCACTCATCAGTCTAATAATGGCTGGGAAGAAGCTGTCTCTGATCCTGTCGGTGCATGTGTTCAGGCTTCTACATCTCTGCCTGATGGAAGAGGTTGGAGGAGATCATTATTCGGGTGCGAAGGGTCTTTGATGATTGTTGGCAGCCTCTCTGTGACAGCGAGCGGTGTAAATGGAGTTCATGGACGTTGTCTTGGCTAGTAGACATGAAGAAAAATTTCAAAGAAAACTGTAGGCTGCTCTGCATTTTTCAGATTTAAGGGCTGTTTCTTTTAAAACTGGAAAACCTTCCTCTACTGATGAAAGTCTGATCACATAATTACAGACGAACCTCGATTAACCAAAGGACATGGGCGGGGAGTATTTCAAACAGTTAATCGAATTCCGGATAATAAAGTCGAGCCAAACATTGAGACATTACAATCTTGCCGGATAATCTGGTAGGATAATCGAATACCGGATAATCGAGGTTACTCTGCATACTTCCAGAAGCTGCTGAAACCCCTGCCCTATATAGACACTATAGCTGAGGCTAACACAAAGGACCTGAAAGTATCTGTTTTAGAACACAGAACATTACAGTGCAGTACAGGCCCTTCGGCCCTCGATGTTACGCTGACCTGTCACACCAATCTGAAGCCCATCTATCGTACACTATTCCATGTACGTCCATATGCATGTCCAATGACAACTTAAACGTACTTAAAATTGACAAATCTACTACCATTGCAGGCAAAGCATTCCATACCCTTACTACTCTGAGTAAAGAAACTACCTCTGACATCTGTCCTATATCTATCACCCCTCAATTTAAAGCTATGCCCCCTCATGCTCGCCGTCACCATATTTGGAAAAAGGCTCTCCCTGCCCACCCTATTTAACTCTCTGATTACCTTATATATCTCTATTAAGTCACTTCTCAACCTTCTCTCTAACGAAAACAGCCTCAAGGCCCTCAGCCTTTCCTCGTAAGACATTCCCTCCATACCAGGCAACATCCTAGTAAATCTCCTCTGCACCTTTTCCAAAGCTTCCACATCCTTCTTATAATGCGGTGACCAGAACTGTACATAATACTCCAAGTGCGGCCGCACCAGAGTTTTGTGCAGCTGTAGCATAACCGCATGGTTCCAGAACTCGATCCCTCTATTAATAAACGCTAAAACACTGTATGCCTTCTTAACAACCCTGTCAACCTGGGTGGTAACTTTCAAGGATTTGTGTACATGGACACTGAGATCTCTCTACCCATCTGCACTACCAAGAATTTTACCATTAGCCCAGTACTTTGCATTCTGGTTACTCCGACCAAAGTGAATCACCTCATACTTGTCCGCATTAAACTCCATTTGCCACCTCTCAGCCCAGCTCTGCAGCTTATCTATGTCTCTCTGTAACCTACAACAGCCTTCATCACTCTCCACAACTCCAACGACCGTAGTCTGCAAATTTACTAACCCACCCTTCTACACCTTCATCCAGGTCGTTTATAAAAATGGCGAACAGCAGTGGACCCAACACCGACCCTTGCGGTACACCACTAGTAACTGGACTCCAGGATGAGCATTTCCCATCAACCACCACCCTCTGTCTTCTTTCAGTAAGCCAATTACTGATCCAAACTGCTACATCTCCCACAATCACATTCCTCCGCATTTTGTACAATAGCCTACTGTGGGGAACCTTATCGAATGCCTTGCTGAAATCCAGACACACCACATCAACTGGTTTACTCTCATCTACCGGTTTGGTCACCTTCTCAAAAGAACTCAATAAGGTTTGAGGCATGACCTACCCTTCACAAAACCATGCTGACTATCCCTAATCAAATTATTCTTTTCTAGATGATTATAAATCCTATCTCTTATAACCTTTTCCAACACTTTACCAACAACTGAAGTGAGGCTCACTGATCTATAATTACCAGGGTTGTCTCTACTCCCCTTCTTGAACAGGGGAACCACATTTGCTATCCTCCAGTCCTCAGGCACTATTCCTGTAGACAATGATGATTTAAAGATCAATGTCAAAGACTCGGCAATCTCTTCCCTGGCTGCCCAGAAAATCCAAGGATAAATCCCATCCGGCCCAGGAGATTTAGCTATTTTCACACTCTGCAGGATTTCAAATACCTCTTCCTTGTGAACCTCAATCCCACCTAATCTGGTAGTTTGTATCTCAGTATTGTTCTCTACAATATCATCATTTTCTAGAGTGAATACTGTTGAAAAATATTCATTTAGTGCCTCCCCCATCTCCTCTGACTCCACACACAACTTCCCACTACTATCCTTGATTGGCCCTTATCTTACTCTCGTCATTCTTTTATTCCTTAAATACCTATAGAAAACCTCAGGGTTTACCCTGATCCTATCTGCCAACAACTTCTCATGTCTCCTCCTGTCTCTTCTGAGTTCTCTTTAGGTCTTTCCTGGCTACCTTGTAACCCTCAAGCGCCCTAACTGAGCCTTCACATCTCATCCTAACATAAGCCTTCTTCCTCTTGACCAGAGATTCCACTTCCTTCATAAACCATGGCTCCCATGCTCTACAGCATCCTCCCTGCCTGACAGGTACATACTTATCTAGGACACTCAGGAGCTTTTCCTTGAATAAGCTCCACATTTCTAATGTGCCCATCCCCTGCAGTTTCTTTTCCCATCCTATGCTTCCTAAATCTTGCCTAATCGCATCGTAATTGCCTTTCCCCCAACTGTAACTCTTGCCCAGTGGTATACACCTATCCCTTTCTATCACTAAAGTAAACCTAACAGAATTGTGATCGCTGTCACCAAAGTGCTCACTTACTTCCAAGTCTAACACCTGGCCGGACTCATTACCCAGTACCAAATCTAATGTGGCTTCGCCCCTTGTTGGCCTGTCGACATATTTTCATACATGTTTTCAGCTAACTCCAGACAAAGGAAAACATTTATTGCTCTAAATTGAGTTCTGACACTTTCACAGATTGTCATTTGGCAATGGAAAATCTAATGAGGGAGGTAAAACTACACGATTAGCTTAATGACCTTCCAACCAGTCCACCAAGATCAGCCATCTGCACCTGAAATGTCTATTCTTGAAACATGACTGAAATCTGAACTTGTTCAATTACTTAAAGAAACATTTACTAGATTTGATGTCATTTGCAGTTTGACCTCCAGCAGGACTGCAGACTGAGTTGGCAGGCAGACTTCAACCCTCTAAGTGCCTGACTGGAAGGAAGCCGACTGTCTCTGGGCCAGCAATCCAGAGCACTCACGTTGTAGAAAAAGGAGTCTCAATCCCACCACGGCAGTGGTGCAAGTTGAATTCATTTCTTGTTAATTAAAAGCTAGCCTAATGACAATCACATAACAAATATCAATTAACGTCAAAAAAGAAGTTGGGCTCACAAATATCCTTTAGGGAAGAAAATCTGCTGTTTTCACCTGGTCTGGCCAGTGTGTGATTCCAGATACATAACAATGCAATTGACTCCTATTGACCCTCTGAAATTACTGAGTAAACCATTCAGTTCCAGGGCAATGAATGGCCTCACCAGCAAAATCCAAATTCCATTTACAAATAGAAAAAAAGACTGTCTGCAAGAAGGGGAAAAAAAGCTACTGGGCCCAGCTAACTAAGGGGACTGTTTTTCATTTATTCATTCATGGGATGTGGACATCGCTAGCTGTGCCAGCACTTATTATCCATCCCTAGTTGTCCTCAAGAAGATGGGGGTGAGCTACCTTCTTGAACTGCTACAGTCCATGTGTTGTAGGTAGGCCACCCTCTGTGTAAAATAAATTACGTCTCAGGGTCCCTTTTATTCTTTCCCTTCTAACCTTAAACTCATTCCCTAAGCCTGGGAAAAAGACTGAGTGCATTCACCCTATCCATGCCTGTTATAATCTTAAACACTTCCATAAGATCGTCCAACAGACTGCTACGCTCGAAAGAAAAAAGTCCTCACTTGTCCAACCTGGCCCTATAACTCTTGGGAACATCCTTGCAAATTTCTTCTGCACTCTTTCCAGTTTAATAACATCTTTCCTGTAGCAAAGTGACCAAAGCTGAACACAATACTCCAAGTGTGACCTCACCAATGTCCTGTATAACTGCAGCGTAACTTCCCAATTTCTATACTCAGTGCCCTGACTGATAAAGGCCAGTGTGCCAAAAACCATCCTCACTGCCCTGTCTACCTGGGACTACACTTTCAGAGAATCATGCACATGAACCCCAGGGTCCCTCTATTCCACTTCACTCCTCAGGGCCTACCATTCGCCATGAAACTCCTACCTTGATTTGACTTTCCAACATGCAAGACCTCAAATATTAAACTCTATTTGCCATTTCTCGGCCCAATTCCCTAGTTGACCAAGTTTATTCAGCAATTTCTGATAACCTCACTATCCACGATACCTCCTACTTTAGTGTCCTCTGCAAACTTACTAATCATGCCTTCTCATTAGCTTCTCATCCAAATCATTGATATAGATAACAAACAGCAACGGACCCAGCACTGACCCCTGAGGCACCCCACTAGTCACAAGCCTCCAGTCCGACAAACATCCTTCCACTATTACCCTTTGCTTTCTACCATAAAGGCAAGTGTGTATCCAAGTTACCAGCTTTCCCTGGATTCCATGCAAGCTTATCTTCCAGAGCAGCTTGGAACCTTAACAAAAGGCCTTACTAAAATCCATCTATGACTACTGCCCTGCCTTTGTAAACTCTCCTGGTCACTTCATCAAAGAACTCTAACAAATTTGTGAGGCATGATCTCCCACGCACAAAGCCATGCTGAATATTCCTAAAGAAACCCTGTCTTTTCAAATGCATGCATGTCTTATTTCTCAGAATCTTCTCAAGTAACTTACTGACCACAAATGTTCAGCTTACTGGTCTATATTTCCCAGGTTTTTCTTTGCAGCCCTTCTTGAACAAGGGCACAACATTCACTACCCTCCAGTCTCCTGGGGCCTCACCCGTGGCTAATGATGATGCAAAAATATCAGCCAGAACCCTCACAATTTTTTCTGTAATCTCTTGCAGTCTTGTGGGATATATCTGGTCAGGACCAGAAGATTTATCCACCTTTGTATATTCTAATATATCCAATACCTCCTCTACTGTGATATGGACTGTTGTCAAGATATCACCACTAACTTCTCCAAGTTCCCAAGACTTCACGTTTTTCTCCTCAGTAAATAGAGAACCTCATCCAATTCCTGCGGTTCTACACATACATGTCCACTTTGGTCATTAAAAGGTTCTATTCTCTCTCCAGTTATTTGTTTCCCTTTAATATGCTTAAAGAACCTCTTTGGGTTCACCCTAATCTTCTCAGCGAAGTCTATCTTGTGCCCCCTCTTCACTCTCCTGATTTCCTTCTTCAGTAAACCCCTCTAATCCCCTGTATACCTCCAGGGATTCTCTTGATCCCAGCTGCCTGTACCTGAGCCATGCCTCCTCCTTTTTTTCTGGTCAAAGTCTTAATATTGTGGGCGGCACAGTGGTTAGCACTGCTGCCTCACAGCGCCAGAGACCCAGGTTCAATTCCCACCTCAGGCGACTGTGTAGAGTTTGCACATTCTCCCCGTTTCTGCATGGGTTTCCTCCGGGTGCTCCGGTTTCCTATCACAGTCCAAAAATGTGCAGGTTAGGTGAACTGGCAATGCTAAATTGCCCATAGTGTTAGGTGCAGGGGTAAACGTAGGGGAGTAGGTCTGGGTAGGTGCGCTTCGGTGGGTCATTGTGGACTTGTTGGACCAAAGGGCCTGTTTCCACACTGTAAGTAATCTAATCTAAAAAAAACTCTTGGTCCCCAGGGTTCCCTATTCCTGCCAACGTCACCTTTCACCCTCACAGGAACATATAGACCTTGAACTCTAACTATCTCATTTTTAAAGGCCTCCCACTTGCCAGAGATCCCTTTGCCTGCAAACAAACCACTCCAATCAACCCCTGCAAGCTTCTGTCTTATTCCATCAAAATTAGCCTTGTCCCAATTTAGAACTTGAACACGTGGACCAGTTTTATCCCTCCCCATATCTATTTTAAAATTAATAGAACTATAGTCACTGGTCCCAAAGTGCTCCTCCACTGTCATCTCCATCACCTGTCCTGCCCTACTTCCCAAAAGTAGACCTGAGTAGGACCTGCAATATACTGCCTGAGGAAACTTTCCCAAACACGCTTAACAAATTCCACCCCATCTAAGTCCTTAACCCTCTGGCCATCCCAGTCTATGATTAGGAAAATTAAAATCCTCTACTATGATAATTTTATTGCTCCTACAAGTCTCCCCAGTCTGCCTGTATATTTGTTCCATTGACTATTCGGGGGCCGATAGTAAAACTCCAATGATGTTATCATCTCCTACTTATTTCTTAGCTCCACCCACAAAACCTCATTGGATGATCCCTCAGTTATTTCAGCTCTGATTACTGCTGTGATACTCAACTTAATCAAAAATACAACAGCCCCTCCCATTGTCAAACAAAATACACCAATTAATGATGATTGATAGTTAACAACTAGATTTTATTTAATTGTTAAACCAGTTAAGTAATTGATTCAGATTCTGAAAGGTACTCAATCTACCTTTGATTACCCTGAAGGTAAGGTATCACGAATGTTTAAGCAACAGCTAAAGCTAACTGTTTTACACTGCTACTATAAAGCGGTAGCATGACTGGTGTGCACCACTAACAGGATGCTTCTGTCAAGCCAAAAGATGTTCTACCTATCACACAAATGAGAAATGTGGTATATGGATTTCAGCATTGATGTGATGACCGGTATGCAGGCTGTACATCCTAAAGACTGGTGGATCTTATCAAACAATGTATCCCTTTGTAATTTGCAACATGTAAGATGTGGAGTATATTCAACAAAATTGTGCTTATGATACATAGAACATATTGTAAAATACATTGGATGTGATTTTGCAATTGGGCAACGTTTGTTGGATAAGTGTGAAGGAATAATGCTACAAGAAATTTAGGATTATCTATCGGGTTTGCAGAGTGGTGCATTTGAAATGTATTAGAAACATCAGTCATTGAAGCACAGGTCCCCGTATAGATAATTCAATCAACAAAATTGATAACAGATATTCACTACTTCGTTTATTAGGTCAGTGTCCTGACTAATCAGTCAACCTTCCTGATTTAATATTTAAGCACATGCTGGCTGTTAACTGTCAATCATCTTTAATTGATGTTTCTTCATGGCAACATCCGTACCAATCAGATTTCAGTTGACAACCAATCAGAACTTTCTGTTAATGCTTTGTAAATGTTGGTTTACACCTTCAATTTGTATTTTTGTGAGATATCCGGATCTGTCCAGGCCAAAGCATTTCAACAAAATGTGGCTATTTTCAACAATATTATTGATTATAACATTCAAGAGATTGTAACTCTCAGCTTAATACCTCCAGATTTATCAAAATTTGTAAATTATAACATAACGGTTCACCTACCCTGGCTTCCTTAATTTCTTGAGTGCTGTATGTGAAAGAATCCAGAGTAGCAAAATGATTCTTCTGCATTCTGAATGTTTTGCGACTAAACCCTACCCTTGATTTCATTCTGAAGCATTTTGCTGTGGTTTGTTTTTGAAAACTTGGAGTGCGAAATACCCTTTGGCATAGCTCAGTCGGGGATGGGAAAGAAAATGGGAAAGGTGTAAATCAGACTATAAGAAATAGGAACAGGAGTAGGCCATTCAGCCCCTCTAACCAATAGAATCACGGCTGATCCAACAGGAGTGTTGTTTCTTCTACAATAAAGGGAGTGTCCCCAATTCACCTGTAATCATCAAAACAAGCCAATCATGAGGCATGCAAATACATCTCTGACTCTCTGACTAACTCTGGCAGTTCTTGGGTGTTTGAAGACACAGGTGGAAGATTGGTGTTAGGGAACAGGGTTGGGGTGAAAACAAATCAGTCGCCCACACGATTATTCCAGATAGAGCGAGTTGGAGTTTGTCAAATGGCACAATGATAAAGCATTCTATCGTGCTCATTGTACTCAGACCTTGATTTGATTTATCATTGTCACGTGTACTGAGATAGAGTGAAAGATTTTGAATTGCATGTTAATCAGACACATCATACCTTACCTAAGTACATCAGGGTAGTAGAACACAATGCAGAATATAGCATTAAAGCTACAGAGGAGGTGCAGAGGAAGATCAACTCCAATATATGAGAGGTCTGTTTAGAAGTCTGAAAACAGTGGAGAATAAGTTGTTCTTAAATCTGTGATCTGTGTTTTCAAACATTTGTACCTTCTGTCTGATGGAAGAGGGTGGAAGAGAGTATAAATGGGGTGGGAGGGGTCTTTGCTGCTTTTCTGAGGCAATGGGAAGTACAGATGGAGTCAATGGATGGAAGGCTGGTTTGTGTGATGGACTGGAGTGCATTTACAACTTTTTGTTATTTCTTACAGTTTTGTACAGAGCAGTTCCCATACCAAGCTGTGATGTGTTCAGTTAGGATGCTTTCTATCTTGCATCTATAAAAATTAGTGAGAGTCATTGTGGACATGCCAAATTTCCTCAGATTTCTGAGGAGGTAGAGGTGTTAGTGTGCTTTCTTAACTGTAACATCTATGTGGATGGACCAGAATAGATCATTAGTGATGTTTCCTCTGAGGAACATGAAGCTCTCGACCATCTCCACCTCAGCACCATGGACACAGACAGGGGCATGTCCTCCACTCTGCTTCCTGAAGTCAATGGCTAGCTGCTTCATTTTACTGACATTGATGTAGAATTATTGTCTTTAAACCATGCCTCTAAACTACCTATTTCCTTGCTGTACTCTGTCTTGCCGTTGTTTAAAATCGAACCCAAAACAGTGGAGAGTGTTCGGAACCAAACACTCCCATTTTACAAGCCTCATGATGCAGTCAATCACCTTCCCAGCAGGAATCAAGAGACAAAGGTATCCTTGCTCCCCTTGCGTGTTCTGCTCCACCTCTGTTGCATGTCACCTGGTCTTGCAAATCAGAGAGGAAGGAATGTTGTGATGGTGTGTGCTTGAGTGATGTTCCTGCTGTGACCGAATATCGGAAGACACGTGGAAGAAGTGAGAGATGGATGTGAAGCCGACAATAAGTGTTGGGGGTGTTACACAAAGGCACGGGAAATACGAGAAGGAGAAGACCAAACGGCTCATTGATTTTAGGTTTCAACTCCACTTTCCCATATCCCTTAACACACGTGCGACCAAGGGCTTGGAAGTCATTCATTGCTGGAGCATGCATACCCTCTGGGGTAGACAGTTTCAACAATTCACTACCACCTGAAGGAATACCTCCCCATCATGTGACCCATATCAGATAACCATTCCATTGTCTTCATTTGAGCATGAATAGTGGAGTGACAATGTGATATGGATCACTCCCCGCCAAGCACACTTATCTCAAAATGGTTTGCCTGTGAACAGACACCACCGCTGTCAGATACTGTTCATTTTATGAGGGTAAATAAAGTGAAAATAGTGGTCATTGTGTGCATTAAGTCAGCAAGCATGGAAAATTGGAGAAGTATTCTGAGAGAAGGATGTAACTTTTCCCATCCACTTTGTTGCTAATTGTATCCAAGGTATGGATGAAAAAATTATATGATTATAGAGCCTCTCTTTGCTGCTGAGATTGATACTTTTAACATGCCTGAGTCATTTGAGTATTGCGATGAGATTCCCTACAATATAGAAACAGGCCCTTCAGCTCAAGTCCACACCAACCCTCCAGAGAGTAACCCACCCAGACCCATTCCCCTTTACCTTATATTTACCCCTGACTAATGGACCTAACACTATGGACAATTTAGCATGGCCAATTCACCTTCTCTGCACATCTTTGGACTGTGGGAGGAAACCGGACCACCTAGAGGAAACGCACGCAGACACGGGGAGAATGCGCAGTCACCTGAGGCTGGAATCAAACTTAGGTCCCTGTGAGGCAGCTGCGCTGGCCACTGAGCCACCAGGTAAAAACAATGACGGCAGATGCTGGAAACCAGATTCTGGATTAGTGGTGCTAGAAGAGCACAGCAGTTCAAGCAGCATCCGAGGAGCAGCAAAATCAACGTTTCGGGCAAAAGCCCTTCATAACCATGCCACCTCCTTGTAATTCTTTATTCCAAGACCAGTGCACAGATTCATGCGCTAGCCTTCTTGTGCATTCATAACGCACGTTCCCCTGGTGTAGCAAGGTCATGATGTCCTGTGATAATATTTCTGGTGCTCGGAATTGTTTGCTTTGAAAATTACTTGCCATGTTATTCCAAGTTCAGCACTGGATGGCCAAAATGAGCGACTGTTTCTCAGGAACTTTTCTTTTCAACGTTGGGCCGTTTCAGGATCATGGCTTTTTTTGCAACTCTTGTAGCTGCTCAACTTTAGCAGTTGCCGATTCCAAATGTTCACACTGGCTCTGGCCAAAGTATAATAGTGCCAATTTAAAAATGTCTTCAAATTAAGTTTATTCGATTGCAGAACATTTGTTCTACAACAGTGGGAGAAAGGGAGGACTGCAGATGCTGCAGATCAGAGTCGAGGGTGTGGTGCTGGAAAAGCACAACAGGTCAGGCAGCATCCGAGGAGGAGGAAAATCAACGTTTCGGGCATAAGCCCTTCATCTTGATGCAGCACCACACCTTCAACTTCCTCAGCAATGGGTGTGGTTTGAATGTCCTGAACTGTGATGATACTGGAATCTCTGCATATTGCTAGTCATCCTGCTGTTGGACCATTGATATCTAACATGTAGGTGGTGCATTTGGTACTGCAGGGTGATTTAGTGCTAATGTGTGCATTGGTGATCCATTATATGCGAAGAAAAAGTCTCTCATAGACTGTATCACAGAGAGTTACTTGCTGAGGTACATGTTTTCAAATGCATGGTGGTAATGTGTTGTCATGAGCTTCTGTGTTCAAATTAGCTTTTTACTGTGTATCGAAGTGCCATTTCAAGACATACAATGTTAATCGTGATAAACATCTCAAAGCACCTTAAAGCACTGATATGGTGCTTCTGTTCTTTCATATTCCTGCTCTGCCTTTTGCTTCTATATTCCACGTTTTTCCATCCATTGTCTGTCCAAATTTGGTCTGTGCTTGGGTTGTTTTCATTGGAGAGGAGGACATTTGAGGGTCGATCTGATTTGAGGTGAACAATATTATGAGGGACATGGACAGTGTGGAGGTGGAGTAGCTTTTTTCCCTTAGTCACTAGAGGATATGGGTTCAAGGTTTGGAGGGATGTGAGAAAAAACGTTTTTACCAGAGGGTGTTGATAGTCTGGAATGTGTGGCTGGGATGTTGGTAGAGGAGAGTTGCCTCGCATCTTTAAAAAAGGTCTGGATGAGCGCTTGGCATATCATAACATTCAAGGCTATGGGTCAAGTGCTATAATTAGGTTGAAGGTCAGGTGTTCCTCATGTATCAATGCAGACTTGAGGAGCTAAAGGCCCTTCTGCACCAAATGATTCTATTATTTTATGACGTTTGCATGTGACTACAGCGGAGGCTGGACTGGGGACCTAAAGGGAAGCTTTGGAGGAGCCTCTGCTTCTGTAATTGTCCAGCAGTCAGCTGTTCAAGTGAAAGTGAGGACTGCCAGATGGATGACCAAATTGACCATGGCATCTTAGAGCCGGCATTAGGAGGGAGCAAGGAAACCTTTCGGAATGTAGTAGTGATAGGGAACAGTACAATTAGGGGAACAGACAGCTTTCTATGCAGCCGTGAAATGTATCCTGAAGGGTGTATTGTCTGTCCAGTGCCAGGGTTAAGGACATCTCCTCAGGGCTGAAGATGGAGGGAAGGGATCCCATTTGTTCTGGACTAGGCCAGACCACTCAAAACATTTTTAAGCAGGCAGCCCAGACAATAACTTTGCAATTTGTTTTGGTAAGTGTACAGCAAAAAATACCCAGAGTAAGTTAGCCAGGTTGACTACCAGGTTTTAAAGCAGACAAAAACTTATTCACAAAATTACACAATGAAACACAAACAACAGAATAAAGAACCCTGACAAAACTCAGTCTATCCAAACCAGACTTAATTGTGCTGTTCTGAATGTACACAACAGTCCCAATAAGCAAACCTCCTTAAACACTGTAAAAATAAAACAAAGGCTTAAGGTTGAAGTTGGAAGGGCAGAAGGAGAGGGAGTCTAGCTGCCTGTTTCCACACAGCCCACAGCTAAACCCCCTAACTAGATCTGGACTGAACTGCTCAGCTAGAGAGCTGGCCTCTTGAGTTATACAGGTTACTTCTAAAAACATAAAAGCTTTGGCCTAAAGTCTCCTCTGTTTACACATAAACAAAAAGGCCTTTCATCTCTTGGCCAAACCCAGCCGATTTGGAGCCTGGCCTGTTTATGACCCCTCTGGAAAAAAAACAAGGACTCAGTATCTTTGAGAAAAGGAACAGCTTTTAGAAACCAGGACCAGTTTTGTGACACATTGTTGTCATTTACATTGGACCAAGGACATTGATAGGATTGAAAACGACATTCTGCTGAAAGATTTTGAACAGTTAGGAGCTAAATCATAAAGGAAAACCTCCAAGGTAATAATCTCTGGACCATCTGAGTTGCAGAAAAATTGGAAAAGACAAATAAAATCAAGGAGGTAACTAAAAGATTTGTGTGAATGGATTGGGTTTCAGTTCATGGGACTCTACCACCGGAACTAGGGTAGAAATGTGTTGTTCTTTTAAGTCCGGCTTCACTTGAACTGTGCCGGGACCAACATTCTGACAAATTGAACAAGTCGGACTGTTGAGAGGCCTTTTAAATGGATTGGAAGGAGGATGGTTCAGGGCA
This sequence comes from Chiloscyllium punctatum, assembly GCF_047496795.1. Taxonomy (NCBI): domain Eukaryota; kingdom Metazoa; phylum Chordata; class Chondrichthyes; order Orectolobiformes; family Hemiscylliidae; genus Chiloscyllium; species Chiloscyllium punctatum. The sequence goes on from NC_092744.1 coordinate 16,778,779, forward strand.
AAGACTTACAAAGCAAAAGAATATGGTGACGTTGCAGGGCAGCTCTTCACACTAATCACAACCAGAGTGAACGGCAAAAGAGAGAACGTACCACAACATTGAAGAAAAAGTAAATAGGGTCCAAGGGAGGAAAAAATAGCACGGCAGCAAAATGAATGGCCCTTCGCTTGACTGCACGTGGGATTTGGAACAAACTGAATGAATTAAAAGTACAGTAAAGGACAATGGCAAGGATATTATAGCTGTTACAAAAACAGGCTCACAGAGATTTCAAAGCTGGGAACTAAATATTCCGAGGTATGTGACTATTTGTTTGAAAGGGCTGCTCAAAGGGAAAGAGGGGCCAGGGATGGATTGGTCGGTACAAGATGAAACATGTATGATGTCAAGAAATGATCTTGGATTGGAAGATGTTGATTGGAAGATCCATATTGGTGCAGGGAAGAAATAACAAGGTGAGAAATCATTTCTTTGTGTAATAATTTGGTTGCCTAATAGTAGAAATATTGAATAACAGAGAATAAATCATGTGCTGTTGGTTGCGAATCTTATCAGATCGAATGGATCGGTTGTTTCTAATGGTCTCTCCAATGAGGAATTTGCAATAGTATGTGATGGATGGCAGTCATAGGATGGGGGGAAAGTCTCCGATAGTCTCATAGATGGGTTAACTCCAGGAAAGGTAAGAGAAATAGATAGCTAGTGCAGGAGTCTTTTGTGGCTACAGCTATTTCAAACAGGTATGCTGTTTTGGAAAATGTAGGAGGTGATGGATCCTCAGGGGAACGTAGCACGAACAGCCAAGTTTCTGGTATTGAGACTGGCTCTAATGCAATGAGGGGTTCATCGGGTTCCAAGAGATCAATTGTGTTCTGGGATTCTCTTGTCCGAGGTACAGACAGCCGTTTCTGTGGCCAGCAGCGAAAACTCCGACTGGTGTGTTGCTTCCCTGGTGCCAGGATCAAGGATGTCTCAGAGGGTGTAGAATGTTCTCATGGGGGGAGAGAGGGCAGCAAAAGGTCATTGTCCACATTGGAATCAACAACATTGGAAGGGAAAGTGGAGATTACAGAGACTTTAAGCAAAAATTAATAAAGGAGGTCCTTGAGAGTAGTAATATCTGGATTACTCCCGGTGTGACAAGCTAGTGAGGGCAGGAATTGGAGGATAGAACAGATGAACGCATGGCTGAGGAGCTGGTGTAAGGGAGAAGGATTCACATTTTTGGATCATTGGAATCTCTTTTGGGGTAGAATTGATCTGTACACAAAGGACAAATTGCACCTAAATTGGAAGGGGACTAATATACTGGCAGGGAAATTTGCTAGAGCAGTTCAGGAGGATTTAAGCTAGTAAGGGGGGGAGTTGGACCCAGGAAGATAGTAAGGAAAGAGATCAATCTGAGATGGGTACACTTGAGAACAGAAGCAAGTCAAACAGTCAGGGCAGGCAGGGACAAGGTAGAACTAATAAATTAAACTGCATTTATTTCAATGCAAAGAACCTAACAGGGAAGGCAGATGAACTCAGGGCATGGTTAGGAACATGGGACTGAGATATCATAGCAATTACAGAAACATGGCTCAGGGATGGCAGGACTGGCAGCTTAATGTTCCAGGATACAAATGCTACAGGAAGGATAGAAAGAGAGGAGGGGGAGTAGTATTTTTGATAAGGGATAGTACTACAGCTGTGTTGAGGGAGGATATTCCTGGAAATACATCCAGGGAAGTTATTTGGGTGGAACTGAGAAATAAGAAAGGGATGATCACCTTATTGGGATTGTATTATAGACCCCCTAATAGTCAGAAGGAAATTGAGAAACAAACTTGTAAGGAGATCTCAGCTATCTGTAAGATTAATGGGGTAGTTATGGTAGGGGATTTTAACTTTCCAAACATAGATTGGGGCTGCCATCGCATTAAGGGTTTAGATGGAGAGGAATTTCTTAAATGTGTAGAAGACAATTTTCTGTTTCAGTGTGTGGATGTACCTACTAGAGAAGGTGCAAAACTTGACCTACTCTTGGGAAATAAGGCAGGGCAGGTGACTGAGGTGTCACTGGGGGAGCACTTTGGGGCCAGCGACCATAATTCTATTAGCTTTAAAATAGTTATGGAAAAGGATAGACCAGATCTAAAAATTGAAGTTCTAAATTGGAGAAAGGCCAATTTTGACGGTATTAGGCAAGGACTTTCAAAAGCTGATTGGAGGCAGATGTTTGCAGGTAAAAGGACGGCTGGAAAATGGGAAGCCTTCAGAAATGAGATAACAAGAATCCAGAGAAAGTATATTCCTGTCAGGGTGAAAGGAAAAGCTGGTAGGTATAGGGAATGCTGAATGACTAAAGAAATTGAGGGATTGCTTAAGAAAAAGAAGGAAGCATATGTCAGGTATAGACAGGATAGATCGAGTGAATCCTTAGAGTATAAAGGAAGTAGGAGTATACTTAAGAGGGAAATCAGGAGGGCAAAAAGGGGACATGAGATAGCTTTGGCAAATAGAATTAGGGAGAATCAAAAGGGTTTTTACAAATATATTAAGGACAAAAGGGTAACTAGGGAGAGAATAGGGCCCCTCAAAGATTAGCAAGGCAGCCTTTGTGTGGAGCCGCAGAAAATGGGGGAGATACTAAACAAGTGTTTTGCATCAGTAATTACTGTGGAAAAGGATATGGAAGATATAGAAAGTAGGAAAATAGATGGTGACACCTTGAAAAATGTCCATATTATAGAGTAGGAAGTGCTGGATGTCTTGAAACATGTAAAGGTGGATAGTTCCCCAAGCCCTGATCAGGTGTACCCGAGAACTCTGTGGGAAGCTAGAGAAGTGATTGCTGGGCCTCTTGCTGAGCTATTTATATCATCAATAGTCACAGGTGAGTGCTGGAAGACTGGAGGTTGGCAAACGTGGTGCCACTGTTTAAGAAGGTTGGTAAGGACAAACCAGGGAACTATAGACCAGTGAGCCTGGCATCGGTGGTTGGCAAGTTGTTGGAGGGAATCCTGAGGGACAGGATTTACATGTATTTGGAAAGGCAAGGACTGATTAGGGATAGTCAACATGGCGTTGTGTATGGGAAATCATATCTCAAAAACTTGATTGAGTTTTGTTTTGAAGAAATATCAAAGCGAATTGGTGAGGGCAGAATGGTAGATGTGATCTATATGGACTTCAGTAAGGCGTTCAACAAGATTACCCATGGGAGACTGATTAGGAAGGTTAGACTTCACGGAATACAGGGAGAACCAGCCATTTGGATACAGAACTGGCTCAAAGGTAGAAGACAGAGGATGGTGGTGGAGGGTTGCTTTTCAGACTGGAGGCCTGTGACCAATGGAGTGCCACAAAGATCGGTGCTGAGTCCTCTACTTTCTGTCATTTACATAAATGATTTGGATGCGAGCATAAGAGGTACAGTTAGTAAGTTTGCAGATGACACCAAAATTGGAAGTGTAGTGGACAGCGAAGAGGGTTACCTCCGACTACAACAGGACCTTGACCAGATGGGCCAATGGGCTGAGAAGTGGCAGATGGAGTTTAATTCCGATAAATGCGAGGTGCTTCGTTTTGGGAAAGCAAATGTTAGCAGGACGTATACATTTAATGGTAAGGTCCTAGGGAGTGTTGCTGAAGAAAAAGACCTTGGAATGCAGGTTCATAGCTCCTTGAAAGTGGAGTCGCAGGTAGGTAGGATAATGAAGAAGGCGTTTGGTAAGCTTTCCTTTATTGGTCAGAGTATTGAGTACATGAGTTGGGAGGTCATGTTGCGGCTGTACAGGACATTGGTTAGGCCACTGTTGGAATATTGCGTGCAATTCTCTCCTTCCTATCGGAAAGATGTTGTGAAACTTGAAACTTGAAAGGGTTCAGAAAAGATTTACAAGGCTGTTGCCAGGGTTGGAGGATTTGAGCTATAGGGAGAGGCTGAACAGGCTGGGGCTGTTTTCCCTGGAGTGTCAGAGACTGAGGGTGACGTTATAGAAGTTTACATAATTATGAGGGGCATGGATAGGATAAATAGACAGTCTTTTCCCTGGGGTCGGGGAGTCCAGAACTAGAGGGCATTGGCTTAGGGTGAGAGGGGAAAGCTATAAAAGAGACCGAAAGGGCAACTTTTTCACACAGAGGGTGGTACGTTTATGGAATGAACTGCCAGAGGAAGTGGTGGAGGCTGGCATAATTGCAACATTTAAGAGGCATTTGGATGGGTATATGAATAGGAAGGGTTTGGAGGGATATGGGCTGGGTGCTGGCAGGTGGGACGAGATTAGGTCGGGATATCTGGTCAACATGGACGGGTTGGACTGAAGGCTCTGTTTCCATGCTGTACATCTCTATGATTCTATAATGAGGCCATTTATAATGTAACATATATTGAACATGACGGTACCTTTTCCTCAGTTAAGGATAACTAAAACTGTTCGCAGTATTCTAGGTGTGATCTGACTTTATAGTTTTAGCAAAACCTCCCTACTTTTATTTTCCATTCCCTTTGAAACAACAGCCTATGTTCCATTTGCCTTCTGTATTACCGTTGAACTTGGATGCTAGCTTTTTGTGATTCATAGATGAGAACTCCAAAACCTCTCTCTTGTGAAGCTTTAATCTTCATGTAAATTGAAAAAATGGAAGTGACAGAGGTAACCATGAGAAAGAATTTGTAGAACGCAGTTGGGACACTTTCCAAGAACAATATGCTTTGACTCCAAAAAGGGGTAAGGCTATTTTGGATCTTTCCAGTCATCTGTCCATTGCCACTCATGTACTAAAGAAGGTTTAATAAGTAATTTCAGAGGAAAAGATCCTTTATGAAACACTAACTCTGGCATGGTAGAATTTACGAATATATATTCCTGACTTGTGTGAGAGAATTGAATGTACTGTCACCATGTTTGAAGATGACACAAAAATAGGTGGGAAGGAAAGTGGTGAGAATGAAACGAAGAGTCTACACTGGCTGTATGAAAGGGTAAAAAAGTGGCAAACATGGGAAATTATGAGGTTATGAACTCTGCAGGAAGAATCGAGCAAGTAAATATTACATAATATTACGTCCATGAATCACAAGAAGCTCGGATCCAAGTTCAGCAGGTAATAAAGGAAGCAAATGGAATGTCGGCCATTGTTTCACAGGGGATGGAATAGAAAAGTAGGGAAGATTTTCTAAAACTATGAAGGCAACAGTCAAGCCTTTGTACAGTTTCGATCTCCTCATTCAAGTCAAGATATACAGAGGAACCTCTATCATCTGCATGAGTTGGCGGGCCGTATTTCATTTGGATAACTGATTCAGATAATCGATTTGATCTGAAACAAGGGAAGCCTTACTGATCTAGATTAGAGATTAGATTAGATTACCCACAGTGTGGAAACAGGAAACAAGTCCACACCGACCCGCCGAAGCGCAACCCACCCATACCCCTACACCTAATACTACGGGCAATTTAGCGTGGCCAATTCACCTGATCTGCATATCTTTGGACTGTGGGAGGAAACCGGAGCACCCGGAGGAAACCCACGCAGACACTGGGAGAACGTGCAAACTCCACACAGAGAGTCGCCTGAGGTGGGAAATGAACCCGGGTCTCTGGCGCTGTGAGGCAGCAGTGCTAACCACTGTGCTACCGTGCCGCCCAAATGCTGTGCTCTACTGGAGAGTTTGTTTAAATCTATAGTTTTAATGAGTCTGCTATTTAAACAAACTAATCTTTGCATTCGGCAAATTGCAGGTTAAACTGAGCAGGACTAAACCCTTACCATCACATAAAAATATGAATCCCAGTATTAAACAAAGTCCCAAACAGATTCCACAATCACAAGAGCATTTGTCAGTTTCTGCTGAACTCAGTCTCACGATAGAAAGACAAAAACACCGTCTCCGCCATTTTTGTCATGAAAAAAATGAATGTGATGGGAATAAAACACTAACCCTTGCGTTTTTTTTTAAAAATCCAGTCGTTATTGCTTGAGGTGCTTGTGTTTCTTTGTTTTTGCCAGTGTTTTCACATCTTCAGTCCAGGTAATCCAAATTCACTTTACTCTTTGATGTAATGTCTGTATGGGATATTGAGACCTTGTTCAGATAATCCGAAATTCAGGTTATTGATATTCGCATAATCAAGGATCCTCTTTTCTGGCACTGGAGGCAGTCCAGACGTGGTTCATACGCTGACTCAGACTCGCACAGCGCGGAAACAGACCCTTTGGTCCAACTCATCCATGCAAATGAAGTTTCCCCAAACTAAACAGGTCTCACTTGCCTACTTTTGGCCCATATCCCTCTAAACCTTTCCTATTCATGTGTCTATCTAAAAGTTTTTTTTTCAATGTTGTAACTGCATCTGCATCTACCACTTCCTCTGGCGGTTCACTCCACATCCTGGCCACATTCTTTGTGCAAAGGTTTGCCCCTCAGGCTCCTTTTCTCCTCTCACCTTAAAAAATATGCCCATTTGAACTCTTCCAACCTCCCAATCTTTGCTGTTCAGCTTATTGATGACACTCCTGATTTTATAAGTCTCTCTAAGATCAGCATTCAACCTCCGATGCTCCAATGAAGAAAAGTCCCAGCTTATCTAACCTCTCCTTCTAATTCAAACCCTCCAGTCCCAGTCACAACCAGGTAAATCTTTTCTGAACCCTCTCCAATTTAATAATATCCTTCCTTTGGCAGGACAACCAGAAGTATAAGCGGCACTCAAAGTGGCTTCACCAATGTCCTGTAAAACCTCAACATGACATCCCAATTTTTCTACTTGATGGCCTGAGCAAATGCATTCTTAACCATCCTGTCTTCCTGTGATACAACTTTTCAAAGAATGATGTAACTGATTGCCTAGGTTTCTCTGTTCGACGATACTACCCAGGGCCCTACCATTAACTGTACTAGTCATGCCCTTGTTTGTTTGGTCAAAATGCAATGACTCTCATTTCTCCAAATTGAACTCCATCTGCCACTCCTCAGCCCATTGGCCCAATTGCCTCCTATATTCTCTTTCCAAATCATTTATATAAATGGCAAACAACAGTGGACCTGGCATCGATCCCAGTGGAACACTGCTGGTCACAGGCTTCCAGTCCGTAAAACAACCATTCACTACCATCCTGTGTCTCTTACTGTCAAGCCAATTTTGTATCCAATTGACACTTTCCCTGAATCCCATGTGATCCAACTTTACCAATCAGTCTACTGTATGAAACCTTGTCAAAGGCATTCCTAATGCCCATGTTGGCAACATCTACCACTCTGCTCTCATCTCTCTTTTTGGCTACATTCTCAAAAGACTCCACCAAGTTTTTGAGACACGATTTCCCAAAGCTATCCTGCATATCACTTATCAATCTTTGCCTCTATAAATGCATGTGGATCCTATCTGTCAGAATCCACTCCACCAACTTACCCACCGCTGATGTCAGTCTCAGCAATCTATATAGTTCTCAGGCTCTCCTTACAGCTTTTCTTCAATAAAGGTACAACGTTAGGCACCTTACAGTGCTCCAGCTCCTCACCTGTGGCTGTAGATGATACAAATTTGTCTGCTAGGGGGCCTGCAATTTTGACCCTAACTTCCCACATCATCCTAGGATACACTTGATCAGGTCCCAGAGGTTTATCCACATCCATGTTTTTAAGACCTCCAACACCTCCTCTTCTGTAATGTGGACCGTTTTCAAAACATCAATACTTATTTCCCCAAGTTCCTGAGCCTCCATGTCTTTCTCCACAGTAAAACTAACGTGAAATATCCATTTAGTATGTCTCCCGTCTCCTGTGGCTCCACGCATAGATTCTTAGGGGATGTGTTAGTATAGGTGCATAAGGGTTGTTTCCCTTCTGGGAGATCTAAGACCAAAGGGCATTATCTCAGAGTATGGGATCACCCACATTGCACAGAGATGAAAAGGAGTTTCTTCTCTGAGGGTAGTGGAACTGTGGAATTCGTTACCACAGAGGCATTTGGAGATTCAAGGATCATTAAGGAGATTCAAGGCTAAGATAGACAGATGTTTAATCAGTAAGGGAATCAAGAGTTATGGAGAAAGGACAGGAACATGAATTTGAGAATTATCAGATCTTTGAAAAGTGGAGCACCATTCAATGGACTAGAACATAGAACATAACCGCTCAGTACAGGCCCTTCGGCCCTCAATGTTGTGCCGACCTGTGAAACCGGTCTCGAGCCCATCTAACCTACACTATTCTATTATCATCCATATGTTTATCCAATGACCATTTAAATGCCATTCGTGTTGGCAAATCCATTACTGTTGCAGGCAGTGCGTTCCACGCCCTTACTACTTTCTGAGTAAAGAACCTACCTCTGACACCACTGTCCTATATCTATCACCCCTCAATTTAAAGCTTTGTCCCCTCGTGCTAGACATCATCATCTGAGGGAAAAAGACTCTCCCTGTCCACCCTGTCTAATCCTCTGATCATCTTGTATGCTTCTATTAAGTAGCATCTTAACCTTCTTCTCTCTAGTGAAAACAGCCTCCAGTCCCTCAGCCTTTCCTCATAAGACCTTCCCTCCATATCGGGCAACATCCTGGTAAATCTCCTCTGGACCCTTTCCAAAGCTTCCACGTCCTTCCTAAAATGCAGCGACCAGAACTATATGCAATACCCCAAGTGTGGCCACACCAGACTTTTGTCCGGCTGCAGTATGAGCCCATATTTTCTGCAATAGCCTATTCATGGGGAGCCTTACTGAAATCCATGTACACCATGGGCGGCACGGTGGGCGGCACGGTGGCACAGTGGTTAGCACTGCTGTCTCACAGCGCCTGAGACCCGGGTTCAATTCCCGCCTCAGGCGACTGACTGTGTGGAGTTTGCACGTTCTCCCCGTGTCTGCGTGGGTTTCCTCCGGGTGCTCCGGTTTCCTCCCACAGTCCAAAGATGTGCAGGTCAGGTGAATTGGCCATGCTAAATTGCCCGTAGTGTTAGGTTAGATGTAGATGTAGGGGTAGGGGTATGGGTGGGTTACGCTTCGGCGGGGCGGTGTGGACTTGTTGGGCCGAAGGGCCTGTTTCCACACTGTAAGTAATCTAATCTAATCTAATCTAATCAATTCAACTGTTTTACCCACATCCACCTGTTTGGTCACCTTTACAAAGAACTCAATAAGATTTGCGAGTAGGTTCTTGACTCAGTGGCTCCGAAACTCAATCCCTCTACCAATAAAAGCTAACTCACCGTAAGCCTTCTTTACAATCCTATCAACCTAGTTGGCAACTTTCAGTGAACTGTGCACATGGACACCAAGATTTCTCTGCTCATCCACACTACCAAGAATCTTACCATTAGCCCAGTACTCTGTATTCCTGTTACTCTTCCAAAGTGAATCACCTCACACTTTTCTGCATTAAACTCCATTTGCCACCTCTCAGCCCAGCTCTGCAGCTTATCTATGTCTCTTTGTAACCTGCAACATCCTTTAGCACTATCCACAATTCCACTGACTTTAGTGTCATCCACAAGTTTACCAACCCATCCTTCTACAGCCTCATCCAGGTCATTTAAATAAATGGCGAATAGCAGTGGCCCTAAAACAGACCCTTGCAGTACACTACAAGTAACTGAACTCCAGGATGAGCATTTCCCATCAACAACCACCCTCTGTCATCTTTCAGCTAGCCAACTTCTGATCCAAACTGTTAAATCACCCTCAATCCCATGTCTCTGTAATAGCCTACCATTGGGAACCTTATGAAACGCTTTACTGAAATCCATATACACCACATCAACTGCTTTACCCTCATCCACCTGTTTGGTCACCTTCTCAAAGAACTCAATAAAGTTTGTGAGGCATGACCTTCCCTTCACAAAACTGTGTTGACAATGCATAATCAACTTATTCCTTTAGAGATGATTATAAATCCTATCTCTTATAATCCTTTTTAAATCCTTGCGCACAACTGAAATAAGGCTCACTGGTCTATAATTACCAGGGTTGTCTCTACTCCCCTTCTTGAACAAAGGGACAACATTTACTATCCTCCCATCTTCTGGCACTATTCCTGGAGACAATGAAGACATAAAGATCAAAGCCAAAGCCTCTGCAATCTCCTCCCTGGTTTCCCAAAGAATCCTAGGCTAAATCCCATCTAGCCCAGGGGACTTATCTATTTTCACACTTTACAGAATTGCTAAAAACCTTCTCCTTATGAACCTCTATCCCGTCTAGTCTAATAGCCTGTATCTCTGTATTCTCCTCGACAACATTGTCTTTTTCCTGTGTCGGGGCCTATTTCTGTTTCTGTGTTTTGTGGTCTTATGTTCCTGGACATCTGCTGTCCATTTATCCTGCACACAATTTACTTTTACCAGAAAGCACTTCAACCTGAAACTGTTTAACACGTGTTTAAGTCTTTCATTCATCACTGGACTCTTGAGGTTTTTGTCTGTCTGACCTAACTTGTAATCTTTTAATCTTGACGTTTATCTCCAGATTATTTTTGGATGTGTCTGATTTTCTATGAAGACTACGGTGAAGCCCATCTTTGCTGATGGCACTGTGGATTTTCAGCATCTCTTCTTGGGACTATTTAATACTTGATCTATAAAATAAACATGCATATGTAGTTTGAACTTAGTCATTCACAGAAGGTATCATTGGCTACTCCTGTCCTTAATTAAGTGTTTGTCTTCCGCCTGACTTGTCACTTTGACCTGATGCAGTGACACTTCAATGGTGTGAACTCCCAGCAGGACTCTCGACTGACTGTATATTACTGCGTCTCCTCCTCTCCTGTGTTGGTCCTGACAGTGGGACAAGGCAAAGCCTGGGATAGTGATAGTGTTATCTGGGGTGATTTCGTGAGCATGCCTCTGTCAGGTGGTTGCTTGACTAGTCTGTGAGACAATTCTCCCACTCGTTCCTGGGTATTTGTAAGGAGGACGTTGTAGGGTTGGGTTTATTGCATGCCATTTCTAGTGTCTGGGTTGATGTCACATGGTCTCTCTGGTATCATTCCCTTTTTAGAGAGAATTGAGAAGTTTTGTATAACTCTCTGGACCCTTTCAGAGGGCAGTAGAGAGTCAATGACATTTTTATGATTCTAGAGTCACATGGAAGCGAGCAATTTGCGTTCCCTGAAGAAAACCGTTGCGTTTTACAGCAATCAGTTCATGGTCATCATTAGACTCTTCTTTGCAGATTTTTAATGAATTCAAATTTGTGTCTGACATGGTGAGTTTAGAGTCCAGGTCCCCAGATCATTACCTGGGATTACCAGCTCAAAGACTATATCACCATGGGATCATGGCAAATTGAACTGGAAGAGGCTTCACAATGGTCTCCCTGACTGGATGCACCTTAGGGTCTTAAAAGAAGTAGCTGCAGCAATACTGGATGCACTTTAATAATCTTTGAAAAATTCCAAAGGTCCCAGAGGCTTGGAAAGCTGCCAATGTAACAACTTTACCTGAAAAGGAACGGAGACGAAACAGGTAACTACAGTCTCGTTAGCGTCATGTCTGTTATTGAGAGAATGTTAGAGTCTGTTATAAAGTATGTAACAGCTAAGCATTTGGAAATGCATTAATCAGCATGGCTTCATGAAGGGGAAATCATGCCTGAGAAAATAGTTGGAATTCTTTGAGAAGTTAACAAGCAGGTTAGATAACGGGAAGCAATGATTGAATATATTTGGTTTTTCAGAAGGCATTTAATAAAGGACAATATGTTAGGTTGCTTAGTAAGATCAAAAGTAGAAGATTAGCATGGAATGCAGATTGGTTAACTAACAGAAAACGGGCCGTTAGGATAAGGGGTGACCTTTTCAGAATGGTGTAAGCTGTAACTAGTGGTAGGCCAAATGGATCGGTGCTGGAACTACAATTATTTATAATGTATGGATTTCTGACTTGGATGAGGGAAATGGATATACTGGCACCAAAAATCTAGGCAGAAAGAAGGAAGAGATTCTGCTGAGGGAGTATGAGCAGCTCGGGGGCTGAATTAAAAAGCAGAACCAAAACAGTAATCATCTTGAGATTACCACCTAAGACACAAACTCACCAAAATTAAAGAGTTAAACATTGGGCTCACAGATTGCTGTGAGCCCAATGTGTACAAATTGATGGGACTTTGGCAACTATACTGGGAAAGAGGGAGCTGACACAATGGGATCGGCTCCATGTGAATCATGTTGGGACAAGAGTTCTGGTGAATCGCATAACCGGATCATAGAACCCCTACAGTGTGGAAACAGGCCATTTAGCCCAACAAGTCCACACTGACCCTCTGAAGAGTCACCCACCCAGACCCATTCCCCTACCACTCTACATTTCCCCTAATGCACCCAGCCTAGGGCTGTGGACAGGGCTTTAAACTAAATAGTGGGGGAGGGGTTCAGTTACATGGAAAATTATGGAAAAAAATGTAAAAGAATGGGGGGGTGGGGTGGGGGGAGGGCTCAGCAGGCTTTATTACGGTTTCCAGAACAAGTAATGGAACAGAGAATATGGAAAGGCTCAGTTTTCTAACATTAAGTATAGCAGGCGACAACTATGAAAAGCAGACAGTCAACGCAGGACTGAGGGTTTAGTACTTGAGTATATGCAGTATATGAAACAATATGACTCGAAATATCAATTCTCCTCCTCCTCCTCCTCAGATACTGCCTGACCTGTTGTGTTTTTCCAGCACCACACTCTTCGACTCTGATCAATCCAGCAGCTGCAATCCTCACTTTCTCTTAGTTGATTGGAACCTCACTGTAAAGCCTGTTCCAAGGATGCCTACCTTGAAGTTCGACTCCTCCCTCTACAAGGATCTTACTCTCTCTCTCACTGCACCCCCCAGGTCCTCTCCTCTGCCCTGAAACTCTTCAGCCATGTCCTGAAGCAGACTCACTACCACAGCTACATCTCCTTCCTCAGCATCTGCCTACGGAACCAACTGATCCCGCCCGGATTCCAGATTACATTGTTCCCGTGTGGTTGCAGGGTAATGTGGATTTAATCTGTTTCCTCATTTTCCCTCTCTTCCCCGCCCGCCCCCCCCCATCCCGGCCACTTATCCCAGTCCCAAACCTCCAACTTGACACTGCCCCCCTGACCTGTTCCTTCCTTCCCTTCCCTTCCCTTCCCTTCCCTCCCTCCCTCCCTCCCCTTATCCCCTCCCTCCCCTTATCCCCTCCCTCCTTATCCACCTCCCCTCCCCTCCTCCCCTTCCTCCTTATCCCCATCCCTCCTCCCCTCCCCTCCTTATCCCCTCTCCTTCCCTCCCTCCTTATCCCCTCTCCTTCCCTCCCTCCTTATCCCCACCTATCCCCTCTCCTCCCCTCCCTCCTTATCCCCTCCCCTTCCTCCTTATCTCCTCCCATCCCTCCTTTCCTTCCTTATCCCCTCCCATCCCTCCTTTCCACCTTATCCCCTCCCATCCCTCCTTATCTCCTCCTTATCCCCCCATCCCCCAATCCCTCCTTATCCCCTCCCATCCCTCCTTATCCCCTCCCATCCCTCCCATCCCTCCTTATCCCCTCCCGCCTCCCATCCCTCCTTATCCCCTCCCGCCTCCCATCCCTCCTTATCCCCCCGCCTCCCATCCCTCCTTATCCCCTCCCATCCCTCCTTATCTCCTCCCATCCTCCATCCCTCCTTATCCTCATCATCCCTCCCATCCCTCCTTATCCTCATCATCCCTCCATCCCTCCTTATCCTCATCATCCTCCATCCCTCCTTATCCCCTCCCATCCCTCCTAATCACCTCCCATCCTCCCTTCGTCCTTACCCGCTCCCATCCTTCCTTATCCCCTCCCATCCTCCATCCTTCCTTCCTCCCTTCCTCCCTTCCTCCCTTCCTCCCTCCCTCCCTTCCTCCCTCCCTTCCTCCCTCCCTTCCTTCCTCCCTTCCTCCCTCCCTCCCTTCCTCCCTTCCTTCCTTCCTTTCTTCCTTCCTTCCTTCCTTCCTTATCCTCTCCTTCCTTCCTTCCTTCCTTATCCTCTCCATCCTCCCTTCCCTCCTCCCTTCCTTCCTTATCCCCTCCATCCTTCCTTATCCCCTCCCATCCTCCCTTCCTCCCTTATCCGCTCCCATCCTCCCTTCCACCTTATCCCCTCCCTTCCTCCCTTATCCCCTACCATCCTCCCTTCCTCCCTTATCCCTTCCCTTCCTCCTTATCCCCTCCCATCCTCCATCCCTCCTTCTCCCTTCCCATCCTCCCTTCCTCCTTCTCCCCTCCCATCCCTCCTTATCCCCTCCCATCCTCCATCCCTCCTTATCCCATCCCATCCTCCATCCTTCCTTCTCCCCTCCCATCCCTCCTTATCCCCTCCCATCCTCCATCCCTCCTTATCCCCTCCCATCCTCCATCCCTCCTTATCCCCTCCCATCCCTCCTTATCCCCTCCCATCTTCCCTTCCTCCCTCCCTTATCCCCTCCCATCCTCCCTCCCTCCCTTATCCCCTCCATCCTCCCATCCTTCCTTCCTCCCTTCCTTCCTCCTTAGCCCCTCCATCCTCCCTTCCTTCCTCATTTTCCTCCCTTCCTTCCTCCCTTCCTTCCTTCATTCCTCCTTATCCCCTCTTTCCTTCCTCATTATCCCTTCCTCCCTTCCTTCCTTTCTTCCTTCCTCTTATCCCCCTCCATCCTCCCTTCCACCTTTCCTCCCTTCCTCCCATCCTCCTTATCCCTCCCATCCTTCCTCCTTATCCCCTCTTTCCTTCCTTATTATCCTTCCCTTCCTTCCTGCCTTCCTTCCTCCTTATCCCTTCCTCCTTATCCCTTCCTCCCTTCCTCCTTATCCCTTCCTTCCTCCTTATCCCCTCCATCCTCCCTCCTCCCTTCCTCCTTATCCCTCCCTTCCTCCTTCCTCCTTTCCTCCCTATCCCCTCCATCCTCCCTCCCTCCCTCCTTCCTTCCTTCCTTCCTTCCTTCCTTCCTTCCTTCCTTCCTTCCTCCCTTCCTCCTTATCCCCTTCCATCCTCCCTTCCTCCTTTCCTCCCTTCCTCCCATCCTCCTTATCCCTCCCATCCTTCCTCCTTATCCCTCTTTCCTTCTCATTATCCTTCCCTTCCTTCCTCCCTTCCTCCCTTCCTCCCTATCCCCTCCACCCTCCTCCCTCCCTTCCTCCCTCCCTCCCTTCCTCCCTCCCTTCCTCCCTTCCTTCCTTCCTTCCTTCCTTCCTTCCTTCCTTCTTTCCTTATCCTCTCCTTCCTTCCTTCCTTCCTTATCATCTCCATCCTCCCTTCCTCCTCCCTTCCTTCCTTATCCCCTCCATCCTTCCTTATCCCCTCCCATCCTCCCTTCCTCCCTTATCCGCTCCATCCTCCCTTCCACCTTATCCCCTCCCTTCCTCCCTTATCCCTACCATCCTCCTTCCTCCCTTATCCCTTCCCTTCCTCCTTATCCCCTCCCATCCTCCATCCCTCCTTCTCCCTTCCCATCCTCCCTTCCTCCTTCTCCCCTCCATCCTCCTTATCCCCTCCCATCCTCCATCCCTCCTTATTCCTCCCATCCTCCATCCTTCCTTCTCCCTCCCATCCCTCCTTATCCCCTCCCATCCTCCATCCTTCCTTCTCCCCTCCCATCCCTCCTTATCCCCTCCCATCCTCCATCCCTCCTTATCCCCTCCCATCCCTCCTTATCCCCTCCCATCTTCCCTTCTCCCTCCCTTATCCCCTCCCATCCTCCCTCCCTCCCTTATCCCCTCCATCCTCCATCCTTCCTTATCCCTCCATCCTCCCATCCTTCCTTCCTCCTTAGCCCCTCCATCCTCCCTTCCTTCCTCATTTTCCCTCCCTTCCTCCCTCCCTTCCTTCCTTCCTCCCTTCCTTCCTTCATTCCTCCTTATCCCCTCTTTCCTTCCTCATTATCCCTTCCTCCCTTCCTTCCTTCCTTCCTTCCTCCTTATCCCCTCCATCCTCCCTTCACCTTTCCTCCCTTCCTCCCATCCTCCTTATCCCTCCATCCTTCCTCCTTATCCCCTCTTTCCTTCCTTATTATCCTTCCTTCCTTCCTGCCTTCCTTCCTCCTTATCCCTTCCTCCCTTCCTCCTTATCCCTTCCTTCCTCCTTATCCCCTCCATCCTCCTCCTCCCTTCCTCCTTATCCCTCCCTTCCTCCCTTCCTCCCTTCCTCCTTTCCTCCCTATCCCCTCCATCCTCCCTCCTCCCTTCCTTCCTTCCTTCCTTCCTCCCTTCCTCCTTATCCCCTTCCATCCTCCCTTCCTCCTTTCCTCCCTTCCTCCCTTCCTCCTTATCCCTCCCATCCTTCCTCCTTATCCCCTCTTTCCTTCCTCATTATCCTTCCCTTCCTTCCTCCCTTCCTCCCTTCCTCCTATCCCCTCCACCCTCCCTCCCTCCCTCCCTTCCTTCCTTCCTTCCTTCCTCCCTTCCTTCCTCCCTTCCTTCCTCCCTTCCTTCCTTCCTTCCTTCCTTCCTTCCTATCCCCCTGCATCCTCCTTTCCTCCCTTCCTTCCTTCCTTCCTTCCTTCCTTCCTTCCTTCCTTCCTTCCTTCCTTCCTTCCTTCCTTCCTCCCTCCCTCCCTCCCTCCCTCCTTATCCCTTCCTCTTATCCTCCCTTCCTCCTTCCTTCTTTCCTCCTTATCCCCTCCTTCCTCCCTTCCTTCCTCCTTCCTTCCTCCTTCCTCCTTATCCCTCCCATCCTCCTTATCCCCTCCATCCTTCCTTCCTTCCTCCTTATCCCCTCTATCCTTCCTTCCTTCCTTTCTTCCTTCCTTCCTTCCTTCCTTCTTCCTTCCTTCCTTCCTATCCCCCTGCATCCTCCCTTCCTCCTTTCCTTCCTTCCTTCCTTCCTTCCTTCCTTCCTTCCTTCCTTCCTTCCTTCCTTCCTTCCTTTCTTCCTTCCTCCCTCTCTCCCTCCCTCCTTCCTTCCTTCCTCCCTCCCTCCCTCCCTCCTTATCCCTCCCTCCTTATCCCTTCCTCCTTATCCCTCCTTTCCTCCCTTCCTTCCTTCCTCCTTATCCCTTCCTTCCTCCCTTCCTTCCTTCCTCCCTTCCTTCCTCCCTTCCTTCCTCCTTCCTCCTTATCCCTCCCATCCTCCTTATCCCCTCCATCCTTCCTTCCTTCCTCCTTATTCCCTCTATCCTTCCTTCCTATCCCCCTGCATCCTCCTTTCCTCCTTTCCTTCCTTCCTTCCTTCCTTCCTTCCTTCCTTCCTTCCTTCCTTCCTCCCTCCCTCCCTCCCTCCCTCCCTCCTTATCCCTTCCTCCTTATCCCTCCCTTCCTCCCTTCCTTCTTTCCTCCTTATCCCTCCTTCCTCCCTTCCTCCCTTCCTTCCTCCCTTCCTTCCTCCTTCCTCCTTATCCCTCCCATCCTCCTTATCCCCTCCATCCTTCCTTCCTTCCTCCTTATCCCCTCTATCCTTCCTTCCTTCCTTCCTTCCTTCCTTCCTTCCTTCCTTCCTATCCCCCTGCATCCTCCTTTCCTCCCTCCCTTCCTTCCTTCTTCCTTCCTTCCTTCCTTCCTTCCTTCCTATCCCCCTGCATCCTCCTTCCTCCTTTCCTCCCTTCCTTCCTTCCTTCCTTCCTTCCTTCCTTCCTTCCTTCTCCCTCTCTCCCTCCCTCCCTTCCTTCCTTCCTCCCTCCCTCCTTATCCCTCCCCCCTTATCCCTCCCTCCTTATCCCTTCCTCCTTATCCCTCCCTTCCTCCCTTCCTTCCTTCCTCCTTATCCCCTCCTTCCTCCCTTCCTTCCTTCCTCCCTTCCTTCCTCCCTTCCTTCCTCCTTCCTCCTTATCCCTCCCATCCTCCTTATCCCCTCCATCCTTCCTTCCTTCCTCCTTATCCCCTCTATCTATCCTTCCTTCCTTCCTTCCTTCCTTCCTTCCTTTCTCCTTATCCCCTCCCTTCCTCCCTCCCATCCTCCCCTCCATCCATCCTCCCTTCCTCCCTTCCTCCCTCCCACCCCCTCCCCCTCCTCCCTCCCCTCCTTCCTCCCTTCCTTCCTTCCTTCCTTCCTCCTTATCCCCTCCCTCCCTCCATCCTCCTCATCCCCTCCATCCTCCATTCCATCCTCCTCCTCCCCTCCTCCCTCCCCCTCCGTCCTCCCTCATCCCCTCCATTCTCTCTTCCTTCCTCCTCATCCCTTCCTTCTTCCTCCTCCCCTCCTTCCTCCCCTCCTCCCTCCCTCCCCTCCTCCCTCCCTCCCTTCCTCCCTTCCTCCCTTCTTCCCCCTCCCCTTCCTCCCTCCCCTTCCTCCCTCCCCTTCCTCCCTCCCCTTCCTCCCTCCCCTTCCTCCCTCCCCTTCCTCCCTCCCCTTCCTCCCTCCCCTTCCTCCCTCCCCTTCCTTCCTTCCTTCCTTCCTTCCTTCCTTCCTTCCTCCTTATCCCCTCCCTCCCTTCCTCCCTCATTCCCTCCTTCCTCCCCTCCTTCCTCCCCTCTTTCCTCCTCCTCATCCCCTCCTTCCTCCTCCTCCCCTCCATCCTCCCTTCCATCATCCTCCTCCCCTCCTCCCTCCCACTCCATCCTCCCTCATCCCCATCCATTCTCTCTCTTCCTTCCTCCTCATCCCTTCCTTCTTCCTCCTCCCCTCCTTCCTCCCCTCCTTCCTCCCCTCCTTCCTCCTCACCCCCTCCTTCCTCCCTTCCTCCCTTCCTTCCTTCCATTCCCCCCCCCTTCCATCACCCCCACTTCCATCCCCCCCCCCTCCATTCTGTTCCATTCCCCCCCCTGTTCCGTTTCCCCCCCGTTCCATTTCCCCCCCCGTTCCATTCGCCCTCTTCCATCACCCCCCTCCTTCCATCACCCCCCCTTCCATCACTCCTTCCTTCCTTCCTTCCTTCCTTCCTTCCTTCCTTCCTTTCTCCTCATCCTCCCTTCCTCCCTCCTTATCCCCTCCATCCTTCCTCCTTATCCCCTCCTTATCCCCTCCTTATCCCCTCCTTATCCCCTCCTTATCCCCTCCTTATCCCCTCCTTATCCCTTCCTTCCTACCTACTTATCCCCTCCATCCTCCACTCTGACCTATCACCTTCATACCCACCTTCCTCTACCTATTGCATTCCCAGGTATCTTCTCCCCAGCCCCAAGCCCCCCTCCCATTTATCTCTCAGCCCCATTGGCCCACAAACCTCCTTCCTGTTGAATGGCTTATGCCAAAAACGGCAACTCTCCTGCTCCTTGGATGCTGCCTGACCTGCTGTGCTTTTCCAGCACCACACACTTGACTCTGATCTCCAGCATCTGCAGTCCTCAACTTTCTTCTTTATGAACGTACGCATCTTATTGACAGAACAGGCGGATGGGACAGCGGGGGCAGGGTTGCCTTGTTAGTAAGAAGTGAATTTAAATTGAATGCAAGAAGCGATAGAGAGTTGGAAGGCTTGGATCCTGTGTGAGTAGAGTTGAGGAACTGCAAAGGAAAAAAAGACCCTGATGGGAGTTATGTACAGGTCTCCGAGGAGTAGTCAGAATGTGAGGAAAAAATAAATCAGGTGATAAAAAAGGCATTTAAGAAACACACTATTGCAATAATCAGGGAGAACTTCGATGTAAGGGTGGAGCTAGGAAAATCAGTGTGGGGGCAGATCTGATGAAAAGAAATTCATGGAATGCCTATCAGATGTTTTTTTTTGGAGCAGCATCTGGTTGAGCCCATTGGGGAGGAGGGAGTTCTGGACTGGGTGATGTGTAATGGAGCAGACGTGATTCGAGAGCTTAAGGTGAAGGAGCAGCTTCTGGTGAGTGACCATAATAAGATAGAATTCACCCCGCAGTTTGAGGGGGAGGAGCTGGAATCCGATGTAACAGGATTACAGTTAAGTAAAGGTAATTACAAAGATCGAGGGAGGAGCTGGCAAGAGCTGGTTGGAAGGGGAGCCGATCAGGGAAGATGGTGGAGCAATGGCAGAGATTTCTGGGGGTAATTTGGGAGATACAGCTGAAATTCGTCCAAAGGTAAAAGCAACGCACTAAGGGGAGGATGAGGTAACTGTGGCTGACAGGGGAATTCAGGTACAGTATAACAACAAAAGAAAATGCAACAAATGTGGCGAAGATTAATGTGAAGCCAGAGGATTGGCAAGCCTTTAAAAAGCAACTGAGAATAACTAAAAAAGTAATAAACTGGGGAGAGGATGAAATATGAGAGTAAGCTAGCTAGTCATATAAAAGAAGATTGCAAGACTTTTTTTTAGACATTTTAGAAGGGAAGACCGAGACAAGAGTGGACATTGGATCACTGCAATAAGAGGCTGGAGAAGTAGTAATGGGGAACAAAGAAATGACAGGAACTGTATAAATACTTTGCATCAGTCTTCACAATGGAAGACACCAGCAATATCCCAGAACTTCAAAACAGTCAGGAGCAGAGGTGAATGAAGTGGCCATCACAAAAGAGAAGATGCCAGGGTCACTGAAAGATTTGAAGCCGGATTAGTGGCTTGGACCAGTTCCTCTACACCCAGAGTTCTGAAGGAGATACCTCAGAAGATTGTGGAGGCATTGCTGGTGATCCTTCAGGAATCACTGAAGTCAGGATGCATCCCAGAGGACTGGAAGATGGCTTTTGTAACACCCTTGTTTAAGTAGGGGGGGTCAGGCAGAAGACAGGAAATTATAATTTGGTTAACCTGACCTCAGCTGTTGATAAGATATTAGAGTCCATTATTAAGGATGAGATTGCAGAGTATTTGGTAATGCATGGTAAAATAAGACTGAGTCAACACGGCTTCATCAAGGGGAGGACATGTCTGACAAATAAATTAGAGTTCTTTGTGGAGTTCATGTGTAAGTTAGACAAAGGAGAGCTAGTGAATGTGATCAATTTGGATTTCCAGAAAGCCTTTGACAAGGTGCCGCACAGGAGGTTGCTAAATATGATAAGACCCCATGGTGTTAGGCAGGTTACTGCCATGGGTAGAGGATTGGCTGAACGTAGATAGTGGGGTAAAGGGGTCTTCTTCAGGATGGCATCCGGTGACTAATGGAGTTCCACAGGGGTCGGTGTTGGGACCACAACTATTCACATTATGCATTAACAATCCGGATGAAGGAATTGAGGGCATTGTTGCGATATTTGTAGATGACAAAAAGAAAGATTGAGAGACATGTACTGTTGAGGAAGCTGGGAGGCTGCAGAAGAACTTGGGCAGGCTAGGACAGTGGGCAAAGAAGTGACAGATGGAATGTAATCTGAGAAAGTGTGAGATTATACACTCTTGGTAGGAAGAGTAGAAGTATAGACTATTCTCTAAATAGAGAAAGGATTTGGAAATCTGAAGCACAAAGGGATTTAGGCATTCTCGTTCATGGTTCTCTCAAGGTTAACATGTAGGTTCAGAAGTTAAGACGTTGACAGTTAAGAAGGCAAATGCAACGTTAACATTCATTTGAAGAGGGCTAGAGATGCACAGCTGATGCTATAAAGATTCTGGTCAGACCGCATTTAGAATATTGTGAGCAGTTTTGAACCCATACCTGAGGAAGAATATGCTGACGTTGGAGGGTTCCAGAGGAGGTTTACGAGAATGATCCCAGGGATGAAGGGCTTGGCATATCAGGAGCGGCTGAGGACTTTGGGTCTCTACTCGATGGAGTTCAGAAGGATGGACAGGGATTTCTCATTGAAACATAAAGGAAACTGAGGCCTGAATAGAGTGGACATGGAAAGAAGTTTCCAACAGTTTAAGAGACTACAATCCAAAGAAACAGCCTTTGAATGAAGGAATGACCCTTTTGAACTGAGATGAGGAGGAATTTCTTTGTAAGACAGAGCATGGTGAATCTGTGAAAAATTGTCACTGCCACAGAAGACTGTGGAGGCCTAGTCATTGAGTTTTTTTTTTGAAGTCACACATTGAGTCATAGAGATGTACAACACAGAAACAGATCCTTCGATCCAACTCGTCCATGCCGACCAGATATCCCAACCCAATCTCATCCCACCTGCCAGCACTCAGCACATATCCCTCTAAACCCTTCCTATTCATATACCCATCCAGATGCCTTTTTAAATGTTGCAATTGTACCATCCTCCACCACTTCCTCTGGCAGCTCATACCATACACGTACCACCCTCTGTGTGAAAACGTTGCCCCTTAGGTCTCTTTTATATCCTTCCCCCTCTCACCCTAAACCTATGCCCTCTAGTTCTGGGCTCTCCCACCCCAGAGAAAAGACTCTGCCTATTTATCCTATCCATGCCCATCATGATTTTATAAACATCTACACAGTTACCCCTCAACCTCTGACACTCCAAGGAAAATAGCCCCAGCCTATTCAACCTCTCCCTACAGCTCAAGTCCTCCAACCCTGGTAACATCCTTGTAAATTTTTTCTGAACCCTTTCAAGTTTCATAACATCTTTCCAATAGGAAGGACACCAGAATTGCACACAAAATTCCAACAGTGGCCTAACCAATGTCCTGTACTGCTACAACATGACCTCCCAACTCCTGTACTCAATACTCTGACCAATTTTTGCAAGGTTTGTGAAGGTTTGTAGCTCAGGTTGAGGTTTAGGGTATAGGTTTGCTCGCTGAGCTGTAGGTTTGATATCCAGACGTTTCATTACCTGGCTAGGTGACATCATCAGTGGCGACCTCCAAGTGAAGCAAAGCTGTTGTCTCCTGCTTTCTATTTATATGTTTGTCCTGGATGGGGTTCCTGGGGTTTGTGGCGATGTCATTTCCTGTACGTTTTCTGAGGGGTTGATAGATGGCATCTAGATCTATGTGTTTGTTTATGGCGTTGTGGTTGGAGTGCCAGGCCTCTAGGAATTCTCTGGCATGTCTTTGCTTAGCCTGCCCCAGGATAGATGTGTTGTCCCATTCGAAATGGTGGTTTTTCAACAGCATACCCATGGGATCTCCACTGCAAAGACTAGAACAAACAGCCCTACCAACCATCAAACCAAAAATCTGGGTTTGCTACGTAGATGACACCTTTGTCATCACAAAATGAAACAAGATAGAAGAGACATTTAAAATCATCGACAACACCCTCACAGGCATAAAGTTCACCAAGGTGGAAGAAACCGACAACAAACTCACATTCCTGGACATCACAGTCGAAAGAACGGACAATGGAGAACTACAAACCTGCGTATACAGAAAACTGACAAACACTGACCAAATACTTAACTACACCAGCAACCATCCCAACACACACAAACTAAGCTGTATTAGAACACTGTTCCAACGAGCTACATCACACTGCAGCACAGACGAACTTCGGAAAACAGAGGAGAACCACCTATACAACATATTCAAGAAGAACGGATACTCAAAAAATACAGTCCGCAGATTCCTCAAGAACAAACCATGACAAACACAGTCAGAAACCCTAACCACCTTACCATACATCAAAGAAGTTTCAGAAATGACAGCCAGACTACTAAGACCCCTCGGAATCCTAGTAGCACACAAACCCACCAACACTCTCAAACAAAAACTAACAAACTTAAAAGATCCAGTACAACCCAGGGACAAAACCAACGTCATCTACAAAATTCCATGCAAGGACTGCCACAAACACTACGTAGGACAAACAGGAAGAAAGTTAGCCACCAGGATACACGAACACCAGCTAGCCACACGACCCTCTCTCCCTCGTAGCCCTGCACACGGATGAAAAAAACCACCATTTCGACTGGGACAACACATCTATCCTGGGACAGGCTAAGCAAAGACATGCCAGAGAATTCCTAGAGGCCTGGCACTCCAACCACATTGCCATAAACAAACACAGATCTAGATACCATCTATCAACCCCTCAGAAAACGAACAGGAAATGACATCACCACAAACCCCAGGAACCCCATCCAGGACAAACCTATAAATAGAAAGCAGGAGACAACAGCTTTGCTTCACTTGGAGGTCACCACTGATGATGTTACTTAGCCAGGTAATGAAATGTCTGGATATCAAAACTACAGCTCAGTGAGCAAACCTACACCCTAAACTCTAACCAATACTCTGGCCTCACCAGAAATGCCCGTGAGTCAATATTTATGACCTAACTCTTCAGAGGGCAGGTAAGAGTCAACCACATTGATGTGGGTCTGGAGTCACATGCAGACCAGACCAGGTAAAGATGACAGTTTCCTCCCCTAAACGGCATTAGTGAACCAGATGAGTTTTTCTGTTAATCGGCAATCGTTTCATGATCACCATTAGACTTTTAATTCCAGATTTTTTTTATTGATTTCAATTTGATTTATTATTGTCACATGTACCTCAGTACAGTGAAAGGTTTTGTTTTGTGTGCAGTACAGGCAGATTATTCCATATAAAGTACATTAGAATAATAGAACAAAGTGAATAACACAACGATACAACTGTAGAGAAGATGCACAAAGAGCGAGATCAACATTACATTTAAATTTAAAGACTTCCATTCAGAAGTCTAATAACAGGGAAGAAATTGTTCTTAAATCGGTTGCTTTTATTAGATAACGGGCCCAAATCTGTTCCTGTGCGACCTGATGCTATACAAGAATCACTCAATACAAATAACACTTAAATTGTTGTTGATGCAATCGCACTATAGCCAACATCCATTTTAAAAGTTTGCATTTGCGAAACAACGTCCCCTATTCATCAATCTCTTTACAGTGAATTCGCATTGATGAAACTTGCTTTACAGCAGAATGACCTGTAGAGTGAACAGATAGGGCGGCATGGTGGCTCAGTGGTTAGCACTGCTGCCTCACAGCACTAGGGACCCGGGTTCAATTCCCACCTTGGGCAACTGTCTGTGTGGAGTTTGTACATTCTCCCCATGTCTGCGTGGGTTTCCTCCCACAGTCCAAATATGTGCGCACCAGGTGAATTGGCCATGCTAAATTGCCTGTAGTGTTAGGTGCATTAGTCAGAGGTAAATGGGTCTGGTTGGGTTACTCTTTGGAGGATTGGTGTGGGCTTGTTGGGGCTGAAGGGCCGTTTCCACACTAGGAAATCTAATCTAATCACATTTTGAATCCCTAACCTCAGCAAAGGTGTGTTGGCATTGGGGGCAGTGCAAGTAAGTTTCAAGAAGCTGATCTTGAAACTTACTTGAAACCTCTCCTTTATAAGAACTGTCTTATAAGGAGGAGTTGAGCTGGTTTGGCCTGAGCACATTAGAGTTTAAAAGAATGAGAGGTGACTTTATTGCAAGATTCTTAGGGAACTTGACAGGGAAGATGTGGAGAGATTGCTTCTCCTTCAAAAGATGCCTGGGACCAGAGGGTATAATCTAAGCATAAGGGAAGACAGAGATGAAAAGGAATGTGTTCTCTCTGAGGGTAGTGAATCTGTGAAATTCTTTACCACCGGGGGGGCTGTAGGTGATGGGTTGTTAAGTATATTCAAGGCCAAAATAGACAAACTAGAATCAGTAAGGGAATGAAGGGCGATGGGGAGAAGGCAGGAAAGTGGATTTGAGGATTAGCAGCTTAACTGATCTCGTTAAAATGGTGAAGCAAGTTTAATGGGCTGAATGGCCTACATCTGTTCCTACATCTATGGTCTTATGTGGGAAAGAAGTGGCAAAAGTCTAGGGAAGAGGAGGTCATTGAATTCCTGCAGCATCTGGTGAAGGATTTGTGATCCATCTGGTCATAAACCCGTCCATCCTGATCCTGCCTGCTGGGCAAGAGGCTACTTTTTACTCTGAGGTCTGACATTGTATCTACAATTGGACAACAATATCCCAAATTGCACTGTGTCGTGAGTCCCCTACACCCCACTCACCCACTGAACTGTGTAATTTATAATCCGAAATGGCAGGTCAAAGTGGGTTGCTAAATTTTTAATTCGCCTTCAAGGATGGGTCAGGTCTGAGTCAGGTTGGATTTCATAGTACTGGTAAGGAAGTCCACAGAGGGGAAGATGGATGGCCAGGATGAGAAAGATGTAAGGTTCAAGAATTTGGTATTCTTTTTATACAATGGAAAATGCAATCTTTTAAGTTCATCTTTTTCAGGGATCTAATTGTGAGATGCACTGCTGTAAGAACATGATCTTGCTCTATAAATGGGAATTAAACTCATGCGAAGCTGTTCTGCTTTGGTTTCCTTGTAACTTACATTTGTTAGTTTCATTATGACATTGACAAATCTACTCACATATATTCGTAAATGTGGGTGAAGATTTTAAATCTTATGAATGAGGGATTATGGCTTCATTGAGATAATACAGACAAATAGATGGCATGGCTATCTGAATAAACCCTGTGTGTATAGACCTGCCCTTTGTGAGTCCTTATTCAGAATGGTCTGTCTAGTATCTAGATGGATTCTATGTTCAGGCTATGAGTGGTCAAAAGTGCTTCAGGCAGATTCTATAGCAGTGAAGGAGGGTGAGCTTGCAGAAGAATGGGTGCCTGGTGACATTGGTGAAATATCTGGGAGGAAGATTGAACTCTTTTCAAACACTCATATGGAAGATACCAGGATAATGCCTTAGACTTCCCCTTTGCTCTGGTCAAATTTGGTCAGTCCAAATAATTCTTATCAAGACAACAATGTGAAAGGCATTGGCACCATTTGTGTTCATATCTCTCTCAGGTATGGGCATCCAAGAATAGCAGTTGGACTGGGGCAACATGAAACATTGGCTTAACTAGAGCCACAACAGTGAGGTCCCCCCATTGTGGCTAAGATCAGCTAGCCAGGAAAATCATGGTCACCTATGCCAATCAGTGTGACACTTTGTCAACGGAAATTGATGGGTCAACAGGACATTGGAAGCAGAGTGTCAAAAATTATTGATCTTTAGATGAGATAAAGACCTTGAGGCTACTGAGGAAAGCAAATTGTACCTGAAGAACACATAAGCAGGTGTGAAGAAGAGGTAAGGCATGGAGGTGGAACTTGAATAACTAATTGGTGGTAGAATTGCTGATGAATGAACTGTCATACTTAAAGCTGAGCTAAGGCCCAAAAAGAACATCAGGCTCTGAGTTTTCTTTTAATTCATTCAGAGGATGAGGATGTTGCTGTCTGGGCAGCATTTATTGCTCATCCCTAATTGACCAGAGGGCAGGTAAGAGTCAGCCACCTTGTTGTGGCTCTGGAGTCACATGTAGGCTTAGGGTGGCAATTTTCTTCCCTAAAGGACATTCATGAACAAAATGGGTTTTTCCCTAAAAATCAGCAAGGGATTTATGGTCATCGTTAGATTCTCAATTCCAGATGTTTATTGAATTCAAATTCTACCATCTGCCGTGACAAGGTTCAAACTCTGGTCCTAAGAACATGACCTAGAGGCTCTGGATTATCAATCCAGCAATAATACTACTCGGGCCATCTGTGTGATACTTTACTCATTCAATTAAGTTGTGAGTGCTGTGTTGGGCACTAACGATTTGGATTAACAACAGTTCACTTGCACCTGAATTCCCGAAGATATACAAACAAACAAGGCACAGACATGGTGAGCCAAAGGGTGTGTCAGACTCTATGACTGTGAGAATAGGCCTCTTGGGCCTTCAAGCCTGCTGAATTAGATCATGGTAGATCAGAATTTAACCTCAACTCCCACCTGTCCTCGATAATTGTTTCCCCCTTTGGTAATCAAGAACCACACATGAAATTTTAGCCATGCAGAAGGTGTCACATTTCAAAACTGCAGCTCATACTTCTTCAGGAGCTGCAGTAATGTCAGATCCTAAGACATATTGTTTTTGTCTGTTTTCTTTAACAGAGGCTGGTATCCCGTCATCAACTTGAAAGGGTTCAGAAAAGATTTACAAGAATGTTTCCAGGGTTGGGGGATTTCAGCTACAGGGAGAGGCTGAACGGGCTGGGGCTGTTTTCCCTGGAGCGTCGGAGGCGGAGGGGTGACCTTATAGAGGTTGACAAAATTGAGGGGTATGGATAGGGTAAATAGACAGTCTTTTCCCTGGGGTCAGGGAATCCAGAACTAGAGGGCATAGGTTTATGGTGAGAGGGGAAAGATATAAAAGAGACCTACGGGGCAACGTTTTCACAGAGGGTGGTACGTGTATGGAATGAGCTACCAGAGGAAGTGGTGGAGGCAGGTACAATTGCAACATTAAGAGGCATTTGGATGGGTATATGAGTAGGAAGGGTTTGGAGGGATATGGGCCGGGTGCTGGCAGGTGGAACTAGATTGGGTTGGGATATCTGGTCGGCATGGACGGGTTGGACCGAAGGGTCTGTTTCCATGCAGTACATCTCTATGACTCTATAAGTCACCCTATATATACCTGTGGCTGGCTGTGTCAACTAACCTGAACTGAGGAAACTCTGAATCCCCTGTTTATATATTTTATTATCCCCACAATATCACTGCACAGCAGTCAAGCTTATTTTCCCTCCTTTTTTTATTGCCTCTGGCAACAAGTGACAAATTAAGTTTCTAGATCAGACCCTAACCACTTTTTGCAGTTCCTAACATTTTTCCGTTATACTTCCATCAATGGAAATCAGATAAAACTCCAAAGAATAATCATTTTCAGACCATCAGCTGCTCTTAAGGGTGGCATGGTAGCTCAGTGGTTAGCACTGCTGCCTCACAATGCCAGCGTCCTGGGTTCAATTCTGTGTGTATGTGTGTCATTTGCACATTCTTACCGTGTTTGCGTGGATTTCCTCCAGGTGCTCTGGTTTCCTCCTTTGTTCCAAACATGTGCAGGTCAGGTGGACTGGCCATGCTAGATTGCCCATAGTGTTCAGGGATGTGAAGGTTAGGTGCATTAGTCAGGGGTAAATGTATAGTAATAGGGCAGGGAGGTGGGTTACTCTTTGGAGGTTTGGTGTGCACCTGTTGGGCTAAATGGCCTGTTTCCACACTGTAGGGATCCTGTGATTGGCCATGCTAAATTGCCCCATAGTGTCCCAGGATGTGCAGGTTAGTTGGATTACCTATGATAAATGCGGGGTTACAAAGATGGGGTAGGTCTGGATGGGATGCTCTTCAGAGGGTCAGTGTAGGCTTGATGGGCCAAATGGCCTACTTTCACACTGTCGGAACCCTGTGATTTGGAAGGAAACAAAACAGACAGCGAGCAGGCACACTGTTTCACGTGGGACACATTTGATGAATGCAGAGGTTCAGAGCTCCTGTTGACTAACCTCATTTCTGAGCCCAGATGGGATCATTTCCAGCTGGTGCTTGCCCAGTGGAAAACTGCACTTCACCAGCGGCACCTTCAATCCATTTGTGATTTATCATTTGCTTAACAAAACCGTCAGCTGCAATGCCAAGCAGTCTGGATTTTGCAGAGGTGTTCCAATAGAAGGCGAGAAGGCATCGTTTCTTTGTTTTGTCTGTGTGCCGTTCACTGACAGGAAAACCCCTCGGGTACCCTGGCGAAAGTTGATGATTGACAACCCAGTGTTTCTGAAGCAACTGGCTTTTTTTTTCAAAGTTGTTGATTTCCAAAACAGAAGAAAAGAAATTACAGGCATGGCAGCATTCAAATATTGATTCAACTGATCCAACCCCTCCTCCCCACCATCCAAAATCTTTAGTTTTCCTTTTGTTTCAAATAATAATCATGTGGGGAACATTGCTATGGATACCTGAGCTAACAATAGCCAGCTTTCCCTGACATATCTATCCACATGAGGCAAGAATAGCCATAGACTGCCAATATAAAGATATTCACAGCCCAAATCCAGCTCAAAATAAGAACTTTTTTTGCTTTCCTTGAAAGGAAAGAAATATATATCATGGAAAAAGACCCCTTTTTCTTTATGCAGAGAACTGCACCCCTCCCCGTTCCTTTTCCTTGTCTCTATAAACATGTCCTCGCCAAATATATATGTCCCATGCAACCATTCGAATGCAATACTGATTCTAATTCCACTAGATGGTGCATTCCAGATTGTGACAAATTGCTGTCTAAAATCCAATTTCCCCTCATCTACCATCTGGTTCTTTTGCTAGTTACTTTATATTTCTCTGTAGAACAACCTTCCAGTCATTGGAACCAACTTCCCTGTTTTGTCCCGATAAAACTGTCACGAGCAGGGTCACCTTTTTTAACTTTCTCTGCTTGAAGTTCATCCTCTGGGCACTCCACAAGAGGACAGTGTCCTTGTCTGAAACAAAGCAGTCAAACGTAAATTTATCTCCATCAGCGATTAATAAAAATTAAGAAATAATTTCTGGATGAGACTCACTTGTGGAAATTAATTTTGGCTTTTTATTTAGAAAGGGAAATGAATTATTCCTAGTACTGCCCAATGTGATTGTCTAATTTGTTAAGGTGTGACTAGCATCCTGATTTACTTCCAAAAGGTCCTTTTCCTGTTTGCACAATTCTAATGTTTGTCTGTCCCCTTTTCGAACAAGTATGGTTTTCGGGTATAACTAATCCCCACTTCATGATTACTGTTTGTCACTATTCGAATCAGCTGCCACTTTTAATAGTGCACAACTGCAAGTGCACCTCAAAAATAATTCATTGGTGCTGAGGGCAAGAAAGACAATATGAAGTTGCAACTCTGTCCTTGATGTGTCCTTCTTCCAAACCCAATGACTTGTTAGTGCAGCATTTGAATATCACTGAGAGGGAGACATGTTGCAAAGCTCATTCCTTCTTTCTGTCATCAGGATAAGCTCAAGAAGGACAAAATGCAGACCATCATAGCAATTTGTACTAAAGGAGCAAATAGCACTGATGGTTGGCAATTCTACAATGCTGGAGGCATCAATGGGAAACAACACCCAATCATATCCAGCATCATCATCTCTGCAAATGAAAGGGCTATGCTCAAGCCTTGTACCTATTTAATATGGCCTGGAGCTTGGGGAGCCTCTTGCTTTCTCCACAGCAACACCTAGATCAATCAATGCCAATCAATCAGGCCCCTTTTTCTCCTGTGATCTGAATTGTTATGATTGTTTGATATTTGACATTTTTGCATTTCTCCAGGTGAGTGCAAGATGATGCTGGCAATGTCTGCAATATCTGTCTGTATTCAACAGCATTACAGTACTAATCTCATGGTTTAATGCACAGTCACTTACACCAGTACATTTTGTTCCAGGATCTTGGAATCTCTTTCACCTGTAACGCATTAGTGAAGGAGGTGATGGGGTAATGGTAATGTCATTGCGTTAGTAATCCAAGGGCAATGGGGAGACAAATTGAAATCATCGCCACAGCAGATGGTGAAACTAAAGTTCACCAAAGCACATGTAGACTTCCAGGGGAAATTGACATCCATGCAACTATTGTTAGAAAAAGCATGTCTGTTTTCACTAGTGTCCTTAATCTGTCATCCTTAATGGAAAAAAAACAACATGCAAGAGGAACTCCACATGTGTGGACAGAAAGTTAATGTTTTCAATCTGATGTCACGGTCTCTTTCCTCAGATGCTGCCAAACATGCTGAGTTTTTCTAGCACTTTCTGTTTTGTTTATATTTTGGATTTACACCATTTGCAGTATTTGCTTTGAATAAAACCGCCGCCCTTATTTGATCTGGTTGTCATGTGACTTCAGCCCTCTGGGCATCTGGAGATTGACAGAAATCCTGGTTAAGCTTGTGACACTCCAATCCCATGAGATTTTGTCAAACTAAGCTCAGTGTCCAGTGAAAAATCCTCTGGCACTTTCACAGCAAACCCTTTGCAATTCCTACAGGTTAATATTATGTTATACGGATAATGGGAATTGGATCATTCTAGGAGTATGAACTTCAGTGTTCAGATATGACCGCTTGTGAATGTGACTTATCTGTGCATCAATTGCTTTCAGGTTTGGTATGTTTTGCATTGGGTTTGATGGTCTTTCACTGTTATGATATTTTTGTACACAGTTACTGTCAGAAATAAGAAGGCAATTGAACACCAAATCCAGAAATTGTTGGAAAATCTCAACAGGTCTGGCAGCATCTGTGGGAAGAAGTTGGAGTTAACTAATTCAAAATTTAGACAAGTGTATATTTTGCGTGGAAGAGCCAGTCACCTAAATGAATTTTTGGTCAAAACTCCAAATTAACTAACACCTGTAAGAGCCGGAGGCTTCGCGAATATCCTTATCCACAATGGTGGGAAAGCCCAGTACATTAGTGCAAAAGACAAGAGTATTGCAAGCATTTCAACCCTATTCAGTTCAAAGTACTGAATGGATGATCCACTCTGGGCAGTTGCTGAGATCCCTCGAGTCACAGATGTCAGTATTTGGCCAGTTGTATTCACTGTTTGTGATATAGAGTACTGACCGAAACAATTGGATACAGCAAAAGCTATGAGCCCTGATGCCACCCCAACAATAGTAATAAAATCTGATGGATTAGCTTTTCCAGTACAGTTCCAAAGTAGATAATGCAGAACATTGCCCAGGGCTGTCCCATCCATAAAAACAGGAAAAATATAATTTGGCCAATTACATCCCCATCGGTCCACGCTCAATCATCTTCACATTAATGGTAAAATGGTTAGTGTCGTTGACAGTGCTGTGAAGCTGCACCTACACAATAACAATCTGCTCCGTGATACTCTGAGTTCGATCAGGTCCACATGGCTCCTCACCTCATTAAAATATAGAAAGAAGAGTTGACCTCAAGAGGTGAGGTGACAATGATTTGCAGCGTTGACGTTGTGGGTTCTGAAGATGGGTCACTGGACCTGAAATGTTAATTCTGCTTTCTCTCCACAGATATTGCCAGACCTGCTGAGTTTTTCCAGCAATTTCTGATTTTGTTCTAGCATCTGCCTGTTCTTTGTTATTTTTGAGAATGGCTGTCCTTGACATGAGGGCAGCTTTTGATTGAGTATGGAACCAAGGAGCCCTGGCAAAAGGTAACTTAATGTGTATTGGGGGTAAGCTCGCCACTAGTACAAAGAGAAATGGTTGGAGCAGTTGGAAGGCAAGTTTCTTCATAACATCATTACAAGAGTTCCTCATCTCAGGAGTGTGATGTAGTACTCTCCAGCTGTGGGGTTGAGTGCAGCTCCAACAACACTTACAGTATCTCACTCTGTCCAAAATAAAACAGCTGATGTATTTTGCAAACCTTAAATGTTCACTCCCTCCAATCCTAATACACCATGGCAACAGTATGAACCTATATTACAACTGTGGAGGTGGCACGGTGGCTTAGTGGTTAGCACTGCTGCCTCACAGCTCCAGGTACACGTGTTCAATTCCAGCCTCTGGCGACTGTCTGTGTGGAGTTTACACATTCTCTCTGTGTCTGCATGGATTTCATCTGGGTGCTCTGGTTTCCTCCCCACAGTCCAAAGATGTGCAGGTTAGGTGAATTGGCCTTGCTAAGGTGTCCATATTGTTCAGGATATGTAGGTTAGGTGAGTTAGTTAGGGGTAAATGTAGAGCTGTAGGGTAGGGGAATGGGTCTGGGTGGGTTACTCTTTGGAGGATACTTGAGGATTTGTTGGGCCGAATGGCCTGTTTCCAC
Source organism: Chiloscyllium punctatum (assembly GCF_047496795.1). Taxonomy (NCBI): domain Eukaryota; kingdom Metazoa; phylum Chordata; class Chondrichthyes; order Orectolobiformes; family Hemiscylliidae; genus Chiloscyllium; species Chiloscyllium punctatum. The sequence goes on from NC_092744.1 coordinate 16,812,071, forward strand.
TCTGTAGGGATTCTATGAAATCATGAAACCTCCTCTAGCAACATCACCACATCTGCCACCTCAAAGTACAAGGGTTGCAAGTACATGAGGATATGACGACCTGCAAGTTGCCTTAACCCACAACAACCTGACTGCAAATATATTGCTGTCCCTTCATTATCACTGGGTCAAACTCCTGGAATTCACTCACTGCTAGCATTATTGGTGTGAAGGTAAAGTCACCAGAGTCTTGCCATACTATAGGGCTGCTGTCCCATTAGAGAGACAGGATTGGTGGTGGTTTAATCTGAGGATCACTACACCTCCAGCAAGAGGAAGAGATTGAGAAGGAGAATCCTTCTTGATAATGTCATGTGGCACAGAAATTGAGCCCATGATGTTGGCATCATGTTAGACTGCAAGCCAGCTATCCATCAACTGAGCTAACCATCTGTTGCCCCAAAATGGTCTACTGTGGCTCAAGAAGATAGTGCATCACCACCAGAATGACCATTAGGGATGACCCAGCCAGCAGCACCCATATCCCAGTGAGCCTGACGTCAGTGATGGAAAGTTTTTTGGAAGGAATTTTGAGAGATCTACATACATTTGGAAAGGCAAGGAAATGTTTAGGGATAATTAGCATGGCTTTGAATGTGGGAAACTGTGTGTCTCACAAATATCATTGAGTTTTTTGAAGAGGTGACCAAGAAATAGATGAAGGCAGAGCGTTAGACATTACCTACATGGACATTAGCAAGGCCTTCAAGTTCCCACATGGTAGACTGATTAGTAAGGTTTGATCACATGGGATCCCGGGAGAGTGATCAATTCTTTACAAAATTGGCTTGATGGTAGGAGGTAGAAGGTGGTAGTAGAGAATTGTTGCTCAGACTGGAGGCTTGTGAACAGTGGTAAGCTGTAAGGATCGGTGCTGGGTCCACTGTTGTTCATCATTTATATAAACGGTTTGGATGAGAATATATGAGGCATGGTTACGGGATCTTGATCAACTGGGCCAGTGGGCAGAGGAATGGCAGATGGAGTTTAGTTTAGATAAACTTGTGGGTTGCATTTTGGTAAGTCAAACCAGAACAGAAATTACACAGTTAATGTTAGGGCCTTGGGGAGTGTTGTTGAACAGACAGACCAAGGGGTGCAGGTACATAGTTCCTTGAAAGTGATGTTACAGGTAGACAGGGTGCTGAAGAAGGCATTTGGTATGCTTGTCTTCATCAGTCAGAGCATTAAGTACAGGAGTTGGGATCTCATGTTAAGGCTGTACAAGACGATGGTAAGGCTGCATTTGGAGTACTGTGTACAATTCTGATCATCTTGCTCTAGGAAAGATGTTATTAACTTGGAAAGGGTGCAAAAAAGATTTACAGGGATGGTCCTGAGACTGGAAGGTTTGAGTTATAAAGGAGAGGCTGGGTAGGCTGGGACTGTTTTCTCTGGAATGTGGGAGGCTGAGGAGTCACCTTATAGAGGTCTCGAAAATCATGAGAGGCATGGATGAAGTGAATAGCCAAGGTTTTCTCCCCTAGTGCAAGTACAATTGCAACATTTAAGAGGCATTTGGATGGGTATATGAATAGGAAGGGTTTGGAGGGATATGGGCCGGGTGCTGGCAGATGGAACTAGATTGGGTTGGGATATCTGGCTGGCATGGACTGGTTGGACCAAAGGGTCTGTTTCCTTAATGTACATCTATATGACTCTATAGGTCCAATACTAGATGGCATAGGTTTAAGGTGAGAAGGGAAATATATAAAAGGAATCTGAGGGATAACATTTTCACACAGAGGGTGGTGCATGTGCAGAATGAGCTGCCAGAGGAAGGCTGCATAATTACATTTAAAAGACATTTGGGTAAGTACACGGATACGAAAGGTTCTGAGGAATATGGACCAAATGCAGGCAGATTGGACTTGTTCAGTTTGGAAACCTGGTCAGCACAGACAAGTTCGGCCAAAGGGTCTGTCTCCATGTTGTATGACTCTATGGCTTGGGCGACTTCTGTGTGGAGTTTGCACATTCTCCCTGTCTCTGCGTGGGTTTCCTGTGGGTGCTCCAGATTCCTCCCACAGTCCAAAGATACGCAAGTTAGGTGGATTGGCCATGCTGAATTGCCTCTAGTGTCCAGGGATGTACAAGCTCGGTAGATTAGCCATGGGAAATGTAGGAGTTACAGGGATAGCATAGGCTGTGGGTCTGGGTGGGATGCTGTTTGGAGGGTTAGTGTAGACTGAGTGGAATCTCCTGCTGTAGAGATTCTGTGATCCTATGACTCTAAAAAGTGGACATGTAGTTTCACTGTGATTTATGCCTGCAGCAAGGTCAGACTTTCTCTCTATTGTAGACTGGCATTAACCGTTGGCGCGTGTGCCTTGGCTCAGTGTGGCAATTCTTTTTTTTATTTCAGATTTCACCTGCAGCTCAGCAGGTTGTAAGTCTGAGTTGTCTTTCCAAATGCTTAAATGCAAAATGTGTCTTTTTTGTGTAATACTGAGGGAACAGTGCACATTTAGAAAGTGATTTGTGTGGAAGAGGCCTTAAATCAAGGCTCTGTCTGTCCTCTCCGGTGGACTGGGGGAGAATTTTGCAGATGAAGCGGGCATTTTGTCCAGTGTCATGGCAATGTTATCCCACAGCCAAAGTTTCTAGTGAGTGATAAGCTGCTCATTATCAAATTGCTGTGTTTGTAGGAGCTTTCTAGGCCATAAATGACAATTGTGTTTATTCCAAAATTCAACGTCCTCTTCAAGAGTACTTCATTGTCTGTAACACACTCTAGCCCGCCTGACATTACGAAAGGTGCTCCATGAAAGGAAACCTATTGGTTTCAACAGCGTATTAATGAGGATGAAGAAACAGACTAATGTTTCACGGGGAAGACTGTGTTATTATCAATGTGCTTGCCTGTGAGACCATTTGAAGCAGAATCTGTGGTTATTTTCAAAAGGGCATTGGATTATACTTGAAAGGGAAATATTTGCAGGGCCATGTGCCAAGAGCAGGGAGGAGGTGGATCTAAAGATATGTCACTTCCAAAGAGCCAGCTCAAGCTCGGGCTTAATGCCATTATGTGCTGCATTATTCAATAATTCCAGGCTGTGATGGACAGGGTTTTTATTCCCCGTGCCTGAAGATTGGTCTTTCCACAAACTGTTGGATTACATCTCAATTGGAAATAGAGTTAAAAGTGTGATGGCGCAATCTTGTGGTGTCTCACGATACCGTGGCTACAACTGACTGCAAATAAGAAGCATGATAGTAAGGAGCTTGTCCTATCGATAGCTCATCTGTCAGTGCATTATTGCAGGACATATGCTGCATGTTCTAGGCCAAATTAAACTGGAATTGTGTCCCAACATCCAGTGAAAATTGCAAGAAATATTGTTAATAGCACTCTTAAGACAATCTGGTAATTCTATTCCAAAAATATGGATTTATCATTGGTGAAATCTCAACATCTGCAATCTGCTTAGACTTTTGAAATTTTATAATTTGTTACATTGTTGTTATGGCTGCCATATATTTCATGCTGTTTAGCTTTCTCTGCAATTGTTTTACTCACCTGTTCACAACCCAAGCCTTGTCAGAGAAGTGGAATATTGTATTTCATTTTATTTAGTTTCAAACCATTCCACTATTGACAGGGTGTAACCCATGCTTTGAGAATTACTCTGGAAAAATGTTTTCCATAAAATAAATACTTTAATATTCGGGTTGCAAATATCTGAGGATCTTCTTAAAAGTTATTAAACTTCTACACTTATTACATTTATGTACTTTTGCATTAGATGAAACAACATTACGATATGGTGGCTTCAATATAAAATAATGTGCCAAGGTACTGCAAAGAGATGTAATCAGAAGAGAACTGAAACAAAGAAGGAAATATTAGAAAACAACAAATACTGGAGATCACAGCAGGTCAGGCAGCATCTATTGAGAGAGCAAGCTAACACATCAAGTCTAGATGACTCTTCATCCAAGCTGAAGTGAAATGTTAAGAAGGCAGCATTTATGCTGAAGTGGAGGGGTGGGGGTGATGGGGTGTAGAGTGCTGAGAGAGAAAGGCTGTTGATAGTGCAGATTAAGAGATCGGAATGTGAGAATGGCAGAACAATGGTGTGTCTCACTGCCCGACTTGAAAGGTAGACAAGCAGGAGGCTGGAAGAACACAGCAAGCCAAGCAGCATCAGGAGGCGGAGAAACCAATGTTTTGGGTATAACCCTTCTTCAGGACTGGGGGTGGGGGTAAGGGGAGCTAAAGATAAAGCGGAGGGGTGGGTTGTGGGTGGGGAGGGGGGGGGCGGAGTGGTAAGGCAGTGATAGATGAGCACAGGTAAAGGGTACCACCTGGTTGGTCAGTGGGAGAAATGAATCAGAGTGGGAGCTGGAAAGAGAGGTCAATTGGAGGAATGAAAGGGAGGGGGTGGGACTGGGAGGGGAGTCAGGGGATGGGAAGGGAGTCTATTTTAAATTGGAGAACTCAATGTAGATGGGTTTTGGATAAAAGTGGGTGTTAGAAAAAGGGTGAAAATAAAGAGAGACCGAGGAAATGAATAAGTGGTGGCATTTTCCTATTAGGCAGGAGTTTGAGTCAAAGGCCCTTCCTAAAAACTGGAGCACAGAATCTAGGCCATCACTCCAGTGCAGCACTGAAGAGGTGCCATCTTTCAGCTGCTGAGATTATACTGAGGACCTAGTTACATCTCTCAGGCAGATGTAAAATACCCAATGCCACTATTTTGAAGACGAGTGGAGAAGTTCTCTCTGATCGTCTGGCTGACATTTAGTCAATATTTATCCAAAAAAGTCAAACCGATTACCTGCCTTCTTTTCTCATTGCATTGTCAGACATTGCAAAATTGTCTGTCACATTGTAGTAGTGACTGCACATTTAAGATTAGAATCAATTGATTAGATTAGATTAGATTACTTACAGTGTGGAAACAGGCCCTTCGGCCCAACAAGTCCACACCGACCCGCCAAGGCGCAACCCACCCATACCCCTACATTTACTCCTTACCTAACACTACGGGCAATTTAGCGTGGCCAATTCACCTGACCTGCACATCTTTGGACTGTGGGAGGAAACCGGAGCACCCGGAGGAAACCCACGCAGACACAGGGAGAACACGCAAACTCAACACAGTCAGTCGCCTGAGGCGGGAATTGAACCCGGGTCTCTAGCGCTGTGAGGCAGCAGTGCTAACCACTGTGCCACCGTGCCGCCCAAAATTGGTTGTAAAATGGTTTCGGGTATTCTGGTGTCAAGAAAGAGGCCACCTAAATCCAAACTCTTATATTGTTTAAAGAAAATCAGACGTAAATAAATTAAACTGAATGCAATAGAGTACCTCCATCGATGCCTTGTTTATGTCTACATTTTCCTTAACTACTGTCCTTGGCAGGCCATCTCCAAAACTGGAAACAGGACATATAATAGAACCCTCCTTTTGAATCGCAGGAATTCATGACTAAGCAGTGTGACCTTTATTAGTGCTGGGAATGGGAATTCCCTAGAATTCCCAAATGATCAGATGAGATTGAGCCAAGGAACTTTTTGTGAAAGCCAATTGTGCTAATTGATTCAAATCAGGAAACAAAAAGACAATGTATGCATTGAGCTAGAAAAGACTCCAATTGATCAGCCAAAAACCAGAAAAAAAAAGCTGCTTGAAGATTTGGTTCAGCCCCAGTATTTTGCAAATATGTCACAAGTCAAGACAGAATTAAATATTTCGTTCGCACCATCTGCTGCTAAGTTCCAAACTTCCACCACAAACATAAATGTTACATAATCAGCTGGCAATGGATGTGAAAAACCGTTTCAAGTGACAGGCAAAAGTTGTGTTTAATTGAATCAAATCAAAATTATAACATAATCCCTTAACCTGCCCTATTTAACGTGGTGCATTAGTCACTGCTACTGCCCCGAACGTCTGAAGAGGAAGTAAAGTGTTTGGATGTTCCACTGGTGGCAGAAGGGATGGAAATAGTCTTGGCAAGAAAGGGAAAGTTTTCCGTTGCATTCTCAAATGATTCTTTCGTTCTATCACATATTCATAAGGATGCATTTCAGATTGATCCCTCATTATTTACAAAACTTTCCCTGATTCTTATGAAGCACCATAGGCTCATAGTTATTTTATAGAATCTTCCGAAGTTTTATTTTGGCTAAGATCCTTTATTAGCCTGTTGGATGGAATGTTTCCTCAATGCCCTGACTGACATCCCGAAAAATTTAAGAGTCAATGGATTATATAATGTAGAATGAGGCCATTCTTCCTACTATGTCTCGCCAAGTTCTCTGAAAAAAGTATCTTTTAGTCCAAGACCCTTCCTGTTTCTCCACAGCCCTACAAATATTTCCTTTTCAATTCGATGTACAATTCGCTCTTTTGAAAAGTTACAAATAAAGCTGTTTTCTCTTGCATTACTGGCTGTATCCTTTAGAACAATGAAAGATTTTCCTCAGTTTCTCCTATAAAAACCAATCTCCCTCCATTTGAGGAGAGCATAGAGAGGGGTTTATTTTTGTGATGTGTTGTGAGCCAATACTGCTATTGCTGACTGAGATACCATTCTAGTGTATCTCACCATTGTGAGTGTTTGTACATTTTACTGTCCCTGAGGTTGTTTTCTCTATCTTGAAGTGAGGTCCCTCAATTTCTTAAGTTTAGAAACACTCCTTTACTTACATTTGTACATTGTAGATATTTTCCAGTCAAGCCCTTCAGAGATGTTACGACACACCTGTGGGGCTGGTGAGGTTTGAACTTGGGCTTCCTGGCTCCTAGGTAGCAACACTGCCACTATATCACAAGAGCTCCAATCCCATTGTAAGTTGTCAGTTAAAGCTGTCTCCAGTATAGAATCTTAAATCTCACTCTTCAAATGTTCCTTCTGTGCTGGTGCCTTCTTTTCTACTGATGTCAGTGTCACGTGATCAATTACTTTATCAACTCTCATTGCAGAACGCCCAGTGAACTAGCTTCAAAAAGCTGCTGCAAGGGCCCTTTGCACATAGAGGCAGGAATCCAGCTCCTGGATTGGAGCATGCCGCATCTCAAGGCTACCACTTGTTTCCTCAGTGCCGAGATGCATGCTCGCAGCATTCCTGCCATGACATGCCTGGTAGCATGTTGGCATTTCACCCAGAGCCAAACGCTATCAGTCCTGCCTTACTGATATGCCCGTTTGTACTAAACAGTCAGGCTGCTTATCAATCGGGATAATTCCATGGTATGAAGCAGCTTGATGTATGGTGCACTGAGACGTCAGTCTAACGTCAACAGCATGTACCAGTGAGGCAAACAGCCCACACCTTCATTCAACCAGGTGACCATGTAGGAAACTGGGTGGGGGCTAATCCTCAGTCCAGTCAAGGGGATGTGTTGCTGTGGGTCAGGGAGTCCCAGTACCTGCAGCCACAGATACAGTCTACAGGGGCAGCACCAAGGCCAAACGTTCCCTGGAGTCGCTCACAGTGAGGGGATCAATCTGACTGCAGTTCGGAGAGTGGGCAGCTGTCAGTCCCATAGGGCCAGCAGCAACAGTCAGGAGAGCCATGTAGCGTCAGTCAGGGAGCTGCCCACCCAGAGGTCAGGGGTCTGGACCGTCATGTCAAGGGGCTGCTTGCCAAAACTGGTCAGGGGTCTTGGGGCAACTACAGCCTTCGGTATCCATCCTTCGCTTGTTAAGGTGGGTTTAAGGGAGGCCTGTGTAAGCAGTAAGGAATTCATTGCTCAAGGGGATAGAGGAGTGGGACAGCAGGATGACAGAATCACAGGATTGTTCTGGAGCTGAAGGAGGCCATTCAGCCCATTGTGCCTATACTTTGGGCAGCATGGTAGCTCAGTGGTTAGCACTACTGCCTCACAGTGCCAGGGACCTGGATTCAATTCTTGCCTTGGGCGATGTCTGTGTGGAGTTTGCACATTCTCCCTGTGTTTGTGTGATTTCCTCTGGGTGCTCTGGTTTCCTCCCACCGTCCAAAGATGCGCAGGTCATAATGAATTGGCCATGCTAAATTGCCCATAGTGTTAGGTGCATTAGTCAGGGGTGTATATAGGGTAAGGGAGTTACTCTTTGGAGGGTCGGTGTGGGCTTGTTCCATACTGTAGGGAATCTAGTCCATTACCAGTTCTATCCCCTAGGGCCAATCTCCTTCCTGTTTCTCATCTCTTTGCACACAATTTCTGTCTATATCACCATCCAATATCTTCTTGAATGCTTCAATTTGTGTAGGTGGGAAACCCAGGTATGTGGGCACATGCGAACAGTAGTGGAGGGCACAGAGGATATATGGAGGGGGGAGGTGTTGCTGGCACCAATCACACTGGGCGAATGATGAGGAGCAGCGTACGCATCATTCAAGTGTAATGTCAGGGTTTGGGGAACAGGGAAGACAGTTGGAAGCGATGTTTGCTCTAAAGTGAAATGCATCTCAGAACTGGCAACGCCCAGACTGTGTGGTGTCCATAAGACCATAAGACATAGGAGTGGAAGTAAGGCCATTCAGCCCATCGAGTCCGCTCCGCCATTTAATCATGGCTGATGGGCATTTCAACTCCACTTACCCGCATTCTCCCCGTAGCCCTTAATTCCTTGTGACATCAAGAATTTATCATTTTCTGCCTTGAAGACATTTAGCGTCCCAGCCTCCACTGCACTCCGCGGCAATGAATTCCACAGGCCCACCACTCTCTGGCTGAAGAAATGTCTCCGCATTTCTGTTCTGAATTGACCTCTTGTAATTCTAAGGCTGTGCCCACGAGTCCTTGTCTCCTCGCCTAACGGAAACAATTTCCTAGCATCCAACCTTTCCAAGCCATGTATTATCTTGTAAGTTTCTATTAGATCTCCCCTTAATCTTCTAAACTCCAATGAGTACAATCCCAGTATCCTCAGCCGTTCCTCGTATGTTAGACCTATCATTCCAGGGATCATCCCTGTGAATCTCCGCTGGACACGCTCCAGTGCCAGTATGGCCCTCCTGAGGTATGGGGCCCAAAACTGGACACAGTACTCCAAATGGGGCCTAACCAGAGCTTTATAAAGTCTCAATAGCAGTGTCAGTGACTGTTTGATGGTTGAAAGCAGAGCATCCATACCTGCTGGTCTTTAGGTTATCGAAGGGACACAGCCATGAAGCATGGGTTTGCAAACTCATTTGTAAATGTTTCCTCATTCATTTGCAATGCACGTAGAGTCAGCGTGGTCAGGCATCAAATGCTGGTCGAAGGTGGATTATTGCACCCGGCCATTGGTGCTGGCTGCATGAACGTTGTCATCTCAGTGAGGCATCAAGGTCTTAAACAGGCACCCCATCATCTGCAGTACCTCCATGTTGCTGTGGAATGAGGGAACTGTGCTCCATGATAAAACCATGTAATTATGATGACAGACACTGCTGCCTTACACCACCAGGGACCTGGGTACAATTCCATCCCCGGGTGACTGTCTGTCTGTATGGAGTTTACACACACCCATGTTTCTGTGGGTTTTCTCTGGGTGCTTCGGTTTCTTCTCACACTCCAAAGATGTGCAGTTCAGGTGATTTGGCCATGGGAAATTGCCCATAGTCTCCTGGGATGTGTAGGTTAGATGGATTACCCATGGGAAAAACAGGGATAAGGGAGGGGGGGGTGGTGAGTCTGGGTGGGATGCTCTTCGGAGAGTTGGTGTGGACTTGTTGGGCACGAATGGCCACACTGTAGGGATTCTGTGATTCTATGAATGCAATTCAAAGTGCAGTGGTTGATGTGGCTGTGGGATGGGAAGGGACTCCGAGCACAGCAGACACTCCATTTTGCTGGAGTGTGTCAGTCACTCCGCCAGTGCAGCCCATTCACTGAGTTGGTACACATTCTGCAACCAAGGCTTTGGTGGGGCAGACAATAGGAATACTGAAGGTATGGGTTGGCATTTTGGAACAGTCTGGATAGGCCTCTCTGGCCAAAATGTCAACATTTTGGTTTAGTCGTAGGGGCAAACTGCAGTCTGTACTCATTTCTTTCTGTTCTCTTTTTGCCGGCTGTCAATAGAAACTCCTGTTTGGAGTTGTCTGAGTGTTTCTCTGTATATGATATTCCCCTATCGACAGTGACATGATGTAGGGAGCTACTGGCTGTTGGTCAACAAGCAACAGGGACTCCCAACAGTGTCTTCAGATTAAATCATTAGACCAGAAGGTATAAGAAGAGAATTAGGCCATTCAGCCCGTCGGGTCTGCTCTGCCATTCTATTATGGCTGTTGTGTTTCTCAACCCCATTCTCCTGCCTTCTTACCTGGATCTCCTGACCAATCAAGAACTATCTATCGCTGTCTAAGATGTACTCAATGACTTGGCCCCTACATCCCTCTATTGCAATGAGTGTCATAGCGTCACCACCCTCCAGCTGAAGAAATTCCTCCTCACCTCACTTCGAAAGGGTCGTCCTTTCATTTTGAGGCTATGCCCTGGGTCCTAGTCTCTTCTACTTATGGAAACATCTTGTCCACATCCACTCTCTCCAAGCCTCTCCGCATTCTTAAATTTCAATGAAATTTCATTTGATTTATTGCTGTCACATGTACCAAAGTACAGTGAGAAGTTTTGCTTTGCCAGCAGTGCAGGCAGATCATAGCAAACAGGGACATACAGATCGCAGGGTGCTTAGACAGAGTGAGGCATACAAGGTCACAACTACACAAGAGGTGCACAAAGCAAGATCGCTAATTTTTTCAGTTAGAGAGGTCCATTCAGTAGCATAATAGCAGCAGGGAAGAAGCTGTTCTCGAACCTGTTGTTGAGTGTGTTCAAGCTTCTGTATCTTCTGCCTGACATCCCTCATCCTTTTAAATTGCACTGAGTACAGACCCAGAGTCCTCAACTGCTCCTCATATGACAAGCCCTTCACTCCCGGGATCATTCTTGTAAACCTCCTCTGGACTCCCCCCACTACGTTAGCTCATCCTGCCTTAAATACCGGGCCCAAAACAGCTCACAGTATTCCAAATGCAGTCTGACCAGAGCCTTATACAGCCTCAGCACTGCATCCTTGCTGTGGTGTATCTACAGACAGGTGAATTGTGAGGACTTGGTTGAGAGAATGGGGTTCTATGCATGAGGGTGTGTCAGCCATGCTGGCTATTTGCTGTGGGCAGTGTGGTTTTGTGGCTGCTGTGACAGTACCTTGCCAGTGAGGGGTGACACCAGACTGCCAACGTTTGTCCAGATGTACAGAGGCCTCCCAAAGATGGTGCAGACAGAGTGAACACCGGTCCTTTGGCAGCTATCTGCCGAGTGACAAGTTACTCTGGTAACATTGTGTGGGAAGAGGCGGGCAGAATTGGACCTGAGGAACACTATAGCGGTAGGGTAGGTTGTTAGTGAGGTATTACAGAATGAAATCTCACTTGACTTCATGGCATGAATCCTTTCGAAAAGTTTGACACAACTACAGCCAAAAAAATATAAGGTTCAGCTCATAGTCTTTTTAATTATTAAGATCAGTAAAAAAAATCATTATTACCATCATTGCTATTAACCCGCCAAGCTCCTTCTAAAAATCTAAATCTCCCCAGGTATGCTTTGTACCACTGATTCTCATTACTGAAGTATTTTGTTTACATTTCGATGGGCTGATGATGTCACTTCAGGCCTACAGCCAAACATGGCAATAGAATCCTTACTGACCATTTCTGTGGCCAGATTCCCGACTGTAGCTGTTCTAGCATTTAAATCCTTCTTGGATTGAGGAAAATCTCATCCCTCACAAAGATTATCATGTAATACCTGATTATCATGGGGTTGCACGGTGGCACAGTGGTTAACACAGCTCACTCACAGATCCAGGGACACCAGGTTCAATTCCAGCTTTGAGTGACTGTCTATGTGGAGTTTGTGCATTCTGCCTTTGTGTGGGTCTCCTCTGTTCAAAAAGTACAGGTTAGGTGGATTGACCTTGCTAAATTGCCTATAGTGTCTGGGTGGGTTAGCCATGGAAAATGGTTACGAGACTGGGGGAAATGTCTGGATGGGATGATCTTCAGAGGGTTGATGTGCACCCGCTGGGCAAATAGCCTGACTCCCCATTCTCCATGTGCTCTCTAATTCATTCAACTTTCACAGATCTGCACCCTCCCAACTTTCTGCAATCTTATTTGGATGCTTTCAACCTTCCACTGTGGATTCTCCCAAACGCTGAGATTGCTGATTAACTTTTGCCTGACCTATCACTGCATTTCTTTAGGAACTAAAGTGAGTGTTGACTGCTAATTCAATCTTTCATATCCACAGTACTTCCTTGCACAATGTACAATTGCCCTGACTTGATGGCACCACTCCATTCCCCTGTAAGTCTGAGTCTTTCCACAATGTTGGAACTGCTCCTTCCAGATCTTCCATTTCTGCTTCGAGAGTGGGCATTATCAAATGGGTTCGTGGTCTTCCTTGGCTTTTTATTCCTCCTCATCGGTCTCTTTGCGCTCTGTAGCCCTTTCATGAAATCTTTCCCTGCCTTTGGATTCTTTTCATTTTCCATCATATTTTTTCCTCAAAGTGTTCTGATTTGCTGACCTGCCTTTGCATGCACCCCTTTTCATAGAAATGTCGGAAATGGGAACAGGTTTGGGCCATTCCACCCTTCAGAGTAAGGAATATGATCATGGCTGATTATCCAACTCAGTACCCTGTTCTTCCCAAACCATTTGATCCCCTTAACCACAAAGCGATGTCTATCTCCTACTAAAAAAAAATTGAATGTTTTGGCCTTGACTGCTTTTTGTGACAGAGAATTCCACAGGGTCACCATTCTCTGGGTGAAGAAATGTCTACTGTTCTCAGTCCGAAGTGGCCTATCCTGTATTCTTAGGCTGTGACTCCTAGTTCTGGGCTCCCCGTTCATCGGGAACATCCTTCCTGCCTTTACCCTGCCTAGCTGTGTCTCTTTTTAACTTCAGATCCTGACTCAGGATATTTTTCCATACCGCAACAGTGTGCAGATTAGGAGTACTGTGATTACACATTGAAATACTGGCCTAGACCATCTCAGGATCGAAATGTCTGCACATGCACTGCTCTGAGGCTCCTTGCTTTCTATTACTAACAGGTGCTTCTACTTGTAGTGCTCCTTTCTTTATCTATTTCTGCCTGTAGTAGTAGATTATTACACACAGCTCTTCAGTGAAGTGTCAGAGACCTGTCTGTTCACATGCTTACTTTGGACTAGTGTCTTCTTTCTTACAGATGTTACATTTACCTAAATCTCATGATAGCAAATCAGGAAGGGATCAACTGGATTAGGAGAGATCTCCCTCTCAGAAAGTTATCAGATTAAGTATCTTGCCACCAAAAGCTTTACAACCAATGGGTGATCCATCCAGTGTTGCATTATTTCCTGGTGCAGGTTGACATTATCCTGTAGCTTTCTGACTCTGAGGAAATGGTGGAGAAATGAATACATAATCGACAAGTAATTAAGACTTTTCTGTGTAAAGGAAAGATCTTTCTGCTATTTTATTGAAAGCATAAATCTGACGCAAAATCTTTGCATATGAAGGATATTCATAAACATTTGAATTTGAATTTAGCTTTATTGTCATATGTACTCAGATGAGTATAGTGAAAAGTTTGTAAGTTGACAACTACAGCATCATCTTAGATACCTAAGTAAAGCTTCTTTAGTTACAAGCTTATTTACAATCTAACAATGTCACCAACACACAGCACCATCTTGGGTACAGAATGCCTAGATACAATCCATGATTACAGACTAGAGAAATGAAGAAAAAGAAGTGTTAATTTTTACATGCTCTGTCTTACACAGTGTGGTTTCATTTAATGAAAGAATAACATTTGTCTAATTATGACTCAATATTAAGGCCAATCCAGATGTGACAAAAACCATGATAAACATTTGAAACAGAGGGAGATATTGGGTAATAAGATGTTTCAACACATTAATACAATGGGCCAAATGGCCACCTTTATTGCTGTAATGGTGTCTGGTGTCTGGTGCTGTAATGGTATCAGCCTTTGGACAGAGACACATCTGTGAAGTCTGAAGTGGAAAATAACACCAATGTCATTAATCAAAAATAAGAAATTCCATAGGAATCTGACAGATGTCCAAGAATGGAGAATTTCAGCTATGTGGAAACAATTGAATAGGCTGGAATGTTTTCTTTGGAGACTGAAATTTAATTTGCATCCGTAAAATTATAATGGGTTTGGCTCAAATTGCTAGGAAGGATATATTTCCAATATCAGAAAGGCTGGGGGAGTGGGGGTGGGTTCAATTTAAAGTAATTGATAAGAGGATCAAAGGGGATATTGAGAAATTACTTTCCACCCTGAGAGTCATGGGGCTTTGCAATTTATGATCTAAAAGAGGCAGAAGCTCCTGTTCAAGTGGTTCTAACTCAAGAATCACTTGGATTAGCACCTGAAATATTGTTCCTCACAGGGCTGTGGGCAAAGAGCTGGAAAGTGAGAATAGATTGGACCATTCTTTTAACAATTGGCACAGGCACCATGGGCTTAATGGCATCCTTTTGTGCCATAGATTGCTAAGATCAAGAGCAAACCTGAAAGTTAGCACTTAAAGCAACGTGCTTAATTTTCCTGAGAGTGCCTCAATTTCTCAGTACAGTTATAATGCAAGCCTGTATCTGGCTGGCACAGAGACCACATTGTACAGCCGATAGGCACTGTTGAATACGCAGGCCACTGATGGGTATCTCAATTTTTGCCCCTTCACATTTGCCTGGAGATCTCACAGTTCTTGGGTGAAGCAGAAAGAATACTCCCAATAGTGGGGTGTCCAGAACCAGGGATCAGAGTCGAAGGAAACAGGGTAAAGCATTTTGGAAATGAGATGAGAAGAAATTTCTTCCCCCAGAGATTGGCGTGCCTGTGGAATTTGCTATCACAGAAAGCAGTCAAGGCCAGAACATTATATGGTTTCAAGAAGGAGTCGAGAGTGTGGTACTGGAAAAACACAGCAGGTCAGGCAGCATCTGAGGAGCAGGAGAATCAATTACTTCAGGCATAAACCCTTCATCATCTGCAGTCCTCATTTTCTCCTGGATTCATGAAATAGTTTGGTATAGCACTTGGGGCTAAATGGATCAAAGTATATGGGGAGAAAGCTGGAACACGCTATTGATTTGCATGAATAACCATGATCGTAATGAATGGCAGAACAGACTCAAAGGGCTGCCCCTGCTCCTACTTTGTTATGTTTCTAACAGTAGGGTGGATGAATAAATGGTCTTTACCTGTCTCAATTGTTCCATGTTCATAAAATTCACTTTCATAAGCTGCTGGACCTGTCAATAGGGAAATATAGTGCAGCAGCCCTGGAGAATTGGCAATGGAACTTGGCTATTTCCTGAAGAGACTGATGCTATATTTCACTTGAATGTTCTCACATTTTGCATCCTGTTCTTACAGCGTAACACCTTTCTGAAAAATAACAAGGAGCTTTCCTTTTGATTTTTAAGGGGAATTTCCTTAAGTCAAAACTGAATCTTTTTAAACATTTGTAAATATAACTCATTGAAGACTGAGCTCGAAGTTAGATATTCAAAAAAAATTTGAAATGGTAGATGTGGCGGAATTATTTGTCTGAATGGAAGCAGCAAAGATGAAAGGGGAAAATCTCAATTTGAGCCAGGACCCTAAAACATGGTTGGAAATTAGCAATCGGTTTTTCAAAGCAAAAGGCAACTGTAGTCTTTCCTCAAAATATCCTGCTATTACTGTCCGAAGATTATGTTACGGAAGTTTTATCAAAAAATGTGAAGTTAAAGAATTTCAACTAGGATCTAGTTCAATAGCAGACAATGCTCAAAGGATTAAATGGCCACTACAATTCCCATAATACCATATAATAATACCATAAGATATAGGAGCAGAATTAGGCCCTTCTGCCCACCGAGTTTGCTCTGCCATTTGATCATGGTTGATATGTTTCTCAGCTCCATTCTCCCACCTTCTCCCTATAACCCTTAATCCCCTGACTAATGAAGAACCTATGCACTCTGTCCTAAATACACTCAGCAACTTAGCCTACTTCAGTTTGCATCTTTTAATGAGAAGACCATAAGAAAAAGGAGCAGAATTCGGCCGTTTGGCCCATCAACCATGATGATTCAGTCAAATATTAATAGATTATTATTTGGAAAATCTTGATCTGCTCTGACTTCTGTTGTACCTCTGTAAAATGATTCAGTCAAGCTTTTCCCATGGAGTCACCAAGTTACACTTTCTATGTTCTTTGAAAAGGCCAATGATCAAATTTTCGCAGAGGTAAGGATTGCCTCAGCACTAAACATGAATTTCGTCCTCTCCACCACCTACCCACCCACCCCACCACCATCTCAGACCATGGTACCCCTGAACAATCTGACTCCCCTGCCCTCTCCAAATAGTTTGACTCCTGTCTCCTTCAATAACTTTTAAAATGGCTACAGGCAGTATCAAATCAACATGGGTTTGGCCAAGTTTCATGGATCCAATGTGAAGTAAACAATTGCAGTCTGAGCTGAAATTAATATTCTTTCCAGAGGGCATTGAAACCTACCAACATACAGTGCTGCAGGAAAAGGTCTTCTCTCCTGCATCATTAGCTGGTAGTCTCACCAGCAAGCCTGTGGCTGTGCCCACTGGGGGAGAAAGGGCCTCTGATTGGAGCGGATAGCTCCTTGCGAATTCTTCCAATGGTTCATCAGCAAAGCAGACTGCAGGCAGTAGGTTTGGCACCCCCTTAGTCTAGAACATGCACCATGAAAGAGTGGTGAACATGGTTTCAATAGGATCTTTCTAAAAGGAATGCACTTTGCAAAACTTTTTATTGTTTTCCTGGGGCTAGGCCAGCATTTGTTGCCCATTGCTAATTGGCCAGAGGGCATTTCAAGAGTCAACCATGCTGTTATGGCTCTTAAGTCACACGTAGGTCCAATTTTCTTTTACACTAGCTATTTTTTTGCACGATTGGTGCAAACCCATCTCACCCCCTTGATCTCTTCTTCAATTATTTTCTAGCAGACAGTTTCTCAGAAATTGATATCTCATTTTACCAATAACTCTCAGCCATTACAGAAATAATTCAATAATAAGCTGTAATTTGTCCGTGTGGTGTCCAAGGGGGTGCTTGGGATACATTCTATGAAAGAAACATCTGAGAACTTTTTAAAGTAACTTGTTTATTTGCTAACTTGTCTCTTTGATAAATAGGCAAGGTCTTTTCCCTGGGGTGAGGGAGTCCAAAACTAGAGGACATAAGTTTAAGGTGAGAGGGGAATGATATAAAAGAGACCTAAGGGGTAACATTTTCACGCAGAGGGTGGTGCATGCATGGAATGAGCTGCCAGAGGAGGTGGTGGAGGCTGGTACAATTACAGCATTTAAAAGGCATTTGGATGGATATATGAATAGGAAGGGTTTAGAGGGATGGTGGGCCAAATGTTGGCAAATAGGACTGGATTACTTTGGAATATCTGATTGGCATGGACGAGTTGGACCGAAGGGCCTTTTTCTATCCTGTACATCTCTATGATTCTATGACTGTATAACTATAAGCATTCTATCTAAGCATAAGCTGTAAGCTGCTGTTCCTTCTTCAGTATCTCGGCATCATGTCGTTACAAAGTGAACTTTGTCCAAAGAATATATTCTGTAACTTCCATTATCTGACTTAATCCCAGTGATTTTCATAAACTGAAATACTTCAAAAAGGACCAAAAACATTAACCTTTAAAATGGCTACAGGCAGTATCAGATCAACATGGGTTTGGCCAAGTTTCATGAATCCAATGTGAAGTAAACAATTGCAGTCTGAGCTGAAATTAATATTCTTCCCAGAGGGCATTGAAACCTACCAACATACAGTGCTGCAGGAAAAGGTCTCTTTTGATATACACCATTATGAAAATGTTCTCATGTTGGAGATAGAATTTTGCTTGCATTATCAAGTCTAAATCAAAACTTCATAGGGACAGAGAATATACATCTGGTGTTGTATCAGGAGGCTCTTTGAAAACAGAGAAACAATGAATTTTAGACTTTTCGGACTGAACTCAGGCTAGAGAAGGATCCACCTCTGCCTCTGTGAAATTTCTAGTTACAGCCCTGACTAGTAAAAAATACTATGTAATGAGCAGAGAAGAGAAATGTCTATTCACTTTGATATGGCAGTGAATGCTGTGGTTGCCAGTTCTCGGAGTGCCTGCATGTGAAGAGACCCTTTCTATAATTATGAAGGACTGGAGAGCCATGGAACCAGTCTCCAAGAGAATGCTGCTGGATGCTTCAGCTGGAAGTGTGATCCAGGACTCGAGGGAGCAAAGGGTGGGGTGTGGAGGCTGGGGCTTACAAAGAGGAGCTTTCCCTCTCCAGCAATGTCATTTTAGCAGCTGGTACTTTGCCAACCTTTCAGCCTGAAAACCATCTGTCTCCTGGCACCACGCTGCCCTGGATGGGGACCTTCCTGGAGCCAGGAGGACATCCCAAGAGGAGGGGTCCAGGACTACTGCTGTGCCTAATACCTCTCCGACTTGTTAAGTCCCCAATTGCCTCTTCCTCTAGGCCCCAGGCATGCACCAGTAGATGGCGCACTCTTCTTTTCCCAGGCAGTGTAGTGGTTGAAAGGTGCCCAGGGCATGCTGCCAGGGAGGGTAAGCTCTCTTTGTGAGACCCAGCCTTCAGTGCCCTGATTCCCAGGATCATCTTAATCCCCTTCCTCATCCGCAGTCAGGGGCAGAGATTAGGAGTTCCCAGGGGGGAGGCCCCTTCTGTTTTCCAAACATTGGTTGCTGGTGTTCCAGAAAGGAAGGGGGTGCATGCACAGCATCGGTGTGGGCAGTCTATGTTGCAATTAATCTCACTGAACATGAATGGACATCTACAATGCATGCACAAATGCAACCTGGCATGTTGGCATCAGCTGTTCAGGCACTTCTGCAGTCTGTCCCAGGTAGCTGATGTCGTTGCCCAGTCCAGCGGAAGGATATATTGGCCTTGGACAGTGCATAATGTCGGTTTACAGGAAGGATATCTGGACTTGAAGGGTTAAGTAATGAGGAGAGATTGCACAAATTAGGCCTGTTTTCTCTGGAATGTAAAAGATTAAGAGGTGATCTGAACAAAGTCTTTCTGATATTAACAGGAAAACACAGGGTAGGCAAAGATAAACTACAGCAAACATTTTATTATCCAGCGCCTATCCAGGAGTGTGCCAGCTGATCAAATATTCCTGATATTCAAGACATCCACATAATCAATGTAAAACACACACAAAGTAATAGAAAAGTAATGCGAGGGAGTATGTATGCCTTTGTTATGCTTTATTTACAACATAAATCTCTCAAATAATAATGTAACTTTTCCTTAAATAAGACTTAACAGCAGAGAGCTTTCTCACTCGCACTCTCAAGTGACTACTTGGACATCACAGCAGATAACAGTATTTGAGGAAAAATTGACTTGAAATTGAATCAACTGTTCATATTTCATGTGGCCATTCATTTGAAAACAGGCATATTTACATTGAAGTAAACACATTTGAAGAAAAGACATCATAATTTGACAGTATAGTAAACTTCACGGTATTTGAGGTACCATATGTACTCAAGTGCAAATCAATCTCCTTGGGGTGGCACAGTGGCTCAGTGGTTAGCTATACTGCCTCATAGCACCAAGGACCTGGGTTTGATTCCAACCTCAGGTGACTGTGTGGAGTTTGCACATTCTGTCCGTGTCTGTGTGGGTTTCCTCTGGATGCTCTGATTTTCTCCCACGATCCAAAAATATGTAAGTTTGGTGAATTGGCCATGGTGTTCAGGGATGTCTAGGTTAAGTGTAAATGGAAGGGAAAGGGGTTGGAAGCTCTTTGGAAGGTCAGTGTGGACTTGTTGGGCCAAATGGCCTGTTTCCACACTGTCAGGATTCTATGATTCTAAAAATCAGCTCCATATTTTTGGCAAAAAAATCTGGAATTTTCCATATATCCCAAATAAAAGTCGACCCCAGTTCTCACCGATAACAGATCATCATTTGTGAGTCAAGATATTATCCTGTACATGAATATTATGATGAGAAAATGAATTGTTTTAGTTAGTTCATTAGTTTGAAAAACTAAAACAACAGGAGATGAGAGAAAACGGAGACAAGAAATTTGAGACAAGAAATTTCCTCCTCATCTCTGTCTTAAATAGGAGGCTCCTAATTCTGAACTGGGGCCCTCTGGCTCCTAGACTCTCCCTGAAAGGGAAACAACCTTTTCTGCAGCTACCTTAATAAGTCCCCTGTGTACCTTGTATATTTGAATAAAGTTGCTTTGCCCTTTCTAAATTTCAATGAGTACAGGTACAGCATATTCAGCATTTCCACATTAGACAATCCCTCTAATCTGGGGACAGCCTAATGAATGATCCCTGAACTGTCTCCAAGGCCAGTATTTCTTTCCTTTGATAAGGGACCAAAAGGTATGGCCTGACTAGCATCTTGTATAGCTTTAGCAAAACTGCTCCACTTTTATGCTCCATTCCCTTTGAAATAAGTGCCAACGTTCCATTTGCCTTCTCTTTTTAAAAAATTTATTCATTCACAGAATGAGGGAGTCGCTGGCCAGGCAGTATTTATTGCACATCCCTAATTGCCCACAAAGCAGTTAAGAGTCATAGAGATGTATAGCACGGAAATAGACCCTTCAGTTCAACTCATCTGTGCCGACCAGATATCCTTAACTAACCTACTCCCATTTGCCAGCACTGGCCAAGCCACATTGCTGTGGGATTGGAGTCACATGTAGGCCAAACCAGGTAAGGATGGCCATTTCCTTCCCTAAAGGACATTAGAGAACCAGATGGGCTTTTCCAACAACTGGCAATAGATTCATAGATGTCATTACATTCTTAATTCCAAGCACATTTATTGAATTCAAATTCTTCAGTCTGCCGTGGCGGGATTCGGACCCAGAGCCCCAGAATGTTATCTGGGTCTCTGGATTAACAGTCCAGCCATAATATCACTAGGCCATTGCCTCACCTCCATTACCTGCTGAACTTGGAGACACAGGATAAATTTTAGATCCACATACTTTTAATTGTTATCTCCACTCCCACTCCCCCCAGTCACACAGGCTCATTTCATTAATTAAGTGCTTCAATGCTGAATTCTAATAGATAAAGAAGAAAACATTGGCATTTCTCTAGCACTCCTCACAGCTTTAGCGCATATTAATACAATCAATAAAATGCATTGAGTACAGGAGTTGGGAGGTCATGTTGTGGCTTTACAGGACATTGGTTTGGCCACTTTTGGAATATTGCACTGAATTCTGGTCTTCCTGCGATAGGAAGATTAGATGATTAGATTAGATTAGATTACTTACAGTGTGGAAACAGGCCCTTCAGCCCAGCAAGTCCACACCGACCCTCCGAAGAGCAACCGACCCAGACCCATTCCCCTACATTTACCCCTTCATCTAACACTACGGGCAATTTAGCATAGCCAATTCACCTAACCTGCACATCTTTAGACTGTGGGAGGAAACTGGAGCACCCGGAGGAAACCCATGCAGACACGGGGAGAATGTGCAAACTCAACACAGAGGTGGAATGGTGTTGTTAAATTTGAAAGGATGCAGAAAAGTGTTACAGGGATGTTGCTGGAGTTGGATAGTTTGAGTGAATGGGTGAGGCTGAACAGGTTGGGGCTATTTTTCCTGGAGCATCGGAGGCTGAGAAGTGACCTGATAGAGGTTCATAAAATCATGAGGGAAATGGATAGGATGAATAGTCAAGGTCTTTTTCCCAGGGTAAGCGAGTCCAAAACTAGAGGGCATAAGTTTAAAATGAAAAGGCAAAGGTTTAAAATAGACCTAAGGGGCAACATTTTCATGCACAGTGATGGAATGAGCTGCCAGAGGAAGTGGTGGAGACTGGTACAATTACAACATTTAAAAGGCATCTGGATGGTCATATGAATAGGAAGGGTTTTGAAGCATATGGGCCCGGTGCTGGTAAATGGGACTAGATTATGTTAGGATATCTGGTTGACATGGACAAAGTGGCCCAAAGGATCTGTTTCCGTGCTGTACATCTCTATGACTCTAAGTTTGTTCTGAAGTGTGGTGTCTATTTCAATACTGTCATTTGCATGGGGCATGTACACTGCATGGGCAGTGACCTGTGGATTAATACCACTTGTTGAGTCCCCTCTTAGTTTTTGAGCATTTCCATTTTTAAAATTACCGTAATTAAAACTAAAGCTTCCAAATAAAATTCAAGGTTAATTCATGTTGCACCTATTGCTGAAATTTACTCAATAATTACTTTCAAAAAATACAGATACTAAGGTTAAGAGCAGGTATGGATAAGATGAAAGATAAGGATGAAAATCACTTGAGTCCATTCTTGTTGCAGATCCATTGCTTGCTTAAGGATTTCTCTTTCAAAGTGAAATGCTATAGGTCTGAAGTCAGAATTCAGCAGCTGTAATAATTTCTGTATTTTAATAGTTGGAGGCTTCTTATAGTGGTAGACCGAGCACAGCAGGTACTGGGAGAGCGTTTTATTTATTTCACTTTTGTGACACTGTAGGTTGTGGTCCTTGAGAGCATGAAACTCTAAATCAGTCTTTAGCTGGTTTGACTGTCTTGAGGACTCTCCCTCTGACATTTCCCCGCCAGATATCTTCCTTGGTGTTATGATTTTGAAAATCATGCCTCACAGCTTTATCTGATCAGATCAATCACCTTGTTGAGATTTGTTATTTTCTTTATTAAGGTTATGACAGATTAGGGATAGAATTGATAGTCTGGTGACATACAAGTCTGGAGCATCTGTGCATGGACTACGTGATGGGAGGAGTAAAACCAAGCCAGACAATAAACTCTCTCCACAAAGATAAAAGCATGTGGCTTGGTTTCTATCCCACCAATTATCTTGCAGATGTTCCAAAGATTAAAAGTAAGTTGGCTATTTTGCCCAATATAATGGACCAATGTACTGCAAAATTAATTTTGTAGAATTCATTGTGGAAGTTTCTTCCCATCTCTTGCTTGTGTTCTGGACCAGACCAAACCCCACAAAATATGATAGGAAGGTAGCTTAGATCCTAACTTTATCTTATTTGAAAGGTAACTATGGGATGCTGTGTTCCAGATACAATTCAATTGATTAAACTACTCAAAATTAAACAAAACACAATTTATTCAAGCACTACAGTTAAAATACAGCAAAAGAAAGAGGAACTTGGAATAACTTAGCTCTATTGGAAAATATTACAGAGTAATAGAAACAGTAACTATAGAGGAACCTCGATTATGCAAACGAGACGGCCGGGCACTATTTCGTTCAGATAATTGATTATTCGGTGAATTGATTTAAATGCTTTTCCTCTGGAGCTCGGAGATTTTAAATAAAGTCTACTCCCCGTTCAGGAGACTGCAGCAGCACACAGTGCGCGAGCTCCCGCCCCTAACCCCGCCAAACACCGCCCCCGACCCCAACCCCATCCAACACCGCCTATCGCCACAACACCACCACTGCCCCCCCGCCCTGCCCAACACCAACACCGCCCACCACCCAACACCGCCCACCGGCCCAACACCGCCCCCTGCCCCAACACCGCCCCCTGCCCCAACACCGCCCACCGCCCCAACACCACCTCTGCCCTGCCCAACACCGCCCCCCGCCCCAACATTGCCCCCCGCCCCAACACCACCACTGCCTCAATGCCACCCACTGCCCCAATACCGCACCCCGCCCCAACACCACCCCTGCTCTGCCCAACACCGCCCCCCGCCCCAACACCACCCCCACCCACGCCCTGCCCAATGGCATCCACTGCCCCAACACCGCCCCGCGCCCCAACACCGCCACCTGCCCCAACACCGCCCAACGCCACCCCCGGCCCCAACACCACCCCCTTCCCCAACATCGCCCCCCGCACCAACACCACCTCCAACGCTGCCCACCGGCCCAACACCGCCCTCCGCCCCAACACCATCTCCGCTCACACACCAACCCCAACGCTGCCCCCGCCCTGCCCAACACCAACCCCCGCCCCCACCCTACCCAACACAACACCCACCCTTCCCAAACACCACCCCCTCCTCCCAACTCTGCCCAACATCGCCCCTAACCTGCCCAACACCACCCCCCATCCCCGCCCTACCCAATACTGCCCCCGCCCTGCTCAACACCACCCCCGCCCCCCGCCTTGCCCCCCCCCGCCCTGCCCAACATCGCCCCTCGCTCTGCCCAACACCACCCACTGCCCTGCCCAACACCGCCCCCGCCCTGCCCAACACCGCCCCTGCTCCTCGCCCCGCCCAACACCGCCCACCAGCCCAACACCGCCCACCGGCCCAACACTGCCGTCTGCCCCAACACTGCCCCCTGCCCCAACACCGCCCACCACCCCAACACCTCCCCTGCCCTGCCCCAACACCGCCCCCCGCTACCACCCCCGCCCTGCCCAACACTGCCCCCACTCTGCCCAACACCACCCCCCACATGACCAATACCGCCTCCGCCCTGCCCATCACTGCCCCCCGCCGCCGCCCTGTCCCAACACCAGCCCCACTCCCCCGCCCCAACATTGCCCCGCCCTGCCCAACACCACCCCCCACCCCTCGCCCTGCCCAACATCGGCACCGCCCCCCATCAAGCCCAACACTGCCCCTGCCCCCACCCAGCCCAACACCACCCCCACTCCTTGCCCCCTTGCCCTGTCCAACACCGCCCCCGCCCCTGCCTGCCCAACACTGCATCCACCCGGCTCCCCGTCCCCGCCCTGCCCAAAAGCAGCCCAGCCCACACACCCGCCCCAACACATCCCCCGTCCCAACACCAGCCCCGCCCCCGCCCTGCCAAACACCACACCCCGCCCTCCGCCCCCGTCCCAACTCCACCCCTGCCCCCCGCCCTGGCCAACACCGCCCCTGCCCTGCCAAACACCACCCTGACCCCAACACCACCCCCCGCCCTGCCAAACACCACCCCCAACCCCCGCCTTGCCAAACACCAGCCCCTGCCCCCACCCCCCGCCTCAACACCACACCCTGTCCCAACACCATCCCTGGCCCCTGCCCTGCCCTAACACAACCCCCGCCCTGCCAAACACCACCCCCTGTCCCAACACCATCCCTGGCCCCTGCCCTGCCCTAACACAACCCCCGCCCTGCCAAACACCACCCCCACCCCAACACCACCCTGTCCCCACCCTGCCCAAACGCCCCTGTCCCCCACGCCTGCCCCAGCACAAACCCTGCCGCCACCCTGCCAAACCCCACCCCTGCCCCAACACAACCCCCACCCCCGCCCTGCCAAACACCATACCCGCCCCAACACCACCCCCGACCCCAATACCGCCCCCTGCCCCTGTTGCCCCTGCCCACCATTGCCCCCCCAGCCCCAACACTGCCCCCCCCCCCACCCAACACCAGTGTTGAACCCTGTTCAACACTGGCCCTCCCCTCTGCTCCCCACCACCCCCCCACCCCATCCCCTCTCTGGGCCAGCTGGTCTGTACACCAATAACAAGACTGCAGCTACACACGCTCCAAATAGCACACTTGCACACACATGCGTGCACACCCACAGAGTCACAGCCACACACTCACATACGTTGTCTCGCACGCTGTCACACACGCTGTCACACACACACACATTTTACTGCACCTTTTTGGCAGGTTCCATGTGTGACCTCTACAGGACAGTGTTGGAGAGATTATCTGGGGACAGGGATTAGGGTACACCCCTGTGTAGAACTCCAGTGAAAGTGTGGGGAGAGAGAGAGAGAGGGTGGGAGGTCAGTCATTTGGAGACAGTGCCTGTTTAATCATTGTAAACAAAAGACACGATCACTGCTGGAAACACATCTTTAGAATGTTTCTATCAGGACCTCGAGATCTCCTTTGGATAATCCGATTTTCGGATAATTGGTATTCGGATAATCGAGGTTCCTCTGTGTGCCTAATTAACTGTTCCATACAGTAATAGCCCATAAACACACCCCCGTCAAAAGGCAAATTTTAGAACACAATAAAAACCAAAAGAACTGCAGATGCTGTAAATCAGAAACAAAAGTAGAAATTTCAGGAAAAGCTCAGGAGGTCTGGCAGCATCTGTGAAGAGGAAATAGAGTTAACATTTCAGGTCTGGTGACGCTTCCTCAGAACATAGAAATTAGAACACAGATTGTATCATGTGCAACTCCCGTAGCAGACAGAGAAACCCCAGCTTATAGCTGTAACTGAGAGAGGGAAATAGCAACTTCTACTTCTTTAAGACCTCAGCACCAGCTGCTGAAAGCTAACTAAAGATCCTACTTCTGTGAGAGCTTGACCACACCCATTCAGGCTGCTTCTATTGTTCCACCTTTTTTTAAAAAAAAACGAAGGCCTCACAAGCTATTTACTGGCTTTCCAACTAGACAGCTTGGTACATCTGTCTTAAAACCTCTCTTTAAAATATGAACAAGTTAATCCCTTAAAGCAACAGTATCGTCACCCTTGTTTTCTCAAAAGTTTTGAATCTCACAGCTTTAAAAATCTATCATATTGTCCAAAGGATAATGAAATTTCAAATGGCATTTTTTGTGATTGATGGTGAGATAATATACCAGTCTGTTGACTTTTGGCTGGCATTGAATTAGCAAAGATAAGCCATGTGGTTTCTGACACTCGTTTTATGTTGGTTTTTTTAAGTTTGTGAATGTTATCTAAAAAGTCAAATTAGCCTTGTTTCTCAAATAAAGACTATTATAATTACAGGGCTGTGTCGCTTTTTATTGAGTAGCAGTGGGAATCTAGGAACATGAAAACAAAAGAAGGCTATTCGACCCATCAAGCCTGCCCTACTGTTCATTCCAGTCATGACTAATCAAACACTTCAATGCCTTTTACCCATCCCATCCCTGGAACAGAGTATGCCATTGGTTAAAAAGAAATCTACCTGTGTCGTACACGTATCAAAGATGAGTTTGCTCGGAACTCCATGGTAGAGAATTCCAGAGTGTCACATCCCTCTGAGATGAGTGATATTTGTGGGTGGCATGGTGGCAAGCACTGTTGCCTCACAGCGCCTGAGACCCGGGTTCAATTCCCGCCTCAGGCGACTGACTGTGTGGAGTTTGCACGTTCTCCCCGAGTCTGCGTGGGTTTCCTCCGGGTGCTCCGGTTTCCTCCCACAGTCCAAAGATGTGGTCAGGTGAATTGGCCATGTTACATTGCCCGTAGTGTTAGGTAAGGGGTAAATGTAGGGGTATGGGTGGGTTGCGCTTTGGCAGGTTGGTGTGGACTTGTTGGGCCGAAGGGCCTGTTTCCACACTATAATGTAATGTAAATTATGTCCCCTGGTTCTAGATTTCCTAATCAGCAAAAACCTCTCACATGCATCTATCCTGTCTCTTCCTATCAGTACCTTTTAGAGTTTTAGAGATCAACACTCATTCTTTGAGGATTGAGAGAATACTGATCCAGTTTGCCTAACTTGTTCATGGGGCAGTCCTACCATCCTAGGAGCAAGTTTTTGTTGCACTCCCTCCATGACAATATTGTTCCTGAGATAAGGAGATATGTAATAAAATCAAAGTGTTAGAGAAACCCATCAAGTATTGGCGGCACCTATGCAGAGAGAAATAGAATTAATGTTTTGAATCCTACTTCAAATTGGAGAAATATTCTTTCTTGCTCATGAACAGTACCTTGGAACCTTTTATATTCACACAAGAGGGTTTAATCTTCCATTGAAAAGAGTGTACAGCGCTAAGGTATCAGTGGTGCAGATAAAGTGGCTGTCATGTCTCCTACATTACAATGGTGACTCCATTATGAGCATTTTTCATTGAATGTAAAGTGTTTTGTGGAATTACTGGGGTCATGAAAGGTACGCTAAATACATTTGCTCTCATGTCTTACAGTCTTATTTTTCTTTCAACGTTTTATATGATCTGGTTACAAGAATCTTTTTGAAGCTTCAATTCAGAAGAAGGATCAGTTAAGCTAATTCCCAACATTTTATTATCTCATCTTGGCTCATATATCAATATGGTGACAATGTTACTGTCAGAAGTTCAACATTTAAGGGAGAAGTGAAAAATGGTGTTCTGCCTTCTCACCCAATCATAGAGTCATAGAGATGTACAGCACGGAAACAGACCGTTCAGTCCAACCGTCCATGCCTACTAGATATCCGAACCAAATCTAGTCCCATTTGCCAGCACATGGCCCATATCCCTCTAAACCCTTCCTATTCATATACCATCCAGATGCTTTTTCAATGCTGTAATTGTACCAGCCTCCACCACTTCCTCTGGCAGCTCATTATATACCCGTACCACCCTCTGTGTGAAAAGGTTGCCCCTTAGGTCCCTTTTAAATTTTTCCCCTCTCACCTTAAACCTATGCCTTCTAGTTCTGATCTCTCCCACCCCAAGGAAAAGACCTTGTCTATTTACCCTATCCATGCCCCTCAGTCTCTGATGCTCCAGGGAAAACAACCCCAGCCTTTTCCACCTCTCCTATAGCTCAAACCCTTCAACCCTGGCAACATCCTTGTAAATCTTTTCTGAACCCTTGCAAGTTTTGCAACATCCTTCTGATAGGAGGGAGACCAGAATTGCACACAATATTCCAAAAATGGCCTAACCAATGTCCTGGACAGCCGCAACATGACCTCCCAACTCCTGTACATAGAATGCCGAAGTGATTGTATTTGTAGAAATTCTGGGCATTTTGCCAGTGACCTACTCAGCATTTACTTCTCAACAAACATGATTAAAATAGATTAACTGGTCATTTATCTCAAGTACTATTTATAGGATCTTGCTTGCCCATCCCCCCCTCCCCCACTAGCCTAGAAAGCAGCATCAACATCTTTCAGTTCTGAGGAAGGGTCACTTGACCTGAAACATTAACTCTGGTTTCTCTCCACAGATGCTGCCAGACCTGATGAGCTATTCTAGAAATTTCTGTTTTTGTTTTCAACTTCACTGATGTTTGATGTGGAACACTATGTATCATTCTCAAGAAGCGACTGAGTGCTACATGATTTAGATCTGTCCTGTCATTAGAATGTATGTGACGGGTGTCAAGACCCGCAGGGGAAAAATGAGTTCAGGTCAAAATTTGGAATTCGCATCTCTGGTACAAAATTCAGCCATGTTTGAAAGGGTTGCGAATTTTCTTTATTTATGGTTCCTCAGCTTGAGGCCATCTCAACCTTTGTTGCTGGTGATGATAGATTATGGCAATGAGCCTTTATTGCGCGTTCAGGAATGGCAAAAGAAACATTGCAAACATGCATTAAATCAGAGCATGTCTTGCTGTTTTATCTAGACTGATGGATGGGTGGATTTGGCAGCTATCCATGGGAAATAGTCATCGGCTGCCTGATTCAGAATGGAGGTGTTTTAACAAGCTCAGTCAGGAGATAGAAGGGAAAAATAAAAGAAATTGCAGTTATAACTGCACAAGCATCCAACTATAACCCAGCCCATATGAGAAAAGTATGCATATGGTTATTCTCTACAGCAAAAGCATTATCTCCATTATCATTCCCATTATTAACACAATGGTAAATTGTTCTGACAGGCACTCTGGAGCATTATCATCCATCCAGGATTGCCTCAGAACCTCCATTAATTAATCTCTGGAACAGCAAAACAAATAAATTCTGGGAGAAAAAGCATTGGCATTGGCATTTTTCTATCCCATTTTCCTTGGACACTACTGTCTGTTATTCATAAAAATATGACAGGTAAATAAGAGGCTGTTTGAGATACAATGAAGAACCATCACAGAAACATCAGAAAAAGGAACAGGAGTATGCCACTCAGCCCTTCGAACCTGCACTGTCATTCAATATGGTCTTGGCCGATCATCCAGCTCAGTCCCCAATGAAACCTTTCGCCCTCAGTACTATAGCTAACTCCTTCTTGAAAATGCTCAATGCTTTGGCCTGAACTACTTTCCAGGGCGGAGAATTCCAAAGGCTCACCACTGTCTGGATGAAAAATTTTTCCTCATCTCAGTCCTAAACAGCATTCCTTCAAATTTTCCGCCTGGCAGCACAGAATGCTAGATGCTGGTGTGGCAGCGATTTTATGGAACAGGATGTCAATATTGTGATCAGTGTGCCAACATATGTGGAACATCGGAGCGTCTAATTGGCCTGCCCCATATCCTTAGATTGTGATTCCTGTTTCTGGATTCCCTGATCTTTGAGAACATTCTTCTGCATTTCTGTTGGAATTTTATAGGTTTCAATGAAATCTTCCCTCAGTACTCTAAACCCCAGCGTATGTAATCTAAACAATCTAAACTCCTAAACAATCCAAATTCTCTTCATGTGTCAACTTCAACTGACAAAGGAGCAGTGCTTTAAAAGCTTGTGATTTCCAATAAACCTGTTGGACTGTAACCTGGTGTCATGTGACTTCTGAATTTGTCCACCCCAGTCCAACACTAGCACCTCCACATCTTCATATATCAGTCCTGGTGTCCATGGAATCACTCTGGTAAGCTTTTAGACTGGAAGATGAAGAATTTTTTTTCACTTTCCAATTGGATTTGGGCAAGTGAAGCCCTGAAAGGTGTTTAGTGCCCATTGGCAAGAATATAGTGCATATGGAGACAGGAGGTCATGTGACACAATCTCCAGGAATGCACCCAGTCTGAGTTAGCAAATCTCTGCTTTGAACAGGCTCAGCTTTTACCCTTAGTGAATGATCCCATATCTTTTCATAATTCCTTCCCAGCACCAGGCTACATTTATTTACCATTCTCAATTGCCTGAAGAAGCTGACAAAGATGACTCTCATCGACTATTCCAGTCCTTATGGGCAGCTGGGATATTCCAGAAAGAATGACTGTCTTGATTTTGCTGGTTTATGATTTGGAGGGATTTTTTTAGTCTTCCATAGGATGAAGGCACTGCAGCCAAGGCCAGCATTTTTTGACCATCCCTGTAGTGCAGCGGTTAGCACCGCCGCCTTATAGCTTCAGGGCCCTGGGTTCAATTCCACCCTCAGGCAACTGACTGTGTCGAGGTTGTGCATTGTCCCTCTGTCTGTGTGGGTTTCCTCCGGGTGCTCTGGTCTCCTCCCATAGTCCAAAGATGTGCACGTTCGGTGGATTGACCATGCTAAATTCTACATAATGTCCAGGGATGTGCAGGCCATGTAGATTAGTCATGGGAAGTATAGGGTTATGGGGATAGGGTAGGGGTTGCAGGCGTGGGTCTGGATGTGATGCTCTTCAGAGGGACAGTGTAGACTAGATGGGCCAAATAGCCTGCTTCCACATAGGGATTCTATGAAAGGGCTTTACATGGTTGATTTGGTAAGGTTGTTTCCCTTTGTTGGACAGTGCCAGCAGAGGAGCAGAATCCCAGAATAAGAGATCGTCCAAACCTGATGAAAAGTTCTGACCTGAAATGTCAACATCCCTGCTCCTCGGATGCTGCCTGACCTGCTATGCTGCTTCCAGCACCACACTTTATCCATCCAGACTCTCCAGCAAATGCAGTCCTCCCTGTCTCCAAGGAATTTCTTCTGTCAGACTGTAATGAATCTGTGGAAATCTTTACCACCTAGAGCTGTTGAGGCTGGATCATTCAATATATTAAATGCTGAGATAGACAGAGTTTTAGTCAGTAAGGGAATTGAGGGTTACAGGGAAAAGGCATGAAAGTGGAGTTGGATCAGATCAGCCATGATCTCATTGAATGGTGGAGCAGACTCAATGGGCTGAATGGCCTACTCTCTTCTTATGTCTTAGAGGAGAAAGTGAGGACTGCAGATGCTGGAGATCCTTGCTGGAAAAGCCTAGCAGGTAAGGCAGCATCCAAGGAGCAGGAGAATCGACGTTTCGGGCATAAGCCCTTCTTCAGGAATGAGGAAAGTGTGCCCAGCAAGCTAAGGTAAAAGGTAGGGAGGAGGGACTTGGGGGAGGGGCGTTGGAAATGTAATAGGTGGAAGGAGGTTAAGGTGAGGGTGATAGGCTGGAGTGGGGATGGGGGTGGAGAGGTCAGGAAGAAGATTGCAGGTTAGGAAGGTGGTGCTGAGTTCGAGGGTTGGGACTGAGACAAGGTGGGGAGAGGGGAAATTAGGAAACTGGAGAAATCTGAGTTCATCCCTTGTAGTTGGAGGGTTTCGAGGGTTGGGACTGAGACAAGGGCCGCCTACTTGCAGAACGTTTCAGAGAACACCTCTGGGATACCCGGACCAACCAACCCAACCACCCCGTGGCTCAACACTTCAACTGCCCCTCCCACTCCACCAAGGACATGCAGGTCCTTGGACTCCTCCATCGCCAGACCATAGCAACATGACGGTTGGCGGAGGAGCGCCTCATCTTCCACCTAGGAACCCTCCAACCACAAGGGATGAACTCAGATTTCTCCAGTTTCCTCATTTCCCCTCCTCCCACCTTGTCTCAGTCAAATCCCTCGAACTCAGCACCACCTTCCTAACCTGCAATCTTCTTCCTGACCTCTCTGCCCCCACCCCCACTCCGGCCTATCACCCTCACCTTAACCTCCTTCCACCTATCGCATTTCCAACGCCCCTCCCCCAAGTCCCTCCTCCCTACCTTTTATCTTAGCCTGCTTGGCACACCTTCCTCATTCCTGAAGAAGAGCTCATGCCCGAAACGTCGATTCTCCTGCACCTTGGATGCTGCCTGACCTTCTGCGCTTTTCCAGCAACACATTTTCAGCTCTTATGTCTTAGAGTCTTATGTGCCTGAGAACACAAGAGTAGTAGAAAGGAAAATAATTGGGCTGTTGACTAAAAACATGGTGTTCTGTGACACAGGGAGACAGAGGCAGAATGAAGTTTCCCCTTAAAAAGAGAGATTGAACTATTCAGAAGGTCAGTGAATGTGCAGGAAACCCCAGAAATAGGAAGCTTTGAAGTGTTAAGGAGGAAGACAGTAAACAAGACAGTTAAATGCATGGGTTTAAGGAATGTATGTTAAGGAGCAAGTGAGCTGTGTTAGCAGTTTGTTTAAGGATCGCATGAAGGGACGTTAACTCAACAAAAAGCATTGAGTAAATACAAAAATTCACTCAGAAGAAATTAATTCTATCCATGCTCATCGAACAAGGAGCTATAAAGTTGGGTGCCCCTTCACTGAGATTTGAGTATCTACACAATTGTTGTGGAGATAAATGGATTCAATCTTTATCTCTGATAATAAGACCACTTCACACAGTTTCATACAGTGTTAAAAACTTTGGTGTTCTTTTTTTCTCTTTTCTGTCCGGTAAACTTTGTTGTTCTTTTGTTAAAAATATATTGTCAGCCTCCTGTGAATATGTTCAGTGACTGACCATCGGTAAACAAATTGAAAAGATGAAACTGAAAGTCAATCAAACCAAATTTCACTCTAGAACCTGATGTGTCCAGTATTACCATCAGCCACAATCACAATGTTTCAATGAATAAAATGTAAGGTCACAATATGTCATTTTGTTTAAAAGAAAGACAAGAGATTGCCTTTAGATTTATGCACAAAGAATACTCATAACTTTGGTGATATCAAACAATGCAGAATACAAAGAAACTTGTAGTCATTGGAACAAGAGCGATGTGGATATCACTGACTATGAGATCAATGATTGGGGTTGTTAACCTGGGCAGGGTATCCTGGTTTCTTCCCACAGTGTAAAGGTGTGCAGGTTAGGTGGATTGGCCATGCTAAAATTAGCCATAGTGTTCAGGGATATGTAGGCTAGGTAGATTAGCCATGAGATATGCAGAGTTACAAGGGTAGGGTAGGGGGATGGGTCTGGGTGGGATGCTCTTTGGACGGTCGGTGTGGACTTGTTGGGCCGAATGCCTGTTTCCACACTGTAGGGAATCTAAGGAATTGCTTTCTTCAGGTTTCCTGGAGGGGTACAGACTTGATGGGCCAAAGAAACTCTTCTGTACTGTATGATTCAGTGAGGGGGATTTGATGAGGAGGAGGCATCATATGAGATTCCTCTCACCACAAATCTTTGGAAATAAAATTCTAAAGAGATCCTGCTACTTGGAAGTCTCATTATCTTTTTTTTTAGTTTTCAGATGTGGATGTCAGCTAACAGGACTGTATTTATTGTTCATCCTCAGTTGCCCTGACAACTGAGTGAATAACTCAGGTCTGTGAAGGAATAAAGAAATAGATGCATCTATATCGTACTTCTTATGACCACCAGATGCCTCAAAGGCCTTTACAGCCAATGAAGTACAGTTATTGACGTGTAGTCACTGTACAAAACACAGCAGTTAAAATGTGCTCATCTAACTCCCGCAACAGCAATGTGATAATGATCAGATCATATCTCTGATGCCAAGGATTAATATTAGCCAGGACATTAGCCAGCCTTGTCAAAATGCTGCCATACGACCTTTTGTGTCCACCTGGGCAGGCCTTAGTTTAATTCCCCCTCTGAAAGACAGCTCTTCTAAAGGTGCAGCTCCCCCTCAGTGCTGCACTGCTGAGCCAGCCTTGATCTTTGTTTTCAAACCTTGGAATGGAATTTGGGCATTATTCAATTTACATGACAATCCAGCAGCTTTAGTGATTATTTTAAGACAATAGATCACGAACAACACCTCAGAAAGGTAAGACTTTTACCATTGAGAATGCCATTGTTTTTAAGACCTAATGGAAATCGCACAGGATGCTGACTTCAAGCATTCATTCACCGTTGTTGGGCTAAACCCATGGCACCTACCTACTCTCACTCTGGGAGTGCTCACTGCCACATTCTCAAGGCAGCTAAGAATGGGAAATAGATGCTGGCCTTTCCCACAGCCCATGAGTAAATAAGTCAAAATTCTATTGGATTTATTCACTTATAGAATCCTTACCATATGGAACGAGGTCATTCTGCCCATTCAGCCCGCACTAACCCTCAAAAGTGCATGCTCACCCTATCTCCACATATACCATGGCTAATCCACCTAATCTGCACATCCCTGGACACCGTGGAGTAATTTAGCGTAGACAATCCACCTAACCTGCACATCTTTGGACTGTGGGAGGAAACCAGAGCACCTGGAGGAAACCCATGCAGGCAACATGCAAATTCCATACAGTCACCTGAGGGTGGAATCAAACCCAAATTCCTGGTCCCTTGAGCTAGCTGTCTTGCTTGGAACCAACAGGTTTGGCCAGTATGGGGAATGAACCCATGACCTTAGTGTTGTTATGCACAATACTTTAACCATCTGAGCTAACCAGCACTCAACTGAGATTTGTTTGCTATGTTGAGATATACCCCTAGTTGGATTTTCCTTTTCAATATCAAGACTGCCAGCTGAAGAGATGATGCGGAATAGAACCTGTCAATACCAACTACATGCAGCTATTTATACGTTGGCAGGATTTAGCTAAAGATGAGACTGCCACCTCCATCTGGGG
This sequence comes from Chiloscyllium punctatum, assembly GCF_047496795.1. Taxonomy (NCBI): domain Eukaryota; kingdom Metazoa; phylum Chordata; class Chondrichthyes; order Orectolobiformes; family Hemiscylliidae; genus Chiloscyllium; species Chiloscyllium punctatum. The sequence continues at coordinate 16,847,480 of NC_092744.1, forward strand.
AGGAGGTCCTGCTTTGGAGATCTTCTGGTGAATCCAATTACCTGGCAACTTGTCGAGGCAGTAATGTGAACCTTTAAGCTGTGGCCAAAGGTGGGAGTACATGCTGTCCCCAAAGAAAAGAAGGCTAATGAGGGGAGGTCTGGGTTTCAGCGAGGCCTACTTGGGAGGCCCAACAAGAGGAACAAGGGGATTGGCTGTTTAGTTGGAAAGACAAGGAGGTTAGAGGGGACAGGTTATTTGGGGACATGATATAATGTCGGGCTCTGGTTACCAACAACCAGCAGTTGATGGTTGGAGTTACTCACAGCTACCATTCTTCCTTTCTACACCAAGATTAAGGAGCTTTCTATTTATCAATGCTATAGGATAGCCCCCTGGAGAGTCTTAACAAGAAGAGGAATTTGTCTTACACAGTTTGATCTAGTTTATAACATGATTGGAATAGGTAAAATGAACATTGTTACTGTAAGATTATTCTGCACTCATCTCTGTCAACAGCACTAACAATTCTGCTTTGTGAGACAATACTTTATAACAGTGCTTGCTGAAGTTAGGAATTAAAACATTTCCAAATAATTTAGGTAATATTAATAGATTATTTTCTTTAATTTGGATTCTACCATGCATCTAGGGAGCTTAATGAAATCTAATGATTAATAATGCTGTCATTACTCAGACCATTGAGACAGGAGTTGGGACATCATAGCAAAGTTGTAGCAAGGTTGGTGAGGCCTCTTCTGGAATACTGTGTACAGTTCTAGTTACCCTGCTGTAGGAAGGATATTATCAAATTGGGGAATGCTCAGGAAAGATTTACCAGGATGTCACCAGGACTGGAGGGTCTAAGTTATAAGGAGAGGCTGAATAGGCTCAGACTTTTTTCATCAGAGCGTAAAAGGATTTATAAAATCACGAGAGGCGTGGATAAGGCAAAAAGCAAAGCTCTTTTTTTTCCCCTAGGATAGGTGAGTTCACAACTACAGGGCATATTTTTAAGGTGAGAGGAGAAAGATTTCAAGGCACCTGAGGTGCAACTTTTTCACACAGAGGGTGGTTCGTATATGGAATGAAATGTTAGAGGAAGTGGTAGATGCAGGTACAATTGCTACACTTAAAAGACATTTGGATAGGTCCATGAATAGGAAAGGTTTAGAGGCAAGTGCAGGCAAGTGGGCCTAGTTTTGTTTGGGAAACCTGCTTGGTTTGGACGAGTTGGACCGAAGGGTCTATTTCCATGCTGTATGACTCTCTGACTCCATGCTACTTGATTATTTGGTTGAGAAGGGCTTATTGGAGCCAATTATTCTTTTGGGAATAATTGTACACCTTCTAGAACCACAAGGATATTGAGGCTAAGACTTACAGGTCAAACCAAGGACGAGGAGTGCTGCCTGTGAACCGCATATGCATTTACAACTCTGGCACACTGTTTTATTATGTGGAGAAACCCTTTAATGGCGGTAATTGTTCTCCCTGGACCATGTAGCTCCATCTTTGTAGACTGTAACCTCAAGTTGGTCAGCTATGGAGTCTGTGCTGACACTGGTGACACCAGTTCCTGTATCAAGATAACAATCATCGAGATTTCCAATGACCTCTATAAAATTAAGATTGGTTGAATCACTATTTCTATTTCAAACAATAATTTCTCCTAGGAATTCCTCAGGTAATTTTCTTAATGAAAGCCGGATTTTGTTTTTTCCTGAAAGAATCGGACCTCCTTTAATAAGACTTTATAAATTATTTGCAGTACCTGTTATTTGAGTTACAAAACCCTCTGCATTAGCTTCTTTAACAAAGTAATATTTATCTTTTGTTTGGTGTTCTGTAACTGGATACGACTTCTGCTCATCTTCTAGAAGTGATTAAAACTCTTACAGATGTAACATTTTGTCACTGCTAGATATTGCCTATACCTGTGAAGTTTTGTTAGTCCATGATACTGTTACTGAGTAGTATCTGCTAACTTATTCTCTATGTTGGCTTTGTAAGTGTTACCTCTTTGGAGTGTCCACACCTGTGAAGTTAATGGGTTATGTTGTTTCCCTCAGGAAGAGTTGTTCCTCTGGCCTCAGGGTCTGTGAGTCTATCTAATCTCTGATCTTAGTGGGATTTGAATAGATTTCTTCGATATTAAATCTTCGTTGCTCTCTTGACCTGTCCTACCTGTCCATTTTCCATCACATCTATCTGCTCCATGCTCCTCATCAACCAATCACAGTTACCTCCCACCTGCATCCACCTATCGCCTTCCCAGCTACCTTACCCCAGCCCCAGCCCCACCCCCACCCCTCTACCTATCTCTCAGTCTCCTACCCCCTCAATATTCCTGATGAAGGTCTCATGGCCCTTAGATGCTGCCTGACCTGCTGTGCTTTTCCAGTACCACTCTTTTTGATTCTGACTCTCCAGCATCTGCAGTCTTCATTTTCTTCCTGTACAGTATCTGACAAAGACTCACGAATAAACTATTTTGTCACTTGTGAATTCTGATTTCAAAGTTCCATAGTCACAGTTTTCCACGGATTTCCAGAGGTCATTTATGAATTCACCTGGAAGCCTAAGTCTTGTGTTGAACCTTGCTCTTTCATAAGTTTCATCTGTTCTCAGATTGAAGTAATTATCAATGGCATGGAAAACATTTGTCAAAAGCATCTGTAACTTCTTTAATATTTTGGTGATTTATAATGTCACCCATGATGGGTTCCCGTTGAATATAATGTTGTATTATTTAATTTCAAACTTAATGTTTAGGTCTGAGGAAATTCTGCATCTTAAGAACTATCTTCTCCAAGTTGTTAATCCTGGAATCTGTTTTCCCATCTCTGGAATTAAATCATTTTGGAAATATGATTTAAATCTGTTTTAAATCTCTAGCATCTAAATGTTGATTATAATGTGCTGTCTACAAACCTCATATTCCTGCTTTAAATCATTATTGTCTAAAAGTCAGCTGTCTTAAAGTCTCTTCAAACATTTAAATTTGTCAGATTTTTAAATTCTATTCTACACTGATAGTCTATGAATATTCTTCCAATTCAGCTCCACATTCTGTAAACAAATAGAGCTCATGTTATTTCTTCCAATTTTCAAACTGTGCTAAATAACTATACCATATCCTTGGACTGATTACTGAGGGTTTTAATGTCATTTTTCATGGTTAAAGTGGTGGTTCCCACCTTCTGGAAAGGTTTCCCACAGCCAAGACGGAGATTTTCCTCCTTCTTCACAAGTAAAATGGATGCTTTCCCACCTTTCTAGGTTAATGCACAGAGAGCGTTCCCTTGCACAATTTTTAACATAAGGGATAGTTTGACTGCCACCTCAATAATTCTTTCCATTGAAACCCTGGTTTGAATCATGACTGCCCCAATCTTTAAAACCTCCTATCAAGGTTGAAGCTGGCTTCTTCTGTTGAACTCTTCCTTTAGGTCACTTATGTTTTTTCTCCTCTACCCCTTTAACTAAAGTCTGTGTTCTTTGCAACACTGGAGCCCCGATGTAAGTTTTGTTTTACTCTTAATCTGCCCTTTGTCTCTATTATATTCCCTCAGATGTGGGTGTCTCGGTAGGCCAGCATTTATTGCTATAAATTCCTAATTGCCCCAGAATGCAGTTAAAAGGCCACCACACTGCCGTGGGTCTGCAGTCACGTGTAGGCCAGACCAGGTAAGGCTGGCAGATTTCCCTTTGCTCAAGGATAATAGGCACCGAGATGTGACAGAGGTTTCAGTGTTGCAGTGGTGGTCTCTCAGCAGTGAAACCCATGTCCCCAGAACATTAGCCTAGAGTTCTGAAACAAGTCCCAGTGACACAGTTTGAGTTGTTCCATATGTCTGACTTGTGCAGGTAGTAGACACCTTTTTTGTCATCATCAAGAGATTAAGGGTTGTCCACATTTCCTTGTGGAAGATTGAAGCTGGGATTTACCTGCACTCACGTTAGTTTCCAAATTGTGGCTGTTGATGTTCGCAGAGTGCACCGTCGCTAGGTGGGTCTGTTGTCGTGTTTGTAACATGTGGTATGTGTTCTAATAGAGGCTGTGTGTTTTTAATTGGAGATTTTGTTCTGGAAATTCGATATCAACGGGATTATTTTGATAGATGTCAGGTACTGGTGCTCTTTGAGGAGGAAGCTTACCCTGCGGACGTCAGGAGGTTCAATATGGATGGGCACATGAAGCTACTCACTGTTTTGATCTTAAAACTGAGGCCAACATCTTGAAAGGAATGCAGATGATCTTCCCCAAGCCAATCAGATGCGGGAGCCGAAATTTAGAAGCCAACATTTTTCGTTTGGTGATTCACTTTCATAGAATCATAAAATCCCTACAGTGTGGGAGCAAGCCATTCGACCCATCAACTCCATGCCAACCCTCCAAACAGCATCCCACCCAAACCCACCCCATGCCTGTAACCCTGCATTTCCCATGGCTAACCCACCCAGCCTGCACATCACTTGGCAATTTAGCATGACCAATCCACCTAACCCACACACCTTTGGACTATGGGAGGAAATTAGACCACTCAGAGAAAGCACACACAGACACAGGAAGACCCTGCAAATTCCATACAGAGGGTCCCCTGAGACTGGAATCGAACCCAGATCCCTGGCAGGAGGAGGCTATGGTGCTAATCACTGAGCCACCATGCCACTCATGTTTGTATCATGACTCCCCACTCAAGTGACTTGGAGTGATACAAGTTGTTATTATTGACAACAGAACAGATGAAGGTTTATGCCAAGATTTCCCTGGATTTTGCAAGTCAATTGTTTACCAGAGAAAGACCCCTGAACCACAAGGAGAATCTCACCATTTCATTCTTAAGAGGAACCATGAGTGTGAGAATCCCTGTGTAATACAGGTGGCACAATGCAGTTATGATCTTTCTACCTCTCTTACTGGAGTTACAGATTTATGGCCAGAGACTGATTCTTTGAAACAGCTCATTATGGCTGGTTTTATCTTTGGATTCAGTTCATGGAAAGAATGAACCAGGAAATTTCATCACCTCAATGCCAAATCATGCTTGATAAAACGGCAGCTTCTTAAACAGCCACTGGTGTCAGGAATTGCATCCAACATATTAGATTTTCTCTAATTTGAAGATTTTAATTGCTGCAACAAGCTTGCAGATGACAAAGCGCCACATATGGCTTGGATTAATGCAGAAGCAAGTTAGAGTTTTGCAGTTTTAGTTTTCATTGTTTATGAAGAAATGCATTTTTCTGAAGTGAATCATCAAAATCAGAAGCAGCTCATTCAGCCCAATGTATCTATGTTTCTTTGAAAAAGCATTCCAATTACTTCCACTCCCTTTTTCCCTCCCAAAGGCCTGCATTTTTTTTTAACATTTCAACATTTATTCCATTTACAAAGTTATTGTTGAATCTGCTTCCACCGCCCTTTCAGATAGTGCATTCCAAATCTTAACTGCATAAAAATATTCTCATTTCCTCCCAACTTTTGGCCAATTATCATGAGCCACTGATCTTCAGTTATTAATTTTCACCGTTTCTCCTTATTTATTTGATCAAAAACTTATTAAAAGTTGAACACTTTTTGTGAATTTTCCCACAACCCTCACTGCTATGAGGAGAATGATGATAGTTTCCCTCTATGTAACTTTCTTTGCACTTACTTTGTCCTACGTAAGGTTCGATTGTACAGGTTAGAAGCCTGGTAAAGTAACAGCCGAATTTTCACTTTGGTTGAGACTAAAACATTCTCAAATTGCTTTCCCTCAAAACCTGTCTTTTTCCCATCAGGTATTGCTTGCTTTGAGTACCTCCACCCCTGTGATACCATAGAGGTATCATCACTTGTACATTCGGTTACAGAGTGTGGTGTTCCTGTCTTTCAATCAGGAGACCTGACAAACTCTGCGGTAACCCACAAACAGAACTGTCCTGGCAGTCCCATTGTTTAAGCCTACTCTGCCCCTTGGAACTCACCTATTCCCCCGTGACTTGATTTTCTTTCTCCTGTTGTCCAGTCCCTTCCCACTTGCATCGCTATTTCTTTGACACTTGTTTCAAAATTTCCAGTTCAGGTGGACTCCGGGCACTTCCTCTTCACCATGGACGTGTGATCCCTTTACGTGTCCATTCCCCCATCAGGATAGTCTCAGGGCTCTCCACTTCTCCATGGAGACAAACCCTAAACTGTCCCTATCCACCACCACCCTCCTTCACTTGGCCGAGCTCATCGTCACTCTGATCAACTTCTCTGTTTAGTCCTCTCGCTTTCTTCAGGTCAAAGGTGTGGCCATAGCTATCCTCATGGGCCCCAGTCACTTTGTGGACATGGAACATTCCTCATTCCTGTTCATTTCTGGCCCCAACCCACAACTCTTTCTCTGGTATATCAATAACATCATTGGTGCTACCGCTCCATGAAAATGTTTATCCATTTCACTTCCAATTTCTATCCCACTCTCACCTTCGTCTGGTCCGTCTCTGACTCCTCCCTTCCCTTCCTTCACATCCCTTGATTATACATTCCTACGTGTTGTTTCCTGTAAAGACTCCATCCCACTGTCCCAGTTTCTCCATCTCTCTCTCACATCTGTACCAATGATGCCACATTCTGCGGGGGTCCTCAGGAATGTTCACGGTTGTCCTCACCGCATTGTCTTTAATCCTAAATTCAGCATTCAAGTTCGACCTTCCAAAATGTGTCACTTTGCATTTATCCAGGTTGAACTCCATCTGCCATTTCTCAGCCCAGCTCTGCAGCCTGTCTATGTCGCACTGCAGCCTGCAATAATCCTCGATACTATCAATGGCACCTCTACCTTTGTGTCATCTGCAAATTTACTAACCCACCCCTCAACCTCTTCATCCAAGTCATTTATAAAAACGACAAAGAGCAGAGGCCCAAGAGCAGAGCGCTGTGGGACCCCACTCAACACTGATCTCCAGGCAGAATACTTGCCATCTACAACCATTCTGTCTTCTGTCAGCCAACCAATTCTGAATCCAGATCGCCAAATCTCCATGTAGCCCATACCTCCTGACTTTATGAATGAGCCTACCATAAGCAACCCTATCAAATGCCTTGCTGAAGTCCATGTACACCACATCCACTGTTCTACCATCGTCAACCTATCTTGTCACCTCCTCAAAGAACTTAATAAGATTTGTGAGACATGACCTGTCCCTCAAAAAGCAATACTGACTGCCTTTAATCACGCTATGCTTTTCCAAATAGCCATAAATCCTACCCTTCAAAATTCTTTCCAAAACCTTACTGACCACAGATGTAAGACTGACTGGTCAGTAATTGCCAGGGATTTCCCTATTCCCCTTCTTGAAAAGAGGAACAACGTTCGCCTCCCTCCAATCCTCCGGTATGACTCCTATGCAGAGTGAGGAGGCAAAGATCTTCACCAGTGGCTTAGTAACTTCCTTCTAGTTTCCCGGAGCAGCCTAGAATAAATCTGGTCTGGCCCTGGGGACTTATCAATCTTAATGTTTTCCAATATTTCCAGCACATCAACTTCATCAATCTTAATCTGTTCAATTCTGTATCCCAGCTTCTCAAAGTTCTCATTCATAACAAGTTCCCTTTCCTTAGTGAAAATCAAAGCAAAAAGCTCATTTAGGGCTTCCCCTGCCTGCTCAGATTCCACTCCCTAACTGGCCCGGCCTTTTCCCTGATCATTTTTTTATTCCTTACGTATGAGTAAAATGTCTTTGGGTTCTCCCTAATCCTTCTTGCCAAGCCTTTCTCGTGGCCCCTCCTGGCTCTCCTCAGTCCATTTCTGAGCTCCTTTCTAGCAAGCCTGTAATCCTCTAAAGCTGTGCTAGATCGTTGCTTCCTCCACCTTACGTAAGCTGCCTTCTTCCTTTTGACGAGAAGTTCCTCTGTTCTCGTCATCCAAAGTTCATTAATCTTTCCCCTTCTTACCTGTCTCAGAGGAACAAATTTGTGCATCACTCACAACAACTGCTCCTTAAATAGTCTCCACATGTCTGCCGTGCCCTTTCTGTGGAACAATTGGTTCCAGTCTGTACTTCACAACTCCTGTCTGATAGCGTCATAATTTCCTTTTCCCCAATTAAATATCTTCCCTTGGTAACTGCTCCTTTCCCTCTCCAAGGCTATGGTAAATGTGAGGCAGTTGTGATCACTGTCACCAAAGTGTTCTCCCACCGCGAGATCTGATACCTGTCCTGGCTCGTTGCAGAGCACCAAATGCAAAATGGCCTCTCCTCTTGTCGGCCTGTCTGCATACTGAGTAAGGAAACCCTCCTGAACACACCTAACAAAAACGGCTCCATCCAAACCGTCTGCACTTAGGAGGTTCCATTCAATATTGGGAAAGTTAAAGTCACCCATAACAACAACCCTGCTACATCTGCATTTTTCCAAAATCTGCCAGCCTATGAGTTCTTCAATCTCCCTACTGCTATTAAGGTGTTTGTAGAAAACCCCCAATGAGGTGGCTGCTCCTTTGCTGTTCCTAACTTCCACCCATACTAACTCAGTAGACAAACCTTCCTTGACAACCTTCGTTTCTGTAGCTGTGATGCACTCTCTGATTAGCAATGCTGCACCCTCTCCTCTTTTTCCATGCTCCCTGTTCTTTTTAAACATTCTAAAACCTGGAATATCAAGCCACCATCCCTGCCCCTATGAAACCCATGTCTCCGTTATGGCCACAACATCATACTCCCAAGTACTGATACATGCTTTAAGTTCACCACTCTTATTTCTAACACTCTTTGTGTTAAAGCAGACACACTTTAACTAATTCCTTTGATCCATCACATGAATAACCTTTCCAATAGATTCACTCCATCCTGTCAGTTCTGCATATCTAACCATCTTCCTGTCAGATAGGTAACTCTGGTTCCCACCCCCCACCAAATTAGTTTAAACCCTCCCGAACCACACAAGCAAATCTCCCACCCAGGCCATTTGTGCCCTTTCAGTTCAGGTGCAACCCATCCTTCATGTACAGGTCCCACCTTCCCCAGAGGGCTTCCCAATGGTCTAAATATCTGAAGCCCTCCCTCCTGCACCAGCCTTGCAGCAACGTGTTAAACTGCACTTGCTGACTGTTCCTTTGCTCACTATCTCGTGGCACCGGTAGCAAACCTGAGATCATTATTCCACTCGTCCTGCTCTTCAGCTTCCAACCTAGCTCTCTGTAGTCACTTTTCAGATCCTCAATCCCTTTCCTGGCTATATCATTGGTGCCAATATGTACCACGATTTCTGGCTGCTCATCCTCCCCCTTCAGAATCCTGTAAACCCAATCGGCGACATCTCAGACCCTGGCACCGGGGAGGCAGCATACCTTCCAGGAGTCCCGTTCCTGACCACAAAATCTCCCGTCAATCCGTCTAACTATTGAGTCCGCTACCACTTGCACTTTCCTATTCTCCCCCCTTCCCTTCTGAGCCATAGTGCCAGGCTCAGTGCCAGAGACCTGACGACTATGGTTTTCCCCTGGTAGGCCATCCCCACCAGCATTATCCAAAAGGGTATACTTATTGCTGAGGGGAACAGCCACAGGGATCCCTGCTCTGACCGTTGGTTCCCTTTCTTTCCCCTAACACTAACCCAGCTGTCCTCATCCTGTATCTGAGGAGTGACCACCTCCCTGTACATTCTCTCAATTTCTCCCTCAGCCTCCCACAGTTCATCCGCAGTTCATCCAGTTCCAGTTCCAGTTCCCTAACTTGGTTTTTGAGGAACTGGAGTTGGGTGCACTTCCAGTAGATGTGGTCGGAAGAGACATGTGTCATGTCTCTCACCTGCCACATTCTGCAGGAGGAACATGCAACTGCCCTATCAGCCATAACCTGCTAATCTGAAAGCCCACACAGGACTAAATAAGGAAGAGAAGAAAAGAAAAACAAAGAGAAAACCTGAAAACTTACTGAATTTACAGACTCTTAGCAAGGTTAGGGGAGGTAGGTGGGAGGGCCGCCCTATGGTGTAGAGTCTCAGGTTTAGATCTCACCCACTTAAAAACTTCCCAGCAGCCCTTGCTTCTCTCCGCCCTCTCCACTGCTTTGTTCAAAATGGAGGCCCAACTCTCAAAGTAAGTCCCTTTTTAAGTGGGAAAAACTGACTTACCCGGCAGCCCTCGCTTCTCTCTGCTCTGTTCAAAATGGAGGCCTGACTCTCGAGGTAAGTCCTTTTTTAAGTGGGAAAAACTGACCTACCCGGCAGCCCTCGCTTCTCTCTGTCCTCTCTCCTCGCTGCTCTGTTCGTCATGGCAACCAAAAAATGATAATGACACTTGCAAATCACTTGATGCCAGTCATTAATATTTCCCTTGCCTCTATATCATGAATTGTCTTCATAGTTACAGGATTAAAAATTTTCAATTACAAATAACCGAGGTACAGCAGATTGAGCAATTTGCAGTTATAATGAAGACTGTACCATTTCACTGTACCGTTGAACATTAATTAAGTGACATTAGCAATTTTTAAACTGATCGTTTTAAGATTCATATATTCACGAATTCATTATTGTTGACAAGATTGACAGATCAACATGAGCAGTGTTCCACTGTTGTTGAGATTTTAACCCATTTGGTGAGAGATTGAACAGCTGTTAGATGCAGAGGAAGCTGGGGGTCCTAGAGCATAAATCACATACAATTACTACATGGCAAGTCATTAGGAAAGCTATTAGAATTGATCGGAGAATTAAAGTCAAAAGTAATAAATTTATGCTTCATTTGTACTGATTATGAATGAGACCACATTGAGTGTATTCTGTATGGTATTGGTCACATTATTTAAAGAAACACCTCAATGCACTGGAAGCTGTTGAGAAAAGGTTGACTAGACTGACATCTGGAATGCTTAAAAATGTATTGCTGGAAAAACGCAGCAGGTCAGGCAGCATCAAAGGAACAGGGGAATCGACGTTTCGGGCATAAGCCCTTCTTCAGGAATGAACAAACACCGTCCTCATTCCTGAAGAAGGGCTTATGCCTGAAACGTCGATTCTCCTTCTCCTTGGATGCTGCCTGACCTGCTGCACTTTTCCAGAAACACACTTTTCAGCTCTGATCTCCAGCATCTGCAGTCCTCACTTTCTCCTCCCTGACATCTTAGAAGGAAACATTGGACAGGCTGGGTTTATATTTGCTGGAGTTTAAGCAAATATGGTGGCTCAGTGGCTAGCACTGCTGTCTCACAGTGCCAGGGGCCCAGGTTCCATTCCTGCCTTGGGCAACTGTCTGTGTGGAGTTTGCACGTTCTCCCCATGTCTGCGTGGGTTTCCTCCGGGTGCTCCGGTTTCCTCCCACAGTCTAAAGATGTGCAGGTTAAGTTAATTGGCCATGCTAAATTGTCTGCAGTGTTAGGTGGATTAGTTAGGGGTAAATACAGGGGGTGAAAATGTGTTGCTGGAAAAGCGCAGCAGGTCAGGCAGCATCCAAGGAACAGGAGAATCGAAGTTTCGGGCATAAGCCCTTCTTCAGGAATGAGGAAAGTGTGTCCAGCAGGCTAAGATAAAAGGTAGGGAGAAGGGACTTGGGGGAGGGGCGTTGGAAGTGCGATAGTGGAAGGAGTTCAAGGTGAAGGTGATAGGCCAGAGTGGGGTGGGGGCGGAGAGGTCAGGAAGAAGATTGCAGGTTAGGAAGGTGGTGCTGAGTTCGAGGGATTTGACTGAGACAAGGTGGGGGGAGGAGAAATGAGGAAACTGGAGAAATCTGAGTTCATCTCTTGTGGTTGGAGGGTTCCTAAGCGGAAGATGAGGTGCTCTTCCTCCAACCGTCGTGTTGCTATGGTCTGGTGATGGAGGAGTCCAAGGACCTGCATGTCCTTGGTGGAGTGGGAGGGGGAGTTGAAGTGTTGAGCCATGGGATGGTTGGGTTGGTTGGTCCGGGTGTCCCAAAAGTGTTCTCTGAAACGTTCCGCAAGTAGGCGGCCTGTCTCCCCAATATAGAGGAGGCCACATCGGGTGCAGCGGATGAAATAAATGATGTATGTGGAGGTGCAGGTGATTCTTCAAAGACCACAAATTCCCCCCAGACGTGGTCGACGATGCCCTCCACCGCATCTCCTCCACTTCCCGCTCCTCTGCCCTTGAGCCCCGCCCCTCCAACCGCCACCAGGACAGAACCCCACTGGTCCTCACCTACCACCCCACCGACCTCCATATACAGCGTATCATCCGCCGTAATTTCTGCCACCTCCAAACAGACCCCACCACCAGGGATATATTCCCCTCCCCTCCCCTACCAGCGTTCCGAAAAGACCACTCCCCCCGTGACTCCCTTGTCAGGTCCACACCCCCCCACCAACCCAACCTCCACTCCCGGCACCTTCCCTTGCAACCGCAAGAAATGAAAAACTTGCGCCCACACCTCCCCCTTACTTCCCTCCAAGACCCCAAGGGATCCTTCCATATCCGCCACAAATTCACCTGCACCTCCACACACATCATCTATTGCAACCGCTGCACCCGATGTGGCCTCCTCCATATTGACGTCAGGAGTCAGGCCGCCTACTTGTGGAACGTTTCAGAGAACACTTCTGGGACACCCGGACCAACCAACCCAACCACCCCGTGGCTCAACACTTCAACTCTCCGTCCCACTCCACCAAGGACATGCAGATCCTTGGACTCCTCCATCGCCAGACCATAGCAACACGACGGTTGGCGGAAGAACGCCTCATCTTCTGCCTAGGAACCCTCCAACCATAAGGGATGAACTCAGATTTCTCCAGTTTCCTCATTTCCCCTCCCTCCACCTTGTCTCAGTCAAATCCCTCAAACTCAGCACCGCCTTCCTAACCTGCAATCTTCTTCCTGACCTCTCCGCCCCCACCCCCACTCCGGCCTATCACCCTCACCTTGACCTCCTTCCACCTATCACATTTCCAACGCCCCTCCCCCAAGTCCCTCCTCCCTACCTTTTATCTTAGCCTGCTGGACACACTTTCCTCATTCCTGAAGAAGGGCTCATGCCCGAAACGTCGATTCTCCTGTTCCTTGGATGCTGCCTGACCTGCTGCCCTTTTCCAGCAACACATTTTCAATTCTGATCTCCAGCATCTGCAGTCCTCACTTTCTCCTCGTAAATATAGGGGGGGGGGGATGAGTTTCTCTTTGGAGGGTCGGTGTGGACTTGTTGGCCCGAAGGTCCTGTTTTCACATAGATAATTTAATCTAATCTAATAAGAAGTGACTTGATTGAAATGTATAAGATCTAGATGGGGTGCATGAAGAAAGGATAAAAACAGTCTAATTCCCCAACTATGTTTTGAATGACAAGACAAGAATCTTGCTAGTGAGTGATCTTGAATCGTTAAATAGTATGTCATTATTTCCTATTCGCAGCTCGTTGAAACATTCCTATTCTTTCACATGGTGAACAGAAACTGGAAAGTGACAATTCCTGACATGAAACTCAGAGTGGATACACTGGTGACTCCAGCTCACAATGTGCTCCTCCAGGCTCTCTCTTAGACAACATAACCCAACATCTAAGAGCACAGTCCATGGGCAATGAGTGCCTGCACTCCCTAACCAGAGAGATTGGTATTGAGCATGTACCAGCCTCACAGCATATCATCATGCTACATTGCCAACCCATTTACAAAACAGTCTCCATTTCAATGCTGCAATTTGGAGTGTGCTAGTTCCCTTCAATGCTACTGTTGGGATATGGATTCATCCAGGTGACGTCTCTGTGGTCCTTGCTTACTCACTTAGGGCTTACTCATTGAGCCTATTTGACATTGTTAAGGGTTCAGAAACGATTTACAAGGATGCTGTCAGGGTTGGAGAGAGTTTGAATAAGCTAGGACTATCTTCTCCTGGAGTGTTGGAGGCTGGGAGGTAACCATACAGATGCATTTAAAACTATGAGGGGCATGGAGACAGTGAATAGTCAAGGTCATTTTCTCAGGTTTAGGGAATCCAAAATTAGGGGGCAAAGGTTAAGGTGAGTGGGGAAAGGTTTAAAAGGCACCTAAAGGGGCAATGTTTTCATACACAGGATGGTGCATTTATGGAATGAGCTGCCAGAGGACATGCTTTGTGTCCACTGTGTGGATGAGGCCTTTGCAATCATGAAATGCGACAAATTAGAGAAACCACCAACACATAAACAACATCCCTACCAGTATAAAATTCTCTAAAGAGGAAGAGAACAACAACAGACTCTCCTCCCTAGATGTCGTGGTAGAGCGAAAAGCCAATGGAGAGCTGCAGACCAGCGTCTACAGGCAAGCCATTCATACTGACCAGATACTCAACTACAGGAGCAATCATCCCAACACCCACAAAGGGAACTGTATCAGGATATTATTTAAGTGAGCCACAATACGTTGCAGCACCCAGGAACTACGAGAAACCAAGGAAAAACACCTATTCAGGAACAATGGGTACCTGATAAGTGCAATCTGCCAACTCCTGCACAAAAGACTTAAACAGGAAGACACAACACGCCCAGAGATTCAATAGTCAATAGACAATAGGTGCAGGAGTAGGCCATTTGGTCCTTCGAGCTAGCACCGCCATTCATTATGATCATGTCTGATCATCCACAATCAGTATCCTATTCCTGCCTTATCCCGGTAACCCTTGATTCCACTATTTTTAAGAGCTCTATCCATCTCTTTCTTGAAAGTATCCAGAGACTTGGCCTCCACTGCCTTCTGGGACAGAGCATTCCATACACCCACACTCTCTGGGCAAAGAAGTTTCTCCTCAACTCTGTTCTAAGTGGCCTACCCCTTATTTGTAAACTGTGTCCTCTGGTTCTGGACTCACCCATCAGGGGAAAGATGCTTCCTGCCTCCAGAGTGTCCAATCCTTTAATAATCTTATTCGTTCAATCAGATCCCCTCTCAGCCTCCTAAACTCAAGTGTGTATAAGCCCAGTCGCTCCAATTTTTCAACAGATGATAGTCCCACCATTCTGGGAATTGGTCTCATGAACCTACGCTGCACTCCCTCAATAGCCAGAATGTCTTTTCTCAAATTTGGAGACCAAAACGGCACACAATACTCCAGGTTCAGTCTCACCAGTGCTCTGTACAGCTGCAGAAGGACGTCATTGCTGCTTTACTCAATTCCTCTTGTTATGAGGCCAGCATGCCATTAGCTTTCTTCATTGTGTGCTGTACCTGCATGCTTGCTTTCATTGACTGATGTAAAAGAACACCTAGATCTGTACTGCCCCTTTACCTAACTTGACTCCATTTAGGTAGTAATCTGTCTTCCTGTTCTTGCCACCAAAGTGGATAACCACACATTTATCCACATTAAACTGCATCTGCCATGCATCCATCCATTCACCTAGCCTGTCCAGGTCACCCTGTATTCTCCTAACATTCTCCTCACATTTCACCCTGCCACCCAGCTTTGTGTCATCAGCAAATTTGTGAATATTACTTTTAATATCTTCATCTATATCAATAATGTATATTGTAAACAGCTGCGGTCCCAGCACCGAACCTTGTGGTACCCACTGGTCACCGCCTGCCATTCTGAAAGGGACCCATTTATCACTACTCTTTGCTTCCTGTCAGTCAGCCAATTTTCAATCCAAGTCAGTACTTTGCCCACAATACCATGTGCCCTAATTTTGCTCACTAATCTCCTATGTGGGACTTTATCAAAGGCTTTCTGAAGGTCTAGGTACACTACATTAACTGGCTCTCCCTTGTCCATCTTCAAAGTTACATCCTCAAAAAAATTCCAGAAGATTAGTCAAGCACGATTTCCCCTTCGTAAATCCATGCTGACTCTGACCTATCCTGTTACTGCTATCCAAATGAGTCATAGTTTCATCTTTTATAATTGACTCCAGTATCTTTCCCATCACTGATGTCAGGCTAACCGGTCTATAATTCCCTGTTTTCTCTCTCCCTCCTTTCTTGAAAAGTGGGACAACATTAGCCACCCTCCAATCGTAGGGAACAGATCCTCAATCTATAGAACATTGGAAAATGATTATCAATGCATCCACGATTTCTAGAGCCACCTCCTTCAGTACCCTGGGATGCAGACCATCAGGTCCCAAGGACTCATCAGCCTTCAAACCTAACAGTCTCTCCAACACCATTTCCTGCCTAATAGAAATTCCCTTCAGTTCATCCATTACCCTAGATCCCTCAGCCACTATTAGATATGGGAGGTTGCTTCTGTCTTCCCCAGTGAAGACAGATCCAAAGTACCTATTCAACTCTTCTGCCATTTTCTTGTTCCCCAGAATAAATTCATCGGTTTCTGTCTTAGTCTTAGTTTTAGTCTTAATCATTTTTTTTTCTTTTCACATACCTAAAAAAAAGC
Organism: Chiloscyllium punctatum; assembly: GCF_047496795.1. Lineage (NCBI taxonomy): Eukaryota > Metazoa > Chordata > Chondrichthyes > Orectolobiformes > Hemiscylliidae > Chiloscyllium > Chiloscyllium punctatum. Next base: position 16,863,762 of record NC_092744.1, read on the forward strand.
TTTTACTATCCTCATTTATATTTTTGGCCAGTTTGCCTTTGTACCTCATTTTTTCTCCGCGTATTGCCTTTTCAGTTATCCTCTGTTGCACTTTAAAAGTTTCCCAGTCCTCCAGCTTCCTGCTCATCTTTGCTATGTTATACTTCTCTTTTATCTTTATACAGTCCTTAACTTCCCTCGTCAGCCACAGCCACCCCGCCTCCCCTTAGGATCTTTCTTCCTCTTTAGAGTGGACTGATCCTGCACCTTCTGCATTATATCCAGAAATACCTGCCATTGTTGTTCCACTGCCATCCCTGCCATGCTACTGAACCATTGAACTTTGGCCAGCTCCTCCCTTATAGCTCTGTCGTTCCCTTTATTCAACTGCAATACTGACACTTTCAATTCTCCCTTCTCCCTCTCAAATTGCAAATTAAAACTTATCATATTATAGTCACTACCTTCGAATGGCTCCTTTATTTCGAGGTCCCTTATCAAATCCAGTTCGTTGCACAACACCAGGTCCAGAATTGCCTTCTCCCTGGAAGGCTCCAGTATAAACTGTTCTAAGAATCCATCTCGGAGGCAGTCCACAAACTCCCTTTCTTGGGGTCCAGAACCATCCTGATTCTCCCAGTCAACCTGCATGTTGAAATCCCCCATAACAACTGTAATAACACCTTGCGACTGGCCATTTTCAACTCCTTATTCAACTTACACCCTATATCCAGACTACTGTTCGGGAGCTTGTAGATAACTCCCATTAGGGTCTTTCTACCCTTTGAATTTCTCAGCTCTGTCCATACTGACTCTACATCCCCTGATTCTATGACCCCCTCACAAGGGACTGAACATCATTCCTCACCAACAGGGCCACCCCACCCTTCTCTGCCCATTAGTCTGTCCTTTCGATAGCACGTATAGCCTTGAATATTCATTTCCCAGGCCCTGTTCACTTGAAGCCACGTCTTGGTTTCCCCACAACATCGTACCTGCCAATTTCCAACTGAGCCTCAAGCTCATCCACCTTCTTTCTTAAGCTTTATGTATTCATAGATTATATTTTCAATTTGTTACTCCCCTCACCCTTCCTATCAATCCCTATTTCACTTGACCATACTGTATGACCCCTTGAGTTTTCTGCTCCGTTGATTCTGTTGTCTTTCTTAACTTCTCTTATTCTCACTTTCCCTTTAACTTCCTTCTTGAATTTCCAGTTTGTCCTCTCCCGCCCACTTCTTAGTTTAACCACACCTGTGTTGCAGTGGCAAACCTGCCTGCCAGAATGCTGGTCCCCCGCCTATTAAGGTGCAACCCGTCCCTCTTGTATAATTTATCCTTAACACAAAACATACCCCAGTGATCCAAGAATTTGAATTTTTTGCAAGGTTTGTGAAGGTTTGTAGCTCAGGTTAAGGTTTAGGGTGTAGGTTTGCTCACTGAGCTGTAGGTTTGATATCCAGATGTTTCATTACCTGGCGAGGTAACATCATCAGTGGCGACCTCCAAGTGAAGCGAAGCTGTTGTCTCCTGCTTTCTATTTAAATGTTTATATCCAGGACAAACATATAAATAGAAAGCAGGAGACAACAGCTTCGCTTCACTTGGAGGTCGCCACTGATGATGTTACCTCGCCAGGTAATGAAACATCTGGATATCAAACCTACAGCTCAGCGAGCAAACCTACACCCTAAAAGAATTTAAATCCTTGCTTCTTGCACCAGTTCCCCAGCCACATATTCAAGTCCATTATCTCCCTGTTCCTGCCCTCTCGAGCCCAAGGAACTGGAAGCAAACTGGAGATAACCACCCTGGATGTCCTGTTTTTCAGCCTTCTTCCAAGTTCTCTGAAGTCCCGCTGTAGAATGTCTCTCCTCTTCTTCCTGATGTCATTTGTGCCAACATGCACCACCCCCTCTGTCTCTTCACCTTCACCCTTGAAGATTCCCTGCACTCTGTCAGTAATGTCCTGGATCCTGGCACCAAGAAGGCAACACACCATTTTCAACTCCCGAATGTTGCCACGGAACACTCCTACTTAATTAGCACTCACTAACCTTCCCGATAGCCTCTGTGCTCCGACCTCACTTCCACCCAGCTCCCGCCGCTCTCTGCTGCAAACAAATTCTCAGACTCTAGCCACTGTGCCGTACACCAGAGACGTCTTAGAGATGATCACCAGGCTACTCCAGCCCCTAGGCATCATGGTAGCCCAAAACCTACCAACACACTGAAACAGCTAATGATGAACCAAAAGTACCCTGTACCAACAAACACACAAAATACCCTGCAAGGACTGCAACAAATGTAACATTGGACAAACAGTCAGGACACTAGCCACCAGGATACATGAACACCAACTAGCCACCAGAAGACATGACCAACTCTCCCTGGTATCCACACACGCAGATGAAGAGGGACACTAGTTCAACAGGGACAATGTATCAATCCTGGGACAGGCTAAATAAAGATACCCACGGGAATTCCTAGAGGTCTGGCATTCAAATGAGAATGCTATCAACAGCCATATGGATTTGGACCCTATTTACTAACCTCTCAGAAACAGAACTAGAAATGATATCACCCATCACAATAAACTGAGACAGATAAATAGAAAGCAGGACAGAACAGAAGTGCTTCAGTGGAAGCTCACTGCTGATGTCACCTAGCATGGTCATAAAACATCTGAGAACAAACCCACCAGCTCAGTGAACAAATTAACAACCTGATTCACAACCTGAGTTTCAAATCATCTCCAAAACCTCAGAGGAAGTGGTGGAGGCTGATACAATTACAATTCACATGGCATCTGGGTGGGTATATAAATAGGAAAGGTTTCGAGAGATATGGAACAATGCTGGCAAATGGGACTAGATTAATTTAGGATGCTGGTCCGCATGGATGAGTCGGACCAAAGGGTCTCTTTCTGTGCTGTACAGCTCTATGACTCTCAAGAGTGTGGTGCTGGAAAAGCTCAGCAGGTCAGGCAGCATCTGAGGAGCAGGTAAATCGATGTTTCGGGCATAACCCCTTCATTAAGAAGCTGTACGACTCTACTTTGATGCTAAGAGCATTTTGTCTTTTCTTACCTTTTTACACTTTTTCCCCTCAGTCAAAAGTTAAAGGCTCCTAGTATATCTTGTCTTACCCTGCAGTGCAGGCACAAATTCAAAGCCATTTCAACCATTTGAAGGTATTCCAGAATGTGATGCTCCTACACTGAATGATGAGAGGATAATATATTAGACCGTCCGTGGGACTCATCAATATTTAGACTGGGTTGATGTAAGTAAAATTCACCCAAAAATGACAAATGGTGGTGGTTGCGATGAATCCATTGCCAAGAAAATGGTAGCAATAGCAAAGGTCACAAAATAGAACTGAAATTGTCTGTAGAAGAAAAGTATTTAAACAAAAAAAAATCAAAAACTTATTGACACATCTTTAAGTCCAGCTAGGAGCCAGAATATCCATAAAGCTGAACACTAGCTATAAAGGAGAAACCTTTCAACAGAAAACTCTTGCAGGCAAACAGCTGAAAACAATAGGAAATAAGGTATAGACTGAAAACAAAAAGTGCTGGAAATCACAGCGGGTCAGGCAGCATGAGGGTAAGCAAACATTTCAAGTCTCGATGACTCTTCATCTGAACCGTGAGTCATTTAGACTTGAAACGTTAGCTTGCTGTCTCTCCACAGATGCTGCTTGACCCACAGTAATTTCCAACATCTTTTGTTTTCAGTACAGATGCCAGTATCTGCAATAATTTGCTTCTGTGCTAGGAATTAAATAGAAGTCTTTTATATCCAGTAATAAGAAAAATTTTTAAAAAGCATTAAATCCGTTAGCAGCCATGATAGTAAATTCCGATCTAGCGCGCTCTAAAAGCAGCTGATTGTCAAGCATCTCTCAGAGTAAAGATTCCAAAATGCCAGTCTGGGAATCAAAGTTATGAATTCTGACAGGCATTTAGCAGTTTGAGACTTTTAATTGGATAATAAAGTTACAAAGCAAGCAATTTATGAAAATTCCTCAGAAACAGACTTGAAGGAAATCAATTGAAAAAACTTTTGGGGAAAATTTGTTTTTGGCAATTGAAGTTTCAGAACCCATCAGTAGAGTTTGTTCAATCTTTTATTATTTCAATGGTTTGGGCAAGTGGTGGCTCCAGTATCGGTGACTTGGTGGGTCCGGTCTGTCTTCCTTGTTATGTCGGTGATGCAGTGGTTTCAGTGTTGGATTTGACAGTGGCAGCGTGGTTGGTCTGGCCTGAAAGTCCTTCCTTTGGCAGCTTCAGGGGCAACTTCAGTGGTGGCATCTTGTAGCTACTTTAGAAAGCAAGGAACCATGGAGAGAACTGAACATGAACTTTGTCCTAACTTTGTCTCAATCATTTCTTTTTAGAATTTCTGCAACTAAAATGGCGCCAAATTGTGGCAACATATACACAGAGTAGTAAGGGTATGGAATGCTTTGCCCGCATCGGTAGTAGATTCACCAAGTTTAAGTGCATTTAAGTCGTCATTAGACAGGCAAATGGCTGTACATGGAATAGTGTAGGTGGGATGGGCTTCAGATTAGTATGACAGGGCGGTGCAACATCAAGGGCTGAAGGGCCTGTACTGCGCTGTAATGTTCTATGTTCTATCTCATTGTATTTTCATACATACAAGCAACAATAATTTGCTATTCTATTCAAATCAAGAAGTGCAAGTTTATTTAGTAACTGAGAAGTTCTATTGTTTTTAATTGATAAAGTATGGCATTGGAGACAAAGATAGTGAAAACAATTCCAATTATGTGGTGTTACATATGGCACTAAAATACATCAGAAGCAGAAAAAACTGTGCAACTAATGTCACAGTAGCCATCTTTGATACAGTCAAAGATCATTGAATCTTTATTGATTTTCTGCCATTGTGAGAAACATTCTACCACAGATCTTTTTAAAAACCTGTCAGTCATCTTGGAAAAGGAATATCTCCATTCATCTCTGTGAAGACCTCATTACAGTGAAGGAAAGCTGAATTTAGCAACTTTCAGAGCAACTTTAGAAGAGCAGAAAATGTAATAGCTTTCAGTTTTAGTAGGACAAGAACAAACTTTACAATAAAGATTCAACAACAAATTTGGGTTCAAATCTAATTGTGACAGCTGGGGGAATTCAAATTCAAAGATTTGGAATATAAATCCAGTCTCATGGAGACCATAAATACCGTCATCTGGTTCACCAGTCCTCCTTATTTGGAAGGAAAACTGTCATCCTTACCCACTCTAGTCCAAACGCACCCCCAGATAAATCACAATGTGGTTAACTCTCTAAAAGTTGATTTGATTTATTTATTGTCACGTGTATCTTGTCACAAAAATACAGTGAAAAGTGTTGAACAGTGTCACTACTCCCTGGCACCATCCTAAAACACAGAAAAGCAAACCAAAACCTTGAATATAAATGGCCAATAAGCCACTCAGTTCAAGGGTAATTAGGATAGGCAACAAATGCTAATTTTATGTATGACACCCATTAAAGAAAAAAACAGTCCAGTTGACATTCTTTACCAGAACAAACAGAAACAAATCCAGATACAAAAGGTTGTAGCTAAGATGTGGTGAGAAAAATATTGGACTTGCAAATGAAAGAAGTTCAATCGAATGCAGAGTTTCAGCAAATAGAAGCAAAACACTGCAGCTGCTGGAAATCTGAAACAAACGAGGCAAAAGCTAGAGAAACTCAGTAGGACTGGAAGCATCTGTGGAGAGAGGGAAACAGACTTAATGTTCCAAGGTCAGTGTGACTGCTCTTCAGGACTGAACAGTCTCAGCATCTGGACACCAGTTCTGCCCTATTTTGTAATTGATGTAATAAAGCATTTAGGATATCATTTATGACTGTAACATTTGCTAACTCAATAACAGAGCATAGAGCTAGATGGATATTGTGTAGAAATCAGCCATTGTACATTACTACTCAACTCGATTCTGTTGCTTCTGAAGTAAATTCTGCGCTGTTCCCTGTATGGTAGCACTTAGATCATAATAATGTTATTTTGTGTCTGGGTCATTTTTGCAAATTGTTATTTTAGCAGTTGTGGGACAAGTGACAATCACAAACATATAATTTAAACTCAGCATGCTCAACAACATTGTGTCTTTTGCAGCTCTTTATGTCTGCCACAGATTTACAGAATTGTCACAGAACAGACACTGAATGGTCAATCATCGTATCTGCATTGCTTCACAAAGGCAATCATTATTATTTAAAGTTATTCTCTTTCCTTATCGTTATAGCATTGTTTCTACTTAAATAATCATTTAATGCCCTCTCGGCTGAAACTGCCCCCACCACACTTGCAGGCAGTGCACTCCGCACTCTCGCCACTCACTGCTCAAAAATATTTTTCTTCCCCCTCACATTTGCTTTTTTTGCGAGCTAATTTGCATCTGTGCCCTTTCATCCTCTATCCTTTTGTGAGAGGGAAACATGTCTCCCGATTGACTCGATCCAACCACGTCATGATTTTGAAAATCTCTGTCAAATCTCTTCTCAGCCTTCCCCTCTCCAAGGAAAACAGACCCAACTGTGCTCATCACTGAAATCCCTCCTCTGTCAAACCATTCAAGTGGATAGGATAAATCAACAACGCCTTTTCCCTGGGGAGGTGGAGCCCAGAATTAGAGGGCACAGGTTTAGGGTGAGGAGGGGGGGTCAAGATGTAAGAGAGACCTAAGGGACAACTTTTTTCACACAGAGGGTCGTGCGTGTATGGAATGAGCTGCCAGAGGAAGTGGTGGAGGCTGGTACAATTGCAACATTTAAAAGGCATCTGAATGGGTATTTGAGCAGGAAGGGTTTGGAAGGATATGGGCTAGGTGCTGGCAGGTGGGGCTAAATTGGGTTGGGATATCTGGTCGGCATGGACGGGTTGGACCGAAGGGTCTATTTCTATGACTCTATGACTATGACTTCTGGTCAAGATGTGCAGATGCCGGTGTCGGACTGGGGTGGACAAAGTTAAAAATCACACAACACCAGGTTATAGTCCAACAGGTCTATTTGTAAGCACTAGCTTTTGGAGTACTGCTCCTTCATCAGGTAGCTATGGAGCAGCATCATAAGACACTGAATTTATAGCAAAAGATCACAGTGTCATGCAAATAATAGGATATATTGAACAATCCAAGATTGCTGTTAAGTCGTTCATCTTTTGATATAAATTCAGTATTTTATGATCCTGCTCCTCAGCTACCTGATGAAGGAGCAGCGTTCTGAAAGCTAATACTTCCAAATAAGCCTGTTGGACAATAACCTAATGCTGCGTGATTTTTAACTTCTGGTCAAAGCATTTTAGATTAGATTACCTACAGTGTGGAAACAGGTCCTTCGGCCCAACAGACCCTCCAAAGAGCAACCACCCAGACCCATTTACCCCTGACTAATGTACCTAACATATGGGCAATTTAGCATGGCCAATTCACCTAACCCACACATCTTTGGATTGTGGGAGGAAACCCATGCAGACACAGGGAGAATGTGCAAACTCCACACAGACAGTAACTCAAGCTGGGAATTGAACCCAGGTCCCTGGTGCTGGGAGGTAGCAGTGCTAACCACTGAGCCACCGTAGCATTTCTCCTGAGTAAGGCCAATTTAGCCTAGCCCAAAGGGTTCCAAGTTGATTTCTTGACAGGGTGATCTATTATCATTGATAACTGCTTCATTGCTTTTGTCACCCTGTTTTCCTTACATTGTCTTAATAATTCTTTTATCTGGAACTCAGACACAACAGAAGAGTCCCAGCAGGACAGCAAAAATGTTTTAGGAATGTCTTCAATGCACCTCTAAAGAGTTCAAGCTTTGTCTCTGACTCATGCAAGGCTCGAAGTTTGCGCTTGTGTGAAATGGCAAAAGTTCATCTGGGAGGACACAAACTCAATAAGAGATTTCATCTGGAATGTGAGAGATGTAAGCTGAAATGGCACATATGGGTGAACTTTAACCATGCTTTTAATTGGATGGTGAAACAGGTTTGTGGAACAAAAAAAAACATGCCTCCATTTCTATGTTTCTCTTTGTTTCTGTTCTATGTCCCTACACCTTATGATCCAATCCACTGAACTCTTTGAATAAATGCACAAATGAGGAAGAAGGAGACACAGCGAGATTTGATTACTGTCATTAGGTCAGACATAACAGCTCAAAAATGCATAAACCAGGTAGGAGAATGCTGGAATCTGTACTGAAAACAACAAAAAGATGAATGAAGAGTCATCTGGACTCGAAACATTAGCTTGCTCTCTCCCCATGGACGACGTCTGACCCACAGAGATCGCCAGCATTTGTTGTTTTCAATTAAATGCATAAAATAAGTCTGGATGATGATTGCCTGAGGAAGAGTTTTAGATTCACAAAGTGTTCAGAAGTGATAGATCTTTGATAAGAAGTTACTTGTGCATGACATCACTCTAATGTACTAATTAAAACATTGAGGTAAAAACAATGACTGCAGATGCTGGAAACCAGATTCTGGATTAGTGGTGCTGGAAGAGCACAACAGTTCAGGCAGCATCCAAGGAGCTTCGAAATCGACGTTTCGGGCAAAAGCCCTTCATCAGGAATATAGGGCTTTTGCCCGAAACGTCGATTTCGAAGCTCCTTGGATGCTGCCTGAACTGCTGTGCTCTTCCAGCACCACTAATCCAGTAATTAAAACATTGTATGGCAGTAAACTATTGACTGGTTTCATTATTTCACTAACTGTTGGATTGAAGGGCAGAATATTGCACCTTGTTCGCGATATGACTAACATGAATATATTTTCAAATAATTTCAAAATACTTAGCTTCATTTCTTTCCAGCTATCTTTATGCTTTGCTGCCCCTACAAAGTTTAAAAAAAAGAGACACTATCGAGAGATTAATAGATGGGACATTGTCATAGATTTTGGCCAATTCTAGGTATATCAAGTCTGTGTTGTATAATAGACCCTTCCCATGATTACCACTATTGCTGCCAAGGGAAGTTCTATGCAGTAAATCCAGCCCCAGTCAAACATTGATCAGTGCCTCTTTTAATAAACTCTATGAGATCAATAAATGATAGGTTGAGGAAGATGCTGATAGGCCGGAAATTGAGCTAAGAGCATGCTGCCTCACAGTATAGGGGAGAAGATTCAATGGGCTGAATGGCTTGCTTCCATTCCAGTGTCTCAGTAGAAATTATAATTGAATGACACAAGCCTACAAACACAACATGCAAGACTATGGACCAAGTGCTGGAAAATGGGAATGAGAATAGTTAGATGCAAGTACATGAATAGGAAAAGTTTGGAGGCATATAGGCCAGGAGTAGGCAGGTGGAACTAGTTTAGTTTGGGATTATGTTTGGCATGGAGTGGTCAGACCAAAAGTTTTGTTTCCGTACTCTAAGCTTAATGATCAGTGTTAACACAGGGCATGGATAAGATCAATAGACAAAGTCTTTTTCCCTGGGATAGGGGAGTCCAGAACTAGAGGGCACAGGTTTAGGGTGAGAGGGGAAAGATATAAAAGAGACCTAAGGGGCAACATTTTCATGGAGAGGGTGGTACGTGTATGGAATGAGCTGCCAGAGGAAGTGCTGGAGGCTGGTACAATTGCAACATTTAAGAGGCATTTGGATGGGTATATGAATGGGAAAGGTTTGGAGGGATATGGGCCAAGTGCAGGCAGGTGGGACTAGATTGGGTTGGGATATCTGGTTGGCATTGACGGGTTGGACCAAAAAGTTTGTTTCCGTGCTGTACATTTCTTTGACTGTATGACTCTATGACTCTATACCTCTAACTTAGTAAGCACAACATAAAATGGCCTGTAGGTCCTTATACTGAAATGCAGACCCTCATACATCCTGGCATTCCTCTTTAGAAGAAAATAAAGACCTGAATTTATTCAGCAACTCGCAAACACTCAGCATGTCCTGAAATACTTTGCAGTCAATGAAATACTTTTAATAGCATAAATATGTGGGAAATTCTGAAGCTAATTTATGCACAGCAAGACCCTGCAAACAACAATGCAACGATCTCCAGATCCTTGGCATCAACTAAAGTTGACCTGGACCCAAGTGGTAACTCCCCTGTCCGTTCTTCAAAGATTGTAGCATTAGACCTGCTACAAATACCTGAGAGGACGGGGAGAGCTTTGATTTAATGTCTCATTTCTGAAGGCAGCAACTCATTAGAATTGGTGCCCAAATTTCTTGGATGGAAATTCCACGATAACTCAGAGGTCCAAGAGTAGAATGTCAGGCTGGTTGGATCAAACCAATAACCTGACATAAGTGTGACTTCTTTCCCTGAATAACGTGCACCTACGAGTGTGCCTCTGTAGTGGCACAGAGATGCTCATCACACCGTCACTATGCCAGGAATTGTTAAGATCTTAAGTATTTCCTGGATAATAGACCACAATTTCCTAAATATCTTGATGTAAGATTGAAAATATGTGTCAAGCATCACATTCTGGAACCTTCTCAGGTTGGCAAGAAGACAGGAAGATTTCAAATCACAGCAAGAAATGCTAACAGGTCTTTTTAGAGTTGATTTTTCTAAAAGAAATGTGTAGGAGCATATTTTCACTTTTGCAGATATAAAGAAAATGTAACAGTTGAATTTAAATTCAAGGTTGGAGAGAATAGTTGTAAATTCACTTGACTGTTTTTAAATGGGTTTTAGGTCTGATACCAAATGTCAGCCCCGGCTTCATATGTTTAGCAATTGGAACATTCTATTTTTGGTATTGATGAGAGATCATATTTCAAATTTCTTACAGTCAACATCTTTCTAATATTCATGATGAAAGTGCTCAAGCGTCCTTAAAGAACTTTCTGATCGAGAGTGGTCAGAGTTCAGCCTTTTGCATTGAATTGTATAAATTTGGATTCAATGTCTGGACTGAGAAGGTGTGTGATAAACTTAATGTTTGTCTGAGTGGAGCCTGAATCCACAATCAGGAGCTGCCTAGATACTGGAATGACTCAGGGTGACTTTCCTTGGCTGTGAGAACCACACTGCTCTTGCGTTAGCTCCAGATTCATGCGGTTCAATACTAAAGGCAGAACATTCAAACGAATGTCAACAATGGCTGAAGTGACAGTCCCATCACTTGAGTCTGTGTATGTAATCTCAGCTGACAATTCGATGCAGTACTGAGGTAATGTTACATTGCTGGCATTGGGTACAATGCTGACTAGATTGTTAAACAGATATTATCATTTACGCAAACTTTGAAGAGATATTATAATTTATACGCTGTCTTAGATATTCTGATGTGCTCATTATCAAAGAATTATTTTCAAGGTGTTTTTACTGGGCAGATTTGGCCATCATTTTGTATATTGCACAATTCCAAATATATCGATGAGCTTGATGACCTGCTTTCAGTAGTGTTGCCAAAGGGATAGATATTGTGTTACTGGAAAAGCGCAGCAGGTCAGGCAGCATCCAAGGAACAGGAGAATCAACGTTTCAGGCATAAGCCCTTCTTCAGGAATGTGGAGGGTGTGCCAAGCAGGGTAAGATAAAAGGTAGGGAGGAGGGACTTGGGGGAGGGGCGTTGGGAACGCGATAGGTGGAAGGAGGTTAAGGTGAGGGTGATAGGCCAGAGAGGGTGTGGGGGCAGAGAGGTCGGGATGAAGATTGCAGGTCAAGAAGGCGGTGCTGAGTCCGAGGGTTGGGACTGAGATAAGGTGGGGGGAAGGGAAATGAGGAAGCTGGAGAAATAGCTTTGGAGAAATGGTCTTCAAAGGTAAAGTCTCTCAAGCAACATCACCCTCCTTTCCAAAAGAAACTTTTAACTGTTTGCAAGAAAAAATGAACCTCTGTTCTCTCTATAGCTGACTCATATTTTGAAATGTCATGGTGCTTATTTTATTTAGAGGTGCTGTTGATTTCTACTATTACTCGATATTGTCTGTAATTCCCTGTTTTTATCATTTTTTGTTTGTTTTCTTGGAAAGCTTGCACCTCTTCTACTTATTGCTTGAGGTTGTTTGGTTTCCTAAATGACCTGGTTATATTCTCGCACGAGATCATCAGTGCTGGCGTTTATTTTTGAAGTGATTGTCACCTGGGGGGTGATTTGCTGCTCCTGGTTGTCTCTGCTGTGCATCGACACCTGTTTTTGTTGGTCTGTCATCTCCCTCCACATTGCTCTGGGCTCAAGCCAATGTTTCTATAGCTCCTCCTGCTGAGCCCAATCTGTTCTATGTTTGAGTTATTCCAGTTTTCTTTCCGTGGTCTGCCAATATTTTCATTGGATTGGTGATATACAGCGAGAGTACATCTCATTCCCTTTCTTGCTCCTTCTGTTTTTTTGTTCAACTTTGAGACTTAAAGACTTTATCATCTCTGAGATGATATTCTCAACGCTGGATGTGGCCAGAGCTAGTTTTTCAGCCTTTTCCTCTTAATCCTTTTATTTTCCTCTCAGCAGGCAAGTTGAGACGTTAGCTTGACAAATCCAGAAGGGAGTGACATCATGCTGCTAGACCCACGATTGGTGGTGCAGCAGGGTTTACAATGTAGAATATCTATGAAGCTCAGGCAGGTTATTTGTAATTGTATTCCAGCACTATTTACCTGCTGCACCAGTATATGCTGAATGCTTTATATTCCTAGTTTTCATCATGGATTCCCATGACTGTGGCCACAGGCTTTGTTTAGACTTTATTAGCATTTTATCCAATGTCGATCTGAGCTGATGATGAATAGTCCCGAGTTTTCCAAGAGCTGGACATTTGAATTTGTTGAAACAATTTACTTTGGAGAGTTTGATGACATTGATGTTGTCCATTGGATTGACAATGTGAAATATGTGTTCACTATTCTTTATCATATTGCGTATGTCAGCAGATTCTGGTGCACTAGCAATTTCGTGTTGTGACTCTGGTGGGATACCAGATGGTTTTTTTTTGGATGAGGTTCCCTACAATATGAAAACAGGCCATTTGGCCCAACAAGTCCACACCGACCCTCTGAAGAGTAACCCACCCAGACCCATTTCCCTCTGACTAATGCACCTAGCACAATGGGCAATTTAGCATGGCCAATTCACCTGACCTGCTCATCCAGCTGTAGAGTCATAGAGATGTACAGCATAGAAACAAACCCTTCAATCCAACTTGTCCATGCTGACCAGATAGCCCAACCCAATCTAGTCCCACCTGCAAGCGCCCAGGCCATATCCCTCCAAACTCTTCCTAATCATAAACCCATCCAAATGCCTCTTAAATGTTGCAATTGTACCAGCCTCTACCACATCCTCTGGCAGCTCATTCCATACAAGTACCACCTTCTGTGTGAAAAGGTTGCCCCTTAGGTCTCTTTAATATCTTTCCCCTCTCACCCTAAACCTATGCCCTCTAGTTCTGGACTTCCCAACCCCACGGAAAAGACTTGGTTTATTTATCCTATCCATGCCCCTCATAATTTTGTAAGCCACTGTAAGGTCACCCCTCAGCCTCCGACGCTCCAGGGAAAATAGCCCCAGCCTGTTCAGCCTCTCCCTATAGATCAGATCCTCCAACCCTGGCAACATCCTTGTCAATCTTTTCTGAACCCTTTCAAGTTTCACAACATCTTTCCGATAGGAAGGAGACCAGAATTGCACACAATATTCCAACTGTGGCCTAACCGATGTCCTGTACAGCCGCAACATGACCTCCCAACCCCTGTACTCAATACTCTGACCAATAAAGGAAAGCATACCAAACGCCTTCTTCACTATCCTATCTACCTGCGACTCCACTTTCAAGGAGCTATGAACCTGCACTCCAAGGTCTCTTTGTTCAGCAACACTCCCTAGGACCTTACCATGAAGTGTATAAGTCTTGCTAAGATTTGCTTTCCCAAAATGCAGCACCTCATGTTTATCTAAATTAAACTCCATCTACCACTTCTCAGCCCATTGGCCCATCTGAACAAGATCCCGTTGTAATCTGAGGTAATCTTCTTCACTGTCCACTACTCCTCCAATTTTGGTTCCATCAGCAAATTTACTAACTATATCTCTTATGCTCACATACAAATTATTTATATAAATGATGAAAAGTAGTGGACCCAGCACCGATCCTTGTGGCACTCAACTGGTCACAGGCCTCCTGTCTGAAAAATAACCCTCCACCACCACCCTCTGTCTTCTACCTTTCAGCCAGTTCTGTATCCAAATGGCGAGTTCTCCCTGCATTCTATGAGATCAAACCTTGCTCACCAGTCTCCCATGGGGAACCTTGTCGAATGCCTTCCTGAAATCCATAGAGATCACATCTACCACTCTTTTCTCATCGATCCTCTTTGTTACTCTTCAAAAAGCTCAATCATCTTTGGATTGTGTGAGGAAACTGGAGAACCCAGAGGAAATCCATGCAGACACGGGGAGAATGCACAAACTCCACACAAACAGGTGCCCAAGGCTGGAATCAAACCCGGGTCCTTGGTGCTGTGAGGCAGCAGTGCTAACCACTGACCCACCGTGATCTATGTTGTAGCTTGAACATATTCCTTGTGTGCAGTCTGTTTGGTGGGCCTGAGTAGCAGAATCAACTTTTGTTCTCATGCATTGCCTCTGCCAGTCATCTTTTCTGCTGGCTTTCCTTGGTATATACCAAAGGCCAAACCTTCCATGCGCCTTGACACCTTTGGGTTTCCAGTGATTGTGTCATCAAGTTTCATTTAGGACCTGTAAGTTCTGTCGATATGTGAGGAACACTTCACAATTATGTTCATCCTTCAGGAACTGTTTGACACTGTATGGCTTTGCTTTGTCCAACAAATTGTTGGGCGGCACGGTGGCACAGTGGTTAGCACTGTGGCACAGCGCCTCACAGCGCCAGAGACCCGGGTTCATTTCCCGCCTCAGGCGACTCTCTGTGTGGAGGTTGCACATTCTCCCCGTGTCTGCGTGGGTTTCCTCGGGGTGCTCTGGTTTCCTCCCAAACTCCAAAGATGTGCAGGTCAGGTGAATTGGCCATGCTAAATTGCCCGTAGTTAGGTAAGGGGTAGATGTAGGGGTATGGGTGGGTTGCGCTTCGGCAGGGCGGTGTGGACTTGTTGGGCCGAAGGGCCTGTTTCCACACTGTAAGTAATCTAATCTAATCTAAAATTAGTTTGGTAGGCTTTCATGGGTGTGATCATTTCAACAATCCCATTTGCTAATCTGAAATTTAATATAATGACCCTTTTCTCTGGGTCTGCTGACCAGGTAGTCCATAGATTCTGAGACAGAACTGAAATCACCAGAGAAACTCAGCAGGTCTAACAGCATCCAAATCTAAATAAGGATTAGGAATCAGAGCAGGCTTGGTAGGCCGAAGGGCCTGTTCCTGTGCTGTATTGATTTGTATCTGTGGAAACAGAAACAGTGTTATTGTTTTGGGTTCATTAACCTTCTTCAGAAGTGGTAGTAGCTAGCAAATGGTGGTATATAAGTTGATGACAAGTGGTTGGAGGAGGGAGCTATTGAGAGGCTGAAGGTAAAGGAGTAAACAGTAGGTGGAGATGGAGCCTAGAGGGAGAGGAAACAGGCAAACAGAGAGATGGACAATGGAAGGTCAGGGAAAGCTGATAATGGGGGCCATAAATTGATGAAATTGGCTATTACGAAAGCAGTGAGTAAAAGATGTGGAAGAAGGTGCTCAGGCCCTAAAGGTATTGAACTTGATACTGAGCCCTGAAGGCCGCAGGGGTCCCAAGTGGAAAATGAGGTGCTGTTCATCCAACTTGCACTGAGCTTCACTGGAGCACTGCAGAGAGCCTGAGACAAAGATGTTGGCCAGAAAACAGGGCAGTGTGTTGAAATGGCAGGCAACTGGAAGCTCAGGGTCATTTTGTCAATGGTGTTCTGTGAAGCAGTAACCCAATCTACATTTTGTCTCCCCAGTGTAGAGGAGACTACATTGCGAGATGCGAATACACTGGGTTAGATTGAGTGAACTGCAGGTAAAGCACTGCTTCACCTGGAAGGAGTGTCTGGGGCCTTGGATAGAGGAAGGAGGAGGTAAATATATTCAGGCATTGTAACTTGTGCAGTTGCATAGGAAGGTGTCACGGAGGTATGAGAGGTGTTAGGATTGGAGGAGTGGACTAGGGTGTCCTGGAGGAAACAGTCCCTCTGGAATGCTGACAACAGAGGGGAGGGGAAAATGTGTCTGGTGTAAGGATCTGGATGGCGGTTGTAGAAGGTAAGGACCGGGGGAGCCCTATCTCTGATGTCGGAGGGAAGAGAAGGAGTGAGGGCTGAAGGTTGGAAGATGGGCCCTGTCACCCACATTTATGGGGATTGCTCAGTTAAGGAAGAAGATGGACATTTTGGACATTCTCTTGTAGAAGTTGGCCTCATCAGGACAGATGTGATGAAGGTGAAAAAACTGGGAGATTGGAATAGAGTCTTTACAGGAAACAGGCTGGGAGGATGCATGGTCAACGTAACTGTGGGTGTCGGTGGGTTTGGTGTGGCCAGCCTATCCCCAGAAATGGAAACAGAGATGTTGCGGAAAGGAAGGGAGAAGTCAGAGATGGGCCAGGTGAAGGTGAGGGCAGGGTAGAAACTGGAGGCAAAACTAATACATTTCCTTTCCTTGACATCACTGTTTCCATTTCTGGGGATAGGTTGGCCACCAATATCCACATCCTCACTCTAATTCCAACACTGATGATGCCGTCAATTTACTGGAGAGGTTGTGGGTGGGTGCCCAAGTAAGATTGAAACAAGTTATTCTCCTCGTACCTCCAATGAGACAGACAAAACTGGGGCCCATGCAGGTATTCAGCACCATCTCTTTGACCTGAAGAAAGTGAGAGGAGTTTAAAGAGAAGTCAACAAGGACGGAAATTTGGAAGAGTTCTGAGGGAGTGTCACTCGACCCGAAATGTTAACTCTGATTTCTCTCCACAGAAGCTGGCAGCCCTGCTGAGTTTTTCCAGCAATTTCTGATTTTGTTTCTGATTTATGGCATCCGCAGTTCTTTCAGTTTAAGTTGTTCAGAGTAAGGATGAGCTCGTCCAGGCGGAGGAGAGTGTTGTGGATGGAGGCCGTTCAGGCCTTTTTGTCCAGGGTGAAACAGAGACCCCTGAGACCATCCTGATGGGGGAATGAACATATAAAGGGATTGCACATTCATGGTAAAGAGGAAGCAGCTGGAGCCCAGAGCTGGAAATTCTGAAACTGAGATAAAGACGGGCGAATATAAGTGAGAAGGGATTGGGTAAGGGAGAAAAATCGAGTCACAATAGGAAGAGATAAGTTCCGTTGTGTAAGAACAGGCAGATACAGTGTGTCTGCCTAGGCTGTCCTGTTTATGGATTCACAATCCATTCAATCCAGAAGTTTAATCTGATTCTGAATTGGTTTTCCTTGGTGGTTGTTAATCTTAAAGTATTGATTCATTCCCAATGGCTAAACAAATCTTAACAGCTTATTTTTCACACTGGGCACATTCAAATAAAGAAACCACAGGTGAGAATACTATTTTAAAATTTAAATTTTGTTAGGAGGTCTGCTGTGTCCCAGTTTAAATGAGGGATTTTTTGAGGTCTCTGACAAAATGCCTTTGAACTTCCTTTGCTTGCTCTTGACCAATTTATTTTGCCTAATATTGCCTTTACAACTTTCTATTTGAAAAGCTGCTATATTTTAAATTTTTTAAATTATTTAAAGCCTTAAACTTCTGAATGTAATCGTCATATTATTACAACAAAACTCTTGAATCTTTTATAAACTATTTACAAAAATATTTATATATTTTCATAGTTGTCGAATAGAAGAATTTGAATATCTGATTAACTTGGGACAAAATGATGGAATCGCACATCTTTGTATTTCCAGAATAGTAGGCATTCTAATTTCTTTTTTAATTTCTCAATGTTTCGTAAGAGTCTTCCAGCTTTAAAACTGATTTCCTGGTATGACTGGTTTCTTTTAGCTTTTAGAAAAACTACTCTCCTGCTTTAATTTAACTTTGCATCTATTGCTTTTGGCATTTAATTTAAAATATTTCTTTCTCTCTTGGGCTGTCTGCCTACTGTTTCTGACAAATGTATCCCATCAAAATGATTTTCGCTACCTTGAAATAAAGCTTTCTTGCTGTGTTTCTTTGAAATTGTCTAATTTTCTTCACATTGTTGGCTGTTTCAAAAGTTTAAACCAGAATCTTCATTGTTGGCATCATGCCATATTAATGATAATGGGCTAATAGCCAATCACTCAACAGGCATTGATTATTCCATGGCTGAGCTTGTTTAAAACAGCAAAGTGCATATAATTTTGGGAAAGCAAATCTTAGCAGGACTTTTACACTTAATGGTAAGGTCCTAGGGAGTGTTGCTGAACAAAGAGACCTTGGAGTGCAGGTTCATAGGTCCTTGAAAGTGGAGTCGCGGGTAGATAGGATAGTGAAGAAGGCGTTTGGTATGCTTTCCTTTATTGGTCAGAGTATTGAGTGCAGGAGTTGGGAGGTCTTTTTGCGGCTGTACAAGGATATTGGTTAGGCCACTGTTGGAATATTGTGTGCAATTCTGGTCTCCTTCCTAACGGAAAGATGTTGTGAAACTTGAAAGGGTTCAGAAAAGATTGACAAGGATGCTGCCAGGGTTGGAGGATCTTTCTCAGGAAGTTTAGGGACACCAGCTGCTTTGTATAAACAGTGTTGTGACTCTGCCTGTCAGTCAGTCTGGCTGGTTTGTGTGGGTCACACATACAGAAACCAGTTCTGCTGGAATTTCTGTTATAGAATTATAGAGTCATCAAGTCATCTAGCACGGAATCTGAGCTACAGGGAGAGGCTGAACAGGCTGGGGCTGTTTTCCCTGGAGTGTCGGAGGCTGAGGGGTGAACTTATAGAGGTTTACAAAATTATGAGGGGCATGGATAGGATAAATAGACCAAGTCTTTTCCGTGGGGTCGGGGAGTCCAGAACTAGAGGGCATAGATTTAGGGTGAGAGCGGAAAGATATAAAAGAGACCTAAGGGGCAACCTTTTCACGCAGAGGGTGGTACGTGTATAGAATGAGCTGCCAGAGGATGTGGTGGAGGCTGGTACAATTGCAACATTTAAGAGGCATTTGGATGGGTATATGAATAGGAAGGGTTTGGAGGGATATGGGCTGGGCGCTTGCAGGTGGGACTAGATTGGGTTGGGATACCTGGTCGGCATGGACAGGTTGGACCGAAGGGTCTGTTTCTATGCTGTAAATCTTTATGATGCTATGACTCTATGAGGGGCATGGGTAGGATAAATAGTCAAGGTCTTTTCCCAGAGGTGGTGGAGTCCGGAGCTAGAGGGCATAGGTTAGGGTGAGAGGGGAAAGATATAAAAGAGACCTAAGGGGCAATGTTTTCACACAGAGGATGGTGCGTGTATGGAATGAGCTGCCAGAGGAAGTGGTGAAGGCTGGTACAATTGCAACATTTAAAAGGCATCTGGATGGGTATATGAATAGGAAGGGTTTGGAGGGATATGGGCTGGGTGCAGGCAGGTGGGATTAGATTGGGTTGGGATATGTGTCCAGCATGAACAAGTTGAACCGAAGGGTCTGTTTCCGTGCTGTATATCTTTATGATTCTATATAAGTTAGCTGCCTGTTGCCTATGATGGGGAATTTCAATAATTGGGGGCAATTTTTTTGATGCGAGAGGAGAGAAATCTTAAAAAGATCTGACCAGCAAATGTTTTACACAAGAGGGTGGTTCATGTGGAGAATGAACTTCCCGAGGAAATAATGGATGTGGGAACAGTTCCGATGTTTAAAAGGCATTTGGATAAGTACATGATTAGGAAATGTTTGGAGGGGTATTGACCAGGAACAGGCAGGTGGGACTAGTTTAGTTTGGGATTATATTCGGTCTGGACTGGTTGTACTAAAGGGTCTGTTTCCGTGCTAGATGACTTGATGACTCTATAATTCTATAACAGAAATTCCAGCAGAACGGGTTTCTGTATGTGTAACCCGCACAAACCAGCCAGACTGACTGACAGGCAGAGTCACAACACTGTTTATACAAAGCAGCTGGTGTCCCTAAAAGTAAAGTCTTTTGAAGGTAAGGCACACAGAAAATATGTAACAGCAGTGAATGCACTTACAAAATAAAGAGCCAGCTGTCAAGAACGTTGATATCGAGTCATAGAGATATACAGCAGACAAACAGGCCCTTCGATCCAACTTATCCATGCTGACCAGATATCCCATATAAGTCTAGTCCCACTTGCCAGATTTGGCCCATATCACTCTAAATCCTTCCTATACACAATAGACAATAGATAGACAATAGATAATAGGTGCAGGAGTAGGCCATTCTGCCCTTTGAGCCTGCACCACCATTCAATATGATCATGGCTGATCATCCTTAATCAGTATCCTGTTCCTGCCTTATCTCCATAACACGTATCCATCCATATGCCTTTTACATGTTATAAACATACCAGCCTCCACTACTTCCTCTGGCAGCTCATTCCACACACACACACCACCCTGAGTGAAAAGTTGCCCCTTGGTCCCTTTTATATCTTTCCCTTCTCACCTTAAACTTATGCTTACTCGTTCTGTACTCCCCCACTCTGGGGAAAATACCTTGTTTATTTATCCTATCCATGCCCCTCTTGATTTTATAAACCTCTGTCAGGTCACCCCTCAGCCTCCAACACTCCAGGGAAAATATCCCCAGTGTATTCAGCCTCTCCCTACTTCTCACCCCCTCCAACCCTGGCAATATCCTGGTAAATCTTTTTCTGAACCCTTTCAAGTTTCACAACATCCTTCCTATAGGAAAGAGACCAGAATTGCACTCAATATTCCAAAAGTGGCCTAACCAATGTCCTGTACAGTGGCAACGTGACCACTCAACGCCTGTACTCAACGGACTGACCAATAAAGGAAAGCATACCAAATGCCTTCTTGACTATCCTATCTACCTGCGATTCCACTTTCAAGGAACTACAAACCTACACTCAAATAATGAAAGATACCCTAAAGATAGAAGTTGTTTCATTATATCATCTCTGTAAACTAAAAGCAGTGTCCCTATTGCTCCATTGCTGCATGATGAGCACAATCACAAATTAACACTGAGGAAACCCATGTTCAACTCTTAAATGCTGTCACTGGGTGGTCTGACAGATTGGTGCTGTGTTGGTATTATTCACTCTCCTCCAATCTCAGGACCTTCATAGAAGACCATGAAACCATTGGATTCATCTAATCATGGCCAATATGTTTGTTAACCCCATTCTCTTGCCTTCTCCATGTAACCCTTGGCCTCCTTACTATTCAAGAACCTATCTATCTCTGTCTTCAATGCACTCAATGACTTGGCCTCCACAGCCTTCTGTAACATTGAGTTCCATAGATTCACTACTGGCTGCCTGAAGAAATTCTTTTCACCTCAATTTGAAAGGATCATCCCTTCACTCTGACGCTGTGCACTCAGGTCCTGGTCTCTCCTCCTGTTGGAAATACTTTTGCCATGTCCGCTCTATCCAGGCCTCTCAGTGTTCATACACAGATATATGTGGATCTGTGTTATTTTGTGGTGATTCTACCCAGCATGGTATATCTTCCAGTGGAATGATTCCAATTATAAATAGTTAAATGGAGCCTTTCAAGACCTTGGGATGTCCAAAGTGCTTCACAGCTGTTTAACTGGTTTTCGGAGTTTAGTCACTGTTGTTATGGAAATTTTCTTTTAAGAATTAGAATCCCTACAGTGCGTAAACAGGCCCTTCAGCCCAACAGGTCCACACCAACCCTCAGAAGAGTAACCAACCCAGACCCATTCCCCTACATTTACCCCCTGACTAATGCACCCTGGCCTACACATCCCTGAACACTATGGGCAATTTAGCCTGGCCACTTCACCCAACCAGCACAATTTTGGATCACGGGAGGAAACCGGAACACCCAGAAGAATCCCACATAGACACGGGGTGAATGTGCAAACTCCACACAGACTGAGGGTGGATTTAGACCTGGGTTTCTGATGCTGTGAGCCCCCACAAATAATTGTTGCTACCAAGTCCCATAACAAATGTATGGTGATAATGACCAGGCAATCAGTTTAGTGACATTTGTTGAAGGATAAATATTGGTCTATTCAAACTCCTCCTTGCTTCTTTAAATAATGCCTGAGGGTCTTTGATTTCTATCTAACAGAAAAGAAGAGATATTTGTGTCCCACACATGCCATACAACAACTATCTCCAACAGGAGAGAAACTAAACATTACTTGACATTCAACAGCACTACCATCACTGAAACCCCAACCATCAATATCCCAGTGTTTTCAAGAACTGTCACACCAGAGTAGAAATGTTAACTCTGTTTCTGTCTCAATAGATGCAGCCAAACCTGTTGAGTCTGTCCAGCATTCTCTGTGTTTCTCCAAGTGCTTCCCATCGACCGACAGGTGAATCATGTGGGTTGCCAGAGCAGGTCAGAGGCCGCAAATTCTGCTCTGGATTGACTCAACAGAGCCTGTCCACCATCTACGAGGCACAAGTCAGGTGTGTGATGGAACACTCCCCAATTGCCTGGATGAGTGCAGCACTCAAGAAGCTTGACACCATCCAGGGCAAAGCAATCCGCTTGATTGGTACCTCATCCACCACCCTCAGCATTCATTCCTTCTGCCACTGACACACAATTTGTGCCGCCTTCAAGATGCGCTTATGCATAGCAACTTGTCAAACTTGCTTTTGACGGCAACTCCAACATCCACTATCCGGAAGAATAAGTGCAGCAGATGGATGGGAGCACCATCAGGTCATGGAGCATCCTGACTTTGACCTTTCATCCCTGTTTCTTCATTGTCAATGAGTCAAAATCCTGAACTCCCTTCACTCATGTCCTTCAGAGAAGGAAGTCTGCCAGTGTTACCCACACTGAACTACAGACAACTCCTCAGACTCAGCAATGTTTCTAACCCTTAACTCCCGTCCGAAATTGCCTAGAAAGTCACTCAAGGGAAGTCAGGGAAGGGCAGCATTTTAGCCTAACCAGCGATGCCCACAGCCCATAAACATACATAGAACATAGAAGAATACAGCGCAATACAGGGCCTTTGACCCTCGATGTTGTACCGATCCAAGCCCACCTAACCTACACTAGCTCACTATCCTCCATATGGCTATCCAATGCCCGCTTAAATGCCCATAAAGAGGGAGAGTCCACCACTGCCATTCCATGAACTCATGACTTGCTAAGTAAAGGATCTACCCCCAATATCTGTCCTATACCTACCACCCCTTTATTTAAAGCTATGCCCCCTTGTAATAGCTGACTCCATACGTGGAAAAAGGTTCTCATGGTCAACCCTATTTAAACCCCTAATTATCTTGTACACCTCTATCAAGTCACCCCTAAACCTTCTTTTCTCCAATGAAAACAGCCCCAAGTGCCTCAGCCTTTCCTCATACGATCTTCCTACCATACCAGGCAATATCCTGGTAAACCTCCTCTGCACCCGTTCCAGTGACTCCACATCCTTCCTATAGTATGGCGACCAAAACTGCACACAATACTCCAAATGCGGCCGCACCAGAGTCTTAAACAACTGCAACATGACCTCAGGACTCCAGAACTCAATTCCTCTACCGATAAAAGCCAGTACGCCATATGCCTTCTTCACCGCACTATTTACCTGGGTGGCAACTTTCAGAGATCTGTGTACATGGACACCAAGATCCCTCTGCTCATCCACACTACCAAGTATCCGACCATTAGCCCAGTACCCCATCTTTTTGTTACTCTTACCAAAGTGAATCACCTCACACTTAGCTACATTGAACTCCATTTGCCACCTTTCTGCCCAGCTCTGCAGCTTATCTATATCCCGCTGTAACCTGACACATCCTTCCTCACTGTCAACAACTCCTCCGACTTTTGTATCATCCACGAACTTGCTCACCCAACCTTCTAACCCCTCCTCCAGGTCATTTATAAAAATGACAAACAGCAATGGTCCCAAAACAGATCCTTGCGGAACACCGCTAGTCACGGCACTCCAAGATGAACCTTTACCATCAACTGCTACCCTCTGTCTTCTTCCAGCCAGCCAATTCCTAATCCAAACCTCCAACTCACCCTCAATGCCATACCTCCGTATTTTTTGCAGTAGCCTACCATGGGGAACCTTACCAAATGCCTTACTAAAATCCATATATACCACATCTTCCGCTTTACCCTCATCCACCTCCTTAGTCACCTTCTCAAAGAATTCAATAAGGTTTGTGAGGCACAACCTGCCCTTCACAAAACCATGCTGGCTATCCTTGATCACATTATTCCTATCCAGATGTTCATAAATCCTATCCCTTACAATTCTCTCTAAGACTTTGCCCACAACAGAAGTGAGACTCACCGGCCTATGGTTACTAGGGTTATCCCTACTCCCCTTCTTGAACAAGGGATCCACATTTGCTAGCCTCCAGTCTTCTGGCACTATTCCTGTAGACAACGAGGACCTAAAAATCAAGACCAATGGCTCTGCAATCTCCTCCATTGCTTCCCATAGAATCCTAGGATAAACGCCATCAGGCCCAGGGGACTTATCTATTTTCACCCTTTCCAGAATTTCCAACACCTCTTCCCTACATACCTCAAAGCCGTCCATTCTACTTAATTGTGACTCAGTATTCACATCGGCAACAATGTCCTGTTCCTGAGTGAATACTGACGAAAAGTATTCATTCAGTGTCTCCCCAATCTCTTCAGCGAGAGCGGCAGATAAACGTTAGCAGCAGATGGGTGTGGGGCAGAGGGTATCATATGATGACATTTCTAAACATGTATCGTTGTAGTTTGCAACAATAGATTGGTCAATACAGAGAGGTTTGTGCCCTCTTGTGGGGCAGTGATAGTGTTGAAAAGTGTGGTGCTGGAAAAGCACGGCAGATTCGGATTCCTGACGAAGGGCTTATGCCCGAAACATCGACTCTCCTGCTCCTCAGATACTGCCTGACCTGCTGTGCTTTTCCAGTGCCACCCTTTTCGACTCTCACTCTTCGGCAGTTGCAGTCCTCACGTTCTCCTTGCAGTGGTAGTGTCCCTATCCCTGGATCAGGAGGCCCAGGGTCAAATCCATGTGCTCCAGAGATGTGTAATAACATCCTCAAACAGGTTGAATAGAAAATAGGTTTAGGAGAGGAAAAAAATAGGGAGACGGTGCTGTTGGTGAGTTGTAAAACTAAACAGCACAGTTAATTGGCTGAAGGAGGAGTTGGTTTGGTCAAGACTTAATTTTCTTTTTGTACTTTGTGCTGCTTGTTATGCAATCTGCAGTAAGATCATAGTTGTTACTCCAAAATGATAACAGAAGCAGCAGGAACAGCATATTCCACGTTCTTAATTCTTGAAATTCCATGAACATTCCACTCAGAAGAATGCACAGAAAACCATGTTATCAGATGTCAAATGACAGAAAACTTTCTTCAGATCATTAGCAGTGTTGTTCTGTATAAGGAAAGTAGAGAGGACATAATTTTACATCCAGTTTTGGTATGATTGTATTATTTCTTTGTTCAGTAGATGTGGGAAGGTCATGTGTAAGTGAAATGCTTGTGAGCACAATGTTAAGGGCATGTACGGAGCTGCCCATAGGGGAGGAAGTAGGTGAGCGGTAATGGTGCTGATGTACATGTCCAGAATCCTAGACCAATATTTGAGGGACATGAGTTTAGATCCCACTAGATGCTGAAATTTGATGTTAATAGTATCCAGATTAAAGAGATGGTATGAACTCATCGAGTCATAGAATCATACAGCATGGAAACAGCCCCATTTGTCCAACCAGTCCATGCTGAACATAATTCCAAACTAAACTAGTCCCACCTGCCCATATCCCCCTAAACCTTTCCTACTCATGTGCTTTTCAAAGTGTCTTTTAAACATTTTAACTTTGCCCCCATCCATCACTTCCTCAGGAAGTTCATTCCACACGTGAATCACTCTCTGTATAAAAAGATTGTTGCTCATGTATTTTTAAATCTCCTCCGCAGCTTTAAAAAATGTGCCCCCTTGTCATGAAATGCCACGTCCTAGGGAAAAGACACCTACCATTAATCCTGTCTCTACCTCTCATAATTTTATAAACCTCTATAAGTTCACCCCTCAAACTCCTACGCTCCAGTAAAAAAGGTCCCGGCCTATCCAGCCTTTCTTCATACCTGGCAACATCCTGGTAAATCTTTCCTGAACCTTCTCAAGCATAATAATATCCTTCCCATGACTGGGCAATCAGACACAGTACTCCAGAAGTTTAACCACTGTCAATTGTTGTAAAAGTCCATTTGGATCATCAATACCATCCTCATCTGGTTTGCCCTACATGTGACTTCAGACTAGGCGGCTCGGTGGTTAGCCCTGATGCTTCACAGCGCAGGGAACTGGGTTCGACTCCAGCCTCGGGTGACTGTCTGTGTGGAGTTTGCACATTCTCCCTATGTCAGCATGGGTTTCCTCCAGGTGCTCCAGTTTCCTCCCACAGTCCAAAGATGTGCAGGTCAGGTGGATTGGCAATACTAAATTACTCATAGTGCATAAGGATGTGCAGGTTATGTGCATAAGCCTTGGGAAATACAAGGTCATAGGATAGGGGGATTGCTATCCTGTCCTCTCAATACGGATACTCTTCGAAGGGTCGGTGTGGACTTGTTGGGCCAAATTGCCTGTTTCCATGACTCGCGCCAATGTGGCTTGCTGAACCTGATCAAAATGGAAGTGATTAATAAAATGCTGCCCTTGCCATTACAATCAGTGACAGTAAGAAGGCAGGAAATAGAAAAGATGGATTATTACCATAATCTTTCATCATACATGTATGGGTCATACGCTGCTCACGGTGGCCCAATGGTTAGCACGACTTCCTCACAGCACCAGGGACCCGGGTTCAAATCCAGCCTTGGGTAACTGTGTGGAGTTTGCACATGTATCGGTTTCCTCTGGATGCTCCATTTTCCTCCCACAATCAAAAGCTGTGCAGGTTAGGTGAACCTGCTAAATTATCCATAGTGTTTAGGGATGTGTGGGTTAGGTGTATTAGTCAGGGGTTACATGTAGAGTCGTAGGGTCAGGGAATGGGTCTGGGTGAATTACTGTTCAGAGGGTTGGTGAGGGCTTGTTGGACCAAATGGCCTGTTTCTACACTTAAGGGGTTCTATGGTTGATTGTTAATTTGAACATATGGTTATCCACCTATCTCACTCTCAAATCCTGGCTGCCATACGTCGATCTCGCACTGAGTGCTGCCTCAGTGGGATCAGAGCGGGGCTCCCAGCTTCCTGTCCAGCAGGAAGTCCAAGCCCAATCAGCTGCCGATTCTCCTGATGGTCTGGCAGCTCCATAGTCTTAGGAGGATCACCAGAATCGTGCAATGGCCACTGGTGGGACAGCAAGCGATCCCAGAAAAGATTGTCACGGATCCCATGTTACAAACAGAAATTGTTGGAAAAGCTCAGCAGGTCTGGCAGCATCTCTGGAGCTAAATCAGAGTTAGCATTTTGTTTCCTCATCGGTTCTGAGGAAGGGTCACCGGAACCAAACAGTTAACTCTGATTTTTCTGCTGAGCATTTTTGTTTCTGATTTCCAGTATCCACTGTTCTTTAAGATTTTACCAGATTTCAAATATGTCTGACGGCTTTCGTAGAGTCCTTGCAGTGTAGGAACAGGCCATTCGGCCCACCAAGTCCACACCGACCCTCCAAAGAGCATCCCACCCAGACCCATCCCCCTACCCTTTTCCCTGTAACGTGACATTTCCCAAAGCTAAAGCACCTAACCTACATGTCCCTGTGCACTATGGATAATTTAGCATGGCTAATCCACCTAACCTGCACATCTTTGGAGTGTGGGAGGAAACCGGAGCACACGGTGGAAACCAACTCAGGCACAGGGAGAATGTGCAAACTTCACACAGGCAATCACCTGAGGCTGGAATCGAACCCGGTCCCTGGCGCTGTGAGGCAGCAGTGCTAACTACTGAGCCTACAGTTTGTTCACAGTACAACAAAAGTAAACCCTCAAAATTACCACAACAGTTTCTAATCAGAATTTTTGAATAACCACTACCAGACACCACGTTTATAGCTTAAACAACACAATTAACAACTTATTCCTCATTCAATAGCTTTAGCTGAGCAAAGGTATATTAATTTATGCCAATGATCTTGAACCCAATCTCCTTTGATTCTGGCTCCCCGCTGTCACACACACAGACACAGTTAAGGGAGTTCAAAGTTAAAAATCACACAACACCAGGTTATAGTCCAACAGCTTTATTTGGAAGCACTAGCTTTCGGAGTGCTGCTTCTTCATTAGGGACAACCACCTGATGAAGGAGCAGCGCTTCGAAAGCTAGTGCTTCCAAATAAACCTATTGGACTATAACGTGGTGTTATGTGACTTTTATGTTTTCACACCCCAGTCCAACACCAGAGACTCCACATCATGACAGTTAAGGGATAAATTGGAAGAAAAATGAGAGATGTAACTGGCTAGTTCACTTAAGCAGTCTCAATGATATGTGCTACCATCGGCACTTGGGATTATATCTTGCTTGATTTCTGAATATAAAGATCAATGCAAATAGCTTCCAATAGGCACTGTGAAGCATTCACTTAATTCTTGTAACTGGTATTCTATTTTCCTAAGCTCCAATATGTTGATAATGGGAGGATAACCAGCGAGCAATTAAACCTCTATCCTGCGGCTTTTGCATCCACCATCATTCTGAGAAGAACTATGGCTTCAAACTTTGCTTTTTGCCAACATTCTCTTAGTTAGAATGGCTGGCAAGGGCTTCCCTGTGATGGAACTGTTAACATCCAATTGTCTGCCAACACATGAGCATAATGCATTTTCTGAGCCGAACCGTACTCTTTGAATAAGAATCAACCTGCAAATAACTTCCAGGCCAGGTCCTACAAACAAAAATCAGTTTCTCTGTCCTTTTCCTTAAAAAAAAATTGCTGCTCACAGTCCAAAGGTCACCTTCAAATCTTAACTCACAGTTTTGACCACAAATAATTGTCTAAACAAAAACAAGGTCTCTAACAACTGCGCTACATAAATGCTTATTGTTGCTGCAATTGCACATTGAATAGCATTTCAGTATCAGACATTGATACTCTTTGAAAATCAGCATGCTGACTGGATTAGATGAGAAGGGAATATGGTTGGCATTTCAAATTTTAATTTTGTTCAAGTCTTCCTGTTGGAACCAGTAACTGCCTACAACAGTGAATTGAACTGAAGAGTTCACTGTCAGGGGGAATCATACCAACAGACTTGCATTCCATCATTCCTTGTTGAAGACCCCTGAGAGAGACTGTGCTTGGGAGCACACTGGTTGATATAAAGTTACTGCCTGGCATATTCCAGTGAGTGGAGGAGGGAGGTTGGGAGAGGGAGGGATTATGATCTTGTGGGGATCCAAGGGGTGTTTGCCTCAGATGACCCTAGGGGACCATTCACCCCTCCCTGTGCCAGAGAGGTAGTGCTCTCTGGCAAATTAGAGGAAACCTTCAAGACCATCGATAATCCCCTTACTGGCATAAAATTCACTAAAGAGGAGGAAAACAACAACAAGCTGCCATTCCTAGATGCCACAGTAGAGCGAACAGCCAATGGGGAACTTCAAACCGGCTTCTACAGGAAAACAACACACACGGACCAAATATTGAACTACAGAAGCAATCATCCCAATGCCCACAAACAAAGATTAGATTAGATTACTTACAGTGTGGAAACAGGCCCTTCGGCCCAACAAGTCCACACCGCCCCGCCGAAGCGTACCCACCCATACCCCTACATCTACCCCTTACCTAACACTACGGGCAATTTAGCTTGGCCAATTCACCTAACCTGCACATCTTTGGACTGTGGGAGGAAACCGGAGCACCCGGAGGAAACCCACACAGACACGGGGAGAACGTGCAAACTCCACACAGTCAGTCGCCTGAGGCGGGAATTGAACCCGGGTCTCCGGCGCTGTGAGGCAGCAGTGCTAACCACTGTGCCACCGTGCCGGCAAGCTGCATCAGAAAATTATTTCAACGAGCCAACACACACTACAGCACAAAGGAACTACGCAGAGCAGAGGAAAGTCACCTATAGAGTGTATTCAAAAAGAACGGGTACCCAATGAACACAGTCCGCCGATTTCTCAGCGACAAACCCAAACAAGCAGACAAAACATATCCAGAAACCCTAGCCACTCTCCCCTATATCAAAGACATCCCGGAAATGACTGCTAGATTACTCAGACCCCTTGGCATCAATACTGCCCAAACACCCACCAACACACTAAAACAGCAGCTAATGAACTTGAAAGACCCGATACAGACAACAAGCAACACTAACGTCATTTACAAAATGCCATGCAAGGACTGTAGCAAACACAACATTGGACAAACAGGCAGAAAACTAGCCACCAGGATACATGAACACCAGCTAGCCACAAAAAGACATGACCTCTCTCTCTAGTATCCTCACATACGGATGAGGAAGGACACCACTTCGAATGGGACAACACATGCATCCTAGGACAAGCCAAGCAAAGACATGTACGAGGATTCCTAGAAGCATGGCATTCCAATTGGAACTCTATCAACAAACACATCGAGTTAGACCCCATCTACCACCCCCTGAGAAAAGGAACCAGACGTGACTTCACCACAAGAAATGACATCACCACAGGAAATGACATCACCAACACAAAGAAACCCAAACATATAAATAGAAAGCAGGAATTTTCAGCAGTGCTTCACCTGAGGCCCACTAAAGATGTTACCTAGTAGGGTGACGAAACATCTGGAAATGAACCTTCCAGCTCAGTGAGCAAACCTACATCTAAAACCTCAACCTGAGCTACAAATCTTCTCAAAACTCGCTAAGTGGTAGTACTGCCTATCTTGCCCGACAGCAGCTATGCAGGGAAAGCTGTAGGGCTCCCCACTTGCCTCCACCTTCTCTTGCCCCAGATCAATATGTAATGGAAGTAGAAAGAGATCCCTGTGACCATTTATGGGCCTCAACAGGCTTGAGGGTAGGCCAGCTGGAAAACACCAGCTCTGCCTAATGGACAGGAGGGTCAGGTATAACATAGAATATAGAGCATAGAACAGTACAGCACAGTACAGGCCCTTTGGCCCTCTATGTTATGCCAGCCTTTTATCCTACACTAAGATCAAACTAACCTACGTACTCTTCGTTGTACTGTCTTGCATATGCCTATCCAAGAGTCTCTTAAATGTCCCTAATGTATCTGACTCTACTACCACTGTTGGCAGTGCATGCCACGCACCCACCACTCTCTGTGTAAAAAAACTGCCTCTGATATCTCGCTTACTTTAAAATATTCTCCCTCATGATCATCATTTCCACTCTGGGAAAAACGTCTCTGGCTATCCACTCTATCTTTGCCTCTCCTCATCTTGTACACCTCTATCAAATCATGTCCCATCCTTCTTCGCTCCAATGAGAAAAGCCCTAGCTCCCTCAACCTTTCTCCATAATTCATGCCCTCCAGTCCAGGCAGCATCCTGGTAAATCTCTTCTGCACCCTCTCTAAAGCTTCCACATCCTTCCTATAATGAGGCAACCAGAACTGAACACAATATTCCAAGTGTGGTCTAACCAGGGCTCTGTAGAGCTGTAGCATAACCTCATGGCTCTTCAACTCAAGCCCCCTGCTCATGAAAGCCAACACACCATATGCCTTCTGAACAACCCTATCAACTTGGGTGGAAACTTGGAATCTATCTACATGGATCCCAAGATCCCTCTACTCCTCCATACTGCCAAGAATCCTGCCTTCAACCCTGTATTCTGCATTCAAATTCAATGTTCTAAAGTGAATCACTTCACATTTTTCCAGATTGAACTTCATCTACCACTTGTCAGCCCAGCTCTGCATCCTGTCAATGTCCCATTGCAACCTACTACAGCCCTCCACACTACCCACAACTCCACCAACCTAGTGTCATCGGCAAACTTACTAATTCAACCTTCCACTTCCTCAACCAAGTCGTTTATAAAAATCACAAAGACCAGAGATGCCAGAACTGATCCCTGCGGAACACCACTGGTCACCAAGCTCCAGACTGAATACTTTCCATCGACCGCCACCCTCCGGCTTCTTTGAGTTAGCCAATTCTTTGTCTAGATTGACAGGTTTCCCTGTATCCCATTCTTCCTTACTTTCTGAATTAGCCTACCGTGGGGAGCCTTAACAAAAGCCTTGCTAAAATCCATGTACAACACATCCACTGCTCTGCCTTTATCAATGTGTTTGTCACATCCTCAAATAATTCAACAAGGTTTGTGAGGCATGACCTGCCCCTCACAAAGCCATGCTGCCTATCTGTAATCAAACTATGGTTTTCCAGGTAATCATTAATCCTGTCTCTCAGAATCCTCTTCAATACTTTGCCCACAACAGACATAAGACTGACTGGTACGTAATTTCCAGGATTATCCCTATTCCCTTTTTTGAACAAGGAAATAACAATTGTCATCTGCCAATCATGTGGCATTATTCCAGTGGACAGTGAGGATGCAAAGATCATCATCAAAGGCGCAACAATCTCTTCCCTCGCTACCTGTAAAACGTAGGGTACATCTCATCTGGACCAGGGGATTTATCTATCCTTATGTTTTTTCAAAGTTTTCAGCACATCCTCCTTCCTAACTTCAACCTGTTCAAACACATAAATCTGTTTCATGTTGTCCTCAGAAATATCAAGGTCCTTCTCAGTAGTGAATGCTGAAGCAAAGTATTAATTAAGGACCTCCCCTACCCCCTCTGACTTCAGGCACAAGTTTCCTCCATTGTCCCTGATCGGCCCTACCCTCACTCTAGCCATCCTCTTGTTCTTCACATGAGTGAAGAATACCTTAGAGTTTTCCTTTAACCTATGTGCTAAAGCTTTTTCATCTCTTCTAGCTCTCCAAAGCCCATTCCTTCCTTCCTGGCTACCTCGTGACCCTCTAAAGTTCTGTCCGATCCTTGCCTCCTCAACCTTAAGTAAGCTTCCTTCTTCCTCTTGACTAGATGTTCCACATCCGTCGACACCCAAGGTTCCTTCACCTTACCATCCCTTCCTTGCTTCAGTGGGATAAACCTATCCAGCACAATCAGCAAGTGCTCCATAAATAAGCTCCACATTTCTGTCGTTCATTTCCCTGAGAACATCTGTTCCCAATTCAGGCGCCCCAGTTCCTACCTAATAGCATTGTAATTCCCCCTCCCCCGATTAAATACTTTCCCATACTGTCTGTTCCTATCCCTCTCCACGACTGTAGTAAAGGTCGGGGAGTTGTGACCACTATCCCCAAAATGCTCTCCCACTGAGAGATCTGAAACTTGGCATGGCTCATTGCCAAGCTCCAAATCCAATATAGTCGGTCTATCTACATATTGAGTGAGGAACCTTTCCTGGACACACCTGACAAAAACTGCTACATCCAAACTATTTGAACTAAGGAGGTTCCAATCAATATTAGGGAAGTTAAAGTCACCCATGACAATAACCCTGTTACTTCTGCACCTTTCCAAGATCTGCCTCCCAATCTGCTCCTCCATGTCTCTGTTGCTATTGGAGGATCGGTAGAAAACTCTCAATAAAGTGACTGCTCCTTTCCTGTTTCTGGCTTCCACCCATACTGGGTCTGTCGACAAACCCTCCTCACTGACCTCCCTTCCTGCAGCTGTGATATTATCCCTGAAAAGCAATTCCACTCCACCACCTTTTATACCACCTCCTATTCCTTTGAAACATCTAAACCCTGGAATATCCAACAACCATTCCTGTGACAACCAAGTCTCCATAATGGCCGCAACATCATAAGCAAGAAGACAGTGTGCAGGCTCCCATTTTATCTTTGGACGCTTTCCCCTCCACTTTTGGTTAGGTGAATTGGCCATGCTAAATTGCCCGTAGTGTTAGGTGAAGGGGTAAATGTAGGGGAATGGGTCTGGGTGGGTTGCGCTTTGGCGGGTCGGTGTGGACTTGTTGGGTTGAAGGGCCTGTTTCTACACTGTAAGTAATCTAATCTAATCTAAAAGTAATCTAACCTAATCAAACATGTTGCCAGTGGGTCTTAAAATCCAACCCTGTGTATTTCATAGGTTTTTATTCACAGTAACTTAAAATGTTTTCGTTCTATCATCTAATTTATTATTTTAAGTATAATGAATAATTAATCATTTATCATTTTAAAATGTTTCCAACTCGTCTACAGTGTGTTTACCTTCCTCTGAGTCCGCACCTAGGCTCAACCAATCTAGTTTCGTCAGCTCTAACACTTACATAATTAAGCACAGAGCAATTTTTCACAACAGTAATCATTGTTACCCGTTTGCTCTTTGCTGCAGTCCTACGCTTCTCTTTCTGGCAAAATCTTTAAGCCCAAATCCATGTGACAATGTCATCATGCCTTCAGCCAATCAGTCATCCATTTCAGTTTGCCATAACTCCATTTTATTTCCCTCTCACTCTTGCCATTGGTCAGCCAGCAGAGACAAACCATGGCACCTCGCCTTAGAATCACAAAATAGTCTTCAATGCAAAAGACTTCGCTCTCTCATTCACCCATCGACTCCAGGATGTTTGAATAGCATGCTCTGCTCAGTGCTCTTTTTGTTTCAGCTATTTGTTTCATCAAGATTACCCTTTGGTCATACAATGATCTCGTGAGAGCGAGTGGATCAGCAGAGAGATGGGGATAGAGAGACCTGTGCCAGCTGCTGCAAGAAGATTTGTGAATTGTATTTGACAACGGGCAGGCACATCCAGTGTTATTAATAGTCAGTCAAAATTAAAACTGGGTACAGCTCAGAGCAGCTCTGCTGCTGTCTGCAGTTCTGGGACTGTAACAAACACTACATTGGACAAACAGGCAGAAAACTAGCTCCCAGGATACATGAACACCAACTAGCCACAAAACAACATGACCCTCTCTCACTAGTATCCTTACATATAGATGAGGAAGGATACCACTTCGACTGGGACAACACATCCATTCTAGGACAAGCTAAACAGAGACACGCACTGGGAATTCCTAGAAGATTGGCATTCCAACCAGAACTCTATCAACAAACACATCGAATTAGAGCCCATCTACAACCCCTGAGAAAAAGAACAGGAAGTGACTTCACCACAAGAAATGACATCACCAACCAAAAGAAACCCAAACATATAAATAGAAAGCAGGAATCATGTACAGTGCTTCACCTGAGGCCCACTGAAGATGTTACCTAGCAGGGTGAAGAAACATCTGGAAACCTACATCCAGAACCTCAACCTGGGCTTCAAATCTACTCAAAACTCACTCTGGGATACAATACAATCTCCACATCGACAAGCCATGGAATGGAAGGCCAGTTTACATCTACTTTCTTATTTGTTTGCACGTGCATTGCCTTTCTCTTGAATGCCCTTTCCTGCCATTCTCTCTGAAATGGCCAACAAGCCACACAGTGCCAGGGCAATTAGTGCTGGCCTTACCAACAGTGCCCATGTTTCATCAGTAAATACAAAAAAAATGTATTTGCCTGCTTCCCCTACTGCTGTGATACAGAATTCTTATGATCCTGCTCCACAGCTACCTGATGAAGGAGCAGTGCTCTGAAAGCTAATACCTCCAAAGAAACCTGTTGGACTATAGCCTGGCATTGTGTGACTTTTAACTTTGACAGAGTGACCGTGCATTGAGATTCTTTTTGTGACTCTTTCTAAAGGAATGAACAATTTTTCATCCACTTCCCGTCCCACCCTCAATCCTCACTGTGTAACAATCCATTTTTAGTGGCCTCACCACATTTCAATCTTGTACTTGCATCAGTATTACAGTCCATACTGCAATTAGTGCCTGTGAAGTCAGCTGACACCAGTAAAACAAATATGTCTTCAACTATCTCATTGCTGCCTGTGTCATTGTATGGAATAATATATACTCCAGTACAAAAATAGACTTTAGGCCCAACAGGTTTATGCCTCACACAGTTCCTTTGATCTTCACATGTATATCTAGCTTCCGCCTTAAGTAGGTCTACACTTTTCACCACATATAGCAATGTGTTCCTCATTCCAACTACTCTGGGATTTTTTAAAATTCACCCATAGGATGTGGGTGACACTTCTTGCAGCAGTATTTACTGCCCGTCCCTAGTTGCCCTTGAGAAAGTGGTGGTGAGCTGTGTTCCTGAACTGCAGCATTTGATGTTGGTAGACCCACAATGGCCTTAGGGATGGAGTTCTAGGATTTTAACCAAATGACACTGAAGGAATGACAATATATTTCCAAGTCAAAATGGTGGGTGACTTGGAGGGGAACTTGGTGGTGTTCCCATTTATCTTTCTGTGACTCCATGCGACGTTTTCTTCGGCATCATGGTGGGTCCGGCCTGGGATTCTAATGGGGGGGAGGTCAGGTCCTTAAGCCCACAACCATGAAATGGACTAAGCAGATTTTGTCTTAGATTCTCCTTTTTAAATTTTTTTTTCTTTATTATAAAATTGTGGAAAGATTTATTCTGAAATTTTTATCTCTTTTTTTTCTTCAAATTTATTACTATGATTTTGTACTCCTGAACGTCTGCAATCCTGGACTTTTTATTTCTTTGCTTTTCTAATTCTTTCCCCCACAAACTTGTACTCAAGAGTCTGTCCCTAAGTACTCTTGTACCGAAGATGATGCCATAAACGGCAACTTGTAACCTTTTCACTGTGCTCTTGAGAGTACATGTGGCAATAATGCCAAGTCAATTCAATTTAATATCTGTTGTCCTTGTCCTTCTGGATGGTAGAGGAAGATCATGTTTAAGGAGCTTTGGTGATTTTCTGCACTGAATTCCTTAAATGGAACACACTACTGCTATCAAGTGTCAGTGATGGTGCCAATCAAGAGGGCTACTTTGTGCTGGATGCCGTCAAGCTGCTCAAGTGTTAGTGGAGCTGCAAGGTAAATGGGGACTATTCCATCACATTCCTGACTTGTGCCTTGTAGATTGAGTCATTGAGCTGAACAGAAATTCGATCCAATTTGTCCATGCCGACTAGATACCCTAAATTAATCAAGTCCCATTTGCCAGCACTTGGCCCATATCCCTCTGAACTCTTCCTATTCATAAACCCATCCAGATGCCTTTTACATGTTGAAATTGTATCAATCTCTGGCAGCTCATTCCATACACGCACCACCCTCTGTATGAAATTGTTGCCCCTTAGGTCCCTTTTAAATCTTTCCCCTCTCATCTTAAAGCAATGTCCTCTAAATTTGGCTTCCGCTATCCTGGAGAAAAGACCTTGACTATTCACCCTATCTTTGCCTTCATGATTTTATAAACTGCTATAGGTTAACCCTCAACATCTGACACTCCAGGGAAAACAGTCCTAGTCTCCTTATCGTTCAAACCCTCCAACCCTGGCAACATCCTTGTAAATCTTTTCTGAACCTTTTCAGTGGGGAGTCAGGGGGTGAGTTACTCACCGCTGTGTTTAACTTGACCGCTGTTTTTCTTACAACTCAACAGTGATCACGCTTTTCTCCAATGGCTGGAAATCACTTCTTATCTCCTACAGAAATGTAATTGATTATTTACTTTTGCAGTAGGAGAGGGAAGGAATTTCTCATGGAAGACCACTTTGATTCTTGAAATCTTTGTAAAGCACACATGAATGCACTCTCAATCCTGAACCTGAACATTTTCATTCCATCCAGTAATTGTGAAGGGAAATTAAACACTAAGGTATTGACAATTAGGTGTTTCATTAACACAGGGATGCAAGACAACGGCACACAAAAGCAGTTTCTGCTGGTTCAGACAAATAGGACTACAGCCTGAAAAGGCCCGGGATCAAGCCCGTGCTAACCTGTCAATCAAGTGAGTTGATGGGTCGTTCTTTTCCAAATGCTTTCCGAATTTTCTATCACTCAGTACACATACTGTTCAAGATCAACATTGAATAACTTATTTTTTGACAAACAAATTTACCTTGTGGTCCTTAAATTTAGACTTGCGGAAGCAAGTTGTCAATTTTAATGATTAACAGTCCTTTCTGTACACAACATTTTGCAGCATGGAGCTGAGGTGTTGCGTAACTCTTGTCAACTTCCAAAATCTTTCAAATTATGATTAGAACAGTGTTCCAGCTGCATATTTTGTCACTTCACAGGTAATTTGCGCGGAATCTCCATCTGATTTTCTGGTGTGTTCAGACAACCCATTGAATCCAATTGACCTCTGCTGGTGTTTCTGTTCTGAGCAAACCTCCTCCCATAGGAACAGGAGTAGGTCATTCAGCCCCTTGAGCCTGTTCTGCCGTTCAGTCAGATCATGGCTGAACTAGGATCATAGATTTCCCTGGTGCAGAAGCAATGCATTCAGCCCATTAAGTCAGCACCAATCATCCAAAGAACAGCCCAACTACACCGACAACACTCCCCCCCTCCCACCAACCCCCCACCACCCCCCCCCACCCCCCCAACTCTTTCCCTGTAACTCTGTATTTCCCATGGCTAGCACACCAAGCCTGCACATCTCTGGACAATTTAGCATGACCAATCCACCTAGCCTGCAACTGTGGGAGGAAACCCGAGCACCCGGAGAAAACTCATGCAGACATGGGCAAACTCCACACAGACATTCACCCACAGGTGGAATCAAACCCGAGTCCCTGGCGTTGTGAGGCAGCAGTGCCAACCACTGAGCCATTGTGCTGCCCCTACCTGTGTCCTAATTCCATGTACGTGCCTTTGGCCAACATCCCTTAATATTTTTGCTAAACAAAAAGTTGTCTCTGTCAGCTATCTCCCACCCTATTTCATCTAACTCAATCTGAACTGAATTCTGTTCCTCTCTCTCATGTGTTCATCTCACTGTCCATTAAAAATAAATAAGCAAAAAGCTGTAGATGCTAGAAATCTGAAACAAACACTGAAAATGCTGAACCATCTCAATAGACCTGGCAGCATCGTGGACAGAGGAACAGAGTTAGTGTTTCAAGTCCAGTATGACCCTTGAGTCAGATCAACAATGCTGCCAGACCTGCAGAGTTCATCCAGCATTTCCTGTATTTGTTTTCCATTTAAAAATATCTGGGAGAAAGAGAGGACTCCAGATGCTGAAGATCAGAGTCAAAAAGTGTGTTGCTGGAAAAGCACAGGAGGTCAGGCAGTATCCGAGGAGCAGGAGCGTGGACGTCTTCACTTCAACAGCACCATGTTGTGGCAACTTCCACATTTTTAACCATCCTGCAAGCACAGAATTTTCTTTTAAACTTTTATTACACTTGTGGGTGAATACCTTATATTTATAGCCCCTTGCTTAGAGAAGCCACAGATCGAAAAATCTTTATTACATTTAATTTATCAAACCCATTCATGATTTTCAAGACCTTTAAAGACATTAAAGATTTTGAATGTAATATGGAGACCAGAACACACAGAATCCTTAAACTGCTGCAAATGTTTAAGATAACTTTGCTATTTTCATTCGTATTCCACTAGAGATGAACCACAGTGTGTAATGTTAGGGATTGAGTATGGAGGGTTTGGGAAATACTTTAGCATTGATTGAGGCTTTCTGGAAGGACAGGGAATAGTCAGCAGAAATAAACAAGTCATTTTCAGCTTGACAATTTATAATTTATGTTGCTCTGCAAGGCTTCAAGCAAGGGCCTCAACAATTTGCAATTTCTATTCATGACTTAGATGAGTGGATCAAGATAATATATTTAGGTTTGCTGTCAGTACAAAACCAGGTGAGAATGAAAGCTGTGAGGGGAATACATCTTATAGAGTTGATGCCTGACTGCTGAGATCCAGTGAATGCTCCATGTAGCCCCTTTTAGGGAAAGTCCACCAAGTCTTGTTCCACTCAGGCAGGTCAGCGGCTTGCTGTCTCTGGGGTCAACAACCCCCAGGTGGAAGTGACCCACTAGCAGCCAGCAGCTGTGTAGTACAGTAATGCCAATGGTATGCAATGACTGCCACTGGTTCGACACCTACCTGAGACTGAGAGTCATTGCTGATTCCCTGGCCTGAGGTGACTTGGGTTGGTTATAAGCTGGGGACCTGGAGTAGGTGTTTGGCAGCAAGGACAGGGGTTATCTCTGAACATGTGCCTCCCTGAAATTCTCAATGATGGCCCCTTCAATTGAAGGAAACCATGAGTGTTGTCGGGTTAGGAATTGGAAACAAGGTTGGAGGAGATGGGTTCATGTGTGTAAAATATCAGGAGTAGTTTGATGACTTACTTTTTTTGTCATTCACCCATGGGCCAGACTTTATTGGCTGTCATTTAGTTGCCCTGAACAAGGCGGTGGTGAGCTTCCATCTTGTATCACATTAGGCTATGTGCTGTAAGTAGACCACAATGCTGTTAGGGATGGAGAGATAATTTAATGAAAGTTTTCAACACTGTAAAACCTTAGAGAGTGTAAATTATGTTCAACCAGTAGCAGTGATCACAGTCGAGAGGTCGTTGGCAGGTCACACTTTTTATTGAAAACATGAGATGACTTTTCAATTAACTTCTCTTGATCATTCTCACCTAATGACATGCCAGCTGCTAAAGGCGAAATGTCATTGGATTAAGGATCAGTGCTGGAAGAATGAGGGAGAAAATTTAAAGAATTTATTTTTTATTTATTATCTGAACGAAAGCCACAAATGGGTCAGTCAAGCAGTAAATCTTCCTCAAGAAATTGAACTAGAAGCAAACTAGAAAAGGACATTGGATCAGTAAGGACTGGGGTCAGAAAAGAGGGTGTGTCAAATTGGATAGTGGTTGAATGGTGAATGAATGGCCTCTTGCTGTATAATATGATATGGCCAGGAGAACATTGATAAGGAAGCAAAGGGGAGGGTCTCAAGTGAAGAGTTGTCAGTGATGGAGAAGCAGTCAGCCAAATGATCTTTTCGAGAGCATAACTGGCATCATTTCTCAGAACTGAATCCTTTCCCAAGAGGATGGATTATGATTTTTGCAGCAGACTTTTATTGCCAGACAAAATTGTTCTGACTTCCCTTCCAGAGACAGATTAATGGATCTTCTGGTAGATGTTATAAAGCAGTGGTAAATGCAATGATGTCAAGTCCAGGCTGTTTGAAGACATACAGAGTTATTACAGAGGATGCCACATGAAACTTTATGTCTTTGTAATTTCATTTAATGATTTTACTTATTGATCGAAAGTTTAAGTCAGAATCGGTGGGTTATACATCAAATAAATCTTACTTCACATAAATAAACAACATGACATTCAACATCTTACAGCTGTCTCCACTCCTTTACTGAAGATAGCAGCTTGTTCAAGTGTGGTTTTATGAGACCTAATGACAGTAATGATTTGGAGATGCCGGTGTTGGCAACTGACGAAGGAGTGGCACTCCGAAAGCTAATGTATTTCCAATAAAACCTGTTGGACTATAACCTGGTGTTGTGCGATTTTTAACTAATGACAGTAAGGTTTCTTAAGCAATAATCCCAAATTCCAGGATAATATTCTGGAGCTGTCGACTCAAATCTCACAATGGCAGATGGTGAAATTTGAATCGAATAAAATCCCAGCCTAATCATAGTTATCATAAAAACCCATCTTTAAAAAAATCATTCAATGAGATATGAGCTTCAGTGGCTGGGCCATCCCTACTTCCCTTTGAGGTAGGTGCTATCTTCTTGAACTGCTGCAGTCTAATTGCTGTTGGTACATCCACAGTGTTGTTAGGGAAGGAATTCCAGGATGTCAATCCTAAAACAGTGAAGGAACGCCAATATATATTTCCAGGTTAGGATGATCTGTGGCTTAGAGTGGAACTTGCAGGTCATGGTATTGCCATGTATCGGCTACCCTTGTCCTTCTAGATGGTAGTGATCACTGGTTTGGAATGTGCTATTTAAGGAGCCTTGGTGAATTTGGTTCATTAATGTTCTCTAGGGCAGAAAATCCTCCATCCTTGCCTAGCCTGGCCTACACGTGACTCGAGGCACTCAGTAAAATAGCTGACACTTAACTGCTGTTTGCGCGCTTACAGATGAGCAATAAATTCTGGCCTGGGAATTGGTTTAGCTCAGTTGGCTGGATTGTTGGTTTACGGAGCAGTATGATGCCAATGGCATGGGTCCAATTCCCATCACCGGTTTGAGGTTACCATGAAGGACTCTCCTTCTCAACCTCTTCCCTTGCCTGAGGTCTGGTGGCCCTCAAGTTAAATCACCACCAGCTGTTTCTCTCTCTACTGAGAGAGAAGCCCCTCTGGTTTGGTAAGACTATGGCAACACAGCAGCAACAAATTTTGGCCTAACCAGTGACAACCACGTCCTGTGAATGCCAATATTAAAATACAAAATGCTCCATAAGCACCACCATGGATGAATTTCTTTCCCCCAACATCTGCATTTCAGGGTACTAACCATACATCCCACATTATAAGCCTGACTGCCAACCTAATTTTGTGCCTGTACTCCATGGGGTAATTTTGACGTTGGGTGTTTTCAGCTAATTATGAAAACCAAACTGAGTGGCTGAATCGATATTCGTGTTGCTCCTGAGCCTGGGTGAAACTGACATTAACCTGGAATTACTGCTCATCACTGGAGTTGATCCAATAGCAATTTACTGTTGGGCAGAAACATGAAAATAAAAAGCAGCAAATACATTGTCAATGTGGCAAGACCCTTCATGGGAAGGTTATGGTTCAAAACATAATACCAGGATGTCACATCTCAGGCTGCAAGAATGCACATGGAATCAAACAGTTTCCTCAATTAACAATGCAAATTTCAGTCTAGCTCAGTTCTCTGCAGCTTCAGTCTTTTGTTCAGTCAATGTATTCAAAGCATAGTTTGGAATTCACCTGTTGTCATTCAACTCACCAAGCCACCAGCAGACTTAGGTGCATGTTATTATTGTTTGTTCATTTGTAGACAATCTAGGTTAAAAAAAATGACACATGTTCATCTCTTAAATACCTTATCTCACAGACTCACTTTCTAATATGATCAAGTTGCAACCATATGTTAACCAGATGTCACTTATTTCCCACAGTGTATGCATCAGGCATTATCTGTGTCAGCCTAAAGCTTCCATTTATCTTTGTGCAGTCTAGTCAGCATCCTTGTTTCTTTCATTCACTCCCTGGCCTAGCTTTTTGGCAGGTACTTACATTTATTTTTCTGCAAACACTTCTACCTGAATCTGTATTTAATTCTTTAAGTTTAAACCCTTTCAAGCCTTTTTTCTCATTTTTATCATAATCGCAACACAGATTCAGATTCCTTTATGGTAACCTCACATGCAACTGTGTACGTATTATCTCAGAAATGTTGGTTGTCATATCAGGATTATAAATCCTCGG
Organism: Chiloscyllium punctatum; assembly: GCF_047496795.1. NCBI lineage: Eukaryota > Metazoa > Chordata > Chondrichthyes > Orectolobiformes > Hemiscylliidae > Chiloscyllium > Chiloscyllium punctatum. The sequence continues at coordinate 16,907,127 of NC_092744.1, forward strand.
AAACTGATGCTTTTTTTCCCCTCTGAATGGTCTACCCTCCATCAGTATAACTGGCTTGGACTTTGAGATTGCAAGATATTAGCTTTGCTTCATCTGTTGCTGTTCCCTTGTCATCTTCAAACCTTCTGACACATTAAGAATTTCTGTCTCCCAGGACTTCTTCTGGTAACTGCATGGTTATACTGTTTTTCCGTCTTTGGAGATAACAGTTTACAAATTGTTAGACTAACAAATCATACTTCAGAGCAGAAGTTACAACTACAACCAAAACTAAAGAGTACAAGCCTGTGCTGAAACACCAGTGAGTACTCCAACTCTCTCGTTAAAAAAAACACAAAAGCTGCTGATCCAATTTATAGAAAATAGGACTTCTTAACTCTCAAATGGTTCATCCATCTTACTTGGACTCTATCATTTTAGCTGCACCTTTTGCATCACCTGAGATTGACTACAGCCTTTTCTGTCATATAAAACTTTACAGCATCTTTTTTCTCAACACCACAATCTCAAACTCCCTGATCAAGATGGGTATCTCTTCACTGTATTTTTTTGTGGGTTCATAATCAATCTAAATGAGAACACAACTGACATCTCTCTAATCATAGTGAGTCACGTTGCTCTACACTTATGAAAACAACGCTAAGGTTATATTATGGCATGCATTTCATGCTGGAGCAGGCCTGTACCTCTAAGACAGTTACATAACATCTTGGCATGTTAGTAAAAGTATTCACCTCACTTTCAGTCATTCTGTTAATGACTAAATCAGTGTTGTCAGTTTTCCCTATGCTTGCGATGTACAGTAACTTAAGTATGCACAGAACCCAGATACTATGCTTAAGTCTGTGATAGCTTTGTGAATCATTAACACTGTAAATAAAATTCAAGATATGTGACTCACAGAGCCTGACTATCTAGGATACATGTTATGTGGACTAACACAGAGTAAACCAAATATGACATCAGCCTCCTTCCAAATTTTTCTTCAACTTCAACAATCCCCCTCTGTTTGACTAAAGAATTTATAGTTCTCCTTTCCAATTTCAAGGTGCCCATTTTACTCTCTGATGCTGAATACCTGTAATCTGAAGTCGTCGACAAAATGAATTGTGATTCATTATTTGAATGTGGCGTAACTGGCAGACAGTGCTGTGTGATTAAATCTGTCAGAGCAAACAGTGTTTTCTCTGCTATTGTAAACCTCTGTCCCACATATTAATGGCTGTAACTAGCCAGTCTTGACTAAAATGGCTCTCCTGATGGAAGTGGGTTAAAAAGGTTAACTACTACATTCTCCCAAGACCCAGACAGTAAATGTGCTCTCCTTATTGCTTCTGGTAGATTTTGTTTTCTGCTGACAGACTAACATCCATAGCATAGTTTGACAAATTGCACACATCTCCCACAGTCACTGGCCATCATACCTTGGTTTGTAAGCATTGTTTTGGATGAACCACTCACAAGTAACTTTCATGAGATAGCATCACAATCTGCACTGACGTTTTTGTAGCAGGACAGATCTATTGCCTTTGAGAACATATCAATCTTGTGTGCTGTACTTCCAGCTTTGAAAGGACAGGTGAGCCCCAGGGGGACAGAGGAAGTGCTTCAGGAATACCCTCAAGGCCTTAGTGCTGAAGTGTGGCATTCCCATAGACACCTGGGAATCACTGGCTCAAGACAAAAAATGGAAGCCAGGCGAAAGCAGTGAAAGGACAGCCTGCCCATGTCTTCCCATGACCACCATCTGCCCCAAGTGTAACAGAGACTGTGGTAGCTGCATCGGTCTGTACAGCCACCTACAGACTCACCCTGAGAGTGGAAGAGAGTGATCCTCATCTGTGAAAGGCCGCCAATGATGATGATGATGATGCACCTTGAACTGGATATTCTTCCAATTTCTACGTTGCATTCCTGATGAAAGGCTTTCGCCCGAAACGTTGATTCTCCTGCTCCTTGGATGCTGCCTGACCTGCTGTGCCTTTCCAGCACCACACTCTCGGCTCTAAGCTCCAGCATCGGCAGTACTCACTTTCGCCTATTCTCTGTCTGGTGTCAACCAGTTTTGGACGTTTGCCCAACATCTCTGTCGTTGTCAGTGCGCAAGGTGTGGTGTGAACTGTCAGCAGCTGCAGAAGTAAGTTTGCATCTTTCTCCAGTGAAGAAATACGTGTTTTATTCTCCCTCACTTCACTGACATTTTATGGCTCACATGCCTCTGTTACTATTTCTATCTTGTCTTTGATTCCGTGGCTCATGAGTTTATGCCCCACGACTTCTTGCTGTGATTCTTCTCTGCCCAACATGCCTTTACTCTTAATCCTGCTGATTATAATCAAGCCAATGCTTGCTTCACCCTTGTCATATTGTTGCTCTCTATTGGATCAATGAATAATTATGCGATCTGCGATACTGGCTACTTCTGCGATCTTTTCTATCACCTTATAGACTTGGTGCTGATAAATCTCTGGCACCGCATCAATAAAATCTCTTGAATCGGTAAAATCTATAAAGTGTGACCAAGCTTGTCACTTCCTTGAATCAGAACAATGCTCAAAGTGGAAAAAAAATCCACATTTTAAGTCAAGGAGGAAAACGCCTTTCTGCATGAACAATACTCAAAAGGCTTTTCCCACAGCAGGGATTCTTTCACAATATATTATTGAATCAATCTGTTCAGAGGTGTTACGACACATCTCTGGAGCAGGTGAGACTTAAAAACCTGGGCCTCCTGGCTCAAAGATAGGGACACTATACTGCAACATCCACAGTGGAGATGGGTAACTTTCTTTCACTGCATTCAAATGTCACCATTTGATTTTAGTGTTAATCATTCATCTGGCTCTGTCATAGGATCATAGAATCCCTACAGTGCAGAAAGAGGCCACTCGGCCCATCAAGTCTGCAAGAAAAAAAACCTTCATTTCAGACAGCATCCCACCCAAATCCACCCTCCACCCCCTGCAACCCCCATATCCCTGCATTTACCATAGCTAACCCACCCATTACAGGTCAATTTAGCATGGCCAATCCACTTAACCTGCACATCTTTGGATTGCAGCAGTAAACTGGAATACCCGATGGAAACTCACGTAGACACAGGGAGAATATGCAAACTCCACACAAACAATTGCCTGAGGGTGGAATCCAACCTCAGTCCCTGTTGCTGTGCGGCAGCAGTGCTAACCACTGAGCCACCATGCTGCCCACAGTCATTCTATTCTTTGATCTCTCTCTCAACCTTCCCTCTCACAGGAACTTTATAGTTAAGCCCACTTGTTGGTTGTTCCATTCTTTAAAGCATGACTCCAACCTCCTGTCAAGATTACGCATAGGATTTCTTGAGTTTACTTTCAATCCATTGTGTTGTGACCTCAAGGCTTGAGCAGTTCCTCTCCTTGGTAAAGATTCCCCAGCCAAATATTGCCTTTACATTTCAAACCCCATTTCTCACACCCGTGGTGAGATATCCTACAGTTGGAAGTACGGTTTTGGATGTGTAAGAATAGAAATCTTTGACAGATTTTTGAGAGGTGCACTTGATTTTCTTTGTCTTCAATTGCTCCGACATTGCTCTGTCGATGGCATGACTGCCACTGCTTGTACCTGCCTTAATGTCCACAACATCATCAGCAATCATTGGTGTTCTCCCATGGTTGCTCCCATTATAGGGAAATATGTCTCCAATGTCATGTCAGTATCCTTGCTTTCTGCAGCTTCACCACATTTTACAGTTGTGCTGCTTACATCTCCCTTTTCTCCTTTGCATCACTTTACAATGGTTTCTCTCTCTATTCAGCTCTGTTTCTGCTGCTCCTGGTAAGACAATCCTTTCCCCTGCAAGTTTCCCATGATGTCCAGCTGAGTGCTATCTGTTGCCATATCTGAAACATTCACCGTCAGACACGCTGTTGATGTTTACTCCTCTGAATAGGATCGTGTCAGTTGGTTAACTTCAGATATTACTGGCAGAGATGGGACCACATTGCATGCTGTGAAATTGTCCAGCTTCTACTTAAACATCATTGCTGCTTCTGAAGAGTCATAGAGTCATAGAGATGTACAGAATGGAAACAGACCCTTTGGTCCAACTAGTCCATGCCGACCAGATATCCCAACCCAATCTAGTCCCACCTGCCAGCACCCAGCCCATATCCCTCCAAACCCTTCCTATTCATATGCCCATCCAAATGCCTCTTAAATATTGCAATTGTACCAGCCTCCACCACTTCCTTTGGCAGCTCATTCCATACACGTACCACCCTCTGTGTGAAACAGTTACCCTTTAGGTTTTTTTTATATCTTTCTCCTCTCACCCTAAACCTATGCCCTCTAGTTCTGGACTCCCTGACCCCAGGGAAAAGACTTTGCTTATTTACCCTATCCATGCCCCTCATAATTATGTAAACCTCTTTACGGTCACCCCTTAGCCTCTGACGCTCCAGGGAAAACAGCCCCAGCCTGTTCAGCCTCTCCCCATAGCTCAAATCTCCAACCCTGGCAACATCCTTGTAAATCTTATCAGAATCATTTCACGTTTCACAACATCTTTCCGATAGGAAGGAGACCAGAATTGCACGCAATATTCCAACATTGGCCTAACCAATGTCCTGTACAGCCACAACATGACCTCCCAACTCCTGTACTCAGTACTCTGACCAATAAAGGAAAGCATACCAAAAGCCTTCTTCACTATCCTGTCTACCTGCGACTCCATTAAGACACCTCTTCTTTCAAAGAGCTTTAACCAGAAGTGGCTCGGTGGTTAGCACTGCTGCCTCGAAGCACCGGGGACCCGGGTTCGACTTCACCCTCGAGTGACTGTCTGTGTGGAGTTTGCACATTCTCCCCGTGTGTTTCCCCCGGACTCTTTGGTTTCCTCCCACAGACCAAAGGCGTGCTGGTTATATGGGTTGGCCTTGAGAAATTGCCCATAGTGTTCAGGGACGTGCAGGCTGGATGTGTTCGCCATGGGAAAGGCAGGATTACAAGGATGGTCTGGGTCTGGGTGGGATGCTCTTTGGCGGGCTGAATAGCCCCTTTCTATGATTCTAATGTGGCTGTTGTATCTGGGAAGGGTGATGGACTTCTGTATCTGGAAGGTTGTTTGCTCTGGAGTTCCCGTCATGCATGGATAGGGTAGGGGCATGGGTCTGGGTGCTCTTCGAAGTGTCAGTGTGGACGTGATGGACTGAATGGCCTGCTTCCTGTCGTCTTCAATGATTCTTTGAGTTATTCCGTTTTTCATGTTGGTCTCCTTCCCCCATGATCTGGTTATTGAGATCCATCACAATGGAATTGCAGCCATCCAACCCTTATCTCAAAAGGAGCAAATTTTTTCATTCTTTCTGTCTCACCTGACAGAAAATATACCCCCAGGATGCGGCACGCGGGATCACCACATAATTGTCCTTCAAAGTTTTCACTGCAAGTCTATAATCCACCTTTTCTCCCATGTCAGGCAGCATCTTCAGAGTCACCCTCTCTGAAAAAGCTATGTTGAACAGTGATATGGCCCATCACTGTGCTTTCCGTGCCTCTGTATGCCCAAACAAAAGCATGCCTTTGTATAACAAGTGTGCTTTCATATAGCAAGATGAAACGGGAGCAGAAGTAGATCATTTGGCTCCTTGAGCCAGCTACACCATTCAATAAGATCACATGGATCTGTTTGTGTTTTGAATTCCACATTCCCCGAATAATTATTGATTCCCTTAGCCATCAAAAACTCTATGTATGTCTTAAAAATATCCAATGACTCCACCTCTAGTGCCTTCTGAGATAGAGATTTCAAAAGTTATATAATCCTCTGAAAGAAAGGATTTCTCCTCTTCCTGATGACAAAAGCACAATGTCTCATTTTAAAACAAGTGCCCGCTTGTTCCACAGCCTCCAAGAGGAGAGAACATCCTTTCACCTTGTCCTGATCAGGATCATTCAGGATGCCATACACTTTAATCGTGTCACCCCTCACTCCATTGAACTCCAGTGGTAACAAGTGCAGTCTGTCTAACCTATCCTCTTAAAAGACAACCAGTTTATTCCAAGTGAATCACCTTTAACACATGTCCATCTTCCCTTAAATATTGAAACCAAAGTGGTATGCAGTATTCAAGATATGGTCTTGTTAATGCCCTATATGAGAGAAACATGAGTTCCTGATTTTTATGTTTCACTTTAATGGTTCAGACGTCATTCACTAGATGAAGTTACTCTATTCGCGGGAGTGTGACTTACACACTCTGGCAAATGCTACGACACAACGAATTATATCCATTTTTACCTATGTATTTTCCTTTTTTCTTCCTCGTCACAATATCACATCTCCGACTAAAAGAATGCCCTTGAAATCACAGATTTAACCTTCCAAAAAATATTGACTAAACTTTAATGTGGGCAGCTTCTTCTTGCTAATACTTTATATAATATCAACCGTCAGTGTCTTTATCAAGTACCATATAGTCAAGCCGTAACCCTAAGATGACCTTCAGAAAGTGAAGCAACCAAGATAATTAATCTGTTCAGAGATGTGATTACACATCTCTGGAACAGGTGGGACTTGAACTCAGACCTCCTGGCTCAGAGGTAAGGACACTCACAACTGCCCCACGAAAGCTGGAGACAAAAACAAACAGCATTGAATATTTTCCAAGGAGATGGTTTTAGTCCATAGGTCTAAAGGGCATAAGGAGAAAAGAAGGCCAGGCTACAGGTGAGTTCAGCTGATGTACCCATGCTGACAGGGCCTCTCTACACTGCAAGCCAACCATCCCACTGACTAAACTTACAATAAGTTGAAACATTGAGTGCATTTTACAGCCCTGTGAGTATCTGATGTACATGAGAAATTAGTGTCATCGAGACTTTGCTCAAGAAATATGATCACCCAAAATAAACCAAATCCTCATTGTCGAGAATGTGGTGCTGGAAAAGCACAGCAGATCAAGCAGCATTCGGGGAGCAGGAGAATCGACGTTTTGGGCCTAAACCCTTCATCAGGCATCTCATTGTACTTTAACGTTTAGTGTCACTGGTGTCTACCATAAATGGACGGTATGTCACTATTGGTCGAGAGTTTGCCAATTCTTTTGTTTCATGTCTAGCCACAGAGACAATGATGAATGGTAATTGTTATTATGTGAAATAACTATCATAAATTTGCATGTGCCATCCAGATGAGTTTCCAGAGACAGACTGAGGGAGACTAAAGCACCAGTTGAAAGAACAGATAGAGGTCATTCAGCCCATCAAATGCATGATGCGTTCTTGTAAGACAATCCAAATCCAATTGACATCCTGTCCGAATAGCCCACTCCTCTCTCTTGCTTCAAATGACTATCTAATTTTCCTTCAAACTGTGTCGTCTCTGACAGAGCAATTCCCCATGACAAAACATTCCATTTTCCAACTAAACTCTGTCAAAATAAATTTATTCTAATCTCTTATTTTACTTCTCCACTGATAATTTTAAATTACTGACTCCTTTTCACTAATTCCTCAACCAGGGAACTCAGCCGTCCCTATTCACTCAATTAAAAGCCTGCTAATTCTCGTCTGAGCCTATTTTGGAAAGTTTCCCAGTGTTTCAGGTCTGCCGTGGCTCAGTGGATCATGCTCTGACCTCTGAAACAGAAGGTTGAGGGATTAGATTTCACTCCAGAGAACTGAGCACATAAACCAACTTGGCACATCTTTCAGTGGAGATGTTAAATTCAGGCTCGCTCTGCTCCCTGAGATGGATGTACAAGTTCCCATGGCATTACTCAAAGAAGGATAGAGTAGCTCTTTCCAGTGGCCTGACCAGCACTTATTCTTCAACCAGTACCAGTTAAAATCAAAACTAGTCATTATCCAATTGCTGGTGCCCTGACCAATGTTTCTCCTTCAACCAATTGAATTGAATTAGAACACAGAACATAGAACAATACAGTGCAGAACAGGCCCTTCGGCCCTCGATGTTTCGCCAACCTGTGAACTATTCTCAGCTTGTCCCCCTGAGAATTGAATGATTTATTATCCCTTGTACCTTACAGTGAATAATACAGTAAATGATTTGGAGATGCTTCTGTTGGACTGGGTGTACAAACTTAAAAAGGTTATAGTCCATCAGGTTTATTTGGAAGCACTGATGAAGGAACAGTACTGTGAAAGCTAGTGCTTCTAAATAAACCTGTTGGACTATAACCTGTAGTTCTGTGATTTTTTTAACTTAATACAGTAAAGTACAATGAAAAGCTTCAACTGTTGCCATAATCTGGAGCCATTTTGAACCTTTTAAAACTAAAAAGCTAAAACTCAAAGAGAGGCTATCTTCATTCTGTCGGCTCACCAATACAGACTTTTCATAACAACATAAGGACTAGGAGCAGGAGTAGGCCGTCTGGCCCCTCATGCCTGCTCTGCTATTCAATAGGATCATGGTTGAAATTTTCGTGGACTCAGCTCCACTTCCCCACCCGCTCACCATAACCCTTAATTCTTTTACTGTTCAAAGAAAAATCATCTTTACCTTAAAAAAAATCAACGAGGTAGCCTCAACTGCTTCACTGGGCAGGGAATTCCACAGAATCACAACCCTTTGGGTGAAGAGGTTCCTCCTCAATTCAGTCCTGAATCTGCTCCCCTTTATTTTGAGGCTGTGTCGTCTAGTTCTAGTTTCACTCGCCATTGGAAACAACCTCCCTGCTTCTATTTTATCTCTTCCCTTCATAGTTTGATAGGTTTTGATAAGATTCCCCCCTCATTCTTCTACATTCCAATGTTGACAGGTAAAGGAATGACTGACAAATGGGCGGCCTTGAAAATTGTGACAACAAGAGTTCAGAGGGCATTGCGTCCCTGTTCAAGTGAAAGGCAAGCTGTAGGGCGGCATGGTTGCTGTAGGGTAGCACGGTAGTTCAGTGGTTCGCACTGCTGCCTCACAACACCATGGATCTGGGTTTGATTCCTGCCTCAGGTGACTGTTTGTGTGGAGTTTACATATTCTCCCCTCATCTGCGTGAGTTTCCTCTGGGTGCTCCGGTTTCCTCCCACAGTCCAAAGATGTGCAGGTTAGGTGGATTAGCCATGCTAAGTTGCCCATTGTGTTCAGGGATGTGTAGGCTAGGTGCATTAGTTAGGGGTAAATGTAGAGTAATAGGGTAGGAGAATGTGTCTGGGTGGGTTGATCTTCGAAGGGTCGGAGTGGACTTGTTGCCCAAATGACCTGTTACCACACTGTAGGAATTCTATGATGAAGATTAGGAACAATGGAAGAATCGAGATATTTAAGATCTAGTCAAGAGTAATAGAGAATCATATATTAGATCTAGACAGCTGGGATCAGCTGAATCTCTTGAAGAGTGTCAGGGCATTCTTAGGAAGGAAATGAGTAAGGCAAAATCAGGATATGAGAAAGCCTTGGCTGGTAAGGTTAAAGATAATCCAAATAGATTCTACAAACACATTAAGAGCAAGGGAACATCCAGAGAGAGAGTAGGGCCCCTTAAAGATCAATGAGGTCATCTTGTGTTGAACCTCAAGACAAGAAAGAGACATTAAATAACTATTTCATGCCAGTTTTACTGTTGAGAAAGAAATGGAGGCTCGAGAACTGAGGAGATAAATATTGATGTTTTGAAAACAACTCACATTACAGAAGAGAAAATGCTGAAGGTCTTAGAAAATGTAAAAGCAGATAAATCTTCAGGCTCTGATCAAGTGTATCCCAGGACATTTTGGGAAGTTAGCAAGGATATTGCGGGGCACCGAGTAGAAATGTTTGCATCATCCATAAACATGGGTGACATACTGGAGGACTGGAGGTGGCTAATGTTGTGCAATTGTTTAAGAAAAGCTATAAGGAGAAGTCCAGAAACTATAGAGCTGTGAGTCTGATATCGGTGGTGAGTAAACTGCTGGAGTTGATTCTGAAAGATAGGATTTACAAGCATTTGGAGAAACAAGGATTGATTAAGAATAGTCAGCATGGTCTTGTGTGAAGAAAATTGTGTTTCACAAACGTGATTGAGGTTTTTAATGAAGTTAACAAAAAGATTGATGAGGGCACAGTGGTAGACGTTATTTAGTTCGATTTTAATAAAGCCTTTGACAAGATACCACATGGTAGACTAATTAGTAAAGCTAGATCACATGGATTCAGGGTGAGCTTGCCAATTGAATACAAAATTGGCTTGTTGGTCGAAGATAGACCATGATGGTGGAGGGTTGTTTTTCGGACTGGAGGCCTGTGATCAGCGGTGTTCCACAGGAATCCATATTGCAGCCACTTTTGTTTGTCACTTATGTAAATGGTTTAAATGAGAATATAGGAAGCATGGTTAGTAAGTTTGCAGATTATACTAAAAATAGCAGTTAGAAGGCTATGTAAGATCACAAAGTGATCTCGAGTGATTGGGTCAAAGAAGTGACAGATTTGGATAAATGTGAGGTATTGCATTTTGTTAGAACAAACAAGGACATGGTTTAGGACGGCAGGGTCACCCAGTATTTAGCACTGCTGCCTCACAGCACCAGGGACCCAGGTTCGATTCCAGCCTCGGGCTACTGTCTATGTGGAGTTTGTAAATTCTCCCACAGAAGAATGCGTGGGTTTCTTCCGGGTGCTCTGGTTTCCTCCCACAGTCCAAAAATATGCAGGTTAGGTGACTTGACATTAGAGTGGTGCTGGAAAAGCACAGCAGGTCAGGCAGCATCCGAGGAGCAGGAATCCTGATTAGATTATTTACAGTGTGGAAACAGGCCCTTCAGCCCAACAAGTCCACACCGACCCTCCGAAGAGCAACCCACCCCAACCATTCCCCTACATTTACGCCTTCACCTGACACTCCGGGCAATTTGGCATGGCCAAGTCACCTAACCTGCACATTTTTGGACTGTGGGAGGAAACCAGAGCACCCGGAGGAAACCCACACAGACACAGGGAGAATGTGCAAACATCACACAGACAGTTACCTGAGGCGGGAATTGAACCCGGGTCTCTGGCGCTGTGAGGCAGCAGTGCTAACCACTGAGCCATCATGCCGCCCATGTTTGCATAAACGTCAATTCTCCTGCTCCTCAGATGCTGCCTGACCTGCTGTGCTTTTCCAGCACTAGTCTAATCTTGACTCTAATCTCCAGCATCTGCAGTCCGCACTTTCACTGAGGTTAGGTGAATTGGCCATGCTAAATTGCCGTAGTGTTCAGGGGTGGTGTTGGCTCAGGGCATTAGTCAGGGGAAATGTATACTAATAGGGTAGGGGAATAGGTTTCTCTTTGGAGAGTCAGTGTGGACCACTTGGGCCAAATGGCCTGCTTCCACACAGTAGGGATTTTATGAAAAAATAAGGGCTAAGACTTACACAAGTAATGGTAGGGCCTTGAAGAATATTGTAGAACAGAGAGACCCAGGGGTTCAGGAACCCAAATCTTTGAAATTTACATAACAGGCAGGTGTTAAGAAGGTGTTTAGCATTCTTGCCTCCATTGCTTAGTCCTCTGAGTATCAGAGTTGGGACACTGTAGGGAATCTAATCTGATCATGTTGAGGTTGTACAGGATATTGGTGTGGCCTCTTCTGGAGTGCTGTGTCCGTTTGGGTTTCCCCGTTAAAGGAATCATATTATTAAATTGGAAAGGGTTCAGAAAAGATTTACCAGGATGTTATATGGAATAGAGAGTTCGAATTATAAAAATAGCCTGGACAGACTGGGATGTTCTTCACTGAAGCATAAGCGATTAAGGGGTGACCTTATTGAGGTTTATAAAATCATGAGGGACATAGATAAGGTGAATGACAAGGGCCCTTTCCCCTGGATGGGGCTGGGGTAGTTCAAACTAGGATGCATATTTTTAAGGTGAGAGGAGAAAGGTTTAAAAAGGATCTGAGGGGCAACCATTTCCACCATTAATGTGTGGAATGAATTGCCAGAGAATGTGGTGGATGCAGGTAATTTAAAAAATTTGAAAGACATTTGGATAAGTATTGAATAGGAAAAGTTTGGTTGGATATGGACTAGGAGCAGGCAGGTGGGACTAATTCAGTTTGGGATTATATTCAGCATGGACTGGTGAGACCAAAGGGTCTGTTTCTGTGCTGCATTACTCTATGACTCTGTGACACATGTGCCTCCACCTTTCCTCCACTGCCTTGTCCCATCAATGCCAAGTCCACCAGAGTCAGAGTGACCACTCTTCAGACACTATTTCTTATGCCAATGCTGGGTCTGGTGCTGAACTCACACTTGCCCCGCAACCAGGAGACCACAGCTCCAAGCCTACCACAACCAGGAGACCCCGGCTCCAGACATACCGTGACCAGGAGGCGCCGACTCTAGGCCTATCAAGACTAAGAGACACTGGCTTCAGTCCTACCATGACTAGGAGACCACATCTCCAGGCCTACTGCGTCCTGGAGATCCAGGCTCTATGATAACTGTGACCTGGAGATCCCGGCTCTGGGCCTACCATGACCAAAAGACCCTGGCTCTGGGCATACAGCAACTAGGAGACCCTGGATCCAGGCCTACCACAACCCAAGAGCCCCATCTCTGGGCTTACTACAACCAGGAGACCCCAGTTCTGCTGCTGTCTTGTTGACACCAGGAGTCCCTACTGCAGGCCTACCACACTGCCACCGCTGCAGCCACCACTTCACCAATGCCAGAAGTCCATGGCTTCACTGCCACCACCTCACCATGGATCCTGGTCCAGCCACTTTCCTCCAAGATGTCTCCTTTGCTACAACATTCCTGTTGAAGGGCTTATGCCCAAACGTTGATTCTCCTGCTGCTCGGATGCTGTCTTACCTACTGTGCTTTTCCAGCACCACACTCTTGACTCTGATCTCCAGTGTCTGCAGTCTTCACCTTTTCTTTACAACTGCTGATGATCGAATCGTCTGGGTCATTTGTCCCAGTGCTGTTTTTGGGAGTAGGCTTTGTGTAAGTTGGCTGCAATGTTTCCTACATTGCCAAAGAGACTGATATAAGTGTTGTCAAATGCTTTGGAACATACTGTGATCATGTATGGCAGTGCATAGCAACTAACCTTTAATTTTATTTTGTGGGAGATTACTGTGTGCAAATTGGCTGCAGCATTTCCAACATAACAATAGTGACTGCACTTCAAATATCATTCATTCACTGTCATGTGCTTTGCAACATTCTGAGGTCATGAAATGTGCCAGAGAAATGCAATTTTTTTCTTACTTTGCATTGTCACCAAATATTAGCATGGAAACAGTTAGTTTGCAATCAAAGTGCTGTTATTTGAGGAAAAATATTGACCAGGCCAATAATGCCATGGGAACTTTTCTCTCTGTGTGATAATGTGGAGGCTTAGTTTATGGGGGCTGTTATGTGACAGTGCTTGTGCCCTTAGCTCTGAACTGGGAACCCCAGGGTCAAATCCTACCTGCTCCAGAGATGATGAATGATATATCCTAAACAAATATTGAAGCAAGTAACAAAGGGTCCAGTCATTCTGTGAAAATTAAGCTACGTTCACACAGGCAGTGAGAATCATGGCTTAATCAGTAGGACAATTGGAACAAGATTGTAAATTCATATCCAGGAACTGAGCACTTGGATACATATCGTGGCAATTTGTGGATGTAGGGGAGAGACAGTCAGTCCTTTGAAATCTTGTTGTGTGTGATTGCATGTATATGGAGTGCAGTCCTTGTTGCACAGGTAGTATTGAACATGAAACATACCAAGTATGCTATCTTCCAGGCTACCACAAGGTTTATGCATATATAAAGCTTCGATTGATAGGAAAGTTTACTGAATATTGAATTATTGAATAGTTTATTGAATAATCACTGTGGTTGTAAGTGTTGAATTACGATGACAAATCAAATAAAACCTGTAATCATAATTCATGACACTATTATTGATAATCAGTCCAAAACATTATCTAACTATGATAATTTCAATGTACAGATAATGACTAATTATTGCACAATTTTGATCTCCTTCATTTACAGGATAGAAAGTAATGGCGCATTACAGTCTGTATTTTGCATTGAAGTCTATAGATCCACATTATAGGTGGTTGGTTTTGACCAGCATGGATGCAATGGGCCAAAGGGCCTTTTTCTGTGCTATAGCTCTCAATAACTTTATGACTCAAAGTGTTGGCAGTTGAATTTGTCAACTTCTCAATAATTAACAAACCACTTCTAATTTTTATGAAGTCTTGTTGATCTCTGTGTTCTATGTTGCGTTTATTGAATGCTGTCTTTTCTCCAACATTTCATCAACATTTACTTTTGTGTGATTGTGGCGGGAGACTGTGGCAATGGAAGGTGGGATTTACGAGTTTAGCAGGAGGATTGCAGGGGAACGTTGTCGAATTGTGTCAACTAACTGAGATCTACCCTTTCGGGCCGTTGTCAAGGATCCCATGGTTTCTTTGAAGAAGAGGATTGATTGAAAAAGGAATAAGACTGGCAACTTAGCGTTTCAGGATTTAGATATTTCAGCCATGCAAGAGAGAGATGTAAAAGAGGTGGTGTTACTGATTACAGAGAATATCACAGCTGTACTGACACAATGGAGGGCTCATCCAGAGAGGCCATGTAGGTAGAGCTCAGGAAAAGGAAGGGTGCAATCACTTTGATGAATGAGATTGTACTACAGGCCTCCCAACAGCCAGAGGGTGATAGAGGAACAAATATGTGGACAGATTTTAGAAAAATGCTAAAACAACAAGGGTATTGTGATGGATGATTTTCACTTCCCTTGTATTGACTGGGACTTGCTTGTGCCAGGGGCTTGAATGGGAAGGAATTTGTTAGGTGTGCCCAGGGTACTTTTTCAAAACAATATGGAAATAGTCCAACTAGGGAAAGGGGCAGATAGACCTGGAATGAGCCTGGCTCACACAATCAAAGTTTCAGTGGGGGAGCATTTCAGGAGCGGTGACCATAATTCTGTAAATTTTAAGTTACTTGTGGATCAAGACAAGAGTAGGTTGAATGGGGGAAGGCTAACTAAACAGGAACTGGGGAATGTGGATTGGGGGTGTCAGTTTGAGGGTAAATCCCCATCTGTCAGGTGGGAATCTTTTAAAAGCCAGTTGATTAGAGTTCAAGACCAGCATGTTCCTGTGAAAATGAAGGATAAGGATAGCATGATTCAGGAACCTTGGATGGCAAGAGAAGTTGAAAGCTTAGTCAACAAGAAAAAGAAGGCAGACATATGGTTTAGGAAATTGAAGACAGACAGAGCCTTTGAAGAATAGGAAGATAGCAGGAAAGAACTCAGTCAAGAAATAAAGAGGGCTAAAAGGGGCCGTGAAATGTCTTTGTCAAACAGGACCGAGGAAAATCACATGGTGTTTATACCTATCTAAGGAGCAAGAGTGGAACAAAGAAAAGAGGAGGTCCATTCATGGAAAAAAAGAGGGAATTGATGCATTGAGCTGGAGGAAGTGGGTAAGGTCCTAAATGAATGCTTTGCATCAGCATTTGCAAGTGAGAAGTTGATATTCTAGAGCATGTTAATATAAAAATGGAAATGATAGGTGTTTTGTAAAGTGTTAAGATAGACAAGCCCCTTGGACCTGATGAAATCTGTCCCAGAATGCTGAGGAAGACTGGTGAAGAAACTGTTGAGGCCTTGCATGAAATCTTTGGGACCTCTTCTATCACAAGACAGGTCCCAAAGGACTGCAGTACAGTCAGCATTGATCCTTTGATTAAGAAGGATAACAGGGATACTCCGGGAAATTACAAGCTTTGTGTCAATGGTAGGGAAATTATTGGAGAAGATTCTTAGAGGTGGAATTTACTGACATTTGGAAAAATTTTGACTTTTCAGTGATAGGCAGCATGGCTTTTGCCAGGGAAGGTTGTGTCTCAGAAGCCTAATTAAGTTTTTTGAGAAAATGACAAAGATGATTGATGAGATGATTGATGAGCGCAGGGCAGTGGATGGTATTGATATGGACTTCAGCAGGGCCTTTGACAAGATCCCTCATTGTAGGTTGATGCAAATGCTAAAGTCCCATGGGATCTGTGGTGAGCTGGTAAGATGGATGCAGAATTGACTTAGTCACAGACAACAGAGTGATGGCGGAAGGGTGTTTTTCTGAGTGGAGATCCGTGACCAGTGGTGTTCCACAGGAATCAGCACTGGGACTCCTGTTGTTTGTAATGAACATAAATGATTTGGAAGAGAATGTAGCTGGCCTGATTAGTAAGTTTATGAATGACACAAAAATTGGGAGAGGTGTGGATAGTGAGGTGGATTGCCAAAGGATGCAGCAGGATATAGGTAGGCTGGAAACTTGGGCAGAGAAATGGCAAATGGAGTTTAATCCAGACAAATTCAAGATGATGCATTTTGGAAGATCTAATGCAGAAGGGAAGTATACAGGAAATGGCAGAACACTTAGTAGCATCAACATACGAGGGATTGAGGCATTTAGATCCACAGCTCCCTAAAAGTGGCAACACAGGTGAATACGGTGGTCAAGAAGGTGTCCACTTTTGCCCTCATCAGGCAAATTGAATATAAAAATTGGCAACCCATGTTACAATTGTATCAGACTTTAGTTAGGCCACATTTGGAATATTAAGTACATTTCTGGTTACGGCACTACCAAAAGGATGTAGAAGCTTTGGAGACGTTGCAGAAACAGTTTACCAGGGTGTTGCCTGGTTTGGAGGGTATGAGCTATGAGGAGAAGTTGGACAAACTTGGTTTATTTTCACCTGACCATCAAAAGCCATGTAAGAGGCTAACAAAATTGTGAGAGGCATGGATAGGATAGATACCCAGAGTCTTTTTCCCAGGGTAGAAATATCAATTACTTGGATTTAAGATAAAATGGGGTAAGTTTAAAGGAGATTTGAGAGGTAAGTTTTTTACACAGAGGGTGGTAAGTGCCTGGAATCCATTGCCAGAGGAGGTAGTGGAGGCAGATTCAATAGCCCAATTTAAGAGGCACCTTGGCAGATGCATCAATAGGCAGGGAATAGAGGCATATAGGCCTTGTAGGGGCAAAAGGTTTTTAGATTAGAAGGCCATCATGTTTTGACACAGGTTTGGTGTGCCAAAGAGCCTGTTCCTGTGCTGTACTGTTCTTTGTTCTAGGAGCAGAGGAGATCTCCTAATATCTGGTCAAAATTCCTGACTGGGGAAAAATACATTAAATGTAACCCTGGTGATCTATGAATATCAATTCAGGATTTTTTTCCAACAAATAATAAGCTTCCATCAGGAAAATGTTTCCATGAAGCTGTGTGATTGTCACAAAATCTCAGCTAGTTCACTAATCTGCCTTAAGTTGTCAGGAGTGTACACGAACATGATTGAGTATTAAATGCTGAGCTAAAAAGTCAGTTATATCAAGTGTAACCATTAATTTAGGAAGAAAGCTCTTCTCGGAACAACTAGAAACCAATATTAAGTAGACATCGACTACACATAAATAAATAACAGATAAGCAACAAGACCAAACAAATTAGCCAATTAGTTATCTTGTAAGCTTTGTCTGGAATTTGTATGGACAGTGGCTGTGGGGTTTCCTTATACAAAAGCATTGACTGTTTGGTCACAGTCTAAGGCTATGAGTTAGGCTGTTTTGAACTCAGATGTGGAGACGTTTTCTCATCTGGAGAATGGTGATCCTGTAGAATTCTTTGCCAATAAACATGGTAAGGCCAAAATATTGAGTGATTTCAAAAAGGAAATAGATACAGTTCTGAGGACTAAAGGATATGGGGAGGAAATGGGCACAGGGGACTGATTTAGATCATCAGCCATGATCCTATCACAGGGTGAGGCAGGCTCAAAGGGTTGAATTCCTGCTCCTGTTTTCTATGTTTTTATGATTACACTAATGTGAAGTATTTATAGGTGATCCCATGAAAGGTATCAAATAAATAGAAACACCTTCCTTTCTCTTCCACATTTCCTCTCTTTCTGTCAGTGATTAGGGTACAATCACTGAGGTGTCAACTACTGCCTGATACCTTGTATTGGTGCTAATTCCTCATACAAGCTGACAGACACTGACTGCACTTTTTTCTATATTCGCACATGAAATGTGGAAAATGCTGACTGAGTCATAAAGAGTTATATAGCATGGAAACAGGCCCTTCGGCCCATCCCTAATTACCTAGAGGATAGTTAAAAGTCAACTATGTTGACATGGATCTGAAGTCACATGCAGAGCAGACCAGGTAAAGATGACACATTTACTTCCCTAAAGGGCATCAATGAACCAGACTGTTTATAAAAATTGACAAGGGTTGTATGATTATTCCAGACTATTTTCACTAATGTAGGGCTTATGCCTAAAACTTCGATGCTCCTGCTCCTCGGCTGCTGCCTGACCAGCTGTGCTTTTCCAGCACAACACTCTTCGAATTTGTTTTCATTGAACTCAAATATTACCATCTGCCAATTCAAACCCAGATCCGTGGAATATTAACCCAGATTCGAGGTCACTAGTCCAACATTGTTGTCACCCTGCCACCATCTTCCCTACTGAGCCAGTGAAGGGTTCTCTCACCCGATACCTCAGCATCCATTTTCACTTGGGGGTGGTCACTCTGTAAAGATTGAGAATAGAAGTTAAGCTCTAATTCCTCCTTCACTGAGACATTTACCTGAAATGAATTTATATTGACAGTCCTCATGCAATACTGTAGGTGCACTGCGTTGTTGGAAATACGTTATTTTGGAAGCGATATGGCTGTATAAATTCCTATTTTGAAGAGCAGAGGAGTTGTCCTCAGTGTCCTGGCCAGTACTGATCCATCAATCAACATCATTCAAACCGGAATATCTTCTCATTTCCAAGTTACGATTAGTGGAACTTCCAGAGTAAATGTTGGCAGCCATGTTCTCTATGTTAGTCACTGCGCATCAAAAGGGACAGCATGGTGGCTCAGTGGTTAGCACTGCTGCCTCACAGTGCCAGGGGCCCAGGCTCGATTTCAGCCTCAGGCAACTGTATGTATGCTCTGGGCGGTCCGAAACCTGTTGATCTTCCAGCTGAAGGAGTTGACCCCGACCGAGTGTTGCAGACTGGCACATTCCAAGGTCCAAGACTACGTGTTGAGGGACGCGCTGAAGCTTGGGGCAGCTGCCGCCAAGGCGCGGTGGGGAAAGACCACCGTGTAAGATCGGCCTGCCTAAAGAAGAACCGGGGGCCCATGCGGACGTTTTTTTGGGCTCTGCTGATGCCTCAGCCAAATATATGTACAAGATTGAGAAATGCACAGGATTGTAAATGACAAGGATAAATTCGAATCTGTGTTTGTAAATGTGGACATATGTATGGCATGATCAAATGTACAGACCATCAAATCTTTTATGAATAAAGTATATTTTTGAAATAAAAAAAAATGTATGCAGTTTACAGGTTCTCCCCATGTCTGCGTTGGTTTCCTCCGGGTGTTCCAGTTTCATCTCACAGTCCGAAGATGTGCAGGTGAGGTGGATTGGCCATGCTAAATTGCCCATAGGTTCCATGGATAGGTGGGTTAGCCATGGGAAATGCAGGGCGATAGGGTAGGGGTACGTGTCTGGGTGGGATACTCTTCAGAGGGTCAGTGTGGACTCGATGGGCTGGTTGGCTTAATTCCACACTGTAGGGATTCTATGAAAAATAGTTTCATGGCTGTAAACTGTTTTGCAGACATGCTAATTGTACTGAATAAATCCAGCTTCTTTGTAAGTTTCAATGGCCTACATGAGATGGAATGCCAGCGGCTAATGATGTCCTTCACTGGCCTCAACTCACTCCTTGCCCTGCAGGTTTCTATTGGAACTATTGATCCACCAGAAAGTTTCTGTAACTGTGGTGTGCTAAATACAGATCTAACATTGATTCTAGGTCATGTTTGCTGACTCCTGAACAAATTTTATGAACAGTGCAGAATTACCCTGTTTGCCACTATGGACACTTTGTGATACCTATCACCAGTGTGGGGTTAAGATGAAGGGTTAATTCCCACCGTTCACTGTCACCAATACTTCTTTGCCTTTAATTTATCTAAGTCCTGTCAAACAATCAGTGGTGGAGGATACACCATGATGGAATTTTTATTGACGAGGCTGCCAAGATGATTAATTATGTGATAACAATTAATACGATGACGATACTAGTTAGACGTACTTACTTGGACTCTTGGAAG
Source organism: Chiloscyllium punctatum (assembly GCF_047496795.1). Classification (NCBI taxonomy): domain Eukaryota; kingdom Metazoa; phylum Chordata; class Chondrichthyes; order Orectolobiformes; family Hemiscylliidae; genus Chiloscyllium; species Chiloscyllium punctatum. The sequence continues at coordinate 16,927,264 of NC_092744.1, forward strand.
ATGTAAAGAATACAACTGCTCCCGGTGGAGACGAGTGTGGGTTTGTAGGTTGCAGGCATTAAGTCTCAAAGTGAAGGGAGTAACATATTTGTATGGCTAGATAATCGACTAGCTAACAGGAAACAAGAGAGTAGATGTAAAGATCGATATATCTTTTCCTGGTTGGCAACATGTAATGGATGATGTGCTGCAGGGATTGGGACCTCAACAGTTTACAATTTGTATAAAGGACTTGGATGAAGGAATCAAAGGTACAGGTATCAAGTGTACTGATGACACAAAGAGAGATTCTAGGCAACAAATGTCTTTGACTCCTCTTCCCTGCTCATGGCATTGATTCCCATTCAGCTCATGACTGGTACATGAATTCTACATATATAGCAAATGATTAGGAAGGCAAATTAGATTACCTACAGTGTGAAACAGGCCCTTCGGCCCAACAAGTCCACACCAACCCGCCGAAGCGCACCCACCCATACCCCTACACCTAACACTACAGGCAATTTAGCATGGCCAATTTACCTAACCTGCACATCTTTGGACTGTGGGAGGAAACCGGAGCACCCGGAGGAAACCCACGCAGACACGGGGAGAATGTGCAAACTCCACACAGTCAGTCGCCTGAAGCGGGAAATGAACCCAGGTCTCTGGCGCTGTGAGGCAGCAGTGCTAACCACTGTGCCACCGTGCCGCCCATTAATGTTTACTGTAAGGGCAATGTAATATAAAAGTACATACTGCAGCTGTACAGGCCTTGGTGAGACCACATCTGGGTCTCATGACGTCCAATTTAAGCCTTCCCATGTGAGAAAACATATTATTGCTTTATTGCTGGAATTCCTCTTGCACTTTGTTCAGGTATTTCCAAAAGGCTTTTGATAAAGAGCCCAATTATAAGTTATTACTCAAGATACTGTTGCGGATAACATCCTAACATGGCAAAGGATTGTTTAGCTAACAGGAAGCAGAGAGTCACAGTTACTAAGTCACGTTGGCAAGCTCTAAATGGATGACTGGTCAAATGGGGTGATCTCAACTTTATATATGGTAACCTCTGTCTCTAGATCCTCCAAGAAGAGGAAGCACCATTTTCACACGCACTCTGTCGAAACCGCTCAGGATCTTTTATGTCTCAATTGAGTTGCCTTTTAGTCTTCCAAATTCCAGAAAATACAAGCTCATCCTGTGCAACCTTTCCTCATAAGACAATCTGCTTATTCTTAGCTTGGTTAAATCTCCTCTGAACTTTTTCCAATTCAGGGATCAGTACTGAGTCTTAAATATTTACAATTTATATCAATGGCATTGATGAGGGAAGTATATGCACAGTCTTTAAATTTACCAACGACGCCAAGATAGTTTAGAAAGTAAGCTGTCAGGAGGTGTTTAAGAGTTTGCAAAGGATATAGACTGGTTAAGTGAATGGGAATAATTTGGCAGATGAGTATAATTAGCAAATTGTGAACATGTCCACTTTAACAGGAAGATTTGACAAACAGTGCATTATTGAAGTGGATAAGGATTGCATAGCTCTTACTTTCAGAGGGATTTGAGTGTCCTACTCCATGAATCCAAAAAGGCTTGTTTGCAAAGACAGTAAGTGATTGGAAGGCCAAATGGAATGTTATTTATTGCAAAGAGAATGGAATATAAAAATAGCAAAGCTTTACTGCAGTTGTGCAGGTGAGACTAAATCTGGAGTACTGTGAACAGTTCTGGAATCTCATCTGAAAAAAATATACAACTATATTAGAAACAGACCAGAGAAGGTTCTTTCAACTCTGAGATGAAAGGCGTGTTAGGTAAGGATGAACACTTGTATCCATTACCCATTGCAGTTTGCAATGTTGAGACATGATATAATTGAAACAGATAAGTTCCTGACTTGTCAGGTTGCATACTGGAGGAATGTTTCCCATTGTGGAGGAACTAAAACAAGGGGACACCGAGGTTTTCCTTTCAAGATGAAGATGAGGATTTTTTTTTTTCTTATGTGGATTTCTCTTCCTTAGAAAACTGCAGGCTGTGTCATTAATTTATTCAAGTCAGATTTAGACAGAATTTTTATGGTCAAGGGAATCGAAGATTGTGGGTGGCAAACAGAGAGAGGAATTGAGACCAGAAACTGACCAGCTATGAACTTAACAAATGCTGGAGCAGACCTGAAGGGTCAGATAGCTTCCTGCTGCTCCTAGTTGCTATGCTCCCAACTACCTTTCTTCAGATACTAATTACACCATGAACTAATATTGTCCGAAAGTCTTCTGGCCACTCTGGCAAATAGTTTGAAATAAATGGAATGAAAGGAATTTTGGACAAAGGTACTTGTTGCAGACTTCATTCCCCAAAAGTTGGTATGCCATTTAGCTACAATTAAAATTAAATCCAATCCTATCCTAGACTGACACCTATATAATGTCACTTTTCAGAAAGTATCATTGAATGACATTGAATGGTGAAAAGGTCAAGTGAATTATTGAACAAGGGGTTCATTCTATTTATCCATTCCCAACTCAGTCCTCACCCAGGAGTGACATGCCCATGTAACTGGTGATGGATCTTCCTTCCTCAGTTTTTAAGCTTTGCAGTTCCTTTTCCTCAGTTGATTTGAACCAAAGCCCAATGGTTTTCCGTTGTCCTCTAAGTATCAGGGAACTTGCTGGATGAACATCTATGCTACTCTCTCCCCACCCCCACCCTCCTCTAGCTTATCTCTTCACGCTTCAGGCTCACTGCCTTTATTCCTGATGAAGGGCTTTTGCCCGAAACGTCGATTTTGCTGCTCGTTGGATGCTGCCTGAACTGCTGTGCTCTTCCAGCACCACTAATCCAGTATTTGGTTTTCAGCATCTGCAGTCATTGTTTTTACCTGGATGAACATCATCCCAGTGTTTAGAATATTATCACTGCACCAGTGGACCGCCCGTGCCTAATGGATGTCACCTCAGTATTTCAGAACCACATTCTAGTCTCTCCTCTCTTGGGCAATTTGAGATGAAACTTGAACCGTTTACTCTCTGCCTCAGAAGTTGGAATGTTACCGACAAACAGAATATTTTCTCTGAGTCAGAAGTCATTGTAGCCAAGTATATGAGTTACTGTCTCCCTGCCTTAGGTCAGATAGCTCAGTACAATCTGGGAATCGTAGCTGATACTTCTTTTCCAACGTGGTTTTGTGGCCTGTGATCGGATTATTTTGATTTTCTATCCATTCCTGTTTGATGAACCAATAGCTTCCCTCAGCAAAAGAAACGTATCCTGCAGGAATCACAGTCTTAAAAGAAAAATGAATTGTTTCATTTCAAATGGAAGATGGCTAAAAGTAATCACAGAGCAGGTATTATAGTTTATTAATCATCTCCTGAAGGAATTGATCAGTTGCATATACAGTCGTCCCCCAGTACCTGCGGGGTATGCGTTCCAAGATCTACTGTAGAAGCCTGAAACCCCAGATAGGTGTGAACCCATTCATTTCAATGGGAAATATACCTTCCGGCAGCCTCCTGGTCCCTGGTTCTGGAAGGTTCCCTTTAATATGTTCAAGCTGCGGTAAACCATGGGTAACTGAAACTGTGGAAAACGATTCCATGGATACGGGGATCACCCTGTACTCAGATGCAGGATACAGTGGATGAGAATGGACAGGCAATAAATACTGGCCCAATCTTCATTGCTCAATATAGGAGTTCGAAAGTCTCATTGAGTTTGTACTGGATAATGGTGTGGCCTGTTCTAGAAGACTATGTGCAGTTCTGATCATCCAATTATAGGAAGGACATTATTAAGCTATAGAGGGTTCAGAAAAAAATTACCAGGATGTTGCCAGGTATAGAAGGTTTGAGTTATAAAGAAAAGTTGGGTGGGCTGGGACTTCTTTCACAGGAGCACAGGAGATTCAGAGCCAACCTGATACAAAAGACATTTCGATAAGTACATGAATGGGAAAGGTTTAGAGGCATATGGGCCAGGAGGAGGCAGGTGGGACTAGTTTAGTTGGGGATTAGTTTGGCATGGACTGGTTGGACTGAAGGGTCGATGATGCCCTCATCTTATGAATGAATAAAAAGATTGAGTCTTATGAGGAAAGGCTGAGAGACTTGAGGCTATTTTCATTGGAGAGAAGATGTTTGAGAGGTGACTTCATTGAGACATATAAGATAATCAGAGAGTTCCATAGGTTGGACAGGGAGAGCCTTTTTTCCATGGGTAGCAATGGCCGGCATGAGAGGACATAGCTTTTAATTGAGGGGTGATAGATATAGGACAGATGTTAGAGGTAGTTTCTTTATTCAGAGAGTAGTAAGGGTGTGGAATGCCCTGCCTGCAACAGTAGTAGACTTGCCAACTTTAAGGGCATTTAAATGGTCATTGGATAAACATGTGGATGAAAATGGAATAGTGTAGGTTAAATGGGCTTCAGATTGGTTTCACAGATCAGCGCAACTTCAAGGGCCGAAGGGCCTTGTACTTTGCTGTAATGTTCTATGTTCTATGGGTCACTGCACTTCCATTTTACAAGCATGCAGAGGGGTGGTAAGGACGCAAACTGGCTAAGCTGGAGTGTGTGTACCTGTGGACTATGATTTTGATGAGGTCAAACAGACATCACTGAATTCCAACACATTATTTGACCCCTCTCTCTGTCCCCGTGATCCTTGTTTCTTCCTCTTCATCATACCTTTCCCCCTGACCCTGGGTTTTTGATACTGAGAGGGTGCTTTCTGTTGACAGGGTAAATGACAACATGGGGTCAGAGTTTCAGGATAAGGGATAAGTCATTTTGGGTTGAGTTGAGGGGTAATCACCTCATTATTGGGGTTGAAAATATCTGGACATTTGTTCCCACAGGGTCATTTTAAATAGCCCCATTTTTGGTATCTCAGGAAATTAAGGAAACTAGGAATGGCCAGATAGTGGAAATGAAGCCCAAGATATAGGTTTGACTGCCATATCATCAGAAAGATATGACTGCATTGGAGACAGTGCAGAAATGATATAAAGAATTCAGGAATGGGAAACTTCAGTTATGAGGATAAATCGAAGGTGTTGAGACTGTTTTACTTGGAGAAAAGTTGGGCGAGAGGAGATTTAATGAAGACTTTCAAAATCATGAGTGAGATGGATAGAGTAGATAGGGAGATGCTAGTCCCATTTGTAAAAGAAACAGCAATGAGAGGTTATAGATGCAAAAGTAATGTGCAAAAAAAGCAAGGGTGTTGTGAGAAAAACATTTTCACACAGTAATTGGTTATGGTATGGAAGGAACTGCCTGGAAATGCGGTAGAGGTAGGTTTAACTGAGCATTCAGGAGACTATTGGGTGGTTATTTGGATAGAAATGGTGTGCAGGGATATGCAGAAAAGGCAGGAGATTGTCAATAAGTCATGATGCTTATTTGAAGAGTTAGTACAGGCACAATGGGTCAAATGACCTTGTTTTGTGCCATGAGAATTCTGTAGATTTCATAGACTGTATGGTATCGAAACATAGAAAAAATACAGCGCAGTACAGGCCCTTTGGCCCTTGATGTTGCGCCGATCCAAGCCCACCTAACCTACACTAGCCCACTATCATCCATATACCTATCCAATGCCTGTTTAAATGCCCATAAAGAGGGAGAGTCCACCACTGCTACTGGCAGGGCATTCCATGAACTCATGACTCGCTGAGTAAAGAATCTACCCCTAACATCTGCCCTATACCTACCACCCCTTAATTTAAAGCTATGCTCCCTTGTAATAGCTGACTCCATACGTGGAAAAAGGTTCTCATGGTCAACCCTATCTAAACCCCTAATCATCTGGTACACCTCTATCGAGTCACCCCTAAACCTTCTTTTCTCCAATGAAAACATCCCCAAGTGCCTCAAATTTTCCTTATACGATCTTCCTACCATACCAGGCAACATCCTGGTAAACCTCCTCTGCCTCCGTTCCAGTGCCTCCACATCCTTCCTATAGTATGGCGACCAAAACTGCACACAATACTCCAAATGCGGCCGCACCAGAGTCTTATACAACTGCAACATGACCTCAGGACTCCGGAACTCATTTCCTCTACCAATAAAAGCCAGTACGCCATATGCCTTCTTCACCACACTATTTACCTGGGTGGCAACTTTCAGAGATCTGTGTACATGGACACCAAGATCCCTCTGCTCATCCACACTCCCAAGTATCTGACCATTAGCCCAGTACCCCATTTTTTTTGTTACTCATACCAAAGTGAATCACCTCACATTTACCCACATTGAACTCCATTTGCCACCTTTCCGCCTAGCTCTGCAGCTTATCTATATCCCGCTGTAACCTGGCACATCCTTCCTCATTGTCAACAACTCCACCGACTTTCGTATCATCCGCAAACTTGCTCACCCAACCTTCTAGCCCCTCCTCCAGGTCAGTTATAAAAATAACTGGTCCCAAAACAGATCCTTGTGGAACACCGCTAGTAACTGCACTCCAAGATAAACCTTTACCATCAACTACTACCCTCTGTCTTCTTCCAGCCAGCCAATTCCTAATCCAAACCTCCAACTCACCCTCAATGCCATATCTCCGTATTTTTTGCAGTAGCCTACCATGGGGGACCTTATCAAATGCCTTCCTAAAATCCATATACACCACATCTACCGCTTTACCCTCGTCCACCTCCTAAGTCACCTTCTCAAAGAATTCAATAAGGTTTGTGAGGCACAACCTGCTCTTCACAAAACCATGCTGACTATCCTTGATCATATTATTCCTATCCAGATGTTCATAAATCCTATCCCTTACAATTCTCTCTAAGATTTTGCCCATAACAGAAGTGAGACTCACCGGCCTATAGTTACTAGGGTTATCCCTACTCCCCTTCTTGAACAAGGGAACCACATTTGCTATCCTCCAGTCTTCTGGCACTATTCCTGTAGACAACGAGGACCTAAAAATCAAGGCCAATGGCTCTGCAATCTCCTCCCTTGCTTCCCAGAGATTCCTAGGATAAACGCCATGAGGCCCAGGGGACTTATCTATTTTCACCCTTTCCAGAATTTCCAACACCTCTTCCCTACATACCTCAAAGCCGTCCATTCTAATTAATTGTGTCTCAGTATTCACATCGGCAACAATGTCCTGTTCCTGAGTGAATACTGACGAAAAGTATTCATTCAGTGTCTCCCCAATCTCTTCAGCCTCCTCGCGCAACTTCCCACTACTATCCTTGACTGGACCTATTCCTACCCTAGTCATTCTTTTATTCCTGACATACCTATAGAAAGCCTTTGGGTTTTCCCTAATCATACCAACTAAGGACTTTTCATGTCCCCTCCTTGCTGCTCTTAGCGCTCTCTTCAGATCCTTCCTGGCTACCATATAACTCTCAAATCGCCCCAATTAAACCTTCACGCCTCATCTTTACATAGGCCACCCTCTTCCCTTTAACAAGGGATTCCAATTCCTTATTAAACCACGGCTCCCTCACACGACCCTTTCCTCCCTGCCTGACAGGTACATACTTATCAAGGACACTCAATAGTTGCTCCTTGAACAAGCTCCACATATCAATTGCGCCCTTGCCTTGAAGCCTACTTTTCCAAGCCACGCACCCTAAGTCGTGCCTCACCTTATCATAATTTCCCTGCCCCCAGCTATAACTCTTGCCCTGCAGTGCACACTTATCCCTCTCCATCACTGGAGTAAAAGTCACCGAACTGTGGTCACTGTCCCCAAAGTGCTCACCTACCTCCAATTCTAACACCTGGCCTGGTTCGTTACCCAGAACCAAATCCAGTATGGCCTGACCTCTTGTTGGCCTGTCTACATATTGTGTCAGGAAACCCTCCTGCACACATTGGACAAACACTGACCCATCTAACGAACTTGAGCTATAGCTTTCCCAGTCAATATCAGGAAAGTTAAAGTCCCCTTTAACAACCACCTTATTACTTTCACTCTTCTCCGGAATCACCCTCGCAATCCTTTCTTCTATGTCTCTAGGCCTATTCGGAGGCCTGTAGAAAACTCCTAACAGGGTGACTCCACCTTTCCTATTCCTAACCTCCTGCTCTTATATTCTTCATTTTTATGTTCTACTCTCCCTCAATGCTGAGTTGATCCTTGACCTTTCCCTGGACCCTCAATGCCAACTCTGATGACCCAAGTGCCCCAGACCAATCAAGAACTCAACATTTTTGCACGGAAAGCATCAAGCAAAAGTATGTGCGACTGAATTTAACTCCTGAGAGGCTGAGCTATTTAAAAACCATATTGTCCATTTGTCACTCAGGTGTGAAATCAGATTCACTGACCCGCTGACCTTTACATGTACTGTGAATTGTCACTCTCATTCAGGAAAGAGTCACTGTATTGTGGGGTCCAAGTCAAGTTCAAACACTTGCTCACATCATATAATCTAACATAATAAATTTGACAATTTTGTTTTGGAAGTGAGGGTTACTTTCTTGCTTTCAGAAGCTCATTTTTCAGTCTATTTAACTCCATCATTCGGTGATGCCGTCATATAGTAACTATATCTTCTGTATTTGTGTTACTGTGTAGGGTATTCGGACTCATGCCAAAGCAGAATTAGTAGAATTCAGCTGCATCTGTGACAATCATCATACTTGCATTAAACTTAAAGGAAAACATTAATTTTGTAAACCTCACACTATTTCAATTATGGCAAAACAATGGGCAGAAGTCTGCAATAAAGGTTTAAAAAAAGATGACACACATCTGTATTTCAAAATGTCATTACCACAAACACACTTTCTGTGTCCTGGTGAGGATCACAGTCAAGAGGTTGCATCTTTGTCTCTAACACAGTCATTGCGTCTCAAGTAATTCACAGCATGTGAAATGCTTTGAACTGTTATAACACATAAATGCAATGAAATGAAACTGTAGAATGTTAAATTATCCCATTGACACAATGTTCATTGCAATAGGATACACTGTTTCTTTAATGAAATATGTAAAATCACTTTCTTCCCTTTTCAGCATCCCCCCCCCCCCCCCCCCCACTGTATTCTGTGTAGCCTCGACATACTCTCATACTCTGCCCACTTCCCAAACCTCACCTGTGTCCCACCACAATGTTGCTGGCATTGCATCTCCCCCTGTTCTGGTTCTGGCTTCAGCCAATCTGATTCCTCCAGCCTGATCCCCTCTGTATTCACTCCCTACAGCCCAGCTCCCTGCTTCTTCTGACACCATCCCTTACATTCCTGGTCACTCCAGCCCTTTACCCTCCATCCTCAAACACTCTATCCTCACTCCCTCCATCCTCACTCCCTCCAGTCTCACCCCCTCCATCTTCACTGCCTCCAGCTTCATTCCTGCCAGCTCTTCCCAACCAGCCTTACTCCCTACAGCCTCACCCCTTCCAGCCTCATATCCTCCATCCTCACTCCCTCTACCCTCACTCCCTCCACCCTCACTCCCTACAGCCTCACTCCCTACAGCCTCACTCCCTTCACTCTCACTCCCTCCACCCTAGCTCCCTCCATCCTCACTCCTTTCACCCTCACTCCCTCCACCCTCACTCCCTCCATCCTCACTCCCTCCATCCTCACCCACTCCATCCTCACCCCCTCCAGCTTCACTCCCTCTATCCTCACTCCCTCCAGCCTCACTCCCTTCACCCTCACCCCCTCGATCTTCACCCCCTCGATCCTCACCCCCTCAATCTTTACCCCCATCCTCATTCCCTCCATCCTCATTCCCTCCAGCCTCACCCCCTCAATCCTCACCCCCTCAATCCTCACCCCTCCATCCTCACTCCCTCCATCTTCACTCCCACCATCCTCACTCCCTTCAACCTCACTCCCTCCACCCTCACTCCCGCCAGCCTCATCGTCTCCAGCTTCAGTCCCACCAGCCTCACTCCCTCCACCATCTGAGGTTGTGAATTGCTCAGGTTTATGACTCTTCGAGGGAAGTAATCTCTCCTCTGTTTTAAATCTGCCATCCGTCATCCCAAAGCTTCAAATTCTCATCCTAGATTGCCCCACAAGAGGAAACATCTTTTTCTATGTCCGCTTTGTCAATCCTCTTTAGCATCTTATATACCTCAATTAGATCTCCTTTCGTTCTTCTAAACTCCAGACAGTCTAGACCTAACCTGCTCAACCTCTCTTCACTGAGAAAAACTTCTCATCTCTGGAATCAATTTAGTGAACCTCCTTTGAACTGTCTCCAATGCAATTACATCTCTCCAGATCAAAATTGTACGTAATACTGCAGGCATGGCCTCACTAATGCCTTGAACAGTTGCAGCAACACTTCCCTGCTTTTATGCTCTATTTCTTTTTGTGATAAATGCCAAAATTCTATGTACCTTCCTTTATTACCTGCTCTACCTGCATTCCAGGTTTCTGCAATTCATGCAAGGCACTTAAATAAAGGTCCCATTTGTTGGGAAAATAAATCCTCTGGGATGTCCTGAGACACTCTCAAAATGCAAGTCTTTGCCAGAAAAGCAGGCATTGTCCAGAAACCATCAGCATTTCAACACACGTGTGTGTTGGGGGTGTGGGAGAATATGGATAATATTCTGTCACCACTAATCTCTCTAGCTCTAGGTGTTCTTTAAGATAATTCCTAGATCCCCTGAATAGCTAAACAATCTTGATTCATTGTGATTCATTTAAATGCTTCACTGCTGAGCCAGCTTTCCAGCAGACGACCATAAAAGGGAAAGAGTATTACTCCAACTGTTGGCACTGGTTCCATCAATCTGAAATGCTCCATTAATAGGCCCAGGTTTTGGCAGAACACTCCCAACCAAAGCCTGATTCCTCATCATTCTAGTGCCTCAGGAGTTATTTTCAGTTTATTACATTCCGCGCCGAAGTCTTCAGAGAATTTGTCAGTCCGCAGCCATCAATGCAGCGTGATGTTTGACCCATTATAGGAAGAACTTGGTTTTCTACATCACCCTTCATGGTGTCAGCACAGCCCAAAGAGCCTATTAACAAATGGGATGCTTTCTCAAATGTGGTCACTGCTGTAATGCAGGAAATACAGCACTGCACTTGTGCATAGGAAGCTTCCACATGAAGGAATGTGATAATTGGCCTGACCTGTTTCAGGTGTGGGTTGAGGGATAAATATGGCCACCAAACCAGAGGTAAGTCCTTGCTCTTCTTAGAGTCATAGGCGCACAGAGTGCAAATGCACAGAAAGAGGCCCTTCAATTCATCTTGTCCACACTAGTCATCAAGCACCTACCTACAGTGACAATATTATCCCTGTAAGGGGTATACTTTGTCCTTTTTTAATGAAGAAAGGTTGAGACAACAGGTGCCAAGTGATGTGCTCAAATCCAATATCGTAAACATTTTATAAAGTCATAGATTCAGAGATGTACAAAGATAGGCCCTTTGGTCCATGCCAACCAAATATCCAACATAAATCTAGTCCCAGTTGTCAGCATTTTTCATTGCATGAAAAAGTTGCCCTTTAGGTCCCTTTTAAATTTGAGGCCTTGGGGACTTTGTTAAAATTGGAACAATAGAAGCAGCCTGAATGAGTGGGTTGAAGCTCCCACAGGACTAGGGTTTTTAGTTTTAGTCATAAGTAGCAGTTTCTGGGGTCTTGAAGCTGGACGTGGAAGCTCTTATTCCTCTCTCTGTTACCGATAAAAGCTAAGGTTCTCTACCTGCTGCTGGAGTTTAATCTGAGACAGTCTATTTTACTGAATTTACTTTTGCCAAGGGTGTGTTTTTAGAATGCTATTGTGTTGGAACAGTTAATTAGTCATGGTTATAAATATAATTCCATTAAGCGTTTTGACAAAGTTATTGTTAAGCCAATCTTTTACTTCTATTTTGTTTGTATTTTAACTGTGGTGTAAAAAAAAGTGCATTTTGCTTAAAGTCAAGTAGTTTGACCAATCAAATTGCACTTAGAATGTAGCGCCTTTAAAATAATAAAAATGTAGGGTCCAGACTATCCTCTTAATATATTTTGAGGGGGTTTAGTCTGGTCTGTAACACAACTCTAATCCCATTCTTCAGCACTTGGCCCACACACTGCATGATAATGCCATGAGGTCTTTTGTGTCTGAACAAGAGGATATAATCTCAGAATAAGTGGTCGCAGCTTTCTCATAGAATCCCTAAAGTGTTGAAAAAGGCCCTTCGGCACACGTCCACACCAACTATCCGAAGGGTGACCCACCCAGACCCATCCCCCTACTCGATATTTACCCCTGACTAATGCACCTAACCTACACATCCCTGAATACTGTGGGCAATTTAGCATGGCCAATTCACCTAACCTGCACATCTTTGGACAGTGAGAGGAAACTAATGCACCTGGAGGCAACCCAAGCAGACACAGAGAGAATGTGTAAACTCCACACAAGCAGTCAGCTGAGCCTAGAATTGCACCCGGGTCCCTGGTGCTGTGAGGCAGCAGTGCTAACCACTGAGCCACTGTGCCACCTATTTAAGACAGAGGTGAGGAGGAATTTCTTCTCTCAGATGGTCGTGAATCGGTGGAATACTTTATCGCAAACAACTATTGAGACTGGGTCATTAAGTATATTCAAGGCAAACAGAAATCAATGGCTATGGGGAAAAGGCAGGAAACTGGGGATTATCAGATCAGCCGTGATGTCATTGAATGGGAGAGCAGACTCAATGGCTGAATGACCAATTTTTGCTCCTACTTCTCATGGTCTTATGGACTCTGTTCAGAGAACACAGCAGCAGTCCTTTAGTTTAGATGGGTCTACATTCCCATTGGTACATTTGCAAAATAACAGAATGTGGCATACATGACTTCCTACTCACTACTGTTATCCATAAGACCGTAAGACATAGGAGCAGAAATTAGCCTATCGAGTGTGCTCTGCCATTCCGTCGTGGCTGATGAGTGGCTCAACCCCATTCTCCCGCTTTCTCCCCATGACCCTTTATACCCTTGACAATAAAGAACTTATCTATCTCAGTCTTAATACACTCAATTCCCTGACCTCCACAGCTTTCTGTGGCAATGAATTCCATAGATTCACCACTATCTGGTTGAAGATGTTTCTCCTCATCTTCATTCTAAAAGCTCTCCCCTTTACTTGAAGGCTGTGCCCTCGGGTCCTAGTCTCTCCTACCAATGGAAACGTCTACAAAAGTGTCAGTTACTGGCAAACCCATCTGTCCCATAATGCCCTGCCTTTGCACAGTCTTTGGAATGCTGAAAGAACACATGAATTTCCTCTGTTAGCCAAGTTCTTTTTTTTTATTTTAATCGCCATTTCTATTTTTATAACTGGTGAACATAACCAAGCGATTACAGTATATTTTAAAGAAAATAACGTTTATTATTTTCCCCTCCGATTTTCCTCCTGAGACTTGTTCTGAGCGACGTGTGTCTTTTAGTCCTGGCGATTCCCATGCAGTTCAGCAAGTCGAAGGAGAGGTTCAGCCAGAGGTCAGAGATAAAAAGAACGAGTGTGCATTCCACAGCACCTTCCGTGAGCTCAGGATGTTGAAGAGCACTTTACAATCAGAGATGTACTTTTTTTTTTGGTGTGATCACTGTTTCATTCTGGGAAACAAAGCCATCAATTTGCAGACACCGTGCTCCCACCAAAGCATCAATACTGGAGTAATTACCTCATCTGTTCAGAGTGCTAAAGGTTGGCCGGGACATTAAGAAGAATCCTACACCCCCACCCCCGCCACTTCAAAAGAGTGGCCGTGGGATCTTGTATGTTCACGTGACAGGGCAGTTGGATCTCAGTTTAACATTGTCTCACAACACAGTAGCACACCCTTGGAAGTGTTGAGAGTGTGTTGCTGGAAAAACACAGAAGCATTCGAGAAGCATGAAAATCTGGCCAGAGCCCCTCATCAGGAGTTCCTCGGATGCTGCCTGACCTGCTGCGCTTTTCCACCAACACACTCTCAGCTCTGATCTCCAGCATCTGCAGACCTCACTGTCTCTGGGTTGATTTACGCCCTTAGAGGTTTCAGCTTTGGCTCTGTGCTCGGGTCTCTGGAGTGGCAGATTAATCTGCTTCACATGGAGGTGTAGAGTACCACCCACTGAGCTGTGGCTGACACCAAGAAGAAGGTAATTTCCACGGATTCCATAACTGGACTGCCATGAGGAGCATTCATTCAAATAGCAGACACAAAGATTCTTGCTGAAGCAGTTGTCAGTGGCACTTAGCATTGCTTTTGCCTAATTAGTTCAGATGGATTCTGCCTGGTTCCAAAGGAATGAGTGCGTGTGGTTGTTTTTTTCAGAACCTGAGAGTTCCTTTGTCCGTTGTAGAATCCAGATAAATACCTTAACAAAGTGTCTGCTTGAAGAAGGCAGATCTCTGGTCACCCTTTTGAAGCCTCCTAGCAACCTGATTGCAGCTAAATCAGGACCCAAGGGCTTCACATATCCTTAGAGCTTCAGTCTGTCAGAAGTTGGGAAGATCACTCCCAGCACCTAAATACAGAATTCCTCCAGTGACGTGTACTCCCTTCTTCTGTTTGGAGTTTTAAAAATTCTTTCAGGAGCTGTGGGCATTGCTGGATGGCCAGGCTTTATTAGGGGTAAGTGAGGACTGCAGATGCTGGAGATTAGAGTCGAGATTGTGGTGCTGGAAAAGCACAACAGGTCAGGCAGCATCTGAGGAGCAGGAGAATAGATGTTCCAGGCAAAAGCCCTTCATCAGGAATCCTGATAAAGGGCTTTTGCCCGAAATGTTGATTTTCTTGTTCCTCAGATGCTGCCTGACCTGTTGTGCTTTTCCAGCACCACACTCTTGACTGGCCGGCCTTTTTTGGCTATCCCAACTGAATGTATAACTAGGCAAAGACTGCTGTTACAAACCAAACTAACAGTCAACATCTCAGTAATGATCAACTAATCGGCTCGGTGGCTCAGTGGTTAGCACTGCTACCTCCCAGTGCCAGGGACCTGGGTTTGTTTCCATCCTCGGGCAACTGTCTGTGTGGAGACTGCATATTCTCCCCAAGTCTGTGTGAGTTTCCTCCCACAGTCCAAAGATGTGCAGGTTAGGTGAATTGGCCATGCTAAATTGCCAATTGCGTTCAGGGAACTGTAGGCTAGATGCATTAGTCAGGGGTAAATGGAGGGTAATGGGTCTGGGTGGGATACTCTTTGGAGGGTCAGTGTAGGCTTGTTGGGCTGAAGGGCCTGTTTCCACACTGCAGGCGTTCTATGATTCTAATGAGTATAGACCGAGGATTGAAAGCAAAGAATTCCTATAGTGTGGAATCATACCATTCGGCCCATATGAAACTGCACCAACCTGTCAAAAGGCATCCCACTCAGACCCAGTCCCCTCCTATTTCCCATGGCTAGTCCAACTAGACAGTGTGAACAATTTATGCATTGCTAATCCAGCTAGCCAACACACTTTTGGACTGTGGGAGGAAACCAGAGCATCCCTATGCAAACACTGGGACAACGTTCAAACTCTACACAGACAGTTGCCTGAGGCCAGAATCGACCCTGGATCCCAAGTACCAAAAAGCAGCAATGTTAACTACTAAGCCACCATACCTGTCCCTCAACCAAACCTTATAACATTGTGCTACGTTATCACACAGGCCAATGAAGGTTCCTGCTTTGTTGTCATGGAATCAGCAAAACAATTCTTAAATGCTTTGTTAGAGAAAGTTATGCAACATTGATTTGGGTTATGTTGAGCAGAGAAGATTCAGTGGGTTTGAGGGAGCAGGGAAAGCATCATCTGGTTGATATCTTTTCACTATGAAAGGATACATTAAGGTAGTTACAGAGAAACTGATGCTTCAAGTGGCAAAATTAGATTAGATTCCCTACAGTGTGGAAACAGGCCCTTCAGCCCAACAAGTCCACACCGAACCTCCAAAGAGTAACCATTCCCTTACATTCACCCCTGACTAATGCACCTAACACTACGGGCAATTTAACATGGCCAATTCACCTAACCGGCACATCTTTGGTACTGTGGAAGGAAACCGGAGCACCCAGAGGAAACCCACACAGACACAGGGAGAATGTGCAAACTCCACACAGACAGTTGCCCGAGGCGGGAATCAAGAAAAAGCCATAAACTCTCAGAATCACAGGCCATTCAGGAGCAAAGTCAAGCTGCATTTCTTCACACAATCAGGAATAGAAATATGAAATTCTCAAGTGGCTGTTTCCCTCGAATATTCAACAGTTATGGATGTTTGCCGGGGGGTGGCGATAGAAACTGTTAAAATTGCTATGAAGAGAAGAGAATTTCATTGGGTAAAGGTATCAAGGGAAATGGAGCAAAATGGAAGAAATAGAGTTGAATTGCACATCAAACTGCAGAAGGGTTGAGTGGCCTCATTCTGTTGCTATGTTACAATAGCATTTAGCAAGTAAACATATTTCCTTGGTCTTACTGTTGCAGTTCCAACCTACAGTTTACAAATATCATCTAACCTTTCAGCTCTCTTCAACAAAGTTTGTGAGAAGATTTGTAGCTCGGGTGCTCGTTGTAGTGGTTCTGTTCACTAAGCTGGGAATTTGTGTTGCAGACGTTTCGTCCCCTGTCTAGGTGACATCCTCAGTGCTTGGGAGCCTCCTGTGAAGCACTTCTGTGATGTTTCCTCCGGCATTTGTAGTGGTTTGAATCTGTAATGGCTACTAAGGATAGCTGGTCGTGTTGTTTCGTGGCTAAATCCCATGCAAGGACTGCACAAAACACTACATGGGACAAACAGGAAGACAGTTAACGATTCGCATCCATGAACACCAACTAGCCACGAAATGACACAGCCAGCTATCCTTAGTAGCCACACACGCAGACGACAAGCAACACAAATTCGACTGGGACAACACTACTATTATAGGACAAGCCAAACAGAGAACAGCCAGGGAATTCCTAGAGGCATGGCACGCATCCACAGATTCAACCAACAAGCACATCGACCTGAACCCAATATACCGACCACTGCAACGGACAGCTGGAACTGACAACCGGAAGTGGCAGATATCAAACCACTATAAATGCCGGAGGAAACATCACAGAAGCACTTCACAGGAGGTTCCCAAGCACTGAGGATGTCACCTAGACAGGGGACGAAACATCTGCAACACAAATTCCCAGCTCGGCGAACAGAACCACGACTCTTCATCAAAAGAATAATCCATTTTTTAAAAATGGGAGGAGAATACCTAAGAATAGAGAATTAACGATAGTCACATTATTTAAATCATTGTTGTGGATTTTTCCTTTCCCTTTTAAACCTCGTACAGATTGTAAAGATTATGTTTAGCCAAAGTTACTGCATTCAAGTAAATTACATTCCAAAGAGATGATCAGTAAGATAAAATGCAGTTTTCGAAAACAAAATCCTGGGGAATTAAGTATGTTAATTTTTTTGTGTTTTCTCTAAATAATGATTTTTATGCGATGGCTATAGTTTAAAAGCTTAAGATCAAAGGTTCATATCCTACAGGCAGAAGTGAGTACTGCAGATGCTGGAGATTAGAGTCAAGATTAGAGCGGTGCTGGAAAAGCACAGCAGGTCAGGCAGCATCTAAGGACCAGGAAAAATCGACGTTTCGGGCAAAAGGGCTGATGAAGGGCTTTTGCCCAAAACGTCGATTTTCCTGCTCCTCGGATGCTGCCTGCCCTGCTGTGCTTTTCTAGCACCGCTCTAACTCGGTTCATATCCTACACCTGAGAGTTGTTTGCGATTGACACTAATACTCCAGTGTGTTATTGAGAGGATGTTGTTCAGCAGCAAGCACCACCTTTTGGATGTAACACCAATCCAAATTCGCTATCTGCTCTCAAGATTCCCGTACCACTGTTTTGAAACAGAAGTGAGGAAGTCTCCTTGGTGTTCTGGGGCCATGTTGCTCCATCAATCAATACCATCAGATCAAAACCTAACATTATTTTCTTTCAATTTAACAACATTTCAAAATGGCTGCAAAATACTGTTTGATATTGTGAGGTTGTAAAAATGTGGTCTAGATCTGCAAACACTTTCTCATGACGGTTGGAAATGGAGAAAATGGACTTGACATTCAGAGAGACTGAAAGTAGTCTGAATTCATGATTTTGCAATGGTAACAGTGTTTGGAAGCTCCTGCAAATTCATTCCATTGCCAGTTTCAACAATATTGCAAACAGGGAGAGGGGTAAAGCAATGAAATTCAGACCTCCACTAGGGAGTAAAACAAATGGTAGCAGGTTGGATATCTGTCGGTCCACCGATCTTCAGATCTACACCACAAGGAAGTCACTTAGTTGTACATGAGCTTAGATATTGCTGAAAAGAGAGACGCGTTGTCAAAGATTTTCATCTTGCACTCATTCAAACAAATGCGAAAATGCCAAATTTCAGACCATCTGTACGCTACAAGATGAAAGGATAGTAGTTGGTTGGCAAGCTGACTGACTGGCCATGGTATTCCATGAAGAAACCAATAGGAATCAATAACTTCCCTAATCTCCATGGTAATTCAAAAAAAGACTCAGTGTGTGAACATGTTACTTTGCAGAGAATGATTCCACACGTGTGTTGCTTCTCACATAATAAATGAGCTACATTAGGAGTTTAACTGGTTACCTTAGGTAGGCTGATAGTGAAACTTACAGTGCACTTGCATTGGTTCAACATGTGCTGTCCCTATTGTGGAATCACATCTAAGAATAGATGTTTGGGGGTTTTTTAAGTGCATTGTGGAGTGGGCTGTTGAGTACATTCTGTACATTGAGTACAAGCAACGGAAGGAATATATTTCACAAACAGAAAGTTCAGTAGAAACTCAGCAGGTCTGGCAGTGTCTGTAGAGAGAAGGACAGAGTTAACGTTTCAAGTCCAGTGACCTTTCATCAGAAGGAACATGCTATTTGATTTGATTAGTCAATCGCTGGGACATCCAGGTTGCATTGCACTGTTACTGGTACTCCAATGCATTATCAGATGCAATAACAGCATCCATTTAAGATGGCTAGAATGTAAAAACAGGGCGGTACTGCTAAGACTACATTTGAAATGTTGTGAGCAGTTTTCAGTCTCATAATGTGACAGTACTGACACTTTTAAAAGGCTATTTTGTCCTTGGTTTTGTTTTGAAGAGCGTTTGCAAAGGAAGAGGTGCTGAAAAGTCTTGGGAGTAACAGCTACACAATGGATGGCAAGTGACCAGTTCTCCGAGTTTAGGTTTTTTCCAGTTTTTTTTAGCTGTAGCAGTCACCAGATGTTTGAGTCTAGAAGTGTTGCAAGCTTCAGTAAAGGATTCCTCTGACTTTTTCTGAAATCTCTGTCTGGATGTTGTTCCCTCCTCCCTGTAAGAATCTGTGATTGAATTTACCTTTGTGCTTATGGGATGTTACTGTATTGGGACAGTTAGAACATAGAACATAGAACATAGAACAATACAGCACAGAACAGGCCCTTCGGCCCACGATGTTGTGCCGAACTTCTAACCTAGATTAAGCACCCATCCATGTACCTATCCAAATGCCGCTTAAAGGTCGCCAATGATTCTGACTCTACCACTCCCACGGGCAGCGCATTCCATGCCCCCACCACTCTCTGGGTAAAGAACCCACCCCTGACATCTCCCCTATACCTTCCACCCTTCACCTTAAATTTATGTCCCCTTGTAACACTCTGTTGTACCCGGGGAAAAAGTTTCTGACTGTCTACTCTATCTATTCCTCTGATCATCTTATAAACCTCTATCAAGTCACCCCTCATCCTTCGCCGTTCCAACGAGAAAAGGCCGAGAACTCTCAACCTATCCTCGTACGACCTACTCTCCATTCCAGGCAACATCCTGGTAAATCTTCTCTGCACCCTCTCCAAAGCTTCCACATCTTTCCTAAAGTGAGGCGACCAGAACTGCACACAGTACTCCAAATGTGGCCTAACCAAAGTCCTGTACAGCTGTAACATCACCTCACGACTCTTGAATTCAATCCCTCTGCTAATGAACGATAATACTCCATAGGCCTTCTTACAAACTCTATCCACCTGAGTGGCAACCTTCAAAGATCTATGTACATAGACCCCAAGATCCCTCTGTTCCTCCACCTGACCAAGAACCCTACCATTAACCCTGTATTCCGCATTCTTATTTGTTCTTCCAAAATGGACAACCTCACACTTGGCAGGGTTGAACTCCATCTGCCACTCCTCAGCCCAGCTCTGCATCATATCTAAGTCCCTCTGCAGCCGACAACAGCCCTCCTCACTGTCCACAACTCCACCTATCTTTGTATCATCTGCAAATTTACTGACCCACCCTTCGACTCCCTCCTCTAAGTCATTAATAAAAATTACATACAGCAGAGGACCCAGAACTGATCCCTGCGGAACTCCACTTGTAACTGGACTCCATGCTGAATATTTACCATCTACCACCACTCTCTGACTTCGACCGGTTAGCCAGTTTTCTATCCAATTGGCCAAATTTCCCTCTATCCCATGCCTCCTGACTTTCCGCATAAGCCTACCATGGGGAACCTTATCAAATGCCTTACTAAAATCCATGTACACTACATCCACTGCTCTACCCTCATCCACATGCTTGGTCACCTCCTCGAAGAATTCAATAAGACTTGTAAGGCAAGACCTACCCTTCACAAATCCGTGCTGGCTGTCCCTAATCAAGCAGTGTCTTTCCAGATACTCGTAAATCCTATCCCTCAGTACCCTTTCCATTACTTTGCCTACCACAGAAGTAAGACTAACTGGCCTGTAATTCCCGACTAGTAATAGTTATTTAGTAATAGTTTTCTTATAGTTAAGTCATTGTAAATTCTGCTTTCTTTTGTTCCTGTTTTAACTGCAGTGTTTAAATAAATTCTGTTTTGCTTGAAGCCGAGTAGTTTGATCAGTTGCATCACACCTGGAACATCCACTTCACTTGGCCATGTTCTTTGCAGAAAGTGAGGACTGCAGATGCTGGAGATTAGAGTCAAGAGTGTGGTGCTGGGAAAGCACAGCAGGTCAGGCAGCATCTGAGGAGCAGGACAGTCGACGTTTTGGGCAAAAGCCCTTCCTCAGGAATGAGGCATGTGACTCGGCATCCCTGATGAAGGACTTTTGCCCAAAACATCGATTCTCCTGCTCCTCAGATGCTGCCTGACCTGCTGTGCTTTTCCAGCACCACACTCTCAACTCATGTTCTTTGCAGCCTGCAACACATTATCGAGGAGGATGAGCAACTCGCCAAGACCTTCCCTACTCTCCACTTCTTGCCTTTAAACAACCGCCAATCCTTAAACAGACCATTGTTCACAGCAATCTGTCCAGCCTTTAGGATAAGATCAACCACGACACCATACAACCCTGTCATGGCAACCACTGCAAGTCGTGTCGGAGTGTCGCCATGGATAGTATCATTACATGTGGGGACACCACCCAACATGTACACAGCAGGTACTCAACATTGTCTATCTCATGCTGCAGGCAAGGTACATTGGCCCTGAGGAATGGTATATTAGCGAGACTAGGCAGAGGCTACGACAACAGATGAATGGACACAGTGCAACAGTCACCACTCAGGGGTGTTCCCTCCCAGTCAGGGAACACTTCAGCAGTCTGGGACATTCGGCCATGGATCTTCAGGTGACCATCCTCCAAGGCGGACTTCGGGATATGCAACAACGCACAATGGCTGAACAGAGGCTGATAGCCAAGTTCGGTACCCATGGGGATGCCCTCAACTGGGATCTTGGGTTCATTTCACCTGGACCCATTACATTATACATTATATATATATATAAATACACACACACAAACATACACACTCTTATATATTCTCACACTGAAGCAGACCCTCTCTCATACACACGCTCTCTCTCAGACACACAAACGTACACCTTCCACACTCACACCCACGCGCACACCACCTCACAGACTTATACATTGTCACACTCATGCACACTCTACCAAGCATGCACACATGCAAACACATGCACATACTCACACTCTCTCTTTCTCTCTCCCTCACATGCATGCGCACACACATGTAAGTCTATGGGATGAATTTGCTATTGCAGAATTGTATTTGTAGATACATTCTATTTTTGTTCAAAAAGCCATCAATCTGAGACAGTCAATCCATATAACATTTTATAAATTCCTACTTTGGAAATCGAACCAATCTGACTCAAGATTGGGATGCAGACAGATTCTAACCGCACATTTTTCATGCATTGTCTGAGCTGAGATGTCACTTTTTTTTATATATAAAACTTTAAGTTATCTCAAGAATGTGACTTAAAAGAAGTTCTGGGATTTTAATATTTATCAACCGAAACCTGCAACCCATTCTAAAAGATGCAAGACTTAACAGTGATCTCAGTTTGTTCAATATATCATTTTAATTGCATGAAACTGTATTCTTTTGCTATGAATCTGTGCCTTCTGATCCTGCCCCACTAGTTTCCCGATGAAGGAGCAGTACTTTGAAATCTAGTTACAAGTGGAGTTCCGCAGCGATCAGTTCTGGGTCCTCTGCTGTTTGTAATTTTTATTAATGACTTGGAAGAGGGAGTCGAAGGGTGGGTCAGTAAATTTGCAGACGATACGAAGATTGGTGGAGTTGTGGATAGTGAGGAGGGCTGTTGTCGGCTGCAAAGGGACTTAGATATGATGCAGAGCTGGGCTGAGGAGTGGCAGATGGAGTTCAACCCTGTCAAGTGTGAGGTTGTCCATTTTGGAAGGACAAATAAGAATGCGGAATACAGGGTTAATGGTATGGTTCTTAGTAAGGTGGAGGAGCAGAGGGATCTTGGGGTCTATGTTCACAGATCTTTGAAAGTTGCCACTCAGGTGGATGGAGCTTGTAAGAAGGCCTATGGAATATTATCGTTCATTAGCAGAGGGATTGAATTCAAGAGTCGTGAGGTGATGTTGCAGCTGTACAGGACCTTGGTAAGGCCACATTTGGAGTACTGTGTGCAGTTCTGGTCGCCTCACTTTAGGAAAGATGTGGAAACTTTGGAGAGGGTGCAGAGGAGATTTACCAGGATGTTGCCTGGAATGGAGAATAGGCCGTACGAGGATAGGCTGAGAGTGCTAGGCCTTTTCTCATTGGAACGGCGAAGGATGAGGGGTGACTTGATAGAGGTTTATAAGATGATCAGAGGAATAGATAGAGTAGACAGTCAGAGACGTTTTCCCTGGGTACAACAGAGTGTTACAAGGGGACATAAATTTAAGGTGAAGGGTGGAAGGTATAGGGGGGATGTCAGGGGTAGGTTCTTTACCCAGAGAGTGGTGGGGGCATGGAATGCGCTGCCTGTGGGAGTGGCAGAGTCAGAATCATTGGTGACCTTTAAGTGGCAATTGGATAGGTGGGTGCTTAAGCTAGGACAAATGTTCGGCACAACATCGTGGGCCAACGGGCCTGTTCTGTGCTGTATTGTTCTATGTTCTATGTTCTAAAATAAACCTATTGGACTATAACCTGAATTTGTGGGATTTTTAACTTATATTACTGGCTGGCCTGGATCGGGTGGACATGAATAAGACATAGAAGATGTACCAGTAGGAGATACTAGTAGTTGATGGCACAGCCTCAGAGTGAAGTTACAATCCTTTAGAAATGAGATGAGGGGAAATTTCTTCAGCCAAAGGGTTGTGAATTTGTGGAATGCATTGCTACAGAAGGCTGTAGAGGCCAAGTCATTGAGTGAATTGAAGACAGAGGCAGATAGCTTCTTGATTGGTAAGGGGGTCAAAGGTTACAGGGAGAAGGCAGGAAAATAAGAAACATGGAGGAGAAAGTGAGGACTGCAGATGCTGGAGATCAGAGCTGAAAATGTGTTGCTGGAAAAGCGCAGCAGGTCAGGCAGCATCCAAGGAACAGGAGAATCGACGTTTCGGGCATGAGCCCTTCTTCAGGACTGATTCCTTGGATGCTGCCTGACCTGCTGCGCTTTTCCAGCAATTCATTTTCAGCAAAGTGAGAAACATGTCAGCCATGATCAATTGGCGGAGCAAACTCAATGGGCCTAATGGCCTGACCGTACTCCTATATCTTATGGCTTTATGGAAGGACTTCTATATTGCAGTATACACCACCTTTCAGATGGGTCACTAAACGATGGGCCACGCAGGTAAATGTAAAATGTCTCTTGGACAGTCTTTCGAAGAAGAGGAAGAGAGTTGAAGCCCTGCTGTCCAACCCAATATTTCTCTCTCAAAATAAAAATGACCTGGTCATTTACCTCACTGCTGTTTTCGGACATGACTGTGTGCAAATTTTGTGTTCCAGCTCATTGCAATCCTTCATTACAACAGCCCTCAGAACCTCAAATTGCTGTAAAATGCTTTGCTTGTGATGAGCTTATGGGGTTGGGTGGGGGGAGGGGGGGAGCTGCTGGAGTTAAAATGAAGCCCAGCTCTTTAGCCAAATAAAGTTCATCAGTGAAAAAAAACTGTTACATTCAAATTTGATTTTAAAAATCTGCTGATTAAGGAGCAATAAAATAATTCATCATCAGGCCCCAAGATTTAAAACCCCACTTTAAAATGTTCTGCTGTTTATCCTCTCAGGGAAATTAATGTTTTGCATGATCTCGCCCACATGTTTGAGTTCAGTTTCAGAGTCAACACTTCCAGTTTTCAGAAATGATTTATCAACGATTTGGGGGAGAAGGCAAGGTATTTCAGTGCTTTCTGAGAACGTTTAGCATCAAAGAGCAGGAGATAGACAGTATTCAAAAAAAGAGGAAGCAATAAAATAGATGCTTTAAGAATGCGTTGATGGATTCTATGCTGTAAATAATGAGTCGTGTAATGCAGGAAACGAGAAGCATGAGCATAAGAGAAGGGTCCAATTTGGAAATAGACCTTCACTAAAGTTTCCAGTCATTGCATGAATGTTGAAAATGTGTTGCTGGAAAAGCGCAGCAGGTCAGTCAGCATCCAAGGAGCAGGAGAATCGACATTTCAGGCATGAGCCCTTCTTCAGGAATGAGGAATTACATGAATGTTAACAAGCACTGGATTGTAAATTAGCAACAGTGAGGGTCAAAACTAAGGGTCAGACCTCAAATGTGAAGGGAAATCAGTGTTAACATTTCAGGTCCGGTGACCCTTCCTCAGAACTGAGGAACGTTAAATCTGATTTCACTTCACAGGTGCTGCCAGAACAGCTGAGCAACTTCTGTTTTTGTTTCTGGTTTACAGCATCAGCAGTTCTTTCGGTTTTTATTTCAGTCTCATACATTGTGCCAACTTGAATATAGCTGAAGAGTGGTCATGTGGGAACGTCAGTGTACTAGAAACCCAGGCTCAGCGACTGAGTTCAATTTTACCATATTATGACAACCACCTGATGAAGGAGCAGCACTCCAAAAGCTAGTGCTTCCAAATAAAGTTGATGGACCATAACCTGGTGTTGTGTGATTTTTAACCGTAGTAACTGGTGAAATTTGTACCCCATAGGTACATATGGAAAGTCAAGCTAACAACCATGGTGTCATTGTCAATTTTTGTTTTTTAAAAAAAGAACAATCTTTTAGATTAGATTACTTACAGTGTGGAAACAGGCCCTTCGGCCCAACAAGTCCACACCGACCCACCGAAGCGTATACCACCCAGACCCATACTCCTACATTTACCCCTTCACCCAGCACCACAGACAATTTAGCATGGTCAATTCACCTAACCTGCACATTTTTGGACTGTGGGAGGAAACCGGAGCACCCGGAGGAAACCCACGCAGACACGGGGAGAATGTGCAAACTCCACACAGAGAGTCGCCTGAGGCGGGAATTGAACCCAGGTCTCTGGCACTGTGAGGCAGCAGTGCTAACCACTGTGCCACCGTACCGCCCATCTTCATAAATGTAAGAGAAAATCTACCTTTTCTTATCTAGTCTGACCTACATGTGACTCCAGATGCCCTCTGAAATGGCCTGAGAAGCCTCTCAGTTCAAGGATAATTAAAGGTGATGAACCATTGCTGGCCCCAACAGTGATGCCCACCTCCCATGAACTAATCAATGAGAAGTGTATCTCCAGCAGGGCAAGATTTCCATGCACCGAATCTTTAACCAATGTATTTTCCTTAGGGTCACAATATGTTTAGTCTCTGGTAAAGTGGGGAGCAAAGCTGTTTTAAACTACAAGCACCTGGGCTTTTCTTCATGTTGGACCGAGAGAATCTTTTGGGCTCTTTGAAGTTTAAGTGCCTCTTTCATTGCAATGGCTATTGGCTGGAATCCAAGTAGCAGAACTTACATTGGCTGGCTTGACATATTAATAGTCACCTTTCACTCCTAGCTGAATGACAGATAACTGGAAATATTAGAAGCATTGTAGAAGCAAAGAACTTGAGTGATTTTTCACCACTGACTCAGTGATCCCACTGGAAAAATTAGCGGAGGGAGGTCCTAAGGTTATGAAACCTGTAGGTAGAAACACATTCATACATTACATCAGGTGAGTAATTGGACATTTGTAGCTGATAAGAAAGACTCAGCAAGGGAGGGTCATTTGAAAGAACCTGACAGATTTTTTTTGTTTGAAGAGATGGCAGAATTATTATCTAGGGGAATGCTTATTAATGTCCTTGACATGGATTCTAGAAAGTGTGTGACAAATTCCCTCAGAACAGACAGTGAGCTAGATGTGAAGGCATTAGAAATGTAAACAAGTTTTTGACCTGATTTGGACATTGCTCAAGTATCAAGAGATAGAGATAATATTCTAGTTAAGAGAACATGACTGGTAACATCCTGAATGGAGACCTCAATTATTCAACATATTTATTAACAACCATGATGGTAGGATCTAAAGTTATAAATTGAAATGTGTCATAAGACGCAAACAGTTGGGATTGTTAGCATGACATAGAAAATCGAAGTTGCACAGAGGTATTGATAGATGAGGTAAATGAGCAAATGTAGAGAACAGATTCTAATGGAGGTAAATGGAGCCACAGAGCTGTACAGCACAGAAACAGACCGTTCGGTCCAACTTGTCTGTGTTGACCAGATATCCTAAGCTAATCTAGTCCCATTTGGCAGCATTTGTCCCATACCCCTCTAAACCATTCCTGTACCCATCCAGATGACTTTTAAATGTTGTAATTGTACCAGCCTCCATCACTTCCTCTGGCAGCTCATTCCTTACACGCACCAGCCTCTGCATGAAAAAGTTACCCCTTAGGTCCTTTTTATATCTTTCCCCTCTCACCTTAAACCTATGCTTTCTAGTTTTGGACTCCCCCACCCTGGGGAAAAGACCTTGACTACTCATCCCATCCATGCCGCTAATGATTTTACAAACTTCTATAAGGTTACCCCTCAGCCTCCGAGGCTCCAGGGAAAATAGCGCCAGCCTGTAAATATGAAGACTTTCTCTTTTTAACCTGAAACAGGTGGAAGAGGGTACTTTCAAAAGGGTTGAAAGCTAGAAACTGTGGAAATCTAATGCAATTTGCCTTCGGGGTCACTGATCATGATATTTTAATAATTAAAACATTAATAAACAGTTGAACTTTGTATCCAGAGGGCCAAATTCTGGATACGATTTGGGGAGACGATTTGCGTTACATAACCCTGAATAAGCCGCAGCTCAAGGGCTGTGAGGACTCCTGGGCATTGCACCATACAAAGGTTATTTTGGACTTGGAGCAAGGGTCTTGCAGTATTGCAATATGATGCCTGGATTCCAAGGACTAAATTACATAGACACAAGCTAGGATTTTGTTGGCTTAGATCAGCAAAAGTAAGGTGTAATGTGGTCAAAATGTTCAAACTATTAACTGAACAGATCAGAGAGATAGAAGTAAATTGGGTCACATTTGATGGGGTTGACCACTTCAACTCCCCCTCCCAGTCCACCCAGTCCTCCACCATAAAACCCGAGCCACTTGATGACTGGAGGAAGAACATCTCATCTTCCGCCTTGGGACCCTCCAACCACACAGAATCAATGTCGATTTCACCATCTCCCCTGCCCCCATCTTATCCCAGATCCAACCCTCCAACTCAGCACTGCCGTCTTGAACTGTCCCACCTATCCATCTTTCTTCCCACCTATCCGCTCCACCCAACGCTGGGATATATCACCATCACCCGCCACCTTCATCTACCTAATGCCTTCCCAGCTACCTCCTCCCCAGCCCCACCCCCCCCCTTCCATTTATCTCTCAGCCCCCATAGCACCCGACACCCCATTCCTGATGAAGACTTTATGCTCAAAATGTCAACTCACCTCCTCCTTGAATGCTGCCTGGCCAGCTATGCTTTTCCAATGCCACACTTTTTGACCCTGATCTCCAGCATCTGCAGTCCTCACTTCCTCCTTTACCCTGAATCTGTCATGTCCGGCCAAACTGGGGTCAAGTCTGCTGGATTAGTCTCCTCACTGATAGCAGGTTTAGGTACTGGGTGCCTTTGAATGTGAAGTTTGTGCTTTTGGTCTACAAGCCAACATGGGTAGCTGCCCTGCATTGTCTCCAGCCACCACTGGTTGAATACCATTAAGCTCCACTTCCTAAACTCTGGAACTCCGTTGTTCAATAATTCCCATTTCTCTACTTCTGTTCCATTCAATATTTTTAATCAACCTGTGCAGATATGTTATGACTCACCGCTGGAGCAGGTGGGACTTGAACCCATGTCTCTGAACTCAAAGGTAGGGACACTACCACTATACCACAGAGCCCCTCTTCTGTTCAATTAAGATGCTCCTTAAAATCTACGTCACTTGAGTGAGCATCTCCCAGCTGGCTCAGAGTGAAATTGTGTTTGATGCTCTTGTGAAACACCTTAAGATGTTTTATTTTGTTAAGGTATTAGATAAATACAAGTTGTTGTTGTACATACCTGCTTGGAACAAGACTGGGTTCATTCACAGTGCCTTCCACAGCTAACTAGTCTGGTAAAATATATTGGGCTGTCACCTGATATTACCTCAAGTACAATATAACATTTTACTGCTTTAGTCCATTTTTTGAGGTGGCATGATGGCTCAGTGCGCGACACTGCTACCTCACAATAGTGGGGACCCAGGTTTGATCCCATCCTCAGGCACTTGCTGTGAGGAGTTTTCACATACTCCCCATTAGTTTCCTCCAGGTACTCTGGTTTCCTCCCACAGTCACAAAGATGTGCAGTTTAGGTGAATTGGTCATGCTAAATTGCCCATAGTTGCATGGTGGGGGGTTAGTGAGAGGAAATGTAGGGTTTGGGTGGGATGCTCTTCAGCAAATTGATGTAGATTCGATGGGCCAAAGGGCCTGCACCCATGCTGTAGGGATTCTGTTATAGATCTTATGTTAATGGAAGTTGTTGTATTTGAATAAAGTGTGATTTCAAGTGGTTGCAATGACATTGTAAACTGCACAAGCAAAGCTCCAGGAAACAAAATATAAATTACACTTGATTAGACTCAGCAATTTGCAATTGTTCAATGTGGGTAAATGTTTGTCATTGTCAAAATCTGGTGCGCTGGTTCCACAATAAAGGCTGACAGACTGGCATGTGTCTGCCGGGGGATTTGAAGTGAAATACTATAGTGCCAGGTGACTGTGCTGGAGAGGCATTGATTTATTTCACGATATGTAAGAGGAGGATAGCAGACCTGACAGTCACTGGCATTGCGTTAATTTGTAGCATGGTTGGCTCAGCTAAATCAATAACTGTCTGTTTTTAGTTTTGAGTCTTATTTTGATGAACTTGAACATCAAAGTTGCTAACTGAGAGCAGCAGAGAACATGCCCATTGGTATATAGGTTTCTCACTCTTTCACTGACAGCAGCCTATAGCAGCTCCCCTTGAGAAATCTTCGCAGAGCTCTGTCTTTGGGAAATGTGTTTCCTAGGTTAACCCACTGAAAAGTGCTCCACACGTTTGTGAACCACGAGATAAATCATGGTCAATCAGTAGGAGTTGCCATGGCAACCACGGGTACTTCTATCTTGAAGATGACAATGATAATGAAAGAAAAGCTTTAATTTATGCTTTTCATCACATCCCAAAATGCTTCACAAACAATGAAGTGTTTCTCAAGTATGCCTGTGTTGTAACAGGGCAGCTACTTTCATACACAGCAAGAACTCACAAGCAGTAGTGTGATATGTTACAGAAACCCTTCACATTCCTCCTGGAGAACTTAAGTTTGGAAGTCTTTCAGAAAAATTGATTTATTTCAAGTTCAGGAGGAATACCTGAAGGCGGTGATTGAAAGGTTGAAATAAGGTTTCTATGGAAACCGTATGATTGGAGATGAGAGCTTACTTTCCCATTGGCCTCCACCAGGGTTTTCAAACAGTGACTGGTTTGGAGAAAATGCCTTGGTGTCTGCAATTAGTTGAGGACAAAACTCCTGCAAGGAAGTACTGCCCAGCTCATCTCTCCCAATCTTGTAAAGAAGACCCTCTTGTTGATGAAGGATGAAATGCATTTGTTCCACTGATTGGTGGATCAATGTAATATTGTATTTCCTGAGAAGGCTGTGCCTGAAACATTCCAGAGACAAATGTGATCAATGACTTGACCACATGTCCCTGAACTCTGCTCCTTTACATCCTCAGAAGAATCCACACACTGAACAAAATGATTTTTCTACACCATATCTGACATCAAAAACTGTAAGTACAACAAATGTTCACGTTCCTACCTCAACACTCAGGATTCCCAACCTTCCAACTTGGCACCACTCTCTTGACTTGTCCTATCTGTTCATCTTGGATGGCATGGTGGCACAGTGGTTAGCACTGTAGCCTCACAGCGCCAGAGATCCCGGTTCAATTCCCGCCTCAGGCAACTGTTTGTGTGGAGTTTGCACATTCTCCCCATGTCTGCGTGGATTTCCTCCCACAGTCCAAAAATGTGCAGGTTAGGTGAATTGGCCATGCTAAATTGCCCATAGTTTTAGGTGTAGGGGAATGGGTCTGGGTGGGTTGCTTTTCAGTGGGTCGGTGTGGACATGTTGGGCTGAAGGGCCTGTTTCCACACTGTAAGTAATCTAATCTAATCTTCTTTTCCACCTATCCGCTCCACCCTGCTCTCCGACCTATCACCTTCATCCCCACCTCCATTTCCCTATCGCATTCTCAGTTACCTTCCCCCAACCCCACCCTCCTTCCATTTTTCTCTCAGCCTCCGTGGCCCACAAGCCTTATACCTGATTAAGAGTTTATGCTTGAAATGTCGATTCTCCTGCTCCTTAGGTGTTGCCTGACCTGCTGTGCTTTTCCAGCCCCACACTCTCTACTCTGATCTGCAGCATCTGCAGTTCTCACTTTCTCCCAGATGTCTCCAAATGTCAGAGCAACAGAAACCAAAAGAGAAAATGCTGGAAACTCTCAGCAGGTCTGGCAGCATCTGTAAGGCGAGAAAAGAGCTGACGTTTCGAGTCTAACTGACCCTTTGTCAAAGCAACAGACTCCAGGACATTCCACACTTTATGCTTTTTCCATTAAGAATAATTCCTTGGTTAAAGTCTCTTTTTTTCACAAAGACCAATGACTTTAGGGAAATCTTTTTTCACTTCTCTTTCCCTGAAATGTACAAGTGTGCTTGCATAAATGTTATGGGGATATTTAGAGAGATAGCCATTTATAGGTCGAAACACCATCACCTTTAGGTTCCCCTCCAAGTCACTCATCATCCCTGACCTGGAAACATATCATCGTTCCATCACTGTCGCTGGGTCAAAATCCTGGAATTCCCTCCATAAACGTATTGTGTGTCAACCTTCAACAAGTGGACTGTAGCAGTTCAAGATGGCAGCTCACCACCAACTTCTCAAGGGCAACTAGGGACAGGCAATAAATGCTGGCCCAGCCAGCGACGCCCTCATCCCACAAAACAAATAAATAAATAAAAGTCACGCTAGCCCTTCCAGAACATGGGGCTGCTCTTGTATTAGAGAGAGTGAAGACAGATGGTGGTTTAAGCCGAAGCCCATGAAACGTGATGCAAGGTGAAACATTGAGAATGAGAGTCCTCATGGTCATCTCAATGAGTGTGGAATTGAATCTGTTGGTATCGTTATGCATTGCAAACTGGTAAACTGAGATAACCAACCCCTTAATTCTAATTTATTGATAGTGTATGTTATTGCATCTTTATAAATAAATTTTATTTTGATAATAAACCTATAGTGTAATTATTATGAAACCTGCTTGGTAGATCTTGACATTTCAAACCTGATATAGACAAGGTTTTTAATTGGCCATCTTTGTAACTGGAAAAATGTATTTTATTTTAAATTGTGAGCTGTGGAGTAGTGGGACTAGAGCAATACTGCACTCCTCCAGCCTTGGTTAGAATACATAAAGAGCTAATTTATTTTCAATGCTTGTTTGATGATAATTGTTGGCTGGGACATAAAAAGCTCAATAGGAATAGTACCATTTCCACAGAAAATGTGCAGATTGGGCTCAGTATAACAGCAGATATGAAAGGTGACATTGCATTACTTTGCATTGCAAACCAACTAGCTGTCAGTTAGCTCAGTTGGCTGGACAGCTGGTGTATAGTGCACAGTAATGCCAGCGGTATAGGTTTAACTCCTGCACCAGATGAGCAAGAATTCTCCTTCTCAACCTCTCCCCTTGCCTGAGGTGTGGTGACCCTCACGTTAAACCAACAACAACCATTTCTCTCCCTCTAATGAGCAAGCAGCCCTGTGATCTCATAAGATGATGGCAATTTTATGCTTTTACTGTTAAATGTAATTACAAAGATTTCGTTCAAATCAAAGCTTTTGATTTGTTGTTGGAGTGAAAGAACTATCCCTTTGGCATTATGAATTCTTAGCATTGAATAGGAGAGATAGAAATGTCAACATTTAGGTAATGTTTGTACTAACTTTCAAACATTCCACAGTGAACAATTCTGGAATATTTCAAAGTGCAATCACCCTTGTTATGTTGAGAAAATGTGACAGCACTTTTGAGCATGGTAGGTTTGCATAAAAGGTAGTGAGGCAATCCTAGTTCGAATGAAGAGTCATTGAGACTCAAAACGTTAGCTTGCTGTATCTCCATGGATGCTATCTAACCCACTGTGATAGGACATAGAACAGTACAGCACTATTCAGGCCCTTCAGCCCTCTATTCTAATCTAAGATCACGTTAACCTACATACCCTATATTTTACGATCATCCATGTGCCTATCCAAGAGTCGCTTAAATGTCCCTAATGTATCTGATTTTAGATTAGAGTGGTGCTGGAAAAGCACAGCAGGTCAGGCAGCATCTGGGGAGCAGGAAAATCTTCTGCCTTGGAACACTTCAACCCCAGGGCATCAGTGTGGACTTCACCAGTTCCTTCATTTCCCCTACCCCCACCTTCCCCATTTCCAGCTCAGCACTGTCCTCATGACCCGTCCTACCTGCCAATCTCCCTGCCCACCTATCTGGTCCACCCTCCCCTCTGACCTATCGCCTCCATCCCTACCCCCATTCACCTACTGTACTCTTTGCTACTTTCTCCCCAGCCCCACCTCCCCCCCCCACAACTCCCCTAATCTCTCCACCCTGGAGGCTCCCTGCTTCCATTCCTGATGAAGGGCTTTTGCCCGAAACGTCGATTTTCCTGCTCCTCGGATGCTACCTGATCTGCTGTGCTTTTCCAGCACCACTCTAATCTAAAACCTGGTTTCCAGCATCTGCAGTCCTCACTTCTGCCTAATGTATCTGACTCCACCACCATTGCTGGCAGTGCATTCCATGCACCCACCATTCTCTGTGTAAAGAACCTGCCTCTGATATCCTGCATTTCTTGTTTTCAATCAGAGTCCCTGATCTGGAACATTTGGCCTTTATTGCAAGGGGTCTTGAGTACAAAAATATGGAGGTGTTGCCCAAAATTCCAGTGTTTTATTGAGACTGCATCTGGAGTCAGAAGTTCCTATTTCATATTTTCCATATTAATGAAAGCACATAAAGTGCAGTCTACTTCATAGAATTGTATAATCAGAGAATCCCTACAGTGTGGAAGCAGGCCATTCAGCCCATCGAGTCCACACCAACCCTCCCAAGAGCACCTCATCCAGACGCAATCCCTACCCCAATCCATATAACCCGCACATTTTTGGACTTATTTCGATCCCGCAAACATAAGTCTTTATCCTGCCTTTATCAGAAGAAATAAAGACAATATACAGTGAAGTCCTGATAGATTACTCACTCTGCCTTTGTCATTTTCACCACACTATCTTGACTTCAATAGAAAAGAATAATCTGATGAGTCAACAAATGGTTTTTTGTTCCCGCCGCAATGTCTTCTCTTGGAAAAACCTGTATTTTTCAATATTTTCAGCACTATATGTTTTCAATAAAAAAATACACTAATCCTATCAATCTGCACTTAAGGCACGTGAGTATAAGTGGCCTTCATTAATTAGTTTTTCAAAAGGGATTACATATCTGTGGCTATAGAAATTCTGTCCTTTGTTAACTTTGAAAGCACGTGCATTGGTGATGGCTGTTGTGGAAATTATGGCTAACTGTAGCAAGTGTGAGAGAACGTAACTTCTTTGAAACCAAGTACAGTACATTGAGGACACTTGAAGGAAGAACAAGCAAAGAAATTCAAGGTGAACTCAATGTCAAACATGATACACCAGGTATTTGAATAAGGGATGCTGAAATAAAGTTAAGGAAGAGTGGACAAAAAGATGCAATTTGCAAAACACCAGGATTGGAGAACATGCTTTTCACTTGGTATGCTGCTATACATAAAGCACAGCATTAATAAAAGAAGATTTTGTGGCAAAGGTGAAAGCTCTGCAAAGAAATTGGATATTGTCAAAGGTTTTCATTGTTGAAATCACTACATTAAGCCTGTCTACAAACAGCTAAGTGTTGAAGGCTCAACTGCATGCACTTCAAATCTGGGATGACTGCATTGAGCATATTGAAGAATTTATTCAAGAATGTAATCCCATTGGTAGCTTTAGTACAGACAACCTGCCCTCTGCTATAAATGCACACCAGATAGAACCTACCGTGCTAAGAACATAGAACATAGAACATAGAACAATACAGCACAGAACAGGCCCTTCGGCCCACGATGTTGTGCCGAACTTCTAACCTAGATTAAGCACCCATCCATGTACCTATCCAAATGCCGCTTAAAGGTCGCCAATGATTCTGACTCTACCACTCCCACGGGCAGCGCATTCCATGCCCCCACCACTCTCTGGGTAAAGAACCCACCCCTGACATCTCCCCTATACCTTCCACCCTTCACCTTAAATTTATGTCCCCTTGAAACACTCTGTTGTACCCGGGGAAAAAGTTTCTGACTGTCTACTCTATCTATTCCTCTGATCATCTTATAAACCTCTATCAAGTCACCCCTCATCCTTCGCCGTTCCAACGAGAAAAGGCCGAGAACTCTCAACCTATCCTCGTACGACCTACTCTCCATTCCAGGCAACATCCTGGTAAATCTTCTCTGCACCCTCTCCAAAGCTTCCACATCTTTCCTAAAGTGAGGCGACCAGAACTGCACACAGTACTCCAACTGTGGCCTAACCAAAGTCCTGTACAGCTGCAACATCACTTCACGACTCTTGAATTCAATCCCTCTGCTAATGAACGATAATACTCCATAGGCCTTCTTACAAACTCTATCCACCTGAGTGGCAACCTTCAAAGATCTATGTACATAGACCCCAAGATCCCTCTGTTCCTCCACCTGACTAAGAACCCTACCATTAACCCTGTATTCCACATTCTTATTTGTTCTTCCAAAATGGACAACCTCACACTTGGCAGGGTTGAACTCCATCTGCCACTCCTCAGCCCAGCTCTGCATCATATCTAAGTCCCTCTGCAGCCGACAACAGCCCTCCTCACTGTCCACAACTCCACCTATCTTCGTATCATCTGCAAATTTACTGACCCACCCTTCGACTCCCTCATCTAAGTCACTAATAAAAATTACAAACAGCAGAGGACCCAGAACTGAACCCTGCGGAACTCCACTTGTAACTGGGCTCCAGGCTGAATATTTACCATCTACCACCACTCTCTGCCTTCGACCGGTTAGCCAGTTTTCTATCCAATTGGCCAAATTTCCCTCTATCCCATGTCTCCTGACTTTCCGCATAAGCCTACCATGGGGAACCTTATCAAATGCCTTACTAAATCCATGTAGACTACATCCACTGCTCTACCCTCATCCACATGCTTGGTCACCTCCTCGAAGAATTCAATAAGACTTGTAAGGCAAGACCTACCCTTCACAAATCCGTGCTGGCTGTCCCTAATCAAGCAGTGTCTTTCCAGATACTCGTAAATCCTATCCCTCAGTACCCTTTCC
The DNA here is from genome assembly GCF_047496795.1 of Chiloscyllium punctatum. Taxonomy (NCBI): domain Eukaryota; kingdom Metazoa; phylum Chordata; class Chondrichthyes; order Orectolobiformes; family Hemiscylliidae; genus Chiloscyllium; species Chiloscyllium punctatum. The sequence continues at coordinate 16,963,504 of NC_092744.1, forward strand.
ATTACTTTGCCTACCACAGAAGTAAGACTAACTGGCCTGTAATTCCCGGGGTTATCCCTATTCCCTTTTTTGAACAGGGGCACAACATTCGCTACTCTCCAGTCCCCTGGTACCACCCCCGTTGCCAGTGAAGACGAGAAGATCATTGCCAACGGTACTGCAATTTCCTCTCTTGCTTCCCACATAATCCTAGGATATATCCCGTCAGGCCCGGGGGACTTGTCTATCCTCAAGTTGTTCAAAATGTCCAACACATCTTCCTTCCTAACAGGTATCTCTTCTAGCTTATCAGTCCGTTTCACACTCTCCTCTTCAACAATACGGTCCCTCTCGTTCGTAAATACTGAAGAGAAGTACTTGTTCAAGACCTCTCCTATCTCTTCTGACTCAATACACAGTCTCCCACTACTGTCCTTGATCGGACCTACCCTCGTTCTCGTCATTCTCAGGTTTCTCACATACACATAGAATGCCTTGGGGTTATCCTTGATCCTGTCCGCCAAGGATTTTTCATGCCCTCTCTTAGCTCTCCTAATCCCTTTCTTCAGGTCCCTTCTGGCTATCCTGTATCCCTCCACTGCTCTGTCTGAACCCTGTTTCCTCAACCTTATGTAAGCCTCCTTCTTCCTCTTTACTAGACATTCAACCTCCCTCGTCAACCAAGGCTCCCTCACACGACCATTTCTTTCCTGCCTGATAGGTACATACATATCAAGGACACGTCGTATCTGCTCCTTGAAAAAGTTCCACATTTCCACCACATCCTTCCCTGACAGCCTATGCTCCCAACGTATGCTCCTCAAATCCTGTCTTACAGCATCGTAATTTCCCTTCCCCCAATTGTAAAATCTTCCTTGTTGTGCGCACCTATCTCTCTCCATAACCAAGGTGAAAGTCACAGAATTGTGGTCACCATCACCAAAATGTTCACCCACTAACAAGCCCACCACTTGTCCCGGTTCATTACCGAGTACCAAATCCAATATGGCCTCCCCTCTGGTTGGGCACTCTACATACTGCGTTAGAAAAGCTTCCTGGACACACTGCACAAACACCGCCCCATCCAATCTACTTGATCTAAAGAACTTCCAATCAATATTTGGGAAGTTGAAGTCGCCCATGACTACGACCCTGTGGCTTCTGCACCTTTCCAAAATCTGTTTCCCAATCTGTTTCTCCACATCTCTGCTGCTATTGGGGGGCCTATAATAAACACCCAACAAGGTGACTGCACCTTTCCTATTTCTGACTTCAGCCCATACTACCTCCAGAGGCAGATCCCCCTCAAACTTCCTATCTGCAGCCGTTATACCATTTCTAATTAGCAATGCCACCCCCTCTCCTTTTTTACCACCCTCCCTAATCTTACTGAAACATCTGTAACCAGGAACCTCCAATAGCCATTCCTGTCCCTCATCTATCCATGTTTCTGTGATGGCCACAACATCGTGGTCCCAGGTACCGATCCACGCCTTAAGTTCACCCACCTTATTTCTGATACTCCTTGCGTTGAAGTATACGCACTTGAGCCCATCTCTGTGTCCGCAAGTAGTCCCTGTCAGTGCTACCTTCTCCACAGCCTCCCTACAGTCTTGGGCATCCTGACACACTGCTAGCTTACTTGCTGGACTACAAGTCCAGATCCCATCCCCCTGCCAAATTAGTTTAAACCCCCCTGAAGAGTGCTAGCAAACCTACCCCCCAGGATATTGGTGCAGTTAGTGATGGCAACCAACTGATCAGATGTCATTGCTTGGTACTGCAAAGGGGAGACAATGGTCTAGTGGTATTATCATTGGACTGTTAAACTAGCGACCAGGGCACCATGGCAGATGATTGGAATTTGAACTTGACAAGACTTGGGATTAAGAGTTTAATGATGGCCATGAATACATTGTGGATTGTTGGGGGAAAACACCATCTGGCTCACTGATGCCCTTTACAGAAGGAAACTGCTGGTCTACTTGTGGCTCCAGATCCACAGCAGTGTTGTTGACTGCCATCTAGGCAAAAATTGCTGGCCTAGCCAGTGATACCTTCACCCTGTGAATGAATTATAAAAAAAATGCCCTAGAACCAAAAAATCGTGGCTTGTTACTCATCAGCAAGTTCAAAAAGCTAAGACTCTTAAACCAAGTCCACCATTTTCTGGTCAGCCATGAAGAAAACCAACATGTCTGGGTGGTATCAATGATTTTTACTCCATGAGTCAGCAGCTAGCTTACTGAATGGAATTCCAGAAATGCGGTACCAGATCACTCCTGGGCAATTACTCAGCCTATCCTAATGACTAAAAGTCACGTGACTTTTACCTCCCATGCAATTCAGCTTTAATTACTGAGCCAATCGACTAATTAAAAGTTTGCAATGCTTTTACCAGAAGATGCTTGCATGTAAGAACATTGCCTGCTTGGAATCCTGTAGACCTGCTTCAAGCAATGACCAATCTGAAGAAAGCTAGGGATGTGATAAATCAGGAAACAACCCAGAATTGCAGCAGGTATGTAATTTGTTTGAAGTTGATGGTAACAGGAGTTGGGACATCATGTTGTGGCTGTACAAGCCATTGGTAAGGCCACATTTGGAGTATGATGTAAACTCAGGTCACTGTGCTCAGGAAGGATGTTATTAAACTGGAAAGGGTACAAAAGAAGATTTACCAGGATGTTACTGAGACTGGAGGATTTAAGTTATAAGGAGAGATATTCTTTGACCTTTTTCACTGGAGCGGAGGAGGATGAGGGCTTACCTTACAGAGGTTTATAAAATCATAAGGGACATAAATTAGATGCACAACCCAGGCCTTTTCTCCAGGGTAGGGGGATCCAAAACTAGAGGACATAGATTTAAGGTGGGAGGGGAAAGATTTAAAAAGGACCTGGGAGGCAACTTATTCACAAAAATTGTGGTGCATTTATGGAACGAGCTGCCAGAGGAAGTGGTGGAGGCGAGCACAAGTGCAGCATTTAAAAGACATTTTGACAGTTAAATAGATAGGAAAGGTTTAGAGGGCTCTGGGCCAAATGAAAGCAACTAGTTTGGCTTAGAAAACTTGGTCAGCATGACGAGTGGGGCCGAAGGGCCTGTTTCCATACTGTATGACTCTTTAAGACCTTCACTATAAACATCGCAGAAAATGAGCCCAATGCCACACTCTGCTCAAAATTAGAGTGAGCAGAAGAAGAATGGCTTCTCATGATTGATGGACCTTCTGTTGCACCATGGATGAGGGCGCAGTTACAATGGTGGCAGATTCTGAGGAGGAAGATGAGGAGCAAGCAAAAACATGCTACCAGTGTTGACACATTTAGTAAGTTAGACTCATTGCATTGCTATTTTTCAATAGACTACCAATACAAAGAAAAAAGCATGTGAGTTGCTGTGCTAGCTTTCCAGCCGCAAGTGGATGAGGTGGACAAGAAGGCATATAGCAAGCTTGCCTTCAACGGGGTGAGCATGGAGCATAAAAATTAGCAAGTCATGTTGCAGCTGTGTAGAACTTTAGTGAGGCCACATGTGGAATCTTGTGTAGAGTTCTGGTCACCACACTACCAGAAGGACATGGAGGCTTTGCAAAGGGCACAGAAACAGTTTTCCAGGATCTTGCCTGATTTGGAGAGTATTGCTATGAGGAGAGATCAGACAATCTTGATTTGTTTTCACATCTGAGGCTGAGGGGCAACAAAGATTTATAACATTTTAAGAGAGATGCGTAGAATGGATAGTTGGGGTCTTCTTTCCAAGGTAGAAATGTCAATTATTAGGGGACAAAAACAGAAGTTGCTGGAAAAGTTCAGGAGGAGCTGTGAAGAGAAATCAAAGTTAATGTTTCAGGTCCAGTGGACCCTTCCTCAGAACTGAGGAACTTCTGTTTTTGTTTCTGACTTACAGCATCCACAGCTCTTTTGGTTTGCACTTAGTAATTGTTAGGGGACAAAGGTTTAAAGTAAAAGGGGATAAGTTTAAAGGAGACATAAGAGGCAAGTTTTTTACACAGAAGGTGATAAGCACCTGGAATGTGCTGCCAGAGGAGATGGCAGAAGCAGATACAATAGCAATGTTTAAGAGGCATCTTTACAGAAACATGATTTGGCACAGAATAGAGAGATACAGACCATGTAGTGGCAAAAGGTTTTTAGTTTAGAAAGACATCATATGTCAGGGCTATCCTGATGGGCCAAAAGGCCTATACTGGACTGTTCTTTGTTCTTTATCTTGTACAGAAGAAAGAATTATCAGCAACTGTCATTGAAAGCTAGTTTTAAAACTAAATGATGATGACAAATAGTTGCCAGTGTTATGGACAACACTCTGTATTCTCTTCCTTGTAATTCACATCTAAAATATTACTTTATGCATGTTTGATAGGGAAGGGAGTGGGATTGTTCATTGTTCATTGTAAGCTGTTCTACAATAAACATTAGTTTTAGGTTTGTCATTCTTGATTTTCCTTTTTGGAAATATATTGATTAATGAAGAAAACTCAATAGTATAACTATTATTACTCTGCACATGATACTGTATATATTTAAGTGTTCCCTGAGCCCAGCTTTATATCTAAAATATATGTTTAATATATAGTATACACATATTTTACATACACTACCATCTTGGATTGGAAATGTCAATTGTCTGTTATGTCGATAGTGTTTAACTACGTCCCAAATGGGCCAGCAGCTGCAACTATACTGCAGGAGTTATGAGGGATGTTTAAAGATTGGTCTCCTGTGATAACAAACTGAATAAATTAGGTCTGTGTCTCACAAGAGCATTATCAAACAAAATGTTACACCAGGCCAGATGGAGACCAAAATCCAGACTGTGTTATGACATGTCAGTGAACCTTTCTGTTAATTAAACCAAACACCCAGAACAGTTCACCTTGCCTCATAATCTGATAAAGTACGAGTGACAGAGAACTCCCAAATTCCACTATTCGAAGAAAAAAAGTCAATTTATTCTTTAGCTCTAAAAGTGACCATTAAACAACAACTATTTACAACTCTAAGCGTCTTTTCTCTTAAAGGTTTGTTACCTACCACCAACTCTACCATAATATAGTGTTCCAATAATCACCCATGTTAAAATTACATCAACTTAATTTTCAAAATCAGACTGCAGATGTCATCTCCAGTGTCCTCCTTCTTCAGACTGAAGATCTCCCTGGGTCAACTTCTGCTTTTATTGCAAAGATGTTTCATACGAAAAGATAGTCTTGATAGAGAGTGTTTTAAATGGCAATTTCTCTCAAGAAAGCAGTTATTCTCTGGCTAACTCTCAAAATGCCTGCTTCTTTATACCCAAACATCGGATCATCTCATTGGTTTGATGTTGGCAAAACAGTATATTCAAAATCAATTGGGTTTTAGTATCTTGGGACATAGTCATAGAGTCATAGAGATATACAGCGTGGAAACAGACCCTTCGGTCCAACTCAACCATGCCGACCAGACATTCTAACCTAATCGAGTACCATTTGCTACACTTGGCCCATATATCTCTAAACCCTTCCTCTCATATACCCATCCAACTGCCTTTCAAATGCTGCATTTGTACCAGCCTCTACCACTTCATCTGGAATATATTTAAATTGATTGGTTACATTCAAACGGTTGTCAACATAACAACCAAAACTCAGGTGCTTGTTTCACAGCCAAGTGTTACATATTTTCAATTTTCCAGTATACTCTGAGACTGCTAGTCAGTCACATGACAGGTGCTTGTCGAGAGTGTGGTGCTGGAAAAGCACAGCCGGTCAGACAGCATCCAAGGAGCAGGAGAATCAACATTTCGGGCATAAGCCTTTCATCAGGAATCTTGATGACTGCCTGACCTACTGTGCTTTTCCAGCGCCACACTCATGACTCAGATCTCCAGCATCTGCAGTCCTCACTTTCTCTGCTTGACAGGTGCTTGTAAGCTCTCAGTGTGAAACTGCTTTCACTCTCTCTTAAAGGTACAATACATGCCTTCAACTTCATAACAGTTGATCTTTAAAACTTAATGGTAAGGTCCTAGGGAGTGTTGCTGAACAAACAGATCTTGAAAGTCGCATGTAGATCGGATAGTGAAGAAGGCATTTGGTATGCTTTCCTCTATTGGTCAGAGTATTGAGCACGGGAGTTGGGAGGTCATGTTGCAGCTGTACAGGACATTGGTTAGGCCACTGTCAGACTATTGCATGCAATTCTGGTGTCCTTCCTATCAGAAAGATGTTGTGAAACTTGAAAGGGTTCAGAAAAGATTTACAAGGATGTTGCCAGGATTTGAGGAGGATTTGAGCTATCGGGAGAGGCTAAACAGGCTGGGGTTGTTTTCCCAGGAGCATCACAGGTTGAGGGGTGACCTTATAGAGGTTTACAAAATTATGAGGGTCATGGATAGGATAAATAGGCAAAGTCTTTTCCCTGGGGTCAGGGAGTCCAGAACTAGAGGGCATAGGTTTAGGGTGAGAGGGAAAACATATAAAAGAAACCTAAGGGGCAACCTTTTCACACAGAGGGTGGTACATGTATGGAATGAGCTACCACTGGAAGTGATGGAGGCTGGTTCAATTACAATGTTTAAGAGGCATTTGGATGGGTATATGAATAGGAAGGGTTTGGAGGGATATGGGCCATGTGCTGGCAGGTGGGACGAGATTGGGTTGGGATATCTGATCGGCATGGACGGGTTGGACCGAAGGGTCAGTTTCCATGCTGTACATCTCTATGACTCTATAAAAAATCTAAGGATGAGATAGAGAGACAAAAGACAGGATTTCACCTGAAGTAGTTGAAGGCATAGTCATCTGAGGTGCAGTGATAAAAGACAGGAGTTGACAGATTTATTGACTTAAGGGTTGCGGTCACATGCCAGAACTTCAGCACAAACTTCAAAACCGTTGGAGCGCTGCACTTACAGTAATGACACCTTTCAAATGAGATGTTAAATCAAAGCCTGATCTACATTCTCAGGTGAACATAGAGATTCCTTAGCACTATTTTGAACAAAATCAGTGGTGTTATCCATGGTGTCCACACCAGTATTGAAATCTCAAACAACATCACAAAAGAAAATACATGAGTGAATTTCTATCTCATTGATCTTGTGGAACCCTGCTGTACCTGAATTATCTGTTGTGATTAATGTTTGAGGATGTAACTAGCAGAATAGATCAGGAAGACCCAGTGGATGTGACATACTTGGATTTTAGGAAAGCTTTTAGTAAAATCCCATTAAGAGGTTAGTGGGTAAATTCAAACCAAACCATGACATTGATGCTAATGTACTGGCATGTATTGAGAATTGGTTAGCAAACAGGAAATAGACAGTCAGAAAAAAATTGAGGTTTTTGGAACAGAAGGAAATGATAAGTATGGGACTACAAGGATTAGTGCACGGGCTCTAGGTATTCACAATATTTAGATAAGCGAATGAAATGTAAGATTTCCAGGTTTGCTGAAGACACAAAACTAGATGAGATTGTGTATGGTGAGAAGGATTCTAAAGAGATTTCAAGTTAATTTAGATAAGTTGACTGAGTGGGAAAATATATAGCAGATGCAATATAACATGGACAAGTGTGAAGTTGACCATGCCATATTGCACAAAAATGGAATGTCAGAATATTATTTAAAGAATGATAGATTGGAAAATATCAATCTAGAAAGAAATCTCCTGTACACCAGGCATTGTAGGCAAGCAAGGTGCAGCCAGCAGTTAGGAAGGCAAGTGGTATGTTGGCCATCATTGCAAGAGAGTTTGGGTACAGAAGCAAGGATGTTTTATTGCAGCTGTACAGATCCTTGATGTGTCCACAGCTAGAGTATTGTGTACAGTTTTGACCTCTGTACATCAGAAAATAATCACCTACCACAGAGAGAATGCAGCAAACTGACTCAGACTGACTCTTCAGAATGGCAGGTTTGTCATTTTGAGGATGGACTGAACTTGTATTTACTGGAAATTACAAGAATGAGAGAGCATCTGATTGAAATGTATCAGGTGTCATGGTCTCAGCATACAGAATAGGCCATTTTGGACAGGGATATAAAAAAATGCTTCACCCAGGCAGTGACAAACCTATAGAATTTTCTGTTGTAAAAGGTGGGGAGGCCAAGTCACTGAATGTATAGATTTCTACAGGATAAAGATATCCAGGAAGGAGTATGTGGACAGAGGTCTTGAGATAGGGAACCAGCCATGATAAGATTGAATGATGGAGCGAGTTTGATGGGCAAACTCCTTTCTCCTGCTCCTAAGTTTATGTTTAGAAATAATTCATTGGTTGTAAAAGAGTGTGATGAGGTAATGGAGAGTTCTATACAATTAGTTCTTTTTTTGCTTATAGTATTCAATTTTTGTATGATTTGTTTCACTTTGTTCTTTATTCCTGTATGTCAAAGTCAATTAGTGTATGTAATGGAGTTTCTCTCAGTTGGTTTTGAGAATTATAACAAAGTGTAGCATAAATGTGCAACTTTGGTTCGTTAATCTCTCTAATCCTGCACAGTGTTGTGGCAGAGAGAGAAACGATCAAGCAGGGATCATTGTCTCTGGTGGATGAATATGGCCGATTGCTTTTAAGATTTTGAAGACTTTCACTGCAACTGAGTGCTTCTTGGTTCGTGTTGAATGTTGCTCAACTCTGAGTGAGCTATTCCCCCGTGCTGTGCCCAGACACATCTGGATGCGTGGAGATCAAAGTTCATTAAAATGGGCAAGAAATGATGCTCGCTGTAGCAAGCAGATTAGGAATGTGTTGGAACGGTTAGATGAGGCCACAGTGGATTGTGGAAGCAGCAATGATTATTTGTGAAACGTACGTATCAGCCATTTGACCAACTGAGACCCTCATCCTCACCTCTACACCATGCCAAAATAGTCCAAGTTGCCAGGACAACATGATTTACATGCATGTTGCTCTCAGGATCAATGGCAGAGGCTCCAACTTCTGTCCATCACATGGCTGACTGACTACCATTGGTGTGCATTAGAAGGATTTAGAATTTAATGCTCAACCTGTTTGGCCACATTATGAGCCCACCTTCCTTTAGAGTCATAGAGACATACAGCATGGAAACAGACCCTTCAGCCCAACTCATCCATGCCGACCAGCTTTCCTAAACTGAACTAGTTCCATTTGCATGCATTTGGCCCATATCCTTCTGAATCTTCCCTACCTATGCACTAAATGTCTTTTCAATGAAATAATTGTGTCCGACTCTACCACTTCCTCTGGCAGCTCGTCCCATACACGAACCACCCTCTGTCTGTAAAGGTTTCTTGTTAATTCCCTTTTAAATCTTTACTGTCTCACGTTAAACACATGCCTTGTAGTTCTGGATGCCCCCACCCTGAGGGAAAGACATTATCTATGCCCCTCATGATCTTGAACTAAGAACTGGCTGACAGGCAGGGATGCTACAATTGCCCTCCAAAATATAATCAAAGTTAGCTGCCAATGTAATATAATTGGCTGGATTTCCGACCATGATGGCTTTGAAGATGGCTATGGAATCCAGTGTCAACGTCAATGTGCGCAGTCTCCACCAGCAATGTTTCTTCATGAGAAGAACAGGAAGATCAGTTGTTTGTTTTTGTGGTGTCAGCTGAAGGCAAAATGTTGGCCAAACTCCTTGGAGGACTTTTCCTTGAGTTAGGAGGAGAAAGTGAGGACTGCAGATGCTGGAGATCAGAGTTGAAAATGTGTTGCTGGAAAAGCGCAGCAGGTCAGGCAGCATCCAAGGAACAGGAGAATCGACGTTTCAGGCATCAGCCCTTCTTCAGGAATTCCTGAAGAAGAGCTGATGCCCGAAACATCGATTCTCCTGTTCCTTGGATGCTGCCTGACCTGCTGCGCTTTTCCAGCAACACATTTTCAACACTTTTCCTTGAGTTATGTCATCTTAGAATTCCTACGGTGTGGAAACAGGCCCTTCGGCCCAACAGGTCCACACCGAGCCTCCGAAGAGTATCCCACTCAAACCCATTCCCCTACCATTTCACTTCACATTTACCCCTGACTAATGCACCTAACCTGCATATCCCTGAACACTATGGGCAATTTAGCATTGCCAATTCACTAATCTGCACATCTTTGGATTGTGGGAGGAAACCCACACAGACACAGGGAGAATGCACAACTCTGCACAGACAGTCACCCAAGCTGGAATCAAACCCAGATCCCTGACACTGTGAGGCAGCAGTGCTAACCACTGAATCACTGTGTCACCCGTGGAAACACTGAATCTTACAGCATGAAAGATATATAATACTCAGAAAAGATACAGTGTTACCAGGAATTAAAGGACTTCAGAGGACATTGGCACAGTTAAGATAGTTCTCTTTGAGGCAGAGAAAGCTAGCAGGTAGCTTAGTGGAGATCTTCAAATAAGAGAAGAGGTTCTGATTGAGTCAGCAGAGGGAAACTGTTGCCTCCAAAGAGTGTGTCAAAAAACTAAACATTATTGATTTAAAATCATAGCAGGGAGGTGAAGTGCAAATGTTTTACTTAGAGAGTTATGAGAATCTAAAACTCTCTACTAGAAAAGGCGATGAAAAAGGCTTCCTTCAATTGTTAGGATAGGAAGTTGGCCAGTTATTTAACCACAGAGTGAATCACTATCTCTGTCGATACAGTTGCCAGGTGGCCTGACTGTAGATAACCATGTTGCAGAAGTCCTTATTCCAGATGTACTCACTGTTGATTTTCTTAATATTAATAATGCAAAAATTCTGTGAATGAATAAGAAAACCATAAATATGATCAAATAATCTATAGTACCGATAGAGTCCATTCAGCCTATTGAGTCTGCATCAACCCTCCCAAGAGTATCCTACCCCCACACACGTCATCTGACATTGCCAACCCACCTAGCCTGCACATCCCTGGATAATGTGGGCAACTTACCATGGCCAACCCACCTAGCCTGAACACCCCCGGATAATATGGGCAATTTACCATGGCTAACCCACCTAGCCTGCACATCTTTCGACTGTGGGACAAAATCAGAGCACTCGGCAAAATAACAAGCAGGAAGAGCGTGCAAGCAGACACTGGGATTAAACCTAGGTCCATTGCACTATGAGGCAGCAGTGCTGGCTACTGAGCTACAGTGCTGCCCAAATTCTACCTAGTAATAACCAGACATAAAAATAACCTGTCCCCCTCCTCTCAAACCAAATATTTCCTCATATACTCCATAGCAACTCATGTCTCCCCCAGGACAAATCAACCCCCACACCATCCACGTCAATGCATAATACTTTGAGTATACATATGATCCATACCATTACAATGGCATATGTGGAATTGCTTAAAAACTGCCATTCATTGCTTCTTAAATTAGAACTGGTGGTACTGTATAACAGCCTTATAAAAGGATCGACCAACTAGAGTTCAACAGCAGAAATATGAGCACTTGACATTCCTGTATTAATTAGCCATCAGCCAAAAGGATCTCAAGGAGAAAAAATGACAATCAAACAATACTTCACTGGCCAATAAATGCAAGCTTAGTTAGCAACATAAACATCTCTGAAATGATTAAAAAATATATAACATCAATGGCAAAAGCTTTAATCAATTTCATGTCACTCAATTTTGCAAACACAAACCAACAAGTGTTGAAAGAAAATTTCTTCAAAGAAAGAATAAATTATTGCAAGACAATGAAAAGTAACTCAAACAAATGTAACAGTCCACATTTAATTGTATGAACATATCTCTACTGAGCTAAGTTCATTAACCAACTTGGAGCTCAGCCAAGCATTAACAATGAGGCCATCTGATGACATGGATGTCCAGCTATCTGTTCAAACTGATTCTGTGGACACAGTTGCCAGATGGCCTGGTTATGGATATCCTTGTTGCAGATCTACTTATTCCAAATATCAACTTTTCAGGTATCCTCATTGTAGATGTCCTTGTTTACTTTTTCCTCGGATGGCGATGGCTAGCACGAGGGGACATAGCTTTAAATTGAGGGGTGATAGATATAGGTCAGATGTCAGAGGTAGTTTCTTTACTCAGAGAGTAGTAGGGGCATGGAACACACTGCCTGCAACAGTAGTAGACTTGCCAAATTTGAGGGCATTTAAATGGTCATTGGATAGGCATATGGACAAGAATGGAAGAGTAAAGGTTAAATGGGCTTCAGATTAGTTCCACTGGTCAGCGCAACATTGAGGGCTGAAGGGCCTGTACTGCACTGTAATGTTCTATATTCTATGTTGAGGCAGAAATCTTGTGAATGAATGCAAAAAGCACAAATTGGATGATATGCTTCAAAGCAAATAGGTTCCACTCAACAATTTGAGATTGTCTTTTATGACATGGAAAAACAGCTGCTTCTCAGGCTGCACAGTGATTTTGCTCTACTGGTGGTCGCATGGTATTATTGCTAGACTATTAATCCAGAAACTCAGCTAATGTTCTGAGGACCCGGGTTTGAACCCCATCATGGCAGATGATGGAATTTGAATTCAATAATAATCTGGAATTAAGAATCTACTGATGACTATGCAACCATGTGATTGTTGGGAAAACCCATCTGGTTCACTAATGTCCTTCAGGGAAGGAAATCGGCCATCCTCACCATCCTGGTCTGGCCTAGATGTGAATCCTGACCCACAGCAATGTGGTAGTCTCTCAACTGTTCTCTGAAATGGCCTCTCAAGCCATTCATTTCAAAGGCAACTAGGAATGGGTAATAAATGTTGGCCAGCCCATGTCCCTCGAGTGAATCAAAAATATGTCATCTTCTGGTGTGTCACCAATGATATGGATGCATGATACATATCATACTGGAGTTGCTTTATAAACAAAGATGCCTTAACTGAGTACACAAAATGGGAATCAATATTTTCTCCAAAAAGGAGTGCTTTGACAAAATCTTTCAGAAGGTTTTAGAAAACTTCCCTCATCAGGAACATAGCAACAAACTGTTAATGCAAAATTTACAACAAAGAAAAGTCGTGAGGAATTCTTATGCAATTCTTTTGCAAATGTCCAGTGACTATTTCAAATGCTCCTACAAAGACACAACAGGCCAATTTGGTCCATATTGCAGGGAATCTGTGTGATATAAATATCCTGCATATCAAGGATCAGCCATCAAATAACCTCACTTGTGACTAATATAGGCAGAGGCAATTGAGAATGGAACAGGCTAATTGAGAGAATTGCAGATCAAATCGAAACTGTTAATGACCTTTTCATCCAAATTGCCCATTGTTTCTGTTCCTAGTTGCCCTGCCTCAGGAGACAAGAATCTCTACTCAAGAGAGGTAACACTATACGCAGAGATCAAAAAGATCTCTCATAACCTGAAGTAAGGACTATCTTAGAAGCTGACTTAGTTTTGCTTCAGTCAGATCTCCAGCAAAAGCAGACTGCAAGATAAGACAAGGATGTTGAAACAGATAATTAGATCCCTCTTCCCCCTTAAACCGGAGCTGTCAACTGTGTACCAGGGTCTATCTTGAATGCAGCAAGGGTCACCAGAGCATTCTTTAGAAAAACAACATAATTGTTTAAATGAAATCTGAACACCAGCCAACATTATGGTTTGAACTGAGTACGTGGCACTGATCCCAGTCACCACAGGAGTGAGAAGCTGTCTCAACGTGTAGAAAGGATTTGATTTGTTTTCAAGCATAACATCTAATTTACACATCTTTCTTATTCATTCACAACGTGTGGGCATCGCTGACCAAGCCAGCGTTCCCTTTGAGCAGCTCATAGGCAATCACTTTTGTGAAATGCTCCAGTCCGTGTGCTGTTGGTAAAAAGACAATGCTGTTATGGAGTGAGTCCCAGGTTTCTGATGCACAAAACAGTGAAGGAACAGTGAGATATAGTTAGTAGGGTGTATATCATATATATATGGTCCAGTTAAATTTTTGGCCAATGGTGAAACCTGGTTAAAGGAGGACTGCTGCAGGAAATCCTGAGGATAGTTTCCCCCGCCCAAGTATCTTCAACTGCTTCATTAAGGACCTTCCTCTATCATAACATCAGAAAAAGGGATGTTCATTAATACCCTATAACACTCCCACCCTCAAATTTCATCCCCCATCAGCTTACTTCCATTCGACCTGGATTATCCACGACCCTGAGATGCTAACGTCCTTCCAGCACCAACCATCCCCTCAGCACAGTTACTGAAGGCTGGAACTGTTGGCCTCTGATTGTCTTGAACCTCTCATGAGGCAGAATGTCTTGGGTCTTGATTCTAACCATGCCATTTCAGAGGGTCATTAGGAACTAACCATACTGCAGTGATCTACAGTCACATGCAGATCAGACCCAGTAAGTTTGACAGATTTCCTTCCCTAAAGGTTAGATCTCATGGAATACAGGGAGAACTAGCCATTTGGATACAGACATGGCTCAAAGGTAGAAGACAGAGGATGGTGATGGAGGATTGTTTTTCGGATTGGAGGCCTGTGACCAGTGGAGTGCCACAAGGATTGGTGCTGGGTCCACTACTTTGTGTCATTTATATAAATGATTTGGACGTGCACTTAAGAGGTATAGTTAGCATCCGGAGAAAACCAACCCAGACATGAAAGGGTTCAGAAATGATTTATAAGGATGTTGCCAGGGTTGGAGGATTTGAGCTAGAGGGAGAGGCTGAACAAGCTGGGGCTGTTTTCCCTGGAGTGTTGGAGGCTGAGGGGTGACCTTATAGAGGTTTATAAAGTCATGAGGGGCATGGATAGTGTTAATAAACAATGTTTTTTCCCTGGTTGTGGGGAGTCCAGAATTAGAGGGCATAGGATTAGGCTGAGAGGGGAAAGATATAATGGAGACCTAAGAGGCAACATTTTCACGCAGTGGATGGTACATGTATGGAATGAGCTGCCAGAGGAAGTGGTGGAGGCTGGTACAATTACAACATTGAAAAGGCATTTGGATGGGTATATGAATAGGAAGGGTTTGGAGGGATATGGGCCGGGTGCTGGCAGGTGGGACTACATTGGATTGGGATATCTGGTCAGCATGGACAAGTTGAACCAAAGGGTCTATTTCAATGCTGTACATCTCTAAGACTCTATGACTCTGAGGGCATAATGAGGCAGATGGACTTTTCAGCAATCCCACAACCTCCATTACAATCGGTTGTTTTTCCTTTCAGATCTGTCCATGCTTAGATATTCCAGATTACTGTTGTAGTGTGCTTTGAATACATGGAATGAATTTTCCAGGTATGATGGTGAAGGTGTCTTTGCGGAGTTGCATTCCAAGAAAACAAAGGAACGGCAACTAGCTGCGTCTCCACCAGCAACAACTTTCCTGGGTTGGGAAATTACCGGAACAGATGACTTCTCTGAAGTCAACTGGAGAGCCATCAGACCTGGAGGCTCCATGCAGTTATGGAATTATGGTCAATGTGAATCCCAATAAAGTGCTTTCCCCACCTCAGTTGCTTGAATCCTGGATTTTCTCATACTCTGTAGGCCAGCAAGAATGTTACATCCGTGATGAGGCACCGTTGCAGTCTATCCCGCTCCACCCCACCCCACCCTGCTCTCTCAACCATGACCTCAGTGGTGCCCACCTCACCCAGCACTGCCTCAGGTCTAGGGTTGGCAGGCCTTTGATTGGGCTGGTATCACTGGGAGGGCAACCGCTCTCTTTAATAGGACAATGAGTCATATATTTAGAAAGTCTTCTGGAGAAGGATTGTCCAGTTGGTCCCATTCCCTGCTCAGGCAGGCTTGGTCTCAACATTGATATCCAGCTCAAATTCACCCATCCTCTGGAACACTCATAAGATAAGCAATCCACCCCTCCCCTGACATTGCTCCCCTGACATGGGTAGGCTAAATACACAAGGTCTAGTGGGATATAGGCCAAGTGCTGGCAAATGGGACTAGTCTAATTTACAATAATTGGTCAGCATGGACAAGTTGGACCAAAGGATCTGTTTCTATGCTGTACAACTCTGTCTCTATGCTCATTGAGGAACTGAACAAAAGATAACTGGTCTGGTTTCTCATTTTTATCACAAAGTTTAAACTTGCTGCATAACTTTCTTTCATTCATTCATTCACAGGATTTGGTTGCCACTGGTCATGCCAGCATTTGTTACCCATCCTTAATTGCCCAGAGAGCATTTAGAGGAGAAAGTGAGCACTGCAGATGCTGGAGATCAGAGCTGAAAATGTGTTGCTGGAAAAGCGCAGCAGGTCAGGCAGCATCCAAGGAACAGGAGAATCAATGTTTCGGGCATGAGCCCTTCTTCAGGAATGAGGATTCTCCTGCTCCTTGGATGCTGCCTGATCTGCTGCGCTTTTCCGAGAGCATTTAGAGTCAACCGTATTGCTGTGGATCTGGAGTTACATTTAGGAATCAGATGGGGTTTTCGTAACAATTGTTTTATGGTTATTATTTGATTCTTGCTTCTACATTTTTTTTTGAATTCGAATTCCACCATTTGCCCTGGAAAGATTCAAACCCAGGTGCCCACTGGGTCTCTGCATTAATACCACTACGCCCTCACCTCTGCTCACTATCAACAGCACATCTGTAAGTACCTCACACACAGACTATCAATAAGACATGGAAGAGAGAAGTAAAGTGAGCAGTTTCTCAACCAGTTTTGTTTGAGGGAAGAATGCTGCCAGGGAATTATTCTGTGCCTTGGTTTTAATAGCACAAAAATGTGTCTGCCTCATCCAGCAGAATAGGTTCTGGGTACTCCAACTGTGTAGCTTTTCCTCATTAATTCACTCAGAGCCCTTGAGTTTTGTGGTATACTTTGAACCCATAACCTTTTATCTCAGCGATCAGTGTGATACTCACTGAGGTGAAACTACAACAACACTTAGTCACTCCACTCCAGATATTTGTGATCTTTGGTGGAATGTGGACATTGCTGGCTGACCAGCATTAATTATCTATCTCTGATTGCCCTTGAGAAGATGATGGCAAGATGTTTTCTTGAACTGCTGTAGTTCTTGGGGTATAAGAACACTTAGTGTTACTTAGTGAGGGAGTTGCAGGATACTTTTCCTGGTTACAGTGCACAAATGATGATATGCTTCCACAGCACAATTGTGAGTGATAGTTTTAGCCTTTATACTCCAGTAGTGATCCCAATTCTACTGAATCCTTGGAGAGAGAACAGAGGTAACGTCTGAGGAAGGGTCACTAGACCTGAAACATTAACTCCGATTTCCCTCCAGAGATGCTGCCAAACCTGCTGAGCTTTTCCAGCAATTTCTGATTTATAACATCCGCAGTTCTTTCAGTTTTTATCTACTGTATCCTTGTCTAATCCACCATGACTGCAGTCATATTATAGCTATTTATTTAAGATAGAAAGCTCTGAGGGGCTAACAGATCTAAATTATAGTGCTAGCTCTGTGTTAATCCCTGGCCAATGGACTAGAGTTCTGTTACTTTGTGAAAAAATCAAGCTCACTGATATTTGAACCTTGGTTAAGTCTTGATGCCAACAGATATCTAGAAGGTCAGGAAAAAGCACACTGAAAAAATTAAGAATAAAATGCAGGAAGTTTTCAAGTGGTCCACAGGACTTTCCAAATCTTTGCTTTGCTCTGGTTGAAGCTGATGTGAAGCTGAAATGGTGTTAGATTAACTCCTGGAGGTCACTTGGGCAGCTTTGCACCTGAATCATACAACACAGCTTTCAGAATTGCTTAGCTCTGATCTAAACTGTGTAAGATCATGGTGTTTTCATTAAAGACAGAAAACTATTACAGGTTAACCGATCTAAATTATGGTGCTAGTTCGGTGTTAATCCCTGGCGAATGGACTAGAGTTCTATTACTTTGTGAAAAAAATCCAGCTCACTGATATATAAACCTTGGATATCAATGCTAATATCCAAGGCACTGGATATTCATGCTACACTTGTCCTCGGACGTGGTAGAAATCATGTGTTTGAGGTGAAGGAGGTAGCAAGGAGAGGTGATGGTCTTGTGGTATTATCATTAGACTATAAACCCACATTATGTTCTCAGGATCTGGATTCAAATGCTGCCATGGCAGATTTGACTCCGTTAAGAAATCCAGTATTAACATCAAATGATGACCATGGAATAATTATTGGGAAAAACCCCATCTGGCTGATTAATGTCCTTTTAGGAAGGGGACTGCTGACCTATATGTGACTCCAGTCTCTCTGGGCAATTAGAAATGGACAATAAACACTGTAAAATGATGTCTACATTTGTGATTGTGTAAAAAAAAAGATGTTGTTAAAAGAGCCTTGGTGAGTTGTAGCTGTGCGTTCTGTAATGGTACACATTATAGCCACTGTTTATTGGCAGTGGAGCAAGTACGTATCGCCCAACCTCCTGAATTGACTGAGTTGTGGAGTGGATGAGATAAATGATTAAGTAATCCGTTCTGTGGTGGAATTGGTTCAGGAAGGTATCAGGATGCAGTAAGAGTGGAATCCTTCACTTCCAACTGCACAGACAGCCAGCATTTCACATTTATTGCCTCATCTGAAAGGCAGCTGGAAGAAGGTTATCTCAGAGTGCAACTGGACCTTGATTAGATGGGCCGATGGACTGAGGAGTGGCAGGTGGAGCTCTGATGAAAGGTCATCTAGACTCAAAACAATAGCTTGCTGTCTCCCTATGGATGCTGCCTGATCCACCGTAATTTCCAGCATTTTTTTGTTTTCAGAGTGACAGATGGAGTTTAATTTGAACAAATGTGAGATGTTGCATTTTGGGAAGTCTTGTACACTTAATGGTAAAGCCCTGTGGAATATTGCTGAACAAAGAGACGTTTGGGTGAAGGTTAACAATTCCTTGAATGTAGAGTCACAGGTCGATAGGGTGGTGAAGAATGTGTTGCAATGCTTGCCTTTATTGCTCAGAGCAGTGAGTTTAGGAGTTGGAAAGTCATGGTGCAGCTGTACAGGAAATTAGTTCGGCCAGTTTTGGAAAATTGCGGTCAATTCTGGTCTCTCTCCTCAAGGAAAGATGTCATTAAACTTGAAAGGGTTCAGAAAAGATTTAGAGGGATGTTGCCAGGATTGTTAGGTTTGAGCTACAGAGAGAGGCTGAATAGACTGGGGCTATTTTCCCAGGAGCATTGGAGGCTGAGAAGTGATCTTATAGAGGTTTGTGGAAAATCCCATGATACTACTTAAAGAAGAACAGGGAATTTCTCCTGGTCTCTGAATCAATGTTTCAATACTTGGTCATTTCTTTCATTGTTATTAGTGGGTCCATACTGTGCACCAATTGATTGCTGCATTCCCACAGGTTATAACAGTAATGTCACCTCAAATGTAATTTACTGGCTAACATAATGTTTAATTGTTCAAAGTTTGATGGTGTGTCTGTTGACCACTGGTGTTCATTGGGTTTGATCAGTTCTGACTGGATTTGGATTCCAAGAAAAGTAAATGAATTTATGTAAATGGATTTGATTGAATCATCATTACAGAAACCTGGCCGCATGACAAGAACATGGATATTTGACATTCAGGAAAGATAGACGAGAAGGGAAAAGAAGCAGTGATGCATCGATTAAAAAAATCGAGAAGGAAGAATATCTGATCAGAAGAACAACGAGTGGAATATGTTTAGGTGTAGCCAAGAAACAGCAAGGCACAGCGAGCATTGGTTGGATTTATTTATAGACCACTAAATAGCAGGGGTTGTGTGGAGAATGGTGGTAAACAGGAATTGCGAGGAGTATGATTCATGAGAAATAAAATTATCACAGGTGATATCAGCCTGCAGATAGACTGGGCAATCCAACTGAGCACTAAAGCTGTGGAGGATGAGTTTCTGGAGTGTCATCGGGATGATCATGTTGTGTACTATGTTGATGTGCTGACTGGAGACAGTGCTATTTTACATATACTATCATGCAATTTTTTTAAAAAGGGCTAATTAATAATCCAGATGTAACAGAAGCTTTAGGGATGAGTGACCACAATGTCGTAAAATTTAACCTTTTGTTTGAAAGTGAGGAAGTTCAATCTGAACATTATTCCAGTCCCAAGTCCTGACCTGTCCATCACCTTTCCCATCTATCTGCTCCACCCTTCTCTCCGACCTATCACCTTCTCCCTCACCTTCATCTACCCATGGCATTCTTAACCTCATTCCTGATGAAGGGCTTATGCCTGAAATATCGATTCTCCTGCTCCTCGGATACTGACTGACCTGCTGTGCTTTTCCAGCACCACAACTCTCAACTAGTTCAATCTGAAGCAAGGGTGTTAAATTTGAATTGGGAAATTATGAACGGATGAGACTCAGGTTGACTGAGGGAAAATACAATAATAAGGAGTGATTGTGCATAAGCAACAGAAAGTCTTCAAATAAGTATTACCTGACTCACAGAAGCCATACATTCATTCGAGATGCAAAAACTGAAAAAAATGGCATTTAATGCGAGCTGACAAAGGAGGTTAATGATTCATAGGTTTACACAACGCAGAGTAGGCCTCTCACCCCATGCAACAACAGAAAGGATATTATAAGATGATTAGGAAACGCTTATAGTTTTGGCAGACATGGTAAATCTAAGGATTGGGATGTTGTTTAGAATATGACAAAGGAATACCATGAAAGTGATAAGGAAAGGGAGAATGGAATATGAATGCAATCCAGCAGAAGAACTTAAAAATAGGCAGCATAAGCTTCCGCAAGTATGTGCAAAGGAACGTTTGTTGAAGACAGATGTGCACCCATGGCAGGAGAGTGAGGAGAATTTATAATGGGGAATAGAGAAATGGCAGAGAACCTAAATGATAACTTTGCGCCTGTTTTCACCAAGGAAATACAAGAAATCTGCCAGAGTTAGCGACCCAAGTGACAAGAGAGAATGAACAGTTGAAGGAAAATAATGCATATAAGAAACTCAGCAGGTCTGGCAGCACTTGTGGAAAGAAAGCAGAGTTAACATTTTGAGTCTGTTTCTGAAGAAGAGTCACTAGACCCGAAACATTAATTCTGCCTTCTTCCCAGGGATGATGTCAGACCTGCTAGATTTCGACACCAATTTCTGCCTTTGTTTCATATCTCCGGAATCCACAGTTCTTTATTTTGTAGTGCAAGTATGAAGGTTTTATTGCAAAATCAATAGAGCTTAAAGTTGATAAGTTCCCAGGACCTGATTACCTACAGGTAGATATGGTGACATAGTGGTTAACACTGCTGCCTCACAGACCCACAAACCTGCCTTTGATTCCAGTCATTGGTGATTGACTGTGTGGAGTTTGCAGGTTCTCCCTGTGTCAGCATGGGTTTCCTCCCACAATCCAAAGATGTGTAAGTTGGGTGGATTGGCTATGCTAAAAGTTGCTCCACAGAGTCCAGGGATGTACAGGATAGGTGGGTTGGCCATGTTAAAGTCTCCATGTGAGGGGGTTAATCTGATAGGGATTGCTCTTTGGACAGTCAGTATAGACTTGATGGGACAAATGGCCTCTTTCTACACTGTAGGGATTTGATAATCCCAGAGTGTTGAAGAAGGTGATTTTAGGATTAGTTGAGGCTTTGGTAATCATCTTCCAAACTTCCATTGATTCTGGAATGAGTCCTGCAGATTGGAAACTATCAAATGCCTCCCCATTATTTTCAACAAGAGTGAGACAGAAAACAGGGAACTGCAATCTGACCACAGTGGTCAGGAAAATGCTTGAATCTATTAGAAAGGATGTGAAAAAGGATAAAAATGATCTGATTGGGTATAGTCAGTATGGATGTCTTGGAGTTTTAGTTTGAAAGCTACAAACGAAATTGATAAAGGGGAAGTGATCGACGTGGTATATTTAGATTTTCAGAAATTCTTTTGATAAGGTCTCTGACAGATTAATGCAAGACCAATAGACAGGAAACAGAGATTAGGAATAAATAGGTCATTCCCATGGTGAGTGGAGTACTGCAAGGATCAATTCTTGGGCCCTAGCTGTTCACAATATATACCAGTGATTTACAGTTGGGGACCAAGAGTAATATTTCTAATTCTGTCGATGATACAGTGCTAAGTGGGAATGTGTTTTGTGAGAAAGATACAGAGTTGCTTCAGGAGGATTTAGATACGCTTAGTGAATGGGCATCATTTTTGCAAAATGTATATAATGTGGAAAAATGTGAGGTTATCCATTTTGGTAAGATGTGCAAAATATTTCTTAAATGATAAGAAAACGCTAAGATTTTGGAAAGTGTGGATACACAAAGAGACGTAAGTATCCTTGTCAGTAAGTCACTGAAGGCTAAGATGACGGAAGGCGAGTCGAATGTTACACTTTATGGCAAGAGAATTTGAACACAGAAGGTTCATAGTTCTTTGAAAGTGGAGTCGCAAGTAGATAAGATAGTGAAGAAGGCATTGGTGCACTACCTTTATTGATCACTGCATTGAGTATAGGAGTTGGGATGTCATGTTGTGGCTGTACAGGAGATTGGTTGGGGTGCTATTGGAATACTGCATGCAATTCTGGTCTCCCTGCCACAGAAACTTGAAAGGGTTCAGGAATGGTTTACAAGGATGTTGCCAGGGTTGGAGTGTTTGAGCTACAGGGAGAGACTGAACAGACTCTAGAGCATCAGAGGCTGAGGGGTGACCTTATCAAGGTTTATAAATCACGAGGGGCATGGATAAGGTAAACAGACAAGATCTTTTCCCTGGGGAGGGGGAGTCCAAAACTAGAGGGCATAAGTTTAAGCTGAGTGCAGAAAGATTTAAAAGAGATCTAAAGGGCAACCTTTCCATGCATGTATGGAATGAGCTGCCAGAAGAAGGAGGCTGCTACAATTATAACATTTAAAAGGCATCTGGACGGGTATATAAGTAGAGGGATATGGGCCAAATGCTCGCAAATAGGACTAGATTTATTCAGGATATCTGATCAGCATGGACAAGTTGGACCAAAGGGTCTGTTTCTATGCTGTACATCTCCATGACTTTATGAGTAATGAAGACTTGCTTCAATTATACGGGCTTTGGTGTTGGAGCTGGAGTACTATTGCAGGTTTTGATCTCCTTACCTCAAGAAAAATATTATTTCCACAGAGGGAGTGCAAAGAGGATTGTTCAGACTTGGTCCCAGGATGTCAAGAGAGATTGAGCAAACTGGGCTTCTATTCTCTCAAGTTTCAAAAGATAAGAGGTGATCTAGCTGAAACCTACAAAATTGTTAAAGAGGTAGACAGGTTAGATGCAAATATTTCCTCCGTCGGGGAGTTTAAAACTGCCGCGCACAATTTAAAAAATAAAGGGGAATTCCATTTAGTGCCAAGACGAGTAGAGTTTTCTTTAGATTGTGGATCTTTGAAATTTTCTACCTCAGAGGGCTGTGGATATTCAATCTTGTGGTATGGTTATAGTAGAGATTGTTAAATTTCTGATTACCAGTGGTGTAAAGGGTTATGGAGGTAGCATGGGTAAAAGACAGTGTATTGTTCAATCAATTATGGTATTGGAGCAGACTCATTGGGTTCAATGGCCTTGTGGTGTTACTCTGTTCTTAAATTGTACGTGTTACTTAAAGTTTGAACTGATGAATGGGGTAGGCAGATACTGTGAGTCAATCCTGTTACACATGCAAAGACTAGTGTCATCTCCGAATAGTTCTGAAATATAAAATATACAACAGCTGAAAAGATATGTCTTTAAATTGTAAAAGGTATTGCAAAAATTATGTTTTTTCCTTGTTGTTATTTTCTTGTCTTTTCGGTTTCTTAACATTCTCCTTATGGGATGTGTAATTTGTAAACTATTAAACTGCACTTTTGGAATTCCTCTCTGTTTTATTATTTTGGCTGTTGGTCATGACTCAGTGATAGAATTCTTTGCCTCGTGCCAGATGGTTGTGATTCAATACGCTGTCTGATGACTTGAGCACACAATGTAGGTTCATGCTGCACTGCAGTATTGATCAAGTACTAACACCGTGGGCTGCACCATGGCTCGGTGGTTAATACTGCTGCCTCACAGCACCAGGGTCCCAGGTTTGATACCTGCCTCGGGCTACTGTCTGTGTGGAGTTTGCACATTCTCTCTGTGTCTGTGTGGGTTTTCTCCCGGTGCTCCGGTTTCCTCCCAGAATCCAAAGATGTGCAGGCCAGGTGAATTGGCCATGCTAAATTGCCCATAGTGTTAGGTGCATTAGTCAGGGGTAAATGTAGGGGAATGGGTCTGAGTGGGTTACCCTTTGGAGGGTCAGTGTGAACTTGTTGGGCAGACGGTGGTAAAAACAATGACTGAAGATGCTGGAAACCAGATTCTGGATTAATGGTGCTGGAAGAGCACAGCAGTTCAGGCAGAATCCGAGGAGCAGTAAAATCGACGTTTCGGGCAAAAGCCCCTCATCAGGAAATTGTTGGGCAGACGGGCCTGTTTCCATACTGCAGGGAAGCTAATCACTCTACTATCAGACGCTGGTGTTAGAATCAGGGTAGGGCCCTGTCTGACCTCACACGTGAAGAAAAAAAGATCCCATTGGCACTATTGAAAGAACAGCAAGGGGAGCTGTTTGCAACCCTGGGCCAATATTTATGCTTTAACCAACACAACCGAACTTATCCTTATCTCCTTTTTGTTGTGCCGTCTGTATGTTCGCTATTTGACAACTGTTTTCCCTACATTTAGATAATGACTACTCTCCTAAGTTACTTAATCAGCGATAAAGGGCTTTGAGATGCCTTGCAGTTGAGAAAGGTGCTATATAAATTTGGGGGGGAGGCAATGGCCTAGTGGTATTATTGCTGCACTGCTAATCCAGAGATCAAGGGAGCCTGGGGACCTGGATTCAAATTCGGCAGTGGTAGATGGTGTAATTTGAATTCAATAAGAATCTCGAATGAAGAGACTAATGAAGACCATAAATCCATTGTTGATTGTCAGAAAACACCCATCTGGTTCATGAATGTCCTTTAGGGAAGGAAACTGCCATCCCTTCCTGGTCTGGCCTACATGTGACTCCAGAGTTGAAAAGAGTGGTGCTGGAATGATGAAGTGCTTATTCCCAAAACGTTGACTATCCTGCTCCTTAGATGCTGCCTGACTTGCTGTGCTTTTCCAGTGCCACCCTTTTCGATTCTGACCTCCAGCATCTGCAGTCTTCACTTTCTCCCAATACATGACTCCAGACCCACAGCAATGTGGTTGACGCTTAACTTAGAGATCGGCAATAAATACTGGCCTAACTAGCAACAGCCTCATCCTGTCAATGAATTCAAATAAATACAAAAGTTAATTTATTTTCTTCAAGTGAAAAGAATAACAGGAAAGCTGTGATATTGACAGTGTCTTTGTTTTTCAGTACAGAACCAAACTGTGCTTGATGAGATTCGATTCCCAACAGTATGGAGACATGCCCTTTGGCCCAACAAGTCCACACCAACCTTCTGAAGAGCAACCCACCCAGACCCATCCCCCATTTTTACCCTTAACTAATGCACCTAACACCATGGGCAATTTAGCATGGCCAATTCACCTGACCTGCACATTTTTGGATTGTGGGAGGAAACCAGAGCAAACCCACGCAGACAAGGGGAGAATGTGCAAACTCCACACAGACAGTTGCCCGAGGCTGGAATCAAACCCGGGTCCCTGGCGCTGTGAGGCAGCAGTGCTCACCACTGAGTCACCGTGCTGCCCAAACATGTAGGCCAACGTTAACTACAAGCAAATTAACTACTTTAAAATCTCCTTATCTGCCATCAGTCTCTCAGAAACTTGCCATCAGTTGATGTTTCTGAGGGTTGCTCAGCTGGTCACACATAGGACACTCGAAAATAGCAGGCAGCTCTTCGCTGACTTATAGTGTATTCTGGGCAGCCTGTTCCTTTCAGTATTTCTTGCAAAGGAGCTAACGTGTGCATGCAGTTCATCAGCAAAGTTGAATTTCTTTTGAAAGTAAAGTTTTTCTAGAGCCAGGGAAAGATGTAGAGATAAATAGCACCTGCTCAGAATGTTGGACAGTATATTGAAGGTGAGTGGGTTGAAAGCTGCACTTAAGTCATCAGGTGTCAAGGAACATAAGGCACTTTGAGAAATATGAAAAGCCATTAGTCCCAGCAGAATGGCTCCTTCCCACCATTTTGTTCAAGATTCTTTCTCCAGGAAGACATCTAATCTCTGGTGAAATCTCTTTCCCTAGCAGCTCATTCTATGATTACAAAAGCATTTGGCTGGAATTGTTTGCTGTCATTTCCTATTTGCTAATTTAAGTGTGCATTTTGTTTTATATGCTGCTTATCATCTATTTTATAAGACGACCACAATGAATGGCTAGAAGTGTCTTTCATTCAATATAGGACTGCAGAAGGACCTTACATTTGCATAGTATCTTCCATGACCTCAGTCTAACTCAAAGCACTTGACAATCAACTTATGACATCTTTAGATAGCAGCCCAATTGTGCACAGCAAGATCCCACAAATAGCAATCAGTATTGAACGGAGAACCTGTTCCAGGTGAACCTGACAAAGAAGCAGTGCTGCAAAAGCTTGTGATTTCAAAAAAACTTGTTGGACTATAACCTGGGGGTTGTGCAACTTCTGGCTTTGGCTAAAATAAGTCTCGGTTGCTTTCATTGGCTTTGCAATGTAACATTCAGCAACCCCGGTGCGAGGATTTACTCAAATGGTGCACAAATGAGAGATGGGGTTGGAGTGGTCAGTCTGCAACTTTCACTGTTCTGCTGTGGCACCTCACAGCACACTCCATTGTGTAGTGTCATGGAGAGTCTTGTTCAGTGAATCGTAAACTCAGACAGACCATGGCACAGCAATAAAGAAAGGAGAACTGGGTTTTTCAAAAGGAGTGACATGTTGAAGAAAGTTTGAAGATGCCATCCTGTAAATCTCCTGTCAGCCAGCTCTGTCCATCCACCTGACCACTAGCTTGTCTATAAATGTGTTATCTTAAAGTTGAAAGAAAGGAGATTCAGTCAAAGCACTTAAAAAAAATCTTAAATACTTAATAACGAATAATTCAGGTTCCATGGAATTTTGAGCAATTTATTTAATAATTGCTTCTGGCAACTTCTGCGACAAAACTATTTTGGATTCAGAAATGTAATTTTGCATCTGACTTTGAAAATTTCACTGTATTGTTCACATTTTAGCTCAAATTAACCTGTGGCTGAGATTTAGAAATTTGAAGGAACAATGAATTCAAATGCACAGGAGCATATGGTGAAGATTGAGCTGGAATTAAATACAAATGATGTTTACTTTTAACTACCAATGGTGTTAAAGCATTTCATAGAATCCCTACTGTGTGGAACCAGGCCAGTCAGGTCAACAAGTCCACACTAGCCGTCTGAAGAGTGTCCAGCCCAAATCCACACCACTCACCCTATCCCATGGTTAATCCACCTAGCCTGCACATCCCTGGATACTATGGAAAATCTAGCATGGCCAATCCATCTAAGTTACACGTCTTCAGACTGTGGAGGAAACTGGAGCACCTGGAAGAAACCCACGCAGACCCAGAGTGATTGTATAAACTCCACACTGACAGTCACTTGAGGGTGGAATTGAACCCAGTTCCTTGGCGCTGTGAGGCAACAGTGCTAACCACTGAGCCACCATGCTGCCCTATCTCGTCCTTTTCTTCACCGTTAATAATATGGAATCACTTGGACAACTTTTGGTCAACCTCAACTCTATCATTTATATCTTACTCAAGCTGCTTCATGGTTTGTCCATCTAAATCATAGTTTACAGAGAAAAACAAACACAAAACAAGAGATTGTTGGTAAAAAGTAGAGAGACAATATTGTGAAGTGTTTTGATTCTCCATATTACCCTGAAACACATTTGAATAAATAAACACAATGCAGGAAAAGTTGAATGGGAATTGACAGTGAATCATTTGTTTAAGGTGTTCCTATCATTGCTTTGTGTAAGGTACGGTATCACTGAATGTGTTGAAGGATGTTAATTGTCTTCTTATTCCAAAGGTGTACAAAGCACTGCTGTTTTCATGGCGACGCTGTTTAGTTTATACTCAATGCACATTTCAACAATGAAAGAAGTTCGAACCAGGATTTTTATTTCAAACAACTTTCAAAATAGATAGAATTCTAAACTGCCTTGATCTGTGTCTGTCAGACATGACAAATTCTGGACCCATTGAGGTCTACAGAATGGAAACAGGCCCTTCAGCCCAACTTGCCATGCTGCCCAGTTTTCACAATTTAAACTCGTCCCATTTACCCGCGGTTTGGTCTTTTTCCCTCCATACCTATCCCATCCATGTACCTGTCTAAATGCTTCTTAGATGATGAAGCAGCACTCACCACCACCTGTATCTCTGGCAGCCTGTTCCAGACATTGGCCATTCCCTCTATGTAAAAACGATTGGCCCTCTGGACTTTTTTGTATCTCTCCCATCTCACCTTAAACTGTGCCCTTTAGTTTCAGACTCCCCTACCATGGGAGCTGAAAATGTGTTGCTGGAAAAGCGCAGCAGGTCAGGCAGCATCCTTCTTCAGGCTGATGTCCGAAACATCGATTCTCCTGCTCCTTGGATGCTGCCTGACCTGCTGCGCTTTTCCACCAACACATTTTCAGCTCTGATCTCCAGCATCTGCAGTCCTCACTTTCTCCTCCCCTACCATGGGAGTCAGCTGTCTACCTTAGCTATGCCTCACATGATTTTATATGCCTCTGTAAGGTCACGCCTCAGTCTCCTATGTTCCAAGGAAAAAGGTCCCAGCCTATCTAACCTCTCCTTATAAGTGAAACTGACAAATATAGTGGATAGAGTCAGAGAGTCATAGAGACATACAGCACGGAAACAGACCCTTCGGTCCAACTCATCCATGCCGACAAGATATCCCAACCTAATCTAGTCCCATCTGCCAACACCCAGCCCATATCCCTCCAACTCCCTTCCTATTCATATAACCATTAAGATGCCTTTTAAATGTTGTAATTGTACCAGCCTCCACCACATCCTCTGGCATACACGTTCCACCCTGTGTGTGAAAAAGTTGCCCCTTAGGTCTCTTTTATATCTTTCCCCTCTCACCCTAAACCTATGCCCTCTAGTTCTGGACCCCTCCGCCACCCCAGGGAAAGGACTTTGTCTATTTATCCTATCCATGCCCCTCATGATTTTATAAACTCTATAAAGACACCTCTCAGCTTCCGACAATCCAGGGAAAACAGTTCCAGCCTGTTCAACCTCTCCCTATAGCTCAAACCCTCCAACATTGGCACAATCCTCGTAAATCTTTTCTGAAACCTTTCAAGTTTCACAACATCTTTCTGATAGAAAGGAGACCAGAACTGCACTTTGAAGTCTAGCTATTTGTCTGAGCTATATGCTCAAAGCAAGAAATTGAACCACCAGAAGTTTAACACTCGAAATGTGGACATGGAGATGAGTTAGCAATAATCTGCCCATATTTCCAATGCATGCTTTTGGAGGACAGTTTAAAGACAGAAATTTGCACTTAAGTAGCTTTGAAAGAATTTAGTCACAAAGTTTTGATCATTAATACTGGTGTTGACCCTTCGAAACCAGATATTCAGCCTCATCGTATAGAGAGAACTGGGTGTAAGCTTTTCTTGATTATGCAATTATGCAATTAGAGAAAATGCTTTGTGCTTCCACATTATTCTCCCATCCTTTATTTGAAGAATTACCTGCCCTGAAGCCAAGGCAGAATATTGCTGCAGACACTGAAATAAAAGTGACATTTGCTTCTCAGTGAGGAAATTCTGCAAAGAGTTACGAGATGGCTTCCTATCTAATCACAACTTAAAATGTGGGTAATCAAAGCATCAAATTTCAGATGTCTCACTTCCTGATGGACTGAACTGAACTGTACACAATGTATGAGGGGAATTTCTACTAATTAGATCTGGTCGTGGTACAATCTTAAAAATTCTTTCATAGTTACGTAGTCCTTGGCAAGACCACCCATTTGTTCCCCATCCTGAAATACACTTGAACTGAATGGCTTCCTGGGCCATTTCAGAGTGTAATCATGAATCAACTGCGTTGTTGTAAATCTGACGTTATGCGTAACCTATACCCGGTAAGTATGACAAATTTCCTTCCCAAAAGTACTTTGGTGAACCAGATGAGTTTTTAATGACAATTGGTCCGCAATCATCATTAGACATGCCTTTAATTCCAGGTTGCATCGACTGAATTCAAATTTCACCACCTTCCATAGTGGGATTTGAAGATGTATTAACTAGTGACAACACCACTGCATGACCACCTTCCCTTCTATGACCAAGTTAGAATAGTGCACATTCAATCCCTGCACAAGCCTGCAATCCAAACTGATGGTTCAATGCCATACCCCAGGAATACTGCATTGTGAAAGGTACTGTCTTTCAGATGAGGTGTTAAAGCAAGTCCTGTCTTTCCATTTTAGCTGTATATACAGGATTCTATGACATTAGTTTGACATAGAACAGGGACAATTTCCCCGGTGCCCTGTCTGTTATTGATCCATCAATCACTATCGATAATGTCGATGTTCTGCTTATATATTCTATTGCTGTTCGGTTGGCTGTTGGTTTTCTGCATTTGACACTTCAATAGACTTTCAATTGGCTGAAATGTGTATGGTGATATCCCGGAATTGTGAGAGGTCTTTCATAAATGCTATTCTTCTCTACTCTCTCTACCGCACACAGCACATAGCTGAATAGGTTAATCTAAATCATTCCATCATCCCTCAAAAAATGTTTGCAGTGAACTGTGTACTGCGGAAGCCCAGAGTTGCTTACTAGGAAATGAGAAAGCTCAGAGCTACAGTTGACTGAAACAGAACAGCAACTGTTATTTCCTCTAACTTCAAGAAACAATGACACATTTCAGGACACACAAAATAAACTGTTAATTATTACCAGCACAAGATGCCACGCATGGAATTTACTTTGCCGTACTTGGCTTGCTTCCATGTTATCATTGTGTTTGATTCATGTCATCTGCTAGATAAGATAAATATTTATCATGCATTTGTGCTTCTCGAGTGCTTGAGCAGAGCTTCCTGAGTGCACCTGGTAATCGTGGGGCAAAATCTTACGTTTCACTTGCTAGGGTTGAATTGCATCGAGTTTTTTTTAAAGAAGTTTTTTTTCACTGCAAGGCCTAACAGAGTGCCTGGCTGGATCTTACCAAACTCTCCTCAATAGCTGTCTCCCTTCTCCCCCGCAACTCTGTTTGATTGCAGCCCCATCTGACCCTGAACAACTTGCTGCTGCCGCAATATGCCAGAACTCATTGGTATTTCCTCAGCTTTGAAAGTCTGTTTGGCAGTCAGACGAGTCCTGCCAGTTTGCAACAGCCCTGCACAGTTCCTCACCTTTTCCCTGGACATGACAGAGAGGGGACAAATAATGCCTGAAGGAACCTGAAGGCTGGGTGAGGGTGGATATTGTCCCTCTCTCCCAGCAGTCGTGGCATCAGCATGAGACATGCAATCCAGTCTGAGGCTGGCCCTTGGGTCAGTGTAGTCTCAGCCACCTGCAGGGCTGTCCAGCTGTACAGGAAGAAGGTCACTGACCTCCTCCACCACCTCCTCTCTGCACCCACCTCCCACCAAGGCTCATGCTCTATCACTCTCATTATTACCTGTAACATCTTCCCTCACCCACTCTCACCCATCCCAAAACCCCCTGCAGTGCTGCCTATTCACTTAACTGGACAAACCTCCCTACCTGCACCAGTTGTGTCCCACACGTCCATTCTCTCTCTCTCTCTCTCTCTCAGTCTAGCAGGAAAATAGGGCAGAAAGAGTCAAGATGGGTGGTGGGCTTACCTTATGTAGGGAGCATCCTGACTTTGCCCCAAATGGCTGGATGACTGTGTCCAAGCCCTTGGACTGGGGTCAGAGAGTACCCTTGATTATTCTTCTGGGAGCCCGTGAGCAAAGACTATCCCTGTCCCTGACTTGATGGGGTCTAGTTACATCCATGACAATCTGACTGGCTTTTTGTCTGCACTACATGTTACATTCAGACTGAAGTGAGATGAGTATCTCAAAAAAGCGTGGAAAGACAGGGATGCTAAGAGCATCCAGGTAAGTTCAGAGTGAGTGAGAGCTATGAGAATAATTGAAAAAAAGCCTGGAGGTGTAGCCTGGAGAAAGTGAGGATTGCAGATGTGGAGCTCAGAGTCAAAACTGTGCCCACACCTAACCCCCTCACCTCCATTCTCTGCAGAATCTTATTCCCAACCAGCAGAGACTTTCCTTCACAACCAAACACCTTATTGAATGTGCCTGTTGCTCTCGATATGGTCTCCTCTACACTGGGGAGACAGGACGCTAACTCGCGGAATGTTTCAGGGAACATCTCTGGGATGCAGATACTAAACAACCTCACTGCCCTGTGGCCAACCACTTTAGCTCCCCCTCCCACTCCACCAAGGGCATGCAAGTCCTGGGCCTCCTCCAACACCATATCAAAGCCACCAGACTACTGGAGGAAGAACACATCATCTCCTGCCTTTGGACCCTTTGATCATGCGACATCAATGTCGACTTCACTCGTTTTCAAATCTCCCCTCCCCTCACCTCATTCCAGATCCAACTCTCCAACTCAGCACCATCCTCTTGACCCGCCTTACTTGTCCATTTTCCTTTCCATCTATCCACTCCACTCTCTCCTCTGACCTATCACCATTATGCTCCACCTCTATCTACCTATCGCCTTCCCAGCTACCTTACTCCAGCCCCATCCCTCATCTATCTCTCAGCCCCATTCTCCCCACCATCATCCCCCCCCCACCCCCCCACCCCACCACCAACCTTCCTGATGAAGACTTATGCCCAAAACGTCGATTCTCTTGTTCCTCAGATGCTGCCTGACCTGCTGTGCTTTTCCAGCACAACACTTTTCGAGTCTGTCCATAGCACCCAATGTCCTTGCCACTGCATTGCTGTTATAGTTACCAGTGCAGCACTGAAGCACAGAAACATCATGTAAGTAAATCAGAGATGTGTCATGAGGGTTCCTGGAGGCTGACATGTTATAAACCAGTGGCCATGGACTGGTGCCCATGGACCATGCCCTGAGATGTTGGTGCCCAGTGTCCAACATTGGGAGGACCTTTGGAGCAAGTTGTAGAGTCCTGCAGCACAGAGACAGACCCTGTGGCCAAAACTGGTCCGTGCTGACCCAAACATCCATCCACTCTAACCTCATTTCCCTGCACTTGGCCCACATCCTTCAAAACCTTTCCTATTCATGTATTTGTCCAAATGCCTTTTAAATGTTGTATGTGTACCAGCCTCAAACACTTTCACTGGCAGCTTATTCCATACACGTACCACCCTCTGCATAAAGAGTTGCCCCTCAGGTTCCTATTTATTCTTTCCACTCTAAACTTAAGCTTATGCACTCTAGTTCTTGATCCCCAACCCTGGGAAAAGACAGAGTGTTCAAGCTATCCATGCCTCTCATGATCTTTTATACTTCTATAACATCCCCCCTTAGTCTCCTACACTCTAATGAAAACTGTCCTAGTTTGTCCAATCTCTCTCTGTAACTCAGATGCTTGAGTCCTGGTAATGTCCTTGTCAGTGGTGAGTTGAATTGCCAGGTACCGGTTCTGATTTTCAACATCCAGCTTGTTTGGCAAGATGATTGTTACTCTCCCCACGTCTGTGTGGGTTTCCTCGGGGTGCTCCGGTTTCCTCCCACAGTCCAAAAATGTGCAGGTTAGGCGAATTGGCCATGCTAAATTGCCCGTAGTATTAGTTGAAGGGGTAAATGTAGGGGAATGGGTCTGGGTGGGTTGCTCTTCGGAGAGTCGGTGTGAACTTGTTGGGCCGAAGGGCCTGTTTCCACTAATCTAATCTAATCAATGAGAAGCTGAGTACTGAAGAGAGCATGGAATGCGTTGCCAGCAGCAGTTGTGGAGGCAGGGTCATTGGGGACATTTAAGAGACTCCTGGACATTCATATGGTCACAGAAAATTGAGGGTGCATACATGAGGATCAGTGGTCAGCATAACATCGTGGGCTGATGGGCATGTTCTGTGCTGTACTGTTCTATGTTCTATGTTCTATGAGATGAGTTTGGTCATTAACAAGGAGTTTCAGAGGCCATAACCACCTTAAATGACAGCTTGCTGCTACTAGTGAAAGATTTGCCATGCTGCTTACCAAAAATATAAAAGATACAATGATATGGAGATTTGCTATTCCCGAGCTTGCACATGATTCTGATAGAAGTCACCCATGGCCCATGTCACTCAAAGCCGTGTAAGATTCCACCCATTGTCATTTGATGGTGGTATCAGGCAACAGGGCTGACTCTTCAATCATCTTCCTATCAAATGATTTTATCTCAATGTCAAGCTTAGAGGAACAGCATAATAAAATATGCTTTCCTGGACACACACCTCATCTAGTATCACTGCTATAATTGAACAAACATCCATGAACAACCTCCCCAGAATACTCCATTCTCTCATCAATATGGTTTCGAACATAGAACAGAGAAGTGCAAACACAGGAACAGACCCTTTGACCCATGATGTTGTGCTGAACATGACGCCAAATTAAACTAATCCCTTCTACCTGCCCATGGTCCACTTCCCTCCATTCCTTGCGTATTCATGTGCTTATCTAAAAGTCCATTAAACAGTTCTCAGTATGCATTGGTCAGTTGTGACATGCTGCGATATTCACGTGTAAGCTTTATCTTACACAAGGCCTAGAAGGTCATGTTGATTATTATTCATTCTTGAGATGTGGGCATCGCTCATTGGGCCAACATTTATTGCCCATCACTAACTGCCCTTGAGGTGATGTGCCGCCTTCTTGAATTACTTACATCTGCTGGTGTAGGTACAAGTTTGGCATTTATTTCTGGATTGGATTTGTGCAGCAAAATGACTTGCTCAGCCATTTCAGAGAGCAGTTAAGAGTCAGCCACATTGCCAGGAATTCGGAGTCACATATAAGTAAGACTGAATAAGGACTATAGCGTCCCTTCTCAGCACAGTGCCTCATTGTGCCAGGGACCCAGGTTCAATTCCCGCCTTGGTTGACTGCCTGTGTGGAGCTTGCATATTCTCCCCGTGTCTGTGTGAGTTTGCTCTGGTTTCCTCCCACAGTCCAAAGATGTACATGTTGGGTGAATTGGCCGTGCTAAATTGCCTGGGGTGTGAAGATTAGGTGTGGTAGTCTTTGGAAGTGTAGAGTAATAGGGTGGGGGAATCGGTTACTCTTCAGAGGGTCAGTGTGAACTTGTTGGGCAAAATGGCATGTTTCCACACTGTATGGATTCTATAGTTCTCATTTAAAGGACATGAATGGACAATTTGATAGCTTCGCAAGAATGGATGGGATTAGATTTAACTCTAGACTTATCAACTGATTGTGTTTGTGGTCTTCCAACTAACTGGGATTTGCATGCAGGTTTCTAGAGCAATTGTTTGAGCATCCTGAGCACTAGCTCGGTAACACTGCCTTTATACCCAAAACAATAATTTGCATTTAAAGATAAAAATGGGCTCGCAAGAGAGTTAACAGATTAAATTTGATACATTATCACATAAACAGAGGGCAGGTGACTTAAAGCTTGATAAAAGGTATAGGGTATCAGGAGTTAGATAGAGAGAGGTTTAGGGATGGAATTCCTGAACTTTGAACATAAGAATTGAAATCATGGCCACCAATGTCAATGTGATCAAATCAGGAATGTGCAGAGCCTAGAACTGGAAGAGCATAAATGTCTCAAAAGGTTGATAGCTGGTAAAGACTGCAGAGCTGGGGAGGAGCAAAGTCCTGGGGGGATTTGAAAGCATGAATTTTGACATTGCGGTTTTGCAGGAACCAGGAGATAGTCCGGATCAGTCAGCACAGCAGGGATAGCTGAACAGGATGTCATGGTAGTGAGAGATCAGACAGCCAAGCAGTGTGAACATGACAACTTCGGTAAGGTGCGAGTGGGCTGCTGGTGTGAGGTGAACTGCACTTCAGCAAAAATCTACATCCCGAAGAACCCGTGGAATGAAAGGCTTGAAGAGTTGGATGGGGAAGGGAGTTTTGTCAGATAAATGGGCGGCGGAAAATCCCGAGCAGTTGATATGCAACGTGGCACCTAATAGCCATCAGTAAACTCAGCAAATGATATGACTTAGATGTTTGCTGAATATACTGTCAACTATAAAGTGAACGACCTCTTCCTTTGTAAGTTATGTAGATCTAAAATCTCTATTTGCTTGAGATAAGGATTGACTAGGAAGCTTCAATATATTCCATACTAATGTAGCATTGGTACCTTTTCTTCCTTTTTTATTCAGTAATGGGAAGTAAGTATCTCTCAAAGGACCAGCATTGATTGTCTGTCCTAATTGTCCTTTAATCTAAATGGTTTGTGAGGGCCATTAAGGATGTAGTAGTACAAGAGCCGGTACAGAGGATTTTTGACAGGATGTTCCCTAGGATGGAGATGTTGAGCTGTAAGGAGAGACTAGCTCGGCTTGGATTGTTTTCTTTAGAGCAGAGAAGATTAAAGGGGAAAATGCTTGAGGTGTATAAGATGATGAGGGATATGGACAGGGTGAACAGAGAGCTGTTGTTCCCCTTGGATATGGGACAAGTGCAGGAAATCAGGTTTAGTGCATTTTTAGTGGTAGTTATGTTCCTGCAGGTTTGACAGGCAAAAGGGCCTTTTCTGCACTGCATGAATCTATGAATCGTAGAACCTCAATAGGGTGGAAGCAGTCCAATCAGCCCAACAAGCCCATACCAATGCTCTGAAGAGTAACCCACTCAGATCCATTCCCCTACCACTCTACATTTACCAGTAGAAAATGAGGACTGCAGATGCTGGAGGTCAGAGTCGAGAGTGTGGTGCTGGAAAAGCACAAGAGGTCAGGCAGCATCCGAGGAGCAGGACAATCGATGTTTCGGGCATAAGACTTTGGCTTGAAGGGCTTATACCTGAAATGGCGATTCTCCTGCTTCTTAGGTGCTGCCTGACCTGCTCTGCTTTTCCAGCGTCACACTCTCCACTCTACATTTACCCCTGACTAATGCATCTAACCTACACATCTCTGAACTCTATGGGCAATATAGTTTAGCTATTTCACCTAACCTGCACAGTGTTGATCTACTAAGAGAATTCACATTGCTGTGGGTCTGGAGTCACACATAGATCAGACCAAGTAAGGATGACAAATTTCCCTTCCAAAAGGAAATTACTGAATTGGATATTTTTTTAACAAAAGCAAGTTGTCACCATTACATTTTAACTTTATATTTTTATTGAATTCAAATTTGTATGTCACCAATGACTCTTACAAGGTTTTATTGTTACACCATAGAAAACATCCTGTCCAGATGCATCACTGCTTTGTCATAGAGTCATAGAGATGTACAGCATGGAAACAGACCCTTCGGTCCAACCTGTCCATGCCGACCAGATATCCCAACCCAATCTAATCCCACCTGCCAGCATCCGGCCCATATCCCTCCAAACCCTTCCTATTCATATACCCATCCAAATGCCTCTTAAATGTTGCAATTGTGCCACATCCTCTGGCAGCTCATTCCATACATGTACCACCCTCTGAATGAAAATGTTGCCCCTTAAGCCTCTTTTATATCTTTCCCCTCTCACCCTAAACCTATGCCCTCTAGTTCTGGACTCCTCGACGCCAGGGAAAGGATTTTGTCTATTTATCCTTTCCATGCCCCTCATAATTTTGTAAACCTCTATAATGTCTCCCCGCAGCCTCCGACGATCCAGGGAAAATAACTGCTCTGCCCAAGACCACATGATAACTAAGAGAATTGTAAATGCAGCCCAGTCCATCACACAAACTAGCCGTCCATCCATTGACTCCGTCTACACTTACTGCTGCCTCGGGAATGCAGCAACATAGTCAAAGACCTCTCCCACCCCAGTTATACTCTCTTCCCACCTCTTCCATTGGGCAGCAGATACAAAAGTTTGAAAACACCTATTAATAGTTTAAGAACAGCTTCTTCCCCACTGTTTACAGATTAATGAACAGACCGCTCATATATTAGAGTTGGACGTTCTCTGCACCTTCTCTGTAGCCGTAACACTATGTTTTGCATTCTCTTCTATTACATTGATGTACTTATGTAAGGTATGATTTGCCTGTTTGGCATGCAAAACAATACTTCTCACTGTACCTTGGTATATGTGACAATAACAAATCAAATCACACCATCTGGCATGGTGGAATTTGAAACTACGCCCCAGGGCCATAATCTAGAGATTCTGGATTACTTATCCAAGGACAATACCACCACGCCACTGAATATGGTCATAGCTTTATTCTGAAATGGAGTTGCCACCTTCTTAAAAGGAACTCTCCACCTTTCGTCACCAGGTTCATAGAATCCCTGGAAACAGGCCCTTTGGCCTAACAAGTCCACACTGACCTTCTGAAGAGTAACCCACCCAGATCCATTCTCCTGCATTTACCCCTGACTAATGCACCCCCCCCCCCCGGACCACTCTGGACAATTTCACCTAACCTGCATATTTTTGGACTGTGGGAGGGAACCGGAGCAAACTCATGGAGAATGTGCAAACTCCACACAGACAGTCGCCCAAGGCTGGAATTGAACCCAAGTCCCTAGTGTTGTGAAGCAGCAGTGCTAACCACTGAGCCACCCACTAGGTTCTGGATATTCACTGCTTGAACCCTAGCTTGGTAGAGCAAAACAATGACTAACAATGCTGAGTTTGTGAAAATGCACTCTATGTACATTTGACCCATCACTAAGTGGCAGCTCTGAGATAATCAATTCAGCAACAGTATCTCACAGGAACAAACCAATCGCTTACCACCTCATGGTACTGTGTTACCAACATGTCGATGTCAATGTACATTCACAGAGTTTTGACGACTACACAAACTCATTAATGACTTGGATGAGGGGATTGAAGGATGGGTCAGCAAGTTTGCAGATGACACAAAGGTTGGAGGTGTTGTTGACAGTATAGAGGGCTGTTGTAGGCTGCAGCGGGACATTGACAGGATGCAGAAATGGGCTGAGAGGTGGCAGATGGAGTTCAACCTGGATAAATGTGAGGTGATGCATTTTGGAAGGTCGAATTTGAAAGCTGAGTACAGGATTAAGGACAGGATTCTTGGCAGTGTGGAGGAACAGAGGGATCTTTGTGTGCAGGTACATAGATTCCTTAAAATGGCCACCCAAGTGGACAGGGTTGTTAAGAAAGCGTATCGTGTTTTGGCTTTCACTAACAGGGGGATTGAGTTTAAGAGTCGTGAGATCTTGTTGCAGCTCTATAAAACTTTGCTTAGACCGCACTTGGAATACTGCGGCCAGTTCTGGTCGCCCTATTATAGGAAAGATGTGGATGCTTTGGAGAGGGTTCGGAGGAGGTTTACCAGGATGCTGCCTGGACTGGAGGGCTTACCTTATGAAGAGACGTTGACTGAGCTCAGACTTTTTTCATTGGAGAAAAGGAGGAGGAGAGGGGACCTAATTGAGGTGTACAAGATAATGAGAGGCATAGATAGAGTCGATAGCCAGAGACTATTTCCCAGGGCAGAAATGGCTAACAGGAGGGGTCATAGTTTTAAGCTGGTTGGAGGAAAGTATAGATGGGATGTCAGAGGTGGGTTCTTTACACAGAGAGTTGAGAGAGCATGGAATGCATTGCCAGCAGCAGTTGTGGAAGCAAAGTGATTGGGGACATTTAAGAGACTACTGGACATGCATATGGTCACAGAAATTTGAGGGTGCATACATGAGGATCAATGGTCGGCACAACATCGTGGGCTGAAGGGCCTGTTCTGTGTTCTATGTTCATTTTATTTTAGTTTTATCAGAATACGTAACAGTTGCTAAATATTTAGTTTCCATCTACTTGAGTAAAAATTCAGTGATGAATATCCATACACCAAAAGTTAAATCATATCATGTCAAGTCTTGTCCCATGGGATTATAAGCTTCTGGGGTGGCACAGTGGTTCAGTGGTTAGCACTGCTACCTCACAGCACCAGGGACCTGGGCTTTAATGCTCACCCTTGGGTGACTGTCTATGTGGTGTTTGTACATTCTCCCCGTGTCTGCATGGGTTTCCTCTGGGTGCTCTGGTTTCCTCCCACAGTCCAAAGATGTGCAGGTGGGGGTGGATTAGTCATGAGAAATGCAGAGATAAGATAGGGAGTATGGATCTGGGTGTGATGCTCTTTGGAGAGTCAGTGTGGACTCGATGGGCTGAGTGGCCTGCTTCCTCACTGTAAGGATTCTGTGATTCTGGGCCTGGAGGCAGGAATTGAATTTGATTAATTGAGATCAAAGGAGAGTTCTGAGTGGGAATGCCCGAACTCCACCTTTTCATCCTGATGTGCATTGAGGTGCCTAGGTAAACCTTTAATGGCCACTGTAAGACCAATCCTACAATTACTTCAGCTTGAAGAGGGAGGAGAAAGGGGTGGCCTACCAACTGTTTCACCAGGCTGTGTGTTTATGGGGTCGGTAGGATGCCTGAATGGAAGTAAGTTTGCTTGCTGAACTGGAAGGTTCATTTTCAGATGTTTCATCACCATACTAGGTAACATCATCAGTGAGCTCCCGGTGAAGTACTGGTGGTAGTAACCCACTTTCTGTTTATGTGTTGAGGTTTCCTTGAGTTGGTGGTGTCATTTCCTGTGGTGAGGTCATTTCCTGTTCTTTGTCTCAGAGGATCCTGTCATCTTCACCAACTTGTGGGCAACTTAAGGACTGGACTGAGCTGGACTGCTGAGAGCTGTCTCCCTGCTCTCATCTCAGATCCATCCACAACCACCTCAGTCTCTCCACACTGCAGAGCCCAGAAATTGCCTTAAACAGCATTGACCTTGCATGTGGGTGGTCTTCTGTCTCCAGGGTCTGGGTCTGTTTTCCAGGCAACAGCCTGCCTTGGGGGTCCTAAATATCAGGCAGGTTTTATCACTTTTGTAGGCCATGGGTTTCCCACTCTCTCATGATGGGAAAATCAGAATGCTAGAGTTAGTGGAATGTCAAAGAGAAGACAACCTTGACACAATAGATAGACGGTCACCAAATCAAAAGTGAAATGGGAATGGTGGACAATTAGCTACTTAATCACTAAGGAATTGTAAAGTGTCAGACTGCCAGGGAAATCATGGGCAAATAGTTACCAGACTCCCACATAATGGATGTATAGCCAGAAAAAGAGGTCACCACATTCTATTAGACTCCTGCAGAAATCAGTCTTCACAGAAGTACAATTACTAAATTGCCCGAAAGAGTGGATGCCACAGACAAATAGGCCAAAGGGAATTTGCTTCTGGATTACTGAGGAATTCAGGATAATAGATGATGAGAGAATCTGTACGTAATGACTAGATAACAGCTAAGCTGTCTGGTCATATTGGTCAGATATTTGCTGGGCTTCCAGGAATGTATACTAAGGAAATTAGCTGATATTTACTGTCCATCAGACATAATCCCATTTTGTTGCCAATATTGACCCTGGGCACTTACTGTCCTCTTTCTCATGCGAACCAATTAGATCCATCTTATACTTGTATTAAATGAAGGTTCCTTCTGCCTGGATTAGTAGCTCATTGAGAAGTTGAAAACTGCACAGGAATATTTGCAAGAAGGAGAAGGATTTTGGCCAAAGTTTGAGACAAATGTTCTCTTTCAGTGAACTTTAAAACCCTGTTAACAAATCATTCATCACACACATCGACAACATTTCAAAGTAAACTGTTGCATTGCGAGAATAAGGTGCAATATTTTACTCTGCTAACTTCAAATAACATATTACGGAGTATTTTAAGCACAGATATACTAAGCTGACCAATTCCGTGCCTTTACATAGGCTTAAAGAACCTCCTCCTCGATCCATTTTTATCTAACCCTATCACTTTCATTCTTCTCTCACGTATATATGTATTTGATTCCCCTTAAATGTATATGGTGATAAAGCTGTTCCACTATAAACACAGCAATTGCTGGAAAAGCTCAGCAAGTCTGGCAGCAACTGTGGAGAGAAATCAGTTAACGTTTCGGGTTGAGTGACCCTTATCAGAACTTCTGCTGAGGAAGGGTCACTCGAGCCGAAATGTTAACTCTGATTTCTCTCCACAGCTGCCACCAGACCTGCTGTGCTTTTCTAACAATTTCTAGTCTTGTTTTCTGATCGACAGCATCTGCAGTTGTTTCGGTTTTTTAAAAATTTAGTATTGCTCAACGACTCCTTGAGTTGGTAAGTTACACATTCTGGCTAAAGGAGTTACTCCCTGTTTCACTGTGGGATTGTTAGCGAGTATCGAATACTCATGAATTTCATCCAGTTTCAACAGCAATAGGGCAGGAGTTAGTGAAGGTGACGCAGGTTTGGGTTATTGATGGGAGAGTGGGGTGGGCTGGGGGAATATCCATGACCACCCTCACAGGAACGCCTGAATCAACCAGGCGCTGAAGTGGGCAGTGTCAGGTCTCCAACCGAATATAAACATACAAACAAGTAGGCCACTCAGCCCTTCAAGCCCACTTTGCCATCCATTAAGACCATGGCTGATCTGATTTGGACCTCAGCTCTGCAGTCCCGCATACCCTTGATAGTTTTTGGTCATCAAGAATCCGTTTAACTCTGCCTGAAAACTGCCTTTTGAGGAAAGGAATTCCAAAGACTCGCAGCGCTCTGAAATTTAAGGTCTTTCCTTACCTCTGTCTAAAATGGGCGACCTCTTATTTTTAAACTACGACAAAAACACAGCAGACGTTTTGAGGCTCAAGTAAGGTAGTATAGGCAGCTGTCAGCAAATCAGAATCAGAAGGGATCAGCACCAAAAAGACTGTGTCCAATTGCATCCCTGGAGGCAGGGTGGGCTGTGGGTTGTGGGAAAAGGTTCACTGGCAAGGGATGGATAGAAGCTTGGCTTTCACATTATTGGGCCACAGAGAAAATCCCTTTAGCCCATCAAGTCTGCCTAACAACCAACTAACTGTTCTAATCCCATTTTCCAGTTATATGCCAGGCATAGTGGCTCTGTGGTTCGCACTGTGGCCTCACAGCACTAGAGACCCAGGTTCGATTCCAGCCTCGGGCAATTGTCTATGTGGAGTTTGCACATTCTTCCTGTGTCTGTGTGGGTTTCCTCTGGGTGCTCCAGTTTCATCCTAAAGTTCAAAGATGTGCAGGTCAGGTGAATTGGCCTTGATAAATTACCCATAGTGTTAGGTACATTAGTCAGGGGAAACAAGTCTGGGTGGGTTACTCTTCGGAGGGTCGAGGTTGACTTGTTGGGCCGAAGGGACTGTTTCTACACTGTAGGTAATCACAAGTGCACATCCAGACACTTAGCCACCTCACAAGTTATTGTGAGAAATTAAACCTCATGCTATAGTGGGTAGCATAAAGAATGTTGCTATTGGAAGATTTGGCTTGTTAATCTGATAAAGGGCTTATGCCCGAAACGTCGATTCTCCTGCTCCTCAGATGTTGCCTGACCTGCTGTCCTTTTCCAGCACCACACTCGCGACTCTAAATGAAGCTGCACTAAAGTCAATAACTGTTCATGTGTGAATAAAAAGTGACTTGGTGACAAACACCAGCCTCTGTAGCATTATTTCAGGGAGGTTATGCTTCAAACGTACAGAGCATTGGTGAGACTCTGTCTGGAGTACTGTGCACCATATTATTGAAGGAAGGGCGTAAATGTATTAGAAGAAGCTCAGAAAGTGTCGACCAGATTAATACCTAGAATAACAGTGAGCTATTAGGAAAATAGATGGCCTGCATTGCAAAAGGATTTGAGTTCACAAGTAGGGTGCTCCAGCCCGAAACGTCAATTTTCCTGCTCCTCGGCTGCTCCCTGGCCTGCTATGCTTTTCCAGCACCACACTCTCAACTTCACAAGTAGGGATGTCTTACAACAGTTATACAGGGCCATGGTGATA
This sequence comes from Chiloscyllium punctatum, assembly GCF_047496795.1. NCBI lineage: Eukaryota > Metazoa > Chordata > Chondrichthyes > Orectolobiformes > Hemiscylliidae > Chiloscyllium > Chiloscyllium punctatum. The sequence goes on from NC_092744.1 coordinate 17,007,364, forward strand.
CCACTCTTGAAGAATTGCTCTCCCTACCTAAGAATGGATATACTTTCTGAGGGAGTGTAGTGGGGGCTCAAATGGCTGATAGCAGGGATGGCACGACTGTTTTATGAGGAGAGATGGGTCAACTGGCCTTGTTCATTTGACTTAAGAAGGATGAGAGGAGACCTGACTGAAACATATATAATTCTAACAGGGCTGGAAAGGGTTGCAGCGAGAAACAATGTTTACCTTGTGTTGTCAGCCTCAGTTAGAATATTGCATTCAACTCTGGGTCAGTGTTAGGATTAGGATTAGAGTCAGGGTTAGAATTAAGGTGAACAAAAGGTTTAGGATCAGGATTAATACCAGGGTTAATATTAAGGTTAGGATCAGGGTTAGAGTTAGGGTTAATCAGGGTTAGGATCAGGATTAATATCAGGGTCAAGGTGAGGGTTAGGGTCAGGGTTAGAGTCAGGATTAAGGCCAGGGTCAAGGTTAGGGTCAGGGTTAGAGTCAGGATTAAGGCCAGGATCAGGATAAGGATTAATGTCAGGATCAAGGTTAAGGTTAAGGTTACGCTTCGGGTTAGGGTCAGGGTATTGGTGAAAGTCAGGGTCAAGTTTAGGGTCAGGTTCAGTGTTAGGGTTGGGTTAGGGGTCAGGATCAGGGTTATGGTTAAGGTCAGGGTCAGGGCAATGTAAGAACAAAGAAAGTTACAGTGCAGGAACAGGCCCTTCTTCCCCTCAAGCATATACCAATCCAGATGCTCTACCTAAACCTGTCACTTATATTCTAAGGATCGGTATCCCTCTGCTTCTTGGCCATTCATGTAGCTGTCTAGATACGTCGTAAATGATACTATCGTGCCCACCTCTACCACCTCCACTGGCTACGTGTTCCAGGCATCCAGCAGCCTCTGCGTAAAGGAGGTTACACGCATAACTCCCCTAAACTTTTCCCCACTCAGTTTGAATTTGTGACCCCTAATAATTGAGTCCCCCACTCTGGGAAAAAGCTTCTTGCTATCCACCTTATCTGTACCTCTCGTGATTTTGTAGACCTCAATCAGGTTCCCCCATCAACCTCCGTCTTTCTAAGGAAAATAATCCTAATCTACTCACTCCTCTTCATAGCTAGCACCCTCTATACCAGACAGCATCCTGGTGAACCTCCCCTGCACCTTCTCCAAAGCATCCACATCCTTTTGGTAATGTGGCGAACAGAGGTGTACTCAGTGTTCCAAATGTGGCCAAACCAAAGTCCGATACAACTGTAACATGACCTGCCAACTCTTGTACTCAATGCCCTGTCCAATGAAGGAAAGCAAGCTGTATGCCTTCTTGACCACTCTATTGACCTGTGTTGCCACCTTCTGGGTACAATGGACCTGAACACCCAGATACCTCTGTACATTAATTTTCCCCAGGCCTTTTCCATTTACTGTATAGTTTGCTCCTGAATTGGATCTTTCAAAATGCATCATGTCGCATTTACCTGGATTGAATTCCATCTGCCATTTCTCTGCCCAACTCTCCAATTTATCTATATTCTGCTGTAGTCTCTGACAGTCCCCTTCACTATCCGCTACTCCACCAATCTTAGTGTCATCTGCAAAGTTGCTATCCAGACTACCTATACCTTCCTCCAGGTCATTCGTGTATATCACAAACAACAATGGTCCCAGCACACTCCCTGTGGAACACCACTGGTCACAGCTTTCCATTTTGAGAAACTCCCTTCCACTACTACTGTCTGTCTCCCAGCCAGTTTTCGATCCATCTAGCTAGTACACCCTGGATCCCATGCGACTTCATGTTCTCTATCAGCTCTATCATGGATAACCTTATCAAAAACCTTACTAAAGTTCATCTACAGGCCTTTCTCAAAAAATTCTAATAAGTTGGTAAGGCATGACCTTCCCTGTACAAATCATGTTGCCTATCACTGATAAGCCCATTTTCTTCCAAATGTAAATAGATCCTATCCCTCAGTATCTTGTCCAGCAGCTTCCCTACCACTGACGTCAGGCTCACCGGTCTGTAATTACCTGGATCATTCCTGCTACCTTTCATTAACAAGGGAACAACATTAGCAATTCCCTAAACCTCCAGGACCTCGCCTGTATTCAAGGATGCTGCAAAAATCCCTGTTAAGGTCCCAGCTATTTCCTCTCTCATTTCCCTCAGTAACCTGGGATAGATCCCATTCGGACCTGGGCACTTGTCCACCATAATACTTTTTAGAACACCCAACACTTCCTTCCTCCTTATACTGATTTGAGCTAAAGTAATGAAACATCTATCCCTAACCTTAACATCCATCATGTCCCTCTTCTCGGTGAATACTGATGCAAAATACTCATTAAGAATCTCACCCATTTTCTCTGACTCCACGCATAATATCCCTCCTTTGTCCTTGAGTGGGCCAACACTTTCTCTAGTTATCTTCTTGCTCATTATATACTAATAAAAGACTTGGGACTTTCCTTAACCCTGTTTGCTGAAGATATTTCATGTCCCCTTGTAACCCTCTTAATTACTCATTTCAGATTGGTCCTACTTTCTCAATATTCTTTCAAAGCTTCATCTGTTTTCAGTTGCCTAAACCTCATGTATGCTTCCTTTTTCCTCTTAGCTAGTCTCACATTTTCACTTCTCATCCATGATTCCCTAATTTTGCCATTTCTATCCCTCATTTTCACAGGGACACCTCTGTCCTGCACTCTAATCAACCTCTCTTTAAAATCCTCCCACATATCAAATGTGGATTCACCTTCAAACAGCTGCTCCCAATCCACATTCTCCAGCTCCTGCCAAATTTTGCTATCGTTGCCCTTCCCTCAATTTATCCCTTTTCCTTTAGGACCACACACATCTTTGTCCATGAATATCCTAAAAATTACAGAATTGTGATCTCTATTCCCAAAGTAATCCCCTACTGAAACTTCAACCACCTGGCTGGGCTCATTCCCCAACACCAGGTCCAGTGTGGAGCCTTCCTGAGTTGAACTATTTACACACTGCTCTATAAAACCCTCCTGGATGCTCCTTACAAACTCTGCTCCATCTAAACCTCTAACACTAAGTGAATCCCAGTCAATGTTGGGAAAATTAAAATCTCCCATCACCACCACCCTGTTGCTCCGACACCTTTCTATAATCAGTTTCCATATTTGTCCCTCTCTCTCATGCTCACTGTTGGGAGGCCTGTGGTACAGCCCCAACATTGTTACCACACCCTTCCTATTTTTGAGTTCTGTTGCTACACTGCTCCAGTCCTCGATAGTGCCCTCCTTCAGCACAGCTGTGATACCCTCTCTGACCAGTAATGCAATTCCTCCACCCCTTTTGCCTCCCTCTATATCCTGTCTGGAACATCTATATCCTGAGATATTTAGTTGCCCTTCCCTCAACCAAGTCTCAGTAATAGCAATAACATCATACTCCCAGGTGCTAATCCAAGCCCTACGTTCATCTGCCTGACCTACTTCTCGCATTCAAACACATGCACCTCAGACCACCAGTCCCTTTGCGTTCATCCTCTGCTCCCTGCCTACTCTTCCCCTTAGTCACTCTGACTTCATTATCGAGTTCCTTACAAGCTTAAGTTACTACCTCCTTCCTGTCCACCAATCTCTTCATTTAGTTCCAATCCCCCTGCCACATTGGTTTAAACCCTCCCCAACAGCATTAGCAAAAGCAACCCCAGGACATTGGTTCCCGTCCCGCCCAAGTGTAGACCATCCAATCTGTAATAGTCCCACCTCCCCCAGAATCGGTCCAAATATCCCAAAAATCTGAACCCCTCCCTCCTGCACCATCTCTCAAGCCACACATTCATCCTACCTATTCTTTCATTTCTACTCTGGTACTGGTGGCACGTGGCACTGGTAGCAATCCTGAGATTACTACCTCTAAGGACCTACTTTTGAACTTGGCTCCTTACTCCCAAATTCTTCTTGTAGGACCTCATCCCACTTTTTACCTATATCATTAGTGCCCTACATATACCATGAGGACAGCTGGCTGTTAGTGTCGGTTTAGGGTCAGGGTCAGGGTTGGGATTAAGATCAGTGTCAAGGTTAGAGTCAGAGTTAAGATTAGGTTGAGGATCAGGGTTAGAGTCAGAGGAAGGATCAGGCTCAGGGTCAAGGTCAGGGTTGAGGTTTACAAAAGAAGTGAAAGCATTAGAGAGATGACAGGAAAATTCACAAGAATGGTTTCAGGGATGACGGACCTGAGTTATGTGAGTAGACTGGAGAAGTCAGTAACATAGTTCTTCGAGAATAAATGTTTGAGATGAAATTTGATAAAGGTTTTCAAATTTGTGCGAGGCTCAGACAGACTAGATAGGGAAGAGCTGTTCGTACTGATGGCAGAATGAAGCACAAGAGGGCAAAAGAAAAGATGACAAGGGAGAGATGGAGTGTCTGAAAAGAATGAATGTGTGAAGCTGTGAGGAGAAAGTAGGGAATAGTCCAAGCTGAAAATATTCCATTTCATCCAGGTCTTGGGTGAAAATGCAGATTGATCCCAATGTCATAACTTAAAAACACTGGTAGGTGGGTGATTCCCAAACTCTGACCTGCTATTGTCACCAATGTTTATATGGCTAGTTCAGTTTCTGGTCAATAGGAACCCCTCCATTCCTATCCTGTTGAGAACTGCAGGTTAAGACCAGCATGAGTTTATATACGGACAGCAATCAAAGGTGGATAGGATGAGGAATGGTCTCAATTAACAAATCCTCACCCAGTTTCTGCCAGAAAGCAGCAGTTAAAATTGACGACATCGTGGGATGAGTTTTAACCCCAAAATTTGCAGGTTAAGTTCAGTGGAGAGGATAAAAGTCTAATCTCAATTCTCAAGCCGTACTGATGATGAATTGATCAGGTCAGATTTGGTGCAGCCCAGCAACCAGGAGGTGGATTGAATTATAGAACCCCCACTGGATGGAAGCAGGCCATTCGGCCCATTAAGTCCACACTGACTCTCCAAAAAGCATCCCACCCAGACCTAACCCCTACCCAATCTCTCTATCGCCCCATGGCCAATCCACCTAGCCTACACATCTTTGAACTGTGGGAGGAAACCCTCACAGCCAAAATGGAGAACATTTTAACTCCACACAGGCAGTTGGCCAAGGCAGGAATCGAACCCAGGTCCCTGGTACCACCATGAAACTTGAATATTTTAATAAGGCTGCTAAGCATTGATCTAACTAGATTTGCATATTCAAACCAAGTTAGCTAGGTTTTCCATGCCTCAAGAAATCTGACAACTGAAGGGAAGTGAAGGGGTTGCACATTTAAGACAGAGATGAGGAGAGATTTCTTCACTGAGAGGGTAATTAATTTGTAGAATTCTTTACAGCAGAGGCCTGTCCAGGCTGGATCATTAAGTCCATTCAAGGCTGAGGCAGTCAGGTATTCAATCAGTAAGAGAATTAAGGGTTGTGGGGAAGAGGCAGGAAAGCGGAGTTGAAGAATATTAGAAATTGCAAGAGAAATGTTTTGGTGTTCCGAAGGAGAGTCAGATTCAACTCCAAAAATTAACTCTGTTTCTTTCTCCATAGAGCCTGCCAGACTGGCAGAGTTTCTCTAGAACTTCCTGTTTTGATTCTAGATTTCCAGCATCAGCAGTGCATGGCTTTTATCCGGTGTCATGGCAACTCTATTGTTGTCTACATACATAAAGTTTGGAGATTTGTAATGTAACTTTCAGACAATGGGCATTTGAATACATTGAGCATTTTGCAAAAAAAACAAGTCTGTAAATCATTGATGAAGAACCCTGTTTGGGAGTTATTTTGTGATAAAGTGAGTGCCAGCAAATCATTATCCTAATTTAATCCCAACATTTCATTTGCTACCATTTTACACCATGGCACAAAGTCTAAAAGCCTTTCTCCTTGCTTGTGTCTCACTTGTTGCTTTGTGAGTCTCCATGAGACAGTCAGTCTAACATATCTCAGGGAGAGTTACACCACTTGTATATCTTAGAGATGAAAGGACTTGATATCTTGTGAATGAGACCCAAATCAACTGCTTCCATCTCCAGTAGCTAATCTTAAATATTTCCATGTGTGGGTTTCTATTTCTTGTGTTTAAGAGCAAAGTGATTTTGATTCCCAGCTAATTTGAAATTAGCTATTTGCAGTAATGAATCTTCAGCTTTGTTCACTTGACAATCTTGTTAATCTCTTCATGTCCCTCTGTCTGTCTCTGTCCCTCACAATCTCTAAGAGTTCCACATCTGATAGTAAGATAGCTGCATGGCACAGTTACTGACAAGTGAGAATTAAGTTTAAAGTAGTGGTTGATTTATCAGATGGCTTTCTACAACATGTAAACTAGATGGTTATCAAGAGCTCTGTTTATACATCTAAGATGCACTGAACCGCTTGTGCTTTATATTATTTCAAAGAGGAGGCTAACACACTGATGATCTGTAATCACAATGTGGTGCAGCAGTTAGCAGGTAGAGGTGATTTAGGAGTGTTGCACACTATGAACCTGAACCAAAAGCTACCACTCAAGTCTGATCACACAAGGATCTGTACAGCACGAATACCGACAGAGTTGTGGTGTCTTAGTTTGAAACTGAAGTGAAGGCAAAAATTACCTGCTGAATGTTTCTGGCATTCTCTGTTTTTATTCGGGGTGGAAGAGTGAGCCATCAACATGCCTTATTGTGAAGGTAGACATAAGTCACAAAAATGAAAATAAAAAAAACAAACTGTGGACGCTGGAAATCTGAAACAATAACAGAAAGTGCTGGAGAGACTCAGCAGGTCTGGCAGCATCTGTGAACAGAGTTAACATTTTGAGTCAGGTTTCCCACTCTGAGTTTGTTTCGGATGTAGGCCGTAGCTTGGATCTGCAGTTCCTGAGATCCTCCTCTTACTTGTGGGTTTCAGTATTACTTACAAAAAGGAATACATCCCAAAAAAAGGAAAGGGATATTTTGCTTCCTCATTTTTGGACAAGTTCAGTTCAAAAGTCTGATAAGGAGTGCACAAAGGTTTTATTGTATTCACTTGTGGCTCATAGGCAATGTTGGCTGGGCCAGCACTTATTGCCTGTCCCTAGTGGCCCTTAAGAAGCTGGTGGCAAGCTGCCTTGTTGACCCGCTGCAGTCCATGTGCTGTAGGATGACCCACAATGCTGTGAGGGGAGAATTCCAGAATTTTTGACCTGAGGCCAAAGAAGGAATGGCAAAATATTCGTAAGACAGGATGGCAAGTGACTTGGGTGTGAACTTGGAGATGGTGCTGTTCCCATGTATCTATTGCACTTGTTCTTCTGGATGGAAATATTGAAGGGGTTGGAAGGTGCTGTAAAATTGTGTTTGGCGAATTTCTGCAGTGCATCTTGTAAATAGTACTAATGTTGCTATGGAGCATTGGTGGCAGAGGAAGTGGATGCTTGTGGATGTGGTGCCAATCAAGTGGGCTGCTTTTTCATGGATGGTGTCAAGTTTCTTGAGTGTTATTGGAGCTGCATCTATCCAGGCAAGTGGGAAGTATACCATCACACTCCTGACCAATGCCTTATAGATGATGGACAGGCTTTGGTGAGGGGGGTGGGGGGTTGGTCAAGAGGTGAGTTACTCATTGCAGCATTCTTAGCCTGTAACCTGTTCTTGTCATTGTGTTTATGTGGCTACAAGAGTTTGAGTTTTTGGTGAATAGTAACACCTGTGATGTTGATAGTGGGGGATTCAATGATGGTAACACCCTTGAATGTCAAGGGGTGGGGATTGGATTGTCTCTTATTGGAGATTCTGGATTAGTGGTGCTGGAAGAGCACAGCAGTTCAGGCAGCATCCAAGTAGCTTTGAAATCGACGTTTCGGGCAAAAGCCCTTCATCAGGAATAAAGGCAGTGAGCCTGAAGTGTGGAGAGATAAGCTAGAGGAAGGTGGGGGTGGGGAGAAAGTAGCATAGAGTACAATGGGTGAGTGGGGGAGGGATGAAGGTGATAGGTCAGTGAGGAGAGGGTGGAGTGGATAGGTGGAAAAGGAGATAGGCAGGTTGGACAGGTCCGGACAGGTCATGGGGACAGTGCTGAGCTGGAAGTTTAGAACTAGGGTGAGGTGGGGGAAGGGGAAATGAGGAAACTGTTGAAGTCCACATTGATGCCCTGGGGTTGAAGTGTTCCGAGGCGGAAGATGCGTTCTTCCTCCAGGCGTCTGGTGGTGAGGGAGTGGCGCTGAAGGAGGCCCAGGACCTCCATGTCCTCGGCAGAGTGAGAGGGGGAGTTGAAATGTTGAGCCACGGGTCGGTGTGGTTGATTGGTGCGAGTGTCCCGGAGATGTTCCCTAAAGTGCTCTGCTAGGAGGCATCCAGTCTCCCCAATGTAGAGGAGACCGCATCGGGAGCAACGGATACAATAAATGATATTAGTGGATGTGCAAGTAAAACTTTGATGGGTGTGGAAGGTTCCTTTAGGGCCTTGGATAGAGGTGAGGGAGGAGGTGTGGGTGCAGGTTTTACAGTTCCTGCGGTGGCAGGGGAATGTGCCAGGATTGGAGGGTGGGTTGTAGGGGAGCGTGGACCTGACCAGGTAGTCACGGAGGGAACGGTCTTTGCGGAAGGCGGAAAGGGGTGGGGAGGGAAATATATCCCTGGTGGTGGGGTCTGTTTGGAGGTGGCGGAAATGTCGGCGGGTGATTTGGTTTATGCGAAGGTTGGTAGGGTGGAAGGTGAGCACCAGGGGCGTTCTGTCCTTGTTACGGTTGGAGGGGTGGGGTTTGAGGGCAGAGGTGCGGGATGTGGACGAGATGCATTGGAGGGCATATTTAACCACGTGGGAAGGGAAATTGCAGTCTTTAAAGTAGGAGGCCATCTTTTGTGTTCTGTAGTGAAACTGGTCCTCCTGGGAGCAGATCCGGCGGAGGCGGAGGAATTGGGAATACGGGATGGCATTTTTGCAAGAAGTAGGGTGGGAAGAGGTGTAATCCAGGTAGCTGTGGGAGTCAGTGGGTTTGTAAAAAATGTCAGTGTCAAGTCGGTCGTCATTAATGGAGATGGAGAGGTCCAGGAAGGGGAGGGAGGTGTCAGAGATGGTCCAGGTAAATTTAAGGTCAGGGTGGAATGTGTTGGTGAACTTGATGAATTGCTCGACCTCCTCATGGGAGCACGAGGTGGCGCCAATGCAGTCATCAATGTAGCGGAGGAAGAGGTGGGGATTGGTGCCGGTGTAATTACGGAAGATTAACTGCTCTACATAGCCAACAAAGAGCCAGGCATAGCTGGGGCCCATACGTGTGCCCATGGCTACCCCTTTGTTCTGGAGGAAGTGGGAGGATTCAAAGGAAAAATTGTTGAGGGTGAGCACCAGTTCGGCCAAACGAATGAGAGTGTCGGTGGAAGGGTACTGTTGGGGACATCTGGAGAGAAAAAAACGGAGGTCTTAGAGGCCCTGGACATGGCGGATGGAGTTGTAGAGGGATTGGATATCCATGGTGAAGATGAGGCGTTGGGGGCCAGGGAAGCGGAAGTCTTGGAGGAGATGGAGGGCGTGGGTAGTGTCTCGAACGTATGTGGGGAGTTCCTGGACTAGGGTGGATAGGACAGTGTCGAGGTAGGTAGAGATGAGTTCAGTGGGGCAGGAGCATGCTGAGACAATGGGTCGGCCAGGGTGGTCAGGCTTGTGGATCTTGGGAAGGAGGTAGATCCGGGCAGTGCGGGGTTCCCGGACTATGAGGTTGGAAGCTGTGGGTGGGAGATCCCCTGAGGTGATGAGGTTCTGTATGGTCTGGGAGATGATGGTTTTTGTGATGGGGGGTGGGGACGTGGCTGAGGGGGCAGTAGGAAGAGGTGTCCTCGAGTTGACGTTTGGCTTCAGCAGTGTAGAGGTCAGTGCGCCAGACTACCAATGCGCCCCCTTTATCCGCTGGCTTGATGGTGAGGTTGGGATTGGAGCAGAGGGATTGGAGGGCTGCGCGTTGTGAGGGTGAGAGGTTGGAGTGGGGGAGGGAGGTAGACAGGTTGAGGCGGTTAATGTCCCGGTGGCAGTTGGAAATGAAGAGGTCGAAGGCAGGTAATAGGCCAGTGCGGGGTGTCCAGGTGGATGCAGTGTGTTGGAGGTGGGCGAAAGGGTCCTCGGAAGGTGGGCGGGAGTCCTGATTGTGAAAGTAAGCTCGGAGGCGGAGGCAACCGAAGAATTGTTCGACATCACGGCGTGTATTAAATTCATTGATGCATAGACGGAGGGGGATGAAGGTGAGTCCTTTGCTGAGGACTGATCATTCGTCCTCAGTGAGGGGGAGGTCTGGGGGGATGGTGAAAACTAGGCAGGGCTGGGAGCTGGGATCTGGTGTGGGTGTGGAGCTGGGAGTGGGGGCGGACCTGTAACTGGAGTGGGTGTGATGGTGGAGGGAATGGGGGTGGAGTCATGAGCAGGGGTAGTGTTCCCCTTGGGGTTCTGGGGGGTGGGGTTAGTGACAGTGGGGTCTGTTCTGACCTATACATCTTGGGATTGTGGGAGGAAACTGGAGCACCCGGAGGAAACCCACACAAACATTGGGAGAATGTGCAAACATAACACGGACCGTCGCCCGAGGCGGGAATCAAACCCAGGTCCCTGGCACTGTGAGGCAACAGTGCTAACCACTGATCCACCATGCCACCCCAAGTTGCTCAATGAGAAGGTGGTGGTGAGCTGCCTTTTTGAACTGCCGCAGTCCTCCTGCTGTGGGTTGACCCATAATGTTCTTGGGGAGGGAATTCCAGGATTTTGACCGAGTGACACTGAAGTTACGGTGAAGTATTTCCAAGTCAGGATGGTGAGTGGCTTGAAAAGGGAATTGCAAGTGCTGGTGTTCCCCTCTATCTGCTGCTCTTGTCTTTCGGGGTGGAAGCGGCCATGGGTTTGGAAGATGCTATTTAAGATCTTTAGTGAATTTCTGCAGTGCATCATGTAGATAGTACACACTGATGCTACTGAGCATCTGAGGAGGTGGGAGCGGATGCTTGTACATATGGTGCCATCAAGCGGGCTGCTTTGTTCTGCATGGTGTTAAAATGTTGTTGGAGCTTCACCCATCCAGGCAAGTATGGAGTATTCCATGACATTCCAGACATCTGTCTCCTGGATGGTGGACAGGTTTTTCGAGAGGTCAGGATGCTGCAGTAGCCACTGTAATTGTATAGCAAGTCCAGTTGAATTTCTGTTCAATTGTAACCTCCAAAATGTGGACAGTAGGGGTATTTGGTGGTGGTAACACCACTGAATGTCAAGGTGCGGTGGTTAGATAGTTTTTTTATTGTTAATGGTCATCGCCTGGCATTTGTGTGGCACAATGTTACTTGCCACTTTTCAGTCCAAGCCTGGATATTGTCCAGATCTTGTTGCATTCGAACATGGATTGCTTCAGTATCTGAGGAGTTGCGAATGATGTTGAACATTGTGTAATCATCGGCGAACATCCCTACTTCTGACCTTATGATGGAGAGAAAGTGGAGAAAGGCACAATAAAAAGCAGCAGAGGAGGTGCAACTCTAAATACAGGGTGAAAACTCGTCAGTGCTAAAGCCGGGGCAGGATGTTTGGTTGAGGATTAGGAAGTCAGAAGGGTATGTCATCTCTAAACACATAAACCATGATCTTAAATTGCCAGAATGCCTGCAGATATGTTCAGGAGGAACAGGAAGACATTGATTTACTTGAGCCAAGAAGTGAGACTCAGTATGATTCTGACAGTATTTGGGACAGCCATAAGTCTACACAATTAGACAAGGTACAGAGGGCTACAATTATTTCAGATATAGTACAACAGCAACACCCTAACATTGCTTTCAAGTGAACAAGATTGAGATGTCCACTCAGAGGCCCAGATCATCTCAACATGTAAGATTTGGAATTTTGGCAGGGGTGCTGTTGGAAGATGGTGATAACTGTGATGATGGAAGCAGAGGTCGTCTCAATTGAAAATCATGGGGTCAAGTGGACCAAGTTATTTGAAGTACATGTTCCAATATGTAAATGTTTAGGTTATGTTCTCAGAACAACAAACAAGTACAGAATGCAAGCACAAAGTGAATATTTAATACTGAAACAGACTGAAAAATAAGCAAAAGGAAAATCTCTTCATGTTTCTTGACTCATACACGGATTATTTATCTGGAGGTGGGAGGCTGTGGATCATCAATTGGAACATCTACAACTCTACTTTTGAAAGTGGATGATAGTCAGATTTCTCTTCCGCTCTTTGATCGTGAAGGGTTAAGTATCCTTGAGGATAGTTTTAAAAATCAAACCCGGTCTGCTTTGAAACAGGCAATGGCCTTAATGAGTTGAATAAACAGGAGTTTGCCAGGAGGGTTGAATTTTGCCCTGTTAATTCCTCCGTACTTCTGGAGGTTGGGTAAGACCATAGCGAGTGAGGTGCAGGCTATTGGAATCTTGGGTGATAAAGTAAAAACCATGCTTTGGTGAAGCCACAGTAAGTGCACATTGCTACCATTACTAGCTATAATGATCCTCATACTGACATTAATGATACAAAGACCTCATAAGTAAATCAAAATAAAAAATTGGAATAATGTAGACCAAGTAGAAAGAGTCTTTGGGAGAGATGTGGGATAATAGAACGTAGAATATAGAACATTACAGCACAATACGGGCCCTTCGGCCCTCAATATTGCACCGACCTGTGAAACAAATCTGAACCCCATCTAACTTACACTATTCAATTTTCATTCATATGTCTTTCCAATGACCATTTAAATGTCCCTGAAGTTGCCAAGTCTACTACTGTTGCAGGTAGGGTGGTCCACACTACTTTCTGAGTACCTCTGACAGCTGTCCTATATCTATCACCCCTCAATTTAAAGCAATGCCAACTCATGCTAGCCATCACCATCAGAGGAAAAAGGCTCTCACTGTCCACCCTGTCTAACTCTCTGATTATCTTACATGTCTCAATTAAGTCACCTCTCAAGCTTCTTCTCTTCAATGAAAACAGCCTCAAGTCCCTCAGCCTTTCCTCATAAGATCTTCCCTCCATACCAGGCAACATCCAAGTAAATCTCCTCTGAACCCTTTCCAAAGCTTCCACATCCTTCCTATAATGCGGTGACCAGAACTGTATGCAATACTCCAACTGCAGCCGCACCAGAGTTTTGTACAGCTGCAGCATGACTTCATGGCTCTGAAACCCAATCCTTCCACCAATAAAAACCAACACACCGTACGCCTTCTTAACAACTCTATCAACCTGGGTCACAACTTTCAGGGATCTATGTGCATGGACTCTGAGATCTCTCTGCTCATCTGCACTACCACGAATCTTACCATTAGCCCAGTACTCTGTATTCCTGTTTCTCTTCCAAAGTGAATCACCTCACACTTTCCACATTAAACTCCATTTGCCACCTCTCAGCCCAGCTTTGTAGCTTATCTATGTCCCTCTGTAACCTACAACATCCTTCTGCACTATCCGCAACTCCACTGACTTTAGTGTCATCCACAAATTTACTAACCCATCCTTCTATTCCCTCATCAAGGTCATTTATAAAGAGTTATGTGTGATGTAGCTGATCACACTACTGTGATATCAGTAATAAATGTGGAGGAGCTGGTGTTGGACTGGCATGGACAAAGTTAGGCTGAGAAGTGGCAGATGGAGTTTAATTTAGATAAATATGAGATGCTGCGTTTTGGGAAAGCAAATCTTAGCAGGACTTATACACTTAATGGTAAGGTCCTAGGGAATGTTACTGAACAAAGAGACCTTGGATTACAGGTTCATAGCTCCTCGAAAGTAGAGTCACAGGTAGATAGGATAGTGAAGAAGACATTTGGTATGCCTTCCTTTATTGGTCAGAATATTGAGTACAGGTGTTGGGAGGTCATGTTGCAGCTGTACAGGACATTGGTTAGGCCACTATTGGAATATTGTGTGCAATTCTGGTCTCTTTCCCATCGGAAAGATGTTGTGAAACTTGAAAGTGTTCAGAAAAGATTTACAAGAATGTTGCCAGGTTTGGAGGATTTGAGCAATAAGGAGAGGTTGAATAGGCTAGGGCTGTTTTCCCTGGAGGCTGAGGAGTGACCTTATAGACATCTATGAAATCGTGAGGTGCATGGATAGGATAAATAAACAAAGTATCTTCCCTGAGGTGGGGGAGTCCAGAACTAGAGGGCATAGGTTTAGGGTGAGCGGGGAAAGATATAAAAGAGACCTAAGGGGCAAAGTTTTCAAGCAGAGGGTGGTATGTGTATCAAATGAGCTGCTAGAGGAAGTGGTGGAGGCTGGTACAATTGCAACATTTAAAAGGCATTTGGATGGGTATATGAATAGGAAGGGTTTGGGGGATATGGAGCAGATGCTGACAGGTGGGATGAGATTGTGTTTGGATATCTGGTCGGCACGGACGAGTTGGACCGAAGGGTCTGTTTCCATGCTGTACAACTCAATGACTCTATGACCAAGTGATAGTCCAGCAGGTTTATTTGGAAGCACTAGCGTTTTGAGTGCTGCAACCACTTGATGAAGGAGCAGCGCTCTGAAAGCTAATGCTTCCACATAAAGGTGTTGGTCTATAACCTGGTGTTGTGTGATTTTTAAATCAGTAACAGAGATGGTAACAGTGCAGAATAAGCCTGTGAACAGCAAGGTCGGAGACAAGATAATTAGAGAGCTGTATTTGATAAGCTGCTGGGAACAGGTGTAAAGAAAGAATGTTGCAGTACATGGGCTGAAGAGTGTTACTTCGTGATAAGGAGCATGTAGCATCAGGGGCAGTATACATGCAGCTACCTACTGCCCCGGATACTCAAGACTGATAGCTTCGTGTGTCAGCAGCAGTACTGGCTTAAAACACAAGATAAAGTTCACAGAGGGTAGACAGGAAGGTAGAGTTGATGCTATGAGAAGACCAGCCATGATCCTGTCAAATGGCAGAACATGCTCAAGCAACATTGTGGCCTTCTCCTGCTCCTATTTTGTATGTTCATCTCGCGACTGAGGAAGGAAATTCTGGTTGATTTTTCTTGCCTTTTGTTCCAGAATAGGTGGCCAATGGCAGCCCTTCTAGGGAAACCAAACTGAGGTCACCTAAATCCTAAAGTCCAAAGTCTGAAATTGATGTTGATGTCTCAATAACACATTTGACAGTTCCCTTACCTACAGCGACAGTCTGGGAAGTCTATGAAATAAAAGCAAGTTGATTTTCCACATCAGATTTTGAAAGCACCTTTTGATTGACTGTAAGACAAGGAAAGCCTGAAATGCCAACTTACAGTTTGTAACAGTTGAAGATATTATTAACTGAAACCATCATTGTGAAAGGTCATTGATCAGAAACATTTACTCCATTTTCCTTTCCACAGACACTAGCTGACCTGCTGTGTATTTTTGGCATTTATATTTTGATTTCAGGTCTCAAAGCTCCAGAGTATTTTTCTCTTGTCCAGGTTATTCCTGTTTGGGAATAGTTGGAGCAGGAATTATCCTCTCCTCACTCAACATCACACAGTGTTTCTTTCCCAGTTGAGAAAGGAAATATAAGACAAAATTGTTTCCAATGCCAGGAAAGTCAGTAGCTCAAGGATACAGATATATGGTAACTATCTGAACAACCAGAAGCAATGGTAGGAATTTGCACAATGTAGGTAATTGTGATCTGGATTTAATTCATAGAATCCCTACAGTGTGGAGACAGGCCCTTCAGCCCAAGTCCACGCTAACTCTCCAAAGAGTATCACACCCAAACCCATTACCCTACCCTATTACTCCACACTTACCCCTGACCTACACATCCTGAACGTTATGAGCAATTTAGCATGGCCAATTCACCTAACCTGCACATCTTTGGATTGTTGGAGGAAACCCATGCAGACACTGGGAGAATGTGCAAACTCCACACAGTCACCTGAGGCTGGAATCAAACGTGGGTCTCTGGTGCTGTGAGGTAGCAGTGCTAACTACTGGGCCTGAAACGATGAAGAAAACAGATTCAAAAGTGGTATTCAACTGAGAATTTGATAAATACTTGAATGAACAATCATTTGCAAAGCAATGGATAATGAAAAGGGGGAATGAGTAGCTCTAATAAACACCCAACATTGGGCTGAAGGAACAAATGGCCTCCCATGTGTTGTATCATTTAGATTCTATGATTACTGGATAGCAGTCAGGAGCAGGAATCCACTACAGCATCAAACTGTTGCTCCAACTGAGATCCATTACCCCAACTCTAACTGAGAGGGCCAGCTGATGGGGTCTCCACGCTGAATGAAGACATTGACATTGACATAGCTTCAATTTTCCAAACTGCTTCTTACAGCATCATTGTACTCAAGAGGGAATTGAGTTTGATGCCTCATCAACAAATAATGTCATCAACAATACAGCCAGCATTATGGCTCAGTTCTGAGGAAGGGTCACTGGACCTGAAACATTAACTCTGCTTTTTCTCCACAGATGCTGCCAGACCCGTTGAGCTTTTCCAGCAATTCCTGCTTGAGACCACATGTTTCAGAGAAGTAATCCAGGATTCAGTTCCTTTGCAGAGTTTACTGGATTGTATTGGATGGTGGTGGATGTTTTAAGAATCATCCAACTTGTATGTCTTTTTATTTTGAGGCTCACACCAACCTGGGTTCCACTGAGTCTGTTGCAACATTGAATGATACAGTAGCATAGAAAGAGGCCGTTCAGCTCATTGAATCTGTGCTGACTACCTTGAAAGTGACATCAAATTCATTTCACTCCATTAATTCTGCCCTGTCTCCCTGCAACATTTTGCCATTAAGTATTTATTCCTTTGGAAATCTGCAGTTAAATTTGTCTCCATCACCACATTGCATAGTGCATTTGAAATCCTAAACAATCATTGTGTAAAATGCATTTTCCTTTCTTGGTCTTTTCCCATAACCTTTCATCTGTGACCTTTCTGTACTCCTTGATTGTGACCAGTGTGTGACAGATCTTGGGATTTAGTCAATGTCCCAAAATGCACGAATGCACCAATAGTTAGACTGTCTAGCAAGAGGGCCACACTTAAGAGGAAGTGTGTTCTTCTGCCTGTAAAGTTTATCGCTGGTTCCAATGAATCAAAGAATGTATTACATTTATTTTCTGAGGTCCAGTATTTATTAAGACATTGAGGAGAACTTATGGAAATGTAAAACATGTAACAACAAAGCCACACAACGCACACAAAGGCAAGGAACGCCTTGCGATAATAATAGAGGCAGGTGACTTATTTTACAAGCAGATGGTCGGAAAGTATTCTGGAATTTCCACGTAATGATGCAAAACTTCAATCTTAAACTCTCAGCTTACATAAAACAAGCCATGGGATACTAAGCAGATGTTGATTGAAGTACAACATGACATGGAAATATATTCAATCTGTAATAAGACATATAAGTTAAAGAACAAACATAGAGTTTCTATAAATGATGGTCATGGTGCAAAGGGGGAATCCAACACTAAAGTTAATCCCAGGGTGTTCTTAAAAGTTCTGGAGCTAATGATAGTTGATCTCTTTAAAGTTAGTTGACTATCTAGTAAGTTTTCTGAATGGTTTGGACAATTCAAGAACTGTGTTCTGTTACAGAAAAGCTCAATATCCCCACTCCAATTTTCTGATTATATTCTAGGATTTTCATGTGATGACTGGCCTTTGGCTAGATTTTCCCTGGAGTCAGTGGTACTGCCAACTGGTTGGAAAGTGGGAATGAAAGGCAGCATCGTTATCTGTGTTGCAGACTTCCTGGAAGCTGTCTGCAATGGCCCAGAAATCATAGAATTCCTACAGTGTGGAAACAGGCCTTTTGGCTCAACAAGTCCACACCGACTACGCCGAAGAGTAATCCACCCAGACCCATTCCCCTACCCTATTACTGTACATTTACCCCTGACTAATGCACCTAACCTACACACCCTTGAACACAATGGGCAATTTAGCATGGCCAACTCACCTAACGTGCACATCTTTGGACTGTGGGAGGAAACCGGAGCACCCGGAGGAAACCCACGCAGACACGGGGAGAATGTGCAAACTCCACACAGGCTGGAATCAAACCTAGTCCCTGGCGCTGTGAGGCAGCAGTGCTAACCACTGAGCCACTGTGCCACCCTAAATCTTCAGACAATTGCTGAAGGTCATGACATTAACCATGTGGTAGAACATCTGAGCTCCAGTGCTGTCATTCTCTGGAATGACCGGTGAGCACTGCAGTTCCCCCTGGAAGCAATGGTGACTGCTGGGACTGCAGGGATTCCCCAGCCAGGCTGGAGTGGATCAGCCTTTTAAGGGTGGCTTTCTTTTTAACTCTGAGACCCTTTTGTTGGACGTAACATTCCGAAAAAGGAAGGATAGCTCCTCCAAACTCCCACCACTCAAGGTTTCCAAAGCGGTTTAGCTGGTAGCTGTGGCGTGCAATGTGAGTTGTCTGCTCCAGGAATAAATGGTGGGTTACCCTCACTCCTGCTTAAATAAAACAAAGAATTGGCAAGGCCAGAGGTCAGAAATGAAAAGAATGTTGCTGGAAAATCTCAGCAGGTCTGGCAGCATCTGTGGGGAGAAAACAGAGTTAATGTTTTGAGTCTGGTGTCTCAAAAGCAGCCAGGAAAAAGTGGGATTTATGCAGAAGACAAATTTGGGGGAGGGAGGTTTTGGGAGGCCGGGGTGGGGGGGTGGGGGGGAGGGGGGTGCGGGGAGTGGGAAAAGAGGTGAGCAGATAAGTGAAGGTGGTGCCCAGAGAGAGAGAGATATGAAAAGAGGTAAGTAAACAAGGAGATTATGGATAGGAAGCCAGGACAGAAGGAAAACTGATTCAGTGATAATAAGAGTTAAGTGTAGGAGAAAATGGGGAGCTGTACTGAATGTCATAATGTGAGAATGGCCCTAGGAGTAGGTGTGAATGGGGACCTGTGCTCAAAGCAGCCCATGTCATAACTGGGTGGGGGGTGGGTCAAAAATGTGTAAGGATGGAGTCAGGCTCGAAAGTTGTCGAATTCAATGTTGAATCCCAGAGGCTGCAGGGTCCCCACACGGAAAACGACATGTTGTTCTTTGAGGTTGTGCTGAAGCTCGCCTGAGAGAGAAATGTTGGTGTGGGAACACTGTGGGGTGTTGAAGGGGCAGGCAACTGGAGGTTAAGGGTCATTTTTGCGGACAGAATATCGGTGTTCTGCAAAGCAGTTACCCAGTCTGCAATTTATCTCCCCAGTGAAGAGTCCACATTATGAGCGGCAAATACAGCAGACTAGATTGAGTGAAGTACAAGTAAATCACCACTTCACCTGGAAGGCGTGTCTGGGACCCTGGATGGTGAGGAGGGAGGAGGGAGAAGGTAAACAGGCAGTGGCTACACCTTTTGTGATTGCATAAGATAGTGCCTTGAGGGTGTGAGGAGATGTGGACTAGTGTGTCCCAGAGAGAACAGTCCCTGCAGAATGCTGTCAAGGGAAGGGTGGGAATATTGTAGAATCATAGAATCCCTACTGTGTGGAAACAGGCCCTTCAGCCCAACAAATCCACATCAGCTCTCTGAAGAGCATCCTACTGAGACTCACCCTCCCTCACCCTATCCTTGTAACCCTGCATTGCCCCATGCCAACCCTAACCTGCACATCTTTTGGACTGTGGGAGAAAACCGCAGCACTCGGAGGAAACTCATGCAGACACGGGGAGAATGTGCAAACTCCACACAGACAGTCACCTGAGGCTAGAATTGAACCCAGGGCCCTAGTACTGTGAGACAGCAGTGCTAACCACTGAGCTGCCATATGAGTCCGGTCATCGCATCCTGATAGAGATGCAGGAAGTGGCAGCTCACAGTCCTTTGGTATGGAGGCTGGTGGGGTGTTACATAAGGACCAGGGGATCCTATCATTGCTGCAGGAAGGAGTGAGGGCAGAAATGCAATCTTGGCCAGTTTTATTCTCCAACCTCAAATGTTAGCTCATACATGGAGGGTAATAGTGTACTGGGAAGTCCTACCTTAGCTTTTAGTATTGCTGAAATAAGACTCATTTTGTCCAAATTTTTTTTGTTGTTTTGCACTCATCAGGATGTTTTGCAAGAATACCAACCAATATTTGCATTGCATGAGGGGATAATACTGATTGGTGCATTCTCCATGGCAACAGAAGGTGGGGAAAGCTGATTCCTTGAATATTTTAGAAAGAAGGTATATGAATATACTGAGTTTACAGGTTTACAGACAACAAAAAAAGATGAAGCATGATTACTCCTTCAGGACACCAAAACAGCCAGAAAAGGCCAAATGTTATTTTTCTGTGATGTCAGACTCTATGAATTCTGATTGGATTTTGTTGGGGAACTATATTTATGCTCATGAGCTGTATTGAGATGCTCCCCTTTAATCATTCCCATGTACCCATTATTTTACAAGAGCTAGTTCTCTTGTGATATTATTCAGAGCAAATTGGCTGAAACATCAAAGAATGAGCAAAAACACTGTGTTACGTGATGCACAATATTTTGTACTGGCACTGTATGAAATTTGTCTAGTTATTTTAAGTCAACGACGTCCAATTGTTGTAAACAGTCAGCAACTGAGACATGATGGTAACATTACTGGACTAGCAATCTGGAACTCCAGATTAATGCTCTGAATATATCGGACAACTAATCAAGCTGAAATGTAAAGTTGATCTCATTAATAGCAACCATGAAACTTACTTCAATTTTTGAAAAAAAGTCCATCTGGTTCACAATTCTGCATTGGGGGGAAAATAACCATACCAGTGACCTCTGATTCATGGAAAGGCAAGGGCAGCAGATGGTTGGCAGCATCACCAACCATGTGTGCCACTGACATGGTTTTTGTCTATTGCCAATCCATAATTTGTTTTGAGAAAGTAGTAGTGAGCTGCCTTCTTGGACTGCTGCAGTCTGTGAGTCTAGGTAAGCCTACAGTGCTACTACAAAAGGCGGCCCAGAGATTTGACCCAGGCAATACCATTCCATATTGGGGTAGTTGGCAAGTAAGTTTGAGGAGGTGGTGTTCCAATGTTGCGGCTCCCTTATCCTTCTGGCTGATAATGATCATGGGTTTGAAAGGTGCTGTTGTACGATAAGTGACACTCTACTCTTACAAATGATGCTCCCTACTTCCACAGAAATCACTGGTGGATTGAGTGAATGTTCCAGTTGGTAAATGGGCTGCCAATCAAGCAGGTGTCTTTGTTCATGGCTGGTGTTAAGCTTCTTGAGAGTTCTTCAATCCACACTCATCCATGTTAGCAGCAAATAGTCCATCACTGATGGTCAGTTTGTCCTAAGAAGAGAGGCTGGTCCATATTCACTGGAGTTTAGAAAAATGAGAGGGGTCACTTGGAAACATATAAAATTCTGGCACATCTAGACAGACTGGATGCAGGAATGATGGTCCCCTGCCTGGAGAACTGTGGAAGAAGAGGACATGGTCTCAGGTTATAAGGTTGACCATTTCAGACTGACATGATGAGAAATCTCTTCATTCAGTGATTGGTCTACCTGTGGCGTTCTCTACCACAAGAGATCCAGGTGAGTGCAGGTGTAAGGTGTTGAGAGAGAGGATCAACCATAATCATATTGAATTATGAGCAGGTCTCATGGTCCAAATAGTCTCTTCCTTGTCCTATTCTCTGTGTTTCCAGGTTTCTTTCAGGCTCCTGACTTGTGCCATGAGGGCGCTGGACAGTCAGTAGGTGAATTACTCATCACCGTATTTCCCAGTCTCTGACCTGCTCTTGTAGCCACAGTGTTTATATGGTTAGTCCAGTTTAGTGTCTGATCAATGATAATCCATAGGATATTGATAGTGTGGTGATGCAATGGCAATTCCATTAATGTCAAGGGGAGATGTTTAGAGTCTCTGCTACTGGAGATACCTTTAGCTGACATTTGTGAGACTTTAGCCACACTTGCCACTTTTACCAGCCCAAGCCAGAACGCGACTCAGGTCTTGCTGCAAGTAGGCAGCTTTCGTATGTGAGGACAAAAGCAAATTACTGCGGATGCTGGAATCTGAAACCAAAAGAGAAAATGCTGGAAAATCTCAGCAGGCCTGGCAGCATCTGTAAGGAGAGAAAAGAGCTGACATTTCGAGTCCAACTGACCCTTTGTCAAAGCTAAAAAAAGGGGAGAAATAGGGAGGTATTTATACTAGGCTGAGAGAAGGTGAGTCATGGCTCCAGAAGCAAAGGTAGCAATAAAGAGGTGATAATGACAGTACATGGAGAGATTACAGGGAGATTAGGAGCTGCGAATGACCAAGGCTGAAGCCAGTGCTATGTGACAAAATATGTGGGGGATGGGGGAGAGGGGTGAAGCTGAGGCAAAATGGAAAACAGGGGAGAAGGGTAGCAAAGGAGGAAGAGGAGAGGAAAAAGGTGATGAGAGAGTGGGGAGCGAGAGAAAGAGAGACAATCAAGAAATAAGAGGTACAAAACAGTGAAAAAAAATTTTTAAAAGTAAATACAATAAATGGAATAAAATTACGGAGCAGAATGAAAACAGAGGGGTCGAGATGAGATAATCATCTGAAGTTGTTGATTTCTCAACAGGAGTGAGAGAGGAAGGGAAGACCTGCTGTGATTTTCCAGCATTTTCTTCATATGTGAGGAGTTGTGAATGGTTCTGACCATTGTGTAATCCCCAATTCTGACCTTGTGATGGGGGGGAAGGTCAGCTGATGAAGCAACTGAAGGTGGTTGGGCCCATGACACGACCCTGAGGAACTCCTGCAGAGATATCCTGGAGCTGAGGAGACTGACCTTCAACAACCAGAACCATCTTCCTCTATGTAAGGTACGAATCACCAGTGGAAGAACTCCTCATTGCTTGTCTCATTTGGTCAAAAGGTGCATTGATGTCAAGGGCTCTCACTCTCCTCTCAAGTTCAGAACTTCAGTCCATATTTGGATTAAAGCAATAATAAGTTTAGGCGTCAAGTGGCCCTGCTGGAACCAAACATAGTACTGAGGGCAGGTTATTCCTCTGTAAGGACTGTTTGATAGTGCTGTTAACAGTATCTTCTGTCTATTCGCTGATAATTGTGTGTAAATTGATACGGCGATAATTGGTCTGGTTTGATTTGTCCTGGTTTCTTTGAACAGGATGTACCCAGGCAATTTTTTACATTGTCAGATAGGTGCTGGTATTGTGCTGTACTGAAACCCTTATCCACCTTGCCACCAATTCTCATCCTTTCTTTATTTACTGTTTTGATCAATCGCTTCATCATTCGATCATTGCATCTTGTAACACAGATGCAAGTCACTCAGCTTATCATGCCTGAGCTGGCTTTTTGAAAGCGATGTCCCATTTTGTCCCACAATCTGTTGTTGTAACCTGATGCTCCAAATGATTGTTTTCCAAGTTTTTGTCCAATTTGACATTGAAAGTTCCCAATGGAATCTGACTCCACCACCATCTCAGACAGGACATTCAAGATCTTTACAACACTCTATTTGAAAGAAAATGTTCTCATTGCCCCACCTAGTTCTTTTGCCAGTTATTTTCTGGCTGTGATACTGGGGACATACTTTCCACCATTATGGCAAGTGGTGAAAATAATGTTGTGGTGAAAATGCCAGAAGAATTCAAGAAACAAACTTGGCTCCCCTCTTTTTCAATGAAGTGTATTCTACTTAATGCATCCTTAATGTGTTTTAATTAATGATTTAATTATTTTATTCCATTATTTATTTTTTCTTCCTGCATATTTTGTTAACTCAAAGAATAATTCCTGTCTTACTTTAAACTTACAGAATAGACCTTAACCACTTAACAGCTGCTCACCAAACATCTAACTCCTTCCATTCTAGTAGAGTAAGAGCCAATTCTCAGAAGGTAACAAGTTTAGGAAAAGCAAAGGAGCACGCTCATTTTTTTAAATCAACCTCCCAGTACGTTGTTCAAAATCAAACTCAGTGTGAATTCTGAGTGGTTAGCACTGCTGCATCACAGTGCCAGGGATCAGGGTTCGATCCCAGCCTCCGGCAACTGTCTGTGTGGAGTTTGCACATTCTCCCCTTGTCTGTGTGGGTTTCCTCCAGACGCTCCGGTCTCCTCTCACAATCCAAAGATATGCAGGTTAGGCGAATTGGCCATGCTAAATTGCCCATAATGTTCAGGGATGTGTAGGTATGGTGCATTAGTCAGAGGTAAATGTAGAGTAATAGGGTAGCAGGAATGGACGTGTTGGGCTGAATGGCCTGTTTCCATACCGTAGGCATTCTGTGATTCTATGAAATTGCACTGGAATGTTTGTATTTACATGCTCTGGGTGAGGCAAACTGCAACTAAAATAAACTCGCTTCTTTAGCAACTGAGTTGGGCTGCCTTCCACTGGAATTTCTGAGCTTATCTTTGAACAATGGTGTCACATTTGCAATTTTCCTGTTCTCTTCAGTACTCTCTGCTTGCATGATGAGTGCAGTTCTATTGTGTCGTGTCTCACAGCAGATATGCAATACAGTGCAGAAGTCGGCGATTCAACCCATTGTGTTCACATTGATCCTCCAAAGAACATCACATCCAGACCCATCTCCCTACCCTATCCCTGTAATACTACATTTCCCATGCCTAACACACCTAACCTACACATCCCTAAATTTAGCACAGCCAATTAATCTAACCTGCAGATCTCTGGGCTGTGGGAGGAAACCGGAGCACCCGACGGAAATCCATGCAGACACGGGGAGAACGTGCAAATCCATGCAGACACAGGGTGGAATTGAACCCGGTCCCTGGTGCTGTGAGGCAACAGTGCTAACCACTGAGCCACAATCAAAAGGAATTGTAGAGTCGTACAGTACAGAAGAGATCCTTCAGTCCATCAAGACTGTAATACCAAAGCTGCATTGCTGACACTTCCCAGCATTAGGCCCATAGCCTTGAAAGTTATGACAATGTCATGACCCTTCTTATCATTTTCCAGACTTCATCTGGGTTCAAAACCTTCCTTCAATTCGCAATCTCTTTATCTTCACAATCATTCAATATTTCCATCTTGCCATGTTCAAAGAAGGTGGTAAAGGTAGCATTGTTAATCTAACAGATTTACCTACCTCAGAGATAGATCGTTTGTAGATCATTATAGATCATTTAGTGATCTATCTATTAGCAAGTGCAAAAAGGCTCACTAATTTGATAAAATGTTTTCCTATTTGCTGAAGTTTGCAGGTGTAGCAGATGACTCTAAAGATTTATTCAAATCATTGTCTATAACACAGTGTCAAACACTTCTTCAGAATCAGTAAGTTGCCACAGTCACAGGTTCCCATCCTAGCCTTTCTGACTACAATGATCCAACCCAGATGACAACAACTTTTACTGATATTTATCACACAGAGCGCACCATAAACTCTCCCTGATCTAATCTTTTCATCAGTGGTTTGATTCTTTTTTACATGAATCATCTCCAAACAGGATAAAACCCAAAATCTAAGAAAAAAACACCCCAAAATCTGTGGATGCTGGAAATCTGAACTAAAAATATAAAAATGGACCCAGACTATTTCCAAGTGAACTATTATTTGTTGGTTAGCTCAGTTGGCTGGATGACTGGTTTGTGCTGTAGAGCGTGTGAACTGTCTGGGTTGAATTCCCACACTGGCTATTGTTGCTATGAAGGACTGTCCTTCTCAACATCTCCGTTTGCCTGAGGCGTGGTGACCCTCAGGTTTAATCCCCCACCAGTTGTCTCCTTAATGAGAGCAGCCCTGTGACCTGGTAGAACTGTGGTGACTTTATGTGTTATCTGTACAACTGATTATGTTGCCTGCTCAATAAGTACATTTGTATTCAGCTACCAGTAGAGTCATACAGCATGGAATCAGACCCTTCAGTCCTACCAGTCCATGCCGACGATAATTACTAAACCAGTAATTTTGTTTTTTCCCCATTACTCATTCACGGATGAGGGGGTCACTGGTTAGGCAGCATTTATTGACCATCTCTCATAGCCCAGAGGGCAGTTAGCAGTTAACTACATTGCTGTGGGCCTGGAGTCATACGTAGACCAGGTAAGGGTGACAGACTTCCTTCAATGACATTAGTAAACAAGGTGAGTTTTTCTAACAATCGACAATGGGTTTATAATAGTCATTAGATGCTTAATTCCAGATGGTTGTTGAATTCAAGTTTCACCATCTGCTATCTCAGGATTCAAACCTGAGTACCTGGAATATTAACTGGATCTCTGGATTAACAGTCTCGGGATAATACCACTAGGCCACTGACTCCCTGTAATGTGATGATATTCTCTGCATGTGCTCTTTGGAAATTCCATCTCTCAGTATGCATTGGAAAGCTCTGTCAGTATTTTTTGTGTTAAGCTCTGGATGTTTTTTCAGTGCAGTGAGCCCACACCCACCCTGCACCCTTGATTAATTCATTCCTTGCCCTCCCCAAACTCCTTGCCCATCTATATCTACCTCTCTCATTGTCATATACTGTGCAATGTGTGGTCAGGTCACTGCTGACCATGCACAGCATTGTTGGGGAGGTTAGATGTTATCTGTGGGCCATTGGGTAGGCTGCCTTCTCTGAGTTAGAAGGCTATAGCTATAGGATCAATTCTCGCACCAAAGATTTGTGTACAAAGCGTATCCTAACTCTCTATGCAGTACTGAGGGATTGCTGCATTGTTGGAGATGCTGCGGTTAATGTATATTGAAACAAAGCCTCATCTGCTCCCTCAGGTGAATATTAAAGAAGAGCAAAAGGCCTTACTGGGTGTTCTGGCCAAGATCTATTCCACAGCCATTAAGAAAAAAACACACCATCGTTGGGAATGGTTGAAAGAAATTGTACAGTTGCGTTCGAGAGGAAGTGAGGCAAGTATTTGTGAGAGCCTTGATTAGATGGCTGGAAGGATAGATTTCAGTGAAAAAATGTGGGAGGAAACTCGAGTGAAGCATGAACGCTGGCATGGGGAGGATGGGTCGAATGGCCTGTTATTGGCCATATGTCATATGTACTCCGATGGGATAGAAAGGAAAGTTCTTCCTTCGTGTAAGGAATTCAGACACAGCTGCCAGAAACCCATCCAATAGTTTTATGCTGAACCCTATCATGGATGTTTGTATTATGTGCCCCCTTCTCCTGAATTCCTTCAACATATTCCCCAGTCTCCAAGGGTATGGATGAGACTCGCATGCCCTTGACGCTACTAATGACTTGGGTTTGCAGCCCTACCTGAGCTGAGCCCCAGGCCCCAGTTATTGGGCCCTGATGTAACCCCCTCACTCAGTCACCAATTCATCAAAGGTTCAGGGCTAGGCAAGTCAACATGTACAAGCTGCTCTTCGACGAGAACAAGAGAGGAGAGAAAGATTGCCTCCGAGACAATGGAATTCATATTGCTTTTATCTCTCTGACTCCAGCTACATGGAAGCTGACAACAGCAACCACCACAATACTTTTTCTCACACGTCTATTGAAAAATGGATTTACACGGTTTGAATTTAGAAAGAAGATATTGAGAAATGGAGCAATCCTTGATGACGTGAGGTGACCATTAGTGTTCAGGCTGATGAATTTAGAATAGCTGCAAATTTAGATGCTTGCATCATTATTTCACTAGCTGCATCAATATATCAGTGGCGGTGAATAATATCTTCAGTCTGCTGGGGTTTTGATTTGTTGCAGGTGAGTGTAAGATAGAGTACAGAGCACTGTTTTAATAAATCATTTCAGGTTTGGCTTTCAAGCAGACTCGACGATGCACCATATTAGGTGTGACAGGGGCGACATGAGCTTGGCCTGACATTTTCTGAAGGGTGCACGTCCACACTTTCTTACCTACAAGTGACTCCAGGCCCGCAGCAATGTGGATAGCTCTGAAATGGCTGAGAGAGAAACTCAGTTCAAGAGCATTTAGAATGGGAAACAAAGCAGGCCTTGCCAGGGACTCTCACATCCTATTTAATTCAAAAATTCTATAAGTGGCTATTTGAAATGGTTCAATATTTGTTGAGGGGCAAATAATGCAGATAATAGCTTTCCTGAAGATGAGGTTCTGATGCTTGGATTGGTCTCTGGGGGCAAATGCCAGAAAGCATCATCCTAGCATATTGAACTCAGCACATTTGGAGCAGGTAAAGATGGGAAAGAAGCTTGAGAAAAGCAGTGGTCTCTCTTTGGTCTCAACTTTTATTTTGAAGGCACTAATGGCCATTGAATTTGAACTATATCATACTCTGCTTTAGTTCAGTTGAAATAGGATAATACCTGCATATACCCTAATAACGTTTTGTAAATATAAAACCTTACCTCCCATGTTACCTCCCATGAGCGAGCCAAGATCTATCTAGATTGCTAAATTGACTACACTGGTCAAAAGTTAGAGAGGATAATGTGTCACAAGGCGTGATCTGACTCCTCATGTGATGGTGCCAAAAGCTCGAGTTATGGTCTCATCACTTTATGACTGAACCTGATCCCTATCAATGGGCAGAGCATGAGAAATCTCTGCCAACTAACATGCTGCTTTCTATTTGTACTGTTCTGAAAACCCCGGAGAAACCAAGTATTCAGATCATCACAACATTCAGTGGAATTGCCTTCACATGATTGAAAGACATTGTTGATTCAGAGCAATATTTTTTCTTGATTTGGAGTTTTAATTTTATGCCATAACACATTACAAGTGCGGTGTCTCAAAGCTGATAGTCTTGCGATAGAGTCGGTCCTGGATTTTGGATCTTTCTCAGATTTTGGACTGGGCTGTGGAGGGTTTTGGCCTGGCCAGATTAGTTAGGGTCAGGGACAGCTCGGAGCATGAGAATTGATCAACCAATCCAGCACCCGCCAGTGTCAGTGCAACGTCTGGCTGGATCAGTCAGCTGAGTTATTTGTACAAGATCATTTAACTTAATAAATGGTATACTCTAAACCTGTTCAGCTTTTGGACAATCCTGAATTTTGCACAGCCAGATTTGAGATTTTGCCTGTTTATAATCCTTGATTGTGCTTGAGAAGGGGTATCAATCATGCAGGTTTGAGCAATAACACTTTTAACCCCTTTGAGGTCAGTTCTGGAGGCAGATATGATGGCAGCTGTGTTGGGATATATCCTGATGACTGATGAACCTTATCAAACTACAGATCTCTTCAGCTGTCCATCACGAGCAGAATACTGACTGTACTCCACAAGAACATTCTTGCACAACTTAGAGCATAGGGCTATCTCTAACTGGCAATCGGCTAATTGTCAATTGTGACGTGTTTAATGGAGAGTGTTTCTCTCTGTGATCTCTGTGACATTCCTCACGTTATTCACCGTAACCCGTCTCAAAAGCTATGTACCACACGTCAATGACTCCCCACTCATCGTGCATTCCATCTCAACAGAGGTAGGATTACTCGTCACTCCTGGCACCTCCCACGATGCCTAGCACTAATGCCATAATTAAAGCCAAGCTGTGCACCAGGTCAAATGTTGCCAGCAAGGAGTTGCCCTTAAATGTGGGAAGAGAACAAAAAAGAAAAAAGGCACATGTGCAGCACAACTGAATCTTTCATTGTAAATGCAGGTACACAGTCATATTTTGCTATTTAAGAACCAAGCTACACAGGTTACTTGTTGTTACTGAAGCACTCTGTCATGCAGTAGGTGATATATCACTTGCTCAATCTTCCTCTTCAGAAGACCACTGCTTCTCTCAAGCTTCCATCCCACCTGCTCCAAATGTGCAGAGCTCAACATGTTGGGATGATGCTTTCTGACGTTAAACCCCCTCCCGCAGACCAATCCAAGCATCAGAACCTCATCTTCAGGAAAGCTATTATCTGCATTAACGAACCCCTAGAGTGTGGAAAGAGGCCATTTGGCTAATCAAGTCTGCACTGATCTTCTGAAGGGCATCCCACACAAACCCAGACCCCATCTTATCCCTGTACTCCTGCATTTCCCATGCCCATCCACCTAACCTGCTCATCTTTGGAAAGTGGGAGGAAACCGGAGCACCTGGAGGAAACCCACAAAGACACAGAGCGAATATGTAAACTTCACACTGAAAATCATCTGAAGCTGGAATCAGACCAAGGTCCTTGGTGCTGTGAGGCAGCAGTGCCAACCAATGAGCCACCGTGCTGCCCATAATAAGAATTGACTTCATTGTAGGTGGTATATGTGCTGGAGACAGAGGGTGGAAGGGGAAAGAAACACATAATTGGATGAAGATGGAGCCCAGAGAGAGAACAGAAGTTGAGAAAACAAAGGGATGAATAGTGGTGAACCAGACGGAAAGAAAAGAGGATAAAATAGTGGCTATCAGTGAATGAAAATGGGTTGGCTGTGATGAGAGCAGGTCATGTCATAACAGGGAGAAAGTGAGGACTGCAGATGCTGGAGATTAGAGTCGAGAGTGTGGTGCTGGAAAAGCACAACAGGTCAGACAGCATCCGAGCAGCAGGAGAATCGCATTTCGGGCAAAAGTCCTTCATCAGGAATGAGACTTGTGGGTCTGGGCTGAGAGATAAATGGGAGGCAGGTGGTGTTGGGGGGAAGGTGGCTGGGAAAGCGATAGGTGAATGAAGGTGAGGGAGAAGGTGTTAGGTCAGAGGGGGGAGTGATGGACAGGTCCGGAAGGCGGTGCCAAGTTGGAGGCTTGGTACTGGGATAATGTGAGGGGAGGGGAAATAAGGAAGCTGAAACAAAGATGTTGCTATTTGGACCACATCTGGAATACAGTAATGGCTTTGGTCGCCTAATCAAAGGAGGAATATTTTGGTATTTGAGGCAATCCAGAGAAGGTTTGCAAGGTTGATTCTAGGTATGGGGGCCGGGGGGGGGGATACATTTCATGAGGAGAAATTGAGTAGGTTGGGCCTGTATTCATTGGAGTGTAAAAGAATGAGAGGTGACCTTATTGAAACGTACACAATTCTTAGAGGACTTGACAGGATAGCTGCAGCAAAGTTGAATCTAGGACTAGAGGGCATTAACTTAGAATAAGGGATCACCCATTTAAAACAGAGATAAGGAATTTTATTTTCTCTCTGGAGGTAAGGAATCTATGGAATTCTTTACCAAAGAGAGCCATTGATGCCAGGCCATTAATACATTCAAAACTGAAATAGACAGAATTTTATTCAGTAAAATAATGAAGGATTATGAGGAATGGGGTCATGTGAAATTTGAGGATTATCAGATTGGCAATGATCTCATTGAATGATGGTGTAAACTTGATCGGCTAAATGGCCTACTTCTGTTCCTGCATCTTATGGACTTGTCATCTCATGATATCCAGTCCTTGAAACGATGCAGGATCATGAAAGTTCTCAAGGATATATGTCTTGTGGCAGCTTACCGGGTTTCTGGCACAGAATTGTAAGATATGATACTGATGCTAATAGGTCCATTTTTGATGAAATGGAATCATACAAACACAAAATCATAGAACTTTACAGTACAGGAGGTGACCGTTCAGCCCATTGTCTCTGCACCAGCTCCTGCAAGAGCTAACCAGCTAGTCCCACACTCGGGCCCTATTTCTGTGACCCACTAAATTCATCCCTTCCAAATATATATCTAGCTCTCTTTCGTAAACTCCTTTAGAATCCAGCTCCACCACTCTTCCAGGCAATCCTAACAACTCTCTGTGTAAGCAACTTTCTCCTCATCTCATTCCGAGCTTTCTTGCTGATAATCTTGAAGTTGTGACCCTCTAGTTACTGACATACTAACTGCTGCAAACAGAACATACTTCTTTACTGTGTCCAAATTGTTCATAACCTTGAACACTTCAATAAGGGCAGCTCTTAATCTGTTCTGTTCCAAGGAGAATAAGCCCAATCACCCCAATCTTTCCTTGTATCTAAAATCCCTCAGTTCTGGTATCATTTCAGAAAATCTCCTTTGCACTCTCTCTAGGGCTTTAACATGCTTTCTTAAATGAGGTGTCCAGATATGAACACAATACTCCAAATGTGGACTGACCATTGATTTGGAGAGATGTGGCATCACTTCTTTGCTTTTATACTCTATACCTCGATTTATAAACCCAAGGATCTTATAAGTCTTCTTAACAACTCTTTCAAATTGCCTAGTCACTTACAGGGAGTTAAGCACTTGAACCCCGAAGTCCTCTGTTCCTGTATTCTCTTCAAATTTTGACCATTGAGCCTAGATTGTCTTTTCATGCATCTGTTAGTTGTCTGCCCATTTGGCTCACTTATCAATGTCCCTCTGAAGTTGCTCAGCTCCAGCATCACAACTCGATATACTTCTTCACTTGATAAAATCTGCAAATTGAGAGACTTTGCCCTCAACATCCATCTCCAAATCACTAGATATATAAGATATATGAATATATAAATAACATAGCAGAAAAAGCAAGGGTCCCAACAGCGATCCCTGGGAACATACTTTCAACGCGTCTCCAATCTGAGAAATGGCCATCTGTACTTACCCTTTTTTTCCCATCTTTTAGCCAATTTCTAATCCAGGATGACAAGGTCCCATCAATCCCAAATATTTCTAATTTGCTGACCAAACTGCCATGTGGCACCATATCAAATTCTTTCTGCAAGTCCAAATAAACAACATCTACAGCACTACCCTCATCCATTGCCTTTGTCACCTCATCAGAGGACTCTATTAAATTTGAAAGACATGACCTTGACAAAATCATGTTGAATATCTATTATTGACTTGTTTCCTTTAGGTGTATACTTATTTTATCCCATATTATGGTCTCTATGAGTTTTTCCACTATTGATGTTGAGCTGGAAGGATTGTCCTTTGCCCCTTTCTGAAGCAACGACATCACATTTGCAATCATTGAGACTAATCCCATGTTCGGCAAGGTCTGGAACATTCCTGTCAATGGACTTGAGATGTGTTCCTTTATCTCCCTCAGCAAGTGAGGATCCATCCCATTCAGGCCTGGCTCCCTTTCTCCATGGAGTTCTGTCAACCTTTTTAGCGTGGCTTCTTTATCTATCACTATACTGTTCATTTGCTTAACACCCACATTTTCAACTGGGCCATAGTCATCATTTTCTAGCTTAGCAAAGACAAAAATAATGTATTTGTTTAGTAGCTCTAACGTACCCTGTGCTTCACTGAGCAACCTGCCCTGCTTGATCTTTATGTAGCTGAAAATGTGTTGCTGAAAAAGCACAGCAGGCCAGGCAGCATCCAAGGAACAGGAGAATTGACGTTTTGGGCATCAGCCCTTCTTCAGGAATGAGGAAAGTGTGTACAGCAGGCTAAGATAAAAGGTAGGGAGGAGGGACTTGGGGGAGGGGCGTTGGGAATGCGATAGGTGGAGGGAGGTCAAGGTGAGGGTGATAGGCCGGAGTGGGGTGGGGGTGGAGAGGTCAGGAAGAAGATTGCAGGTTAGGAAGGTGGTGCTGAGTTCAAGGGATTTGACTGAGACAAGGTGGGGAGAGGGGAAATGAGGAAACTGGAGAACTCTGAGTTCATCCCTTGTGGTTGGAGGGTTCCCAGGCAGAAGATGAGGCGCTCTTCCTCCAACTGTCGTGTTGCTATGGTCTGGTGATGGAGGAGTCCAAGGACCTGCATGTCCTTGGTGGAGTGGGAGGGGGAGTTGAAATGTAGGTCCTTGGACTCCTCCATCGCCAGACCATGTTCAACTCCCCCTCCCACTCCACCAAGGACATGCAGGTCCTTGGACTCCATCGCCAGACCATGGCAACACGACGGTTGGAGGAAGAGCGCCTCATCTTCCGCCTGGGAACCCTCCAACCACAAGGGATAAACTCAGATTTCTCCAGTTTCCTCATTTCCCCTCCCCCCACCGTGTCTCAGTCAAATCCCTTGAACTCAGCACCACCTTCCTAACCTGCAATCTTCTTCCTGACCTCTCCGCCCCCACCCCACTCCGGCCTATCACCCTCACCTTGACCTCCCTCCACCTATCGCATTCCCAACGCCCCTCCCCCAAGCCCCTCCTCCCTACCTTTTATCTTAGCCTGCTGGACACACTTTCCTCATTCCTGAAGAAGGGCTCATGCCCGAAACGTCGATTCTCCGGCTCCTTGGATGCTGCCTGACCTGCTGCGCTTTTCCAGCAACACATTTTCAGCTCTGATCTCCAGCATCTGCAGTCCTCACTTTCTCCATTTCCCTCTGACTAATACACCTAACACTATGGACAATTTAGCATGGTCAATTCACCTGACCTGCACATCTTTAGACTGTGGAAGGAAACTGGAGCACCCCCACACAGACACAGGGAGAATGTGCAAACTCCACACAGACAGTCGCCCGAGGATGGAATCGAACCTGGGATCCTGGTGCTGTGAGGCAGCAGTGCTAACCACTGAGCCACCGTGCTATCTTTTCCTTATTCCAGCTTTAACCTCTCTCCTACGTTCGAAATACTCCAGATTTCTATTGCAATTATTATTTCAGTGGGCATCATCTGTCTCCTTTTCTTCCTTATTTTCTCATCAGTGTTCTTAGTCATCCAGCCTACTCTAGCTTTGGTCACCCTGTATTTATTTCTCACAGATACGTACCTGGCTTGCACCCTATTCTCTTTTCATTTGAAAGTCTCCCATTTCTTATCTACTGCTTTAACTGCTAAAATGTGTTTCCAATCAACCTGATCCAGTTCAACCTTTAGTACCTTAAAATCTGACTTTTTCCAGTCTTGCATCTTAATTCGCTTCCAACTTAACATTCAACCTTATATTGTGAATACTATTTCCCAATGCTCCACCTCTCTGACATTCACCCCTTGACATACCTAATTTTCTAGGAATAGGTACAGCACAACTTCCTCCCTGGTAGGACTGGAAATGTAGCGTTCCAGATAGTTCTCCTGCACACATGGTTGGAATTTCTTCCCTTCTGTGCCTTTCACTCTACCTTTCACTCTACCTAACTGAAATCTATAACTATCATAACTCCACCTGTTCTGCAGGTTTCCATTAACTGCAAAAAACAAAGAACACAGAAAATTACAGCACAGGAGCAGGCCCTTTGGCCCTCCAAGCCTGCACTGATCCAGATCCTCTATCTAAACCTAGATAGAGGATCCTTCATTTTCTAAGGGTCTGTATCCCTCTGCTCCCTGCTTATTCATATGTCTATCTAGATGCATCTTAAATTATGTTTTCATGCCTGACCCTACCACTACCACTGGCAATGCATTCCAGGCACCCACCACCCTCTGCGTAAAGAACTTTCCATGCATATCTCTCCTAAACCTTTCCCCTCTCACCTTGAACCTGTGACCCCGAGTAACTGAGTCCCCCATTCTGGGAAATAGCTTCTTGCTATCCACCCTGTCTATACCTCTCATGATCTTGTAGACCTCAATCAGGTTCCCCCCTCAACCTCTGTCTTTCTAATGAAAACATTCCTAATCTACTCAACCTCTCTTCATAGCTAGCACCCTCCATACCAGGCAACATCCTGGTAAACCTCCACTCCATCCTCTCCAAAGATTCCGCATCCCTTTGGTAATGTGGTGCACCACATGCAGTATTGCAAATGTGGCTGAACCAAAGTCTGATACAACTGTAACATGACCTGCCAACTCTTGAACTCAATACCCCGTCCAATGAAGGAAAGCAAGCCGTATTCTTTCTTGACTACTCTATTGACTTATATTGCCACCTTCAGGGAGCAATGGACCGGAATGTCCAGATCTCTCTGTATATCAATTTTCCCCAGGACTTTTGCATTTCCTGTATAGTTCGCTCTGGAATTGGATCTTCCAAAATGCATCACCTTGCATTTCCTTGGACTGAACTCCATCTGTCATTTCTCTGCCCAACTCCCCAAACTATCTGTATTCTATTGTATTCTCTTCTTAGTGTCATCTGCCTAAGAGTTCTCACCTGTGTCCTCTACTATTTGTGGGTCGATAACAAATACGCAACAGCGTTATCATCTCCTTCCAGTTTCTCACCTCCAACCATATTAATTCTAATTCAGGAACTAAATCTTGTTCAAGAACTATGGTGCTGTCTTTGACCTCTTGCATTTTTTACCCATCCTGTTTCAATAAAAACCTTATAAGCCAGGATGTTGAGTAGGAGAAAGTGAGGACTGCAGATGCTGGAGATCAGAGTCGAGATTGTAGTGTTGGAAAAGCACAGCAGGTCAGGCAGTGTCCGAGGTGCAGGAGAATTGACATTTCAGGCATAAGCCCTTCATCAGGCTGTTGAGTACCCAATCCTGTTCTGGCTCAAGTCACATTTCTGTCAATATTTCTTTTCTAGTGATGGAGTCAGCCACATTACGATATGACCCTCTCAACTCATTGTGTTTGCAATCTACCATACCGTCCAATTGGCTGGATCCAGCCATGTTGGTGAAACCTATAGCCGGGGTTGCGGCACTGACCCCACCCCCCACCACTCCCCACACCTCTCTACCCAACCACCACCCCCCCTCCCCACCCCCGACCTCATCGGGAACTGGTGTGAACTGATCAAATTTATATCAGTGACAGACTTAATACTTTTGTGGATTGGGTGATAAGTGATCCTACACAGATTCTCAGTCAGTCCTGGAAGCTGCACAAAAATATCAAACAATAGTCACCATCAGGACAGGACAGCCACTCACCCTGACTGGTCCTTTCCCAACACATAGTGTCACTGTGTAATGTATGCTGGGACATCTTCAGTCTGGACAGTCAATACACCTTGCATATCTGGAGCGAATGGCATTCAGGAAAACTGGCTCAGGGCCTTCGCTAACCCCACCAGTTGTGAGTTCTTCTGGTTGATGCTGGAATTGCTGCTGTCACAGACTAGTTGTCATAGAAATCTGCCCTCCTCAATTTCCCTGCGCATTCATTGTGTTGCAATAAAAGCGATGATAACCCTTGCTGTAGCTGGATCCATTGGATGTAATTCCAATGGACCAGTGTGGGAGATATCAGAATCAGAACAGCTCTTTAGCAACGTGAGCATTGTGAAAACCATGTCTTGTTATTCATGTGCATTTTAAAACTGAAATGAGATAGCCAGGGGTTTACAAAGATAGCTGTGTGAATTGAAAGCAAGGAATGTGATACCTATTGCAAACCCTGTTTGCCTAGATGTCATTTCCAACAATGTACAGATGAACTAAAGTTGAAGGATTGTTTACAAGGGAAACTGATTGGCTTGTGGTCGAGGGACTGATGTCAAAGATTCTTCTGCCCGCAAACAATGAGGCGATTTGTCGTCAGGCAGCTGAGCAGCTCTGGCTGTGATGAAGACAGTGAGATGCTCGTCAGACCAGATGAGAAACTAGCAGCCACACAAAAAAAAATTCTGTCTCTCAGTTCTCTGCACTATGCCACTTTATATCTGAAGAAAACCAGCTTATCCTTCCTTCAGTAGATACAGCTAGTCGTGACTTTGGGGTTAGATAAATCATAGAACTTTCTGAGTGAAACAGCCACCCTATGCATTTTGCCAATCAGGAGAAGCACTCAGAACAAAGGAAGGTCAAAAAGAAACCTTTTCATCAGCAAAAACCAATCCAACAGATCCTTTGCATAAAGGTTACAGACTGTTTTCTAATTTTCCATCTGCATGCGCGTTTTTTTTCTTTTTTATATTTATCTGTCTGTCTATCTGTGTGAGGGGTGGAAGAGGTGTTTATTAAGTGTTTAGAGACCAATTAACTAGATCACAACAACTCCACTATACTTGACTGTTTCTCTGATATCCCTAAATGCTTGTCTTAACGCCATTACAATTTCAGCTTTTTTATTATCCCTAGTTGAACCCAATTTTAACCTGTTTGCTAATTCTACAAGTGTCGCCTTTTTTCTGTCTTTCTAAAATTTCTCGACAAATTTGGGAAGCATCTTCAAATCCCACAACGATGTTAAGAGCCGTATCCCCACTTTTGATTAAACCAACAACAAGCAACCGAAATTAAACAGATTCTCCACTTCTCACTTAAGTTTATTTAAAGATCTAGGACATATTAGTCCTCAAGTCTGTTTAAATCTGCTGGGACCTTTCATATCCTAAATCTGTTCAAATCTGTCCAAATTCGCCCAAAGACTGACAAGAGCTCCCAAGCTGTTAGAAAGTGGAGGTTGACCCCGCTTTGCGAACTAAGACTAAAATACCCAAAGAGGGGCACCTTGCCTTTTAATCTGTAAAAGAAGTGAGAAAAGTGGTGTAACCTGCTTTTCAACAACTTCTAATGGTTAAATAAAATATATCCCTGACACTCACTTTAAAATCACCACGTAACAATTTTATTTATCTAACTCTAACAATGAACAAACTAACTGAACTATTAACAAATGAAATAAATCCCTTCTAACTTTTAACTATTCCTGAATAAAGCAAGATTGTAATGGTGTGCTGTTCCAATAAATATAAATCCCACACATCTTAAAAAAATAGAATTTAGAACTACAGACCAGTGAGCCTGACGTCGGTGGTGGGCAAGTTGTTGGAGGGAATCCTGAGGGACAGGATGCACATGTATTTGGAAAGGCAAGGACTGATTAGGGATAGTCAACATGGCTTTGTGTGTGGGAAATCATGTCCCACAAACTTGATTGAGTTTTTTGAAGAAGTAACAAAGAGGATTGATGAGGGCAGAGTGGTAGGTGTGATCTACATGGACTGCAGTAAGGTGTTCGACAAGGTTCCCCATGGGAGACTGATTAGCAAGGTTAGATCTCATGGAATACAGGGAGAACTAGCCATTTGGATACAGAACTGGCTCAAAGGTAAAAGACAGAGGGTGGTGGTGGAGGGTTGTTTTTCAGACTGGAGGTCTGAGACCAGTGGAGTGCCACAAGGATCGGTGCTGGGTCCTCTACTTTTTGTCATTTACATAAATGATTTGGATGCGAGCATAAGAGATACAGTTAGTAAGTTTGCAGATAACACCAAAATTGGAGGTGTAGTGGACCGTGAAGAGGGATACTTCAGATTACAACAGGATCTTGACCAGATGGGCCAATGGGCTGAGAAGTGGCAGATGGAGTTTAATTCAGATAAATATGAGGTGCTGCATTTTGGGAAAGCAAACCTTAGCAGGACTTACACACTTAATGGTAAAATTAGATTAGATTACTTAGTGTGGAAACAGGCCCTTCGACCCAACAAGTCCACACCAACCCTCCAAAAGGCAACCCACCCAGACCCATTCCCCTACATTTATCCCTTCACCTAACACTACGGGCAATTTAGCATGGCCAATTCACCTAACCTGCACATTTTTGGACTGTGGGAGGAAACCAGAGCACCTAGAGGAAACCCATGCAGACACGGGGAGAATGTGCAAACTCCACACAGATAGTTGCCTGAGGCGGGAATTGAACCCAGGTCTCTGGCGCTGTGAGGCAGCAGTGCTAACCACTGTGCCACCGTGCCACCCAAAAGATAAAGTCCTAGGTAAAGTCCAAGGGAGTGTTGCTGAACAAAGAGACCTTGGAGTGCAGGTTCATAGCTCCTTGAAAGTGGAGTTGCAGGTAGATAGGATAGTGAAGAAGGCATTCGGTATGCTTTCCTTTATCAGTCAGAGTATTGAGTACAGGAGTTTGGAGGTCATGTTGTGGCTGTACAGGACATTGGTTAGGCCACTGTTGGAATATTGTGTGCAATTCTGGTCTCCTTCCTATCCGAAAGATGTTGTGAAACTTGAAAGGGTTCAGAAAAGATTTACAAGGATGTTGCCAGGGTTGGAGGATTTGAGCTATTGGGAGACGCTGAACAGGCTGGGGCTGTTTTCCCTGGAGCGTCGGAGGCTGAGGAGTGACCTTATCGAGGTATACAAAATTATGAGGGGCATGGATAGGGTAAATAGACAAAATCTTTACCTTGGTGTCAGGGAGTCCAGAACTAGGGGGCATAGGTTTCGGCTGAGAGGGGAAAGATATAAAAGAGACCTAAGGGGCAACCTTTTCACGCAGAGGGTGACACGTGTATGGAATGAGCTGCCAGAGGATGTGGTGGAGGCTGGTACATTTGCAACATTTATGAGGAATTTGAATGGGTATATGAATAGGAAGGGTTTGGAGGGATATGGGCCGGATGTTGGCAGGTGGGACTAGATTGGGTTGGGATATCTGATTGGCATGGATGGGTTGGACCGAAGGGTCTGTTTTAATGCTGTACATCTCTATGACTCGATGACTCTAGTCTCTGAAAATTACAGCAAGGTCACATGTCTTCTGGAATGTTTTGTGCCTTCTCTTCTGTCAGGAATATTAATGCCTTGTGCTGTTGATACCATTGCTATTTAGGTGGTGCTTTCTCTAAGACATAGAAGAGGCTGTCAGAGCCAATAATTCTCTCTTGAGAGCTGAGGGCTGTTACCTCTGGTGGATGTCAGCTTGCTCTGGTGCCTTTGTCCGACTGCCCCCTTCCTTTTCTGCCAGTGATGACATATCAATATTTCCTGCAATAGGATTGGTGCTACATTGTATTATTCTGTTTAAAGTATAAATATTTAAAGTTATATTCTGGAGTATTAGTCAAATATTTTGTGATGTATTGTAAATCAATATGCTAATTGCTGCTGTCTGTAAAATTTTATCTATGCTTAATATTGAATAATCTGATCTGAGTAAAACATTATAGCATGAACTATATTCAACCAATAAGAAGAATACTGAACAAACTTTATCTTTAATCTCTAAACTAGGGATCTCTTCCAGGGCAGATTATTGCAGAAATAATCTTATTAAACTACAGAAATTGAGGCTTAGTGGGTAGCCCTCTTGTATACAACTTATAAAGGCTGTGAGTTCAAGTTTCATTCAGGTGTTCATGTGAAGGGATTTTTTCTGCCTTTCAGATGGAAGTTTAAACTATGGCTCTATTTATCCATTCAGTTATAGCAGTGGCTTTAGTGGCAATGTAATTCATGAACCTGAGTCAGATGTTCTGCAGGCACATGTTTGAATCCCGTTGTGGTAAATGGTGACATTGGAATTCAAGGAATTAAAAAGCTCATCCAATGGTGACGCAGTTGTTGTAAAAATCCATCTGGTTCATTAATGTCATTTAAGGGGGGAAATCTGCCATCCTTATCTGGTCTGACCTACATACGACTTCCAATCCATAACAATGTGCTTGACTTTTAACTGCAAGCCACTCAGTTCAAAGGCCAAATAGGGG
The DNA here is from genome assembly GCF_047496795.1 of Chiloscyllium punctatum. NCBI lineage: Eukaryota > Metazoa > Chordata > Chondrichthyes > Orectolobiformes > Hemiscylliidae > Chiloscyllium > Chiloscyllium punctatum. Next base: position 17,048,394 of record NC_092744.1, read on the forward strand.
GCATAGGTTTCGGCTGAGTGGGGTGGGGGTGGAGAGGTCAGGAAGAAGATTGCAGGTTAGGAAGGCGGTGCTGAGTTCAAGGGATTTGACTGAGACAAGGTGGGGGGAGGGGAAATGAGGAAACTGGAGAAATCTGAGTTTATCCCTTGTGGTTGGAGGGTTCCCAGGTGGAAGATGAGGGGCTCTTCCTCCAACCGTCATGTTGCCATGGTCTGGCGATGGAGGAGTCCAAGGACCTGCATGTCCTTGGTGGAGTGGGAGGGGAGTTGAACATGGTCTGGCGATGGAGGAGTCCAAGGACCACAAGGGATGAACTCAGATTTCTCCAGTTTCCTCATTTCCCCTCTCCCCACCTTGTCTCAGTCAAATCCCTTGAACTCAGCACCGCCTTCCTAACCTGCAATCTTCTTCCTGACCTCTCCACCCCCACCCCACTCCGGCCTATCACCCTCACCTTGACCTCCCTCCACCTATCGCATTCCCAACGCCCCTCCCCCAAGTCCCTCCTCCCTACCTTTTATCTTAGCCTGCTGGATACACTTTCCTCATTCCTGAAGATTACATTGATGACTGCATTGGCGCCACCTCGTGCCTCCGCGAGGAGCTTGTGCAATTCATCAACTTCACCAACACATTCTACCCTGACCTTAAATTTACTTGGACCATCTCTGACACCTCCCTCCCCTTCCTGGACCTCTCCATCTCCGTTAATGACAATCGACTTGACACCGACATTTTTTACAAACCCACCGATTCCCACAGCTACCTGGATTACACCTCTTCCAACCCTACCTCCTGAAAAAATGCCATCCCGTATTCCCAACTCCTCTGCCTCCACCATATCTGCTCTCAGGAGGACCAGTTCCACTACAGAACACACCAGATGGCCTCCTTCTTTAGAGACCGCAATTTCCCTTCCCATGTGGTTAAAGATGCCCTTCAATGCATCTCGTCCACATCCTGCACCTCCGCCCTCAGACCCCCACCCCTCCAACCGTAACAAGGACAGAACGCCCCTGGTGCTTCCCTCCACCCTACCAACCTTCGCATTAACCAAATCATTATCCAACATTTCCGCCACCTCCAAACAGACCCCACCACCAGGGATATATTTCCCTCCCCACCCCTTTCCACCTTCCGCAAAGACCGTTCCCTCCGTGACAACCTGGTCAGGTCCACGCCCCCCTACAACCCACCCTCCCATCCTGGCACTTTCCCCAGCCACCGCAGGAACTGCAAAACCTGCGCCCACACCTCCTCCCTCACCTCCATCCAAGGCCCTAAAGGAGCCTTCCACATCCATCAAAGTTTTACCTGCACATCCACCAATATCATTTATTGTATCCATTGCTCCCGATGCGGTCTCCTCTACATTGGAGAGGCTGGACGCCTCCTAGCAGAGCACTTTAGGGAACATCTCTGAGACACCCGCACCAATCAACCACACCGCCCTCTGGCCCAATATTTCAACTCCCTCTCCCACTCTGTCGAGGACAAGGAGATCCTGGGCCTCCTTCACCGCTGCTCCCTCACCCCCACCTGGAGGAAGAATGCCTCATCTTCCGCCTCGGAACACTTCAACCCCAGGGCATCAATGTGGACTTCAACAATTTCCTCATTTCCCCTTCCCCCACCTCACCCCAGTTCCAAACTTCCAGCTCAGCACTGTCCCCATGACTTGTCCTACCTGCCTATCTTCTTTTCAACCTTTCCACTCCACCCTCGCCCCCCCCCCGACCTATCACCTTCATCCCCTCCCCCACTCACCTATTGTACTCTACGCTACTTTCTCCCCACCCCCACCCCCACCCTCTTCTCACTTGTCTCTCCATGCTTCAGGCTCTCTGCCTGTATTCCTGATGAAGGGCTTTTGCCTGAAACATTGATTTTACTGCTCCTTGGATGCTGCCTGAACTGTTGTGCTCTTCCAGCATCACTAATCCAGAATCTGGTTTCCAGCATCTGCAGTCATTGTTTTTACCTTACTGATTCCTTGTCTCCCCAGTATCACATCGCCCACGAAGGGCAGCATTGCATTTTGGAGCATGTTGATAAATGCTTACAGTTCAAGGTGAATGAAAATCAGCTCCATGCCCTTGTGCAGCCTATGAGATCTTGGATTGTTTTTGTAAATTGGGGTGAGTAGGTTATATTTTTAAGGTTGCCTGTGATTACTTCTGTTTCAGGGAGATGACTGTCTTCAATCTGCAATGACTTATAATGTGTAAAATGGTCAAGACTGCTTGTGACTAGGATTTGGATAGTGCACAGTTGAACACTGTATGCACCTCACGTGCAGGGTTCTATGACTGCAACCTGTTTTGTCTAAGTGCCTGATTAATGTCATTGCCCCTTAAAGCTCTCACAGTGCTCAGAGACCACAGGTTCAGTTAGAAAAAAAATCTCTGCCCACAATGACTGTGGTTGTAGCATTTTCCATTTCTGGTGGGCATTTATTGTACTCTTGAGGACAAAAGGCATCGTAGGTCACAGCTGGCCTAGAGTGTCAGGCTCGGCCTGGTTTCAAAATGCTCCCCTGAACTTCGAGATCCTTTCTTCTTATCACTCCCGGTCAAACCCATTGAGACATTTTGCCACCCAACTGGCTCATTTCCAACTTCATCTCTCAAGAAGTTGTTGTTGAAGAGAGCAAATGTTGAAGGTGGTGGATGGAATTACCGAGCATCACAGCCAGGCCTGCAGGGGCCGACTGGACCTCCCAGTCACCGCACGTTTCAATTCCCCTAACCACTCCCTTTCCGACATGACCATCCTCGTCCTCCTCCATTGCCACAACGGACCACACCGCAAATTGGAGGAACAACACCTCATCTTCCACCTGGGCAGCCAGAGGATTCAACACTGCATTCACCTATCTTCACCTGTCTTCACCTATCTCCACTTCACCACCCTTCCCCTGCCACCCTCTTTTACCTGCAGCTCCCCCCACACCCACCTCCAGTCTTGAAGAAGGGTTACACCCGAAACGTCGACTTCTCTACCTCCTGATGATGCCTGGCTTGCTGTGTTCTTCCAGCCTCCTGCCTGTCTAATTTGGATTCCAGCATCTGCAGTTTCTTTTTTGACTCTAATCAAGTAGGCTGCTTCATCCTGGATGGTTGCAAGCTTCTTGATGCTGCATTCATCACAGAAGCTGAACACATCAAAGCAAGTTGCGAATATTTCATCATATTCCTGACTTCTACCACTCAGGTGGTGAACAGGAGATATATTACTGGCTCAGAATTCTCAGGCTCTGACCTGTTGCTTCTGGAGTTCAGCTCGTTTGTCCAGTTCATCTTCTGGTCAATAATAATGTCCAGGATGTTTTCAGAATTCGGTGATAGTAATGTCAAGTGTGATGGTTCGACCCTCTTTTGAAGGAAATGGTCTTTAACTGGCACTTGTGCGACACAAAATGCTACAAACCACTTATCGTCCCAAGCCTGGATGTTGTTTCAGTTTTGCTGCATGTGAACATAATCTGAGAAGTCACAAATTACACTGAACATTAATCATCCCCAAATCTGACCTTATGATTGAGGGAAGGTCATTGATGAAGCAGCTGCAGATATGCTTAGGACACATGCCTGAGGAATTACTGCAGTGATGACCTGAGCTGAGATAGTGTCATGGAGTCGTAGAGATGTACAGCACAGAAACAAATCCTTCAGTCCAACTCGCCCATGCCAATCAGATATCCGAACCTAATCTAGTCCCATTTGCCAGCCCTTGGCGCATATCCCTCTAAACACTTCCTATTCATATACCCATCCAGATGCCTTTTAATTGCTGTAATTGTACCAGCCTCTACCACTTCTTCTGGCAGCTCATTCCATATACACACCAGCCTCTGTGTAATGTTGCCCATTAGGTCCCTTTTAAATCTTTCCCCTCTCACCCTAAACCTATGTCCTCTAATTCTGGACTCTCCCACCCCAGAGAAAATACCTTATCTATTTACCCTATCCATGCACCCTCATGATTTTATAAACCTCAATAAGGCCACCCCTCAGCTTTCAAAGCACCTGGGAAAACAGCCCTAGTCTATTCAACCTCTCCCTATAGCTCAAATCCTCCAGCCCTGGCAACATCCTTGTAAATCTTTTCTGAACTCTTTCAAGTTTCACAAGATTCTTCTGATAGGAGGGGGACCAGAATTGCACGCAATATTCCAAAAGTGGCCGAACCAATGTCTTGTACATGCTGCAACATGACCTCCCAACTCTTATACCCAATGCTATGACCAATAAAGGATAACTGGCCTTCAAAAACCACAGCCATCTTCTTTTGTGATGCATATGAGTTATTTTTAATTGTTAAATTGTAGGTAGGCACCCCTGGCAAAGTAAGTATTTATTGACCATTCCTAATTGCCCAGTGGGCAGTTAAGAGTCAACCATATTTTTGTGAATATGGAGTTACATCAAATCCTTACGGTGTGGAAACAGGCCATTAGGCCCAACAAGTCCACACCGACCATCTGAACAGTAACCTACTCAGACCCATTCCCCTACTTTATTACTCTACATCTACCCCTGACTAATGCACCTAATTCATGCATCCCTGAACACAATGGGTAATTTAGCATAGTCGGTTCACCTAACCTGCACATCTTTGGACTGTGGGAGGAAGCCAGAGCACCCAGAGGAAACTCATACTTTGACTCAATCTCCTTGATCTCACACTCCAGCAAATATGGCCTCAATATCAAGGGCTTTCCTTATCACATCTGTCTAAAGTTCAACTATTATGGAACCACGGTTGTAATGACGTTAGAAGCTGGGTGGACCTGGCAGAATCCAAACTGAGCATCAGCGAGGAGGTTATTCTTTTGCAAGTGCTATTTGATAACACCGTAGATGACACCTTCCATCACTTTGATAAACAGTCCTGACTGTATACTAAGAGTTACACTAACTAGCAATTTAAGGTTCTCAGTTGGGGTCACAAGTGATTTGCGTGCACATGCCAGAGGCTTCCTATATTCCCCGGTAGGCCCTGTCCTTTGCAAACAGAAAACGCATGCGTGTGCATTGCAGCTTTTCAACTAAGCAAAAGCTTGGGGGTAGTTTGTTGTAATCTACCTGCACTGGACGTAAAACAAAGCTTTTCACTATACTTAGGTACCTGTGACTATAATACATCAAATCTCGATCATTCCCTGGTGCATTCCCACAGCAAGTCTTTCACCACTGCGTGTCAACCTGCCTGGTTTAAATTTAAACAAAATCTTGGCAGTTAACTATTTTCCCATACATTCTCAAAGGTAATCGATTCACCTGTCAAAATCTACTTGCAAATCAACTCTTTTCATGCAATGTAACATACGTCATTCCTCTGAGATTTAATATTCATGCAATTGTGCCCTGATGACTGTGAAATGCGAAATTTTGACAGCATGTCACTTTTTTCCGTTATACTAAAGATTAAGTCCCACATGATTACTGTATTATTCTGTTTAAAGTATAAATATTTAAAGTTATATTCTGGAGTATTAGTCAAATATTTTGTGATGTATTGTAAATCAATATGCTAATTGCTGCTGTCTGTAAAATTTTATCTATGCTTAATATTGAATAATCTGATCTGAGTAAAACATTATAGCATGAACTATATTCAACCAATAAGAAGAATACTGAACAAACTTTATCTTTAATCTCTAAACTAGGGATCTCTTCCAGGGCAGATTATTGCAGAAATAATCTTATTAAACTACAGAAATTGAGGCTTAGTGGGTAGCCCTCTTGTATACAACTTATAAAGGCTGTGAGTTCAAGTTTCATTCAGGTGTTCATGTGAAGGGATTTTTTCTGCCTTTCAGATGGAAGTTTAAACTATGGCTCTATTTATCCATTCAGTTATAGCAGTGGCTTTAGTGGCAATGTAATTCATGAACCTGAGTCAGATGTTCTGCAGGCACATGTTTGAATCCCGTTGTGGTAAATGGTGACATTGGAATTCAAGGAATTAAAAAGCTCATCCAATGGTGACGCAGTTGTTGTAAAAATCCATCTGGTTCATTAATGTCATTTAAGGGGGGAAATCTGCCATCCTTATCTGGTCTGACCTACATACGACTTCCAATCCATAACAATGTGCTTGACTTTTAACTGCAAGCCACTCAGTTCAAAGGCCAAATAGGAACGGGCAGCAAATGCTGCCCAGACAGTGATGCTAATATCTTATGAATGAATGAACAACTTTGTGCAGAGTAACTCCCTTGTGGCTAAACCTAATATTTGTCCTGCAATTAACATCACTAAAGCATATTACCTGACTTTTCTTTTATTCAGTCACAGGATGAGGACATCACTAGCTAGGCCAGCATTTATTACCCTTCCTTAATTGTTCAGGGTCAACCACGTTGCTGTGGGTCTGGAGTCATATGCAGGCCAGAACAGGGAAGGACAGCAGTTTCCTTCCCTAAAGGGCATTAGTGAACCAGATGAGTTTTCCCCTAACAATCCACAAAGGATTCATGGTAACATTGGATTCATAATTTCAAATTACACAATCTGCCATGTTGGGATTCCAGCCAGGGTCCTCAGAGCATTACCTGGGTCTCTGGGTTAATAATATAGCGATGATGCCATTAGGCCATCATCTCTCCTTCTCACATAAATGCCAAATTCCCCATCATTACAAGTATGACCACAATTTAATGAGCACTTCCTTGACTCTGAAACAGTTTGAGGCTAGCAAAGGTGCTAAATAAATGGAACAATTGATAGAAAAGATATTGGCCCAGAATTTTATATAATTATTTGCAACAACCTTTCAGTGTTTGCTGCTATTAGCTGTCAGAAACTAGTCATGTCTTTACGAGATAACCCAAGATCAAATTAATGTGAGTGTCCTGAAATAACCAGCCCTCATTCAATACCCATTAAAGGTTGCACAGTGGATCCCTGGCAAAACCCATGTAGTGCCAACCAGTGAAATCAACTGATCATATGAGATGCTCTTTCCTGAGGCTTTTAGTGCTTTGAAAACAGCGATTATTATCCACTCAGGATCAAATTGTTGATTGCTGGGTATTTCAGTATTCAATGGGGTGGAACGGTGGCTCATAGCGCCAGGGACCCGGGTTCGATTCCTGCCTCGGGTGACTGCTTGTGTGGAACTTGCACATTTCCCCATGTCTGCATGGTTTCCTCCAACAGTCCAACAATGTGCTGGTCAGGTGAATTGGCCATGCTAAATTGCCCATAGTGTTAAGTGCATTAGTCAGTTTTAAATATAGGGTGCAGGAATGGGTCTGGGAGGGCCAGTTTAGACATGCTGGGCCGAAGGGCCTGTCTCCATACTGTAGGGAATCTAATCTATATACAACATGGCTGCTGTGATTCCCATATTGTGCTGACTTCACTTCAGAGATACTTCATTTGCTTTGAGACTCTCTGTAGTCACAACGTGGGCTGAATAAATGGAAGCCTTCTTTGAGGTTGGCAACGTGCTCTTGTTCTACTACTGACTGACATCTGGGCCATAAATCAACAAACTAGTGCTGCTGGAGCTGGATGGTCGGGTGAGTCAGAGTGAAGATGAGAAAACCATAACTTCTGCTCCCGGTCCAACGAGATTCCATTCCAGAAGCACAGTCATGAAACTTGCCTTGTAGGAAAAAGAAACAGATGATGTGAGCAAAGTATTTATTATCAGCATCATGACAACATACTCATTTGACCAGGGCGTTTTGGAAAACAATGTATTTTTCCCAAACTGCCGAACACACACTTCTCAACGAGCTGAATGTGGAGACTGAAATGGACTGAAGTTGATTCAGTAACAAATTCAGCCCTTTCTCCATTGTCAAGTTGAATTTTAAACTCAGCAGTGCACTTGCCAACTGACTCATTGAAGGAAACTTGGAATGACTGTTTAGTACATGCTTACAGGAACTGTTATAAAACCCACGGTCAATAACTCTATTTTAACATGACCTTTTGCATCAGCTGTGTGAAAGTTAGGCTAATTCTGCCTCCTTAATAGGATTCCTATGTAAGGGAGCTCCATGGAATCCCAGCTTGGCTCAAGTTACGTGACTGGACAGGCGAGGATAGGAGCTCAGGGTAGTCATCTCCGGGTTTGATATATTTTAGGAGGTGTGGTGACTTAACCCTCCCACTACCATTAACCTATCCAGAACTCAAGTTTCTGAGTGAGCACCCACACAAGTATTTTTGACATACTGGAGCTCTCTCTGGCTGAGGTTAGTGTAATTTGGGCTTTGGGTTGAAGGCAGATTGATTGAACACTTTCCTAGCTACTCTGTATGTTATCTCCCTTCTTTTGGGTAATGTTTTGGAGGTGAGGTGCATATTGCAATGAGGGAAATGGCAATCAGATAGTGTAGTGACAGAACCTAGTGTGCGTGAATATGGGAATACTAAATGTAGGGAAAGTTTTACTAATATTTTTAAGCAAACAAGTATCAATTTCATGGGTGTGGTTGATTTGCACTGCACAACATGTCGCAGAGTCATAGAATCATGGAATCATACAGCATAGAAACAGATCCTTCGGTCCAAACTGGTCCATGCCGCCCATGTTCCCAAACTAAACTAGTCCCACCTGCTTACACTTGGCCCATATCCCACTAAACGCTTTTTTTATTCATGAACTTATCTAAATGTCTTTGAAATGATGTGACTATATGCACCACTTCCACTGGAAGTTCATTCCACACACGAACGACTCTTTGTGTAGAAAAGTTACCCCTCTTGTCCTTTTTAACTCTTTCCCCTCTTAAAATTATGCCTCTGGGTCTTGAAATCCCCCACCTTAGGAAAAAGACACCTTTTCACCTTTCACCTTTCGGCCATTCGCCTTTTCCATACCACTTGTGATTTTATAGTCACGTCGGTATTTTAAAAACTCTCTTGAATAAGGTTGAACGTTCCTGATATCCACTTTGTTATCTGTAGGTCTATCTTATAATCCTGTGTACATCTCTGTCAATGTTCCTCTCTTCAGTGTGAGAGCCAGCCAACTCTGCTCCACACATGCAATGACCAAACAGCATTCCAACCTCCTGGCTCACATGGAATCTGTCATTCATTCATTTGCTGTTCAAATATTTCATCGAAAATCCCTCACTCCCCCTGCAACCCAAGAAATTTCAATCTACCTCAGCTTGAGAATCACCAATCTAGGAGACTGTTAGGTTTATCTTCTCAGGCCTCTAGGACAGGACTAGGAGAAAGTGAGGACTGCAGATGCTGGAGGTCAGAGTCGAAGAGTGTGTTACTGGAAAAGCACAGCAGGTCAGGCAGCATCCAAGGAGCAGGAGAATCGACGTTTCGGGCATAAGCCCTTCATCAGGAATTCTCTAGGATAATACAGTTTTGTTTGTAACTGAGACCAAGATGAGGTGACTTTTGGCCTGTAGCAATGATAATGGGAACACTGATAATAAATAATTGTAACCTCTCATACTTTTCGAGGACTATGATTAGATTACTTACAGTGTGGAAACAGGCCCTTTGGCCCAACAGGTCCACACTAACCTTCTGAAGAGCAACCCACCCCCTTCTGACTAATGTATCTAACACTATGGACAATTTAACATGGCCAATTCACCTGGCCTGCACATCTTTGTGACTGTGGGAGGAAACTGGAGCACCCAGAGGGTGGATGCCCACGCAGAAATGGGGAGAATGTGCAAACTCCATACAGACAGTCGCCCGAGGCTGGAATCGAACCTGGGACCTGTGAGGCAGCATTGCTAACCACTGTGCGACCGTGCCACCCCTAATGGGCAAGATTATTGACTTTACTTCTGAAGACTGCTCACTTTTGTTTTTGCATGGAATGTGGGCATCACAGTCAAAGCCAAAATTTGATGCCCATCCATCACGGTCTTTCATTCATTCACAGAACATGGGCATCACTCTCTGGCCAGCATTCATATGCCCAGAGGGCAGGTCAGATTGCTGTGGGTATGGAGTCACGTGCAGACCAAGTGAAGATAGCAGTTTCCCTCCCAAAAAATATGAGTGAACTGGATGGGTTTTCCCAGTCCACAAATATCACCATCTGCCAGGGTACAATTCAAATCTTGGTCCCCTGAACACTATGTGATAATGTCACTGGGCCAGCACTCCTGAGCCGAATGGCTTGCTTGGTCAATTAAAAGGCAACCCCAATGCAGTAGATGTGCAGCCAGATTAGGTAAGGATGGTGGATTTCCTTCCTTAAAAGATATTGACAAAGCAGATATGTTTTTACGCCAATAAATGATTGCTCATGGTCACTGTCAATGACACCAGCTTTACAGGCTATGATTCCACCTTCAGGTGACTGTCTGTGTGGAGTCACATTCTCCCCATGTCTGCGCAGGTCCTTTTCAGGTGCTCTGGTTTCTCCCACCGTCCAACGATGTGCAGGTTAGGTGGATTAGCAATGAGAAATGCATGGTTACAGAGGTCGAGTAGGCAGTGAGTTTGGGTGGGATGCTCTTCAGAGAGTCAGTGTGCATTTGATGGGCCGAATGGCCTGCTTCCACGATGTAGGGATTCTGTGATATCAATCAACCCGTTCAAAAATGGTATTACACATCTCTGGAGCAGGTGGAACTTGAACCCATGTCTCCACTGGCTCAGAGACAGGGACACTACTGTTATGCCACAGGAGGCATGAGACTAGCTTTGCATTCCAGAGTTCTTAATTGAATACAAGTTGAAATTCCACCAACTGTTTGGGCCTCTGGATTACTGCTCTGTGGCATTCTCACTAAACTACCATTTCCTCACTACTGGAGATGATAAAGAGACACCAATGTAAGTAGATATTCCCTATTGTGGTGCAATATTAGATCAAAGCTTGGTTATAGGTGTGATGTGAGGAAGCAGGTGTAAAAGTGATTGGCATGGCAAGGAAAGAAGGATTTAAGTTAATCTGGTGTTGTAGGACCAATGAGGTTTTTATGGCTTATAACCAGCGTTGCAATATGGGAAACATAATGACCAATTTTCGCATAGCAAGATCCCACCAGTAGCAACAAGATCATCTTCACAGGGGAGGAGCTTTCATGGTTTTCTATTGAGTTCATGGCTTGAAAGGAATTAGATGACAGCATTGAAGATACCACAGTTATAATCTTGCAGGATTCTTTTAATTCAAGAAATGTCGATTTGATTGGAAACTTGTGTATGTCACTGTCCCGTTTGAAAGTTGAAGATGGCAAACCAAGGCATTGAGGGGCAGGTTGCCTCAGAGCTGGAAATGATGCGAATCCACTGTTAAAGATACTTTGGAAATCTTCACCTGAGTGGAGACATTCAGTGAGGTTTTGCACAGGGTAGGTAGGTCACGCTGAACAAACTTGAATACCTTTTGGAATGGCTGACTAAATGAGTGGACAGGGGAATATCTGTGGGAATGACTTATATTGACTTCCACAAGGCATTTGATGAAATTCCATACGAGAGACTGTCAACTGAAATTGAAATGAATACAATTGAAGGCAAATTGTAGGATTGGAAGGAGACAGAGAGCAGATATTTTGGGCATGCAATTGGCAGAAAGAAACTTGTGATTCCTCACAAGACTGTACTTTGGGGCCTTAACTTCCCATTGCATTTATTAATGGCCTATATGGTGGGGTGGAAAACATGTCCAAATTAGCTGAAGACATAATGATATGCAACATTGTAAGAGGAGTGAATGGAGACACAATTTTAATGGAGATATTGGCTGATTCTAATCTAGGGAAATGGGAAGCTGTTCACTTTGATCTAAACAAAGAATAAGGCAGGGTAATTACTCAATAGCGTGAAAACTAGGAACAGTGTCATCTGAAAGGAGTTGTGGACCCAGGTACATAGTGTTGTGAACAGGTATTGAAAATAATCAAAAACATTCATGAAATTCCAGTCTCTATATCCAAAGGACCAAAGTACAAGAGGTTTAAAATCAGTTTAGACACACGGCACCCCAGTTAAATCTCATCTCAAAGTCTGGGCACAACGCATCATGCAATGTATTTACTCCTAAGCGACCTGCTTGGACATAGCTATGACACATCCTCAGGGTAGCTGGGATATGAATCTGTACCTTCTAGCTCAAAGGTAGTAACACTACCATTGTGCCACAAGACACTTAATGCATGCTTGCTTGAAATATACCAGGGCTTCAAGAGTTAAATCCTGACGATCAGTTGTATAAAATTCAGATTGTTTCCCTTGGAATTTGGAAGAGTTATAAGATGGTGGGCATGGGATGAGGGGGAGGGGAGAGGGGTTTAGGTGTTGAATTTGATGAATGTTTTCAAGTTATTCAGGAATAGATACATTTAAACTAATGTTGCTTTTTGGGAAACCTGGGGATAAGTGACTTAGGAAACACTTCTACATTAAAGCTTTTTTCCACAAGCAGATATTGAAGCTACAATTGCTAATGGGATGATGGCTTATCATTTATCAAAGGTATTAAGGGACACACAGCAAAAATAGGCATAGAGTGAGCTGACAGAACAGTCATAATCTCAGCAAATGACAGAAGGGAGTCAGAGGTGTAAATGGTCTATTCCTATCCCTTAATGCCCTGGAATCTTTCACATTCATGCAAGAGGAGAGATAGGGCCTTGCTTTGATGCCTCAACCAAAAGATAGCACCACCTACAGTTCATTACACTCCTAGTAGTGACTGGAATGAGGGCCCGTTGGATCTCATTAACTATGAGATCCTTGATCTGACAGATATCAACAGAAGAGTCAGAAGGTCTCTTTAGTCCAGGGACTGGCTTTGAACTGATTGGTTAGAGACGGTGTACAGTGCACATGTAAATAAAGGGTGACTTGGTAACGGCCTGTGTGCAGTTATTTCATCCCATCTTACTACAGTACAGGAAGTGTAACACGACATACTTCTGCTCATGAGACTGCAGTGTGGAACATTCAATCTACAAATGTCTGACTCATTCGAGAGTGCTAACCATTGAGCCAGGCTACAAGGTGACTTGAGAGCATTGGAATATTGTGTGGTTCAGAAGCTCTGAAAACAAATCATTTCTTTGTGATCAATGCATGTGAGTGTGTAAGAGAGAGAGAGAGAGATTAACTCTCAATATTACTTCCACACATTAGTAGTAGTGTGTTAGTATATCTGCACCTGTTCTGTAGGGTGTATGCATTGTGTGTGCATGAAGAGATAGGAGGCAGATAAGGACTGTGTCCGTTCCTTTTTTGCACAACCTTATCTCATAGTAACATACTGAGCAACTTGAAGAAGGAAACAGCTTGGGAGACTGTGGGTAAAAACCGCTGCCCATATTCCAGGAAGAAGTGTCAGGTTTTTTTTTCTCTTGCAAGGCCAGATGCAGCAATCAGATTAGCAATAAGGTCACACGCAATGTGCTACTTCATTGGTTAAATTGGTGTGGTATGTTCAGCTTGGTTTAGAAAAGAAGTTGCAATGAAAATCCACTGGTGTTTTAGGTTTTGAATCTTCTCTATGCCTCATATCCATTGGCGCTGCTAAGTGGTTTGCACATTTTATGATCTCCTAAGTTGCTCAAGTGTAACAGGCTGTAAAATATTTCAAAATACATTTCAAATAGCAGGGCTGTCACAGCAATCAACAAAAAGTTTTATGAATGGCTAATTTGTTGTTTGTAAACCCGTAGGGTTGGAAGAACGATTAATTCACATTTAGCACTTTCTCCTTTTCTAGCTTCACCACTTTTCTCCTTAGACTTCAAAGGAAGTCATTACTCCAGTGAGCAGGCGACTATCACAGACCTGAAAGACTTCAGGGCCATTCAATGTTATTAAGCTAAGGAACATTCACATCACGAAAAAGACAAAATAGGTAAGAGTTAAGTTACATTAGCCTGCCTTACTTGCAAAGTTTTGTAACATGGCAGTATATATTTTTCATTTTAATTGAAGCAACACTGATTGATGTACCTGCACTAACATCAGTTGTCTCATTAATAATTTAAAGCAAGCTTTTGTTATGGGCTCAGTCTCCCAGTCGTCGGAAAGGTTAACTGCTACCTGTGTTGATTAACTTGCGCTGTCCTCTAATTACTCGAGTATGCTGCAGATTGATCAGAGGGAGGGTTGTTTACCCTCTGCTCAATCTTCCTATCCAGGGCTAAAGGATCAATATTGTCTGCTTCTGTTCAAGGTCATGTGACGGAGCTTAGTTTGGAGTGAACGCCTTCACACAAAGCAGAGTTGGTGAATTTATTGTGGCGTGTCGGTGCTTTAGTGAGGTGAATGATAATTGACACCTAACTCTTTGGGGTGACACTGGCCCATTCAAAGATGGCCATGATCCTGTATAAAGAAAGAACCAACCTTTTGCAAGATCAGGAACGAGCCAACCATCTGAAAACGGTACAACTATCAACCACTGTCACCTTCCGAGATACTGAATGTTACACTGAACATTCAAGTCACCGCATTTTATGTTAGTGATGCTCATGAGATGTTTCTGACTAATCAGGAAGCCTTTTCAGCAGGGCTTGTGGGTGGAACTGCTGGCTGCACTCAGGGTGTGGGTACTGGTGAGTTGCGAGCAATGTGGCACTGAGGTGGCACCCTTAGCAGGGTGGGAGCAAGGTAACATTGGGACACTGATGTCATTACCACCTACCAGCCAAATAGTGACTCTTCTGCCATTCTTTATTTTACTTTGAACTTTCACTGCATCTGCTGCAAGAAAAGAGAATGTCATAGATACTCCGAGTTACCTCAAAAAAAAATTGCCTTCAGTAGAAACGCTGTTTCTGCTTTTCTAGTTCCCTATTGCTGGCTTCTGTCATTTTACAAAAATATTCTCTGAAAAAGACCCTGTAATTTTTTGACACCACTGGTGGTACAGCGAAACCCCAACTCAGTGACAACATGATTGCTTCATCTGTGCCAGAAATGGGATTAGGTAATCACTTACCAAACAAAAAAATAAATGAAAATAGTCTTCTTCTAGTAAGGAAGTTTGCAATATTTAAATTAGCTTCATTGAGAGACCACTTGACCTGAATGTGCTGCACTCCGCACAGGGGTTTTTGGGAGGCTGGGCGGGGGTGAAACCTATGATGGAAATGCCCAGTTGGGTCTACAACACGTTCCTGCCTCTGTCCACTCTTCCCACAGTCTGTGGTGATATCCCCAGCAACAGTTGCCAAGTTGATGTCTTGGGGAGAGCCAGCAAAGCAAAGGAGACAACTTCACAGTGGGGAGGGCAATTGGAGGTAATTTGCAGCACCTCCCAAAGGGCAAGGTATGCTATTGGATCCTTTTCAGGGTGCACGATGCCTCTGCTAATGCAGCCTTGCTGCCATCCTGCTGAGGGTACCTCCTCCTCAGTGCCATGTTGATGCAAACTCACCAGCACCCACATTGTCAGTGAAGCCAGTCGTCAACTCACAAGCCACACTGAAAATATCTCCTGTGTTGGTACTTGGCTGCTGTCCTTTTATAATTGGCCACTTCCAGGAAGGTGCTGACGAAGATGGTCGTAGTGCCATCTGGTCAATGAACAGACAGATGGCTCAGTGGTTAGCACTGCTACCTTACAGTGCTAAGGATCTCCATTCGATTCCAGTCTTGGGGCACTGTCTGTGTGGAGATTTCACATTCTCCCCGCATATGCGTGGGTTTCCCCTGGGTTCACACCAAGGATGCATATTTTAGATGGATAGGCCATGCTAAATGTGCGTTTATGGGGATAATATGAGGATGGAATGCTCTTTGGAGGGTTTGACCAGATGTGATGGGCCAAATGGCCTCTTTCTGCACTGGAGGGAATCCATGATTCATTTCAGCTAAGGTTCTGAGTTCAAATCCCACTGGTGGGATTTCAATTGCATTAATTGGGTACAACTGAAAGCTTCTCTCAGTATTAGTAGCCATGATAACCAACATGAAGCATTGATTATTGTCAAAGTCCTCAGATTCATTAATGTGAGAGAAGGACATTGCCCGTCTTTACCTGGTCTAGCCTATAAGTGACTCCAGATCCACAGTGATTGACTCTTAACTGCCCACTGAAACAGTTTAGCAAGACATTCAATTTGTTAGCAATTAACAGATGGTGGGCATCTCAGAAAAAGGGTGAACTATCCAGCCACAACCTGGCATTAAGATTTACATCATGATTGAAACATTTCAGTCCTTTATCCCTGTGGTTTACTCTTTGAATATTGTAACATCGTTCATCAGGTATCTTTCCATCATCCCCTTCTTTTATTAACTATTATGTTTTAGGAAATTAGACTGTGCAATTTTTTGGTAGCATCTTGCATCCAAAACACAGTCACGAGTGCTCGCTATGCTAAATGTTAATAGACAATAGGTGCAGAAGTAGGCCATTCTGCCCTTCGAGCCTGCACCACCATTCATTATGATCATGGCTGATCATCCTCAATCAGTTATTTTGCAAGTGCGCATCTGTCGGAATTCATGACTGTGAAATGCTGATTTGACATCAATGTTGACATTTTGGAGTTCAACTTTTCAGGTAATATCTTTTTGAACATCTAAAAGCTGAACATGCTCTTTAATATCAAACACAGACCTTGAGCTGCTTTAACTGTAGCTGATGTTATGTCTGGATAAGTTAGATCCCAGAATTAAATCTGGCTTGATAGATCATTTTTTAAAAAATGAATGTGGTGACCTTTCACAGAAGCACAAGCACATCAGGTTGCAGATTTGGTTTTAATACTAAAGCAGAAATTCAATATGTAAAATAAAAATAAAATAAACCAAGTTATCAACATATAATGATTTCAAACACACAGCAAAACAAAATCCCATCTATTCTCCAAATCCATCCCTTTAGAATTAGTAAAAATTCAGAGAATTGTTTCTTCCATATCCAATCTGTAGGTTGACTTCTTTGTTTTTGTTTTCAGTTTTGTTCTTCTGAGCAGCTTTTTATTTCACTCCCACAACTAGGAGTGTAGACTTTCTCAACTTCGAAATCTCCTGGGTTTGGGTTCATAAACTGAAATCCTTAGACTGAGGTAGCTTATTCCATCAATAGCTGTGAACAAACTCCTTTGTTTAAAGAGACTATTCTTCTACCTGACTTTATTCAAGTCTCTTTCAACAATTTTTAACAATTTGCTCTTCCTACTCTTCCAGTAGTGGGAATTCTTTTTATTATCTTTTTGATTTGGGGTAACAGGGTGTTGCGTGGAGGCAAGGAAAGGAATTTGGCTCCGAGGTGACATACCTTTGCTTTTCCTCCATACCTCTGATTGGGCAATTAAACATCCTCCTAACTGGGCCCAGCAGGCAAATGGGTCTGGTTTCCCAAGTGAAAGGAGTTGCTATATTTCTGCCCTGCCAGGAAGGTAAATAGTCACAATGAGGCAAGTTGGAGATTGCAGGTAAAAACAATGACTGCAGATGCTGGAAACCAGATTCTGGATTAGTGGTGCTGGAAAAGCACAGCAGTTCAGGCAGCATCCGAGGAGCAGTAAAACCAATGTTTCAGAGATTATACGTGCCCATCAGTTTAGCATTGAGGGATTTTACTTGGTGGCACATCCAGATGGTAGTCTCACTCAGAATCTAATTAGTGCCATAGTTAGAAGATGGTAACTTTCTTCCCAGGGCCCACTCACCCCATTATTTCCCCCAATTCCATCTCCAAGAAAGAGAGAACTCACACCCTACTTCCATCATCCTGTGCCCTTCTCCTGCCAACTAGGTGCTACCACCCTCCTGTTGTGTGCCAGCAAGATACAGAGCAGCTAATGCAAGCTGGTGAGATGTGGTTGTGAGGCTTGGAACAGAGCTTACTGTGTGAGACGGAGGTAAAGCACATTCACACAAGCACTGTAGGTGAGTTGTGATTGATAAAGGTCAACTGAAGAGGTCTCATGCATGAGGTAGCGTGTGAGCCTGCTAGCGAAACAGCCTCAGGATATGACAAGGTTTGTTCACTGACTCTGACCATTCATGGGAGGTCATTGAACCTCTTGAGACCCAGCATCCAAATCCTTGGAGCTGGATTTCTGGTGTTGATTGCCAGACTGTCCTATCACAATCTGACTGAAAATGCATTGTGGCTTTTTGTGGATGCAGGAGATTACTCTTCCTGCCCACCTCCTGCACTCCTACGTCCAGCTGTTTCTCCTGCTGTGCCATTATTCAACCTTCTTGCATTATGCTGCCATCAGTTTCACCAACATCTCCAGCTAGAACAGAACCTATATTTAACAGGTGAACTGGCGCAATTCACTCAAACACAAAGCGAGGTCTGCTGAAGCTTGCAGTGCAATTGGGTGAGTCCAGATTGTATGTAGCTTTTATGCAACTTAACACATAGCACCATGTTTGCCACCTTGCTTACAAAACAAAAGGGAGGTGCACATTGTGATACCCACATCCTGACCAATTGTGTGTCGGTAGAACTCCATGTTGTCCTATTGGACGTGAATAATCTTTTACCACATTAAGATGTGTCAGAGCACTTTACAGTGAATGAAATTGTGTCCAAGTGTTAGAAAGTTGGAAACAACCAAATTGTCCACAGCTAGTTCCTGCGAATGGGTATGTTAGAAATATCTGACATTTTTTCCAAATAAATGTAGGTGTAGGTGTACTTTCCTGCTCTTTTTGAAATTGTACCTTTCACTGAGAGAATCTTTCATCCCAACACGTGGAAGTAGTTGGCAGTGAATGTGTGTGCAGAGAGTGAAGTGGAGATCAGATCAGTGATCCTACAATCAGAATTGGAAGATTTTGAGATGAACAGACTTTAAGAAAGTCCTGATGAAGGGCTTTTGCCCGAAGGGTCGATTTTCCTGCTCCTTGGATGCTGCTTGACTGGGTGGGCTTTTCCAGCACCACTCTAATCTAGACTCTGGTTTCCAGCATCTGCAGTCCTCACGTTTGCCTAGACTTTAAGAAATTGCCCATTGTCCAACCAACTCACACGAACATCCCCCTGGCCTGACACCCAATTTGTCTTGACTCAACACTTGCTGAAAAGCTGTTATCTTTGATGACAGCTTCAGGACAAGCCAGTGCCTGAGCGTAACCAATCTCCTGCACTGGGGCCTCAGCACACTTTATGCACTTGTGGAGAGACACTGATAATGTCATTGCTCTGCAGGCAGAGGGTTGTTTAAATTTAGCAAACAAAGATACATTGCTTCCCATTCACTAAATAAAATAAAATCTCTTAATGCTTTCCAGCACTGAAAGCTTGTCATTTCCCTCTCCACAGTTGCTGCCATGACCCACTGAGATTTCCCAACTTTCTTTATTTTTTCTTCTTCAAATTCAGCTTCTGTAGAATTGCATTTTTGACTTAGCAATAAATATTTGTCCCTTTTCTTAAAATGCTTGTATTTGAGAAGAGGCTGATCAATTTAAAAGTGCTCAGTTAAACGGAGAACACAAGAAGTTTAATTTACATTTCGATCAACAGAACTCTGACAAGAAACAAAATTAGAAACAACACAGGCTTAGTGCTTTGTTAGGCTTTATCCTGCCTTTGGTTTTGTCAAGTACAAGTATAGGGGAACACACTTGTATAGGCCACCGATACAGAGCGCCATATTCTCAGGAAGTTGGTGATTAAACTTGCCAGAAATAATTATGTATGTGTGAAAAGAACTGCTTGTGACATGCAGAGGGGACAATAACTGGGGGAAACTGCTTTAAGGCAAGAAGCAGGAGGTTTAAAGGGTATTTGAGGAACCAAATGTCCACCCAGAGTGTGGAATTCACTACCTAAAAGGATGGTAGAGGCAGGAATTCTCAAGATGTGTAAGAATTATTTAGCTGGGCACTTGAAATGCTACAGCATGCAAGACTGTGGGCCAAATACAGAAAAATGGGATTAGAATTGATCAGTGCTTGATGACTGGTGTGGACATAATGGGGGAAAGGTCTTTACTATATTGAAAAAACTCTGTGACTCTCTCATTTAAGTTCAAATCAAACATATCCAATTTTAGTTGGCTCTCTGACTTAAGTTTTTTTTACCAGTTTAAATCGGATTGATATAATTTTAATCGTAATACTTTCACTTACATTGTTTTTTAATTTACTTGCTGATTTATGGGGACACATAGCCATGAAGTTTTACAAAATGGATAGAGGGTCTTCAGCCCAACATCAAACACCTACCTACTCAGAACCATCACTTCTGAAGAAGGGTTACTGGACCCGAAATGTTACTCTGCTTTCTCTCCACAGATGCTGCGTTTTTCCAGCAATTGTTGTTTTTGGCAACTATCTACTCTCGTTTCATTTTCCAGCGAGTGGTTCATATTAGTATTTGTTTCAAACATATTTGAAGAATCTTAAATACTTAATTTCCTTAAGATAATATTTTTAAGAAAACTCCCCAGTGTTTCAGGTCTTTAGGTTGTTACAGCCCCTAGTCATAGAATCATAGGAACCTGACAGTGTGCAAGCAGGCCATTCAGTCCATTGAATCCACACCAACCCTCCAAAGATTCTCCCACTCAGACCCAACCCCTACCCTTTCCCTGCATTTCCCAGCCAACCTAACCCATTTTATTTCAGACTAGCCAATGAAGTTAGAGTTGCCAAGTCCGGTTTGGTGTATGCCTGGATGTTTAACTACATGGTGTCCTGCTTTGCACGACTCCCCATCCCCCACAACCTATAATGTTTATTTGACACATCCGTCTTCACAGGGTTTGCTTCACCAATCAGATGGTGGACAGATTATCTAACTGGCTGGTGTTTCACTCTCCATTTACCTTCTATCTCTGCGCTTGGAAAATACACCGAGGTGAAATTTATCTGCCTGGTTGACCCTCGGAATGAGGGTGACATTTGGTCACGGCAAGAATGCGCAAGTAGAGACTTTTTAACATGTGGGGGCTGTTGCACCACGCAGTTCGGAATGACCAGGAAGCTTTCCATCTTTTACCACTCACATAGGTGGATTAGAAGGATTGACAGATTGGTAATCAACTTATTTTCACACAACGTGGCACCTTCTGACAGCTCCTGGTGTGAAACCTGAACCTAAAGCTCTTGTCCCATTCTAGTGTTGCTATCTCTCTGTCACCGAATATTCTTGAGGTGGAGGCAACAGTGTTGGAGTGTGGTGGACAAGGTCAGATGTCACATGACACCAAGTTATAGTCCAACAGGTTTATTTGAAATCACAAGCTTTTGGAGCGCTGCTCCTTGGTCAGGTACAGTGAGGGAGAAGAGCACACAGGCACAGAGTTTATATGATTTGGAGATACCAGTGTTGGACTGGGGTGTACAAAGTTAAGTATCACTTTAACATACTGAATTTCTCTTAAGATAATATTTTCAAGAAAACTCCCCGGTGCTTCATGTCTTTGGGTTGTTAGAGCCCATTGTCATAGAATCATTGAAACCCTACAGTGTGTAAGCAGGCCATTTGCTCATTGAGTCCACACCAACCCTCCAAAGATTCTCCCACTCAGACCCAACCCCTAGCCTTTGCTCACTTTAATCATTTTACTCACACCGCCTAATACTCTTGATCACCTGCAGAGACTTATTATCTGAGCAGTTGTCAGATTATTACTCACAGCAGTTGTCTGATCTTTTGATCTCTCTGCCTTTAAATTCTCTGTCTGTGTGCTTCTCTCTCACTTCACCTGATGAAGGGGCAGCACTCTGAAAGCTTGTCGGACTATAATCTGGTATCATGTGATTTCTGACCAAATATCCTCTCCATCGAGAGAAGAGAGTTGGCTGTACTCATGGTGTCATAGAGACAGAGAGTAATAGAGATGTAAAGCACAGAAACAGACCCGTCGGTCCAACCCATCCATACCGACCAGATATCCCAACCTAATCTAGTCCCACCTGCCAGCACCCGGCCCATATCCCTCCAAACCCTTCCTATTCATATACCCATCCAAATGCCTTTTAAATGTTGCAATTGTACCAGCGTCCACCACTTCCTCTGGCAGTGCATTCCATACACATACCATACCCTGAATGAAAAAGTTGCCCCTTAGGTCTCTTTTATATCTTTCCCCTCTCACCCTGAACCTATGCCCTCTAGTTCTGGGCTCCCCCACCCCAGGGAAGAGACTTTGTCTATTTTTCCTATCCACGTCCCTCATAATTTTCGACCTCTATAATATTCCAAGACTCTGTTTCCACCAGCTTTTCAGAAAGAGCGTGCCAAAGACACAGAGAATAAAGAAGGGTCACCAGACCCAACACATTATCTCGGTCTCTCCACAGATGCTGCCAGACCTGCTGAGTTTCTCCAGCACTTTCTGTTTTTGTTCGATAGAAAGAATAGAAGCCAAAAACGCCAGGCTTGATCCTCAGCTGTGTTGAGATAATATCTGCATTTCCACAGTTGGAGAAACAGAATTTTTCTCTCTCTTCACACACTGGAGGTCATCATTGCTGGCAAGGCCAACATTTATTGCCGAAGGGGTAGTTAGGAACTAAACACATTGCTATGGGTCTGGTGATGCCAGTAGGTAGGGCAAGGTAAAGACAAAGATTTTCTTCAGTAAATGCCATAAATGAAACAGATGGGTCTTTCCCAACCAACAACTGAGGCTCAATGGTCATCATTAAACTCTTAATTCCAAATATTTATTGGACTGAAATTTAACCTGCTGTCATTCGGAGGTGGGTGCGGTGAATTTGAACCCAGGAACCCAGAATATTGCTGCATCTCTGGATTAATGTGCAATGATTTGGGCAACATGGTGGCTCAATGGCTAGCACTGCTGCCTCAGGAACCCGGATTCAATTCCAGTGTCAGGCGACTGTCTGTACGAAATTTGAATATTCTCCCTGAATCTGTGTAAGTTTCCTCTGGGTGCTCCTGTTACCTCCCACAGTCCAAAGGCGTGAAGACTAGGTGGGAATGCAGGGTTACAAGGATGGGTTAGGGGGTCTGGGTATAGGTGGGGTACTCTTTAGAGCGTCCATATTGTCTTGATGGGCCGAATGGCCTGCTTCCACAAAGAAGGGATGCTATGGTTCTATGATAATACCACTAGACTAGTATTCTGGACATTATTCAATTGTGCTTCTGAAAAAAATTGCATGTATTCACATTGACGAGTTCCTGCCCATTATATGAGCACAGGATCAGGCAGAGGTTGCAATTTTCTCTGCAGTGAGTAACATTCTAAAATAGGCCTTATCTCCCCTTCGCAAGAAATTATGTGTCCTCCGTGAATTTGAAAATATGAGACTGAGAATGAAGGCCCTTGTTAGAGATAATATGGGGTCAGTCTGAAACTCAGGTGGTCTTGTTGGGTTGGTAAGTTGGACCAGGTGGCCTAGGAAGAGACTTACTGGTGGTCAGTCTCTGAGGTGGACTGAGGGAGAGCCTGCTACAGGGCTCTGGCTCTTGGGTTGAAGTGTAACAAGAAAAATAAAAATTGTAAAAGACCCCTTCTGCTCATTCCTTCACACACTTCCCTTGTTCCATGCATGTTACCTCTGCCCCAGTTCCCATCCCATTGGCTGCTTATCCTACCTATGCCACTCTATCCCCATGACCCTTTATAGACTCTATGTCGCTCAATGCCCATCACCAACGGCCCTTCAAGCCTGTGCTACCTTATTTTAATCTATCCAGCTCCTATAGCCCCTTCATAGTCACCCTGTGTTCTCAAGGATCACCATAGCCCCCTGGAACACCAAGTGACCATGCCAACTCACAACCCTCTCTTCTGTTTCCATGCTAACTCATCTGGGACTCACCAATGGGTCCACTTCAGAAGGCATGCTATCAGTGTCCATTGACCATGACAATGATGACAAAAAACACTCATTGGAACCAGTATCTTACCTGCACCAAATGGTCCCTGATCTATTTCAAAGGGTCCTTTAATTCCATCAACAGCATCCTTGAACCAAATGCAAAGGACTATCTCACCTCTCCAAAAGATGGAAAAATATAAAACGTTCCTCAAGACTTTACCCATCAGTGCCCCTTGTTCTCACATGCTCCCTAATTCCCACCCTTACAAACCCCTGCAACCTAATGCTCTCTCCAATTGTCCTTATGCCAACACAATGCCTACTTCCACCACCACCATATCCTCCTTAATCCACCATGACAACTCATTGAATATTCACAAGTACAATTCACAGAGAATAAAAAGGAATAGTTTTCCAAATGGCCATTTAAGAGTGCAGACCATGTGTATGGCAAAATAAGACCATGGCAGAAACTGCAGCAGCTTCTCTTGATGAAGGCAAGATGATCTCCAACAAGATGCAAAGGGTGGGGGATAGTTACATCTCGCAGTCCTTTATGCAGGCCTGACATGAGGTATGTTGAATCTATTTTAATGCTTTCTTCTGAACTTCAGTGTTATATTGATTGAAACACGCCAACTTCCACATCAGTACACACTGAAAAAAAACCCAGTCACTGGGGATGACAGTGGTCTTGCATGAACACCATTGGGTTAGTAAACTAGACTATCTGGCTACTGCACTGAGACATATCAGTTCAAATCTCATTGGAGGAGCTATAATATAAAGCTATTCTTGACCATTATAACTATCATCAGTTGTTGTTCAAAACCTGTCAATGTGCTTGACTCTTAACTGACTGCTGCAATGACGATAAAGCACAGGGTTGAAGGGTCAATGGGGATGACACAACTGTTGGCTTTGTCAGCAATAATCGTATCATATTTTAAAAAAAATACATCACCATCAGACCATACATAAGAGGCGCAGCTAGAGGTTGAACCAGTCCATTGAGCTTGTGCATTCACAGACCAAGAAAAACAATACAGCACAAGACCAGGGCCTTCAGTCCACCACGACTGTGCCCACACATGATGTCTTTCTAAACTAAAGACCTCTATGCAATCCATATCCCTCTATTTCCTGCCTATCCACGTATCTGTCAAGATGACTCTTAAGTATTGATATGGTATTCACCTCCACCACTTCCTCAGGCAGAGCATTCCAGACACTACCATCCTCTGTGTAAAGAACACGCTTCTCACATCTCCTTTTAACTTACTTTCTTTTACCCTCCTCAAACCTCTGCTTCGAGTAATTGAAACTTCTACCCTGGGATAATGACTATCCACTCTATCCATGCTCCTCATAATTTTGTGAAGTCCAATCAGGTCTCCCCTCATCCTTCGACATGCAAGTGAAAACAATCCATGTTCGTCCGATCTCTCCTCATTGCTAATGTCCTCCAAAGCAGGTAACATTCTGGAAAACTGAAGGAACTGCAGATGCTGTAAACAGAAACAAAAGCAGAAATTGCTGGAAAAGCTCAGCAGGTTTTGCAGCATCTGTGGCGAGAAATCAGAGCTAACGTTTTAGGTCCAGTGACAGGTTGAAACAGTCAACCTGAAATGTTAACTCTGATTTCTCTCCACGGATGCTGACAGACCTGCTGAGCTTTCCCAGCAACCTTTGCTTTTTTAACATTCTGGAAAACTATTTCTGTACCCTCTCTAAAATCTCACGTCCTTCTGGTAGTGTGGCGACCAGAACTGTACATTTTCCTGATGAAGGGCTTTTGCCCGGAACGTCGATTTTCCTGCTCCTTGGATGCTGTCTGACCTGCTGTGCTTTTCCAGCACCACACTGATCTAAACTGTACACAATATTCCAAGTGTGGCCAAACTAAAGTTCTACATGGCTGCACATAACTTGCAATTTTTTATAGTCTATGTCCCAATCGATGAAGGCAAGCATACCATATGTCTTCTTGACCACCCTATCCACATGTTGTTGTTAATTTTGGGGAACTATGGACCTAAGTTCAACTGTTTATGCATTACTAAATCATTAGATTTTTCAAGTACCTCACATCTTCAATTACAGCTTAACAACATTGCAAGTGACATCTGATATTTGTTTTTTTTTATCGAATTATGTCATCATACAGTTCAGATAGAAGCCTTTTAGCCCATCACCCTGTGCTAGCCCATTGAGTGAAATATCTAATTGGTCCCACTTCTTTCTTCTGCAAATGTTTCCCTTATTTGTTAAGGCACTTTTTTGATTTTGCTTTCAAAAATTCTTTCCACTAATAGCTACAATGATAACAAAAGAGAAGCATAAAAAGAAACAAGAATTGAGGCAATTCATTTAAAATGTTCTTGGCAGCGAAGGGCAGAATTGTTGGTGGTTTAGAATAAGGTCATTTCCAGATTCTTTCGAGAGGATTTAATTAGGTTTTGTGCGTTCGTCTCTTCTGGGACAAGAATCCATTAGTGGAAATGTTGAACATGTTTTAAAGAATGTAGCAGTTTCCACATGTCATGAGTATCCTGACCTTACTCGATGTGGCACATGTGCAGTGACAGGCTTCATATGAAGTGATTGTTGTGTAAGCCACATCTCTGTTGTCGATCTTCAGAGCACAAACATGTTAAACGAGTCAAGCTCTTCGCAGTGCATTTACCAAAAGTGTGCTTTCAATCATATCCAAAGCATCCTTTTCTGGGCATCCCACTTTAGAAAGACATCCAAGATCTTGCAGAAGGTGCAGTAGAATTGTACAAAGGATAAAGGACTTCAAGTTATGTGAAGTTGCTGCAGACTCTTGGATTGTTCTCCTTCAAATACAGAAAGCTAACAGGAGATTTCATTGAGATAGTTGAAATTATGAGGCACTTCGGTAGAATGGATAGGATGGACGAAGGGTCACAGAGATCCGAAATGTTAACTTTGCATTTTTTAATATAATTTGTGATGTGTGGGTGATGCAGGAAGACCAATGTTTGTTTCCCTTCCCTAATTGCCTTTGGACTGAAAGACTCACCCAGCCATTTCAAAGAGTCGTTGAAAGTCAGCCAGATTGCTGTCAGTTTGGAGCAACATTTCAGCCAGATCCCATAAGGACAACAGATATCTGTCCCTAAAGAACATAAGTGAACAATTATGACAGCTGCTATTAGTCACTATTACTAAAACTACTTTGCACCCCATGTTTGTTAGATGAATTTAAATTCTACCTATTACTATTAATGGGTTAGGAACCCCTGTCCCAGAGCATCAAGCAAGCCTCTTGATTACTAGCCCAGTGACACTACTACAACATCATTTCTCTCCGCTGGTGTTTCTTGACTTCCTGAGTGTTTCTAGTTTTTTATGTTAAAAATCACACAACACCAGGTTGCAGTCCAACTGGTTCATTTGGAGGCACTAGCTTTTAAAGCACTGCTTCATCAGGTGGTTGTGGAGCAGAATTCTGCTTCACTGCCATCTGATGAAGAAGGAGGACTTTGAAAGCTAGTACTTCCAATTGAACCTGTTGGATGTAGGTTTGCTCGCTGAGCTGGAAGGTTCATTTTCAGACGTTTCATCATCGTACTAGGCAACATCTTCCGTGAGCCTCCGGACAAAGTCCTGCTGTTGTTTCCTGCTTTCTATTTATATGTTTGGGTTTCCTTGGGTTCCTAGAAAGTGGGGAACACCAGCAGTGCTTTGTCTGGAGGCTCACTGAAGATATTACCTCATATGGTGACGAAATGTCTGAAAATGAACCTTCCAGCTCAGTGAAGAAACCTACATTCAGAACCTCAACCTGAGCTACAAACCTTCTCAAAACTCGCTAAAACCTGTTGGACCTTTTCTTTATGATATTTAACTTTGTCCACCCCAGTCCAACTCCAGCACCTCTAAATCATAGCTTTTTATGTCTTCCTTTCAGATAGGGAGAAACGACGGTTGTTTACCAGAGAACTTGGCATCTAGGAAAGTATGAATTGTAGGATGCAAGCAAGAATAAAGAGCATGTTGGTTGTCAAGTTGAGAATTCACGAGAAACAAGTGAAAAAGATTTAGCATTGAGAGCAGTCATCAATTGATGATAATTGTTTGATAAAAATGTAATAACTAGGAGAAAGACTAACCAATTCATGCCTTGAGCCCGCTCTGCCATTTAATACAATCATGGCTGATCTCATCTCAGCCTCAATTCTATTTTCCTGCACACTTCCAAGGACTCTCCAACCCATTACTAATTAAAAACCTATTTATTTCCTCCTTTAACGTAGTCAGTGTCCTGACATTCTCTGCAGCCTGGGGTAGTGAATTCCATGGATTCACGACACTTTGATGACTGGCACTGGAATTTCAAAACTAAAACGAGGAGTGAGATGGGAACAAATGCCTGAGAAGAGATAGGGAAGTAAATGAGCATGAGGAACTGGAACATGCGTTCAACAAATGCCATACAAATGAATAGCACGTCCATCCATATTAATCATTTTATCAGTCAATTGGGACCATGCATCTGTCCTATATACAGCATGATGCTTATTCAAAATACATGAGAAAACCTGCCTCAGAATCAATGTTTATAGGTGCCCATAAGGGCCAGAAGAATAGCTGTCATGAAGTATCAGCTTGATTGTGTTTGATAAGCATATCCTGTAATGTGCATTGAATTAGAGATATCTACAGTTGTGTCTCTTTAGAGCTGTAGAAAGTGGATCACATTTGCAAACACTCCACCGTTTTGATTGGTCTTGTTCCACTCAAATGTCACACATACTCAGTGTTTAACATGAAGCATTTTGAACATAAATTTAACTTTGTGTCGGCTAGCTTGTTGCCAGGTGTTTAAGGCATAACTGTAGATGAATGGCTAAGTTTTGCAATTCTGCTGAGTGACAATGAGAAGCTAAATTTCCACAGTCCGCTGTTATGTCACAACCTCTCTGTTTCTGGCCAGAATGAGGCACCCATATATGCAATATATGCGATAAAGGACTACAAGCTGGTTCACCATTTAACTTTGTGGTTGACCTTATCTCTCTGGCCCCAAGCTCAATGTGATCCATATTTGAATGTCAAGAGGATACTAATTATTCAAATCTCCCTGTCTCTGGAGATGTTGTAATGGGTGCAACAAAGAGCATTAGGAACGGTTAACACAAAGTTAACATTTCGTTTGAAACACAGGCTAAAGTCTCAGTCAAATCTGTATCATGAATTTGTCGCTGAGTCTCCAAATCTCTCAGCATCAGGATATTGTGCAACAAATCTGTTGGGATACAGCACGGTTGTCAGACCATTCCAGATAGTGAGCCACATTTCAATCCTTCTCTCACTCAGTGGGTCGAGTGAGAAAATTTCAGAAAGGTAAAGTTTGCCACAGCACTAAACCTGAACATCAGAAAACAACTCCAAGCAATAAATTGATTCTTCAAATCAGTAATAAAAAGTGTGGTGTTGGAGAAGCACAGCCGATCAAGCAGCAACTGAGAGTCGACGTTTCGAGCATAATGCTCCTCAGATGCTGCCTGACCAGCTGTGCTTTTCCAACACCACACTTTTTGACTCTGATCTCCAGCGTCTGCAGTCCTCACTTACTCCTAACTAATAAAAATGACCATTAGAAAGTTACAAATAAAGTGGAGACAATAAATAAAACGTTCATTTTCAGTTAAGAAATAAACCTCCAAGATCCTGTTCACCAGGGAAGGAGGTAGGGACCGGGGCCAAGCTAAAGGTTAGGTTTAATGAACACTGACCTTGGTCCGCCTCTTGTAGGCACGATCTGAGCTAGCTTCAACAGAACTCCCATGAAATTGGAGGTTAGTGGTGCTTGCTTTTCAGCCTAGCTTTTCTCCTGTCTCAGCCTGCTTTGTATGTAATGTTGTCTTCACAGGAGAGAAGGAGGATGAAAATAAGTGGGTGACTGCACGGCTCATTCTCACTCACATACTCACCAGTTCCTGAGTCACTTATCCACCACCAGCTCCCCCTCCATGCTCCCTCCTCAATCAGTCACTCTCTCGTTCATCCACATACCTATCCAAAACCCATGCTGGTCCTCACACATTCACTCACATGACAGGATTGTTCTGAAAGGTACCAACATGTGCTACCTCCCACCCAGTCTAATGCTTCATCTTTCCTTGGTGGTGCTGTTGTTGATCCTTTGCCTCCTCATGAGTGCCCTGTCCCCCCTTCCTCCCTCCTCCAAAGGCCATCACCATGAATAGGAAGGGGTTAGAGGGATATGATGAAGGGCTTTTGCCAAAACGTCAATTTTCCTGCTCTTCGGATGCTGCCTGACTGGCTGTGCTTTTCCAACACTATTCTAATTCAGAGGGATATGGGCCAAATGCTGGCAAATGGGACTAGATTAATTTAGGATATCTAGTCAGAATGGACAATTTGGAGCAAAGGATCTGTTCCTGTGCTGTACATCTCTATGTCTTAATGGCAGTCCCCCACCCTGATCAATGTCCATATTCACACTATCTCGTCTTCTCCCTTTCCCCAATGGCCAGAATCTGACCACTTCCTTCACACTATCTCCGTGTCCTCCCAGTCTCCCTGCTGTCACTTCCCCCTGTCCCCAAGTTAGTGTCTATCCGATGGCCTTCCAGTCCCCATCCTGTTGACTCTCCCCTCCCCGTTGGCTCCAGACCTCAGGCTGAGCAAAATCACTCATATCGTTCTGTGTAAAACTCCCCCAGTTACAGACCACTTCTCTCTCGCTATTGAGCCTCACACAACAAAAGGCAGGAGGGATATAGCCTCTGAACAGAGTAGCAGTCCTTGCAAATTCTTGCAGTTTTTCACGGCTGCATTTTATAGAGTCATAGAGATGTACAGCATGGAAACAGACCCTTCGGTCCAACCCGTCCATGCCGACCAGATATCTCAACCCAATCTAGTCCCGCCTGCCAGCACCCGGCCCATATCCCTCCTATTCATATACCCATCCAAATGCCTCTTAAAAGTTGCAATTATGCCAGCCTCCACCACATCCTCTGGCAGCTCATTCCATACACATACTACCCTCTACGTGAAAAAGTTGCCCCTTAGGTCTCTTTTATATCTTTCCCCTCTCTCCCTAAACCTATATCTTCTAGTTCTGGACACCCCGACCCCAGGGAAAAGACTTTGTCTATTTATCCTATCCATGCCCCTCATAATTTTGTAAACCCCTATAAGGTCACCCCTCAGCCTCCGACGCTTCAGGGAAAACAGCCCCAGCCTGGTCAGCCTCTCCCTATAGCTCAAATCCTCCAACCCTGGCAACATCCTTGTAAATCTTTTCTGAACCCTTTCAAGTTTCACAACATCTTTCCGATAGGAAGGAGACCAGAATTGCATGCAATATTCCAACAGTGGCCTAACCAATGTCCTGTACAGCTGCAACATGACCTCCCAACTCCTGTACTCAATACTCTGACCAATAAAGGAA
The DNA here is from genome assembly GCF_047496795.1 of Chiloscyllium punctatum. NCBI lineage: Eukaryota > Metazoa > Chordata > Chondrichthyes > Orectolobiformes > Hemiscylliidae > Chiloscyllium > Chiloscyllium punctatum. Next base: position 17,079,525 of record NC_092744.1, read on the forward strand.
AGCATACCAAACGCCTTCTTCACTATCCTATCTACCTGCGACTCCACTTTCAAGGAGCTATGAACCTGCACTCCAAGATCTCTTTGTTCAGCAACCCTCTCTAGGACCTTACCATTAAGTGTATAAGTCCTGTAAAGATTTGCTTGCCCAAAATGCAGCACCTCACATTTATCTGAATTAAACTCCATCTGCCACTTCTCAGCCCATTGGCCCATCTGGTCCAGATCCTGTTGTCATCTGAGGTAACCCTCTTTGTTATCCACTACACCTCCAATTTTGATGTCATCTGCAAACTTACTAACTGTGCCTCTTATGCTCACATCCAAATCATTTATGTAAATGACAAAAAGTAGAGGGCCCAGCACTGATCCTTATGGCACTCTACTGGTCACAGGCCTCCAGTCTGAAAAACAACCCTCCACCACCACCCTCTGTCTTCTACCTTTGAGCCAGTTCTGTCGGCTTCACAGTAACCTAGGACCCCTGTGCTTTTGGACAGGCCTACAATTTGCCTGGATTTCACTTAGTAGTGGTGTCCCACAGGATCTGTTTTGGGGCCACTGCTGTTTGTCATTTTTATAAATGACCTGGAAGAGAGTGTAGAAGGATGGATTAGGAAATTTGCGGATGACACTAAAGTTGGTGGGGACAGTGCAGAAGGATGTTGCAGGTTACAGAGGGACATAGGTAAGCTGCTGAGCTGGACTAAGATGTGGCAAATGAAGTTTAATGCGAAAAAGTGTGAGGTGATTCACTTTGGAAGGAGTAACAGATATACAGAGTGCTGGGCTAATGGTAAAATTCTTGGTAGTGTGGATGAGCAGAGAGATCTCGGTGTCCAAGTGCATAGATCCCTCAAATTTGCCTCCCAGGTTGATAGGGTTGTTAAGAAGATGTACGGTATGTTAGCTTTTATCTGTAGAGGGATTGAGTTTTGGAGCCATGAGGTCTTGTCGCAGCTGTACAGAACTCTGATGCTGCCACGCTTGGAGTATTGTGTACAGTTCTGGTCACCACATTATAGAAAGGAGGTAGAAGTACCGGAAAAGCTGCAGAGGAGATTTTCCAGGGTGTTGTCTGGTATGGAGGGGACGTCTTATGAGGAAAGGCTGAGGGACTTGAGGCTGTTTTCATTAGGGAGAAGAGGTTAAGAGATGACTTCATAGAGGTGTACAAGATGATCAGAGGATTCGATTGGGTGGACAGTGAGAGCCTTTTTCCTTGGATGGTGATGGCTAGCATGAGGGGACATAGCTTTAAATTGAAGGGTGATAGATATAGGACAGATGGCAGAGGTAGGTTCTTTACTCAGAGAGTAATAGGGGTGTGGAATGCCCCACCTGCAACAATAGTGGACTTGCCAATGTTAAGGGCATTTAAATGGTCATTGGATACACAAATGGATGATAATGGAATAGTGTAGGATAGATATGCTTCAGATTGGTTTCACAGCTCGGCGCAACATCAATGGCCAAAGGGCCTGTCTTGTGCTGTAATGTTCTATAATGTCCTATAACATTCTATAATCTTGTGACTTGTCCAGTAGAACCAGACCACTCGGAGCTGAGTATGGATAAGTGGTGTTTGTTAGTGGATGAACACTTGCCAGCAAAACAGGAAAACAGCACCCAATAGATCATAATGTTTGATTTTACAACTCAGAAATAGATCATTCCACAAAAGCCTCTTTCTATCAATCTTCATTTACACCAGCTCATGTACCCTGTAACTTCCTCCTTCATGTGTTTAGCTAGCTTTCCCTTAATCTATGCTCTTTGCCTCATGTTGTCCCAGTCCTCCCTAATTCAGCTGCTGAAGTTTTCACCCATGCCGCTGTTAACTCTAACTTAAACTTTAACAGCACAATGTGTGTAATGGAATACTCCCCACGTGCCTGATGATTGCATCTCCAACAACACGCAAGAAGCCTGGCACCATCTGGGACAAAGTAGCTTCGTTGACTGGGACCACAACAGCTCACTCTCTCCACCACCAATACTCAGTCACAGCAGTGGGTACTATCTACAAGATGTCTTACAGAATTTCAACAAAGGACCCTACACAGCACCTTCCAAACCCACAACCATGACTATCTAGAAGGACAAGGGCAGCAGGGACGTGGAAACACTACCAAGCCACTCACTATCTTGAAATAATCTGGTGTCCCTTCCATGCCACTGGGTCAAAATCCTGGAATTCCCTCCCGAAGGACATTGTGGGTCAGTCCACCAACTACAGTGGTTCAAGAAGGCAGCTCGGTAACATCTTCTCAAGGGCAACTATGGATGGACAATAAATTCTGCCTTAATCAGCAATGCTGAAATCCTATGAGTGAATAAAGAAATCGCTTGGCAAGCCATCCAACATCTACCCTCACTAAACCAAAACTTACCCATGTCACTGCTGCCTTATCCATAACTCTTAATAGTAGAGTTTAGTCTTACTGACACTGGTGAATCACTAATACAGAAACCGCATTGTTCCTTTTAACCACCATCACCTCCAAATCACAAACCATCCTGATTTGGAAATATAAAACCTATTGTGTTATTGTTAGAGACAAAAAAAACTGCAAATGCTGGAATCCAGAATAGACAGGCAGGAGGCTGGAAGAACACAGCAAGCCAGGCAACATCAGGAGGTAGAGAAGTTGACATTTTGGGTATGACCCTTCTTCAGGACTGAATAGTAACGGTTTCTCTATTGGACTGAAAAAGGGTTGTACCTGCAATGTGGACTTCTCCACCTCCTGAAACTGCCTGATTTGCTGTGTTCTTCCAGCCTCCTGCTTGTCTACCTTGTGTTATTGTTGCCAGGCTAAAATCCTGGAATCTCTCCCTAACAGCAGTCTAGATGTATTCTGTCAGCAATGATTCCCGACAGTAGCTTTCCACCACTTTCTCAAGGACAGTTAGGCTTTGCCAAAGATGTTTACAGTCTGTGAATTCATTAACTTTTTATATTTTTTAAGAAAGCTGTATCACTGAGTCCAAGTGCAGACTGACAACGAATGGCAGGTAACCCAGTGACTGACAGCAATGATTAGATTCCCTACAGTGTGGGAACAGGCCCTTTGGCCCAACCAGTCCACACCGACCCTCCGAAGAGTAACCTATCCAGACCCATTTCCCTCTTACTACTGCACCTAACACTATGGGCAATTTAACGTGGCCAATTCACCTGAATTGCACATTCTTGGACTGTGGGAGGAAACCGGAGCACCCAGAGGAAACCCACACAGACACGGGGAGAATGTGCAAACTCCACACAGGCAGACACCCGAGGCTGGAATCGAACCTGGGAACCCTGGTGCTGTGATGCAGCAGTGCTAACCACTGAGCCACCATGCTGCCCTCTTTCAAAGCTGCCAGTGAAATTGGGTCAGACAGAAAGATACTAACTTGCTTCCAATTGTGAGGGAAGACCAAAACTTGGAGACATATTGTAAGATACCTTCCAAGAACTATCATGTAAAATTTAAAAGAAACCTCTTTCCTGAGAAAGGGAAGAACGTGAAATTTGCTCAAATCATCAGAATGATTGAATTGTTACACAACAGAAGAAGGCCATTCGGCCCATCGAGTCTGTATCGGCTCTTAGAATAGAAACCTTGACACAGCCATTCCCATGCCCTTTCTCCACAACTCCTCTCACTTATCTCTCCACCCTTCAGGCTCTCTGCCTGTATTCCTGATGAAGGGCTTTTGCCCGAAACGTCGATTTTCCTGCTCCTTGGATGCTGCCTGAACTGCTGTGCTTTTCCAGCACCACTCTAATCTAGACATTGGAATGAAACTGCCAGACAAAAAGCAGTTGTTAAGGTTTTGGTCCAGAAGAGACCTTTTCACATTCAGCTTTCAGAATCCACAAACAACCATACATTTGGCAATGATATAACCTTAAGTTAATTGGTTCAATAGTTGTCCATGATAAATCTTCAAGCAACCAATTGTCTCTTTCTGATTTTTCACCAAATGTCACTCTCATAAATCAATGAAGCCCACTTAAGTGTATCATTGTATCAGTTACAAGATAATAATTGTTAATATTAATGATCAGAATACAAGAGCGAGCTTATCTTTATTTATTCCGTATTTTCAGAAGGAAAGTCTACAATGAAAACATCTTTGCATTATACATGAGCATTTTCCTGGACAATTTAAGAACATTGAGGTTAGACTTGTGTCACTCATCTTGCTTTTAGCATTTGCAGCTAATTTCCGTTCCTATCAATGCTCCGGCATAGCTTTATCTCCCAGAGGTATCCTTCACTTCCAAAGCTGATTAGGAAGTCTGGGAATAGAGATAGACAATTCCAGTTCAGTCGAAGAGCGAAACTAGAGGTCATCAATTTAAAATAGTTGTCAAGACATCAAGTAGGGAATGCAGGAGAAACCTCTTTGTCCACAGAGTGGTGTGAGTTTGGGCTTCACCCCCCCAGGAATAGTGAAAAAGTGAATAGTATAGAGGCATTCAAGGGGAAATTATACTAGCATTTGCGGGATACATTCTGATCGACTCAGATGAGGAAGGGTGAAGTAGTTGGAACTGATTGGGCCTAATGGCCTTATGTTGAGCAGTGTACTTCAGAGAGAAGTTGGGTTGTACGGAGACATTACTCAGCATTCCTTCACTCTGAGGTCTGAGTTCAACTCCAGAATAAGACTGAATGTTTGCCTATGGTACACAAAATGCTCAGGCAGTCACAGTCAGCTGTCACTTGAAATTGGGCCAAGGCTATCCAAGCTTGGCTTTCACTGGCACTTCATTTGATTGATGCCACAAAGGTCTCTTACAGAAAATGTTCACCTACCTTGGAAAAGCTTTATCTTGCATCTAACCAGAATTCTAGCTAACATTCAGAGTTGTAGATCCCTGATAGGCATTACTACCACATTAGTAGTTGTGCCTTCAGCTGTTGTGGAACTCCGTCCCACATGTAAAGCAATTTGAGATGGTTAGCCATGCGAAAGGTGCGATATAAAATGAGGCCAGATACTGAAAGTAGAAAAATATTCTCTTTATTGACATTATTAACACTTTGTTTATGAACAGAAGAATCACTAAAATTGTCACTATTCTTGCTCATGAGTTTGTACTTTGAAGAATAATCATGTTGCCCTTCCAGGTAATTTTCACGTAAAATGTCCTATCTCTTATCGAAGAGATATTGTTGCTTTTCCATGATGTGGTTATTTTCATATTATCTAACAAAGATATCCTACAATTAATTTGGAGTGTTATCCACCTCTGCCCATCAAGCAGAAACATGACAGCTAAGTGTTAGGTTTGATTAAAATTTGGAAACATCCTTAGCTGGGCAGATACATTAGCACACCCTACCTCATTAAATTTATTTTTGGGGTCTGGGAGACGGTAACAAAACAGCACTTATTGCCTATCCTTGTCTCCGTGAGGGCATTGAAAGGCAAACACAGAGATCAAGGCATTATTACCAGTTGGGATTTTATAGCAATCAGCATTTCAAATTTAGTATTCCTGGCATCTGCCCACAAGTTATCAGATTTGTTGAGCTAAACTACATTAATTGCCAATGTGGGACTGGAACATCAAGTCTCTGTTGGTGTAATTCTGTCTCCATACCTGTTAGGTTATTGCAACCTTTGGAGCTGGGCTATTAATCCAAACTGAAATGGTGAGAAAGAGTCCTGCTTCGTTGCATTGTAATACTCCCCCGACCAGGGAAAACTGTATGTGCAGAGGCAATGGTGCATTGGTAATGTCAGTGCACTAGCAATCCAGAGTCTCAGACTAATGGTTTGCTTGAATCCCGCTATGCCAGATGGTGAAATTTAAATTCTGTAAAAATCAGGAGTTGTAAAACCAGGCTAATAGCAGCGACCGACATAAAACTCCATCTTATTTGCTCTTGGCCTTTCGGGAAAACAATCTGTTAGCATTACCTGGTCTGAACCACAGGTGGGTCCAGACCCATGGCAATACAGTTAACTCCTAACCACCCTCTGAACTGGCCTGGCAAGGCATTCAGTTCCAGGGCATTTAGGAATGAATGATGAATGTTGGTTCAGTCACTGACACCTATATCTAATGAATGCATTAGAACTCCATTTTGGCCCAGTGGTTAGCGCTGCTGTCTCACAGCACCAGGGACCCAAGTTCAATTTCAGCCTCAGGCGACTGTTAGTGTGGAGTTTGCACATTCTCCCCGTATCAGCGGGGGTTTCCTCCGGGTGCTCCAGTTTCCTCCCACAATCCAAAGCTGTGCAGGTTAGGTGGATTGGCCATGCTACATTACCCATAGTGTTCAGGGATGTGCAGGTTAGGTGCATCAGTCAGGAGTAAATATAGAGAAGGGGAATAGGTCCGGGTGGGTTACTCTTTGGAGGGTTGGTGTGGACTTGTTGGGCTGAAGGGCCTGTTTCCACATTGTAGGGATTCTATGATTCTACGAACAAAGCAGTCCTTCTGACTGAGCCTGCAAGTGCGATGACTATTATCCTCATCCTATTTCTGTTCTTTCACACAAAGAGATAAGACGTTCGCTCCTGAATTTCGTGCTGCTAGTCACCTGCAGTGACATTTTGCCCAGTCTGTACTGAAGTAATTAAATCTTATTTCACATTCTTTCCTTCGGGTTTCAGTGCTGACATCGTAATTCAGGGATTTATAGTTGTGTAAAGCGAGCTTTATCTACCAATAATCGCCTTGAAATCTTAACCATTTTAATAAACTCTTTCCCTCAGCTACCTTTGATCCACTGTGGACATAATTGGCTTCCTTAAATGGTCCTTGTTCCCAACCTCCAACATAAGTTCTGCTGTTCTCTTCTGTACAGCTTTAACAGCCACGATGGAGTCACTATCTCGACACAAAGGTTTGGTTGCTGCGTCATTGGGTCTTCTTAGCTTCTTCGAAATTATTCCTCTTTTTTTTGTTTTGCCCCCACTTAAGTTCTCACCTCCCCGAATGGTTAATCACCAGAGGACACAGTTTTTAGGTAATTGACTGACAAAAGGACTATAAGTGACTTGGGAAGAATCTATTTTTACTGCAGCGAGAAGTTGTGAAATTCAATAGCAATGTTCAAAAGGAAATTGAATAAATATTTAAAAGGAGAAAATGTGAATGGCTATGGGGAAGGGCAGTGAAGTGGGACTAATTGGGCAGTTAATTACAAGAGCTGGCACAGACACAATGGCCTTTTATGCTGTATAATTCTATAGTTCCGTCCCTCCTTTTCCTTTCCTGAAGGTTTTGACATTATTGTCATCAGGTGCTCCTGGGGCCATTTGTCCTTTATTTCTCTCAGACACCTTAACAAATGTACAGTTTTGAAGATCAATTTTCTCCAGTTTTATTTCATGTTGAATGCCATTGAATCATAGGTTAAGACCGTATGGAGGGAGGCCGTTGGGCCCTGCATGCCTCTGTTATCTCCTTGACAGAGTTATTGATTTCGTCTCATTCCCCAACACTTTCCTCCAATTTTATCCCCTTCAACTAAAGATGAAATTCCTTTTGACAGTGATTATTGATTCCACTTCCTCTGCCCTTTCAGGCAGTGCATTCCACTTAGACCTTGTTGTGTGATGCATAATAACATCTCCTCATCTTCCACCTGTTTGTTTTTCCAAATATCTGAAATCCGTGCCCTCTAGTTTCCCATTATCTCATCAGTGGAAACCTCTTTTCCTTATTCACATTAGGAAAGGGCCCTTGATGATTGTAAACACCTCCAATCTTTGACACAAATTTGTTCCCTCCGTCTCCTTGCTGCTGTCGTCCATTTTGAATACATGATTAGTTTGGCAGAAAGGAAGTGTATAAATGTTTGGCTCAAAGCCAATGCCATACACTGAAAGCTTTACTGTCAGCAGAGGTTTGAAGATACACAACAGCTTTGTCACGAGTGTCCAAACTTGTAGTCGGGTTAGGGTTCGGGGAGGGAGATATTGATAGTCAAATCTATCTTGTTGGCAGGCTCTCAATGCGTAGAATGCTGTAGACCAAGCAAGTTCAGCTCTGAACCTGCTAACGTAGGGATTAGTAAGGATGAGCAGTATAACTGATTCAAGGTGAAAGCTTAACCAACACTCACCGAAGGAAACAGTAAGGACTGATGGATTGATGGGTTTCAATGAAGAGGGACAATTGGAGGCTTTATGCAGCATAAGATTTAGCATCAACTCTCAAGTTGAATGGCCAGTTTGTGTATTTACCTTCCCTATATTTGAATGTTGCACTAAGGGTAAATATGTTCTCCAGCATTGCTTTTGACAAATAGAAAATAGTAGCTTTCAAAGTTATTATAACCTCTGAGGTGAAGTCATAAATGAAGTAATAACAGGAACCAGTTGGAGAAGTGTGTTCTACATAGAGGCTTGGTATTGGGAATTTCCCTTCAAGTATCTGGAGACATTTTGAGACTCCATGTATAAAAATGAAACTTTGTAAATAAAATAGAAGACATTTAACTATTAGAGATTTCCAGAAATTGAACCTTCAGGTCTCAGTAACTGGGAACTTGTAGCAGGTTTATCAGCTTCTGAAAGTGAATAAAAGGTTAATATACACAAGGGTCGTTTCATCCCATTCACCAAGACTTGCCTCTTAACAACTTCCTATTTGATATCCACCTGGACAGGTAGATGAGACTTGGATCAAGCTCCTCATAGGAAGACTGACACTTCTGACAATGCATCATTGCCTCAGAAATGGAGTGTTAGCCTTGACAGCAATATTGAGGCTTCAGTAGCTCCTAAATCCGAGATAAGAATGCTACAAACCCAGTTAAGTTGACACCACCAGTGTCCCAGCTGGAAATGAAATGTTGATAGACTTTCTTCTCCCTGTCAGTTATCATACCTTCCCAGCGTTCACTGTTCGAATGCCAATTATTTGCTCTTTCTGTCTTTCGGTACATCTTAAGTTTTAATTCTGGAACCTGGTGAGAGACATCAGGAGGATGTGCTGCCCTGCCACTGAGCAGTTGTTGCATTTTGAGATTGTGTTAGCTGCCTCACTTTTATCATTGATTGAAAAGAGCTCAACGTCAATGTGTAGGCGGATGGTTGGTGTTTAAATATCAGACAGCACACAAGCTCGAGTGTGTAACAGGGTAGCAGCATACTGAGGGGAATCAAGGCAATGCATTTCAAATTATTTGCCTCTTACAGACCTCAAAGCATCTCTCACCAGACTTCAATACGTTTTATCTTCACCTTGACTTACCGTATTTTTAAATTACTGTATCTATTATCCATTTCTCTCTATTTAACTGTCCTCTCTGTCTATCAAATGCACTGACCATACAAAGTCCTTCATGCATTTTGAGTCTCCTGGCCCTTGTTCTCAGCTATTGCGTTGTTGTCTCATTCTATTTTGTGCATTGCTCCCTGTAATAATCTTGTTCCCAGAAAGAGAAGTCTATAAAGAAATGTTTGTGGCTGGGAGATTTAACTGAAAATATATTTCACATGATTAAGTTCAGAAACTGAGGAGAGGAATTTTGATCTTTTGAAAAAAAAAGGGGTTTGTGTCAAGTGGAGGAATTAAACCTGAGATCTCCATTTTCCCTCCCAGTGACATTGCTATATCTGACTTCAACTGAGGTCAGAAAGTGAGAGGCTGCCCCATCGTTAACAATAAGTATATTCAATTCCCTACAGTGTGGAAACAGGCCCTTCTGCCCACACTCTGAAGAGTAACCCACCCAGACTCTTTCTCTCTGACTAATGCATCTAACACTGTGGCCAATTTTGCACATCTTTGGATTGTGGGAGGAAACCAGAGCAGCTGGAGGAAGCCCACGCAGACCCAGGGGGAACATGCAAACTCCACACAGACAGTCGCCTGAGGCTGGAATCGAACCCAGGTCCCTGGTGCTGTGAGGCAGTAGTACTAACCACTGAGCCACCATGTCACCCCTAAGTAGGGGCTTTAAATTTGATCACATCACTACCAGCCTCTCTAACAATTCGAGTGGGCTCTTATCTAGCTCTGAGTGATGTGGATTATGGCAAGATAAACTGGAGATTCGGACACCATGTTCAACAAGCCCCATCGCAACATCAAGTCGTCTTCCGCGTCGGGCTCACTCCTCTTAAACAGCTTCAGAGTCATAGCATCACACGGCATGGAAACATTGCTTTGGTCCAATCAGTCCACACTGACCATCTTCCCAAACTAAACTGGTCCCACTTTGCCTGCACTTGGCCCATATCCCTCCAGACCTTTCCTATTCACAAACTTATTCAAAAGTCTTTTAAACATTGTAACCGTACCTGCGTCCACCACTTTCTGTGACAGCTCATTCTGCACACGAACCACTCTCTGTGTAAAAAGGTTGCCTCTTATGTCCTTTTTAGATTTTTTCTTTCCTCACCGTTTGCTAGTTTTTAACTCCCCAACTTAGAGAAAAGACTCCTGCCATTCCTATCTATGCCCCTCATGATTTTTTAAAACTCACTAAGGTCACCCTTCAACCTCCTACAGTCCAGTGAAAAATCTAGTTTTATATCTCAAACCCTTCATTCCCAGCAACATGTAGGTAAACCTTTCTGAATCCTCTCCAGTTATTAATATCCTTCCTATAACAGGGTGACCAGAACTGCACGCAGGATTCACTAACATCCTGTACAACCTCAACATGGTATACCAACTCCTATACTCAATGGTCTGAGTAATGAAGTGTGGGGAGATGTCACCAGGCTGTTTGTTCCCAAGTGACACTCATTGTTGTTAAAAAGCCTTGTTAACCCCCAACTCCCCAATGGGTTGCGATCTTAGCAGACTCTGCCATGCAAACTAGCCATTGGGAAAACGAGACATGAAAACTAGAGTGGCTTCATGGGTCACTGCTTTCTTTCCACAGAGGCTGCCAAGCATGCTGAGTTTCTCCCTGTTTCTGTTTCAGGGTTCTTGGTAGGTTCAACTCACTGCTTGCTCCAAAAGACCTTCACCTGGACACTGGGCATCAATATCTCAGGGCACACTCCAAGGGCAACAGCCATGCACACCCGACAGCCACATACATTGGCATTGGACATGCGCCAGCCTCCCAGAACCCTCATGGCACATCTTGGAACCCCTTACCGGATTCTCTCACACTTCAGTATTGCAGCAGTAACTCTCATCATAATGCTGCAGTAAAGATACTGTGCGCCCAGGGACATGCAGGAAGCTCATGCACTGGACCAGGCTGCATCTCTGGGCTCTTCATTTTCTATCGTAGCACTAACCCACTCACTCACTCTCAACTTCCCTGGACGCTCAAAGTATTCCTGCCTTGCCTAGCCCTTTTTGCACAATGCCTCCTCAACCAGAGATACCAGGCTCATATTACAGCTGCCTTGCTGTGGCATTTAGCTCAGACACAAAGCCAGGAAGTTTGCCACAGTTGTCAGCAAGCCTCAGTCCAGGCAAGTGGGATAATCTTCACTCAGGCATTGCCAACACCATGAGACAAGGGCACCCTCCAATACCAGCCCAGCCCGAGCTTGGAGTGGTCAGAGTCAGGGTCCTCTCCTCTTAACGGGTGAAAAACCAAATAATGGGCAGAACACCATCCTTCCAGACACTCTGCCCCAATCTGGTCTGTTTTGCTCATTGCATAGGAGAGGAGCAGGAATTAGGGTGAAGAAAGTGGCTGGCACAGCTATTACCATTAGTGCAGGTGGCTCCACTGAGTGAGTGGGCACTGCAGAGGGCATGAAGGTTTAGTGTTGCCCAGGTCAGGATGGGTGAGGGCAAGTGGGGTAACATGTTGCATGTGTCAGCAAGTTCGGTAGAGCATAATCCTTGGTGAGTGGTGGGTACTTTGCTGGGCATTCCTCCGGGCAACTGAGCCTGCTCCAATCTGCTTGGCAACCTCAGAGGAGGCTGGCATGGTCTCGTATCATGGCCTCCGCTACTGGTTATGGGGGAAGAGGAGGTCCTGCCTGGGCACCACCCCCATCCAACAGGAACTCCAGGACCATGTCTATACAATAGGGCATCAATTTCCCTGACAGACCAGCAACCAGCTGCAGTCTTTTGGTAACATATTTGCCACAAACTCAGATGTTTCTGGGTCGAAATACCATTCTAGGACTATTGCACAAAAACCAAAGCTGGCACTCCAATGGGTTGGAGGATGCTGCACTTCTAGAGATGGTGTCTTTTGGATGAAATGTTAAGCTGAGCCCTCTGTCTGCCCTCTAAGGTAGATGTTAAAGGTCCCGTGGCACGATGTCAAACAAGACCAAGGGTGATATCGTTTATGTAATGGCCAACCCTTCAATTAAGTTCATACAAGCAGGATTATCACATTGCTCTTTGTGAAACCCTGTTGTGCACAAATTAACTGCTCTGTTCCCTACATTTGCAGTAGTGACAACACTTGAAAAGGATTACATTGGCTGCTTTTGAGATGACTAGTGCTCATGGATGCTACTTAATGAACGTTTTTAATACAACCACTCATTTTCTTGAAAATGCGGATTGCAAAGAAGTGACTAGCAACCGACTAACATTCTCTGTGCTCTTTTTTATCTCATCAAAACGTGGTTTGAATTTTCTGATGAATGGCCCACTTTCACTTTCAGAATTAATCAGCGAGTCAGTTTGGCTCAATTGTCGCACAGTTTGCTGGAGACTGAAATCCCTTCTGTCCCAAACCTTCAAGTCACAACGTCAACATTTCCAGTAGAATACTTTCCTGTTCTTACAGACTCTCAGAGGGAGTGAAATTTGGTCTTTGGTGACAACACCAAGTTTGCAAAGCCACGGCACAAATCCATTTCACATCCTGCATAGTAATGACCATTTTGGGTTTTCTGTAAATGCATTAAATTTGCACTGCTTCAGATTCAGGCTACTCTTGTGCCCTCGGGTCAGCCTGTGACTGAGAACAATTGCAAGCATTGAATCGTGGAACTGGAGGACATCTAACCAGTTATGTCTGTGTTAGCTGATAAGTAACTCTCTGCTGAGTGCCACTTTCCAGCTCTTGTTTTTTCACTTATGGTTTGTCCGACGCATATGCAAATAACATTGTGAATGTCATGAGGCTTTGTCTTGACCAGCCTTTCAGACAGGGAGCTCAAGATCCCCACCACCCTCTGTGTAAACAAACCTCCTACCCTCAATCTACGTCTCCTGATTATGAATCCCTCAAACAAGGGGAACTCAATTTTATAAATTGTACTTAGATCTCCCTCGGCATCCTGAGTTCCAAAGAGAAAAGCTCTAGTCCATTCAAGCATCCCTTGTGATTAAATGTCTCCAGTCTGGTCAAGATCCTTGCAGGCATTCTCTGTACTTTCTCAAATGTAATCACTTGCTTCCTGTTTTGCTGTGATCAAAATCTGTGTTGCAAAGGTCAAAAGGCTAACAGAGTCCATCATAGGTTCCCCTTCACAAACTGACCAGTATCGGTTGGGTGGAGGCAGGAATCTCTGGGCTGGGGTGGCAAACCTCAGGGGCACATGGTGGCGTGACCTCTTCCTAGCTTCATGTTCAGAAGTAAGTCAGGTGCAAATGTTCCTGATGCACATGTTTTCTTGCGCTGGTTTTCCTGAGTGCAATCAGTGGCAAAGGTTATTTCAAGTCAAACCAACGTCACTGCAAGGAACTCAAGTAGGCCTTAAGCCTTTTACTTGCATGTGTAAAGGCCTTAATGCCTGCTACAAACCTGGCTACATGATGCCGATTGCTCTCACCCAATATGGCAGACAGGGAACTTCCAATCAAAAAGAAACAAGTACTTCCTGTCCTTTGGCAACAGCTGAAAGACTGAGCACATGGCCCACTTCCTAGGCCTGTGTTCCATGATTGCCTTCCAGTTTCATTCCTTGACCAGTTTTAAAATGAGATCGCAATGATTCAAGACCTCTTTCGCAGTCATGAGCTGAATGAGTCCCAGTGCTGAAAAAAAACGCAACAAATACATGGTGGAAGGTAAGTGTTCCACATTTTCCCCTCTTTAGTTGCCCAGAGAAGGGAAACCATCGTGCCCTGGTGGTGATGACCCTCCTACAGTGCTATTCGGCAATGCTTGAAGATTGTTCCATACATGATTAAAGGTAGCACATGGCTTAGTGAGACCTCTGCTTGGGTATGGAAAGCTTCTGTGGGATTGAGGTTTTCAGTTGATGCTGAGCACACTCTCACCCTTCAGATGCAAATGTCTTATTAAAATTTTGTGGTTTCCCGTGCTGGCTTTGCTATTCTTAAAATTACTCAAGAGTGTGAATTTCCGTTGATTGAGTATGTCGAAGCAGAGGCAAGTTTTAGTCAATGTGTTTCTTATTGAAGCCCTGACTGAAATAGTTGGAACCTTTTTAAAGTAAAACACCAGTCATTCGGCGGTTTTATGCATGCACTCTATTATCTTGCTCGTTTTAATGTAGCTTCGGACAGTGCGGTACAGCAACATATCAAGCTTTTTTGAGAAAGCAGTTGCAGAACAATGTGGAAAATTGCTTAAACGTGTAGCATAGAAATAGACCTTTCAGCCCAACTGCACAGTGCCTGTACTGCTTTCCAAATGGGCCTGTGTAAGGAATCCCATCAGCCCTAGCTTCTCTGTCTTAAATGTGTATCGGGCTTCCCCTTATCTGATTGACTCAGCTACTCAATTTGTTCTTAAGTTCCACATTCTAACAAGTCACTGGGTGAAAAAGTTTCTGCTGAATTCTTTACTGAATTTTAATCCCAATTTGCAATTGTGCAATTTATGTGTCTTCTTTAAAACTAAAGCTGGGTGGTCAATACCCCATACATCAAAAGGTAAACATGACACTCTGCATGTAGCATTAAAGGAAGGAAGCAGAATTTACACAGTGCCTTATCACATCTTCACACAGAATTAATTACTTTGAAATATAGAGATAGTTGTCACATTGGCAAACACCCAGTAATACCATGCTAACAGCATGCAAATGAATGATCAGCTAATTTTACTGTCGATCCTGTTGGTTATTCAAGATGCTGTGGAGAGCCGTATTCTGGGTTTTTTTTGTCACCTGCCCTGAAGTCTTCAATGGGGGAATTGTAGCTTCATGTCTTATCTGAGATGCAGCACTTTGACGTTGCAGTACGCCCTCAGTACTGAGGAACTGCTGCACTGGAGTGGCTCCTTAGATTCAGGTGTAGTATGAACCCATACACCTCTGACTCAGAGGCAAGCTATCTGTGAACTGCATTAAGCTGATGCTAGCTGAGTAGAACGTACTTGCTCCTGATAACCAAAGTAAATTTTTTAATCTGTTTCCAAAATGAGCAAGATCACATTTTCCCCTCTTTAGTTGCCCAGAGAAGGGAAACCACCATGCCCAGTGGTGATGACTCTCCTGCAGTGCTATTCAGCAATGCTTGGATATTGACCCATACATGATTAAAGAACATGCTAAGCATCTCGGTGAGGATGCTGTATGAGCCCTGAAAGGGCATTTCAAGGTATGCTGGCTACAAGAGCAAGTCAGCAGCTAAAAATGCTGTAGTAACTCACTGCAGACTCCTCAAAGCCTGTCCACTGTCTCCAAGGCGCAAGTCAGGAGTGTGATGGAATATGCTCCATGTGCCTGGATAAGTGCAATTCCAATAATACTCAAGAACCATCCAGGACAGAGCAGCTCATTTGATTGGTAGTATGTCCGCAAACATCCACTCCCTCCAGCCATGATGCTCAGTAGCAGTAGTGTGTACCATTAACAAGGTACACAAAGAACCTTAGTCAGAAATTTCCAAACCCATGATCACTACCATCTAAAAGGAAAAGGGCAGTCAATACATGGGAACAAGAAAATCTGCAAGTTCCTCTCCAAGCCAATGATTATTCTGACTTGTAAATATATCACAGTTCATTCAGTGTCTTTGAGTCAAAATTCTGGCATTCCCTTCATAATTTGCATTTTGGATCTACCTATTCACCTACTATTTACTCCTCCCCCCTCCCCCCACCCCATCTTTAGTGTATACACCCACATTTTCCAAGTTACCTTCAGTTCTGAAGAAGGGTCACTTGACCCGAAATGTTAAACTCTGCTTTCTCTCCACAGATACTGCCAGACTTGCTGAGGCTTTTCCAGCAACTTCTGTTTTTTTTAACTCGTTTTATGCTTTCCTGTCTTTAAACCTTAACTAACAAACAAAACTTTCAAAAAAAAAGTTTCATTTCATATTTCTGTCTTTGCCCTGAGCTCTTGCATTTAACAATGTTCTGGAGATTAATCTTCAAACCCTGGAGTCATGGGGCAATAAAGGATTAGTTCCTTCAGTTAGGAGTGTTTCAGAAGCGTGGGAGCAGGAACCATCAAGGGTCTTTTTTCTTATCCAAAGATAACGTCAGTGGGAGAGTCACAACATCTCTGGAAATCCTAGGCAAACGCTGTGAATTTGTTGACACAAGTTCTCTGGGATTTTTCAAGATTTAACTTTGAAGCTGCAGTCTTAAGAAAAATCACTCTGCAGATATTAAATCTGCCATCCTTATATGGCAGCTCCTGTCAACTTATGGGCAATGGTGTTTCCCAAGCTATTCATTGACTCCCCACAGTATGGAAACAGGCCCTTTAGCCCAACAAGTCCACACCGACCCTCTGAAGAGTAACCCAACCAGACCCATTCCCCTTACCCTATATTTGCCCCTGACTAATGCACCTAACCTACACATCCCTGAACACTCTGGGCAATTTATTATGGCACCTAACCTGCACATCTTTGGATGGTGGGAAGAAAGCCACACAGACATGGGGAGAATGTGCAAACTCCACAGAGACAGTTGCCTGAGGCTGGAATCGAACCCGGTGCTGTGAGGCAGCAGTGCTAACCACTGAGCCACCGTGCCGCCATTCCTGTAGAGGGAATGTCAGTAGCACTGCGATTGGAGGTCAAGGGAGAAAGGATTCACTTTATTGACATCAATAACTCTTGAATATTTATCTGTTTTTATTTGAAAAGGACTAATGAATGCAGCACTTACAACGGATTTAAGGCCACTCCTTGTGTTACATGACTCAACCTTCTTTTTATCACAGTGTTGTACGGACTATCTCTGTAGGGAGGCATAATGGTTAGCGCAGTTGCCTCACAGCACCAGGAATTTAATTGCAGCCTTGGGTGGCTGTCTGAGTGGAATTTGCACTTTCTCTGTGTAGGTTTCTGCTGGGTGCTCCAGTTTCCTCCCACAGTCCAAAGGTGTGCGGGTGAGGCGGATTGGCCATGCTAAAATGTCCTGTGGTTGGAGGGATGTGCAGTCTAGGTGGGCTAGCCATGGTATATCAACAAGGTAAAAACAATGACTGCAGATGCTGAAAACCAAATACTGGATTAGTGGTGCTGGAAGAGCACAGCAGTTCAGGCAGCATCCAACGAGCAGCGAAATCGACGTTTCGGGGAAAAGCCCTTCATGTGGGGTTATGTGGATGGGTGGGATGCTGTTTGGAGGGTCGGTGCAGACTTGATGGGGCAAATGGCCTCTTTCTACACTTTAGGGATTCAGTGATTCAGTCCACCCAGATTCTGAGCATTTCTTCCTCTCTTGAAGTGACTGCTTTATTGAGAACTTTGGAACAGAAGGTTAATATTTTCAGACATTCTGACAGGCCACATTGATATTGCTTACAAGTGGCAAGTAACATTCGCACCACACACATGCCAAGCAATGGCCACCTCCAACAAGAGAAAATCTACCCATCTCCCCTTAACAGTCAATCGTGTTCCCATTACTCTAATACCAACATGCTGAGGGTCATCATTGACTAGGAAGCTGAACTAAACCAGTCTTATACAAATACTGTGGTGATAGGAACAGATCAGAAGCTGGGAATTCTGTAGTGACAAAAGCCTTGGCTCCCAAAGCCTGCCCACCACCTGCCAGTCACAATTTAAGAGTAGGATGGAACGTTCTCCCTTTGACTGGACAAATGCAACTCTAGAAACTCTTAAGATTCTTGATGCTTTCCAGGATGGATTTCCTCGATTATCCCAGAATCTCCAACTGGCCTCCGGAGCCGCTTAGATGCCATTACCCATGCAGGGCTCCAGCTACCACCACTACAGCAAACGATGGCGTCACTTCTGCCCCCCGCCGCCCCACAGACTGCAGCCGCCACTGACTGTACCGCCTCCGCGATTGCCGCAGGAATCACTACCGCTGAAACCACTGTGGAGTCTACCCGGCACGTCACCCCCGTAGTTGCCGCTGCCTCAGCCACTTCCGCCCCCACCAATGCCACTCACCGAAACACCACCCACAAGCATGGAGCTACCACCTCTTCAAAGGATGGATTGTCCACTTCCCCAACAAATCTCCACCAATCACTTCCTCTGTCACTGAGTCACAGCAGTGTGTATGTATCCAAGATGCACTACAATTGTTCACAAAGACTCCTTCAACAGAGCTTTCCAAACTTGCAGTTTCTGCCTCCTGGAAAACTACGGGCTGCAGATGTATGGGAATACCATCTTATGCAAATTTCTCCTCATACTGCACACCAAACTGCCTTGGAGCTGTATCATCGCCCCTTCATTCTCACTGAGTCAAACCCTAGAACTCCCTTTCCATCAGTGCTGTGGGACTACTTCCACCACTTGAACTAGAGCTCACACCTCCTGCTCCGTGCCAATTAGGGATGAGCCTGATAGTTTGGGTTCCTCGCCAACAATGACTGTATCCCATGAGCAAATGATTAACCTGCTCAGGGTGTTGTTGGTAACTGGTCCAGAGTTTACCTAAAGGATGAAAGAGTCCTTCAAGTTCCATGCCAACCAAACTGGGGCAGCCATGTTGTTCCTTGGAGATAGTGAGGACTGAAGATGCTGGAAAGTCAGAGTCGATAAAATGTGGAGCTGGAAATAGCACAACAGGTCAGGCAGCATCAGAGGTGCAGGAGAGTCGGTGTTTCAGGCAAGAGCCTTTATCAGGACTGATAAATTAGGCATTTATCCGGATTGATAAAGGGTCCTGCCCAAAGCATCAACTCTTCTGATGCTGCTTTACCTGCTGTGCTTTTTCCAGCTTCACATTTTATCAGCCAGATTATCCCAACTTTCTCAGCTCCATATTAAAGAAGTATCTTTTAGTCTGGAACTATGCAGTCACCTCATCTTCCGTTACTTGAGTAGAAATGGAAAGTATAGAATGGTAAAAGTGAGGTTGGGGGTGGTGAGGTTGGGGGTGGAGGGGAGCGCAGGGTGGAGAGGGATGTGTTGGTGGGATGTGGGGGGTGGCATTGATGAGGTGGGGATGTACGAGTATTTGCTGAGAAGCATTTATTTTAACAGTATGAGTTACTAATGGCCTGAGAAGATTGTGGAATCAAGTTTGGTTACAACTTTTGGAAGGGAATTGGATAAAAGAATTGTAAAAGGAAACAGTCTACTACATGTTGATAAAAGATCAGTTTAATGGGACTAATTAGATTGCTCTTTCAAAAAGCTTACATGGACTGAATTATCTCCTCCTGTAAGATTCAAAAATGTTACCTTGACAGGGTCCACTATGTATCTGCTGTGGAATATTTCTGACTGTCAGCTGACTAGTTATGACTAGTTCTCAAAGTTTTGAGGGTGTTTTGGGGATAAAATATTTATGAAGTAGCCTGGTTCTGCATATGGTTCCAGCAAAATTTAGATTTATGTTAAAAAATGATCTTCGATGACCTATCTCAGTCCTGAAGACGTGATGGACCCGAAACATCGACTTCTCCACCTCCTGGTGCTGCCTGGTGACTTGCTGTGTTCTTCTAGCCTCCTGCCTCTGTCTTTCTGTCTAAGTACCCAATACTCTGAACCACTTTCAAATGCCACAGCTTATCAAACCCATTAAGGGCGGCACAGTGGCACATTGGTTAGCACTGCTGCCTCACAGCACCAGGGCCCCAGATTCAATTCCAGCCTCAGGTGACTGTCTGTGTGGAGTTTGCACATTCTCCCATGTCTGTATGGGTTTCTTCCGGGTGCTCTGGTTTTCTCCCACAGTCAAAAGATGTGCAGGTTAGATGAATTAACCGTGTTAAATTGCCCATAATGATAGGTGTATTAGTCAGAGGGAAATGGGTGTCGGTGGGTTGCTCTTCAGGGGGTTGGTGTGGACTGGTTGGACCAAAGGGCCTGTTTCCACACTGTAGAAAATCTAATCTAAACTGCTTCTTTATAAAAGTTGTGGCAAATTAAGCTTTTATCTCTCATCTGTGTCCTGACCTGACCTGACCTAATAGAAAGGGACTTTCCTGACTTCATATTTTCTGATGAATGGTTGCACAGGGAGTGTTGATCCACCTTTTGCTGAAATGATATGCATTTCTAGAGTTGGGTGAATAAATTTCAGATGAGCAGCATTTGTAGCTTTTCTTAAAAACAAAATTCCCTTGATTTTTCAGTGGCCTATAACCTTTAGTTCATGTTGTGGTGTGTTCTGTCCTTTGTCTGTGTGCTTGAAGAAATGCATGCAGCAGGACCTTGATCAGCTGGGGAAGCGCCACTGCGCCGCCCTTAATGGGTTTGATAAGCTGTGGCATTTGAAAGTGGTTCAGAGTGTTGGGTACTTAGACAGAAAGACAGAGGCAGGAGTTTAATATCGATAAGTGTGAGGCCTTGCATTTTGGAAAGTCAAACCAAGTTAGGGGTGAATAGTAGACTCTGGAGTCTAGTGGAACAGAAGAACCTTGGAATCCAGGTGCGCGGTTCTCTGAAAGTGGAATCACAGGTAGACAGGGCAGTGAAGAAGGCTTTTGGAGCACTGGCTTTATCAGTCAGGGCATTATGTAGAGAAGTTGACATGTTATATTGCAGTTGTATAGGATGTTGGTGAGGCAGCATTTGGAGTATTGTGTTCAGTTTTGGTCATCTTGCTATAAGAAGGATAATATTAAACTAGAAAGAGAGAAGAAATTTGAAAGGATGTTGCCAGGTCTCAAGGGTCTAAGTTATCGGGAGAGATTGAACAAGCTAGGACTTCTTTCTTTCGAGCATAGGAGACTGAGGGGGGATCTTATAGATGTATATAAGATCATGAAAGGCATGGATAGGGTGAATGCACTCAGTCTTTTTCCCAGGGTTGGGGATTCGAGGACTAGAGGGCAACAATTTAAGGTTACAGGAGAAAGAATGAAAGGGAACCTGAGGGGCAATGTTTTTACACAGAGGGTGATACACATATGGAATGAGCTGCCAGTGGAAGTGGTTGAGGTGAGTACATTAACAACATTTAAAAGACATTGGGACAAATACATGGATAGGAGAGGTTTAGAAGGATATAGGCCAAGTGCAGGGAAATAGTTAGGCTGGGTGGACATTTTGGTCAGCACAGACCAGTTTGGGCCAAAGGGCCTGTCTTCGTGCTGTAGGATTCTATGACTCTAAATCGTAAGTGTGGTACTGGAAAAGCGCAGCAGGTCAAGCAGCATCCAAGGAGCAGGAGTATTAACGTTTCGGGCATAAGCCTTTCATCAGGCTTTCCTCAGATGCTGCCTGACCTGCTGTGCTTTTCCAGCACCACATTCTCGACTCTGATCTCCAGCATCTGCAGTCCCCACTTTCTCCTCTATGACTCTAAGTCCTGACTTCAAGAATCATTAAAGGCACTCTGGCAGCTTAATTCTAAGGTTATTGACCAACATCTTTATTGTTTCATCCAACACCTGAGATAAGGGATTGTCACAGATGTGCTGAATTATTCGTGAGTTTGAAGTGAAGAAAGCTTTGTCTCTTCACATGATGACACTGCGATTTCCTGAAGGGAAAACCTTATTGGATGCGATGAGGCTGGTCTATTAGCCAATAGGCGAATCTGAAACTTCATTGTGCTCAAACCATCATTCAGTTCTAAAGTACCTTAATAGAATCTGAAATCTTGAAAGGTGCAATCTAAAACCCAAATCTTTTCACAGTTGGACATCAGTAAAATGCGTCCCTAACATCTCCACCTTCAACTTCCTCTTCCCACCCCATTCCCCAAGCACTGAAGTTCAGGCTTTCAAAGCCTAAGAAAGGGAGGGCAATCCAGCTCATTTTATCATCTTTTTACCTGAAATTCACGAGGTTGTGTGTTCAAGGTTCAAGTACCTGATCGATGTATTCTTATTATAATGGGATGTTAAGCTGTTGTCTCATCTGCCAGTTCAGGTGGTACTACAAAGACGCGCGGTGTGTCATGTGCCCAAACTGGTGTCCCTCCTCTGAGCAGCCACTCAGACTAAGCTGGTCTTTCAAATGAGCTTCAGTTTGTGGGATCTTGCTGTGCACTGCTGCATATGACCA
Source organism: Chiloscyllium punctatum (assembly GCF_047496795.1). Lineage (NCBI taxonomy): Eukaryota > Metazoa > Chordata > Chondrichthyes > Orectolobiformes > Hemiscylliidae > Chiloscyllium > Chiloscyllium punctatum. Next base: position 17,101,749 of record NC_092744.1, read on the forward strand.
TCACCGAGTTGCAGGGAATATTGGCCAGCCCCATCTCGCTCTGGTACTGTCTTGTATCCATTTCAGCCCTTTCCTCGCGTTCTGTATTTTTAGTCTAAACCTTCCATTGATTTTGTTTGTTAAACAACAACCCTCGGGAAATAAATTCAAAACTGCACAGGAGAACATGCACAGGAAAGGTTGAAAAGGCCTCTGACATATCATAAAGTTAATATGAATTTATTGGACTATCAGGTGAGTGTGATATTCTTTGACTGATTGGTTCCTTGTTGTGCAGTGGCTGTGTCCCTATCTCTGAGCCAGCTGGCCTGTGTTGAACTCCCTCCTGCTCCAAAAATGGGTCATAAATCTCTGAACATGTTGACTCAGAAGATATCTGGATCCTTCTAAAGATCGGTCCAACCCATCCATGCCGACCAGATATCCCAACCCAATCTAGTCCCACCTACCATTGGATGTAGCACATTGCCCTCACTGCACAGCTTTTGACTCCTGACTACTTTTCACAAAAGATCTTTTCCCAGCTCCACCTCTTTTGAATCACAGAAATGTTTTGGTTCTGCACTGCATCTTCAAATGAGCATCATTACCTAATGTCAATCTTCTACCATTTCTCCTTGTCCTTGCAGACTATTTCCATCCAAATAATCATCCAGTACTCTCTTGAGTGTTTCAACTGTACTTGCCTCCATTACATTTCCTGGCAGTGCATTCTATGCCCTAACTAGAGTCATGGAGTCATACAGCATGGAAACAGACCATTTGGTCCAACCAGTCCTTGCCAGCTATGTTACCAAACTAAACTAGTCCCACCTGCCTGCACTTCCCCATATCCCTGCAAACCTTTCCTATTCACTGAACCTATATAAATGTCTTATAAATGTTATAACTGTACCAACATCCACCACTTGCTCTGGAAGTTCATTTCACACATAAACCACTCTATGCATGGTGGCTCAGTGGTTAGCACTTCTGCCTCACACTATCAGCATCCCAAATTCAATTCCAGCCTTGGGTGACTGTCTATGGGAGTTTGCATATTCTCCTTATGTCTGGGTGCTCCGGTTTCCTCCCACAGTCCATTAACACTACCTATGCCTCTCATTATTTTATAAACTTTGAAAAGGTTGCCTCTCAATCTCCTACACTCCAGTGTAGGTTAAGTGCATTAGCCATGGGAAATGCAGGGTTACAGGGATGGGGTAGGGGATGAATCTGTAGGGGATGAATCTGTGGGGGATGCTCTTTGGAGACTCGGTGCAGACTGGTTGGGCTGAATGGCCTGCTTCCACACCATAGTGATTCTACAGAGCACAGTGGCTCAGTGGTAAGCACTGCTACCTCACAGCACCAGGGTCCTAGGTGCAATCCCAGCCTCGGGCGATTGTCTGTGTGGAGTTTGTATATTCCTCCCATGTCTGCGTGGGTTTCCTTTGTGTGCTCTGGTTTCCTCCCACAGTCCTCAGATGTGCAGGTAGGTGAATTGGTCATGTTAAACTGCCCATGGTTTTAGCTGCATTAGTCAGAGGGGAAACGGGTCTGGGTGGGTTACTCTTCGGAGGGCCGGTGTGGACTTGTTGGGCTGAAGGGCCTCTTTCCACTCTGTAGGGAATCTAATCTATGATTCTATGAAATCTCTTCTGAACTGTGGCCAAGTCATGTTTAATGTAAGACCAAAAGGGTCACCTTTGTGTCTCATTTTGGCAATGTTTAAGTTGCATACTCACAAGCAATTATTTAAAAATTCTTATCAAACAAAAATCCATCCTAATTCTGAAAACTTTGATTATTCCCACTGTGTTGACCGCCTTTTCGAGAAGATTTTAAAAGGACATATGAATAGGAAGGGTTTAGAGAGATAGATTAATTCAGGATGTCTGGTTGGCATGGACGAGTTGGACCAAAGGGTGTGTTTCCACGCTGTATATCTCCATGACTCTATGACTCTAATTCCAGATTTGCAACAGATTTCCAGAGAATTCCAAATTTCCTGTAGTGAAGTTACTCAGAAATCTTTGGAAAGTGTCTTGCCTGTGTTTAATATTTGATACGCACTGTAAGGAAAATACTCCTCACAGTATATTGCCCAAATATACCACATGTTAATTATGGGAGTTAGAAATAAGTTGGAAATGTATTGTAGATTGTACTACTGACCTAACATTTTGTAGTAAATAAAACAGAGAACATAGAACATTACAGCGCAGTACAGGCCCTTCGGCCCTCAATGTTGCACCAGCCTGTGAAACCAATCTGAAGCCCATCGAACCTACACTATTCCATTCTCGTCCATATGACTGTCCAATGACCATTTAAATGCCCGTAAAGTTGGTGAGTCTACAACTGTTGAAGGCAGTGCGTTCCATGCCCCTTCTACTCTCTGAGTAAAGAACCTACCTCTGACGTCTGTCCTATATCTATTACTCGTCAGTTTGAAGCTATGCCCCCTTGTGCTAGCCATCGCCATCTGAGGAAAAAGGTTCTCCCTGTCCACCCTGTCTAACCCTCTGATTATCTTATATGTCTCAGTTTAGTCACCTCTCAACCTTCTTCTCTCTAACAAAAACAACTTCAAGTCCCTCAACCTCTCTTCATCAGACCTTCCCTCCATGCCATGCAACATCCTAGTCAATCTCCTCTGAACGCTTTCCAAAGCTTCCACATCCTTCCTATAATGCAGTGACCAGGACTATACACAATACTTCAAGTACGGTTGCACCAGAGGTTTGTACAGCTGCAGTATGACCTAATGGCTCCAAAACTCAAACCCTGTACTAATGAAAGCTAACACACAGTATGCCTTCTTAACAGTCCTATCAACCTGGGTGGCAACTTTGAGGAATCTATGTATATGGACACCTTGATCTCTCTGCTCATCTATACCACCATTAGCCCAGTACTCTACATTCCTGTTGCTCCTTCCAAAGTGAATCACCTCTAACTTTTCTGCATTAAATTCCATTTGCCACCTCTCAGCCCAGCTCTGTAGCTTATCTATGTCCCTCTGTTATAACCTACAACATCCTTCAACACTATCCGCAACTGTACTGACTTTAGTGTCATCCGCAAATTTACTGACCCATCCTCCTATGCCCTCATCCAGGTCATTTATAGAAATGACAAACAGCAGTGGACCTAAAACAGATTCTTGTGGTACACCACTAGTAACTGAACTCCTGGATGAACATTTCCTATCAACCACCACCCTCTGTCTTCTTTCAGCTAGCCAATTTCTGATCCAAACCGCTAAATCTCCCTCAATCCCATGCCTCCATATTTTGTACAGTAGCCTTCCATGGGGAACCTCATTAGAGGCCTTACTGAAATCCATATATACCACATCAACCACTTTACCCTCATCTTGTTGTATGTTCAAAACTGTGGGATCTTGTGACTTCATTCACTTGTTAAGTCCACCGTGTCTTACCTTGTGTTGACTGTAGAAACAAAGGGGTTCAGGTCCTAACCAAACTGTAACATAATTTAGTGGTCTGTTTTGGGATCATAACAGGTTTTGTACACTTGGATCACATCACCCCACTAACCTGCAATACTCAAAAGAATAACGCAAACCATCCCTACACTGTAACTCTCTGGGCTCTGCTGATAAACAATAATGGAGTTGATAACGGAGTTGGGAGATGTGTAAAATAGAAACAGATTTTCAACTTGTTCAGAAACTGAAAAGAAACATTGCATGTTCTTATAACAGGTGACCTATCCATAATGTCAGTTTTATGTCCAGGGAAATGTTGCAAATCTTAATGTTTGTTCATTTGTATAACCATAAGCTATGTTAGGGAATTGGTAGCAAAAGTTATTGTTTTAAATAGCTGAAACAACAGTCTTGTTTGCTTCTTTACAAGCTGACTGCCATCTGTGCTCTAGGACCTGTTGTCATCATCCTGTCTCGTCAATTAACAAACAACTCTTTATAATGGGGATAAAAACAGAAATTGCTAGAGAAACTCAGCAGGTCTGGCATCATCTGTCGGAAAAAAAAGAGTTAATATTTGAAATCCTGTGACTCTTCATCTGAATCGGACATGAAATGGTAACTGTTTTCTTCCCAAGATGCTGCCACATGTGCTGATTAGATTAGATTCCCCACAGTGCAGAAACAGGCCCAACAAGTCCACACTGACTCTCCGAAGAGTAACCCACCCAGACCCATTTCCCTCTGAAGAATGCACCTAACACTACGGGCAATTTAGCACAGCATTTTGACCTGCACATCTTTGGACTGTGGGAGGAAACCGAAGCACCCGGAGGAAACCCGCACAGACAGTCACCCAGGGCTGGAATCAAACCTGGGCCCCTGGTGCAGTGACGCAGCAGTGCTAACCACTGAGCCACCATGCCACCCACAAATTTGCTGAGTTTCTCCAGCAATTTCTGCTTTTGTTTCAGATCTCAGGCACCCACAGTTCTTTGTTTTATCTTCAAAATTGGGCTTTGATCCAGATCAAAACAGGATTGATTTATATTGTCTCATCTAGTGAATATAAAGTTATAATCATGCTTTCCAAAGATGTTGGATTGAATCAAGTGTACACACTACACAAGAAAACCGTCCACTGTGATTCTGTTGGTCTGTTGAGATACCTATCTCATAAACTCCAGGCCTCTGTTATTATCTTATAACCCAATTCACCTGTTTTTGTCTTATAACCTTGGAAGTAATTTGTGCATTGTACATGCTGATTTCATTCAGTAACCAGATGGCAGAACAACAGTTGGGATATCGATCATACCAATGATCATATCAGTGGATGAGCCTGATGTATATGGTATTTGTTCAGGCCTTCCTTGGACCCAAGCTGCTTCTGATGAAAAACGTGGTGCTGGAAAAACACAGCAGGCCAGGCAGCATCCGAGGAGCAGGAGAATTGACGTTTCGGGCATAAGCCCTTCTTCAGCTGCTTATGCCCATTTATGCCAAATTATGTTAGGGCACATTCTCATGAGGCTGGAAGAATACTTGGAGGTAATTTGGCATTGGCAACCATTTCTGGAATGAGCACAAGAAGAATGTTTGTAAGTGCAGAAAGTTTAGGGACAGGACTTATTCACATTTGGAAAAATATGGGCTTATTAGTGACAGGCCACATGTCTTTGTGTGGGAGCGGTCATGTCTCACAAACTTGATTGAGTTTTTTTAAGGAAGTGACAATGGTGGTTGGTGAGGGCAAGGTGGTAGGTGTTCTGTATACAGACTTTCGCAAGCCGTTTGACAAGGTCCCTCATGGCAGACTAACACAAAAGGTAAAGTCACATGGAATCTGTGGTGAGCTGGTAAGATGGTCATGGAAGACAGGGAGTAAAGGTGGAACAGTGTTTTTCTGACTGGAAATCTGTGACCAGTGGTGTTTCACAGGGATCAGTGCTGGGACCTCTGTTGTTTGTAATATTCAGAGGAGAATGTAAGTAGCCTGACTTGTAAGCTTGTGAATGACACAAAGATTGGGGGAGATGCGGATAGTGAAGAAGATTACCAGAGGATACAGCAGGTTATAGATAGGCTACAGACTTGGGTAGAGAAATGGCAGATGGCAATTAATCCAGACAAATGTGAGGTGATGCATTTTGGAAGGTCTAATGCAGGAAGGAAGTGGACAGTAAATGGCAGAACCCTTAGTTGCATCAAGATATCGAGGGATCAAATTATACATGTCCATAGTTCCCTGAAAGTGGCAATACATGCAGCTAAAGTGGTCAAGGATGCATATGGCATGCTTGCTTTCATTGGTTAGGGCACAGAGTAGAAAAATTAGCAAGCCTTGTTGCAGTTGTTAGGCCACATTTGGAATATTGTGGACAGTTCTCAGCACAACAGCTGGATGTGAACGTTTTGGAAAGGGTACAGAAATGGTTTACCAGGATGTTGCCTACTTTGGAGGGTATTAGCTATGAAGCAAGATCGGACAAACTTGATTTGTTTTCATTTGAACAATGGAAGCTTGGGGTTATATGATAGAAGTTTACAAAACTATGAAAGGCATGGATAGAATGGATAGTCAGAGTCTTTTTCCCAGAGTAGAAATGCCAATTACTAGAAACATGGGCTTAAGGTAAAAGGGGGTAAATTTAAAGGAGATGTGAGGGGCAGGTTTTTTACACAGAGGGTGGTAAATGCGCTGTGAGGGGAGGTGGTGGAGGCCGATACAATAGCACCGTTTAAGAGGCACCTTGACAGATACATGATTAGAGTTGAAAGTGTGGTGCTGGAAAAGCACAGCAGGTCAGGCAGCATCCGAGGAGCAGGAAAATATGGTGGGGGGAGGTTGTTGGGGGGGGCATGGACCTGACGAGGTAGTCGCAGAGGGATCGTTCTTTATGGAAAGTAGATAGGGGTGGGGAAGGAAATATATCTCTGGTTGTGGGGTCCATTTGTAGGTGGTGGAATGGCAGAGAATGATGTGGTGTATATGGAGGTTGGTGGGGTGGAAGGTGTGGACCAGAGGGGTTCTGTCCTTGTTGTATTTGGAGGGATGGGGTTCGAGGGGAAAGGTGGGGGAAGTGGATGAGATGCGCTGGAAGGCATCATCAACCACGTGGGAGGGGAAATTGCAGTCTTTAAAGAAGGAGGCCATCTGATGTGTTCTGTGGTGGAACTGGTTCTCTTGGGAGCAGATGTGGCAGAGGGGGGAGGAATTGGGAATAAGGGATAGCATTTTTACAGGAGGCAGGGTGGGAGGTGGTGTAATCCAGGTAGCTGTGGGAGTCGGTGGGTTTGTAAAAAATGTCAGTGTTGAGTCACTGTTGATAGAAATGGAGAGATCCAGAAAGGGAAGGGAGGTGTCAGAGATGGTCCAGATGAATTTAAGGTTGGGGTGGAATGTGTTGGCAAAGCTGACGAACTGTTCAACCCTCTCCTGGGAGCATGAGGTGGCGCCAATGAAGTCATCAATATAGTGGAGGAAGAGGTGGGGAGTGGTGCCAGTGTAACTGCGGAAGATAGACTGTTCCACGTAGCCGACAAAGAAACAGGCAAAGCTGGGGCCCATACGGGTTCCCATGGCTACCCCTTTGGTCTGGAGGAGGTTGGAAGGATTGGAAGGAGAAAGTATTGAAGGTGAGGACCAGTTCAGCCAAACGAATGAGAGTGTCAGTGGAAGGGTACCGGTGGGGATGATGGGAGAGGAAGAAACTGAGGGCTTGGAGCCTCTGGTCATGATGGATGAAGGTGGAGAGAGACTGGATATCCATGGTGAAGATGAGGTGTTGGGGTCCAGGGAAACAAAAGTCTTGGAGGAGGTGGAGGGCATGGGTGGTGTCTTGAACGTATGTGGTGAGTTCTTGGACCCACATTTGCCTAGATACTTGAATAGGCAGAGTACAGTGGGATAGAGACCACACAGAAGGAAAAGGTTTCGAGTTTGGAAAAGCATCATCTATCATGCAGTCTTGGAGGGCCAAAGGGCCTGTTCTTGTGCTGTACTGTTCTTTGTTCTTTTGAGGTTAACCCACTAAAGCCAAATCCTCCTTTACTTTTGTCGCACTTCTAAGAAGGAATCGGGCATTAATATCGCACACATGCTTGATCCAGTTTTCACCCAGGGAGGGAGATATGAATTCACAGGAGAAAGTGCATTTTGAACATTGGCATTCCCACTTGGATATCTACGGTATAATGTCTCGAGGCTGATGTGCTTGCAGTCTATATTTTAGTGAGTCCTATCCTCTCGCAGCATGACATACTGAGGGAAGTGGAATAGTTAAGCAGGGAGATTGTTTCCACTGGCGGGTGAAACGAGGACTAGGGGGCATTGCCTCAAAATAAGGGTGAGCAGGTTCAGAATTATGTTAAGGAGGAACTTCTTCACCCAGAGGCTTGTGGACGTGAGGAAATTTCCTGCCCAGTGAAGCAGTTGAGGCTACTTTGTTGAATGTTTTACAGCAAAAAAACATAGATTTTGGAAGTAAAGGAATTAAGGGTTATCATGAGCGGGCAGGTTAGTGGAGCTGAATCAACAAAAGGATCAGCCATGATCTTATTGGATGGTGGAGAAGGCTCAAGGAGCCAGATGGCTTATTCTTGCTCCTAGCCCTTATGTTCTTATGTTCTTAAATGTGTGCATTATAGCACATCTCAATTACTTAATTTGAGCTTGGACATATTGAAAAAGAAATAATGAACTTTTAATATCACCCATCTAAGCAATTCTAGATGTACTGCAGTATATTTCCCATAGCAGATCATTAGAGCTCAGTAAGATGAAGCACATGAGCTTTATGCCATTAAGTCACATACCAAGGTACAGTGATGAAAACCATCACCGTGTTCTCTAAAAGGTTTGTCCATATCTCGTAAAGACATAACACAACACATCTGGGGAAGTTCTGAGGAACGGTCACCGGACCCGAAACATTAACTCTGATTTCTCTGCACAGATGCTGCCAGACTTGCTGAGCTTTTTCAGCAATTTCTGTTAATATCTAGGGAAGGTCTTTCCACACTATTCATTGATAGGCTCCCAGGAGAATCAATCACCAGAGGGAGGGGCACTGAAGGACCGAAGGGTATCCGTCAGTGAAGGGAGAGGTACTGGATTGGAATGTGGCTGCGTGTCTCAGTGTAACTATGATGCTGCCAGTTGAAATGCCTCTATTTACCAAGCATGCTCATAGTACAGCTCATAGCTTGAAGCCCTATATAACTCACTAACATCGATACTAATTATCCAAAGAGACCTTGGAAAATTTCACATTTCTTCATCTTTCTCAGATACTTCGAAACATTTTCTGGTTGAGTCAAAACATATTTGCTGAAAGAAGAATTTTAGAATTGCATTATGAACAACGGGGTTTCTTGTGCCATAGCAAACCTTCATGCGCAATTCATTTAAAGGTTCGTTGCTGCATGTGTTTGGTCATTTTACTTCAGCAAAAGGTACATTTGCAACCTCATCTCAGTGTGTCCCTGGGACATACTGTTTTCCTTACGATAAAATGCTGCTTCCTTTATCTGCAACACTGCACATTCTTGTAACACTAACGTTTACCAAGAGGAACGGTAATGTGTGGGCAGAATTCTGCAGTCACATCCCTCTCTAAAAGGGAAGACAGAATTACAAAATTTTAACCATAGTCCTGGCCTCTCATTGACTGCAGCAATGGTCAGTTCACTAAACTTCCCAAATCGTCCACATTTCTGAAGAACAGACCACAGTGCTTAGGTAGCTCTCATTGGGTTCAGTCAGAGGCCGGTGGGTTTCCAATCTCCCCTTTAGAGATTTGAGGAGAAAATCTAGACTTCAGTACAGTGAAACTCCACTAGTTACATAAACACGGACTTCCCTTACCTGCATGATTGCCAATTTTGACAGGGTGGAGTGCTAAACTAATGAGATTATAGTTTTCATATGAGGCAGTAAACATTGGACATAGAACAGTGCAATACAGAAAGGGGCCCTTCAGCCCATGATGTTGTGCTGAATGTGACGCTGAATTAAACTAATCCCTTCTGCCTGCCCTTGGTCCATATCCCTTCATTCATTGCTTATTCGTATGCTTATCGAAATATCCCTATTGTATCTGCCTCCACCACCACCCCTGGCATCACATTCCAGACTCCTAGCCCTCTCTGTGTAAAATACCTGCCCCTCACATCTCCTTTGAACTTCCCCCCCACCCCACCCCTCACCTTAAATGCATACCCCCTAGCTGTAGACATTTCAACTCTGGGAAAAAGATTCTGACTGTCAACTCTATCTGTGCATCTGATAATCTTATAGACTTCTGTCAAGTCTTCTCCATCATTCCAGAGAAAACAACCTGAGTTTATCTAGCCTCTCCTTATAGCTCATACCCTCTAATCCAGGCAGTATCCTGGTAGACCTCTTCCGCATCCTCTCCAAAGCCTCCACATCCTTCCTGTAATATGACAACCAGAATTGAATGCAATACTCTAAGGGTGGCTTAACCAAACTTTTGTAAAGCTACAACATGACATTCTTACTCTTGTTCTCAGTTCCTTGACCAATAGAGGCAAGCATGGCATATGCTTTCTTTACCACTCTATCTATTTATGTGGCTACTTTCAGGGAGCTACAGACTTGAATCCCAATATCCCTCTGTCCATTAGTGCTGTTCAGCATCCTGCTGCCATTAACTGTATACTTTTCCTGAACATTTGATCTTCCAAAGCGCAGCACCTCATACTTACGTGGATTAAACTCCATCTGCCATCTCTCTGCCTTTATCTTCAAGTGATCTATATCCCACTGTATCTTTTGACAACCTTCTACACTATGCACAACTCCATTGATCTTTGTATCGTCTGCAAACTTATTAAATGATCCATCTACATTTTCATCCAAGTCATTTACATATGTCACAAACAGCAGAGGTCCCATTTCGGATCCTTGTGGAACACCACTAGCCATGGACATCCAGCCTGAAAAACACCCTTCCACCACTACCCTCTGCCTTTTATGAGCAAGCCAATTCTAAATCCCCAAACAGGTCATCGTAGATTCCCTGCACCTTTATCTTCTGAATGAGCATACCATAAGGACCTTGTCAAAAGCATTTCTAAAATCCATGTAAACAATATCCATTAAGAATAAGATCCAGATTAAGATGCAGGGGATCTACGGTGACCTTCTCTACCCTCTGGATGTAAGATTGCTCGCTGAGCTGGAAGGTTCATTTCCAGACGTTTTGTCACCCTACTAGGTAACATCTTCAGTGGGCCTCCAGGCGAAGCACTGTTGATAATTCCTGCTTTCTATTTATATGTTTGGGTTTCTTTGGGTTGGTGATGCCATTTCCTGTGGTGACATCATTTCCTGTGGCGGGGTAATTTCCTGGTCTTTTTCTCAGGGGGTGGAAGATGGGGTCTAACTTGATGTGTTTGTTGATAGCGTTCCAGTTGGAATGACATGGTCCTAGGAGTTCTTGTGCATGTCTCTGTTTGGCTTGCCCTAGGATGGATGTGTTGTCCCAGTCAAGTGGTGTCCTTCCTTACCTGTATGTAAGGATACTAGTGAGAGAGGGTCATGTCGCCTTGTGGCTAGTTGGTGTTCATGTATCCTGGTGGCTAGTTTTCTGCCTGTTTGTCCAATGTAGTGCTTGTTACAGTCCTTGCACAGTATTTTGTAAATGACATTAGTTTTGCTTGTTGTCTGTATAGGGTCTTTCAAGTTCATTAGCTGCTGTTTTAGTGTGTTGGTGGGTTTGTGGGCTACCATGATGGCAAAGGGTCTGAGTAGTCTGACAGCCATTTCCGAGATGTCTTCGATGAAGGGGAGAGTGGCTAGGGTTTCTGGACATGCATCCACAACCTCAACCTGAGCTACAAATCTTCTCAAAACTTGCTATGCTCTACCCTCATTGATCACCTTTGTAATCTCATTGAAACCTCTCAAGTGAATGTGCATATTTTGATTTAATTCATTCCGTGAGATTCCGGGCATTTCTGGAAAGGCTAGTGGCTATTGCCCTTCCCTAATTGCTATTGAGAAGATATTGGAAGGCTGTTTTCGTGTCATCCGTGTGGCAATCTTATTCCTATGATGCTGTTGAGTCAAGAATTTCACAATTACTAACTGAGTGATGGTGAATGAGTCATGATGGTATGCAATTTGGAGAGAAACGTGTAGAGGGTGTTCTTCCCACTTGTTGTTCTAAGTGGTTGCCATTGTGTATTTGCAAGGAGCCTTGGTGTGTAGCTGCAGTGCATCTTTAATTTGGGACACAATACTGCGATGGTGGTAGAGAAAGTGGATCCATACGGTTAGAGGTGAAATATCAATCAAGTGGGCTGCTTTGTCCTGAATGGTGTCATCCTTTGAGCATTGGTTGAGTTGCACTAATTCAGGCAAATGGAGAGTATTCCACCGCAAGTTTTGAGAAGATTTAGTAGCTCAGGTTGAGCTTCTGGATGTAGGTTTGCTCACTGAGCTGGAAGGTTCATTTCCAGATGTTTCGTCACAATTCTAGGTAACATCTTCAGTGGGCCTCTGGGCGAAGCACTGTTGATAATTCCTGCTTTCTGTTTATAAGTTTGGGTTTCTTTGGGTTGGTGATGACACCACTCACCTCAGAATTCCCAGTCCTTAACCTGCTCATGTAGTTGCAGTATTTACACAGCTGCTCCAGTTTATTTCCTTATCAATGGTAACCCTGGATATTGTTTTGCTTGTGGACGTACCTGAGTAATTTTCTATAGTCTCAATTTTGCAGCTGTATGTATTGGAATAACTTGGCTGGAGATATAGCTATTTATGAAGCATACGTATTCAAAACTACTGCCAGATTTTTGACAGCATCCACTGTATTCAGGGCCTTCAACAATGTCTTGATATCATGTCATATGAACCAAAGTTGCTGAAAACTGTTATCTGTAATGCTGACAACCTAGGGGGAACATACAGTTGGATTACCCACTTTGTGCTTCTGGCTGAAGATGGTTCTAAGTGTTTAGTCTTGCCTTTGGTACTGACTTTCTGGATGATCCCTTACTGAAGATGGGAATGCTCATGGAATCTTATCATCAATTGTATTATTCCGCATCACCTTTCATGACTGGATGTGGTCAGACTGCAGAACATTGAGGTGATAAATTAGTTGTGGGATCATTTAGCTCTGTCTATCAGATACTGCTGCCCTTATTTAGAATACATGGAGTCCTGTGTTGTAGTTTCAACATGTAATGCATTTTTAGTAACGTCTAGTGCTGCTCCTGGCATGCTCTCCTATAATTCTTGTGCAACCAGGGTTCATTCCTTGCTTAATGGCGATGGTAGTGTGAGATCAGGTAGGATTTCTGACTGAATCCCTCAGTATGTGCCGCAGGAACGTTGAGCAGTTATGTCCTCGAGGACTTAACCAGCTCAGTGGAGCCTGAACTGCTATTGATGATGGACTTTTATGTTCCAATGCGCAGAATACATTTCTTGCCATTATTATCATGAGTACTTCCTCCGAAATGGTGTTCAACATGCAGAGGAAATGAATCATTAACTGAGGGAGGGCAATTGGTAACAATCAGCAGAAGGATTCTTTCTCCATGCTTGAACTGATGCCATGAGAAATCAACAGTTCAACAATCAATGCTGAGGAACCTAAGGCATGTGCTGTCATGACAGATGGAGCTGGATATACTCAGGATAATGATATCTGGGATATTAACTGGAAGATATTATTTAATTTGGATGAATATCCCCACTTTTACCTAAAAACGATTGGCTTGCAAGGCCATTATAGACAGCAGTTGAGAATCAAATGCACATTGCTGTGGGGCTGGAGTCATATGCATGCCAGACCAGTTTCCTCTTCCCTCAAGGGCATTTGTGAAGCAGATGAGTGTTTAATGATAATTGCCAATGGATTAACTTTGAATTCCAAATTTTTATGGAATTCAAATTTCACCATTTGCAAATATGCTCCCAGACCATTAGCCTGAGCTTTTGAATTGCCACTCCAATGACATTATCAGTGACACCACTGTATTCCCAATTTTGTCACAATTCCCCAGATAATGGTAAAGAGGTATTCAAAGGGTTGGCAGAATGTGATATGCTTTCCTCATGTCATTGTCCAGCATTTACTTTCATTCCATGTCAACTGCACGATTTTCTTCTCATTCTAGTTTTTATGATGTTTCGGCATAGCTGAAGGCAATTAAAAGTCAACCACAGTTCGAGGACAGATTTATTTCTTTAAAGGAAATCAGTGACAATCCAATGGTATCATGGTCACCATTTACTATACCTCATGAGTTCTTCCAATACATTTAATTCACTAAATTTATCAAAGTGCTCATGGTGGGATTGGAACTTGGATCTCAAGATCATTGGTTGGATCTGTGATTTCCTCACCCAGTAAGAGAAGCACTATGTAACTGTAGATATTTTCTAATCCACCTGAACAAGGATGTTATTACAATCTTCTGGAGCATTACCACTGCACTTCAAGTGCTCCTTTAGTGGCATTTTGTCCATTTTGTGTAATATTTAAATATCTTTCTAATCAATCTGTTTAGAGATGCTATTACAAACACCTGGAGCAAGTGAAGCTTCAATCCAAGCCTCCAAGTTCAGAAATACAGATACTACTACAGTGGCCCAAGAACCCAGCTCACTATGTGCCTTAGTGATTAACAACTTTTAGTTAGACATTCACTTCATTGACAGGATCATAAGCTAACCTGATACAACCAAATGGTATTGAGCCAGTGTACCATCCTCATTATGATCTTTCATCTGAGATGCTGAGGCAAGTCCCCGTTCTCCCACCCTACTGAGCATTAAGGAATAGTCTCAGATGACCTCCTCCAGTGATAATGGATGTTCCCGATGAGTCCAGAGCCAGGGGATAAGGATGGTGTCGGAGGATATGTGGTAGTTCATGTAGGACTGAGATGAGGGGAAATTTCTTCACATTGACAGTGGTGAGCCTGTACAATTCTCTAACATAAAAGGTGGTTGGAGCCAAAGTATTTAATGTTTTCAAGAACATATTATATATAGTTCTTTGGGTAAAGGGATCAAAGGGTATGGGGAGAAGGTAAGAACAGTGTACTGAGTTGGATAATCATTTGTCATCATATTGAATGGCAACAGTTCAAAGGGCTTAATGGCTTACTCCTGCTCATATTTTGTATGTTTCTGTCTGCTGTAAGTATGTTGAGAGGATTTAGAATCGTAGAATCCCTACAGTGTGGAAGCAGGCCATTCAGCCATTGAGTCCACACAGACCCTCCCAAAGCATCCCACCCCATTCTATCCCTGTAACCCTGCATTTCCCATAGCTAATTCATCTAATCTACACGCCTCTGGACACATGGGCTATTGAGCATGGCCAATCCACCTAACCTGCACATCTTTGGACTATAGGAGGAAACCGAATCACTTGGAGGAAACATGGGGAGAATGCGCAAACTCCACACGGACAGTCACCCAAGGGTGGAATCAAACCCGGGTCCCTGATGTGTGAGGCGGTGGTGCTAACCGCTGAGCCACCATGCCACCCCAGGTTTGCGGGTGGTAACCAGTGTGTTTGCCCTTGTTATGAATGTGCTTTCATTCGCCATGAAGTCTTGGTATGCAATGGGCCTTCTGGTTTGAAGGCAGGAACACTACCTACAGGGCTCATAAAACGTCATGGCACATTGTGAAAGAGGAACAGGGCAGCAATGGTAATCCTGCAATCATCACCATGAAAAGCTAGGTTTCTACGCAAAGTTACCTTGCACTCTGTGGAATCTGATTGGCTTCAATATAATGTAATAGTTTGGATTTAAAATGTTTTTGTAGATCCGAATCATGCTACAGAACGTCAAGGTCTTCCTTTCCTTTCTTTTCCTTTTACAGTGAAAATATCATCCATGTTATTTTTTATATATTTCATTGCCTTCTGAAGCAATGCTCTCCTGAGTCATGTAGATGTGTCAGGTGCTGGAATCTGTGCTGAATTCGCTCTTGGCAGCCACAGCAAGGGTGTTGCAATTGACAATAGCATTCTTGTCTCAGGAGGGCAGGAAAACCAGCTTCATTTGATCCACTTTCTGCCAAGTCCTGCAAGACGGAACTATAAAATTTATTTATGAATTCTCATCTCTTAAGTTCAAGTCCCTCCATGGCCTTAACCCTCCACGGCCTCAATCTTCCCCTATCCCAGTACTCGTTGAGTCCTGCGATCGACACACCCATCCAAACCTCCTTCGCATCCTTAATTTTAATCCTCCCCCTCTTGTTGGTCATATCTTCAGCTGTTTTGGTCCTCTTCGGGAGCAATTCTTCTTTTCTAATTTCCTCTGCTTTAAGAACTTGCATTTTTGCTTTTCGGACCAAGCTCGTGGCAGCAATCCTCATTTCTGGTCATGCGGTTCAGTGTCAATTTTTGTGGGAAAGGAAACGCTTTTTGTTTGTTCGGTGGAGGTGCTATATAAATGCACGTAGCGCAGGTGTTCTTCCAGCAGGCTGAAGACAGTCCCCAATTAGACTGGGTCATGAGGCTAAGCGGTAAAGGAGCATTGAACTTGCTGTACCCACCCCCATTATGGACCAGACTGTCTTCATGATAGCCACACTGAGGACTCATCACATCATATATAGTGGCTAACCATTGCAATTTATAGAGGGTATTCTGGATGTTGTTAGAGAACACCTGCCTCTCTCCACTGAGAATGGGCCATTAGCCTGTAGTCTTGATGAGACTGATTCTGACTCCAACCAGAATTCTTTTTAGGGATTCCCTGCATCATGTATCTACTGACATTATCTATCAGGAGCAAACGTTCCAAAGGCTAATCAGAAGTGACACTTACTTCATTACAGAATTTACAATAAGTGGAATAAATAAACTGTTTGAGACAGGGGGACAACACAAAACCTTCAGGGTCCCAAGACAAATTCCAACCCCATTTGCCATGTTTCTCCAGAGCTGGCCAATACATATTACCTTCCTGTTGTTTGCAGCCTTCGTCCTCACTGTCAGACACACAGAGAATTTTTTGTTACATCAGCAAATTTCTTAACCAGGTCCCCAAGATTTAAGCACAATGGGAACCCCCAGAGTAAACAACCTTTCAGACACAGAAAACCATCATCCTTCCCCTTTTTTAGATGCAAATGCCCACATTAGAATCGCTACAGTGCAGAAAAAGCCCATTGGGCTTCACACCAACCTTCCCAAACGCATCCCATCCCACTATGCTGTCCCTAATCCTGCATTTCCCATGGCTAATCCACCCAACTTGCACATTTCTGGACATGATGGGCAATTTCAGATTGCCAATCCATCTAGCCTGCACATTCTTGGACTTTGGGAGGAAACCCACACAGACACAGGGAGAATATGATTTTCCTGCTCCTTGGGTGCTGCCTGACCTGTGTTTTTCCAGCAACACACTCATCTCAACTCTGATCTCCAGACAGTCAGCCAACGGTGGAATCGATCCTGGGACCCTGGTACTGCGAGGCAGCAGTGCTGACCACTGAGCCACCATCCCTCCCTGCTGTGTTGGAACCCACAGGTTTTTACTCTCCTGAACAGCAAGCCATGTGGGACCTTGCTGATATTAATGCTGATTCGATATTACATGCTGTCCTCACCAGCCCTCCTTGCCACCTGCTCAAACAATGCAATCAAAGCTGGTAAAATAAGCTGTTACCTGAACAAATCTGCACTGACTGTCTTTTACCAATCTGTACATTCCTGAATGACAAGACATCCAGTGTCTCAGAATTTTTTCCAGTAATCAGCCCACCACTGAGCTTAGTCTGGACATATCCTGTAATTATGTGGACGTTCCTTGCTTCCTTTTTTAAACAATGGTACAATACTCTAGTTCTCTAAAACCATGTGTGTAGCCAGGGAGGACTGGAAATCATAGTCAGAGCTCCTGCTATTCACTCCCCTGCTTCTTGTCGCCACCTGGGATACATTTCAGCAAGGCTTGGCAATAATTGAAGATTTGACTATTTTACAAGTTCAATCCTGTTCTAGTTAGCAAAGAGCAGATTACTGAAAACAGTCCTGGATTAGTAATCCAAAAGCCTGGGCTGATGACCCAGGATGGCGTGATTTCAAATCCTGCCATGGAGATTTCAGAATTTGAATTTAGTTTGAAATATTCCAGATTGTGAAAAAAGTCATGACACCAGTCTTTAGATTAGATTAGATTACTTACAGTGTGGAAACAGGCCCTTCGGCCCAACAAGTCCACACCGACCCGCCGAAGCGCAACCCACCCAGACCCATTCCCCTACATTTACCCCTTCACCTAACACTACGGGCAATTTAGCATGGCCAATTCACCTAACCTGCACATTTTTGGACTGTGGGAGGAAACCGGAGCACCCGGAGGAAACCCACGCAGACACAGGGAGAATGTGCAAACTCCACACAGTCAGTCGCCTGAGTCGGGAATTGAACCCAGGTCTCTGGTGCTGTGAGGCAGCAGTGCTAACCACTGTGCCACCATGCCACCCACGGTGGCACGCCCACCAATAAAGTAAGGCCATGGAGCTGTCAAACTGTTGTGAAAAAGCAATTAGTTTACCAATGTACCTTTTGGGGAGGAAATCTGCCATCATTATCTGTCTGGCCTACATGTGACTCCTTATTCACTGCAATGCAGGTCACTCTGAACATCCCTCCAGATTACGGAGTCTCTCAGTTGAATCAAAACGGTTTAAAGTATATTGCACCAAAGAAAAACATTCAGGAAGAAAGTTCCACTTTCCAAAAACAATTGCAAATACAAACAAGGCTTATTTTGCCAGTGATTCCCCACTGAGAGAACAAACAATAGCAAAGATGGATATTACAGCAGAGCTTGTAATGCTGTGTCCTGAGGAAGGGCCACTGGTCCAGAAACATTAACTCTGATTTCTCTCCACAGATACTGCCAGACCTGCTGAGTGTTTCCAGCATTTTCTGTTTTTGTTTGTGAGCTTAGTTTAAAGTTGATTCTCAATCACATCACTCCATTCACTTGCACTGACAACTTGTGAGCGTGAATGATGGAGATATTTGCCTCCATGAAGTCCTGTCTCTTTCTTCTTAAAGGTGCAGCTTATCTTTCAGCTAATACTTTGCTGCGTGAGGCAAAGAATTCCTTTTGGGAATAAGTCCTTGTAATCACCCTGCCTTTCAAATACAGGAGTAGGTTGGACAGTCCTATTTATTTTTTTACGACTGACCAGTGTGTGGCTCATATTCCTGCATAGATGTGGTGCTTGTTTCAAAGAACACAGCCTTATGACAGGCTGGATCAAACCTTTTAGTGTTCTTGTCTAAACTGTGCTGAATTAATCATGAATCTCTTATTGATTGATGGATTTATCATCGAATCCTGACAGTATGGAGGCAGGCCATTGGGTCCATTGAGTCCACACTGGCCCTCCAAACAGCATCCCACCCAGACCTATACCCTATCCTTGTAACCCATGCATTTCCCATGGATAATCCTCCTAACCTACCTAGCCCGGGGCACTGTGGGCAATGTTTGCGTGACCAATCTACCTAACCTGCACATTTTTGGACAGTAAGAGGAAGCCAGAGCACCCAGAGGAAACCCACGCAGACACGAGGAGAATGTGCAAACTCAACACCAACGGTCACCCATGTTGAATCTGGGTCGCTGGTGCAGGACGGCAGTCGTGCTAGCCACTGAGCCGCTCTGTTGCTTATTGTTGTCATGCACTGGGATACAGTGAAAAGTGTTGTTTTGTGTGCTATAGAGTCAGATTGTATCACACAAAGCACATCAGGATAGCAGAACAAAGTGCAGAATACAGTGTTACTGCCGCAGAGAAGGTGCAGAGAGAGAGATCAGAATTAACAGTCGAAACGTCTGTTCAAAAGTCTGAGAACAGTGGGAAGAAGCTGTTCTTGAATCTATTTGTATGTGTTTTCAAAATTTTATATCTTCTGCTTGACGGGAGAGGGTGGAAGAGAATATAACCAGTCTGGGAGAAGTCTTCGATTATGTTGGTTGCTTTCCCAAGGCTGCAGGAAATATAGATAGAGTCAATGGGGAATTGTTATGAAGAATATTCTGTGATAGCTTTAATGCTTGTCCTTTAAAAAAAATCTATCTCTGTTTTGCTATAATAATAAATTAAAACAGCCCTTGGGGTGAAGGTTACTTTTCATCCTTCGGCCTTTTCTTTCCTCACCTTAGTGTTGTCTTTAATTGCCTCAATGGGGTGGGGGGGGTTGAGGGGGCGGGGCAGGGGGGAAAGGTGCGGTGGTGATGGACCGGTGGCATTATTGGACTACTAAACTAGAGATTTTGGTAATGTTCTGGGAGACT
This sequence comes from Chiloscyllium punctatum, assembly GCF_047496795.1. Taxonomy (NCBI): domain Eukaryota; kingdom Metazoa; phylum Chordata; class Chondrichthyes; order Orectolobiformes; family Hemiscylliidae; genus Chiloscyllium; species Chiloscyllium punctatum. The sequence continues at coordinate 17,121,520 of NC_092744.1, forward strand.
GGGGAGGGGTGGGGGAGAGGGTGGTGGGCAGAGAGACCATGTGGGGGGACCTGACTTTGCATCCTATCATAGCAGATGGTGGAATTCACTCTGAATAAACAATTCTGGAATGAAAAGTCTATTGCCAACCATGAATGCATTGTCAATGATTGGAAAAAGAATCCCAGCTGGTTTACTAATGTCCTTTGTGGAAGGAAATCTGAGGATTTGAGGAGCATACGTTGGGAGCATAGGCTGTCAGGGAAGGGTGTCGTGGAAATGTGGAACTTTTTCAAGGAGCAGATACGATGTGTCCTTGATATGTATGTACCTATCAGGCAGGAAAGAAATGGTCGTGTGAGGGAGCCTTGGTTGACGAGGGAGGTTGAATGTCTAGTAAAGAGGAAGAAGGAGGCTTACATAAGGTTGAGGAAACAGGGTTCAGACAGAGCAGTGGAGGGATACAGGATAGCCAGAAGGGACCTGAAGAAAGGGATTAGGAGAGCTAAGAGAGGGCATGAAAAGTCCTTGGCGGATAGGATCAAGGATAACCCCAAGGCATTCTATGCGTATGTGAGAAACCTGAGAATGATGAGAACGAGGGTAGGTCCAATCAAGGACAGTAGTGGGAGACTGTGTATTGAGTCAGAAGAGATAGGAGAGGTCTTGAATGAATACTTTTCTTCAGTATTTACGAACGAGAGGGACCGTATTGTTGAAGAGGAGAGTGTGAAACGGACTGATAAGCTAGAAGAGATACCTGTTAGGAAGGAAGATGTGTTGGACATTTTGAACAACTTGAGGATAGACAAGTCCCCCGGGCCTGACGGGATATATCCTAGGATTATGTGGGAAGCAAGAGAGGAAATTGCAGTACCGTTGGCAATGATCTTCTCGTCTTCACTGGCAACGGGGGTGGTACCAGGGGACTGGAGAGTAGCGAATGTTGTGCCCCTGTTCAAAAAAGGGAATAGGGATAACCCCGGGAATTACAGGCCAGTTAGTCTTACTTCTGTGGTAGGCAAAGTAATGGAAAGGGTACTGAGGGATAGGATTTACGAGTATCTGGAAAGACACTGCTTGATTAGGGACAGCCAGCACGGATTTGTGAAGGGTAGGTCTTGCCTTACAAGTCTTATTGAATTCTTCGAGGAGGTGACCAAGCATGTGGATGAGGGTAGAGCAGTGGATGTAGTGTACATGGATTTTAGTAAGGCATTTGATAAGGTTCCCCATGGTAGGCTTATGCGGAAAGTCAGGAGGCATGGGATAGAGGGAAATTTGGCCAATTGGATAGAAAACTGGCTAACCGGTCGAAGGCAGAGAGTGGTGGTAGATGGTAAATATTCAGCCTGGAGCCCAGTTATAAGTGGAGTTCCGCAGGGATCAGTTCTGGGTCCTCTGCTGTTTGTAATTTTTATTAATGACTTAGATGAGGGAGTCAAAGGGTGGGTCAGTAAATTTGCAGATGATACGAAGATAGGTGGAGTTGTGGACAGTGAGGAGGGCTGTTGTCGGCTGCAGAGGGACTTAGATATGATGCAGAGCTGGGCTGAGGAGTGGCAGATGGAGTTCAACCCTGCCAAGTGTGAGGTTGTCCATTTTGGAAGGACAAATAAGACTGCGGAATACAGGGTTAATGGTAGGGTTCTTAGTCAGGTGGAGGAACAGAGGGATCTTGGGGTCTATGTACATAGATCTTTGAAGGTTGCCAGTCAGGTGGATAGAGTTTGTAAGAAGGCCTATGGAGTATTATCGTTCATTAGCAGAGGGATTGAATTCAAGAGTTGTGAAGTGATGTTGCAGCTGTACAGGACTTTGGTTAGGCCACAGTTGGAATACTGTGTGCAGTTCTGGTCGCCTCACTTTAGGAAAGATGTGGAAGCTTTGGAGAGGGTGCAGAGAAGATTTACCAGGATGTTGCCTGGAATGGAGAGTAGGTCGTACGAGGATAGGTTGAGAGTTCTCGGCCTTTTCTCGTTGGAATGGCGAAGGATGAGGGGTGACTTTTATAGAGGTTTATAAGATGATAAGAGGAATAGATAGAGTAGACAGTCAGAAACTTTTTCCCCGGGTACAACAGAGTGTTACAAGGGGACATAAATTTAAGGTGAAGGGTGGAAGGTATAGGGGAGATGTCAGGGGTGGGTTCTTTACCCAGAGAGTGGTGGGGGCATGGAATGCGCTGTCCGTGGGAGTGGTAGAGTCAGAATCATTGGCGACCTTTAAGCGGCATTTGGATAGGTACATGGATGGGTGCTTAATCTAGGTTAGAAGTTCGGCACAACATCGTGGGCCAAAGGGCCTGTTCTGTGCTGTATTGTTCTATGTTCTATGTTCTATGTTCTATGTTCTATGATATTCTTACCTGGTCCGGCCTACTTGTTACTCTGACACAAAGCATTGTGGTTGACTCTAAACCACATCCCCAAGGCCATCTTGGCGTGGAAAGCAAAGGCGGATCTTGCTGGTGATGCTGCGTTACCTAATGAATACAACTTTTAAAATTTGTGCCTCAGAGAACATCCAACGTAAAGAGACCCTTTATGGGTGTCACAATGGCTCAGTGGTTAGCACTGCTGCCTCACTGCGCCAAGGACCTGGGTTCATTTCTAGCCTTGGGCGACTGTCTGTGTGGGTTTCCTCCCACAACCCAAGGATGTGCTGGTTAGGTGAATTTGCCACGCTAAATTGCCCATAGAGTAGGTTATTAGTCAGGGGTAAATGCAGGGGAATGGGTCTGGGTGGGTTATCCTCTGGAGAGCTGTTGTGGACTTGTTGGGCCAGAGGGCCTGTTTCCACACTGTCGGAATTCTAATTTTTTTCCCACATTACACAAGTGACCACCGTTCAGAAGTGGTTAATTGATGGCAAAGTGCTTTATGAATAGTTCTCTATCTAGGTGATGTCTTCTATTAACAGTACTGCAAGAAAGGATCAAGACAAGATCAAGAAGGGATGAAGAAAATTTATAGACCACATGAGTGGACAGGGAGTAGTGGAGATGGACCATTTTGGGTGAGGTTTTTGTCTGAATCCCTATATGTGCAACTGGTGTCTCCTTGCGTTCCAGGCCAAGTGTTAACATGTTGGTCTCCTCTTCAGCGTGAATGCTATTTGTCCTGAGAGGTGTTAGTAACACCATTAATGGTATCATTAAATTAATTGCCCGTTGACCTTCTGTGTTTTCAGAGACAAAACGTGTGACACCGGAAAAGCATAGCCGCTCAGGCAGCTTCCGAGCAGCAGGAGAGTCCCATTCCTGATGAAGAGCTTATGTTCGAAACGTCGACTCTCCTGCTCTACGGATGCTGCCTGACCAGCTGTTCTTTTCCAGTGCCACACTTTTCAACTCTGATCTCCAGTATCTGCAGTCCCCACTTTCTCCTTCTGTGTTTTCGCCAAGGATGGTACAAAATTTGATGATTGCTACAGAAAACTTGGAGGAAATATTCAGCAGTTGATCCAACATTAGTGTCATTTGACGCCTATCGGAAAACTTCATTGATTGTGGCCAGCTCAGGACTTGTGAGATTTGGTTTCTTGATTGTTGCCCTTTCTGTACAGCACAGCTCCCAACACTCTCTGTGGTTAGCAGAACCTGTGGTACTTTGTCCAGCTGAATACTAACAACAAGAAACAGAAAGTTTTGGATCCTTTTTTTGAGACAGAAAACAGCGTTGAAAACCTGTTCCAGTACTGTCAATGAGGGAACCAGGCTATGATGCTTCCTCCTGAGCTGTGAGTCTTGGTCATTGCACTTTCAAATGCATTGGAAAATTGTAACTAATGTGGACACGATTTTCTGATGCTCACTAGCATTAACCAAAATAAATAGCATTCACGCTGAAGAGGAGACCAACACATTAAGACTTGGCCTGGAAAGCAAGGCTCAGCCTCAAAGCCAGGCTCATGCCCAGGCTGAGGCTCATGGCCAGGATCAGGCTCAGGATCAGGCCCAGACTCAGGCCCAGGCCCAGGCTCAGGGCCAGGCTCAGGGCCAGGCTCAGGCCCAGGCTTAGGCTCAGGCCCAGGCCCAGGCTCAGGCTCAGGCTCAGGCCCAGGTTCAGGCTCAGGCTCAGGCTCAAGCCCAGGCTCAGGCTCAGGCTCAGGCTCAGGCTCAAGCTGTGGGTAACTTTCAGGCTCGTGCCCAGGCTCAGGCTCAGGCTCAGGCCCAGCCCAGGCTCAGGCCCAGGCTCAGGCCCAGCCCAGGCTCAGGCCCAGGCTCAGGTCCAGGCTCAGGCCCAGCCCAGGCTCAGGCTCAGGCTCATGTTCAGGCTCAGGCTCAGGCTCAGCCTCAGGCTCATGTTCAGGCCCAGCCCAGGCTCAGGCTCAGGCTCAGGTTCATGCCCAGGACTGGGTTCAGGTTCAGGCTCAGGCTCAAGCCCAGGCTTAGGTTCATCCCAGGCTTAGCCTCATGCCCAGGTCCAGGCTCAGGCTCATGCCCAGGCTCAGGCTAATGCCCAGGTCTATGGAGTTCAATGCAGCTAAATGTGAGGTGATGCACTTTGGGAAGAATAACAGGAAGGCAGAGTACTGGGTCAATGGAAAGATTCTTGGTAGTGTGGATGTGCAGAGGGATTTGGGAGTCTATGTACATGGATCTCTGAAAGTTGCCACCCAAGTGGATAATGCTGTTAAGAAGGCATACGGTGTGTTAGGTTTCATTAGTAGAGGGATTGAGTTCTGGAGCCGCAATATCATGCTGCAACTATACAAAAAGCTGGTGCGACCACACTTGGAATATTGTGTACAGTTCTGGTCGCCATATTTCACGAAGGATGTGGAAGCTTTGGAAAAGGTGCAGAGGAGATTTACCAGGATGCTGCCTAGTCTGGAGGGAAGGTCTTATGAGGAAAGGCTGAGAGACTTGGGTCTGTTCTTATTGGAAAGAAGAAGGCTAAGAGGGGATTTGATAGAGACGTACAAGATGATCAGAGGATTAGGTAGGATAGACAGTGAAAGTCTTTTTTCCTAGGATGATGACATCAGCATGTACAAGGGGGCGTAACTACAAATTGAGGGGTGATAGATTAAAGACAGATGTCAGAGGCGGGTTCTTTACTCAGAGAGTCGTAAGGGCGGGGAATGCCCTACCTGCAAATGTAGTTAACTCAGTCACATTAGGGAGATTTAAACAATCCTTGGATAAGCACATGGATGACTTTGGGATAGTGTAGGGGGACGAGCTGAGAATAGTTCACAGGTCGGCGCAACATTGAGAGTCAAAGGGCCTGTTCTGCGCTGTATTGTTCTATGTTCTATGTTCAGGCTCAGGCTCAAGCTCAAACCCAGGCCCAGGCTCAGGCTCAGGCTCAGGCTCAGGTCCAGGTTCAAGCTCAGGCTCAGGCTCAAGCTCAAGCCCAAGCCCAGGCCCAGGCTCAGGCTCAGGCTCAGGTCCAGGGCCAGGGTAAGGCTCAGACTCAGGCCTAGGTTCAGGCACAGGTCCAGGTCTAAGGTCAGGTTCAGGCTCAGGTTCAGGGCCTGGCTCATGCTTAGGCTCATGCTCAAGCCCAGGCTGTGGCCCAGGTCCAGGCTCAAGCTTAGGCTCAGGCCCAGGCTCAGGCTTCAGCTCAGGCCAAGACTCAGATTCATGCTCAGGCACAGGCTCAGGCTCAGGTCCAGGCTCAGGTTCAGGCCCAGGCTCAGGTTCAGGCCCAGGCTCAGGCTCAGGACCGGGCTTCAGCTTAGGCCAAGACTCAGATTGATGCCCAGGCCCAGGCGCAGGCCCAGGCTCAGGCTCAGGCCCAGGCCCAGGCCCAGGTCCAGTCTCAGGCCTAGGCTCAGGCCCAGGCCCAGGTATATGCATCGGCTGAATAGCCAAGGTCTTTTCCCCGGGGTATGGGAGTCCAAAACTTGTGGGCGTAGGTTTAATGTGAGAGGGGAAAGATTTAAAAGGGATCTGAGGGTCAACCTTTTCACAGAGAGGGTTGTGCATGCATGGAATAATGGCCAGAGGAAGTAATGAAGTAATGGAGTCTGGGCGGCGCGGTGGCACAGTGGTTAGCACTGCTGCCTCACAGTGCCAGAGACCCGGGTTCAATTCCTGCCTCAGGCGACTGACTGTGTGGAGTTTGCACATTCTCCCCGTGTCTGCGTGTGTTTCCTCCGGGTGCTCTGGTTTCCTCCAACAGTCCAAAGATGTGCAGGTCAGGTGAATTGGCCATGCTCAATTGCCCATAGTGTTAGGTAAGGGGTAAATGTAGGGGTATGGGTGGGTTGCGCTTTGGCGGGTCGGTGTGGACTTGTTGGGCCGAAGGGCCTGTTTCCACACTGTAATGTAATCTTAAAAAAAACAACATTTAAAAGGCATCTGGGTGGGTATATGAATAGGAAGGGTTGAGAGGGATATGGGCCAAATGCTGGCAAATGGTACTAAGTCAGTTTAGGATAAATGGTTGGCATGTCCAAGTTGGACCGACAAGTCTGTTTCCGTGCTGTATAACTGTGTGACTCTATGCTTTGTTTGGGGATGAGGAGTATCATACTAGGTATAATATGAGATGGCTTTAAACTAAAGGCCTGTCTAATCGGGGGAGTGATCGTGTTGGGGAGATTTGAAAACTAAGTAGTAGAGCAGGGTAATTGTTAGCAGTGTGTGACAGGACGGGACAGTACTGCACTAAAACGTAAGCCAATTCTTGCAAAAATGTTAAAAATACAGAGTTAAAGGCTCTGTATCTGCACACACACAGCATTCCCAATAAAGTAGATAAATTGTTAGCACAGATTGAAATAAATATGTCTAAAATAAATATGATTTGGAGGTGCCGGTGTTGGCATGGGGTCTACGAAGCTAAAAATCACACAACACCAGGTTATATTCCAACATGTTTATTTGGAAGTGCTAGTTTTCGGAGCACTGCTCCTTCAGGTGGTTGACAACCACCTGATGAAGGAGCAGCGCTCCGAGAGTTAATGCTTCCAAATCAACCTGTTGGACTACAACTTGGTGTTGTGTGATTTCTAACTGAAATAAATATGATAGCGATAGCTGATACACTGGATCTGAATATTGAAGGTTATTTGACACTTCAAAAATATGGATGTTATGGCTGATTGATATTATTACTGCACTATTAATCCAGAGAAGGTAAAAATCTGGGGACGTGGGTTGAAATCCCTCTGTGATAGATAGTGGAATATGCATTCATTTCTTAAAAATCTTGAATTGTGAGTCTAATGATGACCATGCTGATTGCTAGGGAGAAACCCATCTAGTTCACTACTGCCCTTGAGGGGTATAAACTGATGTCCTTTGCCAGTCGGGCCTACATGTGGCTCCAGGCCCACAACAATGTGGTTAACTCTTAACTGACCTCTGGGTGAATAAGAGTAGGCAGTGCTGGGATAGCCAGTGCCACCCACATCCAGTGAACGAAAGAGAAAAGGAAGCTAGGAAAGGATGGTGGTATAGCTCTGTTAATTAAGGGTGTCAGTCATGTAGAAGTGAGAAATATCTTGAGCTCAAAAGAGCAAGATGTAGAAGCAGTAGGGTTGAGATACGAAGCCGGAAAGATTAGTTCTGTCAGTAGTTTATAGGTCAATTAACAGTAGCGACACTGTAGGATAGAGTGCGCAGAGAGAAATAAATGGGCTGTGTAGGTACCCGAAACGTCGATTTCGAAGCTACTTGGATGCTGCCTGAACTGCTGTGCTCTTCCAGCACCACTAATCCAGAGTGTAGGTAAGGTACCCTAATAATCATAGATGGCATTAATCAACATGTAGATAAGCAGGATATCCCAGACAGGCAATAACCAAGAATATGAGTTCATAAATACTATTTGGGATAATTACTGAGAGCAGTGTGTTCTAGCGTCAACCAGGGAGAAGTCTGTTCTTGGTTTGTAATGCATTCTGTGACAGCAAAGATCAATAAACTCATTGTGAAGGAGCCTCTAGGTGACAGTGATTTTAACATGATGTGTGCTATATCGAGTTTAATATGAAAATTGCAGGTGTTATAAATCAAAAAAAGTAAGGCTGTGAAGGCAATATTGGCTAAAATGAACTGGGAAAGGAGGTTGAAATGAAAGGCAGTAGATATTCGGCAGCAGACTATTAAGAAGGTATTTAATAATTTTTAGAAAAATATTTAGTTAGGGGTAAATGCAGGGGAATGGGTCTGGGTGGGTTACTCTTCGGAGGTTCAGTATGGACCTGTTGGGCCGAAGGACCTGTTTCCATACTGTAGGGAATCTAATCTAATCTATTTATTCTAATGAGAAAGAAAGAATCTTTGAGCAAGGAAATTTAAACATAGCTTCAAATTGAAATAAACATTATATTATTTCGCAAAGGTTAGTGGCAGGTCACAACATTGGACAGATTTTAAGAACTAGCAAAAATAAATTTTAAAAAAGGAAGAGATTAGAGTATGAGAGAAAGCTAGCTAGAAAGAAAATAGGGAAGAGTTTCTCCACATATCCAAAAAAGGAGAGTAAAATAAGAACATAAGAACTAGGTAAGAAAGTAAATTATCAAGTGGAGTTGGGAAATTTAGAAAGGAATCCAGATAGATTAAGTATTGGGGCAAATATTTGGCAGATAGACTTTAATATGAGTTAATGTGAACTTGTCCACTTTAGTAGGAAGAATAGAAAAGGAGAATATTGTTGAAGTGAAAGAGAGATGACAGAATGTGTTGGTACAGAGGGTGTCCTAGGATGTGAATCATGCAAAGTCAACGGCAGCACGGTGGCTCAGTGGTTAGCACTATTGCCTCACAGCACCAGGGCCCCAGGTTCGATTCCAGTCTTGGGTGACTGTCTGTATGGAGTTTGCACATTCTCCCTGTGTCTGCGTGGGTTTCCTCCCACAGTCACAAAAATTTGCAGGTCAGGTGAATTAGCCATGCTAAATTGCCCATAGCGTTAGGTGTATTAGTCAGAGGGAAATGGATCTGGGTGGTTTACTCTTTGGAGGGTAGGTGTGGAGTGGTTGGGCCGAAGGGCCTGTTTCCACACTGCAGGGAATCTAACCTAATATGTAGGTAATGCGAGTGATGAGGAAGACATGTGGAATGGTAGCCTTTATTGAGAGACAGAAGACTATAAAAATAGAGACATTTTGCTGCAGCTGTATGAGGTATTGGTAAGACCACCTCAGGAGCATTGAATACAATTTTAAGTTCCTTACTTGAAAGAAAAGGATATAATTGGAGAAGATTCATTTAATTCATTTCTGGGATGAAGGGTTGATCAGGTTGAGTCTTTACCCATTGGAATTGAGAAGGATGACAGGGAATGACCCTAAAAAATATAAGGTACAGAGGGAACATGAGAAGATGCTTCCTTCTGTGCGACAGATGGGACCTGAGGGACAAAGTTTAAAAATAAGAAATCTTCCTTTTAAGACGGAGATGAAGATTTGTTTTCTCTGAAAGGATTATTAAACTGTGGGATTATCTTCCCCAGAAAACAGTGGAGGCCTGGTTATTGAATTTCTTCAAGACTGAGTTAGAATTTTGGTAGACAAGGGAGTCATGGGTTATTGGAGTGGGGGAGGCAGTGTTGGTGGGCTGTGCATTGACAGAAAAGTGGAGACAAGATCACTACAAACACGTCAACCATGAACGTATTGAAAGTTGTTCTGGATATAATCAAATTTTGAAAGAGTGCTCCAGAGTCAGGAAAACTCAGGCAGTCAAGAAGCTCAACAGGGGAGTCCAGAACTAGAGGGCACAGGCTTAGGATGAGAGGGGAAAGATATAAAAGAGACCTAAGGGGCAACCTTTTCACTCAGAGGGTGGTACATGTATGGAAAGAGCTGCCAGAGGAAGTGGTGGAGGCTGGTACATTTGCAACATTTAAAAGGCATCTGGATGGGTATATGAATAGGAAGCATTTGGAGAGATATGGGCCAGGTGCTGGCAGGTGGGACTAGATTGGGTTGGGACATCTAGTCGGTATGGACGGGTTAGACTGAAAGGTCCATTTCCGTGCTGTACATCTCTATGACTGTATGTCTAGAACAAAGTAATTCACTTGAAAGGCATCTGATCCATAACCTGAAACATTCTGTTCTCCCACCACCAACACCACAGTAGCCATAAAGTGCATTGTTAATATCTGACCAATCACTTTGTTAAACTTATTAATATATTTAATTAAGGTTAACAAGAAACAAGATTGGGGCTATTAATTTTTTGAGCATAAATATATGGATGGAACATCTGTAACATCAGGTCTCAAATAAAAGGATTAAGCCTGTGGAAGTCATTAAACTCTCTCCACAGAAGAAAATATGTACACATTCTAACTTCAATCTCTTGAGCTCACTTGTCATCTATTATCATCTACAACATGCACTGCAGCAACCCACCAAGTCTCCTTCTCTTGAGCCTGCCAAATCCATGACCTCTACCAGCCAAAAGAACAAGGGGAGAAAATGCAAGGGAAACAGCTGAAAGTTCCCCTCCGAGACATGCAGCAGCCTAGATGTGAAACCACATCACCATAACTTTACGGTCACTGGAATTTCTCTTCTAACATTATTCTGACATCCCTCCTATAGGAAGGATGTTGTGAAACTCGAAAGGGTTCAGAAAAGATTTACAAGGATGTTGTCAGGGATAGAGCTAAAGGGAGAGGCTGAATACATTGGGGCTGTTTTCCCTGGAGCATCAGAAGCTGAGGGGTGACCTTATGGAGGCTTATAAAATGATGAGGGGCATGGATAGGGTAAATGGACAAGGTCTTTTCCCTGGGGCAGGGGAATCCAGAACAAGAGCGCATATGTTTAGGATGAGAGGGGAAACATTCAAAAGGTATCTAAGGGGCAACTTTTTCATGCAAAGGGTGGTGCGTGTATGGCATAAGCTGCCAAAGGAAGTGGTGGAGGCTGGTACAATTGCAACATTTAAAAGGCATCAGGATGGGTATATGAATAGGAAGGGTTTGGAGGAATATGGGCCAAGTGCTGGCAAATGGGATTAGACTAATTTAAGATATCTGGTCAGCATGGACTAGTTGGACCGATGGGTCTGTTTCTGTGCTGTACATCTCTATGACTCTATTGTATATCTACCTACTATCCCCTGAACCTGAATGGTTCAAGATGGCAGCTCACCACCACCTCCTCATGATTAATCAGGAAAGGGGTAGACACAGCTGGCCTTTGCTAATGACGCCCACTTCCCATGTGGAGAACAATTTTAAAATACACCTCTTCATAGCACCATTCCCAGCAGTTTCCACACCAACAACCTGAAAAGGGGTGACCCAGCTCCTGGAGAATCGACATTGGTTCTGTTCCAACGGTTGTCCACTTATGTATTTTCAAAGTGAAAAGCGACTGCCTTTGGTGCAGTAAAACCAACAGTCAACAGAGTATAAGAAGATTGTATAGTTCTATAGCTCCCTATTACTTTATTAAACCAACTTAAAATCCTTTACGCCAATGGATTACTGTTGAAGAAAAGTCAATATTGTTCGTCAGGCAATTATTTTTATGCACAGCAAGATTCCTCTAATCACAAAATCACTTAACAGTCAGGTAACACTCGACGCTTGGTTGAGGAGGTGTGATAACAGGGTTGCTTGCAGAGTCCTTTGCTTGTCTATAATCAATGGATCATCAGCATCCACCTAAGTCACCAAAATGGAGAAAGCTAACCTGTGTGACAATGTTGCTCCTTTTAAAAAAAGTGATGTTGTCCCTCATTTAATTTTTCAGAGGGGTCTTAAAAAGCCCAGACTCCAGAAAGTCTAAGTTGAAGAGTTTTAAGGCCAGTTTGATTATAGCTAACAGATACTGCCTCAGGCAAAAAGCTTTTCAGTTTAAATAAAACACTTGTACAATGAAAGGGGAGTAGCCAGCTTCCCCCTCCACCTCCCCCCCCACCACCCCAGCCCAGCTTTTCTCTGGTTTGGTTTGGTTTAGCAGCTGAAAAAGTTGCTGGATTCCAAAGAAGCAGCTCCAGGCTGATCTTCCTCCTCTCTCTCTGGCTTCTCTCCTGTAAGACCCTGGGTTTGATTTTCCCTTTTGGGCCAAGGGGTGTTTATGGGGATTGTTGCAAGTATTGGGAGCAGCATCGTTAAGTTGGGAAAGTCTGATGGGTTTTCGGATGGGTTGTTATTCGGTATCCTGTTCTCTTTTGTTTCTGTTTCGTTCCATGATCTTGTAAATAAATTGTTCTGTTTAAAACCAAGTGATTTGACCAGCTGTGTCTCCCCTGGAACATCCACTGTACGCCTCTTAAAACAACTTGCAAAGTTAGGGTCTGGTCTACTTTCTTGAAATGGTTTGTGGGGGTCTGGCCTGGTTCATAACACCTGTTTCACACCCATCTAAAGCACCTCCCGACACAATTGCACTGTGAGGTTCAGCCCTGAACTGGGGCTGACACATTTTCTGGTGATTATGTTCTTCACCCAGCCACGTGAAATCAAAGCTGTTACAATAGCTGGATGTTACACACTACATGGCACAGACAATCTTTGGCTGCTTTGAATTTGGTTGGAAAGATTTTAATACATTTCCAATTTGCTCAATCATGTCTGATGTATGACTATTACTATTCAGGCTAGTGTCTGATTTTCAAAGTAATGTAATCCAGATATGCATCGCCTCAACTCTTGAGATTCTTCTGAAGTGTGATGATGTGAGGGAATGCACAATGCCGTGCTTTGCAGAATTTTTATCTGTTCTGATGTTTTGCCTTCAATTCATTTCAACTGTTTTGATTGACCTAATGATATTAGGTCATTAACCTAATGCTGGATTAGTGGTGCTGGAAGAGCACAGCAGTTCAGGCAGCATCCAACGAGCAGCGAAATCGACGTTTCGGGCAAAAGCCCTTCATCCTGATGGTCAGGATGAAGGGCTTTTGCCCGAAATGTCGATTTCGCTGCTCGTTGGATGCTGCCTGAACTGCTGTGCTCTTCCAGCACCACTAATCCAGTATTTGGTTTTCAGCATCTGCAGTCATTGTTTTTACCTCATTAACCTAATGACCTAATCCAGAGAGCCAGGTAATGTTCCTAGGACCTGGGTTCAAATCCGGCCATGGCAGATGGTGGAATTTGAATTTGACAATAATCTGGAATTAAGAGTTTAATGATGACCATAAAACATCGCTATGATTAACCTGTTGGACGATAACCTGGTGTCATGTGACTTCTGACCTTAAAAGGGTCGTCACTGCTGTCGTGGAAGATACAACAGCATATTTGTCTGTAACAAAGTCCCATAGATAGCAATGCAATCTATCAAATAATCTCTTTTTGTTTTGTGGTGTTGATTATGGGATAAAGTATGGCGAGGACCCTGGAGGTAACTCCCTCTGCTCATCTTCGAAATATATTCACAGTGGCTTTGTGTTGACCTAACAGGGCAGGTAATTTAGCAGGCAAAAGTGAGGACTGCGGATGCTGGAGATCAGAGTCAAGATTAGAGTGGTGCTGGAATTCCTGATGAAGTGCTTTTGCCTGAAACATCGATTTTCCTGCTCCTTGGCTGCTGCCTGACCTGCTGTGCTTTTCCAGCACCACTGTAATTTTGACAGGTGATTTAGCATCTCATCTGTGAAATGGCACCTACAGTAGTCTTGTATTCCCTTTGTACTGCATTGGAATGGCACCCCAAAGTTTTGGGCAAAGTCACTCTTGAGCATGGACCCACAGCTGTTTGAGTCAGAGACAACTGTGTTACACATGTATCCATGAGATAAGAGCCTAACTATCTATTTTTTAGGGAAATTGCTTGAGGGATATTGTTTAGTCTAGACTCTAGTCAAAGTGTATTTCTGAAATCATGATTCTGTGAATTTTTCCCTTCCTCAATGTACATTTAAGGCATGAAACAGCAAGGTTAGAGACTGAATGATGATCCTTCATCAGAGATCTGACAATGTATCACAGCCACATGGGATCAAACTCTGAAAAGTTCCACCATATTATCCTGCTGAGGCACTTTCCATTACATTCCCCATGATTGTGACCTCTCTGAATGAAGGTTCATAATTCAGCGCTAATTAATGTCAAATTAGTGGTGGATTTTCTGCAGTGGGCGCCTGTACTCTAGGAACTGCCCAAGTGAATTCCAATTAGACTCCACGGAGTTTGAAGACAGAAGAGATATTCAAATATCCTTTGGAGCTGAGTTCAAATCTAAGTTTCAGAGGTGAAAGGTCAAGGGTCAGCCATTATGTGGGAACTCAAACCACATGAAAGATGAAATTGACACTGATGTAAGGCCTTGTTGAACTAATGGTTTATCTTTAACACTCCTTCCTAATTCTTCCTCCGTGTTAGTCTTGTTTAGAATTTTTTTTATAGACAAGTGTTCCAAAGCTGTGCAATCCTTCTGAAAGTAAGTATTTTTTCAAATTTCGTTTGGGTTTATTCACAAATACATGAGACCAAAGCAAATTAGGTTTAAATTTAGCTTTAGATTTGTTGTCACCTGCGTCTAAAAATACAGTGAAAAGTTAAATCTCGCGTGTTATATACAAATTGTTGCCATGCTCCGGCACCATCTTGAAACATTGAATAGATGCAAGAATTTACTGCAGTAGAGTTCATCTTTCTCTCTTCTTCTGGTTCCTTCTCTTTTGCTCCTCCAGTGGCTGCTTTCATCAGCTGGGGTCTCTGTCACAGGCTCTGGGTCTCTGTTACGGGCTCTAGGTCTCTGTTACAGGCTCTGGGTCTCTGTTACAGGCTCTGGGGGTGTCTGTTGCAGGCTGTGAGCCTCTGTTACAGGTTCTGGATCTCGGTTACAAGTTCTAGGGTCTCTGTTACAGGCTCTGGGGGTGCCTGTTACAGGCTCTGGGTCTCTGTTACAGGCTCCGGGGTGTCTGTTACAGGCTCTGGTGGTGTCTGTTATAGGCTCTGGCAGTATCTGTTACAGGCTCTGGTGGTGTCTGTTACAGGTTCTGGGTCTCAGTTACAGTCTCTAGGGTTTCTGTTACAGACTCTGGCGGTGTCTGTTACAAGCTCTGGGGTGTCTGTTACTGGCTCTGGGTCTCAGTTACAGTCTCTAGGGTTTCTGTTACAGGCTCTGGATGTCTGTTACAGGCTCTGGGTCTCTATTACAGGCTCTGGGGTTTCTGTTACAGACTCTGGCGGTGTCTGTTACAAGCTCTGGGGTGTCTGTAACTGGTTCTGGGTCTCAGTTACAGTCTCTGGGGTCTCTGTAACAGGCTCTGGGTTTCTGTTACAGGCTCTGGGTCTCTACTAAAGGCTCTGGGATCTCTGTAACAGGCTCTGGGTCTCAGTTACAGTCTCTGGGGTCTGTGTTACAAGTTCTGGGGTCTCTGTAACAGGCTCTGGGATCTTTGTAACAGGCTCTGGGTTTCTGTTACAGGCTCTGGATGTGTGTTACAGGCTCTGGGTCTCTGTAACAGGCTCTGGGGTCTCTGTAACAGGCTCTGGGGTCTCTGTAACAGGCTCTGGGTCTCGGTTACAGTCTCTGGGGTCTCTGTAACAGGCTCTGGGTTTCTGTTACAGGCTCTGGGTCTCTATTAAAGGCTCTGGGATCTCTGTAACAGGCTCTGGGATCATTGTAACAGGCTCTGGGTTTCTGTTACAGGCTCTGGATGTGTGTTACAGGCTCTGGGTCTCTATTACAGGCTCTGGGGTTTCTGTTACAGACTCTGGCGGTGTCTGTTACAAGTTCTGGGGTCTCTGTAACAGGCTCTGGGGTCTCTGTAACAGGCTCTGGGGTCTCTGTAACAGGCTCTGGGTCTCGGTTACAGTCTCTGGGGTCTCTGTAACAGGCTCTGGGTTTCTGTTACAGGCTCTGGGTCTCTATTAAAGGCTCTGGGATCTCTGTAACAGGCTCTGGGTCTCGGTTACAGTCTCTGGGCTCTGTGTTACAAGTTCTGGGGTCTCTGTTACAGGCTCTGGGTTTCTGTTACAAGTTCCAGGGTCTCTGTTATGGGCTCTGGGTCTCAGCTACAGTCTCTGTGGTCTCTGTTACAGGCTCTGGGGTCTCTGTAACAGCCCCAGAGCTGCTCCTCGCTCACTGAGAGACCCTGGGCTGGGGTGGAACCATGTCCAGCTCATCCTGGTGTAGCTGCCTCTGGAGGCAAAAAGCAGTGGAACAAGATCACGGCAGTGTAGAGTGAGGTCATTGGGCCCATTGTTGTCTGCACCATCTTGTTAAATTAGCATCATTACCTCATGTCAATCTCCTGCTTTTGCCCCATTTCCTTACACATTACTTTTGAATGCTTGAATTGAACCTGCCTCCACTACACTTCCATATCCTATCGACGCACTGAATGAAAAGGGTTTTCCTCAAATTAGCCTTGCTTCTTTTGCAGATCATTTTAAATTTATGCCCTCTCATTCCTGGTCCTTTGAAGAGTTCTGACTCAATGTACTCTATCTGGCCCGCTCATGATTTTGAAAACCACCACCAGATCTCCTCTTAGCCTTCTCTCTCCAAAGAGAACCGTCTCAACTTCTTCCATATCTCCCCCTAACTGATCCCCGCAGTTATTCTTGTAAACAGCTTCTGCACTATCTCCGATATGTTCACATCCTTTTTATAATGTGGTGCCCCGCAATTGTATACAATCCTCCAATTGAGGTCTAACAGGCATCATACACGTGTTCAAAATCACCCTCTTGTTAGAGAGACATAGAACAACATAATTTCAATGATGCAAGATATTAACTCCTCTATTTAATTAAAATAGCATTGGACTTCTTGTGTTAAACATAAGGCTCTGTATTCCCACTCAGATGAATATAAAAGATACTGGATTAGTGGTGCTGGAAGAGCACAGCAGTTCAGGCAGCATCCAACGAGCAGCGAAATCAACGTTTCGGGCAAAAGCCCTTACCTGAATATAAAAGATCCCTGGTGTTGTATTAAAAATGAGGAGGGGAAACCCCTAACTTTATGGACAATGTTCACCACTTAACCAACATCATTAACATAGATCATCTAGCGATCATATAGCCATTATCACATTGCATTTATGTATCTTGCTGTGTGCTAATTAATTGCTATGCTTCCTACACGACAACAATGACAATGTTTCTCAATTTATTCAATCAAAGGGACTTTGGGACATTCAGAGGACACGAAAGGCGCTACAGTAATGCAAGTGTCCACTGATCCAGCCCACATTGCCATCAGCACCATGGAGCAAAGCTTGATGACAAGATGAGCAGGATCTGTCACCACATCAGCATTGATAACACAAGTCGAACTGGGCATATATTCTGTCATTGGATGAAGCCAGCACTCCTTCCTTGAGTTTTGATGACTTGCCAATACTCACCAGCTTACATTTTCCTTCCACCTACAGACTGTAACAAATCATAATTTGAATAACACAGGGACCCAGGGTACTAATGGTGTTGTGGTGATGCCACAGGACTGATAATTCGGACACGCAGACCAATACCCTGAGGACTTGGGATTCAAATCCCACCACAGCATCTAGTGAGATTTAAATTCAGTGAACGAGATCTGGAACAGCAAAGCTTGTCTTAGTGATGGTGTCCATGACAACAATCATTCATTGTTGTAAAATAAATGTCTGGTTCACTAATGTCCTTCAGAGAAGAAACCTACCAGCCTGATCGTGACTGTGGACCCACTGAGGTGTGTTTGACTCTTAACTATCCACTGAAATGGTCTGGAAAAACACTTCATTCAAGCACCAATAGAGATGGGGAATAAATGCTGGACTTACCAGAGATGCTGACATCACATTAAAGGATAAACAGGTCTCCTCTGCATTAGGGAAACAACATGTAGACTGGGTGACTGCTTCACAGAGCACCTACATTCTGCCCATAAAAAAGACCCTGAGCTTCCAGTTGCCTGCCACTGTAACACAGCACCTTGTTCCCTGGCCAACATCTCTGTCTCAGGCTTGCTGCAGTGCTCCAGCGCAGCTCCTCATTTTCTGCTTGGGGACCTGCGACCTTCTGGACTCAGTATCGTGTTCAAAAACTTTAGGATATGAGCTCTCCCATGTCCTTACCCCAACCTCCAAACACCAGGCCTTGTTATCACATAGGCTGCTCTTACATACAACTCATTGTTAGCCACTAACAGTTTCCATCATAGCTATTCACCCTCCTCACCAGGTGGTTACCCACTCTTTATCTGTCTAACTGTTCTTCTCTGTTCCCACCTTTCATTTACTCCTTACCCCCTCCCTATCTTCTTCATTTAAACTGACATTTTCCGAGCTGTCATCAGTTCTGAGGAAGGGTCACAGGACCCAAAATGTTATATATGATTTCTTTCCACAGATGGTGCCGGACACCCTGTGCTTTTCTAGCAATTTCTGCTTTTGTTGTTGTTAAGAATAAACAGAGGTTGGCTATTCAGACTTGAACTCTGTGTTAATGTTGCAGTTGACTCTCGTAATTCTATCACTCTTAGTCCCAATACATCAACTCTATTAATATCCTTACTTCCTCAATATGTACTTCCCTTTAATATATCTCAGTTGACTATGCAGCAACAACATTCTATTATCTCACACAACCGTCTGCATAACATAACTTTTTTCTGGATTTGCTTTTAGTTACTTATCTGTTACCTGCTTCTCTTACAGATTCCTTTTCAGTGAGTCACTGACAGTCAAATCTTGTTCACTCCATTCATTATGTCCAGGCACTTCAATTGGATTGTCTCTTTACCACCTCATCTCCTGGGAAGGTTTGCTCAGTCCTGTATCTTTTAGTAAATCCTACTTCTTAAACTTTTATGGGCAGCATAGCCTTCAAAGAGAAAAAAAACGAAAGAACTGCGAACGCGGAGCCGACAATGGAAATTGCTGGAAAAGCTCAGCAGGTCTGGCAGCATCTGTGGACACAGTTCTCAGGAAGGGTCACTCAACTTCAAACATTACATTTGATTTCTCTCCACAGCTGCTGCCAGACCAGCTGAGCTTTTCCAGCAATTTCTACGTCCTTCAAAGAGTAGGTTTTCTCCAAACTGATTGTGATGCTGCAACTGAGGGCTTGACCTCTAACTACAGGATCACTTCTCTTTTCATAGAATTATAGAATCCCTGCAGTGTGAAAGCAGGTCGTTTGGCCCACCGAGTTCACACCGACCCTCCAAAGTGCATCCTACCCAGAACCACTGTATCCTGTATCCCTATTATTCCCATAGTTAATCCGTCTAACCTGCAATTCCCTGCATACTATGGAAAGTTTAGCATGGTCAATCCACCTATCCTGCACATCTTTGGACAGTGGGGAGGAAACTGGAGCACCCAGATGAAATCCACGCAGACACGGGGAAAACATGCAAACTCCACACAGATAGTCGCCTGAGGCTGGAATCAAACCTGGGGCCATGGCGCTGTGAGATAGCAGTGCTAACCACTGAGCCACTGGGTCCCCCAAATATTCTAATATTTTATATTCCAAGTCTGTAGTAAAAAACAGTTTAGCAGTTAATCTTTTTTTTGTACTTGCAAACTAGTTTACAGCTACCAGGAATCCGAGATCCCTTTATTTCTGCACCTACCCAATACCGATCTCATGTAGATTATATTCCAATTCAGTATGCTTCTGATAAAATTGTACCACCATAAACTTTGCATCCTCTATTCCTCACTCATCACAACTTCATTGTTGCTGTTAGTGTGAGAACAAAGTATAAAGCCCATTGCGATTCCCTGGAGAGAATTATTATTTCAAATTTGTTCTTTCATGGCATGTTGCCAAGATTTGTGGCCCATTCCTCATTGTCTTTTGGACTCCATGGCTTTCAAGGCCATTTCACCACGAGAGTACGGCCTGGAGTCACATGTAGGCCAAACCGGCTAAGGATGACAGATTTCCTTCTCGACAGGACATGTGTGAACCAGATGGGTTTTTACGATCATCGATTATAGTTGACATTCGTTTCAGATAGTTTAATTTATAGAAATACAGAAGTGTTATAGTAGAGTGTCTGGGTGGAGTTTGCACATTCTCCCTGTGTCTGCGTGTGGGTTTTCTCTGGGTGCTCCGGTTTCCTCCCACAATCCAAAGATGTGCAAGTTAGGTGAATTCTCCATGCTGAATTGTCCCATAGTGTTCAGGCATGTGTAGGTTAGGTGCATTAAGTCAGGGGTAAATGTAGAGTAATAGGAGAGGGGAATGCATCTGGGTGGACTACTCTTCAGAGAGTCAGTGTGGACTTGTTGGGCTGAAGGGCCTGCTTCTACAATAAAGGGATTCTATGTAAAGATAGGGAAGGAGGCCATTTAGCCAAATACGACTGTACTAGCCCCCTAAATGTTACCAGGTACCAATTTTTCCCAATGCAAATAATCATCCAATGTCTTCTTGAATACCACAATTAATGAACGAGCAGTTATGGTTTAGATTTCAGATTTATTAATTTGGTAGCTACTGTGGTAGGATTTGAATTCCTGTTTCCAACGGTGGTAGTCTGGATGCCTGGATTATGAGACCAGTGACATTGCCATTACCCAAACATTTCCTCCACATAATGTTTTGGAATCTGTGTAGTTATGTCTGTTCTGGGTTCAAGCCCCATTCCTAAGTCATATAGTCATAGAGATGTACAGTACAGAAACAGACCCTTTGGTCCAACCTGTCCATACTGACCAGGTATCGTAAATTAATCTTGTCCCATTTGCCAGCATTTAGCCCATAATCCCTCTAACCCCTTCCATCCAGATGCCTTTTAAATGTTTTAATTGTACCAGCCTCCACACTTCTTCTGTCAGCTCATTTCACTCACGCACCACCCTCTGTACGAAAAAGTTTCCCCTGAGGTCCTTTTAATACCTTTCCCCTCTCACCTAAAAACCAATGCCGTCTAGTTTTGGACTCCCCTACCCTGAAGCTTGATTACAAAAACTTAAGGTGAGGTGACACTGCAGGGACAGAGAGCAGCACTCTTGAAGATGTTGCCTTTCAAATTAGACATTAAACTGAGGCTACTTCTGTTGAATGGATGCAAGTACCCCACAGCAATGTTTCAAATAAAGGTAGGGGTTGTTCCATCTTGAGCTGGCCAATGAACCCACAAGAGCCCACAGTGAACATCAATAGAACAGAATATCTGGTCATAAATCCATTGCTGCTTGCGGGAGCTTACTGTGTGTAAATTGGCTGCTAAATTTCCTCCGTTCCAACAGTACATTTGAAAAGTAGTGAATTGGTTGTTATAAAATGCAAGTCCTCTTTCATCCAAGCATACAACAGCACCATTGGCACATCAAGACAAGAGAATGCTTGTTCAAATAGCCAAAACAACAACGTGATAATGACCAAACAATCAGTCTTCATGATGTTGATTGACGGATAAATATTGGCCAGTCACCCAACTCCCTGTTTTTTTCTTCAAAATGTTACCATGGAATATTCTCCCAAAAAAGGTGTCACTTGGGTCAAAGGTTTTGCTGTTTTTCTGTTTTTCTTTCTCTCCCCAGATGCTTGACCTGCCGAGTATTTCCAGCACGGTTTTAATTTCAGATTATCAGTATTTTGCTTAATGATTTAAGCAGTGGTGGAGTTGAGTGAAGGGGTTTGAATAACCTACTTCTATACCTAAAGCTCCCAGGTGAAAAAGGTATAATCCTTCAGTTGTCCAAGAAACAACATGGTGGATGTGGAAGATGGGAACTGATGTCCCAGATGGATTGAGTGACTTTTTTGTCTTGTGGAGTCGAAAATTCATTTGGACACTTTACACTGAATGTTAGAGTTTGAAAACTGAGTGACAACTCAATGTTGCAGTGCCTTAACTGTGCAACACTCAGATATTATACAGGATTTTGCTAACGTCACCCAATTTGAAGTCAAATCTAATTCAAAGCAACACAGTTATTAAGGTTTACAACTCTAAACAGTTGAGGAATGCTAATACGGTCACTGATTGAAAAATGTAAGTCACAGCTGTAAACCTGTCATTACTAATGATTGGGCTGTCTTGTAACGATAAGCAGTTCTTTTGAGGTTGATCTGTCAAGATGAAAAAAAACCATCACTGCATGAATTCATAAGGAAAGTAAAGCCTCTCATTTATCCTTAAAGGGCTTTTATTTTTATTCCTGAACTCATTTGTTCAGGTCAAAGGGTAGTTTGAAGGGGGGCGTGGGGGTGGGGGGGGGAGGTGATCTGTTTGGGGGTCAGGAATGAACATGACAGTTTCCCACCAGATCCTTGTCAGCAGCCTGTTGTTTATCAGAACATAATGGTAAATAATGATAGCTTGTCGTCTGGCATTTTTTTTCCCTCTCTTTCTCACAGAGTTGAACTCCACTGACACACACACACACGCTGTCACTTTTTCAGACCAAGCCTGTACTTGTCAATACCTGAAGCTAAGTCAAGGCTGTAACAACCACATTGCAGGTTTCTTCCACAGTTAAGGGTGCAGCCTAGGGTGACAGGGCGCTAAACAAAAGCTCCAACGATGCAGACACATTGTTGCATAACGCCCTTCATGAAAGCAGCTACAATTCCAAAATTGGTGTGTCAGCCTTAATGGGAGTAGACCAGAGAAACAGAGGAATGTACGCAGCAAACGCTCTGGTGCATGTTCCGAACAGCTGGGGTGAAGGGCCAAGACTCAAAGGGCCAGGATTGAGAAGGACAGACCATCGATCAAAGAGCAAAGGCCAGCAAGAAAAGTGGGGTTCAAAAGGTCATGAACAATAGGAGCAAAAGTGTAAATGGAGCTGTTCTAGATCACGAAGGATTTTGGTAAAATAAATTTAAATGAACTTCCAATGGAAGGATAGCCAGTATTCAATGGATACAGATCTCAGCTGATTATCAATGAGCCAGGAAGAAGATGAGCAGATGTTTTACACAGCAAGTAGTTATAATCTGGAGTGCTTTTCTTTCTTAATTCTTCCTGTAATGTGGGAATTCCTGGCAAAGCCAGCATTTTAAAAGATTCATGCACAGAATGGGGGTGTCACTGGCTAGATCAACAGTTTTTGCCCATCCATATTTCTTGAGGAATGGCTGGAGAGTCAACTTATTGCACTGCTGTCATCTTCGGATGTAGGGACTCCTGGAATGCTGTTCGGGATGGTGACAGTGACAGGACAGTGACGCAGTCAGATGGGAGCGAGCAAACAGCAATGTAGTTATTTGCTCGTGATCTGCCTTCTCGAACTGCTGTAGTCCTTGTTGGGTAGGGTTCTAGGTATGACTCCATTTTATGGAATGTTTGTCACCTATTCCTATTGGCTCAGATTTGTTAACGGTCCTCGATGCCATTCTTGATCAAATGCTGTCTTGATATCCAGGACAATTACTATCTATTCCTCTCTTGAGTTTAATTGTTTTGCCCAAGTTAGAAGCAAAACTTTAATGAACTCAAGAGCTGAGTGGGCCTGGTCTAACCCAAGCTAAGTGTCAGTGAATAGATTATTTTTGAGTAAGTGCTGTTCGATAGCTCCATCAACAACACCTTCCAACATTTTATGGATGAGCAAGAGTAGGCGAATGGACAGTAAGGGCAGTAATTGGCCAGGGAAGATTTCTCCTGTTTTTTGTGGACTGAACATACCTGGTTAATTTTCCACACTGCTGAGTAGATGCTACTGTTGCAGCTATACTGGAAGAGTTAAAACATAGAACATAGAACAATACAGCACAGAACAGGCCCTTCGGCCCACGATGTTGTGCCGAACATTTGTCCTAGCTTAAGCACCTATCCATGTACCTATCTAATTGCCACTTAAAGGTCACCAATGATTCTGACTCTGCCACTACCACAGGCAGCGCATTCCATGCCCCCAACACTCTCTGGGTAAAGAACCCACCCCTGACATCCCCCCATACCTTCCACCCTTCACCTTAAATTTATGTCCCCTTGTAACACTCTGTTGTACCCGGGGGAAAAGTCTCTGACTGTCTACTCTATCTATTCCCCTGATCATCTTATAAACCTCTATCAATTCACCTCTCATGCTTCGCCGTTCCAATGAGAAAAGGCCTAGCACTCTCAACCTATCTCGTACGACTTATTCTCCATTCCAGGCAACATCCTGGTAAATCTCTCTGTACCCTCTCCAAAGCTTCCACATCTTTCCTAAAGTGAGGCGACTAGAACTGCACACAGTACTCCAAATGTGGCCTTACCAAGGTCCTGTACAGCTGCAACATCACCTCACGACTCTTGAATTCAATCCCTCTGCTAATGAACGCTAATACACCATAGACCTTCTTACAAGCTCTATCCACCTGAGTGGCAACTTTCAAAGATCTATGAACATAGACCCCAAGATCCCTCTGCTCCTCCACCTTACTAAGAACCCTACCGTTAACCCTGTATTCTGCATTCTTATTTGTCCTTCCAAAATGGACAACCTCACACTTGACAGGGTTGAACTCCATCTGCCACTCCTCAGCCCAGCTCTGCATCATATCTAAGTCCCTTTGCAGCCGACAACAGCCCTCCTCACTATCCACAATTCCACCAATCTTCGTATCATCTGCAAATTTACTGACCCACCCTTCAACTCCCTCTTCCAAGTCATTAATAAAAATTACAAACAGCACAGGACCCAGAACTGATCCTTGCAGAACTCCACTTGTAACTGGGCTCCAGGCTGAATATTTACCATCTACCACCACTCTCTGACTTCGACCGGTTAGCCAGTTCTTTATCCAACTGGCCAAACTTCCCACTATCCCATGCCTCCTGACTTTCCGCATAAGCCTACCATGGGGAACCTTATCAAATGCCTTACTAAAATCCATGTACACTACATCCACTGCTTTACCCTCATCCACATGCTTGGTCACCTCCTCAAAGAATTCAATAAGACTTGTAAGGCAAGACTTACCCCTCACAAATCCGTGCTGGCTGTCCCTAATCAAGCAGTGTCTTTCCAGATACTCGTAAATCCTATCCCTCAGTACTCTTTCCATTACTTTGCCTACCACCGAAGTAAGACTAACTGGCCTGTAATTCCTGGGGTTATCCCTATTCCCTTTTTTGAACAGGGGCACAACATTCGCCACTCTCCAGTCCCCTGGCACCACCCCCATTGACAGCAAAGACAAAAAGATCATTGCCAGCGGCTCTGCAATTTCCTCTCTTGCTTCCCACATAATCCTAGGATATATCCCGTCAGGCCCGGGGGGCTTGTCTAACCTCAAGTTTTTCAAAATGCCCAACACAGCTTCCTTCCTAACAAGTATCTTCTCTAGCTTATCAGTCCGTTTCATACTCTCCTCTTCAACAATATGGTCCCTCTCATTTGTAAATACTGAAGAAAAGTATTCATTCAAGACCTCTCCTATCTCTTCCGACTCAATACACAGTCTCCCACTACTGTCCTTGATCGGACCTACTCTTGTTCTCGTCATTCTCATGTTTCTCACATCCCCATAAAAAACCTTGGGGTTATCCTTGATCCTACCCACCAAAGATTTATTATGCCCTCTCTTAGCTCTCCTAATTCCTTTCTTCAGCTCCCTTCTGGCTATCCCCTTGTAACACTCTGTTGTGCCCGGGGAAAAAGTCTCTGACTGTCTACTCTATCTATTCCCCTGATCATCTTATAAACCTCTATCAAGTCACCCCTCATCCTGAGGACACGTTGTATCTGTTCCTTGAAAATGTTCCACATATCCACGACATCCTTCCCTGACAGGCTATGCTCCCAATTTATGCTCCTCAGATCCTGTCTTGGAGCATCGTATTTACCCTTCCCCCAATTGTAAAACCTACCCTGTTGCATGCACCTATCTCTCTCCATAACCAAGGTGAAAGTCACAGAATTGTGGTCACCATCACCAAAATGCTCACCCACTAACAAGCCCATCACTTGTCCCGGTTCGTTGCCAAGTACCAAATCCAATATGGCCTCCCCTCTGGTTGGACAGTCTACATACTGAGTTAGAAAAGCTTCCTGGACACACTGCACAAACACCGTCCCGTCCAATCTACTTGATCTAAAGAGCTTCCAATCAATATTTGGGAAGTTGAAATCGCCCATGACTACTACCCTGTGGCTTCTGCACCTTTCCAAAATCTGTTACCCAATCTGTTTCTCCACATCTCTGCTGCTATTGGGGGGGGGCTATAGTAAACACCCAACAAAGTGACTGCTCCTTTCCTATTTCTGACTTCAGCCCATACTACCTCCAAAGGCAGATCCCCCTCGAATTGCCTTTCTGCAGCCATTATACCATTTCTAATAAGCAACGCCACCCCCCCACCTCCTTTTTTACCACCCCCCCAATCTTACTGAAACATCTGTAACCAGGAACCTCCAACAACCATTCCTGTCCCTCTTCTATCCATGTTTCCCTGATGGCCATAACATCGTACTCCCAAGTACCGATCCACGCCTTAAGTTCACCCACCTTATTTCTGATACTCCTTGCATTGAAGTATACACACTTGAGCCCATCTCTGTGTCCGCAAGTATTCCCTGTCAGTGCTACCTTCTCCACAGCCTCCCTACATTCTTGGACATCCTGACACACAGCTAACCTACTTGCCTGACTACGAGTTCGGATCCCATCCCCCTGCCAAATTAGTTTAACCCTGCCCCCCCCGAAGAGTGCTAGCAAACCTACCTCCCAGGATATTGGTGCCCTTCTGGTTCAGGTGCAACCCGTCCTGTTTGTACAGGTCCCACCTTCCCCAGAGTGCAGTCCAATTGTCCAAATACCTGAAGCCCTCCCTCCTACACCATCCTTACAGCCACGTGTTCAACTGCACTCTCTCCTTATTCCTTGCCTCACTGTCACATGGCACCGGCAACAACCCAGAGATGATGATTCTGTCCGTCCTAGCTTTTAGACTCCAGCCTAACTCCCTGAGTTCCTGAATGACCTCCCCACCCCTCTTCCTACCTATGTTGTTGGTGCCAATGTGCACCACGACCTCTGGCTGCACACCCTCCCCCTTAAGGATTCTGAAGACACGGTCCGAGACGTCTCGGACCCTGGCACCCGGGAGGCAACAAACATCTGAGAGTCTCGCCCATGTTCACAGAACCACCTGTCTGTCCCTCTAACTATAGAGTCTCCTATAACTAGCGCTCTCCTCCTCTCCCCCTTTCCCTTCTGAGCCTCAGAGCCAGAAGTCGTGCCAGAGACCCGGTCACTGCAGCTTACCTCTGCTAGGCCGTCCCCCCAACAGTATCCAAAGCAGTATACTTATTGTTGAGGGGAACAACCACCGGGGATCCCTGTACTGCCTGCTTCCTCCCCTTCCCACCTCTAACTGTTACCCAGCTACCTCTGTTCTCTGGCGTAACTATGTCCCTGAAGCTTCTATCTATCACCCTCTCAGCCTTTCAAATAATCCTCAGTTCATCCAACTCCAGCTCCAGTTCCCTAACGCGGTCTGTGAGGAGTTGGAGCTGGCTGCACTTCCTGCAGGTGAAGTCAGCAGGAGCATCGGTGATCACCCCTACCTCAAACATCCTGCAGGAGGAACATTCCACTGCCTGCGCTGCCATAACTCTACACTTAGTCTCCAAAACGAGAACACTAAGTAGCTTACCTGTTCAGCCGACTGAGTCCTTTTTTTTTAGGTTAGAGGAGGAGGGAGGGTGGGGGACACTACACGTGTAGTGTCTCGGGTTCCTTCTCCACTCAAAGTTTGAGTAAGGTGTGGCAAGTTCTGGAGCACATGTCTTCAGCACTTTGCCAGAATGTTGTCAGGCCCACAATCCAATGACTTCAAACATTTCTTGACATTACAGGAATCAAATTGGCTGAAGATTGGGATCTATGATGCTGTTGACCTCAGGTGAAGTCTGAGATCAATCATTCCCTTGTCAATTCTGGTTGAAAATTGTTGCAAGAGCTTCAACCTGATCTTTTCCATTGATGTGCTGGGCTCTCCCATCATTGACGACAGCCACATTTGTGGACCCTATAGCTCCCACTAGTTGTCCAATTGTCCACCAATATTCATGACTAGATGTGGCACAACTGTTGAGCTTGCAGCTGATTCATTGGTTGGGGGATAGCCTTGCTCTGTCCATCTCTTGCAGCTTATGCTGTTTGACTCGAAAGTAATCCTGGTTTGTTGCTTCACCTCATTTATAGGGATGCCTGATGCTGCTCCTGGCATTTCCTCCTGTATACTTCATTCAACCAGCATTGATCTGGTAATAATGACAGAGTGGGCAATGTGCCAGGCCCTGAAGATTGTGACTAAATACAATTCTACTAGTGTAGTGATCCACTGGGACCTCTTGGATACCCAGATTCTGGATTAGTGGTGCTGGAAGAGCACAGCAGTTCAGGAAGCATCCAAGGAGCAGTGAAATCGACGTTTCAGGCAAAAGCTCTTCATCAGGAATAAAGGCAGAGAGCCTGAAGCATGGAGAGATAAGCTAGAGGATGGTGGGGTGGGGAGAAAGTAGCATAAAGTACAATAGGTGAGTGGGGGAGGGGATGAAGGTGATAGGTCAGGGAGGAGAGGGTGTAGTGGATAGGTGGAAAAGGAGATAGGCAGGTAGGACAAGTCCAGACAAGTCATGGGGACAGTGCTGAGCTGGACGTTTGGAACTAGGGTGAGGTGGGGGAAGGGGAAATGAGGAAACTGTTGAAGTCCACATTGATGCCCTGGGGTTGAAGTGTTCCGAGGCGGAAGATGAGGCGTTCTTCCTCCAGGCGTCTGGTGGTGAGGGAGCGGCGGTGAAGGAAGCCCAGGACCTCCATGTCCTCAGCAGAGTGGGAGAGGGCGTTGAAATGTTGGGCCATGGGGCAGTGTGGTTGATTGGTGCGGGTGTACCGGATCTGTTTCTTGTGTTGCTAGATCTGTTTGACATCTATCTCATTTAACATGATTATAGTGCCACACAACACAATGAAAGGTATAGTCAATTTGAAGGCAGGATTTCATCTCCATAATGATTGTGCAGTGGTCGCTTAGAGTCATACAGTCACAGCACGGAAAGAGATCCTTCGGTCCAACCTGTCCATGCCGACCAGATAACCTCAATGAATCTATTCCCATTTGACAGCATTTGGCCCATATCCCTCTAAACCCTTCCAATTCACATACCCATCCAGATGGCACAGTGGTTAGCATTGCTGCCTCACAGCGCCAGAGACCCGGGTTCAATTCCCGCCTCAGGCGACTGACTGTGTGGAGTTTGCACGTTCTCCCCGTGTCTGCGTGGGTTTCCTCCGGGTGCTCCGGTTTCCTCCCACACTCCAAAGATGTGCAGGTCAGGTGAATTGGTCATGCTAAATTGCCTGTAGTGTTAGGTAAGGGGTAGATGTAGATGTAGGGGTATGGGTGGGTTACGCTTCGGCGGGGCGGTGTGGACTTGTTGGGCCAAAGGGCCTGTTTCCACACTGTAAGTAATCTAATCTAATGCCTTTTAAATGTTATAACCCTTCCAATTCATATACCGATCCAGATGCCTTTTAAATCCACCATTTCCTCTGGCAGCTCATTCCGTACATGCACCACCCTTTGCATGAAAATGTTGCCCCTTAGGTCCCTTTTAAATCTCTCCTCTTTCACCTTAAACCTATAACCTCTAGTTTTGGACTCGGTTACACTGGAGAAAAGACCTTGGCTATTCACCCTATCCATGCCCTTCATGTCTACTCATATTATCATAGACAGTTGGGGAGGACAAGCTCAGGTATAATTTTCCCTCTTGTTGATTCCCTCGCCTCATGCTGGACATCCACCGTAGCAACCGTATACTTCAAGACACAGCCAGCTCAGTCTGTAATGGTATCACTGAGTAAGTCTTGCTGACGGACAATGAAGTCCTCCATCCAGAGTAAACCTGCACTCTAGTTGCCCTCAGTGCTCCAGCTTGGAATAGTTGTGTGTTCAACTTGGAGGGGTTACAAGTTCATCAGCTGGGATGGGGAGCCAGGCAGGGGTGGCAGGGAAATTGATGTGGGCAGTGACAGTGCAGTAGGTAATAAACATCAGGAAGTTTCCTTACTCATATTTGACCTGATGCCATGACACTTCATGGAGTCATCATTGAGGATTCCCAGAGCAAAACCTTCTAAATTTTAAGGCAGTGTGACATCATGTTTGAGATGGTGATGGTGGTGTTTGGGACATTATCTGTGAAGCATGATTCCATAAGTATGACTACATTGACTAGTTTGTGGGAGAGCTCTCCTAATATTTGCCCAAGATCCCAGATATTTGTAATGAGGACTTTGCAGGAATTAGAAACAATTTTGTTTCCAGTGTCGTGGCTGATATTGGGTCGTTTACCCTTTTCTTACATGCAGCTGGTTGTAACTAAATGCCTTTTTTGGTTATTTCAGGGGGCATTTAAGAATTAGCCACATTGGTTTTTGGAGTCAAATGTAGGCTAGACCAGGTAAGATCAGCATTTTCTTTCTTCCCTAAGGGACATTAGTGAGCGAAGTGAGTATTTTTCATACCTTGTGACAATGGTTTCATGCTCATCATTGTCTATCATTTAATTCCAAGTTTATGCCATTGTGAGATTTGAACCATATCCTCTGAGTATTGGTTTGGATTGGTACTTGACATAACAATACCAAGTGACAATGCCACTATGCCACTAGTTCCCGCACTTACTTTGCCCATCTCTCATTGTCCTTGAAACTGACTGGCCTTCTCGTCCATTCTAGGAGACAGTTAAGAGTCAAATACGTTGGGTCTGGGAGTTACATGTTGGCAAGATCGTGCAAGAATGGCAGATTGCCTTCCTGAACCATATGGGGTTTTACAACATTTGTTTGTAGGTCTTATTTACCATAACTGAGACGAGCCTTATTCTACAGTTATTTTAATTACATTTCAATTCCACCATGGAGGAATGTATGGTTGAAAGAACTGAAAGAGTAGTACAGGTACAAGGAAATTTAAAACGTAAATGAGATAGATACATGGGAAAGTAATGTGTGGGCTTCTGGGAAATGATTTTCCCTCTAATTTCTTCTGATGCCACACTGACCTATGAGGTCCATAGCAACAGCTGGAGAAATTGGAAGTGAAAGAGTCTCCATGCATGGATCTTCGGAGTGGTGAATGCACAGCTTGGAAGGAATGTTGCTGGGGAAGGATTCATTGGGCAGTTCTTCCAAACAGTGAACATTGCTATGATGGGCAGAATTGCCTCTTGCCATTCTGTTGCATTTTATGCTTGTACGTTTCTGCAATTCTACGAAAAGAGACTGTGTGAATTAAGAAAGTCTATAATATCAAGGCCAGGGGAAGAATGGATTGGGGAGGAGACAAGGCTATGGGTCCTTACCTTTGGCAGAGTGAGGGTGCAGTAGGAGTTGAGGGTTGCATATGCCAATGCATATTGTGTGGGAACAGCAAGAAAGTAGAGTTCACGGGAGCAGTGACCAGAAAAAGTTACTGACAGTACATAAAGTGAGCCAAGAAAAACAGAAAGAGAAAATGAGGGAAGATCTTCCGTAATAGTATATTGCAATCACTTAAAAAATATTACTTGTTCTACAGTAAAAGATATGCAAAGAGGAAAGAAAAAATAGTGTTCAGCAAAATGACTTTGGGGGAACGGACCCAGGGCAATGGGCCAAAGGTGGCATTCAGTGCTGTGTCATTCTCTAATGCTATGAAGTCAGAAATGACCAGGGCTGAAAGTTATATTTCTGTTTACTCAGGAACTGTGGTGTGTGTCCTCTCTGAGGCTCCACCCTTGCATGCTGGCTCGGTTTGCTTTACACAACTTGGAGCATTAGAGAATGTCATGAACTCTATTTTCACAATTTATTTTTATCTCTGGCTAGAGCATTGTGCTAAGGATCTCACTAACAGCTGCGACCGGGAACCCTTGGCCGTAGATGTCACAGACCCTAAGTTATGTGAGTGGACCCTACAAGAATAGAATAGAGAGAATATTCACACTCGGAGCCAATTCCTCAGAGCATTAGAAGTTAGAAAGTAAAATGACATGAAGCTGTGGACAGATTTTTATCAGATGTGCGGACTGAATTGCAAAATTCTGATGTTCTATTTTTCTGAGGTACAAAGAACTTGACGTTGCCTTCCCAATGCCACACTATTAACCTTTCACAGCTTGGACAGACAGAGGTGCAAATCCACATGTATCTCTTCCAGGATTGGTGCCCCCCTTTTGGGAATTGCACAAAAATATTTGCCTCTTCACACTATGTTTGCTTGCTGGTGTGAGTGCTGTGGAGCCCCTAAAAATATTCTTTCTTGGAGAACTTGCGACCTCTGAAAACAAAGCCAACTTGAGGAGTTACCAACATTTTGAAAGGTCAGTGTAAAATATTTTGACACGTTGAAATGTCTGTATTAGAAGTTGCATTGTATTGTAGATGTGGTCCTGCAACAGTAAATTGATATTTACAGTGCCCAGCATTGTGTAAATGCATTACAGTGCTTTTTCCACTGGAGGAAGTGCCATGATGCATTTACAAATGTAAATGAATGTCCCATCAGTCTCTCTTGTCATGTTTTATGTTGTGATCTAAATTGATAGCTCTGATCAGTAAGCATGAAACCGTACTTTTGGAGATTGAAAACGTCTTTGCATATATGCCCCTGCAATTAATTAGCACAGGCTATAAATTGATAGACATTCTGTTTTGAAGTGGAAATAGAACACCATTCAATGCTGTCAGTTTCGGGAAGTGTAACTGAAAGACTTTGCTATAACAGCTGAAGTCATTATCAATGCATGGCTGAGCTTCAAAAGCTAATATTGGCTTCAACTCAGTTGGTGGTCTATTGTTCCAATAATTAGTAGAATTTTTATAAGACCTTAATAACAGAGTATGCCTTTAATGTAGTTCATTACTTTTCTTTAACAAAATGTAGAAGCACTTAGATTAAATTCCCTACACTGTGGAAACAGACCCTTCGCCCCAACAAGTCCACACCGACCGTCCGAAGAGCAACCCACCCAGACGCAATCCCCGACATTTACACCTGACTAATGCACCTAACACTACGGGCAATTTAGCTTGACCAATTCACCTGACCCGCACATCTTTGGACTGTGGGAGGAAACCAGAGCACCCAGAGGAAACCCACACAGACAGTCGCACATGGCTGGAAATTGATCCCGGGTCCCTGTTGCTCTAAGGCAGCAGTGCTAACTACTGAGCCATGGTGCAGCCCCAAAAGGCATGGGCGAACCAGATGTGTTTTCCCACAAACAATTGGCAGCAAACTTATGGTTATCATTATATTTTTAATTCCAGATTTTCATTGAACTCAAATTCCACCATCTACTGTGGTGGGATTTGAACCTGGGTCCCCAGAACATTACTTGGGTTTCAGGATTAACAGTCCAGCGATTTATACCACAGCCACTCCCTCCATGAGAATAATACTTAACGTATTATGACTTATTTTGCACAGAAGAAGGTTTTGTTTTTGGATATCAAGTGAAGCAGGTTGAATTTGAGGCTTAATTCAGTAGTATGAGACTTTGCTTTATCCCCATGATTTTAATCCTATTCCCATTTCCATTGCCTGGCTCCTGTACACTGAACATAGTACACACCCAGGTGAGTAATTCTTCACAACTGCCATTGGGCAGAATTTAATTCCACTGATTAACACAGGGAGCATGGTGGCCTGACCCATTAACCCACAGGGTAGATGGCACTCAAGGGTAGAATATCCATCTGCTCAGCACACCACAAACCTACCTTGTCCCGAGTTTCAATTCTTTGAGAAGGGCCAATGCAGGAGTCTGACAGAAACTCAACTTGGTCATGCCTAACCCATGAAAGTGATAGAGTTCGCACTGGATCTCTAACTAGTGGGTGACACGGTGGCTCAGTGGTGAGCACTGCTGCCTCACAGCACCTGGGTTCGATTCCTGCCTGTCTGTGTGGAGTTTGTACATTCTCCCTGTGTCTGCATGGGTTTCCTCCCACAATCCAAAGATGTGCATGTCAGGTGAATTGGCCATGCTAAATTGCCCACAGTGATAGGTGTGTTAGTCAGAGGTAAATATAGGGAATGGGTTTCTCTTCGGAGGGACGGTGTGGACTTGTTAGGCCAAAGGGCCTGTTTCCATACTGTAGAGAATCTAATCTAGTGGCCAAGTGCTCTGTCACTCACATTAAATCCCAGCAAATTCTTATTGCTCAACAAATCTATTACCAGTTAAGATTGGTGGTATTCGTCTTGACCAGGACACCAGGAGATCTTCCTGCTTTTCCTCATCTAATGTCGTGGGACATCTTAACATCCACTTGCCAAGTCAGGTGAGGTCTTGACATAACCAAAGGTCCAGCAAGCTCCAACTGAAGTCTCAGTCTAGTTACTATCCTCAGCCCATCCTGATGAAGGGCTTTTGCCCGAAACGTTGATTTTCTTGCTCCTCGGATGCTGCCTGACCTACTGTGCTTTTCCATCACCACTCTAACCTAGTGAATGCTCAGCTTCTGGCGTGGAGTAGGATTGACCACGCAGCTGCTCAAAAGGTAACTGGGTTAGACTGGAGCTGACTCTGAATCTGGCTCTGATACAGGTCCTCTGGGACCCCTTCACACTGACAATGGGTGCCCACATGGGAACAGTCTCACTTGGGAATACTCAGCATTCCCACTGCTTCAGAATTAATCTTGGAATCTCCAAGAATGAACCATTAATCGCCATAATACGGCATTGAGAAAAATTAATGGGTGGCTGCTGTTTTGGTTTTCATTGAACACAATCACTGTTCGTTGAGAGAAGAATATTTATGTGTCTGATATTGAAAGGTTGTTGGGTAATTGGGAGCTTGTTTGCTCTGTAATTGGCAGGACATTGTGGAGGTGGATGTACTGGAGTGAATTCATGCGTTGGTAGTCATAGGAAGGAGGTTATGCAATGAAGGAGGTTGCAACCCTACCTGGTAATAATATCCCTCAATGTGATCAGCACAAAATAAATCGAGAACGATCAGGTTGTACTGTATGGTTTGAGGGTCAAAATTGCAATTAATTAATTATGCATTTAGTTAGTGCCTGTAACTCCCCAAAGCCAAGCAATAACCTCCCAAATTGCTGAATTTAAGTTCCATTACCCAGTCTGTAGAGGGAACTCTCCTGGATAATATGCAGCATAGTTTGTACCTTTCCACAAGTAGAGAAGGGGTTTGTATTGAGGCTGCAGCAGTAGGGTTTGTGTAGTGCGGGGTCAAGATTAGAGTGATGCTGGAAAAGCACATCAGGTCAGGCAGTATCCGAGGAGCAGGCAAATTGATGTTTCAGGCAAAAGCACTTCATCAAGAACCTCATCATTCCTGATGAAGGGCTTTTGCACGAAACGTTGATTTTCCTGCTCCTCGGATGCTGCCTGACCTGCTGTGCTTTTCCAGCACCACTCTAATCTTGACTCTAATCTCCAGAATCTGCAGTACCCACTTCCACCTTGTGTACTGCAGGGGTCTGGTTTTTTTCTAAATCTTTTCAGTGAGGACCACGTGCATTGCTGTACTTCTAAAGCTTCCCATTCGACGGGTGGTGTTTAACACAATAGACTTGATTGTGTTCTCATGTTTCCATTCTCATGTTTGTTAGGGGACATTGCTCAGGGGTTGTTCCTTGTAGGTCACCGAGATGGAAAGTGGGATGTCGGTGGATTGCACAGGTCATTATGGTGTTTGACAGTAGGTACAGTGCAAATGATTTCAATCAGCTCGTGGTTTTTAATTAGTCAGTGGAAATGTGGGGGAGTGAGGTTTGTGAAGAGAGGAAGCCAGGGGGGCAGGAGTATTGAGCAGAGAGTTGCACATTGTTCCATTTAATTAGGTCATAGAGTCATAGATGTCTCCAGCTCAAAAAAAAGGGCCCTACAGCCCAACACATCTGGTCAAAACCAACCACCTAATCCCACTTTCCAGCACTTGGCCACTTGTAAGCCTTGGCATTGCAAATGCACCTCTAAGTACTTCTTCAATGTTAGGAGGGTTTCTGCCTCCAACACCCTTACAGGCAATGAATTCCTGATTCCCACCACCCTCGGGGTGAAAACAAGCTTTCCTTTCATCGCCTCTAAACCTTGTGCCATTTCCCTTCAATTTATGCCAATGATCCCTTCACCAAAAGGAAATGTTTCTTCTTGTCTATGCCCCTCATCATTTTACACACCTCAATCATGTCCCCCCTCTGTCTCCTCTGCTCAAAGGAAAACAACCATCTCCTGTCAGAACTAAACTCTCCAGCCCAGGCAATATCCTGGTAAATCTCCTTTGTACCCTCTCCAGTGCAATCATATCCCTCCTGTAATGTGGATTCCAGAACTGCACACAATAGTCTCGCTGTAGCCTAACCAACTTTTTCTAGAGTTCCAGCATCATCTCCCTGCCCTTAACCTCTATGCTGTGGTTATTGAGGTGCACTGAAAAGATTTGAATCAATATGTTAGAAGACGTAATATAAAATCTTTTGGATTGACTGTCATGTGTGCACTTTGTACCTTGGATATGCACAGACATGCTGGGGCTCCCAATAATTGGCCACATTGTGGCTGTATGTCAATCCTTCAGGTGTGCTCTGCAACTGGCGTGTTTAGACCAGTCAAAGCACTTGAACAGAGCACACCTATTTCAAATTTCTGCTTAAATACTTCAAACCAAGCCAACTTTCCCTGTCATCGCCCTTTCATTGATAGTTGGAGATAATATGAGTCAACTCTTTGTTAATGGAATGTTCTGTGTAGAGTGGGTACTATCTAAATACCTGATAGTCAATGGTAGCTTCAGAGGAAGAGCAAGAAGATTTACTGCTCTGTAACTCTTGTGTATGCCTCAAGTTGACACAGCATTTATTTATAATTTTTCTTTGAAGTATGATGTGCATGGAACGCATTGGACAATGTTTTATGCAATCATGGGCGATACAGTGGCACAGTGGTTAGCATTGTTGCCTCACAGCGTCACAATGGTTAGCACTGTTGCCTCACAGTGTCAGAGACCCGGGTTCAATTCCCGCCTCAGGCAACTGTTTGTGTGGAGTTTGCACATTTTCCCCATGTCTGCATGGGTTTCCTACCCTAGTCCAAAAATGTGCAGGTTAGGTGAATTGGCCATGCTAAATTGCCCGTAGTGTTAGATGAAGGGGTAAATGTAGGGGAATGGGTCTGGGTGGGTTACTCTTCGGAGGGTCGATGTGGACTTGTTGGGCCAAAGGACCTGTTTCCACACTGTAAGTAATCTAATCTAATCAAAAGACGATTAGCAAAAAGAAGGGCACATGTAATTGGAGGTAATCTTGGCACATGGGTTAGAAATTATTGAGGGGTCATTGAAAATTAAGTGCAAGGATGAAGGGGGTGAAATTTGACATTAGTAGGTACATAATGCACTTTCCATCTATGATACAGACCAGAAGGACATTATGTTGTGCAATGGTTAGTGTCCCAGGGTCAAGTCCTTCTCAAGATCTTGTTGGCCAAGGAACATGCTTTTCTTCAGCCTAACAGGTTAAGCATCACCATGTAAATCCAACCAACACTTGCTAATGACAGTCAGGAAAATCAGAAGACATTCCTGCTCAGCATAGATTAGAGTGGTGCTGGAAAAACACAGCAGGTCAGGCAGCATCCAAGGAGCAGGAAAATCGACGTTTCGGGCAAAAGCCCTTCATTAGGAATGCAAGCAGGAAGCCTCCACGGGGGAGAGATAAATGGGGTGTGTGGGGTTGCTGGGGAGAAGGCAGCAAAGAGTAGAATAGGTGAATGGGGGTGGGGATGGAGGTGATAGGTCAGAGGGGAGGGTGGGGGAAGGCAGAAAAGAGTACAATAGGTGGATGGAGGTGGGGATGAAGGTGATAGGTCAGAGGGGAGGGTGGAACAGATAGGTGAGAAGGGAGATTGGGAGGTAGGACAGGTCATGGGGACAGTGCTGAGCTGGAAGTTAGGAACTGGGGTAAGGTGGGGGAAGGGGAAATGAGGAAACTGGTGAAATCTACATTGATGCCCTTTTTTTAAAATCTGTAGTCTGTACTGGTTCTCCTGTTCAGTCCTGAACTGTGCTGGTTTAAAAGTAGTCTGGAGTCCATGTGGAATCCTGCTCCGCCACATGATTCAAGTAAATTGCAGCCTTGAGCATTACTATGTAGGTATAGTTCTAGATACTACGGCTCAAGGCTCCAATTTACTTGAATGTAAATGCAATGTTGGTTGGTATCAGCAGTGTGGGTCTTGATGTTCTGATTGGGGTGCATTTGGGACCTGCCTTCTAGCTCTATACATGGTGCATGTCATGGAGCTGAGGGTGGAACCTACCTTTGAGCAGACAACTCAAGATGAAGATTGATGTCTTGCATGAAGGAAAAGAGAGCTATATATCCAAGTTCAGCTTCTCCTTCAGTTGTGTTCACATCAAAGAATAATAACCATATTCCACCAAAGTTTGTAGGTACAGTGTATTTGTTGATGGCCAAAGAGCAGGTACAAAGGTATTATGATAGCCTCAGTGAAAGTGAGGACTGCAGATGCTGGAGATCAGAGTGGAGAGTGTGGCGCTGGAAAAGCACAGCAGGTCAGGCAGCATCAGAAGAGCAGGAGAATTGACACTTCGGGCATAAGCCCTTCATCAGGAATGAGCTCCCCTGATGAAGGGCTTTTGCCTGAAACGTCAACTATCCTGCTCCTCGGATGCTGCCTGACCTGCTGTGCTTTTCCAGCGCCACACTCTCCACTCTGATCTCCAGCATCTGCAGTCCTCACTTTCTCCCATTTATGCAGAGATGCCTGGCAGGTCAGAGGATTGTTCAGAATATAAAGGATGGCAGGGAATGAGTAAAACTTTAATGAGGAGAAAGAGTTTGGAATATGAGAGGAAGCTAACTAGAAGCATGAAAGGATTGTAAGAGCTTCTACAGGTATCTAAAAAGGAGAAAAAGAAGTAAACTGAGTATTGTTCCTCTACAGGATTAGAATTGGAAATTAAGAGTAAATAATAAGAATATGAGGTAGCAGATGCACTGGGGGGAGATTCAAAGGAGTTGTACAATACCAGGAATTGGTTTTGTTCGGTTAAATGAGGAGACACTGCTTCCATTGGCAGAAGAGTCAGCAACCACAGGACACAGGTTTAAGGCAAACGGCAAAAGAATCAGAGATAAGCTGAAGAGACAATTTTTTGGGCAACACATGACCAATATCAGAACTATTTAATGGATAATGGAAGCAGATTCCATCATTTATGAATGGGAGTTCAATCCATTTTTCAGGGCAGAGAATTTGCTGTCTTAATGGGATTCGGATTAATTGACTAGTTTTTCCAAAGAATTGGCCTGGATGCCATGGCTGAATGGCCTCCTCCTATATTTTCTATACTCATTCTACAAGTTATAAAATGTAATAGAAAGACAAATGGAGTAGTGATTTTTATTTCAAGAGAGCTGGATTCTAAAGGGAACCAGTGGTGTGGAGAGTCAGATTGTATTACAGCAGGCAGATAATTGGGTACATAGAACATAGAACATAGAACATAGAACAATACAGCACAGAACAGGCCCTTTGGCCCACGATGTTGTGCCGAACTTCTAACCTAGATTAAGCACCCATCCATGTACCTATCCAAATGCCGCTTAAAGGTCGCCAATGATTCTGACTCTACCACTCCCTCGGGCAGCGCATTCCATGCCCCCACCACTCTCTGGGTAAAGATCCCACCCCTGACATCTCCCCTATATCTTCCACCCTTCACCTTAAATTTATGTCCCCTTGTAACGCTCTGTTGTACCCGGGGAAAAAGTTTCTGACTGTCTACTCTATCTATTCCTCTGATCATCTTATAAACCTCTATCAAGTCACCCCTCATCCTTCGCCGTTCCAACGAGAAAAGGCCGAGAACTCTCAACCTATGCTCGTACGACCTACTCTCCATTCCAGGCAACATCCTGGTAAATCTTCTCTGCACCCTCTCCAAAGCTTCCACATCTTTCCTAAAGTGAGGCGACCAGAACTGCACACAGTACTCCAACTGTGGCCTAACCAAAGTCCTGTACAGCTGCAACATCACTTCACGACTCTTGAATTCAATCCCTCTGCTAATGAACGATAATATTCCATAGGCCTTCTTACAAACTCTATCCACCTGAGTGGCAACCTTCAAAGATCTATGTACATAGACCCCAAGATCCCTCTGTTCCTCCACCTGACTAAGAACCCTACCATTAACCCTGTATTCCGCATTCTTATTTGTTCTTCCAAAATAGACAACCTCACACTTGGCAGGGTTGAACTCCATCTGCCACTCCTCAGCCCAGCTCTGCATCATATCTAAGTCCCTCTGCAGCTGACAACAGCCCTCCTCACTGTCCACAACTCCACCTATCTTCGTATCATCTGCAAATTTACTGACCCACCCTTCGACTCCCTCATCTAAGTCATTAATAAAAATTACAAACAGCAGAGGACCCAGAACTGAACCCTG
Source organism: Chiloscyllium punctatum (assembly GCF_047496795.1). Taxonomy (NCBI): domain Eukaryota; kingdom Metazoa; phylum Chordata; class Chondrichthyes; order Orectolobiformes; family Hemiscylliidae; genus Chiloscyllium; species Chiloscyllium punctatum. The sequence continues at coordinate 17,161,775 of NC_092744.1, forward strand.
CTGAACTCCACTTGTAACTGGGCTCCAGGCTGAATATTTACCATCTACCACCACTCTCTGCCTTCGACCGGTTAGCCAGTTTTCTATCCAATTGGCCAAATTTCCCTCTATCCCATGCCTCCTGACTTTCCGCATAAGCCTACCATGGGGAACCTTATGAAATGCCTTACTAAAATCCATGTACACTACATCCACTGCTCTACCCTCATCCACATGCTTGGTCACCTCCTCGAAGAATTCAATAAGACTTGTAAGGCAAGACCTACCCTTCACAAATCCGTGCTGGCTGTCCCTAATCAAGCAGTGTCTTTCCAGATACTCGTAAATCCTATCCCTCAGTACCCTTTCCATTACTTTGCCTACCACAGAAGTAAGACTAACTGGCCTGTAATTCCCGGGGTTATCCCTATTCCCTTTTTTGAACAGGGGCACAACATTCGCTACTCTCCAATCCCCTGGTACCACCCCCGTTGCCAGTGAAGACGAGAAGATCATTGCCAACGGTACTGCAATTTCCTCTCTTGCTTCCCACATAATCCTAGGATATATCCCGTCAGGCCCGGGGGACTTGTCTATCCTCAAGTTGTTCAAAATGTCCAACACATCTTCCTTCCTAACAGGTATCTCTTCTAGCTTAACAGTCCGTTTCACACTCTCCTCATCAACAATACGGTCCCTCTCGTTCGTAAATACTGAAGAGAAGTACTTGTTCAAGACCTCTCCTATCTCTTCCGACTCAATACACAGTCTCCCACTACTGTCCTTGATCGGACCTACCCTCGTTCTCGTCATTCTCAGGTTTCTCACATACGCATAGAATGCCTTGGGGTTATCCTTGATCCTATCCGCCAAGGATTTTTCATGCCCTCTCTTAGCTCTCCTAATCCCTTTCTTCAGGTCCCTTCTGGCTATCCTGTATCCCTCCACTGCTCTGTCTGAACCCTGTTTCCTCAACCTTATGTAAGCCTCCTTCTTCCTCTTTACTAGACATTCAACCTCCCTCGTCAACCAAGGCTCCCTCACACGACCATTTCTTTCCTGCCTGATAGATACATACATATCAAGGACACGTCGTATCTGCTCCTTGAAAAAGTTCCACATTTCCACCACATCCTTCCCTGACAGCCTATGCTCCCAACGTATGCTCCTCAAATCCTGTCTTACAGCATCGTAATTTCCCTTCCCCCAATTGTAAAATCTTCCTTGTTGTGCGCACCTATCTCTCTCCATAACCAAGGTGAAAGTCACAGAATTGTGGTCACCATCACCAAAATGTTCACCCACTAATAAGCCCACCACTTGTCCCGGTTCATTACCGAGTACCAAATCCAATATGGCCTCCCCTCTGGTTGGACATTCTACATACTGCGTAAGAAAAGCTTCCTGGACACACTGCACAAACACCGCCCCATCCAATCTACTTGATCTAAAGAGCTTCCAATCGATATTTGGGAAGTTGAAGTCGCCCATGACTACGACCCTGTGGCTTCTGCACCTTTCCAAAATCTGTTTCCCAATCTGTTTCTCCACATCTCTGCTGCTATTGGGGGGCCTATAATAAACACCCAACAAGGTGACTGCACCTTTCCTATTTCTGACTTCAGCCCATACTACCTCCAGAGGCAGATCCCCCTCAAACTTCCTTTCTGCAGCCGTTATACCATTTCTAATTAGCAATGCCATCCCCCCTCCTTTTTTACCACCCTCCCTAAAATTTTATAGGTAATTTTATAGGCTGGTCTTCATAGGCGTATGTTTTCTAACTTGTCACTCTAAAGGTCTAGGTAGCTGTGGGGAAACAGAGGCTTCAATATTTTTTAAAACAATTCTCAATGGGAGATAGGTGTCAAGAGTAAGACCAACATTCGTTTCCCTTCCATGATACAATTCAGAGCCAACTACATTGCTGTGGGTCTGGAGTAAAATGTAAGCCAAATCAACTGAAGATGGTAGATTTCCTTTCCTAAAGGGCATTAGTGAGCCAGGTTGGTTTGTTACAACAATCAGTGAGAGTTATCAGTGTCACCATCACTGAGACTGGCTTTCAACTCCAGATTTTATTAATTAAATTTAAATTCCACCAGTTGCCATGTCCCCTGAGCATTATTCTGGGCCTCTGGATTACTGCTCACAATGTCATTAACTCATCACTGCCCTCTGCTATGGCCTAGCATGCAACTCGATTCACAAGCAACTAGAGTTGGGCTACACAATGGCCTCACTTGTGATTGTCCATCTGAAAGAATAAATAAAGAGAAAAGAGTGCATCAATTCCAGATTCACATCCCCTATTTCAAAAGGCAGAAACCTGGTGGCAGAGTAGTGAGAAATTAATATTGACTGCTGCACTGACTACACTAAATTCTATCAGTTTTTCTTCTATTCTGAAAAACAGTCATACCGGCCTCAAAATGTTAAGTCTGTTTCTCTCTTCCTATAGATGCTGCCAGACCCGCTGAGTTTTTCCAGGATCCTGTTTTAACTCCTGTAGAATGATAGAAAGAAATTGCATTCATATAGCACCTTTCATATTGCCAAGATGTCCCAAAGTCAGTCACAGCCAATGAATGGCTTTCAAAATGTGGTCACAGCTGCTTTGCAGACAAACTGTGCAATCCTAAGATAAAAATCTGCAATGTCATCATCAAATCGTACATTTAAAATAGCAAATTCTGTATGAGATGAGGAAGATTTCTTAAATTCTGCATGTTCTTTACTATGTTTTCTTTCAACTGATCACCTCCCCTTTTGATGTTTGGGTGACACCTCACCCAATCCATTATCCTTCCTGCTTTTCTTGTTAGGAAAGATAGAGTCACAGAGATGTACAGCATGGAAACAGACCCTTCGGTCCAACCCATCCATGCTGACCAGATATCCCAACCCAATCTAGTCCCACCTGCCAGCACCCAGCCCATATCCGTCCAAACCCTTCCTATTCATATACCCATCCAAATGCCTCTTAAATGTTGCAATTCAGCTCATTCCATATACGTACCACCCTCTGTGTGAAAATGTTGCCCCATAGATCTCTTTTATATCTTTCCCCTCTCACCCTAAACCTATGCCCTCTAGTTCTGGACTCCCCCACCCCAGGGAAAAGACTTTGTCTATTTATCCTATCCATGCCTCTCTATAAGGTCACCCCTCAACCTCCGATGCTCCAGGGAAAACAGCCTGTTCAGCCTCTCCCTATAGCTCAAATCCTCCAACCCTGGCAACATCCTTGTAAATCTGTTCTGAACCCTTTCAAGTTTCACAACACCTTTCCGATAGGAAGGAGACCAGAATTGCACGCAATATTCCAACAGTGGCCTAACTGCTGCCTCACAGCACCAGAGACCCGGGTTCAATTCCCGCCTCAGGCGACTGACTGTGTGGAGTTTGCACATTCTCCCCGTGTCAGCGTGGGTTTCCTCCGGGTGCTCCAGTTTCCTCCCACAGTCCAAAGATGTGCAGGTTAGGTGAATTGGCCATGCTGAATTGCCCGTAGTGTTAGGTCAATGGGGTAAATGTAGGGGAATGGGTCAGGGTGGGTTGCGCTTCGGCGGGTCGGTGTGGACTTGTTGGGCCGAAGGGCCTGTTTCCACGATGTAACTAATCTAAACTAATCTAATCAATGTCCTGTACAGACGCAACATGACCTCCCAACTCCTATACTCAATACTCTGACCGATAACAGAAAGCATACCAAACGCCTTCTTCACTATCCTATCTACCTGCGACTCCACTTTCAAGGAGCTATGAACCTGCACTCCAAGATCTCTTTGCTCAGCAACACTCCCCAGGACCTTAACATTAAGTGTATAAGTCCTGCTAGGATTTGCTTTCCCAAAAATGTTTTGAAACTTCAAGATTTACATGGATGTTGACAGAGTTAGAGGGTTTGAGCTAATGGGAGAGACTAAATAGACTGGGGCTATTTTCCCTGGAATGTTGGAGGCTGAGGGAAGACCTTTTAGAAGTTTATAAAATCATAAGGGAATGGAGAGGGTGAATAGCCAAGGTTTTTTTTCCCCAGTGTAGCAGAGTCCAAAACTCGAGGACATAGGTTTAAGGTGAGCGGGGAATAATTTAAAAGGGACCTATGGACCAACTTTTTCATGCAGAGAGTGGTGTATGTATGGAATGAGCTGCCAAAGGAGGGGTGGGAGGCTGGTACAATTACAACATTTAAAAGGCATCTGGACGGGCATATGAATAGGAAGGATTGAGAGGGATATGGGCCAAGCATTGACAAATGGTACTATGTTAATTTAGGAAATCAGGTCGGCATGGATGAGTTGGACCGAAGAGTCTGTTTCCGTGTTGTACAGTTTGAGGATAAAGAGGGATTTTCTTTTAGCTGCAGTACTAAACTCTTAAACAGGTAATATCAAAATCAAATGTTGTACTGCTCACAATATTCACCCATGCACACCATATCCAATCAGATCATTACATAGTGATCGGGGGAAAAAGATACTGACTAATTCCCTCTTTTAAGCCTTTAATGTTAAACTAGAACTTCACATTGCTATCTCAAGAGATGATCGATGACAGAGTTGGGATAAAAGGGGCATTTACAGGATGGCAATCTATAACTACTGGAGTACCGCAGGGATTAGTGCTGAGGCCAGAACTAGGTGGCACGGTGGCACAGTGGTTAGCACTGCTGCCTCACAGCGCCAGACGCCTGGGTTCAATTCCCGCCTCAGGCGACTGACTGTGTGGAGTTTGCACATTCTCCCCGTGTCTGCGTGGGTTTCCTCCGGGTGCTCCGATTTCCTCCCACACTCCAAAGATGTGCAGGTCAGGTGGATTGGCCACGCTAAATTGCCCGTAGTGTTAGGTAAGGGGTTGATGTAGAGGTATGGGTGGTTTGCGCTTCGGCGGGGCGGTGTGGACTTGTTGGGCCGAAGGGCCTGTTTCCACGTTGAAAGTAATCTAATCTAATCTAACTGTTTATAATACTTATGAATGACTTGGATGACAGAAGACAATGTACTATCGCCAAGTTTGTGGATGACACAAAAATGGGTGGGAAGGCAAGTAGTGAGGATTACACAGGGAGTCTGCAGAAGGATGTAGACAGGTAAAATGAGTGCATTAAATATTTTACACATGAAAATAATGTGGGAGAATATGTATTTTGTCAGGAAAAGTAGAAGAGCTAAATTTTATTTATTTGGCAGTACAGATCAGTTGGGCTGAAAGGCCTCTTCTATACTGTATGATTCTATTTAAATGGAAAAAGACTGCAGAAAGCTGTAGGACCAGAATAGGGCAACTGGAAGACCCCGCTAAGCCCACCCCAACTCTTGAAGAAGGGTTACACCTGAAATGTTGACTTGTCCACCTCCTGACGCTGTCTGGCGTGCTGTGTTCCCTCCAGGCTCCTGCCTGTCTACTTTGGATCCCAGCATCTCCAGTTTTTTTTTCGTCTCTATGCTAGATGGGTTACCCTGATCTCCAAGTTAGGAAACTTGCCACTTTCTTGCCACTGGGCAGGCAGGTAATTAGGGAGCTGGTGAAGATGGAGCCCCAAAGTGGCCACCAGTTGACCCAAACTCAGAAGAAGGGCCACTGGACCTGAAATGTTTACCCTGCTCTCACTCCACAGATACCTGCTGAGTTTCTCCAGCAACTTCTGTTCTTGTTTCACTCAATTGCTTCCCTTTCCTGTCAACTCCATGGAAATGGTATTGGTTCCCTTAAAGTTTTGTTGTCTGAATTGCAAACTGTAGTTTGGCAGGGTCAAAGGCATTACACGGCCTCCTTCACATGTAGCCCTCAGTAGATTTTGCCTCCTGAGTCCAGGTGTCCAGTCATGCTTCCCCGAACTTTGGGTCAGTGGGAAAACTGGGAATTCTCTGTATTTCTTACTTTTTCTTATACCCAGAAGGGAGGGCTATTAAGGGGAAAGACAATTCAATCTTCAAATAACCCAATTAATGGAGAGAATAATTATTAAAAGAGAATTATTCAGTAGGGTTTACTGGTCCTGCAGTGATTCCCCACTCTTCCTGTGAGAGACCTTTGGCCTCCATTTAAAGAACACTGTTTTGTGATTGAATTCAGGGGTTACCTGTGGAGGGGATTACTAATATAGAAATAATTGCTTGCATTTATATCACACACTTAATAAAATGTTTCAAGATCCTTTACAAGAACACACTCAAAAAGAAATTGTCCCCGAGTCACATAAAGAGATCTTAGAATGAAGATAGACTGGGTGATTAAAAAGGCATTTGGCACACTTGCTCAGTTCTTTGAGTATAGGAGTTGGGACGTTTGAAGGTTGTCCAGGATATTGGTGAGGCCTCTTCTGAAATACAATGTCCAATTCTGGTCATCCAGTAAAAGGAAGGAGGGTTCAGAAGAGACTTACCCAGGATGTTGCTGGTATGGAAGGAATGAGTTATAAAGAAGGGCTGGATAGGCTGGGACTTTTTTCACTGGAGTGTCGGACATTGAGAGGTGATCTGATAGAAGTTCATAAAATAATGAGGAGCACACATAGTGTTAATGATAGTTGTCTTTTCCCTACAATGCGGGTTTTCAAGACAAGGGGGCACATTTTTAAGGTGAGGGCAAAGAGATTTAAAAAAACACGAGTGGCAATGTTTTTACACCGAGGGTGGTTTGCATGTGGAATGAACTTCCTGAGGAAGTGGTGGATGTGTGTACAATTACAATGCTTAAAAGACATTTGAAAAGTACATAACTATGAATGTTAAAAATCACACAACACCAGGTTATAGTCCAACAGGTTTATTTGGAAGCACTAGCTTTCAAAGCACTGCTCTTCATCAGGTGGTAGGAGCACACTCAAAAAGCTAGTGCTTCCAATTAAACCTGTTGGACTATAACCTGGTGTTGTGTGATTTTTAACTTTGTCCACCCCAGTCCAACACCGGCATCTCCAAATCATGACTAGGAAAGGTTTGGAAGGATATGGGCCAGGAGCAGGCAAGTGGGACTAGTTTACTTTGGGATGGTGTTCGGCATGGACTGGTTGGACCAAAGGGTCTGTTTCCATGCTGTATGACCCTGTGACTGTAAAGATCTTTTGGAGTATTTTAGAACAGGAGAGGTAAAGAGTTAGGGAGACAATTCTGGACCTAACAAAACACAACTTGTAAAGGAGACGGGGGGCTGCTGAAGAAACTAGAATTAGAGAAATAGCAATCTCAAAGGGTTAGAGAAATGCAGGAGGTTACAAGTATGAGGAGGGGTAAGGTCACAGAAGGATTTGAGTATTGGTGGTTCGCAACAATCCTTGATATTTATCCTTCAACAAGATTAAGTTTGGAGATGTGACTCTAGGCAGAGAGCTACAACATTAGCCCTGATCTTACAGAATGAGTCGAAATGGGCTGCTAATCAACCATGTGACTGAGCAGCCTATTGCCTTCAGGGCCAGTACACTTGCTGTTTCGTTGTCCCTTCTGCCTCTCTGGGTAGGTTTGATCTGTATCTTTCTCAGTGAAAGAGAAGCTCACTCAGCCAAATCCTCAGGCTCATAATTCCCTGTGACTCACCAGCGTCAGGACTGGAGCAGACTTGCTGGTGGGCATGCTCCCATCAAATAGGTTGCCAGGGAAATAGGGTCAGAGGGTATGGTGTAGGAGCACTCCGTCACAACTCACCGTGCTGACTTAGATCCAAGCTGGTAGGCGTGTTATATATGGTTGGGTATATGGTTATATACCATTATATATGGTTGGATACTTGGGATTTTTCTTCAGTGAGTTAGGTTGAGCAGTGTGAACTGAGCAAATATCCCCTTGCCTATGTTCTAAAATCATTTGGGATAAAATTGCAATATGACAGATTATATTGTTAATGTCTGAATCCTGTCATAAGAATTTCCTTGTTATCAATAAAATAGATAAGTGAAAAAAACTGATGGTTGTTAAAAATATAAATTTTAACCCTTTGAGTACTGAGGTATCTTACTGCAGTTTTTGGAATTCAGTTTGAGATTGTCATTTGTTTCAGTATTGGGATATCTTCCACTGGATTAATTGTCTCAACATTGAGCACTATCTCTGATCTACCATCATTAATAATCGTATTCTCAGGCCCAACTGGACATCACCAAAAACATTGCATAGATTTCATACTAAGTAGTATCATCCTGAAGCTTGTTTCTCTGTATTTTGAAAATAAAATCTCATTCTCTATTTGCACAAAGTCCACAACAGAGGAGCGATGAGTCTGGCCTGAATGCTAAAAGCAAAATGTAGACAACACAGAGAGCTTCAGGAAATGGAGACCAACAGAATGAATGATTGAAGGGTCTAGTAGGTGTCTAGAACTCACCTGTTCATTGGAGAGTTTGCTTTTTCAGTCTTTAATTGTCTGCTACAATTTGACAATCCATGAAGTAGCAGGAAATATTATATGTAATTTAGTAAATGTGCACATTTATTTTTGTACATGTACATATATTTTATAAAACAGAGAAATAAACTAAACAAATTGGAAAGGTCATTTAGTTTCAGAAGACCAAGAGTTCAGACCCATCCTTCCATTCTGTATCTTACTGTGTGCCAGAGTGATCTATAGCTGGTGTATGGTACATCCTGAGTGTTGTGTACACTGAGTACTGTATACCCTGAGTGCTGTGTACACAGAGTATGGTATACACTGAGTACTATGTACACCGAGTACTATATATGTTGAGTACTATGTACACTGAGTACAGTATACCCTGAATGCTGTGTGCCCACATTGTGCCCTGAGTATAGAGTCTGCTGTGTATAGTTATCATGCATACAATGTCCCTGAGTACAGTATATCCTGAGGTATCTTACCTGTAGTGTTTTCTCACTACAGTGTCCCTTGAGTACAGTGTATCTTCAGTACAGTGTCCACTGGTTACAGTGTATCCTCAGAACAGTGTATCCTCAGTACATTGTCCCCTGAGTGCACTGCATCCTGAGTACAATGTATCCTCAGTATAGTGTATCCTCAGTACAATGTCCCTGAGTACAATGTACCCTCAGTACAGCGTATCCTCAGTACCATGTCCCCTGAGTGCAGTGCATCCTGAGTACAATGTATCCTCAGTATAGTGTATCCTCAGTATAATGTCCCTGTGTACAATGTATCCTCAGTACAGTGTATCCTCAGTACAATGTCCCTGAGGACAATGTATCCTCAGTACAGTGTGTCTTCAGTACAATTGTCCCTGAGGACAATGTATCCTCAGTACAGTGTATCCTCAGTACAATGTCCCTGAGGGCAATGTATCCTCAGTACAATGTCCCTGAGGGCAATGTATCCTCAGTACAGCGTATTCTCAGTACAATAATCCTCAGTATAGTGTATCCTCAGTACAACGTCCCTGAGTACAATGTATCCTCAGTACATCGTATCCTCAGTACAATGTCCCTGAGTACAATGTATCCTCAGAACACTGCATCCTGAGTACATTGTCCCCTGAGTGCAGTGCATCCTGAGTACAATGTATCCTCAGTATAGTGTATCCTCAGTACAATGTCCCTGTGTACAATATATCCTCAGTATAGTGTATCCTCAGTACAATGTCCCTGTGTACAATATATCCTCAGTACAATGTCCCTGTGTACAATGTATCCTCAGTATAGTGTATCCTCAGTACAATGTCCCTGTGTACAATGTATCCTCAGTACAATGTCCCTGTGTACAATGTATCCTCAGTATAGTGTATCCTCAGTAAAATGTCCCTGTGTACAATATATCCTCAGTATAGTGTATCCTCAGTACAATGTCCCTGTGTACAATATATCCTCAGTACAATGTCCCTGTGTACAATGTATCCTCAGTATAGTGTATCCTCAGTACAATGTGCCTGTGTACAATATATCCTCAGTACAATGTCCCTGAGTACAATGTACCCTCAGTACAGCGTATCCTCAGTACCATGTCCCCTGAGTGCAGTGCATCCTGAGTACAATGTATCCTCAATATAGTGTATCCTCAGTATAATGTCCCTGTGTACAATGTATCCTCAGTACAGTGTATCCTCAGTACAGTGTATCCTCAGTACAATGTCCTTGAGGACAATGTATCCTCAGTACAGTGTGTCTTCAGTACAATTGTCCCTGAGGACAATGTATCCTCAGTACAGTGTATCCTCAGTACAATGTCCCTGAGGGCAATGTATCCTCAGTACAATGTCCCTGAGGGCAATGTATCCTCAGTACAGCGTATTCTCAGTACAATGTATCCTCAGTACAATGTATCCTCAGTACAGTGTGTCTTCAGTACAATTGTCCCTGAGGACAATGTATCCTCAGTACAGTGTATCCTCAGTACAATGTCCCTGAGGGCAATGTATCCTCAGTACAATGTCCCTGAGGGCAAAGTATCCTCAGTACAGCGTATTCTCAGTACAATAATCCTCAGTACAATGTATCCTCAGTATAGTGTATCCTCAGTACAACGTCCCTGAGTACAATGTATCCTCAGTACATCGTATCCTCAGTACAATGTCCCTGAGTACAATGTATCCTCAGAACACTGCATCCTGAGTACATTGTCCCCTGAGTGCAGTGCATCCTGAGTACAATGTATCCTCAGTATAGTGTATCCTCAGTACAATGTCCCTGTGTACAATATATCCTCAGTATAGTGTATCCTCAGTACAATGTCCCTGTGTACAATATATCCTCAGTACAATGTCCCTGTGTACAATGTATCCTCAGTATAGTGTATCCTCAGTACAATGTCCCTGTGTACAATGTATCCTCAGTACAATGTCCCTGTGTACAATGTATCCTCAGTATAGTGTATCCTCAGTAAAATGTCCCTGTGTACAATATATCCTCAGTATAGTGTATCCTCAGTACAATGTCCCTGTGTACAATATATCCTCAGTACAATGTCCCTGTGTACAATGTATCCTCAGTATAGTGTATCCTCAGCATAATGTGCCTGTGTACAATGTATCCTCAGTACAATGTCCCTGTGTACAACGTATCCTCAGTATAGTGTATCCTCAGTACAATGTGCCTGTGTACAATATATCCTCAGTACAATGTCCCTGAGTACAATGTACCCTGAGTACAGCGTATCCTCAGTATAGTGTATCCTCAGTATAATGTCCCTGTGTACAATGTATCCTCAGTACAGTGTATCCTCAGTACAGTGTATCCTCAGTACAATGTCCCTGAGGACAATGTATCCTCAGTACAGTGTGTCTTCAGTACAATTGTCCCTGAGGACAATGTATCCTCAGTACAGTGTATCCTCAGTACAATGTCCCTGAGGGCAATGTATCCTCAGTACAATGTCCCTGAGGGCAATGTATCCTCAGTACAGTGTATCCTCAGTACGATGTCCCTGAGTATAGTGCATCCTGAGTACAATGTATCCTCAGTAAAGTATCCCCTGAGTACAGTGTACTCTGAGTACAGCGACCCTGAGTACAGTGCACCCTGAGTACAGTATATCCTGAGTACAATGTATAACCAGTTCAGTGTGTACTGATTATAGTGCACCCTGAGTACAGCGTATCCTCAGTACAGTGCACCCTGAGTACAGTATATTCTAAGTACAGTGTATCCTGACTAGAGTGTATCTTGAGTACAGTGTCCCCAGAGTATAGTGCATGCTGAGAACAGTGTACCATATGTACAGTGTATTCTGAGTACAGTGTATCCTCAGTACAGTGTCCTCTGAGTATAGTGTCCCCTCAGTACAATGTATCGTCAGTATAAAGTCCTTGGGTACAGTGCACCCTGAGTAAAGTGTATCCTCAGTGCTGTGTCCCCTGAGTACAGTGTATCTTGAGTAGAGTGCCCCTTAATTACAGTGCAGTGTCCCCTGAGTACAGTGTATCCCGAGTACAGTGTAACTTCAGTGCTGTATGCCCTCAGCACTGTATCCCCAGTAGACTGTATCCTCAGTGCTGTGACCCCAGTATAGTGAACCCTCAGTGCTGTGTCTCCAGTACAGTGTACCCTCAGTGCTGTGTCCCCAGTACAATTTACCCGCAGTGCTGTGTCCCCAGTATTGTGTTCCTTCAGTGCTGTGTCACCAGTACAGTTTACCCTCAATGCTCGGTCCCCAGTACAGTGTACTCTCAGTGCTGTGTTCCTGTACACTGCACCCTCAGTGCTGTCTCCCCAGTATAGTGTACCCTTAGTGCTGTGTCCCATGTACAGTTTAACCTCAGTGCTGTGTCTGCAGTATACTGTACCCACAGTGCTGTGTTCCCAGTACAGTGTACCCACAGTGCTGTGTTCCCAGTACAGTGTACCCACAGTGCTATGTTCCCAGTAGCGTGCACCTTCAGTGCTGTGTCCCCAGTATAGTGTACACTCAGTGCTGTGTACCCAGCACAGTCTACCTTCAGTGCTGTGTACCCAGCACAGTCTACCTTCAGTGCTGTGCCCCCAGTACAGTGTACCCTTCGTTCTGTGTCTGCAGTACAGTGTACCCTCAGTACTGTGTTTCCAGTATAGTGTACTCTCAGTGCTGTGTCCACAGTATAGTCTACCCTCAGTGCTGTGTCCTCAGAGCAGTGTACCCTTCGTTCTGTGTCTGCAGTACAGTGTACCCTCAGTACTGTGTTTCCAGTATAGTGTACTCTCAGTGCTGTGTCCACAGTATAGTCTACCGTCAGTGCTGTGTCCTCAGAGCAGTGTACCCACAGTACTGTGTCTCCAGTATAGTGTACCATCAGTGCTGTGTCCCCAGTACAGGTACCATCAGTGTTGTGTCCCCAGTACAGTGTACTCTCCGTTCTGTGTCTGCAGTACAGTGTACCCTCAGTACTGTGTCTCCAGTATAGTGTACTCTCAGTGCTATGTCCACAGTACAGTCTACCGTCAGTGCTGTGTCCCCAGTACAGTGTACCCACAGTACTGTGTCTCCAGCATAGTGTACCCTCAGTGCTGTGTCCCCAGTACAGTGTACCCTCAGAGCTGTGTCTCCAGTACAGTGTACCCTTAGTGCCTTGTCCCCAGTAGAGTGAACCCTCAATGCTGTGTCCAGAGTACAGTGTACCCTCAGTGCTGTGTGTGCAGTACAGTGTACACTCAGTGCTCTGTCCCGAGTGCAGTGTACCCTCACTACTGTGTCTCCAGTATAGTGAACCTTCAGTGCTGTGTCCCCGCAGTGCTGTGTCCCCAGTAGAGTGTACCATCAGTGCTGTGTTTGCAGTACAGCGTACCGTCAGTGCTGTGTTCCTAGTATAGTGCAACCACAGTGCTGTGTCCATAGTAGAGTGTGCCCTCAGTGCTGTGTCCCCAGTACAGTGGACATTCAATGCTGTGTCACCAGTAGTCTCCCCTCAGTGCTGTGTCCCCAGTAGAGTGTACCCTCAGTGCAGTGTCTGCAGTACAGTGTACCCTCAGTAATATGTCTCCAGTAGAGTGTACAATCAGTGCTGCGTCCTCAGTACAGTGTACCATTGGTGCTGTGTCCCCAGTAGAGTGTATCATCAGTGCTGTGTCCCCAGTACAGTGTACCCTCAGTGCTATGTCCCCAGTACAGTGTACCCTCAGTGCTGTGTCCCCAGTAAAGTGTACCCTCAGTGCTATGTCCCCAGTAGAGTGTACCCTTAGTGCTGTGTCCCATGTACAGTTTAACCTCAGTGCTGTGTCTGCAGTACAGTGTCTCCTGTACAGTGTACCCTCAGTGCTGTGTCCCCTGTACAGTGTACCCTCAGTGCTGTGTCCCCTCTACAGTGTACCCTCAGTGCTGTGTCTCCAGAATTAGATTACTCACAGTGTGGAAACAGGCCCTTTGGCCCAACAAGTCCACACCAACCCGCCGAAGCGCAACCCACCCAGATCCATTCCCCTACATTAACCCCTTCAGCTAACACTATGGGCAATTTAGCATGGCCAATTCACCTAACCTGCACATTTTTTTGGACTGTGGAAGGAAACCGGAGCACCCGGAGGAAACACAGGCAGAAACGAGGAGAATGTGCAAACTCCACACAGTCACCAGAGACGGGAATTGAACCTGGGTCTCTGTCACTGTGAGACAGCAGTGCTAACCACTGTGCCACCATGCTGCCCACAATTGTCTGTACCGTCAATGTTGTGTCCCCAGTATAGTTCACCCACAGTGCTGTGTCCACAGTAAAGTGTACCCTCAGTGCTGTGTCCACAGTACAGTGTACACTGAGTGCTGTGTCTGCAGTACAATGTTGCCTCAGTGCTGTGTCCCCAGTATAGTGTATCCTCAGTGTTGTGACCTCTACAGTGTACTCTCAGTGCTGTGTCCCCAGTAGAGTGTACACTGAGTGCTATGTCTGTAGTACAGTGTACCCTCAGTCTGCAGTAGAGTGTATGCTCAGTGCTGTGTCCCCAGTACAGTGTATCCTCAGTGCTGTGACCTCTGTATAGTGTACTCTCAGTTCTGTCTCCCCCGACAGTGTACCCTCAGTGCTGTGTCCCCGGTAGAGTGTACCCTCAGTACTGTGTCCCCAGCACAGTCTACCAACAGTGCTGTGTCCACAGTACAGTGTACTCTCAGTGCTGTGTCCCCAGTACACTCTACCCTCAGTGCTGTGTCCCCAGCAGAGTGTACGTTCAGTGCTGTCTCCCCAGTACAGTGTACCATTAGTGTTGTGTCTGCCGTACAATGTTCCCTCAGTACTGTGTCTCTAGTACATTGTACCCTCAGTGCTGTGTCTTCAGTACAGTGTACCCTCAGTGCTGTGTCCCCAATATAGTGTACCCTCAGTGCTGTGTCCCCAGTAGGGTGTACCCTCAGTACTGTGTCTGCAGTACAGTATACCCTCAGTGCTCTGTGCCCAGTACAGTGTACCTTTAGTGCTATGTCTGCCGTACAGTTTACCCTCAGTACTGTGTCTCCAGTACAATGTATTCTCAATGCTGTGTCCCCAGTATAGTTCACCCACAGTGCTGTGTCCACAGTAAAGTGTACCCTCAGTGCTGTGTCCATAGTACAGTACACTGAGTGCTGTGTCTGCAGTACAATGTTACCTCAGTGCAGTGTCCCAAGTATAGTGTATCCTCAGTGTTGTGACCTCTACAGTGTACCCTCAGTGCTGTGTCCCCAGTAGAGTGTACACTGAGTGCTGTGTCTGTAGTACAGTGTACCCTCAGTACTGTGTCTGCAGTAGAGTGTATGCTCAGTGCTGTGTCCCCAGTACAGTCTATCCTCAGTGCTGTGTCCCCAGTAGAGTGTATCCTCAGTGCTATGTCCCCAGAACAGTGTACCCTCAGTACTGTGTCTCCAGTATGGTGTACCATCAATGCAGTGTCCCCAGTACAGTGTACCCTCAGTGCTGTGTCCCCAGTACAGTGTACCCTCAGTGCTGTGTTCCTAGTAGAGTGTATCGTCAGTGCTGTGTTTCCCAGTATAGTGTACCCTCAGTGCTAAGTCCCCAGGAAAGTGTAACATCAGTGCTGTGTCTGCAGTACAGAGTACCCTCAGTGCTGTGTACCTAGTATAGTGCACCCACAGTGCTTTGTCCTTAGTACAGTGTACCCTCAGTGCTGCGTCCCCAGTACAGTGCACCTTCAGTGCTGTGTCCCCAGTACAGAGTACCCTCAGTGCTGTGTCCCCAGTAGAGTGTACAACAGTGCTGTATCTGCAGTACATTGTAACCTCAGTGCTGTGTCCCCAGTACAGTGTATTCTCAGTGCTGTATCCCCAGTAGAGTGTACCATCAGTGCTGGGTCCCCCATCGAGAGTACCCTCAGTGCTGTGTCCCCAGTACGGTGTACCCTCAGTGCTGTGTCCCCAGTAGAGTGTATACTCAGTGCTGTGTCTGCAGTACAGAGTACCCTCAGTGCTGTGTCCCCAGTAGAGTGTACATCAGTGCTGTATCTGCAGTACATTGTACCCTCAGTGCTGTGTCCCCTGTACAGTGTATCCTCAGTGCTGTGTCCCCAGTACAGTATATCCTCAGTGCTGTATCCCCAGTACAGTGTACCATCAGTGCTGGGTCCCCAGTACAGTGTACCTTTAGTGCTGTGTCTGCCGTACAGTGTAACCCTCAGTTCTGTGTCTCCAGTGGAGTGTACGCTCAGTGCTGTGTCTGCAGTACAGTGTAACCTCAGTGCTGTTCCCCCAGTACAGTGTACCCTTAGTGCTGTGTCCCCAGTAGAGTGTATCCTCAGTACTGTGTCCCCAGAATGTGTACCCTGAGTGGTGAGTCTGCAGTACAGTGTACCCTCAGTGCTGTGTCCCCAATATGGTGTACCTGCAGTGTTGTGTCTGCAGTAAAGTGTACCCTCAGTGCTGTGTCTGCGGTAGTGTACCCTCAGTGCTGTTTCTCCAGTATAGTGTACCCTCAGTGCTGTGCCCCCTGTACAGTGTACCCTCAGTGCTGTGTGTGCAGTACAGTGTACCCTCAGTGCTGTGTCTCCAGTTCAGTGTACCCTCAATGGTGTGTCTGCAGTATATTGTACTGTCACTGCTGTGTCTCCAGTACAGCAGTATTGGTTGTATTAGTGGACCAAGGATGTCTCTCGCTCTTACTATTCACCATTCCTGCATTGGTAGCTTGATAAGAAGGCTGGTAGATAATTATATCAATCAATAAGTCCTAAAGTGGGACTTCAAGACTTCAAACTGGAACTTCTAGCTCAGGACAGATATAACTCTCCCTGTGCAGTTACACCTCTTTTATAAACAAAAACAGAAAGTGCTGGTCAAACTCAGCAGGTGGGGAGAGAAATCAAAGATAACATTTCAGGTCCTATGACCCTTCCTCAGAACACATTGAACCTCTTGCTTGCTTTACACCCAACCCTATAGTTACTGGTACGTGAGTGTATTCAACCAATTTGTTTTAGTTTGTGGAGCAGATCAATAGCTCTCATCCCAATGGTACCCATTCTGACCATGACATTGCGCACAGTCAGTGAAAGCTTCATAGTTAGAAACTGTTGTGTTGTTCCAATGCTCTTCAGGTGGTGAAGAGTTAACTTGGAAATTTGCTAAAGGCCTGAAATTTGCAAGCAAGCCTCCCGGACTTCCCCGACTGGTGAGCAGCAATGGTAAAGACTATTAAAAACATGCACATAAATCCATCTCTTCTCACTAACCTCACTTCCCCTCTGACTCTTCCAAATCTAGTCCCTGACAACAGCTTGCTTGTATCTCACTTGTGGCTCTATAGTTCAGAGGTTATTATATGCTTTACATATCAGATGGAAGCTACCAATTACAGCACTTTGTAAGGGGGAACGAGGAGGCTGTTCCTGTCTACTGACAACTTCCTCTGTACTTAGTTCTGATTTAAGTCTGTCTCTTCCCCCTTTCAGTACAGAGGCCCTTATGTCTAAGATCCCAGACTTTTTCAGCTCTCCTGTGTGCAGTATGTGTGTGTATATAAGCGAGACTGCTACATTTTAGAAAGAGAGCAGGGATAGAAACATCTAGAAGACACCTAAGTGCTTTTTTTTTTCCCCACTCCATGCTGGAGAATTTAGCAGGTACAACCCAGTGCTTCCTGATCGAGTTTGTGCAGCCTCTGGGAGGAGAGGGGTGGTGAGTTGGAGGCGGGGCATTGCGGGCAGATAGCACCACACGGACTGAGCAGAGCGCAAGGTTCCACCCAGTTTCACTCCACAGCCCTGTTTGTAAGCTGCAGCTCTAAGTTCAGCCAGCCGTCATGCTGCTCTGACAAGCGGGAGGGGAGCTGGCCCAACTGCCTAAGTTAACACATCTTTGGAATAGAGAGGGAGAGAGACAGTGAAAAAAAAATATTAAGATGAATCCCACAGTGCCTTGAACATTTTGTCCTCTGTTCCAGTGCATTGGGGACAAACAATGTGAGGTAAGGTTCTTGAGTGTGTGTATGTATATACATATGTGTGTATATAGACATTTGTCTGTATATGCCTATACATGTACGTGTATATATGTATATACGGATTTGTGTATATAGGTATATACAGGTGTGCGTATATACATTTATGTATACATACATCTATGTATAGACGTGTGCGTATGTAGATATTCATATGTATACAATATGTTTGTGTGTTTATTGCGATTTGGTCACAGTGGGAGTTAGGTGGGAACGACTGGACTATCAACGGGTGAACAGAATTGGAGAAGGAGGCGGTGGAGGGAGGGAGGGAGGGAAGGGTGGAGGGCGGAGGGCGGAGGGCGGAGGGGTGTTCTTGTAGCCGCGGTATACGGTTTCATATCACACATCATCTTCGTCTGGGAGTCGAAGTCAGAAGGTCGCAGCTGCAGGCAGAGCAGATCGGAGCAGAGCCCCGCCACAGAGCAGCTTCTTCCTGTCTGCAAGGACAGCGTCACACTCTCACTCTCATACAGCAGCAACAGCAGCAAGGCAAGGAGAACGTCTATTCTGTCTGTCTGTCTAACACATCAGCAAAGGCAAGGAAAAACAGGTGGATACCAGCAACTGCCCGCTCCTTCAATTGCCTCCGTTTCCAGGGAATGATTAATAAGTGTCAATTGCCACTAGCCGTTTGACATGTGCAGGTAGCTGTTTACTGTCTTGTAAAGGTGCTCTCTGGTTAGGTGTTGCGGGGGGGGGGGGGGGGGGGGGATCTGTATGGAGTTATTCATTGCTTTTAAAAAAAGGAAAGGGGGTCTGTTAGCATGTACTGCATGTGGTCCTGGTGTGTGCAGCGAAAGGTTAACTCTCTGCCTACTGTCTATAAATTATGCGTGATATGTTTAGCCGTGCTTCCTTATATGGCCAGTGCTGTATTTCAGTACAGTATGAGGCCTGCCAAATTTAACTGGGTGGAAGACGGCCCTACATGAGTGGGTTTTCTCTTCTTCCTCCCCCCCCCCCCCCCCCCGCTCCACTATTTGCAGTGCGTCACCCACTAACTGTTGGAAAAGTAAGTGCACGCAGTGTTACCGATTGCCTTGTGTTCGTTTCAAGCAGTCCCTTCTCGCTAAGGTAGTAATTCTAAAATGCAGGAGCCATGATTGTGGATTGTAACGTGCGCTTAACACATACAAAAAGAATCGCTTGAGGGATCGACGCCTTCCACACCACTACCCCCCCCCCCCCCCCGCCCCCCATGTGTTTGTTTATTTTCTGATTTTCATTTCTCGAATTTTGAAGCAGCGAAGGGATTTGCCAAGGTGAGTCTTCAAAGGCATCATTCGTAAATGTTACTGTGTTGAACTTTTCTGGTAACAGATGTGGGCCATTTGATTGCTGTGTGCCTGTGACTGGGCCACTCCCCTGGACCCACCTTTAGGGTCTAACCCCTTGCTCTGCCTCACCAATTCTCTGGCTTCATTGTCGACCTCTTTTTTTTTTCTTGTCTTGGCTCAGAAACATACCCAGGGTTGAAAGTGGGTGGTGATAGGGTAGACCTTGGGGGGGGTGGAGAAAGAGGGGAGATGGGCAACAAGGCCCCCCCCCCACACACCCAACACCAGCTTTTGTTTTACCCACTAGTGGGATTGTGGGACTATTGAAATGGGGAAATGAAAATGAATGAGTTAGACAAGGTTGGGTGGGGGGGTGGGGGGAAGAGAGAGCGCGGTGGGAAGGATTGGGTTGGGGGGGGGAAATGCCTTCTGAATCTAAAATCATCCAGATGTTTGAATGTTTTCCAATGGCATCGATTCAGTGGATCAGTTACCACAGATTGTATGTATGTATGTGTGTGAGAGAGCGAGGAAGGGACAGAGATATGGAATAGACAGAGTTAAGGAAGGCATGCGTTGAAAATCAGAAAGACTTCAACTCTCTTGCTGCCACTTGTGCATCCCACGTTCGGTCTGAGCTGCACCCACTGTTCTGTATCACAGAAGGTTCAGTGTTGGTGGATTCTGTCTGCTTTAAAATGGCTACCTTTGCAACATGGGGTTAATCAGGATTGAATGTTGGCGCCTTGGTCGTTGCCTCCCCTTCTTTCTTTGCTCTCCCGTCAGGAAAACAGAACCTCGCGCCGATTAGTAGACATGCTTGTGATTCCTGAATAATCTGTTTATCCCCCCTCCCTGCTTCCCTCTCATTACCGATATTCAAAATTATAACAAAATCAATGATTTATCGATGCAAATTCAGCATTGGGTCACTAGACCAGTAACGTTCGGGGCCTATTAAAAATGGAATATGGCACAGTCCAACTGTTGTGGAAGAGAGGGAGGCCTACTTTAGCTTTTAGAATTCCCACTAGCAGTTTTTATCGGTGGACTGAGAGAGTTAGCATCATGTGGCTTAACAATCCAAGTAATGCAGACAGTGCTTGTGAAAGGGGCATAATGTTTCTTTTAATTCCAAGCAAACAAATAGAAGAACCTTCGCCAAATAATTTTGAATTCATAGCGTCATAGCTTCGATAGAATTTTACAGTCCAAAAGGAGGCCATTTTACCCATTGTGTCTGTACTGGCTCCTGAAAGAGCTACCTAGCTCGTCCCATTCTCCAGCCTTAGCTCTGTAGTCCTCTAAGTTCATCACTTTTAAATGTATATCCAACTGGTAACCAGTTCAAAACACCAGAAGTCCTCCTCGATTAATTTGCTGATAATATTGATTGTATACCACTGGATGTAGCTTTGACGTTAAATTGCTTTTGCTGAAAAGTCATCAGAGTTGAGTCCTTTGCCTGCAATTTGACAAAATCAAAAATGCTCACTGTATTCAACTTTTTGCAGAATAATTGTTTAAAGTGTTCGTTTGTTATCACTAAGACTCAGATTGACCTTTTTTAAAACAACAATCACTCTCTGTCACTTAGGCGAATGCATGATTGTATAGCATAGCTATCTTGGGATGTTGTGACAAGTTCAGCACTGGTAATCCTAGTGCTTGGGACGTGTCCCCAGTGTGTCAGATTCCCGAGATCATAAGCGACCAGATTCACTCTTGCCCGCATTCCCTGCTCAAGTGACAACAAAAATAAATGCAACTGGGACATGCACATGCAGTGGATGCCTAGATGTCCCCATGCATATACAGAGACCATGTGCAGTCAGTCCAGAAAAGAGATTGACATATTTCCCATTCAAACCTTTGTTGCAATCAGACACTTTTTTTTTAATCTTAATCTGGGTGTACCTTTGGTAATGAACTGAGAGCCTGGGTTTCAGACCCCCATTCTGGGAATAATAGTGTGATCCAGCTTGCATGTTTCAGGCTGCGCCATTGAGCAGAGACCTTCCGTGTCTTTTCCATTAGCACAGGTGTCAAGGAACCTGGGACATAGTGTAAGGAGGAGTAGGGGCATCTCTTAATGTGCTATGGCCCATTAATATTCCTCAATCAGTTTAACTGATTGTTTATTTTCACTGGTGTAAATAGAAGCTTACTAAATAGCTATCCCTGCATTGCAGGGATATGCAGGGACATTGATAATGTCACTGTTCAAAAACAAGAGGGTCATCCATTTAGTACACAGATGAAGCAAAGTCTTTTAACACAGGATAGTGAGTTTAGAAGAAAGAGAGAATCTTCTTGAAACACAATTCATGCAGGGGTGGACAGACTGGATGCAGGCAGAGGATGGTCAAAATAAGTGGTCACCGTCTTGTTCGACACACTAAGCCATTTTGGATTGAGATAAGGAGAACTCTCTTCCCTCCAAGAGTGGCAAACCCATGGAATTTATGTTGAAGGAAACAGCTTTCTCGAGGCAGAAGGCAGTATAGGGAGAAAAACACACTTATCCTTTTTATTCATTCACAGAATGAGGGCATCGCTGGCTAGGCCAGCATTTATTGCTGAATCCCTAATTGCCCAAAGGCAGCTAAGAATCAACCACATTGCTGTGGATGTGGAATCACATGTAAGCCAGAGTTGCAATTTCTTTCCCAAAAGGGCACGAGTGAACCAGACGGGTTTTCCCACAACAATTGGCAGTGGATTTATGGTCATCATTAGGTTTTTAATTCCAGATTTTCATTGAATTCAGATTCCACCATCTGCTGTGGTGGGATTTGAACCTGAGTCCCCAGAACATTACCTGGGTCTCAGGATTAACCGTCCAGCGATTTATACCACTCGGCCACTTCCTCCATGTCCATTGGGATAGAGGTTGACCGTAATACTTTTGGGGTGGGCTAAGTGGCCTCTTGCTGCTCCTATTCTTTCTATCAAACAAAAGCTGAAAGTGCTGGAGAAACTCAGCAGGTCTGGCAGCATCTGTGGAGAGACCGAGATAAATGTTTTTGGTCTGGTGACCCTTCTTTATTGTGTCTTTGGCACGCTCTTTCTGAAAAGACAGTGGAAACAGTCTTGGAATATTTTAAATGCAGAGGTAGCTAGATTCTTGATGAGAAAGGGGAGAAGGTTAAAAGGTTATCAGAGGAAGGCAGGAATTCCAAGTAATCAGATCAACCATGGTCTTATGGAATGGCAGAGCAGGCTCCAGGGGTTGAGTGCCCTACTTCTGCTTCTAATTCACATGATCTTAGGTCTACACAGAATTTGCAAAACAGAACCAGGTCATTTAGACCATTAGTCTCTGCTGGTGTATACACACTATTCAAGCCATTTTCTAATGTTTAGCCTCAACATATACTTTTATTTCTCAATCTCTAATTTTTTTTTATCTAACTTTCACTTAAGTACCTGTATAATATTCACTGCAACTGCCCTTTATGATAGCAAATCTCACATTCCAACCATTCTCTGGATGAAGATATTTCTCCTAAATTCTTTATTGGTTTTTTAGGTAGCTGTCCTATATTGGAGTCGTCCAGTTGCTAGGCATTGGTAAATGGTACGAGATTAGGTTAGGTTGTCTGGTCAGCATGGACAAGTTGGGCCAAAGGGTCTGTTTCCGTGCTGTATATCTCTATGACTCTGTCTCTAGTTTGAGGTTCTCATTTAAGGATAAACATCCCTTTCAAAACTCTTGTTTCATGTTAAAGCTCGTCATTAATCAGATTGCTCTTTACTCTGTCTATGAAAAGCTACTCCTTTCACAGTTATGAGCACACACAGACATATGTGGATGCTAATTGGATTGCCAATAAAATGTTCACAGACTTAGCAATATTAGCAAAAGTCTTCCATTCTCTTCTATGCATTTGAAGAAAAGGCAATAACAGGCCAATAAACTATCAGCCATATTACTCAGTAACAGTGGGATTCACGTTAATTCTATGGGTGTGGCTTCACACTGTCCTTGCATCCTTCCTTCCCATTTCTATGCCTCTTGAACAAGCACCAGATAGCACCCAGTGAGGTGTGTCCCCATTGACCTTGTATTGGAGCATCCAAGATCAATTATCCTCCCACTATTGCTTTAGTTCAACTGATGGGAGTCGGTTGCTCAAGCCATTCGTCTCAGCAGTTTACCGTGAAACAGAAAAGAAGACTCATGTTTCCCTTATGGCTAAGATAATAGGTGAATGTTATGGGAAGTGCACGTAGACCTATAGAATCATAGAATTCTGCAGTACAGAAGGAGGCCATTTGGCCCATAGTGACTAGTTCCTGAAAGAGCTACTCAGCTCCAATTCTCCAACCTTATCTCTGTCGCCATCTAAATTCATCACTTTCAAGATTACCTCCAGCCCTCTTTTTGAAACATCCAATGGAATCTGCCTCCACCACTCTCCCAGGTCGCGCATTCAAAATCCTAACAACGCAGTGTAAAGAAGATTCTTTTCATCTCACTCCCAACTCCCTTACAGTCTTGAAACTGTGACCCCTAGTTACTGACGTATGATCCTGCTTTGCCGTAAAAGTTTTGCCTAACCCTTTTGCGGGATTGATCCATCGCATTCTGCAATTATCTGAAATCAGGAAGTATTTTGTCACATTAGAGGGTAGTGGTGATCTGAAACTCTTCACAAACTTCTAAAACGTTTCTGAATGCTCAGGGGGAGATGGAGCTTTTAGGATTGAGATCAGTAGTTTTTTTTTGCTCAGGTAGGGGATGTGGAGCAAAGGAGAATGAATGGAGTTTGATGGGCAGATCATGATGAAACTGGATGGTGGACCATGCCTTAGACTCTGAATGGTTGCCTGTAAGGAACAACCTTTGAATTCACTGGCACTCATCGTGTGTTATCTATCATTGCCACAGGACGCCAGCATTGTTACAAATAGGCCTTCTTATCATGTTTCTCCTGAGGAAGTTAAAAAGGTGGAAGTGCTGCTTTTCTATTTCATTCACAGGATGTGGTGTCGCTGGTTAGGCCAGCAATGTATTGTCCTTCCCTAATTGCTCAGCGGGTAGTTAAGAGTCAGCTGCATTGCTGTGGCTCTAGAGACAAATGGAGTCCAGACCAGGTTAGAATGGCAAAGTTCTTTTCAGTAGGACATTGGTGAATCTGTTCATCATTATGCTCGCTTTGGATTCCAGTAAAACTCTGGAATACAATTTCACCCTCAAGCATGGTGGAGGTGCAAAGCACGTCCCCAGAACATTATCATGGGATCCTGAATTCTGATCCCAGCAATGTTACCCTACACCATCCATCAATCTTTGTGGACAGACTTACTTTACATTGGTAATGGTGACAAATACAGAAAGTTTCACATTTCTGCAGAGAATCGAACATTAGGGTAGGGGCTTACCGGAAGGGAGTGTGAGTATTCAGAAAGAACTCTGTCTTTGACTTGTGATCGTGAAAGTGAAACAGATTGGTTGGCACGTAAGGTATTAGAGTGTTGGTAGCTTGTTGTTACAATTTAATGAAAGGTAGCAGTATTAGAAGAGATCCCAGTAATTAAGGGATGTTATTTGCATTCTTTATTGCTAAAATTGCCCTTGATTGCTAGTTTGAAGTGCACAAGAAAACCATCGGCAGTCGCTTGATGGATCAGTCAGGGCTTTGCAGACTGTAGCCAATAGTACTGTCTGTTAACAAGAATAAGTTTGTGTATATTTACATTTAAGAAATATAATTGATTGTATTTTTCTTTTCACCCCCATCCCTTTTGGCCAGTGGGGTTCTTAAACTGTTCAGAGGTTTATGTTTTGTGCAGTGTTTACATTCCTGGATCTTTTTGGACAGGTTGGAGGAAAATCTATTGAATGGCCCTTAACTCCAACTGCCACCTCTCTTTCTCTGTGTCTCTCTTGCAATCTTCTTTGTCTTCCAAACTGAAATCTACCAGAATTAGGTTAGTAATTTGCTCTGCTATTGGAACTCTGACAGTGGGCAGGATAGAAATGGTTGCGGGAAAAGGTAGCTTTCCTCAGTTGTTAAAGGACCTAACTGTGACGCATCCAAAGCCAGGGTGATTTTTGTTAGAATTTTGAATGCTATCTAGCCCCATGGACTGCAGAGTCTCATTAAGGCAGCCCAGTACCATGTGTGGAGTGGAAGATCTAGAGTTACATGTTGGCCAGACTGGGTAAAGATGGTAGATTTTCTTGCTTAAAGGATGTAAGTGAGCCATTTGTTTTTTTTTTAAATAACACTGTGATAGTTGGGGTGGCTGCCTTTATGGAGATTAGCTTTATATTTCAAGTTTGTTAATTGAATTTAAATTCCTAGTTGGAATTTCAACTCCTGTCCCCAGAACATTAGTCTGCGCCTCTATTATAAACCCAGTCATATTGCGACTACTCAGATGGTAATATTTTAAAGAAAGGATTTGTGATGGCCAGTGAATAATACTCTACTTATCATGTGAGGATATCATTTTTGGGAAATAGACATGAATCATTCAAATATCTGTGAGGTTCTTTATCACAAAGGGTAGTTGAGGCTGGGTCACGAGTACATAAAACCAAGAAAGACAGATTTTTAACCAGTAAATGAATCAAGAGTCATAGGGAAAGGCAGGAAAGTTGAGTTGAGGATTCAGATCAACCATAATTTCACTGAATGGCGGAGCAGACTTGATGGTTGAATGGTTGTATTTTATGTTCTTATGAAGCATTATCCCTCAAATTGAAGTTAATATTGTACACTCAGAAAGACTTTCTGATATATTCCCATAGACCTGAGTTCATTCAAAATTCTGCAGCCCCTTTCCTCAGTTGCATCAAGTTAGGCTCACCGTTGTGAGAGTGCTGGATTCTGATGGGTTTTGATGTAGTAATTTCTTTATTTTAAAGTTCTCTTTGCTAATTTCAAATGTCTGCTCCAGCCCTGCAATCCTCCAACGTCTATGCATCCCTTAAGTTCTGGTACATCCCCAAATGTATTGTTAGCTTCGCCAATGGCGGTCATACCTTCAGCTGCCTCCGTACTAAGATTTGTGTTCGGTACCTGAAACTCGTACTACACAGCTTTTCTTTCCTGCTTTATGAAGCTCCATAAAGTTTAACTCCTCAATCGAGCTTTTGGTCAACTGCCTTGATGTTGTCTTATGTTGCTTGGTTTGTTGGGTGACGGTTCTGTTAAATCCCTTGGGCCTTCTCAATCTTTCAAAGGTATTACATTATAATAATGTTGTTGCTGATCTTGACCTATTCATCATAGTATCTTAGGCCAATAAAATCACACTAAAATGCTAAGTTTCTTCTTGGTGTGTTGAATACAAATGTTGCATTGGAAAAATAATTGGTTCTCTTTTGTTATGCCATCTGTTCCTCGTGGACAGATCTATCGAAGTATTAAAGCGTAGGTCTTAAAATGCCATGGTCAAGAAAAGGCAGCGATTTGACTGAGGAAGGTAGGACTGAGGGCTTAGACCTCCAGGTGTTGACTGTTTTGGGCAAGAGTGGGTTGGACAGAGTGAAGGAAAAATTCTGAGAGGAAAGTGTTGATAATCTCGCGAAGGAAGAGAAAGGTTACGTTGAATTAAAAGGTTGCAAGCTGGAGGATTGAAAAGGATGGAGAGCTTTTAGCAACATCCATTTTCATCAGTTTCGCGAATGTAGTGCCAGAAAGATATCAGTCAGAACAGGATAAGGACAGGGGAAAAGGACAAAAGCAAACTGCAGCCCATTAGTGAATGACTAGACTGTCTCCCACACTGGGTTTACGGATGAAAACAGCTTTACCTTTATACAGGGCCTTTCATAATCTCAGGACTTCCCAAACCATTTCCTAGCTAACGAAGCAGGTTTGAAGAGTTGTAACAAGCACAGCAGCTTTGGGGAGGCGGTGGTGTAGAGGCAGTTTGGTTTGATTTATTGTCATCACATGTACTGAGGTACAGTGAAAAGCTTTGGTTTGTAAGCAGTACTGGCAGATCATAGCAAAACAAGGGCATACAGATCTTCGGGTGCTTAGACCGAGTGAGGCAGAAAGGTTACACTACACAGGTGGTGGGCAAAGCAAGATCAGTGTTATTTGAAGTCAGAGAGGTCCATTCTGCAGTCTCTTAATGGCCGGAAAGAACCTTTCCTTGACCCTGTTGATGCGTCTGTCCAAGCTTATTGGAGCTAGTTACTAGACCCATGTTCTTAAGGAATTGGTCTAAATCCTACCATGACAGATGGTGAGATTTTGAATCGATTAAAAGCTGGATCAATGGTGTCTATTAACTGTTGATTGTTGTTGGGAAAAAATCCCATCTGGTTTGCTGATGTGCTTTTAGGAAATTTGCCATCCCTCCTGGTCTGGCCTACGTTTGACTACAGACTCACAGCAGCGTAACTGACTTTTATTGGTAATAAGTGCAGGCCCAGCCAGCGACGCTTGCATCCGATTAATGACTTGCATAAAATCTTATTTTCACACAGCAAGATCACACAAACAGTGTGATAATGAACAGCTGGTCTGTTTTCAGTGATACTGGTTGAGGAACAAATATTAGTTAGGAGCTCCCTGCTCAATTGCCATTATCATTTATGTCTTGTTGAGAAGGCAGAGACAGCCTCCGTTTAAATTCTGATTCAGATAAAGCTACCTTCAGTGGAGT
The DNA here is from genome assembly GCF_047496795.1 of Chiloscyllium punctatum. Taxonomy (NCBI): domain Eukaryota; kingdom Metazoa; phylum Chordata; class Chondrichthyes; order Orectolobiformes; family Hemiscylliidae; genus Chiloscyllium; species Chiloscyllium punctatum. The sequence goes on from NC_092744.1 coordinate 17,189,465, forward strand.
GCTCCCTTTTTAATACTGCTATCATGTGGATTATCATTTTATGCTTGACTCTCAGGAGTGTGCATTTGAACCTACAATCTTCTGATCTGGGGCAAGTTGCTCCCCACTAAGACATAGTGACGAGCATTGAAAATATAAGCAGAAAACTGTTGATGTTGTTTTCAACAAAGTAATATGCTGTTGTATAACCAAGTCCGACCATAAATAATTTCACGTGGTTTTCTTATTCATAGACCACCTCCTGTGAAAGCAGGCATTGACAGAGCTATATTGATATCAGCAGTGCAGCTTTGTTTCAAAGTGCTCCTCGAATTCATTTTCAGAATTTTGCATGGATACGGATATAGAAGTAATGTTTTACAAGCAGAGTTCCTTGAGCAAAATAAAAGTGCACAAATCTACTAATCTTGACTGATGTAATTGTGAGCATGAGATGTGCACAAAGTTAAGAATGGAATAGGGTGTAGGACTAACTTTCTTAACTCATAGCAGTTGCTGACTGGGACAGAAGGTGAGGACATCTTGAGAAGGAAGGGTCATGGTTGTGTTTGATGGAGGTTAATGCTGTATCAATGTCTGATCCCTCCCAAAAACATCAGTGATACATTTGGTTACATTTTCCCACTTATTGCCAGGGAATGATCTTACGAAGGACATTGATGACGTTTGGACAAGTCGCAAGCAATGATTGTAATTTGTATTCTAGGACAGAAGACAGCCTCTTAACTTTTGGAAACATTCTTATATCATTTGGGTGTGACGCAAATTGTCACAAGGCTATTGTCCTTCAATAATACCCAACACAACAGAGCTTTTACATGTCATGTTTCATATGACAGAATATCTCCATGAACTTTTGAGGCGAGATCAGAGAATTCCTACAGTATGGAAACAACAGGCCATTCGGCCCAACAAGTTGGCACTGACTCTCTGCAGAGAATCCCACACAGACTCATCCCCACCCTATCCCTGTAACCCTGCATTTCCCATGGCTAATCCACTTAACGTGTACATCCTTGAACACTATATGGGCTATTTAGCATGGCCAGTCCATCTAACATGCGCATCTTTGGACCGTAGGAGGAAATCAGAGCACCTGCAGGAAACCCACACAGCCTCAGGGAGAATGTCCACACAGACAATTGGCCCATGACTGGAATTGAAACCAGGTCCGAGATGCTAAGAGGCCTTGGTACTAACCACTGAGCCACCAAGCAGGGAGTAGCAAAGCAAAAGCAGGAGCTGAAGGGAAGCATGATTTCGTTTTCAGCAGGTTTTTTTTTGGTGGAATGGTGAACGGTAAACCAGGTGGAACAAGGCTTCTGAGGGTCATTTAGACAAGTAAAGTGTCACAATGGTTGGGCCGACAATTGTGTATAACATACGTTAATGACTTGGATGAGGAAAGTGAATACAGATTTGTGGATGACACAAAATTAGGTGGAAAGGCAAGTGGTGAGGATGACCGAGTCCTTGGGGGCATCTGGACAGGTTCAGTGAGTGGACAGAAACTTGGCAGCTGGAATGTAATGTGGGAAAATGTGAGGTTATGTATGTGAACATGAAAAATAGAGGAACTAAATATTTTTTAAATAGAAAGGACTGCAGAAAGCTACAGTACACCAGGTGTTTGGGGGTCCCATAAAATTCCAGCATCCAAGCTCAATGGATAATAGGGAAAGGAAATGGAATGTCCGCCTATATTTCAAAGACACTGGTATATAAACGTAGGGAAGCCTTGCTAAAGCTTTATAAGGCGCTAAGCAAAAGTGAGGACTGCAGATGCTGGAAATCAGTGTAGATTAGAGTGGTGCTGGAAAAGCACAGCAGGTCAGGCAGCATCAGAGGAGCAGGAAAATCGACGTTTCGGGCAATATAAGGCGCTGTATAAGGATCCCATCACAATATGAGGACTATATAAGGTGCTATTTAGACCACAGATTAACATCTGTGAATATATTTGCCCCCTTATCTAAGAAACGATATATTGGCACTGGAGGCAATCCAGAGAAGGTTCACTAAGCTAACACCGAGTATGGAGGGATTGTCTTATCAAGAGATTTGGTACAATGACAGGCGGCCTTATTGAAATATGAGATTCTGAGGGGGCTTGACAGAATTGATGTGGAGACATTGTTTCCCCTTATCGGAGAGTCCAGGATCAGAGGGCCTGATCTCCAATAAAAGGGGTGACCCATTTAAGATAGAGATCAGGAAGAATTTCTTCTCTAAAGGTAGTGATTCTATGGAATTTTTGAGGACTCCTTCAGTAAGGGAATCATGGGAATTGTCACATCAGAATGTGGAGCACATTCAGTGGACTGAATGGTCTCCTTTTGTCTTGTGATCTCATGGCAGATTAAGTATCATGTGGATAAGTAGGTGGTTGACCACTTGGTAGGATAAGCAGAATGGCAGAACATTATTTAACTGGTATAAGCCAGGAAATACTAATAGACAGTGGGAACTCATTGTTCTTTACATCTATCACTAAAGCAAGCATGTCAGTGTGATAAGTGAGGATCGTACATTGCAGTGGTCGTATCATTATCTCTTGACCCAGAGATAATGGTCCAAGACTCACCTGCCTTGAAGATATGTTATATCATGATGAAGAGGTTGATTTAAGAATAACTACAGGTGCAGCAAGCAGTTAGGGATGCAAAAAGCAACCTTGGTCTTCATGGAGAGAGTACTTGAGTTCGGAAGCAATGAAGTCTTAATGCAGCTATACAGGACCTTGGTGAGACCACACCTGGAGTGCTGTGTGTAATTTTGGTCTCCTTCCTGAAGAAAAGATTACTTGTTGTAAGGGGAGTGCTGTAATGTTTTACCAGACTGTGATTCCTGAGGTCACAGGTTCATCTGAGCGATGTTGGGTTGACTGGCCCAGTATTGAATGGTGTTTAGAAGAATGGGAGGGGATCTGATTCGAACTTATGACGTGCTGACAGACTGGAGGCAAGAATGATGTTTCCCCAGGACAAGGTTGGGGGTGGAGTGTCCAGAACAAGGAGCCATCATTTCAGGAAATGTGGTAGTCCATTTTGAACTTAGACAAGGAGAAATTTCTTCACTTGGAGCTTAGTGTTCTTGTGGACGTCTCCTCCATAGAAGGCTATGGAGGTCAAGTCATTGAATATATTTAATTTTAAAAAGGGTTTATAAAGGCCACAGACGGTAAAGAGTATTGGGCTAGTGAGAGAATATGGCATTGAGAGACAATTAGCCATGATCATTGTTGAATGGCTAAGTGGGTTCAATGGGCTGAATGGCTTATTGTTGCTCCTGTTCTCAAAGTTTGAGATTAGGATCAAAATGCTTAAATTTCAAAAGAGAATCAGAGAGAGCTGTTCCATGGCAGCTGAAGACTTTGTGTGAAGGATTATAATGTTTGGCAAAATCTCCTCCTTTTAATATTCTTCTGTGCTGCTCAAGGGTACCTTTCACAACCAGTGTCCGATGGTTTTTTCAAACATTGGAATACGTATTAAGTGAGTCATTGTTGTCATGACTGTGTAATTGGACACAGCTAACCCCTACAGCCAGGAATGAGAATAGTCATCACATAATCGAATTTAATGATGTTGATTGAGGGATGAATGTTCGTCAGAACGCCAGAGAGAATGTCAGGTGTTTTTTCTCAGCCAGAGCCAGATGATCCTTTAATTCCACCTGGTGTGGCAGGCAGGGCATCTGGAATCATAGCTTAGCTGGAATCAGTACCTCTGATAGAACAGCACTCCCTCAGTATGAACCGGTGCACACCTTTTGCATTTGAGTCTTTGACGTGGTCATCTGTCTTAGAGACTCAGTGCTTTCGTTGTTGATATATGACATCACAACTTTAAGTAGACCGATCATCAGTAAGATTGTCCACTGACCTCTGCCCCTTTCTCCCACTACATCCCAACAACTTATACACCACAAATCAACAAAGAATTAATATCAAAATTGAGTGACTACAGCCAGGTATTACTAAATGTGGCAATGACTTTTTTCCCATTGCTTCAATAACAGCAATGAAAAGCAGAGTTGATGATTTGTGTTTTATATTCCTCTCGTGCTATTTTTAATTTCCAAAGTATAATGAGTCTGTGCTACGTGCCTTGTGTTGATTGTCAACATAGGTGTAAGTGAATTGGAAGAAATAGCTTTTACTCCTGTCTCATTAGGTGAGCTATTTTTCAAATGATGAAAATGGCTGATAACTGTACAACTCTCAAAACTGTTTTGTGTCTCTGTCACAGGAGTTTGAAACTTCTGTAAACATGACCACTTGAAAGTGCCTGGATAGTTTAGCACCAATCACATGCCTTTCCTTGAGTATAAAATTTCAAATGAATGGTGCTGAATCACCCCAAAGTAGCCTTACTACTTCTTCACTGCCTGTAGATCGCTAAATGTTAAGTAAATTAGAGACTGTTGTTGACTTGGAAAGTTTGGCATATGCAGACAAGTCTTCCCATGTGATGCTGGTGCATTCGCTGCTAATCTTGGGCTCAAGCAGCAATATGCTGTTTCACTTTGAAACGCTACATTCCAGATGCCCAAATTCGCCACTGTTTGTTTACAGTTTACAGCAATATGTTAGATAGTGGAGAAGTTGGTCATTGTAGCCATTTTAGTCAGCCTGTTATGGTGGGGCAAGAATCCAGACCTCCTGGCCCAAAGGTACAGTCATTGCCACTGCACCGTAAGAGCTCTGAATTTCATTTGTTGCAAAGTTACAAAGATTTCATGGTCACATTTTATCACCCTTCCAAAAATTTCAGAACAGAAATTTCTTGTGAACTTAAGGTTTCTTTCCTAACCCAGGTGCATGGATTGAATGATCTAGCGCAGAATCTACAAAATAGATGTCGGCCATTCAGCTCTTTGGATCTGTGCAAGCAGTTAGGCTTCACATTATCCTTACGTAAACTCTACTTCATCGAATTCCATCAGCATTTTCTATATTGATCCTAGCCTCCCATTGGCACATTCTTGAGCTGTCTGTTTCTGTTTTGAAACTTGATCCAAAATCCATTTGGAACTGAAGCTCCGTGATAAACTCTTCCACTGTGCACTGGGTGCTCACTGAAAATGGGGATAATGTTGGATTTGGCAGAAAAGGTGTCCTTCATCCTGGAGAACAGCCTCAGCCCACGCCGTAAAATGCAGCCTCATAACTACATCTTCGAGCCACTTCATTGTTTTTAAAACTTTTTTTCATCTGTTCCCCTCTCAGTTGAGAAAGAGCTCCAGAATTAGAATTGAATTCGAATCCCCAAAGTGTGGAAACTTCAGCCAAACACATTCTCACCAACTCTCCAAAGGGTAACCCACCCAGACCCGTTCCCTTATCTTATATTTACCACTGACTAATGCACCTAGCCGACACATCCCTGAATGTTTATCAGCAATTTGATCATGGCCAATTCACCTAACCTGCACATCTTTGGATTGTGGAAGGAAACTGGAGCGCCTGGAGGAAACCCATACAGACCCAAGGATAATGTGCAAACTCCACATAGGCAGTTGTCCTAGGCTGGAATTGAACCCAGGTCCCTGACGCTATGAGGCAGCAGTGCTAACCACTGAACCACTGTGCTGCCCTCTAGCTTGTTGAATCTCCCATGACTGCACCATCTCAGTTCAGGTTTCTTGCACTCTGGACAGGAGTATACAGCACACAGTAACATCCCACAGCAGCTTGTGTTTGTGTAGTGCCTTTAAAACCATACGAGCCAAAACCATAAACATAAGAGTGTGACAGAACAATGCTTGACCCACATTTTAGGGGCGATAACCCAAGCCTGAGTCAGTGTGGTAGGTTTTAAGGAGCATTGTAGAAAAAGAGAAACGTGGTGCAGTTTCGGGAAAGAATTCAAGAGTTTCGATCCCAGGCAATGTCAGGCACAGGTGCCAATGACTGAATGCTTAAAAGCAGTGATCGGAATGAGGGAGGAACGCAAGTATCTTGGAGGACTATAGGGTTAAAGAAGCTTACAAAAATAGGGAGGGATTAGACCATGACAGGGCTTGAAAGTGAGAATGAGAATTTTAGTATGAGAGTAACATTAAACACAGAGAAAATAAGAGCAAGAGTAGACCATTTGGCTCTTGAGTCTACTCTGGCACTCATGATCATTGCTGATCATCCAACTCAATAGCTTGTTCCCACTTTTCTCCATACCCTATGATTCCTTTAGCCACAAGTGTTATTTGCAACTCCTCCTTGAAATCATACAATCTTACAATCAATGGGTGGCTGAACCAGGACTTTGTATACCTCAGAGTACAGGAGGCGAGAGGCGAATACAATTCATTGCGAGGTAGCACACGGTGTCTTGGAACGATCCCAAGTTTACGGAGAGTGGGATGTGAGAGATTGACCCAGGGGTAGGTTGGAAGAGTGCATAGCTGAGGGTTTCTGTAGCCGATTAAGCTGATTGTCTGGCTTCGCTCCTTAATGTTATGGACGTGAAGATAGTGACAGCGCACATTTCTGGCTAGAAGTCCATCTCTGGTTCAATTATGACACCAAGGTGCTAACGCAAAACCTTCTGAAACAAAGAAAATTCTCCTTGTTAATGTGTTGAGGCAATGATCGAAGACCAATTTTCACCCCTATGTTTTCACAAATAGTGGGGACTGGAAAGCAAATTCACACCCTCTCCTTGAGTACCCCAATAATAACCCACTTTATGCTGTATCTCATAGCCAGTTTGCTGCCTTTTAAGTTAGAAAGTGCCAATCTCCATCTATTGCAGCTCAGGGATAGAGCTCAGATCTGTTTCCTATTAAGGTGTTTCTTCAGTGAAGTATAACAGCTGCAGTTAATAAATCACAGATTTAAGGTGATTGGTGAAAAGAACCAGATGAGGTATGAGAAAATTTTGCGCAGTGAATTGTTAAACTGGAAAACACTTCCTACACGAGAGGGAAGCAGTGACATTCAAAATGGAATTGGACAGCACTTGAAACTTAGTTTGTGGCTAATCAGTGAATGGCTAAAAGACCACCTTCCTCACTGTCATTTTCTGAATTGTTCATATATAAGATTATGGAAATGTGCACCTCTCTCTTCTTTTTGAGAATGAGGCTCAATTGAAAGTTCCAGTGCTAGGAAAGTTGTATTTTTGATGGCCGAGATTATTTAGGTGTGTGAAACCAAGACCATTGATTAAGCCCCTCGTCCATTGGTTATTAGAAACATGAGGTGATTGTATTGAAATAGGTAAGATTCTAAGGGGTGGAGACCAAAAGCATGTTTCCTTTTGTGAGAAATGCTTAAGGATAAGCAGGTCCCATTTAAAATTGAATTTAGAAGAATGTCTGTCCCTGAGAGACACAACTCCTGAATCCATGGACCAGCAGCACATCGTTATATATTTCTAAAGGAGAGATAGATTCTGGGCCCACTGGGAAGTCCGAGGGTATTAGAGGTAGACCAGAAAGTGGGGTTGAGGACGCAGGTGGTTTAGATTTGATCCTATCAGCTGACAGGGCTGGATAGCTCTGCTCATGCACCTAATTAGAGTTCTCTCCTGGTTTATTACATTTTGCTCACAGTTTTCCATTTGAGTGAAATCCTAGTGTCAACGTTGCAAAATAAGTCCTTCAACGCAATTCCCATGACCTCTAGCATGAAGCCTGGGTGAGATTTTCCAATCAACTTTGTTTATATGTATTGTTCCTCATTTCTGGCACTGGCGCTCGAGCCTGAGCGCGCCCCCCCCCCCCCCCCCTGTCTCAGAGCTAGGAAAACTACTGCTGCACCTTCTGGGAACTGACTGGCTATCATGTTAGAGTGGTCATTGAGTACAAGTTGTTATTCCCTCAAGTAGTGTGTGCACTTGGGCATCATGGATGGACAATGGGTCACTTTAAACTCCAAACTAACAGGAAAGGGAACAGTTTTCTTCAGAGAGGATTCTTTATGGCAACATAATTTGCACAAAAAGTCCTCTGTCTGCAGTCTGCCTTTTGATTTTTGTTTGGCTTTTATATTTTGGTTTGTTTCACTTTTGTTGCCAAGTGTGTTGGACTCAGTAGTTTACCAGGAGACAGTACCTTGCATCAGTATTGCACCTTAATGTAGTCAAATGACCCAAGAGGGGTGTCTGACTAAATTTGACACTGAACTGTATGGAGAGGACCTTAACCAAAAACTTTGAGAGGTTAGTTTCGAGGAGCATCTTAAAAGTGGATAAAGAGATCGAGAATTTGAAGGAGACAGTTCCAGAAGTTAGCTTAAAGCAATGGCCACTAAAGGTGGAGGGCTGAAAACTGGATGTAGCTAGAATCCCAGTAAGTGGTAAAGTTCGGAGGGTTTTCGATTTGAAGAAGTCTTATTGAAGATATTTCTGTGTTTCAGCTGTGACTCTGCTTTCCAGTATGGATCTGACCCACAGAACCCAGGCTAGTCCCAGGGTGGATTGAACTAGGCACCTCCAGAATCTAAAATTGACCTCAGACCTCATGTTAGGGCAGGGTGAGATTCAACCAGTGGCTTTGTGTGTGACGATGAGGAAAGACCACTTGTGTGTGTGGTTCTGGGGGAGGGATAGGAACATGATTAGCTGATTAGGGGAGGTGTTTGAAATGTCATACTAGTTTAGTAATCCAGAGACCTGATGTTCTGCGCACCAGGGTTTATGTCCTACTTTAGCAGATGGTAGGGTCTGAATTCAGGTAAACTTGGAAGTCTAATGATGACCATGAAATAGTTGTTGCGTAAAAGTCATCAGCTTTAGTCATGAAACTGTTCACCTGCGTGTGACTCCGGGTCCACAAGCCATCTATGTGATTTGGCTCTTAACTCCCCTCTGACAGGACGGAGCAAGTCACTCAGCTGTATCCATCAAAGGAAACAAAACTGGATGGAGTAAAACTGTACAGAACAACTGGCATCAACCCAGTCACCGTAATGGCCAACATAGCCTTGCTGAGTCATTGTCACATCTGGAGCCCATAACAAAATTGGGAGAGCTGTCTCAGACTAGTCGAGCAATAGGCTGATGTAGTCATACTCATGGAATCATACCTTCCAGACAATATCCCAGAGACCACCATCACCAGGTGCTGAGGTGGCGTCACAAAAGGATATAGTTAGGAGGGAGCTACCCTGCGTATCCTCAATTTCCCAACCAGTGGGATATTTTCTCTCAACTACATCAATTATAGTCTCTTGCAAACTTCAATTCAGTTTGTTTGAATATAATCATAAAACATTTGAGTGCATTGAAGGGTGGGGGAAGAACATTTGTTTTAATCCTTTTTAACAATTCTATCGTCTCATTTGTTTTTAATTTGCTCTTTTTGCTATCCAGTAGAGTCATCAATGGGTCAGAATACTTTAAGCTCTGCCAGTTATTACTTTTATTGTACATACATTCCAATTATGTTAATAAAATAATGCGTCAAATTTTCACCTTCATCGCCAGAATTCATATGTCCTTGGTGGTTTCCCATAGCAACCAACTTTTTTTTTGTGAATGGTATTAGGTGAGTACAGTTGCTTAGGAGACTGTGAGATAATGCTGAGGCCCAATGACTATTTACAAATGTTTTCTTTCTCCTTTTGTTTACATGTGAGAAAATAAACAAGATGCTTTTGTTGGTGAAGGCTAGGTCAACTACGTAGACAAGCAGGAGCTGACTCATTCTACACAGGGAAAGCAAGCTAAGTTAATGGGTCTTGTTAGTTAGTAATTGTTAGTTAAGTGATGCCTTTGGGTCAGCATTTACAGTATTTTTTAACCTCCCAGATGAAAGGGATAAATTATACCCTGATAAGGAGTAGAAGTACAGTTTGGGGAGGCATTGGGGCCCATTCCAACTCCTGGACATTGGGTTCACAGTAATGGGAGGGGTCTGTTCTAGTCTCATGTGTGGTAGTAAGTAGGATCAGTTGAAGTAGAGGTTAGCCACAATCTGGTTTACCAAGGAGGCAATGGCTTTATGGTATTATTGCTGGCCTATTAATCCAGGCTTCTGGGTTGGATTCCCACCATGGCACATGATGGAATTTGAATTGAATATCCAAAAAAAAGGAGGAAGTGGGGACTGCAGATGCTGGAGATCAGAGCTGAAAATGTGTTGCTGGAAAAGCGCAGCAGGTCAGGCAGCATCCAAGGAGCAGGAGAATCGACGTTTTGTGCATGAGCCCTTCAGCCTGAAGAAGGGCTCATGCCCGAAACGTCGATTTCTCCTGCTCCTTGGATGCTGCCTGACCTGCTGCACTTTTCCAGCAACACATTTTCAGCTCTGATCTCCAGCATCTGTAGTCCTCACTTTCTCCTTGAAGATTTTAACCTACTGCGAATCCTCTTGCAAGGATGCCTTCCTTGAAGAAGCTCTCTTCCTCCCTCCACAAGGATTTCAGTGAGTCCCCCTCTCACTGCACACCCCAGGTCGTCTCCTCTGCACAGAAGCTCTTCAGCCACGTTCTCAAACAGACTTGCTACCACAGCCACATCTCCTTCCTCAGCACCTGCCTACGGAACCGACTGACCCCGCACGGACTCTGGAATAAGTTCCGACCAACAAAATTTGGACCCAACCAGGACAACCAGTACCTACAACAAATCTGAAGCCTCCAGCAACAGACCTCCCTCCGGATCCTTCGCTCCATGCTTGCAGCCATGCGCTGCTACCTACATTCCCTGCAATTAGACCTACACCAGCTCAGGACAACACTCTCTCAGACCTGCAAAGGACCTCTACTGTTCTTCATCCACAGAAGAATCCATACACTAAACAAACAGTTCTTCCTAGCTATATCTGAAATTAAAGACAGTAAATACCAAAAACTTTCATGTACTTACCCCCACACTGTGGGTTCCTCAACTGTTCTAGAATCTTCCATCGGCCTCCGAAATCACTCCGGCGCCATTAACCACGCGGCTGCTACTGCGCCCGCGGCAGCAACCTCCTCCGCGAACCGTGATGTCACATCCGCCTCCACACTCGCCAGGAAGACCATCGTCGACAGATTCGCGGCCTCCGCGGCTATCAGGAATAACACTCTGTCGTCACCACAGCCACTTCCACCCCCTGGGTTGCCGTCGCCGCAGCCACTTCTGCCCCCAGTGACATCATTAACCTGTACGACGACCACCACGCCGCATGCGTCTCCGTCACCACGACGATCTCCGTCACTATGCCTAACCCCGCCCCCACACCGATCTCCATCCCTGCCCCCACGCCCGCCCCCACGCCCAACCCCACCCCCACTCCCAGCTCCAGCTCCAGCCCCACGCCAGCTCCTAGCTCCCAGTCCTGCCGTGTTTTCACCATCCCTCCAGAACTACCCCTCCTCTGAGGTTGAAATTTCACTCCTCAGTAGAGGCCTCGCCTTCATTCCCCTACGCTCCGGATTAACGAGTTCAACACACGGCGTGACATCGAACAATCCTTCCTTCGCCTCCGCCCAACCAGGATTCTCGCCCACCCTCTGACGACCCCTTCTCCTGCCTCCAACACACCCCATCCACCTGGACACCCTGTGCTGGCCTCTTACCTACCCTCGATCTCTTCATAGCCAACTGCCACCGCGACATTAACCGCCTCAACTTCTCCACCCCTCTCACCCACTCCAACCTCTCACCCTCGGAATATCCAAAAAAACCGCCAGAATTCAGAGTCTAATGATGACCATGGATCGATTTTTGGAAAATCCCTTCTGGTTCACTAATGTCCTTCAGAGAAGGGAATCTACCATCCTTACCTGGTCTACGTGTGCCTCCAGACGCACAGCAATGTGGTTGACTTTTAACTACCCCCTGGGCAATTAAGGATGGACTATAAATGCTGCCTGCTAGCGACACACTCATCCTCTGAATGAATAAATAAAAAATTAAAAAGCAGCAGAATGGTTTGAGTAATGTGTGGAACTACACTGCTTTAGTGTCTCCTAGAATCCAGACAGTGTGGAAGTAGGCCATTTGGCCCATCGAGCCCACGTTGACACTCCGAAGTGCATCCCACCCAAACCCACCCCCACCCCCACCTTATCCTATCCATGTAACCCTACATTTCCCATGGCAAATCCAACTAGCTGACATATCCCTGGACACTATGGACAAATTAGCATGGCCAATCCACCTGACCTGCACAATTTTGCACTGTGGGAGGAAGTTGGAGCACCCGAAAGAAACCCACACAGGCAATGTCCCCTTCACACTGCCCCATTCAACAATCACTCTTGCACCTTAACTCTTATGGGAGCAACTCTCCCAAAGAAGTATTGGCCAGAGTTTGGGTTTCTCCCCTTCACTTTGCCTGCCTCATTCCCCACCTAATTTAACCCTTTTCCTACATTATGTCCTAATTGCTTCCTTCATAAACTGAGGTGATCTTCTAACACAGGAACTATTCTATTTAAATACTTTTCTGATGTACGTCCAACATTCTTCTGCTGCCATTCTTTGTCATAAAACTTTGCATCATGGTCAAAATGTTTTAAACAAGAGGGAAAAGCCAGCCATTTCTGATTGCCTTCCTTTGATTTTTCTGTTGAAGTTAGGGATATCTGTGACCAATTTGTCTTGAATTGACCTAAGAAAACTGCACAAGGATTTAACTTCTGTACAAGGAGATGTACCTACTTCCCAACAACCATACCTCAGGAAAATAGATTGTCCATGACATGGTGTAATGGTCCTATACATTTATATGAAGAAAGCACTGTCCAATTTGTTCAAGACAATAGGTGACACATTGTGTGTAGTCTGAGCATTCTATTGTGAATAGATGTCAGAGTAATTGGAGAGTGAAGGCCTTGATTGACTGGAATTGTTCAACAAGTGAGAGGGATATAAATCTGTTCAGAAAGACATAAAACCATTGTTTTTTTTTGCCAAATCCATCACAATTAAAGAGGCATCCAGAGGAGATTGTCAAAGCCTCAGAAAGGTTTTGAAAAGGTAAACTGGTTTCCATTGATTCGAAACAAGGAGAACAAAATGGCTTGACTGGCAATGTTGATTGCAAAAAAAACTAAGGAGGGAAATATTTCTTACATAAAGTTATTAGGAAAATGGTTAAAAATAATCTTAAACAGGATCCTAAAATTGTTAGATATTTATTAAGAAACCATCTTGAAACAGGAGTCTAAAATTGACACATTGAAGCCACCATTGTCCCACAGGGCAGTCATTACAGTTTGACTTTTTTCCATTCATTGTTCTGCATTTTAGGGGGTCCTTGAATTGACAACCCCCTGAGTCTCTGTGAAAGTCGCCATTTGATCTAATCAGACCTGGGCTCGTTTCTTCTTTTGTCAGTCTCTTCTTAAACAAATTACTCTCTGTTCTGATGGATAGGCTTAACAGAAAGTTAATACTGGCCTAGCTAGCAGCACTTGAATACCATGAAGATATGAAAAAACAACCATTTTTGAAAAACGAATTCAAATTTTGTCATCTGATATAGTCATGTCCCCAGAGCATTACCGTAGGGTTCTGTATTATGGGTCCAGAGTCATTAGCTTTACACAGCTCCCTGTCCCAGAAAATATGCAGCACAGAACCAGGCCATTTGGCTCAAACCAGTGTTTCCACTTAATGCACCTGCAAGCCCTCTCCAATGGTCTCTTTCTAACTGATACCCACCTCCTTCCTTCCTCATGCATAGTTAACCTTTCATTTAATTCCTCAGTGTTTGAAGGAGAAAACGAGGAGAGTGAAGTGGAAGTCATTAGATGTCTCATTCAAAGAGTTGGCTGCTTTCAGTATTTTGAGACTTAAAAGGAAACTGCTTCTATAAAATGTCCTTGTCCCCCCTCGTCCCTCCACCCATTCTCCATGCCTCATTTTTTTGACAACTCATGCCCCCCACCCATCCCTGTGGCGCCTCATGCTGTCTCTTAGAGCCAACAAATGCCTTTGCCCTCATACCCTCCATGCTAACTCACCCAATATCCACTATGGTCATCTTAGGGGGGCCAGACAGTAATTAAATAAACAAATGTTTGAGTCCATTGATGACTTCACCATTTCAAAAAAATGATTAATTTAAACCAATTCAGTCAATTTACATTTCTCCACATGACAGTGCAGTATCATAGTGGTATTGTTACTGAAACAGTAATCCTAGTCTAATGCTCTGGAAACATGGGTTCAAATCTCCACCATGGTCAATGGTGTGAAATTTAAATTCAGTAAAATTCTGGAGCTGTTATTGACCATACAACCATTGTTGATATTAGTAAACCAAATGAGTTTTTACAATAATGCCCCTTTTAGATCAGGAAATCTACTATCTATCCCTGAGTCACATTTCACAACGTGGTTGTGTTTTATAAAAGCAAAGTGCTGGGGATCGAAAGTGCTGCAGGAAGTCCAGGGGTCTGACAGCATTTGTGGAGAGTGAAGCACAGTTAGCTTTGAGTCTGATATGGATATTGGACTTAAATGTCAACCAGCAGAGTTAACAGTTTAATAGCTCTCTCAGCTCTGAGGGATAGGCAATTAAGACTGGCCTAGTAGGCAGCACACAAATACCATGAATATAATAAAAGACAACCATTTTTTGAAAAAGGAATTCAATTTTCGCTGTCTGATATAGTCATGACTCCAGAACATTACCATTGGGTTCTATATTACCAGTCAGAAGTGGGTACTGCAGATGCTGGAGATTAGAGTCAAGATTAGAGTGGTGCTGGAAAAGCACAGCAAGGTCAGGCAGCATCCGAGGAGCAGGAAAAAAAATCAATGTTTCAGGCAAAAGCCCTTCATCAGGAATTCCTCATGAAGGGCTTTTGCCTGAAACATTGATTTTTTTTTCATGCTCCTCGGATGCTGCCTAACCTGCTGTGCTTTTCCAGCACCACTCTAATCCTGACTCAATATTACCGGTCCAGAGCCATGAGCATGACATAGTTGCCTGCCCCAAAGAGAAGAGAGATATTCCATTTCTTCTTCGGAGTGCTGACATTGTTATGATGGGCTCCAATGGACTCCTACAATCTATTGCTTCACCTGAGCCGAGCACTGTCCAAGGTGTGGGGATGGCTCAAAATGAGATTGGGACTTGTAAAGAAGACGCTGACTGGCTTAAACCAGTGGCTCGCAGTTGTGTAGTGGTACACCAATGTACGTGAGCATCTCGATCCTCCTGTGATTAGAACATTCATCTACAAGTTCTTCTGAGATGGGTCTGTGGAATCCAGGCCAGCCAGCCACTTGAGTCGATTATTCAGGTAGAAATCAAAAAGGAGCACTCCTTTCACAAACACTGCTGAGGTCAGTTGAACATTTTTCAAACCTGAGGTTTTGTTCAGCAAGACTATCAGAGTCTAAAGAGTCAAGGCATAGATCAAGTTAAGGTGTGGAATGCATGGTCATTACTCATATCTTGAATCGAGAGTTATGGGAAGAGGTGGGAAAGTGGAGTTGAGGATGATTGGATTATCCATGATCTCATCGAATGGTGACAGTTCAGACTCTATGGGCTGAATGCCTGACATTTACTCTTATATTTTATGATCTTAATTTGTTGGGGACTTTGATATGCTGATAGGATTGGGTACAATACTGGTGAAGGAGTTTCTGGTCAGACAGCAACACTGTCTGATTCACTCAGTGATAGATTTCCATAACAGATGTTGGGGACTGAATGGCTTCCTCTTATTTCCTTATGTTTAAAGGTAGCAGTTGAACCAGTATTATGCCCTCCTCTGGGAGACTGTTCTACATGTACCTTGATATCTCTGGATTTTGTTTCTCACCCAGAAACTGTGCGCTTGCTTATTTCAAACAAACAGACAACAGACAGAGAGAAATCAGACCAGTACAAATTATCCACGGCTTGTCAGGAGGAACAGTCTCCATAGATCTTCCTTCACTTATGTCATTGTGCTCATTTCTGTGCTGGAACCTTTGACCTGTACAACAAGAGTGACTGTTTTGGTTTGGTAGATGAGATGGTGGGATACAGATGCATTGTGTAACTGCGTTGTCTGGCCTGGCTTTGCTTGATTGATTTGAGAGAGAGGGCGGATTTGTTTCTTTGAGTTTAGGTTACTGTCTGTGTTTTGGTCAATCGAATAGTTTCTCTCAGTATTTTACAGGACGTGTCTTAAAGAGGAGCCTTTCCACCACTAAAGAAAAGCAAAGGCTGACCATCCTGGGTCACCGTTTGCAGGATGCTGGTTTAAACTGTAATTAAATCTATTCCTAGAGGCTTTATCACATGACTTAACCCACACTTCAACCGTGATTTGGCCAATGCATCCATCCTTGTGACATATTGGCTTCCTGTGCCAAGTGAAAAGGCTCATTATGCTTTTTTTCTGATTTTCAATATTTTTATATTTACTGAAAAAAGTGATGAGAAAGAAACAATATTTTTTTTCAATGACCCGCATGGTTGTTCCCCAGTGTTACAAGCAGCAGGGACCTGAGTGTTGGGGTTTTAATCTGTAGAAATTCAGGCCAATCAAGCGCAGTTGGCAGTGCTACTGGAGGCCATTTTTTTTTAGTTTACCTTACCAATACCAGACCTTCTCCTAACCTGCTTCATCTCACCCCCAACAACATATCTATTCATTTTTCCCTTGTGTATTGATCCCACTTTTCCTTGAGTGCATCTCATCTTAATCTGTCCATAGGTTAGATCTTTCCGCCTCCCAGCCACACTCCGGGGAATCCAAATTAGCTTAAAAGTGAACTACAGTCCTGTCTTCAGTGATGCTGCTCCCCCTGACTCTGTTGAAAGGGAGGTTGTTCAACCAATGAAGAAGGGATGGTCAGAAGCAAAAACAAACTGCTGGAAAAGCTGAACAGGTCTGGCAGCCTCTGCGGTGCGAAATCCGTTAATGTTTTGGGTCCAGTGACCCTTTTTCAGAAGTTCTGAAGTTTTTGTAAATCTGGAGTCACGTATGGCTTTGAGAGAAATTTCCAACCCCATCATGCCACATCTAAGACAGTCCATTTCCACCTCTGTAACATCACCTGACAAAAAAAAAACTGTCAGTTCATCTGCTGCTGAAATCTTCTTCATGTCTTTCTTACGCCAAATCTTGACTATACAACATACTCCTTGCTCGTGACCCACATCATACGTTCCTAAATCAGAAGGTCATCTAAAACTCTACTGTCCGTATCTTAACTCGCAGCAAGACTTGTTCCTCGATCGCCCAGTGTCCCTGACCTGCACTGGCCCCCAGTCAAGCATTGTCTTGAGTTTAAAATTCTTGCCCTTGTTTGTAGATTTCTTAATGGCCAAGCTCATTTCTGCATCTCCCTGATCTCCTTCAAACCTACAAAACAACTGTGCACCTTACTTTCTGGCCTCTTTGTGTAACTTGAGTTTTAACGGTTCCACCATTGATGTCTATGCCTTCAGTTACCCAGTCCCAAAGCTCTGGAATACCCTTCCTACACCTCTCCACCACTCATGTTAACCACCTTCCCACCTTTTTAAGATGCTTCTTAAATCCTATCCTTTTGGCCAAGCCTTCTGTCCTTGAATTGATGGCTCCTGTGCACTTCAGCATCATACTTTGTTTTATCATGCTCCTGTGACGTATCTTGGGAACATTTTCGTTATGTTAAAGGCACACAATAAATCTAAAGTGTTGCTACTGAGACTCCCTTTGTAGTACTGGTGGAATGCTGCACTGCCAGAGGTACTGACATTTTGGGAAGAAGTTAAATTGTGCGCACTATTAAATGAATGTCAAAAATTCTATTTTGGTACTTGAGGAGACCTGGCGATTTCTCCCTGGTGTGGTGGACAATATTGACACTTCAACAAATGCTGTTGGACTTCACATTAAAAAAAATAAAATGGCTGCATGCGCATTGGGACATACTGAGGTTGTGAAAGGCGCTCTATAAATGTAAACTCTTTCCATCAGTTCAATCAGCACAGATCGAATCTGTGAACTTCCTGTTTATTTTGGTTTCATTTCACAACTTGGCTGTGTCTGTTTTGCAACTGAATTATCTTGGGACGGAGGGTGTGTGCCCTTAATTGCAATAAATTTAAAATGAGTAAGTGTTTTGGTCTGGCAGCTGGCCAGATAGCTACCTCAAAACTAAATGTTCAGAAACAAAAGGAACATCGAACCGATTGAGATATTGGGACGCTGCTGATCAGTGTTATGGTTGACTTAGTGCCGTCTTGCACAATCAGCTCTGTGTGTTCAGATTCAATCCTCTTGCTTCTCTGGCCTAACACTTAAAAGCACATAGTGTGGCTGGTGCCATTTTGTCATGCGCAGGACCAGCGTTACTTCCACATGTATTCTTGCCTGCTGTGTCTGAGGGGAATCAGAACACAGTTCTTGGCTGGGAGCGACAGAGCCATTCACCGCCCCTCCCTCTCTCCCTCCCCGATATTACCAGCCACGCAGTCTGTAATTGTGATGTTTGTCGCTCGCTCTGATTCTGTTTCAAGGCTCTGAGCTAGGAACTGGAAGTCTTCAGATTCAGCCAAGTTAAATAAAACCGATTCAGTTCCCCTCCAGTCTGGGTAAACAGATGGAAGTAATAGTCAGAGGTATGTGCACTCTGCAGCCAGCGTCTCTGAAGTTCCCTTTCATTTTTACTTTTATTTGCATGTTGTAGTGGGAAGGAACTGAAGTGGTGCAAATGGAGGGCCATTGGGAAAGTTAAGAGGAAGTCCAGGCCGGAGAGGAAGAGCAAGAAAGTTTGGGAGCAGTGGGGAAAAAAGAGGGGACGGTGTAACAATAGAGGAACCACTTCGTTGTCACTGCAAACGAGCAGAGACAAATCCATGCCACCTCTCCCTTCCAACAGGCACCATATTCCATTTTGCTGCCATGCCTGTGCCTACTCACCTAGTGTGACTTGGAGCCTGCCAAAGCCTTGCTGCAAAATCTCTGACCTCTCCTTTCAGTTTCCATTGAGGCTTCACCTCCTCTTCCCTCTGTCATCTCCTCCAGCCCCACAAGGTACTCAGGCTTCTCCAATGTTAATCTCTTCAACATTCCTGACTTTAATTGCTTCACCATTGGCTGTTGCGTTTCCAGCTGGCTAGCTCCAGAGGTTGGGAATTCCATCCTTAGTTTCATTTGCCCAGCTTTCCTTTTTCATGACACTTCTCAAAACCTGACCCTTTGACCAAGCTGTTCGGCACCTTTCCTTGTTTCTGTTAAGTGACTCAGTGTGAAAAAGACTCCACACTGTTCCTACCCCTTTTTTTATTTTCACCCAGTTCTCCAGTCTAAAATGTGAACTCACAACTATCTGACATTTGACATAAGTGTGTAGCTCACTAAAGGATAGCTCTTGCTGAGTTTTCTGGTGTATGTAATTATTATTTAGTCTGAATGGGAAAAGGAGGAATGCTGTCCTGTGGTCCGCACTTTTTGCCACTCTGCACTGTTGAAGGTGTTGCATGGCATGCCAATTGTGAGAACGCATTTCGCCAGCTATCACTTGCCGGACTAACTTGCGTAACTATTGTAAGTGTAGTTGAGACTTGAAAGCGTAATCCAGGCTGGCATTTTATTGAAGTGCTGCCCTGTCCGAGATGCTGATTTTCAAATGACATGTTAAATACACACCCAATCTTCAATCAAAGGCAGGAGAGTTCTTTCTGGTGTCCAAGCTCATTTTATCTCTCATCCAACAAAAAAAATACAGATAATTTGTTTCACTTCTGTTTGGTAGCATTTAGCTGTCACATTTCTTCCATGATAGACTGTGACTACATTCAAAAGTACTTGATTGGCTGTGAAGCTCTATAGGACATTCTGATATTGTGAAAGGGATTGTAGAAATGGAAATCCAATCTTCCAGGTCTCTCGGAACACTTTATTCATGTGGTTGTTAGTTCATTCTTGATACCTGAGCATTGCTGGCTGGGCCAGTATTTATTGTCCGATTGCTGGTAGAGTGGCTGGTGGTGAGATGTCTCCTTTGAACTGCTGCAGTGTAGGTGGGACCCACAAGCTGTTAAGAAGGAAATTCCAGCATTTTGTCCCAGTGGCGGTGAAGGAACAGATATATATTTTGAAGACTGGATGGTGTGTAGCTTAGGGAGGAACCTGCAGGATATGTTTTCTTTTCATTTCGTTTCCTGCTCTTGACCCTCTGGATAGAAGAGTTGATGGGTTTGAAAGGCCGAATGTCTTAAGGAGTCTTGGTGAGTTGTGGTAGTGCATCTTGTAGATAGAACAAACTGATTCCACTGCGTCTCAGAGGTATTAAAAGTGTTAGGTGGAGTCAAAAAGTGTGGCGCTGGAAAAGCACAGCATCTGAGGAGCAGGAGAGTCGACAGATTCCTGATGAAGGGCTTATGCTCAATCCGTTCACTCTCCTCCTCAGCTGCATGACCGTTTGTGCTTTTCTAGTGTCACATGTCTTTTTTTTCAGCTCTGATCTCCAGCATCTGCAGTCCTCACTTTCTCCCATGCTAGATGGGGTGCCAATCGTGAGACTGTTTTGACCTGGATGGTGTCAAGCTTCTGGAGTGCCATTGGAGCGGCACCGAATCAGGCAGTATTCCACCAATACTCCTGATTTGTGCTTTGTAGACAGTGGCCAGGCTTTGAGAAAACAAAGTGAGTTGCTCACCTCAGAATTCACAGTTTTGACTTGCTCTTGTCATCACAGTATTTATTTTACTGTTCCAGTTCAATTTCTGGTCAAAGATAGCTGATCATGGAATATTCCATCTCCATGTATGGAGAATAGCAATTTTTAAAAAAGTAACCAAGTATTTGATGTCGCTTCGGGACCCAGCAGCCTCCTGGATTCAATATTGAGTTCAATAACTTGAGAGCTTCAGCTCTCCCATGTCCACACCCCAAACCCTCTCACACAAAGCCTTGTTATCACTCAGTCTGCTACTACAAAACCCATTGTTAGCTATTAACAGTCCCTGATGAAGGGCTTTTGCATGAAACATCAATTTTCCTGCTCCTCAGATGCTGCCTGACCTGCTGTGCTTTTCCAGCACCACTCTGATCTAAACTCTGGTTGCCAGCATCTGCAGTCCTCACTTTTGCCTGGTCCCCATTAACAGCTATTCACCTTCCTAACCAGATCATTATGCACTCTTTTGTCAGTCCAATAGTTCTTCTCTCTGTCTTTAGGTTCTATTCCCATCTATCATTTACTCCTTACACCCTCCCCCCACTCTAACTTCTGCATATAAGCTGACATTTTCCCATCTATCATCCGTTCTGAGGGAGGGTCACCTTGACCCGAAACGTTAATTGTGATTTCTCGCCACAGATGCTGCCAGACCTGCTGAGCTTTTCCAGCAATTTCTGTTTTTGTTTGAGTTTGATGCCTCATTTGGTCAAATTTGGCCTTGATTTTAAGGATAGTCATCCTCTGTTTCTCTTTTGTTCTTTTTGTCCAAGTTTGGACCAAGCCTTCATGAGGTCAGGAGTTGAGAGGTTCTGGTAGAATCTAAACCAAGCATCAATGAGCATATCATTGCATAGGCACTGTTGATAGCACCGACACTTCCAAAACCTTGCTCACGATTTGAGAGTATACTGATGGGCCAGTAATTAGGTGGATTAGATTTGTCCTGCTTTTTGTGGTGAGGACCTACCTGTGAATTTTCCACACGGTTGACTGGATGATTTTGGATTAGTGGTGATGGAAGAGCACAGCAGTTCAGGCAGCATCCAAGTAGCTTCGAAATCGACGTTTCTGGCAAAAGCCCTATTCCTGATGAAGGGCTTTTGCCCGAAACGTCTATTTCGATGCTGCCTGAACTGCTGTGCTCTTCCAGCACCACTAATCCAGAATCTGCTTTCCAGCATCTGCAGTCATTGTTTTTACCTGGATGATTTTGTTGCATTGGAGAATCCATTCACTCCCTTCATGTGTGCTGAGAACTTTAATATTACGAATTTTATGCTATATTTTGTCAAAACAGATGTTCCCTCCGACACAGTCAGTCCAAAAGATGATAAAACATAGGAGCAGAGATGAGACCATTCAGCCCATCAAGTCTGCTCTGTCATTCAATCATGGCTGATAAGTTTCTCAACCCCATTTTCCCGCTTTCTCCCCATACCATTGATCTCTTTGAGTATATTTAAGATGGAGATAGGTATCGATGATCTGGCCTCCACAGCTATTTTATTTACTTCTGTCTGTGCTTTCTTTTTGCTGGTCAAGTCTTCCCACAGTGTCCAGTGACCAAAAAGATGGCTGCCTGTCAGTCCTGTGTCCAGGCAGCTTGAGCTGAAAATGTGTTGCTGGAAAAGCGCAGCAGGTCAGGCAGCATCCAAGGAACAGGAGAATCGACGTTTCGGGCATGAGCCCATTTTCAGGAAATGTTTCGGGCTCATGCCCGAAACGTCGATTCTCCTGCTCCTTGGATGCTGCCTGACCTGCTGCGCTTTTCCAGCAACACATTTTCAGCTCTGATCTCCAGCATCTGCAGTCCTCACTTTCTCCAGGCAGCTTGAGGTCATGTACTGGAGGTGGCATTTCACCCCCTAGAGTTATCCTAATGAAACATATCCAGAACTGGCATTAGGGGCTCGAATCTACGGCTGTCAAACTCCCTAGGAGTAGTCTTGCGATGAAGTGGGTAGCAACCCTGTCACTAAGTCAAAAAGTTCTGAGTTTGAATCTTTCGAAATCCCTTCCCCCAAGAGGCAGTGGATGCAGTCTTTTTGGAAATGATTAAGATGAAGCTCTATAGCTGCTTGATTTTCAAGAGGATGGAAGATTACCAGGAATATAGAGTTGAGGTTGAAATCCAATCAGTCATGATCTTATTGAGTAGGTTCAAAGGATCAAGCTTGCCCCTTGTCCTTTTTGTCCACCCTGCAGATGCTAGCCAAGGAAAGTTCATTCATAAAGCAGGTTGAGGATTAACCAGCAAATCTTCCCAACATTCACGCTAACAGCCGGTGACTGGGCAGGGGGTGTTCTTGATCCACCATGTGATAGAAAGAATACTGGAGCCTTGACCATAACTAAATGTAATCCCAGACTGCACTGTCATGGCAACTCCGATTTACCTCAGTCAGTTGCAACCAACCATCACTACTTCCTTTCTTGACCCTGTACCGTGTGGCATGTTGGTGGAGATGTTCTCCTCTGAGCAGAGAAGGCCGGGCGGAGATTCAGAAATTTTCACAATCTGCCTTATTGGAGTGAACTGTGTGAAACTGTTGGCAGTGCGCATATTTAAATAATTAACCAGAAAGGGTTTTCTGTTTAAAAGTACAGGTCGCCATAATCCGTATTAAAATGTGGTGGAACGTGACTCAAAAAGGAAATTGGATAAATGCTTGTAAAAGAATAAGTTTGCAGGATTATGGGAGCAACAAGGACAGTGGGACTAATCTGACAGCTTTTTTGAAGAGCTGGGTGCAGAAACGATGGACTCAATGGGCTTGTTTGGTGCGGTTTCATTCTACAGAGTCCGTGAACCTCCACTCCACATCTGTTTAATGTAAATTTCTCCCTTTCTCTGTCAGGAGTGACTGACTCTCTCTCTGCTGCACAGGGCATTCTCTACTACTTTGTGCAGTTTCCCCAGTTTTATTTTGGACCATGCAATCAGCAGATGATTCAAGTCAATAGGGTGTCACTGCTGAAGCCTGATTCTGTCCACCTACCCATTCTAGCACCGTGCATCCCAGATAACAGGAGACTAACGATATAAGAAAAGGCCTCTGATAGAGTTGGTGTAGAGAATATGTTTGCACTCTTGAAGAAACCTCGAGCACAATGCCATCGACAAAACATAGCTATCATTAATCTATTAGAGGATTCAAGAGAATTGTCTTTATTGAGCGAGTGGTGAGAATGCGGAACTTGCTACCAGAAGAAACAGTCAAAGTGGATGGTACAGATGCATTTAAGAGGAAGCAAGATAAGCAGAGGCGGAAGAAATATATAAAAGACATGCTGATAGAGTGAAATGAACTCCAGGGGGATGGAAAGAAAGAACTTGCATTTGTATAGCAGCTTTTGGGATTTCCCCAGTGTGCTTTGCAATCAGCAAAGTTCTTTTGAAGTGTTGTTGTAGTGTAGTACAAATGCACTATGATATGATCAGCAATTTATTTCTGCACAGCAAGCTGCCACAAGTGTCACAGTGAGCAGATAATGTGTTAATTTTAGCAGCGCTTACTGAAGTGTAAGCATGAAGATTGAGGCTTGTGTGGAACACTAACACTTCCACTGGTCAGTTGGGCTTAATTAACTGTCTCCACAATAGTGCGTGCTATAAATTATACTGTTTGTAAAAGAAAAAAATCCTGATACTAGTTTCACATAAAGTCTTTTTCTCTTTTAAAACTGAAAAAAACACATTTTTCAAGACTTTTTTTTTAAAAAGAAAAGTCTGGTTGAAATTTGCCAAATGTTTACAGAATGCTGCAACTCGCCAAATAATTACTCTAGGTATCTAGTAGGCAATACTTTCTGCCCAGCCTCTAATTAGGCTGCTGACTCAGCTAATCAACGCGTTTTTCAATTTAGACACTTGCTGTTACGGGCAGCTTATTTTGATTGCAAAATTACAAGATTGGCTGAAAGCAGCAAAACACACAGGAGTCTTGCATCAACAATCAGAATACTCCAATCTCCCTCACACCCTAAAATTACACAGGAAGCTTAAATATGTTGTGGGAACAGTATGCAGCGAGTCCCATCCCAGCTTATAGAACGTGGAGAAATGTCTTGTGTGCTGAGATTTCACCATAACACAGTGACACACCAGCACCTTGACTGAAAGATCTCCCCCACATTTTTTTTGAGCAAATGCACTGAGGAAGACTTGCATTCATATAGCACCTCTGGATGTCCCCCTCAGCCTTGATTTTAAAAAGTGCAGTCCCTGTCAGGAAATGCAGCAGCCAGTTTGTGCAACAACGAGATCTCTATCGAGTCACACATCCCAAAAAAAGGCTCTTCAGCCCATTATGTTTGCACTGACCCAGTGACTCTAATCCAACTCTCCAGAGTGAAGCTTTCAATGTTATGACATTTCAGGTGCTCATCCTTTTTCAAGGTTGGGAGATATCCTGCCTCAACTACCCACCCAGGCAGTGGATTCCAGATTGTCAGCATCCTTTAGATGGAACACTTGTTACTCAAATCCCCTCTAAGCCCCTTGGCCCTTCACTTTAAAACTATGCTGCCTTGTTATTGACCTTTCAAATAAGGGGAACTGCTGCTTCGCAGCCACTGTGTCCCCTCATAATCTTACACACATCAGTCAGGTCCCCCCTCCACCTTCTCTGCTCTTAAGTAAACAATTATCCAGTCTCTCTTCAAAGTTAAATTGCTCCATCCCTTAGAGATGCTGCATCTCCACAGGGATTCTGTGATGCCAGGCAACATACATAGGTGTGTATTTAAGACTGAGATAGATAGGTTCTTGATTGTCAAGGGATCAAGGGTTACGGGGAGAAAGCTGGAGAATGGGATTGAGAAGCTTATCAGCCTTGATTGAATGGCGGGGCAGACTCGATGGCCTATGTCATATGGTCTTCTGGTCGAACATCCCAGTGAATCTCATGCACTGTAATCACATCGTTATTCCAATGCAGACACCATCCTGATAATGAACAGATGATTGATTTAGATAGATTAGATTACTTAGTGTGAAAATAGGCCCTTCGGTCCAACAAGTCCACACCGACCCGCCGAAGCGCAACCTACCCAGACCCATTCCCCTACATTTACCCCATTCATCTAACACTACGGGCAATTTAGCATAGCCAGTTCACCTAACCTGCACATCTTTGGACTGTGGGAGGAAAACTGAGCACCCGGAGGAAACCCACGCAGACACTAGGAGAATGTGCAAACTCCACACAGTCGGTCACCTGAGGCAGGAATTGAACTCTGGTCTCTGGCGCTGTGAGGATTTAGAATGACATTGGTTGGGGGCCAAATGTTGGCTTTAAAATAAAGTAGTGTTTGTTTAACCTCCTCCTCCTCAGAGGGCAGACAAATGTCATGGTTTCATGTCTGAAAAGGTGGCACTTCTGACTGTGCAGCACCACACTTGTACTGGACTGTTAAGCTAGATTTTGGCCTTGAAAGTAGGATTTGAACCCACAATCCAGATCAGGGATGCAAGTTAACCGTTGAGCACCATTTGCAATACAATGCATTAACATCCCTGATATGTGTGGCTCTTCAGGGAAAATTAAATATAAAAGTATTTGTACATCAGTTTTGCACAATATAATTTCAAGTTCCAGGTCCCTTTGTCTGCATTGAAAAAAAGTTGTGCTGTTAACTATCAGTCACACTTTTCAGCAGATATTGATCAGTTTTCAGGGTCTCCTTCAGAATTGTCACTGATCATGAATCATTGAGCATTTCTGGGACACTGCTTCACATCTTCTGTGGGAATTCATCGACAACAGAGGTCCATCCAATTCTCCTACTGTCTTGCTAATCGCACAATGTATATGTACACAATAGCAAGCAATCTCTAACAATTGGTCTGTGGTTAATTCAACATGGGGCAAGGAAAAACCATTCGCTGAAGAACTATGTGAAACATAGGTTCCAAAATGAACTTCCTCTCAAACATAGCACAAGTCACATGTTTCTGCTAATCCTTAGGGTTGTGGAAAAAGAAAGCACCTTTCACTGTTCGAGTACCTTTTAGAAAGAATGCCAGTGTGACTGGTCATGTGATCATGTTATCTGACTGGCAGAAGAAACTCCAAGCAAACTGGCGATGCCACCATGCTAACGTTAAACAGCATTGAGTCACTGGAAACTTAGAAACATAGAAAATAGGAGCAGGAGGAGGCCATTTGGCCCTTCAAGCCTGTTCTACCATTAATTGTAATCATGGCTGATCATCCAACTCCATAACCTGTCCCTGCCTCCCCCCCCAATATCTTTTGATCCCTTTAGCCCCAAGTGCGATAAGCAACTCCTTCTTGAAATTGTACAGTGTGTTGGCTCTCAACTGCTTTCTGTGGTGGTGAATTCCACAGGCTCCTCACTCGCAAACTGGTTTGGTTCAACTCTATGTTAAAAAGAAAATCAAGAGGAAAAAGTAATTATTTAAAAAACGCAATCCCGTAACTTTTGTTTTTACTTCAAGATGCCTTGAACTGCCTTGCACCCCGTGATGTATTTCTTGGAAATGTAGTTGCTAATTATGATGTGGGGAATGCAGCTGCTTAGGGAATAGCTAGCCAGGCCTGGACAGAAATGCATCTTCTGGCCTTTACACAAAAAGTAAGGGACTCTGAGCCAAACTGGCTCTTCCAGTTGCTCGATGACACCCACAACCTGCTACTAGATTGGAAAGTCAAGGGTTCAATTCTTTAGAATATGTGGATCTTTTTATTATGAGCCATGACTTTCCAGCTAGCATAGATAATCTTGCCAGCGCTGACTGTCTAGACTAAAATGGGCCAAGTATTGGGGGCATACGGTCTCTGAAGTCCAACTTTTACCAAAAGAAACAAAGAAAATATTTAGTTGGCACACTCTCTTCCTGAAAAGGTAGCGGAAGGAATCCTCAAATAATTTTAAGGCAAAGGTAAATAAGGAATCTGGATTATCCAAATTTTGTGTTATCCGGACAACATCGCAAGGTCCCGATGCTTGGCGAAACAGTGTTGTCCGGCGTTCGATTTATCTGATCATTCAGTTATCCGAGCAAAATACTCTCTCTTTCCCCATCTCCTCCCCCCGTGTCATTTGAGTAATCGAGGTTCCTCTGTATTAAGCAAGTGAGTAAGAGATGATCAGCGGTTGACAGGAATGTGGATTTGAAGTTACGGTCAGATGATCCTATTGAGAAGCAGAGCGGGCTCGAGGGGTTGAATAATTTTGTACATTTACCTCAGCTCGGATGAAGAGCCATCCAGATTCAAAATGTTAGCTTGCTTTCTCTCTGTGGATGCTGCCTGATCCACTGTGATCTCCAACACCTTTTTGTTTTCACTTGTAGGTTTGGCATTTGGCAAGACTTGAGTCAGTTATTTGTAAGCGCAGTAATGACATACCTCTGTGAAGGAAGCAGGACAGGTTCGATAAAACGCTGTCACAATGATAAAGGCACCACTCTCTTCCTGCTCATTTTCCCCATTTTATAATTAACCAGGTTAAATGATGAGAGGTTGCATAGACAAAGCCCTTTGAATATGGGAGATTAAGGTGTGATCTAATTACAGTGTTTAAAGTGATTAGAGGATTTGAAGAGGCATTTAGATGCTAAATCCTCAGGTGGGTGAGTGCAGAACATGGCGGCATTGTGTGTGTGGAGTTAAAAATAGCAAGAACTTTCTTAAACAAAAAATGACTAAAATCTTCAATGCTCTGCCCCAGACAGTAGTGGTGGTTTGGTTGGCGGAGGGGTGGGTGGGTGGGTGGTCAATTGAACACTGTAAAAGCAGGATTGATAATTTTTTTTTTTTCGTTCCACAAAATTCTTAGGGGTTTTTTTTAACCAAAACAGGTACAAGGCATTAAGGAAAAGCTCAACCACCATTCTAAACGGATGACAGAACAGAATGCAGGAGTGGGCTGAATGGCCTCTACCCATTGTTAAGTTTCTGGGAGAGTCCTGTGACTGGTCCCATGTGGCTGCACAAAAGCATCACCTAATAGTTCCTAACCAGCTTTGCTTTTTGCCCGTGGTAATCTGGCTGTCAGCCAAGAGCAGAGCAAATGTGATCCTAATAGTTTTAAAATGAGCAGCCTAGCTGTCAATAGCAGATATATTTGTAACATGATACTTGTAGCGTCGTCTGCGGCTTATCTCTACTCCATGAGATGGGTGGGGGGACAGTGAGAAGCACTCAGTGTAGCTTTTGTGCTTTTCAAATGTGTCTCTCTTCATAAATGGCTAGGAGAGGTATTGGGTATTGGAACATAATCAGGTCAAGCAGCAATGGACGGAATATTTCTAGCAGCTAACTGTGGTCTGGCAGGCTTCCTGTTGAGTAAAAGGCAAAGATGAGTCATTTTAATTGAAATATCTCCAATGAACCCTACAAGCCAACGTCTAGGTCCTCCCTCAGTGTCAGGGAGCACGCGTGCAGATTTATTGCACTAATATTTTTGTGTTGGGGAGTCTAGAGGAAAGGTTAGGATGGAGAATGATTCTTTCCTCATCTCGTTCGCAGGTTAGGCAGCAACTCAGAAGCCTGATGAGAAGGCAGGGGAAAGCCCCTGTTTACAGGTCAAAATGAGAAAGAGTTTGTGAACATCTACAAAGTGGCAACGCAGAGACTCGAACCCTTTTTTCCTTGCAAGAAAACAAACAGAGTTGATGAGCGTTTTCCTTAACTCAGATGGTAAATTTGTCCCCAAACGTTTTTTGACAAATGCAGTGCTCTTTCAAAACCCCAGGGGACTTCGCGTTATGCTTGGGATAATGATGAAGCGATTTATTGGAGTTTTCCTATTTTATTTAGGAATTGCCCAGGGGATTACAGTAGTGAGATCAGAATTGGAAAACAATAAGTGTCTGCTTTTGAATTGTCTCTCAGTCTGGCAGGCAGTGGGGAATGTGGTTGGTGCACTTGCTTGGATGCTGGCTTGAGTTTGAATCCAGCACGTAGACTTGCCTTCGGGCTGTAAATATTGTGTCTGAAATGAGTTTGGGGAGTGTCAGTTTAGAACTGAAAAAGTATTGCTCATCAACACGTTCCTGATAAGAGATGGCATGGGTATTCTTTCTTTTTCTAGAGGCTGGATTTGCTGGAAGTGCTTAATATAAATGAAACTCTGCACATTGACGGTATTGCAGGAGCAGATAGCCCTGGGGTTGGTAATGGGTGGTGGGTGGCTCGAGTGCTTATAGAACATCCTTGAAGGTGACAGGACAAGTTGACGTGGCTGTTAAAAAGAATGAGAGATCCTCAACTTTACAGCAAGAGAACACAAGAAGGAAATTATGCTCAGCCTTTACAAAACTCTGGCTCCCAGCTGCAGCTGTGAGCATCGTATTTTGGGAAGGATGTCAAGATTGTTATTAGAATATTAACAAGGATGGTGAACTTGATGAGACTAGAGGAGCTGGCATAATCGTCCTTGGAGGAGAGAAAGCTGAGAGACCATGTTATAACGGTATTCAAAAATAATAAAACAAAGAACTATGGATACTTCAGTTCTGAAACAAAAACAGAATTTGCTGATGAAATGCAGCATCTGAGGAGAGAAAGGCTAAAGTAGGTTTTGCGGATGCTGGAGATTAGAGTCTCGGTTAGAGTGGTGCTGGAAAAGCACAGCAGGTCAGGCAGCATCCGAGGAGCAGGAAAATCGACGTTTCGGCACCTGATGAAGGGCTTTTTCCCGAAACGTCAATTTTTTTTTTTCCTGCTCCTCGGATGCTGCCTGACCATCTGTGGGGAGAAAGCAGAGTTAAAGTTTCAACTTTATCATTAGAACTCCCACAGTGCGGAAGCAGGCCATTTGGCCCACCAGTTCCACAGTGACACTTCAAAGAACGTCCCACCCAGTCCCAGTAAGACTGCATTCCCAAGGCCAATCCACCTCGCCTACGTATCTTTTGGTCTGTGGGAGGAAACCTGAACACTCGAAGGAAACCCCTGCAGATGCAGGGAGAGCATGCAAACTCCATGGAGAACTGAACTATTCAGAACTATCCAGGTCTAATGAAAATGTAAACTCTGCTTTCTCACTGCTGCCAGAGTTAATGAGTTTCACCAATAATTTCTGCTCAGAAATAAAAGATGAGGTAGAATAAATGAAGTGGCCTGTTTAAGGGATTCGGGGGAATTAATTAAAGAACCAGAGTGATTAGGAGAAATCTATGTACACATTCCAGTGAAACTGTAGGACCCAAACTGCTAATTCCTGATTCCCGAATGTGCCATTCAGTGTTAAACACATTACTGTGTCTGAGATCATGTAAAGATTGCACTGTGTTCAATATTTCTTGAATCTATTATACAAGTTCATGCCCTCCTTGGTTCTCAGACAATATTTTTAGTTGTGGTGCTCTGTCACCTTTAGACTAACTCATTTATCGAAGAGATTCCTTTACCCCATCATAATATCAGTCAATTTGTTTTCAACTGTTTCAGCTTTAGCCACTACTCTGATATTCTTTCTCATTGTGAAATATTGAGACCAAGTAGTTGTTAATGACTGTTCAGCTATTTGGAATGACCACATTGGATATGGCTTGCCTTGCAGGATTCCAGGTAAAAACAAGGACTGCAGATGCTGGAAACCAGAGTCGAGATTAGAGTGGTGATGGAAAAGCACAGCAGTTCAGGCAGCATCCGAGGAGCAGGAAAATCGACATTTCAGGCAAAAGCCCTTCATCAGGAATAGAGCCTCTCGTGCATATTAGCTCTATTCCTGATGAAGGGCTTTTGCCTGAAACGTCGATTTTCTTGCTCCTCTAATGCTGCCTGACCTGCTGTGCTTTTCAAGCACCACTCTAATCTAGCCCCTTGCAGGATTCCCACCTAACTCATTAAAATTTTTATTTTTACTGATCTATCTGTAAAATACGTCAGTGTGCCTGAGGACTTCTAATTCTTGTATTCTGTTTTAGCTTTCATTGCTTCTCTTCATAAAACACTTGTCAAACTTTCCCCTTTTCCAGTTATTTTTCATTATTATTAACATTATCACCCTCACAAATGATCGGATGTTTCTTAGTGGCACCTCTGCCAATTCCAAGAAGTCATAGAGTCATGGGAACAGATGCTTCAGTCCAACTCGTCCATACCGACCAGATATTCTAACTTAATCTAGTCCCATCTGCCTTAACTTGGCCCATATCCACCTCAACCCTTCGTGTTTATACACCCATCCAGATGCTTTTTAAATGTTGTAATTGTATCAGCCTCCACCACTTCCTCTGGCAGCTCATTCCATACACACATCACTCTGTGTGGAAAAAGTTGCCCCTTCGATCGTTTTAAAATCTTTCCCCTTAAACCTAGACCCTCTAGTTTTGGACTCCCCTACCATGGAGGAAGGAACTTGATTCATGCCCCTCATGATTTTGTAAACCTCGTAAGGTTCAGCCTCCAGTGTTCCAGGGAAAATAGCCTCATGCACAAAATCGAGGATAGCGCTCCAGACCAGTATTGAGACTGCTCCACAGTTGCAGGTGCGATCTTCCCAATGAGATATTGAACCAGGACAGTGACTGTTATCTTGCAGCTTAATGACCCTCCATGTCAGTATTCGGAAGAAGTCCTCCCCTGATCTGGCCAATAATTGTCCCTCAACCATGCCATTGATGAAGGCTAGCTGTTGTTTATTTCATTGTTGCCTGTGGGATTTTGCGGTGTGCAGACTGATTCCTACGTTTTTTACATCATCATGGCAAATACTTTTCAAAAGTTACGTTGGGCATGCTGCTAACACACTGGTTGCCACATAAATGCAAACCATTTTTCCCCTGAATTTCATTTTGATTTTATTCTCCGCATCCTTCTGTAGACACGGAACGTTTTCTTTGTTTTCAAAGGCATCTGACTGCTGCTCTGCCTTGTCTGATCATTTCTCCTTTCACCTCACCTCAGGAAACGACTCCCAATCCCAATATCTGCCTTAACCCAAGCTGACTAGTCTAGTTAAAAACTGAACAAATTGCAGATGCTGTAGCTCAGAAACAGAAGCAGAAGTTGCTGGAAAAACTTAGCAGGTCTGGCAGGATTTCTCTCCATAGATGCTGCCAGAACTGCTGATTTGTGCCGAGGTACATGTACCTAAGATGGCACCACTAAATGGCAGCCATTGTAAACACTTTTCACTATACTCCTGTACTGCAGTGCGTGTGACAATAAAAGGATATTCTATTCTATATTTCTTTCCAGCAATTTCTGTTTTAGTTTCTGATTAATCTAGTTTTTATGCTGAACATTTCCCCCCTCTGAGTTTGAAACCTTGAGTGTTGTGGACAATATTCTCAAGATCACTTAGCTCACAAAACTGATCTGTTTTGTTACTCCTGAGCAGCACTAACAGCACCTCCACCCTGAAAGTTCCATTGCTTGAGGGATGTCGATACAAATTTTAAGAATTCCACTCCCTTTACTCCCTCTCTGACCCAATTGGTAAGTGGATAATTAAAATTCCCAGAACAATAATAACTTGTTGTTCTGACTCATCTCTCTAATCAGAGTGCAGCTTTCCTTTTCCACTTCCTTCCCACAGTTTGGAAGTCTTTGGCACTAATGGAACAAACATTTTTTATCTTGAGCTGTAGCTCTATTGACCATGTCTCCAATCCATCATCAATGTGACCACACTGCCCAACATTCCTATCTTTTGAATCCTTCCTCATTCTCAGAGCCACTCCTGCCCCCTTGCTAAAAATCCTCAGAGAATTTTGCTGCCTTTATTTCACGTTTATTTTCCATTCTTGCCAGGTTCCTGTTGATACCATTGTCGTGGGGTTGCAATGGCTTGGTCAGTGTTTACTCACTATAAATAGACTGTCTGCTCATTATTAAATTGCTGTATGTTGACATTGGCTGGGATTGATTTCTGAATTACTGACCTCACAACAGTGACTACACTTCAAAAGCACTTTGACACTTAGTAAAGATATGACAGGCACTATGCAAATACAAGTTGTATCTTCCTTTAGTCCACAATTATAGGGTCACTAAAACAATATGGTCACCAATAAATCCAACAGGGACTTAAGGAAAGACCTCTTTATCTAGAGAATGGTCATAACATGGAGTTTGAGTAAGGTCACCTCTAGTTCTTGGCTACCAACATATGAACTAGGAGTGGAAGTAGGCCATTCAGCCCTTCAAGCCTGCCCTACCAGTCAATAAAAATATGGCTGATCTGATTATCCCACATTCCTGCCTACCCCCATTAACCTTTTACCTCCTTGCTTATCAAGATTCTATCAGCCTCCGCCTTAAAAATATTTAAGGACTGTGCTTCCACCTCCTTTTTCGTGAAGAGACTTGCAAAGTCTCAACTCTCTGGGAGAAAAAATTTCACCTCCTCTCTGATCTAAATAAGAGCACCTGATATTTAAGTGTCCCCTAGTTCTAGATTCTTCCACCAGAGGAAATATCCCCTCCAGATTCACCAGGTCAAGTCTCCTCAGGATCGTATATGTTTAATTTACGTCACCTCCGACCCTTCTAAACTCCAGAGGATTCAGGCTTAGCCTGCCTGTCCTTTCCTCATAAGACAATCCACTCATTATAGTCGATGAGCTGGAGTCCGAGCTTCAAACATTGTGACACTTCAGGGAGTGGAAAGAGTTACCTGGGCGCGGTGTTCCAGGAACCCGTCACACTAATTAGACGAACTAACTCTTAATTCGGCCAATGGCCAGGGAAAAGAAGGTGCAACTGTCAGGGAGGTAGAGGGATCCAGGAGAACAAGTTGCCGGAGCTTCAGCCCCTGTCATTGCTCAACAGGTTCAAGAGGATTGCTCCCAGTGTGAACGGGTTTGGGAACTGCAGGGAGGATGAGCCGACT
The DNA here is from genome assembly GCF_047496795.1 of Chiloscyllium punctatum. Taxonomy (NCBI): domain Eukaryota; kingdom Metazoa; phylum Chordata; class Chondrichthyes; order Orectolobiformes; family Hemiscylliidae; genus Chiloscyllium; species Chiloscyllium punctatum. Next base: position 17,223,841 of record NC_092744.1, read on the forward strand.
GACGACAGCACCGTGGTTGCATGGAACCATTCAAGAAGAGAAATGTTGTAATTGGTGTTAGTATAGTTTGAGGCATAGAAACTGTCTGGGCTGCAGAGGAACTTGGAGTGGGAGGTTAAAGGTCCAGTGGCCATGGTCCACGTAGGTACCAATGACATCGATAAAACTAGGGCGGAGGTTGTGTGAACTGAAAATGAACAGCTGGGAGCTAAATTAAAAAGCAGAACCAAAAAGGTGGTAATGTCTGGATTTCTACCTGATCCATGAACTAATTGGCACAGCGTCAATAAGATTAAGCAGGTAAATGCATGGCTCAAAGATTGGTGTGGGAGAAATGGGTTTGAATTCATGGGACATTGACGTCAGTACTGGGAAAGAAGGGACCTCTTCCAATGGGATGGTCTGAACTGTGCTGCGACCAGCGTCCTAGTGAATTGCATGACTAGGGCTGTAGACTGGGCTCTAAACTAAATAGGTGGAGGTTGGAGAGGGAGGCAGGGAAGAAGAGTGTTCAGTTATAGGGGAATTGGAAAACCCAAATTAAAAGAGGAGGTAAAAGTGCAGACCTCAAGAGAGGTTATTAAAATCTCCAGCACATACACAGAATATCTGGAAAGAGTTAGCAATCAAACTTCAAGCGGACTCGATGAACGAATGACAATGTGAAGAGGGAGGGTTGATACAGGATTGAAGGGTTATATTTGAATGCAGGCAGTGTAAGGAATAAGGTAAATGAGCTTGTGCTGTAGATCAAAATTGGCAGATATGACGTGATGGGCTGCAAGGGGATCAGGATTGGAAGCAGAACATTCAAAGATATACATCCTATCGAAAAGATAGGCAGGAGGGCAGAGGGGGTGGGTTTGCTTTATTCGTAAGAAATGAAATTAAATCACTAGTAAGAAATAAAATAGGGTCTGGTGGTGTGGAATCTGTATGGGTAGAATTGAGGAACCACAAAGACCCATAGTTGGAGTTATATACAGACCTCCAAACAGTAGTCAGGAACTGAGGCGCAAGATACACCAGGAGATAGAAAAGATGTGTATGAAAGGCAAAGGTACAGTGATCATGGGGGATGTCAATATGCAGCTGAACTGGAAAAATCAGGTTCATGGTGGTTCACAAGAAAAGGAATTTATGGAATGTCTATGAGATGGCTCTTTGAAGTAGCTTGTAATGGAGCCCACTCGGGAACAGGCAATACTGGATTTAGTGTTGTACACTGAGGCAGACTTGATAAAGGAGCTTAAGGTGAAGGAACCCTTGGGAAGCAGTGATCATAACATGATTGAATTTACTCTGCTATTTGAGAAGGTAGAATCTGAGGTAACTGTATTTCAGCTGAATAAAGGCAACGACAGAGACATGAGGAAGGAGCTGGGTAGAATTGACTGGGAGAGGAGCCTAGCAGGAAAGATAGTGGAACAGCAATGGCAGGAGTTTCTGGGAGACACAACAGAGAATCATCCTGAGGATAAGGAAGCATGGTACAGGGAGGGTGAGGGAACCAAGGCTGACTGGGGAAGTCAGGGATACATGAAAGCAAAAGAGAGAGAACGTAATGTGGTGAAGGGCCATGGGAAACCAGAGGATTGAGAAGCTTACAAAGACCAACCGAGGGCAACAAAAAAAAAGGAGGGAGAAGATTAAATATGAGGGTAAACTATCCAGTAATATAAAGGAAGACTTAAGAGTTTCTTTAGACAGATAAAAGGCAAAAGTGGGCATTGGGCTGCTGGAAAATGACACTGGAGAGGTAATAGTGGGGAACAAGGAAATGGTTGATGAACTGACTAATAGTCTTCCAGTCTTCACATTGGAAGACATGAGTAATTTCCCAAACATTCAAGTGAGTCAGGGGGCCGAGCTGAGTACGATGGCCATCACCAAGGAGGTGCTAGAAAAACTGAATGGCTTGAAGGTGGATAAATCACCTGGACCAGATGGGCTGCAGCCAAGAGTAATAAGGAAGGTAGCTGAAGAGCAGTGAGACATTAGTGGTAATCTTTCAGGAATTGCTAGAATCAGGGAGGGTCCCAGAGGACTGGAAAATCGCTATCTTCATGCCCTGTTTAAAAAGGGTGTAAGGCAGAAGATGGAAAATTACAGACTGACTAACCTAACCTTGGTTGTGGGCAAGATCTTGGAATCCATTGTGAAGGATGAGATTCCTGAATATTTGAAGTGTGTGGTAAAATAGGGTAAAGTCAGCATGGTTTCATAAGGGGAGGAGGTCATGTCTGACAAATCTGCTAGAATTCTTTGAGGAAGTAATGAGCAGGTTAGACCAACGAGAGCCAATAGATGTTATCTACCTGGACTTGCAGAAGGCCTTTGACAATGTGCCATACAGGAAGCGACTGAGTAAGGTAAGGGCCTATGGTGTTAGAGGCAAGCTGTTTGTATAGATGGAAGCCAGCTGACTGGCAGAAAGCAGTGAGTGGGGATAAAATGATCCTTCTTAGGATGGCAGCCGGTGACAAGTGGTGTTCCACAAGGCTCAGTGTTGGCACACAACTTTTCACTATATATATAAATGATTCCAATGAAGCAACTGAGGGCATTCTGGCTAAGTTTGCAGATGATACGAAGATAGGTAGAGGGACAAATAGCATTGAGGAGGTGGGGAGGCTGCAGAAGAATTTGGACAGGTTAGGAGAGTGAGCAAAGTGGCAGATGGAATATAAGGTGGGAAAGCGTGAGATCATTCACCTTGATAGGAAAAATAGAGGTATGGACTATTTCCTAAATGGGGAGAAAATGCAGAAGTCTGAAGGGTAAAGGGACTGGGGAGTTCTAATCCAGGATTCTCTCAAGGTAAACTTGCAGTAGTTAGGAAGGCAAATGTAATGATGGCATTTATTTTGAAAGAACTTGAATATAAAAACAGGGAATGTACTTCTGAGGCTCCATAAGGCTCTGGTCAGACTGCATGTGGAGTTTTGGGCTCCATATCTTATGAAGGATGTACTGGCCCTGGAGCATGTTCAGAGGCTATTCACAAGAATGATCCAAAGAATTAAAAGCTTCACATACACAGAATATTGAAGGACTCTGGGTCTGTACTCAATGGCATTTGGAAGGATGAGGAGGGATCTAATTGAACCTTAGAGAATACTGAACAGCCTGGACACAGTGGATGTTGGGAAGATGTTTCTATTGGTAGGAGATACGGGGACCTGAGGGCACAACCTTAGAGTAAAAGGAAGACCTTTTTTTAGAACAGAAATAAGGAGAAACTTCTTCAGCCAGAGAGCGGTGACTCTATCGAATTCACTGCCACAGAAAGCTATGGAGGCTAGGTCATTGAGTATATTTGAGGAACTAGATAGGTTTTTGATTGTAAAAGGGATTCAAGCGTTACGAGGAGAAAGTTTGAGAATGGGGTTGAGCAACTTATTAGCTGTGATTGAATGATGGAGTAGATTTGATGGGCTGAACGGCCTAATTTCTGCTCGTGTGTCTTATGGTCATAAAGGTATTAGTCTCGTAAACTTCCTCTGAACTGCTTCCAACGTATTAACATCCTTCCTGTAAGTAAGATGACCAGTACGGTACTCCAGATGCAGACTCATCAATGCCCTGCATAACTGAAGCATAGTCTTTTTACTGATGTATTCAATTCCCCTCACAGTGAGTGATAATGATAATGCGTATCTACCTACTAATGTGTGTTTCGTTAACGCGAATTTGCTGTAGTGCGATTGACGAATTAGGGACACTGTTTATAAAGCACAAACTTTTAAAGCATGCGTTGGCTGTAACATGATTATATCGCCAACACTACAAGCGCTGTTTCTGAAGTGCGATTTTTCTTTATTGCGGGGTTTGCGCAAGAACGTGACCATCACGTTATAGAAGAGCTACCTGTACTGCACAGGTTCATAAAGGCAGTTCCCCACCACCACCACCTCAAGGGGCAATTAGGGATGGGTCATAAATGTCTGGTCCAGCAAGCCACTCGCCTGACCCACAAACAAATTAAATAAAAACGAGATTCATGAGAATGATTCGCCAGGGGAGCAGTTCAGGTAGAGTGACACCAAAGGACTTTAGGGGAGACTAGATAGGTTTTGTAAGGGGTGCGGGGAGGGATATGAATAGAAGGTTATGCTGAAAGAGTGAGATGATAAAGAGCTTGGAGGGAGGGTAGTGTGGCACATAAATTACCAGTTTCAGGCTGTTGGGTTGAGTGGTCTGTTTCTGAGCTGTAATATCCTATGTAATTCTATTTATGCCTTGATCATCATGTAAAATAACCCAAGTCAATGGCACTGTTTTTGAAGAAGAATCGAAGAATTCTAACTTTTTTTTTAATCATTATCACCTCCCCATTTTTACTTCAGTCTTAACCCTGCCTGCCCCTCTGCCTTAACATTAGATCACTGAGGATTATTTGCCCGGTGTTTAGGCATTGTTGTTATAATGGTCTAGTTCATACTGATCCCTCAACCAAGATGGCTGAAACTCATCACCCAGTCATGGACATGTTGCTTTTGTGGGAGTTTGCTGTGCACGTGTGGGATGCTGAGTTTCTTAACCTTGCATAAAATTTCAAAAGCACCTCATCGCTGTGTCCTTTTTGCTAAATTGCTGAGCGGCTAATCTGGAGCGGGGAGAAAATGGTCTCATTGAACAGAACCATTGAGTCGTGAGATTGCATCTCCCCGAACAGACCGAAAGAAGCCTACGGCTTAACGTTTCACCTGGAAGGTGGCACCTCTTACAATACAGCACTGAAACATGATCCTGTGTTACGTGCCTTGGTTCTCGGAGCAGGATTTGAACCTGCGACCTTTTATTTCAGAGGCTGAGCCGAGCTGATTCCTACAGATATGTGCTTTCAAAGCATTCGTGCACTTGCAGTATTTCAGTGAATCTAATTCTTGCCCTTTAAGTCGTTGTAATGAAGCATGTCGACACTGATACACTAAAGACCATTTTAAAGTGACAGTTTCTAGTGCATTAGAAACACATTTAGGTTCAATGGAGCGGAGCTGAAGTTAGTTCTCACAGTGTGGTGCTAAATAGACTTTGGCTACAGCAGTCTCGGAAAGTCTGTTTAAGCAAGAGATCAATATTGATGATTGACTTTCTGCACAAGGCTAACCTGCCCTTCAAAAAGACTGAAAAGCCTGCCCAGAGCTATGTCTTCACAAGGATTGTCAAAAATACGCAAGGTTCCCCCTCTAATTCATTCAGTTCCCAAGGAGTAGCAACTTTCTAATTCCAAAATAGGTTTGGCTGAAGGAAGGCTTGTTCCATTTTTAGGACATCTCTTGTGACCAGCAGCAAATACCTCAAGTGGGCTGAACGATTCCCTTTTGATGCTGTGAATTTTGTCTGTTTCTCTCACTCGTTCAGGCCCCTAGGTTACTCCCTATGAGCTGAAATGCTCATGTGTGGGGCTCAATGTTTATAAAGCCGTGCTGCTTCAGGGCTGTAACCAGAATCCTTGACGTAACTTTCTCTCTTAAGCCCTTTTGGCTCAACAATTAGCAGGAAGAAAACTCCTCATTTAGGAACGTAGGACTTAGGAACAGGAGTAGGCCGTCAGCCCTTCCAGTCGGCTCACCGTTCGAGAGGATCATGGCTGATTTAGTTGTGGTCTCGACTTTTGACTACTTTGTAACAAAAAGCTGAATATTTAATGGAAAATAAATGAAACAGTTGTACACCTGATTTCACTTGATTGCAGAACTTTTAACTTGCATCACTTTACACCACAAAGATTATGAAAGGCACAATGTTTAGCAGTGTTGAACCAGGGCCAGAGTCCATAGTACAAAACCGTATATACGTGATTTAGCCGTACCCCGGGGAGGCTGGTCTCAATGTGATCTGTAGTTGAGTGAAACAGGAAGAGGTGCTGGACTGAGTGAAGGCTTTCACACATGCACTGCAAATAGACAGCTACTGTCTGAAAAGCTGTTTGTCAGTGTAAGCTTCAAAGATGTCTGTGCTTTACCTCCTTAGAGACCAGTCTCCAGTTTTCTCCTCATTTCTTGCTTTGGAGAACAAACTGAGGCAGAAGGCAATCCAAAAGGTGTTTTACCCAAAGCTTGTAGGCACCATCAGTTCAAAATATTAAAACCTTGTCTCTCGGAAATTATTTTCACCTAAGTTATATGGCAAGCAAGCAATCTGCTGGATTCAGTTGGCTGATGTAGCTAGTTGTAGGGAATGACTTGGCGAGCATATTAAAACTATAAATATATGCAAAATACTGTGGATGTTGGAAATCTGATATGAAAAGAGAATAAGTTGAAGAAACTTAACAGATCTAGCAGCCTCTGTGAAGAGAGAAACAGTTAACATTTTGAGTTTACGGTTTAAGTCCAGTATGACTGTACTTTCCATATATGTTGCCAGACCTGCTGGGTTTCTCTAGAACTTTTTTGTTTTTGTATTGTATTAAGGCGACCTTGACTCATTGATGAAATCCAGAAGCAGAGTCATTGAATTAAGTCCACTCCTTTGGTTAATGAACGCATAACCCTCAAAATTCATACTCCCTGGACTAATAATCTGAAGAAAGCAAGTTCACATCTTGCTTTGACAGTTTAAGCATTTGAATTCTTTTTTTTTAATTGAATCTAGAACAAAAGCCTTATATTTGTTAAAAAAAAAAGTACGAATAAGTCTTTTAGAAGATATTGTATCCCATGAAAGTTTGGAAAATCATCTCAAGTTTTGTTTCTGCTCATTGGTCAGTGTTGGGATGTGGTAGTCACTGGCAAGTTTGTCACCCATCTCTCATTATCCTGGGAAGATAGCTAGTGGACATTGCCATTTACTGTAATGCTTTGATCCAAGGAAGTAGCTTGCTGGGCTACACTAGAGAGCAGTTAAGAGGCAACCATGTTGGTGTGGGACAAGAGTCACAAGTAAGCTCAGAGTAAATGATGTTAGGTTTCCTTCTACAAATGACATTAGTCAATAAAATAACCTGCATCTGGCACCAGGTTTGATTTTGATGTGTAAGCCATAATTATACTGTTAACCATGTTGATGCCACTTCCTAAACTTCATCCAGGACCAGAGCCCTGACATTTTAAGTTGGACCAAAGGGTCTGTTTCAGTGTTGCATGACTCTATGACTTTGCCATTTTAGAATCTGAATCCTGATTGATCCTTTTTCCCTAATTCTGGTTTGGGATGTGAGCATTGCTGGCAAGGCCAGCATTTGTTGCCCATCTCTAGTTGCCTTTGAATCTATGTTCTATTTGAATCTTTGTTCTATTAGGCATATGGACGAGAATGGAATAGTGTAGGTTAGATGAGCTTCAGATTGGTTCCACAGGTCGGTGCAACATCGAGGGCCGAAGGGCCTGTACTGTTACAGAGAGCTGTTAAGAGACAACCACATCATGTGGGTCTGGATTCACCTGTTGGTCAGATCAAATAAGGATGGCAAACTTCGTTCCCTAAAGGACAATGAACCAGATGAATTTATAAATAAAAATGTGACTGCCATCACACTAGCTTACAACTCCATATTCTATTGAGCTCATGTTTCTGCAGCTGCTATGGTGGGACTAGAACCTGGAAAGCCCTGGAATACTAGCGCTATGATTTTACCACTATGCCAGCACCTCTGCAGTGTATGTGCCCTGTCCCTCAACTATCTTATAGTTCTTTCCTTGGTGAAATAGAGCGCAACTAAGAAAATAAAAGTCACATCAGATTAGTCATGGCAGTCCCTTGGTTCCATTGCTTATCTCACTGAGAGTTTGGACTCCTTCTTGACAGCGTTTAGCTTGTCTGGAGGTCGCAGAGCTGCTGATCTTGCAATTGAAGCAATCAGGAGCCCAAAGAATTGCTTTTCAGGCAATTTGGCACCGAGACAGGTTGCAACAAGATTTCAGATGAGTTGACATTTTGTCGCAGAGATCATAGTGCCCAGTCTACTTCTGAACCATGGATAAATTCATTGTTACCACTGTCATCAGCTGCCGATCAGCAGTACTGGGGAACGGGAATACCTCACCATTTCTTTTTTTCCAATTGGGCTCCATCTTCCTGAATTACTGTATCCTAGCCAATGCTTAGGAATTGGGCGACAGGTCTAGACAGTAGATTTGGATCAGCTCAGGCTTGGAGGGCCAAAGGGCCTATTCCTGGGCTGTAAATTTTCTTTGTTTCTTTTAAGGGATAGATACTAATTGAGAACATTTGGACATCATTTTTTTTTTTGCCCCAAAATTTGCTGCATTGGAGAAGCAAAACACATTTAGGAACTTCAGAATGAAGTAGTCCACACTGGTCAAATTTCCATCTGCCTATTACAGAGCTGACTCTCTCGCAGTTCTTCCTTCTCATGAACAGCGGGAGGGGTGGGGGTGTGCTATGACGAGGGTAACAAGAACATTGAGTAGTATTGTGGGATAAGTTATAATGGTCAGCTTCTTTTGGGCAAAGTCTCTTTACTGTAAAACCGGTTTTTTTTTTGGTGTCAAGTAAACTTTTCAGAGTCATTCAATCCATTTGACCTCTAGAAATCCATCTATTATTGCTTAAGTATATTCAGTAACTCATCTTCCGCAGTTTTCTAATGCCCCAGGCTCCCCACCCTCTGAGTGAACAAGTTTCTCCTCATTTCATTCTGTATATCTTGACACAGTGACTCCATTTTCTGAAACTCCCCCACCCCAAATCCCCCGGTAGGGAATTACCATTCCTGCATTGAGTCAGTCCCGTCTTCTCAGAATTTTATACATTTGTGTAAAGTTTATTTTTGATCGTGTCATGAGTAGTTGGAGTGATGTTAGCCATTTTCAGGCAAAGTTTTACCCAATGCCCTTGTATTTTTTTTTCCTCTTCAAGTATTTGTCTAATTTCCTTTTAACAGCACCCTACTGAACCTGCTCCCTCCATGTCTTCAAAGCAGTGCTTTGTAAACTGCAACTCACTTCATACTTAATAATAAAAATATTGCTCCTGATGAGCACCATGATTCTGTTGCTCATTAACTTCTGGTCCTGGACAGTTTCTCCCTCTTCATCCATAGATCTATCGTTTTGGTCCCCTTTGTGGATTCTCCCATTAAACTCCGTGTCTTTTCAATAAATGTGATGCCTCCTACTCACAGATCAGTCACTATTCAGCAGGAAGTATACCCATGTTTGGAGGTGACATTGCAGTGATCTGTTTGAGGAGACTCTTCAGTAGCCACTTTTCCACTGTGAGTTAAAGGTTACGAAGTGCAGAAATGAGATTTCAGTACATCAAAGCATTATTTAAATGGGTGGAACAATCAAATCAATAGCGAAGGCAAATTAAGGCTTGAGCAGTGCATTATCAGCAGTGCCAGAGAAAAATATTGCATAGAACATTTCAACTTGGCCTTCCAGCTCGAGAGACTGGAAACCAGGGACTACCTTTTGTTGAATGGCAAGTTAATGACATATAATTCACAGGGAGGGGGAAAAGAGAGCTTTTTGCTTTTTGTGATTTCCTTGGGTGGTCGAACATAGTTAATTGGATAATTAGATCCTTTCTTTCTTTCACATAATGTCTGCCCTTTTCAGTTACTATCATATGGTCGTGTCTCTCAGGCTTTTTTCTTTCACTCTGTTTGCACTTGACATGTTCTTGCTTGTTCAGCTTTTATTTTACTCTTCATATTTCATTTGTCTGGTTTTCTTAAAAGTCTTACTACAATCATTTGGAGAGACATCAGACTGATGTATAGAGGCTAATTGAGCCCTGAGGCTCAACTGAGGCCTATCAGCAGTGAACCACTGGAGAAAGTGCAGTAAAGACAGGTACAGATTATACCATGAGTGAGCAGTACAACAGTTAGGAAGGATTGAACAACCTGAAACACTTACCTCTAGGAAGAATGTGACCTGAGAGGACTTTAAGATTATGAAGGGATTCACTTTGCGAAGTCATAAATGAAAGTGTAATTAATAAATTCAGCTCAAGCTTGTTCAACCAGACAGTGGTTGGAATGGAAATTCACATGGAACTTTCAAAGTGAATAGTATAAATGTATTTAAGGATAAATCTAGATGGTACGTTTTTTCATTGGAGTGTAGGAGGTTGAGAAGTGACCTTCTAGAGGATTATGAAATCATAAGGAGTGTAGACAAGGTAGGTGTCTTTTCCCTAGGATGAGGGATTTCAAGTCTAAGAAGTGCATATTTTAAGGGGAGATTTTTAAATAAGGCATGAGGGGCAAATTCTTTACAGCAAGGGTGGTTCATGTGTGGAAAGAACTTGGAGGAAGTGATGGATGCGAGCACAGTTGCAGTGTTTAAAAGACCCTTTGCTAAGTACATGAATAGAGAAGGTTTGGAGGGATATGGGCCAGGAGCAGACTGGTGGGACTAGTTTAGTTTGAAATTAAGTTCATGGACTGGTTGGATCAAAGGGTCTGTTTCCATGTTTTAAGACTCTATGATCACATGGGATAGAATGAAATAAGAAAGGGTAATAATTAACATGATATCTCAGTCAACAAATCCAAAAGAAAAATTATATAGTATACATCAGGAAAGAAACCTGGTCAATTAGCAATTAACATCGATCTCAAAATCCCCATTTTGAAATCCTCCGTCATAATGAAATGTGATGTAATCTGAGTGAAATAACACCACAGAGGCTGGTATCCCATCACCAAGTTCCCCTTTATTTACACATGATCAGTTCTTGACTATAGTCCTGCCTCATACAGAGTCGAAGAGTGTGGTGCTGGAAAATCCCAGCCAGTCAGGCAGTATCCGTGCAGCAGGAGAGTTGATGTTTCAGGAATTTCCTGATGAAGGGCTTCTGCCTGAAAAGTCGACTGTCCTGCTCCTTGGATGCTGCCAGACCAACTGTGGTTTTTCGAGCACCACACTCTTCGACTCTGATCTCCAGCATCTGCAATCCTCGTTTTCTCCTGCCTCATAGAGCCAGGCACCAGTGTGTCAGTATCTCTGACATTCCCCCTATTTATCAGCCAGCGCTCCCTGATTGGACCAGATTAGCAGCTCCAGTCAGGAAACCCATATTCACTGAGGTCTAGCTGGCTGACTTCATGATAGTCACTACACTGTGCATCTTCGTAAGCCACTTGTCGACTTGCCTGGACCGTCCAGTTTTAACTGAACAAGTAACGTGTGACAAAAGTGAGGAAAGCATTAGCTTCAAGTCCCATAGCGTTCTGACTTAGACAGAAATGACTATTCCTTCATTGCCTGTGCCATCATCATCAAATAGCTTTGTGGGAAAGCTGACACCACAAGTATTGCAACAAGATAGCCTTCCACTGCTTTCTCAACGACAGCAAGGACTGATGAAATGGAGCTTTGCAACATCGTCCACATCTAACGACACATCCTAAACGAAGGGTTTGCAACACCTTTCTTCTTGGGTTCCACCCAGTATTGTGGATCACGGTGAAAGCCGTTGTCATGTCTACTGTCGCCAGGGTTGTGAAGGTGGGGTTAGCCACCAACACTGTTCAACCTAGACAGTGTTTTGCTCCCTTGGAAACAGAAAAAAGATGTGTTCGTGCCTCACCTCAGAGATTTGAGTGTATAATCAAAGCTGACACTCCAGAGTAGAACTGCGATGTGGACTTTCAGATCAGTATCAAGCCAAAGACCGTATGACTCCTCAGTAGTTCCCGTGATAAAGGAACAAAATTGTCTCCAGTAACCTGGGCCACATTTGTCTCCCAACCATTGTCACCGAAAGACCTAATTTTTTCTTTATTATTAATTTGGAGAGAATGGGATTCACTGTTTGAAGTAGCCTTTATTGCCCTAGAGAAGGTGGTGATTGCTCTCATTGCTGTTTGAAAGTGTTTGCTAGTATACACATTAGCTTCTGCTTTTCCCTTCATTAGAACAGTAATTGCAATGGCTGTAGGCAGGGCTCTGGGAGGTTATGTAAATACAGGTTTGCTCCAGGTGTAGAATAGAACTGGCAAAAAATTTAGTATTTTACAGAATGAGGTGTGTGGTACTGTATGTTCAGTTACTCACCAAGGGCATATTAGAGCAGAAATCGCTGTTCAGCTACCTCTGCAAAAAATGTTGCATTTTCAGCAGATACAGCAACACAGCTTTGCAGTAGGAGTGCCAGAGTTACAGGGAACAGGGAAATGCAATGACAGTCGTGATCTCCTCTTTCACCTCCTGGCTTTGAGTTCCGATCACAGTAGTGGAAAAGGAGTCTCACTGCATGGATGTGAACAGATTGTGGAAATTCTCAACTCTGTACCTCTGTAAACATGCACCATCTAATCGCCGCCCACAGAGCATTCTGATGTTTTACAGTAAAGTAGCTGTAAAGTTTGCTCTTGTCACTACTGTCGTGTCCTTGATAATATTTACCCCTCCACTGACAACACTAATACAGAAAATCAGATTATCTGGCCACTGTTGCAATGCTGTTTCTAGGATCTCACCATGTTCAGAATTGCCTAATGTATTTCCTGCACAGTAACAGTCATTGAACCTCAAAGAGCATTTCGTTGGCTGTAGATTACTTCATGAAGTCCTGCAGTTATGAATACTGCTGCATATCTGAGTTTATAATTGCTGTACCTCTGTGTGCAAGGATCTATAGTTTTCTTTAAGGTATGCTTCTGTGGGATGTGAGCATCACCGACTGAGCCAGTAATTATGGCTGATCCATCATTGACTTTGAGAAAACCCTTGCCCTTGAGCAGTGGCTCAGTCGTTAGCACTGCTACCTCCACAGCGCTAAGGACCCGGGTTCGATTCCAGTCTTGGGCGACTGTCTGTGTGGAGTTTGCACATTCTCCCTGTGTCTGCGTGGGTTTCCTCCCACAGTCCAAAGATGTGCAGCTTAGGTGAATTGACTATGCTAAATTGCCCATAGTGTTCAGAGATGTGTCGGTTAGGTGCATTAGTCAGGGATATATGTGGAGTAATAGGGTAGGGGGAATGGGTCTGTGTGGGTTACTCTTTGGAGGGCCAGTGTGGACCTGGGCTAAATGGCCTGCTTCCACACGGGAGGGATTCTATGAAAATTGCAGCCCATGTGGTTTAAGTACATCCATATTAATGTTTGCAAGGGGGCTTCTTAACTGCACAACACTGAACAATAATGCCCACTAACTTTGAAAAACATTTGTCAAGAAAAAAAAAACTGAAGGTTTCAGTGAAGCTGTCCGCACATTATTGGGGTTAACACAAGCAACCGTATGTACTGGACCACATCGAAGGACATTTGTTGAACTAGAGAATTAAAAGGTATTAATCTTATATTGGTGCATCATAATGAGAAACCTCTTACTGGTACAACAGACAACAAATAACTTGCATTAATGTGGCATCTTGGGAGTTGATGGTGTCATGGTAATGTCACTACACCAGCAATCCAGAACTGCAGGCTAAATGTTTTGCCACAGAAAGCAGTTGGGGGCCGAAGCATTAAATGTTTTCAAGAAGGAGTTAGATATAATTCTTAGGGCTAAAGAGACGAAAAGCTATGGGGAGAAAATGGGACTGGTACTAAATTGGATGATCAGCCATGACCGTGGGGCAGGCTCAAAGGGCCGAATGGCTCACACCTGCTCCTGTTTTCCTCAAAGATCCAGAGGCTTTGGAGAGGGTGCAACGAAGGTTTACCAGGATGCTGCCTGGACTGGAGGGCTTGCCTTATGAAGAAAGGTTGAATAAGCTCAGACCTTTTCTCTCTGGAGAGAAGGAGGAAGAGAAATGACTTGATCGAGGTATGCAAAATGAGTGGAATAGATAGTGTCAATAGTTAGAGACTTTTCCCCAGGGCAGGATTGACTGGTATGAGGGGTCATAATTTGAAGATATTGGGAAGAAGGTATAGTGCGGACGCAGAGAGTTGTGAATGCATTGCCAGCTGTGGTGGTGAAAGCAGAGTCATTGGGGACATTTAAGCGACTGCTGGACATGCACATGGATAACAGTGAGTTGAGGGGTGCGTAGGTTCAGTTATTGTATTTTACATGAGGATTAAACCTCGGCACAACATCGTGGGCCAAAGGGCCTGTTCTGTGCTGTACTTTTCAATGTTCGATGTTCTTGTGTTTCTCTCTCTTTATGGTGGGGAGAGATTCTAAGCTGCTTTCCAGAAAGGGACTCTGACAATGCAAAGCCTGAGATTGAAGTGTTGGAATGGCTGACGAGATGTTGGCCTCAAAGGCTGTCTGTTGTAGGGGCTTTAGAAGGGTTTAAGATTTTCTCCTGAGCATGGAGCTGGGTTGATTTAAAGGCAAGGGCACGTTGGTGGGATGGATAGAGGGTAGATTCACAAGTAGCTCGACTTCTGAGGAAGAGGGGGTTCTGGGTCAGCATGTAGATATGGACGACAGTACAGGTTTAAAGAGTTAAACACAGGGATGAAGATGATGCAATTAGAGGCCAGAACAGAGTCCGAGATATCAGCAGGACTTGTGGCTAAAGATTATTGATCAGAGATATAATTTAATTACAAGCCATAAATCATAAATCTTACATTGTAAATATATAAGAAATAAGAAAAGTTCCAGTCGAGAGATAGTAGAGGCTGTAACTTTCATTTTCCAATCCAGGAACTATAGGAAATATCCATGAAATAGTGGAAACCTTCATTGTCAACTTTCAAAATCCTGTAGATGCTGGAATAGTCTCAGCAGATTGGTGAGTGCCAAATGTACCCCCACTTATTAATAAAAAGGTGAGAGAAAACAGGAAAGTACAGACTGGTTAGGTAGACACTATTATTAGGAAACATTTTGGCCTTTATTGTAAAGAATGTGCTAATGGACAGTTAGAAAATATCAATAGTTTCACACAAAGTCAACATGGATTTATGAAAGGGAGGTAATGTTTGACAAACCTACTGATATTTTTTAGAGGATATAAGTGCAGAATAGAAAGGAAAACCGTAGTGTATTTGGATTTTTAGATTTTCATGAGAGATCAATCACTTCCTATGTGCCCAATTAAAGCACATGGGATTAGCAGTAATATATTGGCATGGATTGAGAATTGGTCCGTAGACCAGAAACAGTAAGAATAAATGGATCTTTTTCAAAAGCGGAAGGCAGTGACAAGTGAAGGTACAACAGTGTTCAGGACTTGAACCACACCTATTCACAATGTATCTATCAATGATTCAGATGAAGGAATCAAATGTAATATTTCCAAGCCTGAGTGTCAGACAGAATGTGGGTGTTTGTGAGTGGTAAGGAGGATGCAAAAAAAGTTGAAGTGAATGGGCAAATACGTGGCTGTTGCAGTGTGATGTAGAATAGTTAGGATTGGCAAACTATTATTTAAATAGTGATCAGTTGGAAGCTGTTGATGTATAGAGAGACTGGGCTGTCCTTGTCCATCAGTCACTGAAAAAGCATATGGATGCAGCAAGCAAACCAGAAGGTAAATGGTATGTTGGGCCTTCAATGCAACTAGGCTAAGAATTGGAGCAGGGATGACTTGCTGCAATTGCGCAGGGGCTTAGTGAGACACACCTAGAGCATTGTTTGCAGTTTTGACTGCCTTACCGAAGAAAAGACTTACTGGCTGTAGAGTCAGTGCAGTGGGGGTTTGCCAGACTGATTGCTGGAAAGGTTTGTCAGATGAAGTGAGCTTGGTTTAACTGGGACTATGTTCACAGGAGTTGAGAAGAATGAGAGAGGATATCATTGAAAGGTTGTAAAATTCTAACAGAACAGGACAGATCGATACAAGGAGGATGTATCGTCTGGCTAAGGCAATCCAGTGCAAAAGGATATGGGATAGGTCACTTTGGACTGAGATGAGAGGGTTTGTGAACCAGTGGAATTCTCAACCACAGAAGGTGATGTCACTGAATATGTTTGAGAGAAATAGCTTTCTAAAGGCTAAAGTGGGGTATGGGAGAAAGCAGGTTTGTTGTGGATAAAATGTGGAGCTGGAAAAAGCACAGCAGGTCAAGCAGCATCAGCGGGACTAAGTTTAGCAAGCACTATGGCTGAGGTTATCAAGGGTGATCTGTTGTGACAGAGACCAACTGCAATCTCATTTTAGCAGAGCTCCTGTTCCAACGTTACTTAAAGTAAATGGTGCACTGCTCACAGTTGGTCATCTGATGATTGAATGCAATGCCCTACATATGAACATAAGGGCATAGGAATTAAGATGAGGAATAAGCCTTTCAGCCTGCCTCACCATTTCACATGATCACAGAATTGTTATGGCATAGAAGGAGCTCATTTGACCCATCCTCCCTGTTCTATTACCTATATTGCCATATTCCTGACACCACTTCTGTCCAAATAATCATCCAATTCCCTCTTCAGTACTTCAGTTAATCCTGTTTCCAGCACATTTGCTAGCACTCCTTTCCAGATCCTAACCCCACACATTACCCTTGCTCCTTTTGTACATCACTTTAAATGGATGCCCTCATCTTCCTTATTCTGTCCCACATGGAAACAGTTTCTCCCTATCCAGCCCATTTTGAAAACCTCAATCAAATCTCCTGTCCCCCTTGTCTGCTCTAAGGGGAATAATCCCAACCACTTCAAGTTATCCTCCTAACTGAAGTTTCTTTAACTGAAGATTTTTGTGCCTGGAATCGTTCTTGGAGTTGCATGATTTCTGTCCATACCCCGGATCTAAGTCCCTTGATTGCTTCTCGAACCTGCTAGAATCAACAATGCTTCAGATTGCTAACATGTTTTGTAATGCTGGGTTTGTAGCAGCCCTCCAGTGAACAGCTGTCATGGGGATGATGGACCAAATGGCCTCTTGCTGTGGTGCAGGATTCTTTCAGATGTAATTAGATAGTAAACAGAAGGAGGAGCACTGAAGGTATTTTTGGCTCTTCCTTGCACTCTGACTCAGGCTCAGTGGAATGCTCTTACAGCAACTCAGCCTGTGAGCTATTAACTCAACACAAATGGAGATCCATCTGAGATTTGCTGCTGTGTTTAAAAACAGGCAGAAGGCAGAATGCCAAGCTAGTCATTGGGTAATTCAGTCATTCCACATGAAGCTGTTCTGCACACCCTGACACTACTTTAAATGTGTGGGTTGCATTGTCTTTGTCATTTTTTTGTCTCTGAGATATGTAAATCACCCCCATTCCCAAACACTGCCTCTTGGAAGGGAGTTTCCATGATTTTTACCTCGTCACAGTGAAGGAGCAGAGAGTCTAATTCCGTGTCAAGGTGGAAAGCTTAGAGTTGATGATGGTCCCACACACTTGTTCTCTCGAGGTGTAGGTGGTCATGACTTTGGGACCTGGATCACGGCAGCTGTCTGCTTACAGAGTTGATAGTTGACAAAGAGGTCTTTACATAAGCAGACTCTCAAAATGACTTCAATCTCCAACATTGAGGGTGAGGAAAAACCATTGCCTTCAAGCGAAGGCTCCATCATTCATGAACATCATCTGAAGATAAAATGTGTCACCCTTAAGCATTGTTTTCTTTAAATTCTAGATGCTGCAGCCTCACAAAGCAAAGAACCAGCTTAAAACCTGAAGAGCTGTGAGGAGATTGGGGAAAGCGGAACTGAAGTCCAAGATCAGCCATGATCTTGTCACTTGGCAGAAGTCTCGTTAGTCGAAGAGAGTGCTGTCGGAAAAGCCCAGCCGGTCAGGCAGCATCCAAGGAGCAGGAGAATCGGGCTTAAACCCTGATGAAGGGCTTTTGCCTGAAACATCAATTCTCCTGCTCCTTGCATGCTGCCTGACTGACTCTGCTTTTCCAGCACCTCACATCCGACTCTGATCCCCAGATTCTGCAGTCCTCACTTTCTCCTAGAAGTCTCCAGGGGCCATACTTTACACTCGTACCCTTATTTTCTAAAAGAGTTTGTGCATACTCTTCATCTTAAATGCAGAGCAAAGTTGACCCTGGTCACTTTGATAATGGCACTGGACAATGTGACTGTGTTGTTTGAGGACAAAATTGTGTGGCTGCAGTGAGCACAGTGACAAACAGGTCGCGACAAGTGATTTTAATTTTCTTTCCAAATTGTGTGTGATGTGTTAACAGAATCCACAAAATACCTTAATATGCTATTTGCACAGGTAGTTCAGCCCTTTGCCAGTATCGTGTATGTAACTGTCTATTCCTAAGAAGTGATGGCATGGTCAGAGTGTGATGTTTAGAGTCACACAAGGCTAAGTGGGCAATGAGTTTGGACTTATGTTGCAAGCTGGTAGCAGAGACTCACTGAGCACATTCTTTGGAAGTCCTTTCTGTACCCGTGTGTTTGGGAGCATTAAACCATGTTGGAACAAGGTAAGGCTTTTCTCCGGGCCCTTGAGCTTTTTTTGCATCATTCAGTAAGCAGTTTATAGAGTCATTGAGATGAACGGCATTGAAGCACATCCATTGGTCCAACTCATCCATTCTGATAATGTTCTAAATTAATCTTCTGTACATTAACTCTCTTTCCTCTTTGCTTCATATATTTCTTGACTCCACAAATCCCCAATCATTTCAGTTTTGATCGTTCCAGCATCCATAACCTTTTTGGGAGAGTTTGAAATGCCTGAGAGTATAAGCCTGTATTCCACTGTCCTGGATTCTCTCACCAGAATTACAGAATGGTCCACACTGCAGAAGGCCTTCAGCTCATTGTACTAACATCTGATCTCCAAATGAGCAAATCACTTATTTTTATTCCCCCAACGTCTCCCCATAACCCTGCACGTTTTCCTTTCCGAGATAGCAGTCTAATGCCGATTTTTGCATGGTTTAATTGAATCTGCCTCCGCCACGCTCTAGAGCAGTGTATTCTGCATCCTAACCACTCTGTGTAAGAGAGCTTCTTTTCTATCACTCGTGCTTCTTTTACCAATCACTTTAGACCTGTGCTATCTCGTTCTTTCAACCCCACCCATCAGTACGAGCACTTTCTCCCCATGGACTGTGTTGGACCTCTCATGATTTTGAGATTTGCGTCAAATTTCCTTTCAGCCTCTTTTCTCCACAGGAAGACTGCCCCAAATTCTCCAATCTATCTCATTCCTGCAACTGTGAGCATGAATATCTTTGACACACACTCTGGTGTATTCTCATCCTTACTAAAAGTAAGACCGTGGACACAATACTGCAGCTGAAATCAAACTAGTCTTTTCTCTCAATATCCATCCTACTGCATCCCTTCGAAATCCCTCCATCAAATTCCACTTTGTTCTTCCATATTGAAAGGAATACAAGCCAGGTTCATATGTCCTGTTCTCATAATCATAGAAGAATTGTAGAATTCCCGTAGTGTGTAAAAAGGTCATTTGGCCCATTGAGTCTGCATTGACCCTCCAAAGAGGATCCCAGCTCCCCACCCTATGGTGTCACACTTACCATGACTAATCCAGAGACTGCACCCTATACTGGACAATTTAGCATGGCCATTCCGCATAATCTGCATATTTTTGGACTGTGGGAGGAAACCCATGCAGGCACAGGGAGAATGTGCAAACTCCACACAGACAGTCATCCAAGATTGGGATTGACCCTAGGCTCCTGGTGCTGTGAGGAGCAGTGCTGACTACTGCACCAAAAGGCCACCCATTCCAAGTTATGATGTTATACCAGAGAACTGCACCCCTGTCAAGTCAATATTTCTTTTTGGTGTGGTGGACTGTCCAGCACTAACGGATGTACTTCATCTGGGGTCTGGCCAATGACAGCACAACTTTAACCTTGACATAACCCAGCCTCCTGAAAAGAATGGCCAATGTCCTGTTAGCCTCAAATGTCCGATAACTCTTCTAATGCGGTTAGCAAAAGGACCCGAACCAAATTTATAAGGTCTCTGTGATGTATTACACCTCAGATTTATGTTTACACTTTTGGGGAGAATAAAACTTGAGGTGACACAACAGTCATACATAAATCCAATTTGAAATTCATGAGAAATAAGGTCCACTTGTCAGTTGGGAAGGCCAATGCAATGTTAGCAGTCGTTTCAAGAGAACCAGAATATAAGAGCAGAGATGTACTCCAAAGATGTATATGGTCAGACCGCATTTGGAATATTGTGAGCAGTGCGGTGTCTGAGGAAGGACCTGCTGATGTTGGAGGGGGTACAAACGAGACTTATAAGAATGATCCCAAGGATGAAGGAGTTGTCATGCGAGGAGAGATTGAGAACTCTAGATCTGTACTTGATGGAATTGACAAAGAATGAGGGGCGATATTTTTGAAAATTCAGAATAGAGAGAGGCCTGGATAGAATGGACATTGAGAAGATGTTTGTGTGAGAAGGAGAGACTAGAACCCAAGGACACAATCTCAATGGAGAGACTACCCTTTAGAACTTAGATGAGGAGGAGTTTCTTCAGCCAGAGTGTGGTGAATCTGTGGAACTCATTGCCACGGAAGGCTGTGGAGGGCAAGTCATTGAGTCTATTTCAGGCGGAGAGAGATAGGCTCTTGACTGGTAAGATCTCTCTGGTTACAGGGAGAAAGCAGGAGAATGGGGTTGAGAAACATATCAGCCATGATTGAATGGTGGAGCAGACTCAGTGGGCTGAATGACTTAATTCTGTTCCTGGATCTTATGATCTTATGGTGTTATGATCGGTCAGCACCCTTTTCTCTTGCAGTACACATTGTGGTGGTGCTTTGAAGTTTGGCATTCTTGCGTTTGTCCTAATGAATGCAAGATAAAATGCTTTGACAATGTCTCTCTTTTCAGTGGTAATCCAGTTCTGGATCGTTAAGCGGCTGTTCACAGGAGTGAAATTTTAACTTAGTTTACCAAACGGATTCTCAAGGGATCAGATGGAGTTCTGCCTTTACAGGCCTACTTAATTTTACTCCCTGCTACTTCCAAGGGTTAGGAAAGGCTTATATTACTACAATGTATTTGCTTTATAGTCAATTAGATATTTTTGGACAATGCAATCATTGGTGTGTCGTAGGAAAATGACAGCTAATCTACATAAGTCAGACAAAAATACGATAATGGTTAACTAGTCTCATTTTGCAATGTTTATTGAGATTCTCTTGCCTACCGTGAAATAGCACCGTGAAATCTTTTAGCTTATCCTGAGAGAGTCGTTGAGTCCGCAGTTTAATGGCTGACTTGAAAAAGTGTGTGCAGAACCTCAGACAGTGTAGCACTTTGTCAGTATGACACTAGAGGGTCAATTGAGAGTAACTTAACTGAGCTATAAAACCAGTGTTGCATTCAGTCCAGTCTGTTGTCTGACTGGTTAATTTATTTTAAAACTACTCCCAAAACTTCATCATTTGTCATGTTCCATTTGCGATTTAAATTAGCCTCATTTGTCTGAGAAAATTGTATTTTTCAAATTACTTTTCAAATAGTTTGTGTGTCTGGCAAACTGTGTGTGTGTGGACTGTTTATATCAGAACTTTATGAATTCACATCCTCGCTCCCAAGGATTAAGTCAGTTTATCATCAGATAAGTGAACTGAGTTACATCTGGGACAGAGATGCTACTTGTACAGTTTAGGCCTTGATTTGGGAGAGAGTCTGAAGACCCTGATTGATTTACACACTAAGTCCCTGATTTCCCTCATGCATTCACAATAGCCGGTTGACTGAGTGGTAAGTAAGGCTGATGGCAAAAGGTACGTCCGTAACACTTGGAACTTTCTTATGAGTCTGAATAGAGTCATCAACTCTGTCAGGGCACAGTACTGAAAGTTTGGTAACATAATCACCAGTATCACATAATGGTAAAGCCTTTGGGCTTGTAACATAGATCTGGCCAGTGGGAATATGAGTTCAAATCCCACCAAAGCAACTGGTGGAATTTAGATGTAACTAAATAGGAATTCTTGAATTCAATACCAGTCACAGTCATGATGACCATAGAGTCCTAGAGATGTACAGCATTGAAACATAACCCTTCGATCCAACTGGTCCATGCCAACCAGATATCCTAACTTAATCCTAACTTTGCCAGCATAAACTGATGTAAAAATCTATCTTATTCATTAATGTCCTGAGAGAAAGAAATCTGCCGTCCTTAACCTGTCTGGTTTCTAAATGACCGCAGCAGTACAGTTGACTCTCGGCTCTCCTCTGTGACAGACTCACAAGCCACTCCCTTCATGAACATTTAGTGCTGAGTAATGAATGTTGGCCTCACCACTCAAATCCATGTCCCATCAAAGAACTTTATTTAAAAATAGTCACATGACCCAATCACTGTCACAGCTTCTGCCTTCCTTTAGCCAATCGGAAAGGAAATGGACTCTTGAGTGGGAACAGGAGTGAGGGTGTGAAACCAGTGAGGTCATGAGGCATATAAATGGGTGCATCACCTCGAAGAGAAATATTGCATGGATGCATTATTCTGTTTCTGTCATTTTTTTCCTTTGTGTTCAATCCTCTTTTTGCCCCAAATGTAGAACCAGTCATTGCTTGGAAATGGGAAATGTAGGTAGAAATTCAGCACTGAAGCCAGACATTAAAAGACACAGTGCTCATTGTAGCAATAGGGAAATGCAGAATAATTTTGAACTCTGGCTAATTGCTGCAATAATCTTGCAGCATAACTTTGCAGGTCCCTAGTTAAGTACCAACTTGCATTGATTTCAATCTACTCCTCACCACATGAGAGTGTTGATGTTGCTCATCAGTCAAAATGTAGTGTTTTTAATTCGGTTCATTTCAGGGGTGTAATTGGACTCTGGCTGTGCATTGTGTTGATAAATGTTTAGTGCCTGGGATGCACTTTACTGGGAAGGTAATGAGACTGGAGTGGTCCAATCATGCATTCAAGTTGGACCAGGAGGGGATCACGAATCAGACTTTCTACTCACAATTATTGTCCATTGACTTCTCTCTCCCTTGCTGCTTCCCTCCAAAGTAACTTGCTCACGGATATTGACTGCCCCAGACTTTCAAAGAGCCCGTGGTAATAAGGTAACACTACAAAATTGAATACCTCTCAAACCCACCCATTGCATTGGTCGACCTGTCGAGGAGACAGAGTATGCAACTGTGGGGCGGGCGTCCAGAAACATTTTTAAAAACGAAAATGAGAGATCTGAGAGACGAGGGGTGGGAGTGAATTGCATCTCTTTGCAATTGAAGGTAATTCTCATTTCATCAGTGGGCAGTTGTGTTTCTGTTCTTCCCTTTGCAGCCCATCACTCGTTCACTCTTGGAATGAATGGCTTGTTTAGCCATCAGTAGGGGGATAGTTGAGCGACAGCCCAACATTGCAGTGGCTTTGGAGTCACGTGTAGGCCTAGACAAGGAAAGGAATGCAGATGTCCATTGGACATTGAGAAAGGAGATGGGTTTTCAACATAATGGTCATGACCGAGACACATTGATAACTTCAGGCTTACACAATGCTGCACTGAGGCTTGAACCTAAGTCCCCAGAATATTAGCCAGGGTTTCAGCATTACTTAAACTCTTGTTTACACGACACTGTGGTCTGCCTTTGTGTTACATTCACCAAAGGGGGAATGGTAAAGAAGGTAAGCTTCCCAACATAGATCGGTGGTGAGTTAGGTTGTTGAAGGGATGTGTGGTGAATGATTGTTGTTTGCACCTGGTCCCAGCATGCCACTACCTACAATGCTGGGATGACACCCTGGCTTGCGAAAAAACAAATTGCCTTGCTGAATATTTAATGCTGGTGTCATGGAATTGCATCTTGGCAGAGCGCTCTCGGTCTGCCAGGCATCTAGGCTGCACTGTGATCACTCTGTTCCCCATCGAACATGGATCTTGACTGTGGCGAAGGGAAAGGTCACCACACAGGCAGCTTTTGTTAATGACTGACTTGGCTATGATATACTGAGAAAGTGGTTGCTGGCTGAATGAAATAGTTTCATACCAACACAGAGCTCCACTTGGAGTAGGGACCTCGTTTGGTTTCAGGGAGTGGAGATGTGGTTGGCTGTGGGTGAGGGGTGGGGAACGGGAGAAGGGAATGTACTTTTCACAGCAACCTCCTTCTCTCTCTCTCCTCGACGTTCCTGGCAGAGTAAAGCAGTACTCAGCTTATGCCTTGGGCGGTGCCCAGTTAACTCGAGTCTGCGGGACTAAGCTTGACTCCTGTGCGTTTTTGCTTGGGAGCGCAGGAGTGTGTGCGAGTGAGCTTACGCAAGTGTGATGGTGAGAGTACCAGCATGTGTGTGCAAGTGTGCAGGTCTGTAAGTGTGCATATCAACGCATGTGTGTTGCTGTGAGAGATGCAGGAGGGTGTGGGCGTGTGAGTGAGTGTATGCATGTGAATGTGCATGTGAGAGTGTGCGCATGTTTGCACGTGAGTGCACACATGAGCGTACATGTGAATTACATGTGTGAATGTGTGTACATGTATGCAAATGTAAGTTGCACATCTGCCCGAGTGAGTGTGCACGTGTGTGTGCGAGTATGCGTGTGTGAGACCCTGCAGGAGCTTCAACCATTGCTGGTAGCTGGTGAAAAGCTAACCTGGATTAATCCACTAACTGCATGTTGGATAATGATCTGAGGCACAAGGACAACAGGCAGATGGGTTGGTGCATCTGATAGGTGTGTTTCTGTGCTTCTTGCATAGCAGTGAATGTCTGACAGGTGCGACCTTTTCATGAGACAGTCAAAACGATTGGCTCTCTGCCCAGAATATTGCTGCAACACTGTCCTTGATTGGTTGTCTTCCTGTCATGCATTGCTTCACAAGGGGAGAAACTGCCTTTCTTTCCCAAAGTAATGTACAATGGCTGGCTGCATCACGCTGCACTGTAAGTATTTTTGTAAACGCAGGTAGACTGTTGCCTTTGCATGTTACTTCCAGCTTGACGCAGGAAGATTTTATTTTTTAATTTCCTGTTCATTTTTTTTTTAAAATTGGGATGGGAGTTAAATGCTGGTTGGTAAAATGTTGATGTATCTGTTTCTCCTACAGGTTGGTACTGAGAAGTGCCTTTCCTGGAATCTCTGCTGCTTCGAAAAGCTTCTAGAGCAGTCTCTGCTTAATTGTCTTGCTTGCTGCCAGCTAGGACTGCAACAACTGCACATCCAAACCCTTCGGCTTTAGTTCAATCACCCATTTCCCCCCGCCCCCCCCCCCCTTACCCCCACCTCCTCCCCTTACCCCCAGCTCCCTCCTTCCTCCTCTTCCCCTTTTGTCCACCCCCTCCCTTTCATTCCCACCTAGGTCTGAAAGAGAGAGAGAGAGAGAGAGAAAAAGAGGGAGAGAGGGAGAGAGAAAGAGAGAACAAACTTTTTGCAGTATATCAGCCTGGCATTGCTCTCTTGCTATTTCACTATATCGAACAAAGAATTTTCATATAGACAGAAAAAAAAACACAACTCTACCGAAACAGTTACCTTCTGCCTGAAACAATCGAAGGGATTAAAACAAAATTTTTTAAAAAGTCTGATCCTGGAAAGTCTGATCTCTGCAATCAGCTGGGCAGAGTTGATCAATATTGGTTGCCCACCTTTGAAACTGCTTGCCATATCAGAGAGCTGGATGTTACCTTTCGAATAACTGGTACTCTACAACAACTGCGATCCTCACCGAGAGCTAAGTGCTAACCCATTTCCAAGCTTCAAACCAGGCTTCAGTTTGGGAACACGTTATGGGTCACAGAGTACAATTGCCCTGCGTTTGACTTACAACTCCAAGCTGACACTGTTACTTTTTCAACCAAAATAGAGAGAAATAAAAAGAAGAAAAGTCTTTATTCTTTCTGAAATTCTTTTTAAAAAAAAAACGAATCCTCACCAATCTAATGCCAGGGGCTTTCTCTGAAGGGAAACTTCCTTGTGGTGATCTTTCTGTTGAGAAAGCTTTTAATACGCTCAAAACGAGAAAAAAACAAAGGGTATTCTTTATCACCCCCAAAAAACGTCAAGGTTTTCTTTAACCGGTCTTCACGGCTCCACAATCGACGTGTTTGGCTCTACACTGTTCCGGAACAATCTCGCCTGCTTGTTAACTCTCAAACATGGCTGTTAGTGTGACACAGATACGGGACACAAAATGGCTGACGTTGGAAGTGTGCAGAGAATTTCAGAGAGGCACTTGCTCAAGACCAGACACAGAATGTAAATTTGCACACCCTTCCAAAAGTTGCCAAGTTGAAAATGGACGAGTAATTGCCTGCTTTGATTCGTTGAAAGTGAGTACAGAAATGAACTACACGCGGGTGTGTTTTACTGACAATGCTCAGCTGAAATAATGTGTGCGCGCGCGTGTCATGTTTTGTATTCTGTGCAAGTGATGATGATGGACTGCCCAATGTGTGAAAATGCTTAAAAGAAGAGGGGGAGGAAAAAAGAAGCAACACTGTAACCAAGTGTTTATTTGTAAGGTTTGCACACTGATGCCGTTGCAAAAATTGCAGGGGATGAGAAAGCAGCTTCTAAGTTAACCAGACAGTCGTGATGCCTACACTTATGCATGTGTTCACTGAAATGTGTCGTGTTCCTTGAAACACATATATGCTTGGGCATGAATAATTTTCTAGCCTACGGGTGATGACTTTCCTTTTTCCTGTGATGTGTAAGTCCCACACTGGCTTCCAAGGAGCAGAATCGAGAGATTTGTGTTCGGGCCTGGTGTCAGTCAGAGCTGTCCACTGAGAAGAATGGTTGCAGTCAATGTGCCTCAGAGTTCAAGCTCGCCAATGAATATAGCCTGTGTAGTTTGCTGCCTATTTTTAGACCAGCTACTCTGACAGAGCAAAGACTTTGTTTGGGGTGGGAAGATTTTTTGGGGGGGTTGGGTGGGGAGCAATATCCCACAATGAAATGTCTTGACCCTCATTTCAGCTGTTCAGACATAGATTGGCAATAGGCCAGGCTGTCACTTCAGCTGAGGGGACTAATGTGCTTTTTTGGGTATTACAGGAGGCAAAAAGGATTGGACCTAACCTGCACGATACATGAGGCCAGGTCCTGAGTTGGGGCATTGCTTAGGCTTTCCTGAGGCCGACACCCAAGGCCTGTGGTCACGTGTTCACTGTTAGCCGTTCTTCACTTGTTCACCAACTCAAGAAATAAAGGCATTTGCTACGACACGTGGTTGTGACGGAGACAAAATTGCTCTTCTCCCTCTCCCCAAGTAGAGTTCATTGCGCTGTCATTTTAATTCTTTCTTGCAGTATGTAATGTAATGAATGCTTGACCAAGAAAGAAGCCCCATAATCCACAGTACATAGCTTCACTCGCCTGACTTGGTGAAATGATATTGTTAAAGTAGGTTGGGCAAGGCAGATGGCCAGCGTGAGATGGTTGTAGCTAAAGTGGTTATAAGTAACTTTCAGGAGAGATTCCTTGCGTAGCTTGATGGTGAGAGTGTGTGGTTTAATCCTTCATAACATTGTATTTTGATTAGATTAGATAGATGCACTGCTAGGAGCAGCAGAATGAGATACCCACCCGCTGTCCCCATTTAAGGCCTTCCTAGTGACTGACAAACAAGACATATGGCCTTGGTTCCAGCTCTCCTTTGTAAATGAGAAACTCAGTGCAGGCTGGTTTGACCTAATTTCTGGAGGTTTTACTATACTTACCCCGCATGGTCACTAACTGCTAACTTCACTCTTACACCTACAGACACGCATTTGTGCACACACACATATGCACACAAACATAAATGCATACGTGCACATACAAATATTCTCTCTCACTCACTCACTCACTCACACCATCCTTGTGCTGACTGGCCTTCTGATGTTGGTTGGAGAGTGAACAATGTCTTCATTACCTTAGACAATGGGATAAAGCCAAGGTTTGGGCATGAAAATAACACATTGGTGGAACTACGTTGATAATAAGAATGGCTTCCATTGAGTTCTGATGTAAGACCAGAGCTGTTTAAGCCATAGAAGGAAGTGACTGAGAGGATTTCATGGAATTGCGTAAAGACAGGAAAGACAAATGCAGAACCAGTTCAGAGTAGGCAATTGATGGTAGTGGAATCAAGACAGTTTGAATAGTCCCAGTAGGTGGTTGCTGTGAATAAGGGTAGGCAAGGACCTGGTTTAATGTAACTGTTTTCTCAATGAAACATTGCCTCAGTGCTGAACTGGAGTGTCAGCCTGGAGCCACAAATATAGGGTCGATATCTGAAGACTTTACACCCAGAAGAATGTCTGTTTGGTAGCCTAATAAAGAGAAAAGCTTCAAATCATTCAAGAAACCGTTAGGGAACTGTAAGATTTTCTTGACAGGTGAAGAAGGATTAGCCAGTTGACCTTTCCTCCTCCGCCTAAATCCATCTCGTGGTTGTGAGCTATACACACTGTGCTTTGAACCCTCAAAACATTCCAACAAAATGAAGTTAGGAATGCTCTGATCATAAAGACCAGCGATTGCCTGGGTATAAGATGTTCTTTTGTGGGAAACCAAATAGCATAGAGGTGATCATATCATCACACAGTGTTGTGAGCATAACTGTGATTGGACACAGTTACCAAGTCTGGGGATGGACAAAACCTCATCCAGGAAAAGCTGCCATCTCGGGTTGATATATTCCTTAAGGCTTTACTATGCGCCCCTCTGATAGGGTAGCACGGTGTCTCATTGGTTGGCCTCACAGTGCCAGGGATCCAGGTTTGATTCCAGCCTTGGGTGACTGCACATTCTCCCTGTATCTGCGTGGGTTTCCTCCGTCAATCCAAAGATGTGCAGACTGAGTGGATTGACTAAACTAAATTACCCTTAGTATCCAGGGATGTACCAGCTTGGTGGAGTAGCCGTGGAAAATGCAGAGATATGGCAATGGGATGCTCTTTGGAGGGTCAGTATGGGCTCGATGCACCCGAACGTCCTGCTACCCCACTGTTAGGATTCTATAATTCCAAACATCTCATTGAGCATCCCTCCTGAACCTCCTGACATTTTGTCCAAGACACCTCTTTCCAATAGTTTCGACTCAATACTCGAGGAAATCCAGCAGACATTAATCTTTCAAATTTGAGTGAACTAAGGGTCTTAGGTTGCTGAGACAGACTGGAAAATTGAATTCCCAGTTCCAACTCTAGCTGTGTTGGAACCTTTTCGAGCTTAGGGAGAGGAGAAAGTGAATGTTCTTTGCAAAAAATTACAGCTGAGTTGATAAAGCTGGGGCAACATATGCTACTGCCTGGAGCTTTGTACACCATCTAATACATGAGGAAGACACGTGGTTGGAGTTCACTCGGTATCCAAGGGCTTCCAGTGTTGTCTATAAATTCCACTGCCACATATTTGCACTTACTGAACCTCCAGACTGTCTTTGGTATTTTCAGTGAGTCACCCTCTGTGAGAAAGGGATTAGATGTGGAGGAGATAAACCTGTCACATACTATATCCACATCCTCGTTTCTCACCTAACTTTTAGGAGGAATTATGAGAGAGAGAGAGACGTGTTGAATAAATTCAGGAGTTTTAATCTCTACTTTTTTTTTTGGAGAGAAAACCATTTGAAAAAGTCATTACACAGTCAATGTGAATAAGATAAAGAGGACTGCCTTTTTATTTGGTCGCTTTGTTAAGCAGGTTTGTCTGTTTTGGGTGCTAATATTTTTCTCTTGACAAATCCCCAACATTTCCCCAAAATAAGGCAAAGGTGCCACAGCGGGAAGGAGGAGGCTTTTTTAAATGCAGAAAGTTTTTGTTTACTGGAATATAGTGTCTGAATGAAACAAATTCAATTATAATTTTCCAAAGGGAATTCAATGCTTTGAGGATATAAAAGTGCACGGTTAAGAGGAAAAGGCAGATGTGTATAGGATGAATTGCAGTGGTTTCTCAACAAGGCCTATGAAATGTTTCTCTCTCTTCTTTCTCCTCTCCTCCTTCCCCCCACCCGGCCCCAACGAGACTGAATTCTGATAGCAAAGACGAGGTCTTGTATTTGTCAAAAACAAAAACTTGCTGGAGATCACAGTAAGTCAGGCAGCATCCATGGAGAGAGAGAGTAAGCTTACATTTCAAAGTTAGGTGACTGTTGTATTGATTAAACAAATGCTCCATTTAAAAAAAAATTAATTCAGTCGAAGTATGTGGGTGTCACTGGTTAAGCCAGCGTTTAGATTAGATTAGATTAGATTACTTACAGTGTGGAAACAGGCCCTTCGGCCCAACAAGTCCACACCGCCCCGCCGAAGCGCAACCCACCCATACCCCTACATCTATATCTACATCTACCCCTTACCTAATGCTATGGACAATTTAGCATGGCCAATTCACCTGCCCTGCACATCTTTGGACTGTGGGAGGAAACCGGAGCACCCGGAGGAAACCCACGCAGACACGGGGAGAATGTGCAAACTCCACACAGTCAGTCGCCTGAGGCGGGAATTGAACCCGGGTCTCTGGTGCTGTGAGGCAGCAGTGCTAACCACTGTGCCACCGTGCCACCCACTTTATTGCCCATCCCTATTTGCCGTGGAGGAGGTGGTAGTAAACTGCCTAATGGGACTGCTGAAGTCCTAAGGGTGGAGGGAAACCTGCAATGTTGTTAGGAAGGGAATTCTGGGATTTTTGCTGAAATGTGAATAAATGCTGATACACTTCAAGTCGAGATGACGTGGCACTTGGAGGGGAACTTGCAGACGATGATATCCCAAGGTTCTGCTACCTTTGTCCTTCCTGCACAGTGTCCTGCTTTCAAATGGAAAGCCTGTGCTCATGAGGTTCAGGATGTAGCTTAATGGGTTCCACTTGGGTGTTCTACTCTCAAGATTTCAGTGTGAAATCTAGGTTTGGACATGTCACTCTGCTGTTGAGAGAGTACTGTACTTTCTTAGGCAAATTATAGAATCATAGTATCCCTACAGTGTGGGAGCAGGCCATTCAGCCCATTGGGTCCACACAGACCATTCTAAGAGCATTCCATCTAGATCCACCTCCCTGTTCTATCTCTATAGCCCTATATTTCCCATGGTTCCTGATGAAGGGCTCCTACCCGAAACATCAGTTTTCCTGTTCCTTGGATGTTGCCTGACTTGCTGCATATTTCCAGCACCACTCTAATCTTGACTATAATCTCCAGCATCTGCAGTCCTCACTTTCTCCTATATTACCCATGGTTAACCCACCTACCCTGTACATCCCAAGACGCTATGGACAATGTAGATGGCAATAGCCAATCCACTAACCTGGACATACAAGGCTCCATCCATGCTCTCAGTTGTAAATAAAAGGTCTCATAGTTCTAGTCTGAACAAGAGGAGGAGAGTTATTCTCTGTCTCCTGGTCAATATTTATCCCACAATCAGCATCACTCAATCAGGTGATTTGGTTATTGTCGTATTATTGTTTGACAGAGTTCACTGTGCACCATTTGGCTGCTTCACTTTATACATTACACAGCATCTACAGTTCAAAAGTACTTTGTTAGCCCTAAAGTATGTTGTGATGCTCTGAGGTTGTGCAAGGTGCTCTATCAATGCAAGCCTTTCTTTCAGGGAAGGGCAGTCAGCTCATGTAAGATGAGATGTTATACGTTTTTCGAGAATGCTGGTTGAGGGAGGAATTCTGGTTAAGAAACCAGAAGAAATATCCACTCTTCCTTTGAGTATAGTCAGAAGATCCTCAGTGCTCATTTGAATCTCTTAAAAAGGCAAGAAATAGTATCCAATTAACAGCTTATAAGAGCAATGGCACCTCCAGCAGTGTGACACGCCCTCAACACTGGATTGGTTTGTCAGTGTAGTTAGATGTTCAAGTCTTTTATTAGAACTGATTTCCATAGCTAATTGACTCAGTTCAATGCAGCTCTACAGACAAGACAGTGTACCTAAACTGAGTATTCTTGTAGTAGCTCAGTGGTTAGCTCTGCTACCTCACAGCCCCAGGGACTAGAGTTCAGTTCCACCCTGTCTGTGTGAAGTTTGCACATTCTCCCTGTCTGTGAGTGGGCTTCCTCCCACAGTCCAAAGATGTGTTGGTTCGGTGATTTGGCCATGTTACATTGACCATAGTGTCCAGGAATGTGCAGGCTAGTTGGGTTAGGCATGCGAAATGCAGAGTTACAGGGACAGGGTAGGTCTGGGTGGGATGCTTTTTGGAGGGACAATGTGTGGACTTGATAGGCCACATGGCCTGCTTCCACATTGTAGAGATTCTGTGAAGTACTACCACTGCTAGATGCTAGAGTGAACACCACTATATTAAAATGAACCCTTTAATTGCTGGCTTTCACTTAAACTAGATTGAAAGGAGCCACCATGAACTCTGATCTGAACATCTCCATTTGGATCAATTGACTGAGGCCTGCTTGTTATGATAGCAAGGAGAGTCTGTTCCATGGCTGGAATTTTACTTTAGTCCTCCTCTTTTCCAAAACAGAAAGTACCATTGTATCATAAAAACATCAAAAGATTCTGCGACTACTCCATGAAGTGGTGTGGCTTTGCTTTCAATAACGGCTGTAATGTGTCTTGACACTTGTGAGAAACTCGAATGTAGTTTGAAGATGAGTTACATGTTGCAGAAGTAGCATGCAGCCATTCGGTGGTCTAACAGTCAGCCGAGCATTTATTTCCTCCTTTCTATTTTAGCAATTGCTGCAGTTTAAGACGTATGTGGAGGGCAATCTGTCACCTTCCTCATGCCTTCGATTATAAACAGTGACACTTTGAGGTGAGCATTCATTCAGGTGGAAATTGTGATGCTTTACAATGAGGGCTTGTCTTTATTCCACTGGCCTCCTGTATGTTTTCCTGACATTCCATTCAGTGTAATCAGTAACAGATTTGTTCAACAAATGGCTTGCAGAGTCTAGGCAGAAAGCATAGGCCTTTGGCTGGCAGCTATGGCCAGGATGTTACGATTGTGTGATTGCGGGAAATGAGTAGACTGACTCAGGCAGTTAAACAAATTCTTGGCATCCACTTTCACCTTCTGTGGATAAAATAGTAGTTCCAGAGCCAATTCTTCATTTTCGGCCTCATGATGATCTGGAATGAAATTCGGATTTTTTTTTTCCCAGTACGCAGGGACATCAGTTTAAGGCCTAAAAATCTGATTTGTTGACAGCAACTAAAATTAATATAGATCCTTTATGGTCATAAAACACCAAATACTGTTCACAGGAAGCTGATATTTACCGCAAGAGGAGATATTAGAGTTAATAACCAAAAGCTAAACTCATTTTTTAGTGGTATGTAGCCAATGCTAGCTGGCCAGCATTTATTGCCTATCTCTGGTTGCCCCTGTGGAAGTGAGCTAAAGAGTCATAGAGTCATAGAGATGTACAGCATAGAAACAGACCCTTCGGTCCAACCTGTCCATGCCGACCAGATATCCCAACCCAATCTAGTCCCACCTGCC
This sequence comes from Chiloscyllium punctatum, assembly GCF_047496795.1. Taxonomy (NCBI): domain Eukaryota; kingdom Metazoa; phylum Chordata; class Chondrichthyes; order Orectolobiformes; family Hemiscylliidae; genus Chiloscyllium; species Chiloscyllium punctatum. The sequence continues at coordinate 17,257,016 of NC_092744.1, forward strand.
AGTACCCGGCCCATATCCCTCCAAACCCTTCCTATTCATTTACCCATCCAAATGCCTCACAGAAAGGTTTATTTGCTCTATAGGAGTGAGGAGAGAGATGGAGAAGCTTAAGGAGTGAATTCTAGACTATTACCCTCAGTCATTGGAATACACGGCTGCCAACATTGGAATATTTAAAATCAGGGATGCATTGGGATTTAGATTTAGATTTTATTGTCACATGTACTCAAGTACAGAAGGGTACAGTGAAAAGTGTACAATGTTACCACAGCACACCATCTTCGGTATCAAGGTGCAAAAAAAACTTACAAAGTAGTAAGAGAAACAGAGTTAAAAAGTGAAGCATTTCTTCATAGCATAAGTAGAAACAGAACAAAATAAGGCAGTAGTTCAGTGACTAGATCACAGAGGATTGTTAGGACTAGGGAAAATTGCAGAGATGAGACCATGGAGCGATTTGGAAATAAAGATGAGAATTTATAAGCCTTGCCAGTGTGGATCAATGCGACACCTGGTAAGACTGAGATATTGTTACAACCCAGTACCTGGGCAAACTCCCCCAATGTCGATATGTCATCATGACAATAAGCAGGCACCAGAGTTTTGGATGGAGACAGTCAAAGTGTTCCCTTTTGGCTTTGGAGATAGATTTTAAAAATCTGAGACAAATGTCTGCACAGAATGACATAGAGGAAACATGGATGTGAAAAGATAGTAAGGTCCATTAGACCTATTCCACCATGAATATTCCATCACATAGTAGTTGCTCCCATGTATGAATGGACACTGGGACATTGGTGGAACACAGTAGAATTCTAACATTGAATGATGTTTGAATGCTGCTTTGACAGTGGTGTTATCCACAGTGGAGGAAGGAATTTTGAACAAAAGGGTCATGGCACTTTAGTCATTACTGACTCCTGAAGAGGATTGACTGAGATTTGATACTTTTTCTTCATTCTTTGGATATGGGCATCACTGGCAAGTTTGTTGACCATAACTAATTGGCATTAAACTTCCCCATGACATTTTGGAGGATAATGAAGAGTAGCCCATTTACTGTGGATTTGTAGTCACATAATCCATATACTGAAAAAAAACTCTAACTTTAGTAAATACGAAGGAAAAAGAACAGTACAGCGCAGGAAGATGTCCTTCAGCCCACCAAATCTATGCCAACATGTGATTCCTTTCTAAACTAAAAACCATTTGCTTCCACATGGTCTGTATGCCTGTATTCCCTGCCTATACTTACATCTGTCAAGATGCCTCTTAAAGTTGCTGTTGTGTCCACCACCTCTGGCAGCACATATCAGGCATTTACTGCCCTCTGTATAAAAGCAAAAACAACGTGCCTCTCGCATCTCCTTTAAATTTTCCCCCTTTTACCTGAAATCTCTGTTCCCTTTAGAAGTGACGTTTCTATCCTAGAGAAAAAGACTTTGACTATCCATTCTATCCATGCTTCTCACAATTTTGTACATCTCTAACAGATCGCCCCTCAGCTTCTGAGATTCTAGTGAACACAAACCAACTTTGTCCAATCTCTCATCGTAGCTAATAACCTCTGAACCATCCTGGTAAGTTGCTTCGGGACCTCTCCAAAGCCTCCACATCCTTCTGATGGTGTGGGACCTGAACTGTACACAGTATTCCAATTGTGGCCTAACTAAAGTTCTATACAGCTGCAACATGACTTGCCGATTTCTATACTCTGTGCCCCAACTGATGAATGTAAGCCTGTCATATGCATCCTTGACTACCCTATCCACTTGTGTTGCAACTTTCAGGGAATTGTGGACCTGTACACCTAGATCTCTCTCTATGTTGATACTTTAAATGTTTTTTAAAATCAGATATCAATCTAGTTGATTCATAATTCCAGCATTTTGGATGATTTGTTTTTAAAGCTGTGGGTAGCGCAGACAAGACAGTATTTGCCTTACTATCCTAAAGGCTATTAAGATTAATCATAGCGTGTGGAGCTGGAATCACATGTAAGTTGTTCTTATCTGATCAACAACTCCCAACCCTCAAGGCCAATAGTGTACCAGGTGAATCTTACTGCAATCTATTTTCAATTGCTGTCTTTTCCCCTAGAGCTCACTCAAAGTCACTAACTTCATTAAATGCAATGCCGCAAGGATTTGCATTGGGTTGGAACCCAGTGACCCAGCCAGAACCTGAGCTAAACTGTCAAATCAGGCCCTTTCCCTGAGATGGTCTTAATCTGTGGGATTTTGTTGTTCTCTGACCAACCTCAAGGCTTCCGTCCTGATGAAGGGGTCACTGGACTTGAAACGTTAATTCTGCTTTCCTCCCACAGATGCTGCCAGACCTGCTGAGTTTTGCCAGCAATGTTTGTTTTTGTTGCAGATCTCCAGCAGCCCTTTGTTTCTGAACACTCAGGTTTCACGTCAGAAGTGCTGTCAAACAGACGGACAGAAGGATTGTTAAATTACAAACAAAATGAGAGTTTCTCGTTCTCCAAAGTATGACCATTGCCATTGGATGACTACTTCCTCTCATCAGACCTTGACTCTGCTTTGCTGAGGATTCTCAGTGGAGTTGTTACACAAGGAGTATCGATGGTTAAAGGCAATTAAATTGATCTGTGGTGGAGAATTTCAGTTGTAGAACCATAAAATATAGGAGCAAATTAGACCACTTGCCCCATCATATCTGCTCCACCATTGAATGAGATCATGACCAATCTGATCATTCTCCACTCCACTTTCCTGCCTTATAGCCATGACCCTTGATCCTTTGCTGATTTTAAAAATCTGTCCATTTCAGCCTTGAATATATGTAATGACCCAGCCTCAACTGCCCTCTGTTGCAGAATTCTGCAGATTTTTGATATCTCCTGAGAGGGGACGAACAACTTCCTCATCCCTGTCCTAACTGGATGACCACTTATCCTGTGTTTTTGGCATCTGCTCTTAGACTCTGACACAAGGGAAAACCAGCTCTGTGTGGTTATCCTGTCAAATCACCTAAGATTCTTGTATTTTTTTCAATGAGATTTGCCTGTCAGTTTTCGAATTAATTGATAAGGCAGATAGTGCCAAATTATTTTTTTTTCTGGGGAATTCAAGAAGAACTGGTGCAACCTTATAATGAGAACTAGTCATTCAAAGTTTGATGTTAAAAATAGGTCTTCACACAAAAGAGTGAGGCAAATCAGGATCTCTCCGTCTCTCCCTCCCCTCCTTCCCCCTAAATTCTTCCAAATTGGAAGGCAATTGATATTTTCAAAACTTCAAATGAGGGTGATGCAGTCAGTTCTCCTTATCTATCTTCATCACAAATTGGCTATAAAGCGATTGAAGAATTTAGACCATTATTTGTAGAATGTGAACATTCCTTACCTATATTGGCTATAACGTGATTCTGCCCCCATTGATTTGACTGGTGTTGCTATTATGCAATTTTCTTATGGCACAGGAGCAGAACTGTTGCTGTCTCATGATGATGCCACTTGACTAGTGATCCAGACACCAGAGTAAGTCTCTGCAGACGTGTGTTCAAATCCCATAGCAACCACTGGTGAAACTTCAATTCAATTTTTTTAACCAGTATCTGCAATGAAGACAAGTCTTGGGCATAGTGCCACAAACCAATACTGATTGTCGTCACAAGGAGAAAGTGAGGACTGCAGATGCTGGAGATCAGAGCTGAAAATGTGTTGCTGGAAAAGTGCAGCAGGCAGCATCCAAGGAGCAGGAGAATCAACGTTTTGGGTATAAGCCTTCCTGAAGAAGGGCTCATGCCCGAAATATCGATTCTCCTGCTCCTTGGATGCTGCCTGACCTGCTGCGCTTTTCCAGCAACACATTTTCAGCTCTGATTGTCGTCACAAACCCACCTGGCTCAGTAATGTCCTTCAGAAGAACAAATCTACTGTTAGTTCATGGTCTGGCCTTGCATGTCTTTCCAGACCCATCTCCTGTGTCCTCTGAAAAGCACCAGGAAGCTGCATTTTTTTTTGGACTACAGATGCCAGTCTTGCCCGTGAAGCAGGTAGACCATAAAAAATTAAAAGGATATGCTTTTTGTTCATCAAGGACATTGGCTTTGTCACACTTAATGTTGGTTTGACACAGTTAAGATACAAATGTGCAATGGTCATAGAGTCCTACAGCATGGAAACAGGCCCTTTGGCCCAACTCGTCCTCACCGACCTGCTTTCCTAAACCGAACTGCTCCCGTTTGCCTGATGTCAGCCTATGTCCTCTAAACCTTTTCTAGCTAAATGTCTTTTAAAAGTTGTAACTGTACCCACTTCCACCATTTCATCTGGCAGAAAGTTCCATATTTGCATCATCCAGTCTGAGAAAAAGTTACCCCTTCAACATTTTTGAGACAGTAGTGTAATGGAGTGGTTCGACAGGCTGTATGTGACATATGTCAATATGACATATTTTATGCATTTGAAGATTTGTTGAAACTATCTTTGCTGTTTTATTCACCTCTTTGCTTCCTCTTTTTGAGCAGCTAACTCACGCTTGTGTTTGGCAATATGGATAGCAGCTTTTCTCCAAGTCTTCAGCCCAAGATTCCAATTCCTGCTTACTGTCCAGTAACTAGGAGTTTCCTGCTAAGGCAATGCCTTAAGAAGAGGTGGGGGGGGGTTGAAAATGCTGGAATAACACATGATCATCAGAATAAAATAGCAAAACCCATACACACATTGTCAACATGATAACGTCAGGAAAATACTGTATTAGGCTTTGACTATTGATTTATTCAGTGCATTTCTGTCAAAGTAAACTACTGTTATTTTTGACTCCATGGTGTCTGTCCTCAGATTTTCAAACTATGATCAAAAGGTACTTAACAAATCTCGGTCACCCCCTCCAGCCATTAAACCCTTGAAGATATACACTTAGTTTAGTCCGTCTTTTGTCTTGGCAGCAGAGGTATAAAGACAAAAGTGACTTGGTGGGGCAGTGGTTAGTGCAGCTGCCTCGCAGCACCAGTGACCTGCGTTCGATTCCTGATTGACTATGTGGGTTTCCTCCAGGTGTTCCGGTTTCCTCCCACAGTCCGAAGACGTGTAGACTAGGTGGGTTAGTCATACTAAAAATTGCCCTGCAATATCCAGGGAGGTGTAGGCTGAGTAGATGAGCCACAGGGAACATGGGGCTATGGGGATAGTATGGGATGATCTTTGCAGTGCTAGTGCAGACATGATGGGCCAAATGGCCTCTATCTACTCTGTAGGGATTCTATAATAACTCCAAAGTTACTATCCAAAACACCTCCATGTCCACAGTGCTCCCTAATCCTCAAAGATATTCCTTAAAATTTCTCTGACCAAGGTTTTGCTCACCTGGTCCAATGATTCACCCTCCCCCTACCCTTGGCACGGTGTAAGTTTATTTTTGTAGCATTCCTGTGAAGCACTTAGAGATGTTTTGCAATTTTGAATAAATGCAAGTTGTTTGTTGTTGAGCTCACCATGGGATGTTGGTTCAGTGATAACGTATCCTCTGACTGATTGCTCTCTCCCATTTACACACCCAACAAATAGCGAAGAAGCTTTCTAACCCACAGTTCCTTGATCTTGTCAGCTTGCAAACATATCTACAACCCACAACCTCTCCGCTACCACTTTGTAGAAACACCAGAACCATCCTGTCTTGTGAAACAAGAAATGGTGGAAAGTATAAATGACCCACAAGTTTGACTTGCTCAGAGAATCTGAAATCCATACATAGATAAATGGCAAACACCTTGCTCTGCTTGGACCACACATTTATGCTATAAATAAAATCAGGAAAGTACCAGATATTTCTGATGTCTGTAAATTTGAAAAAAAACTTAAAGTTTTCCAACTCTAATAAATGAAGATAATAGAACATAGAACAGTACAGCACAGAACAGGCCCTTCAGCCCACAATGTTGTGCTGACCATTGATCCTCATGTATGCACCCTCAAATTTCTGTGACCATATGAATGTCCAGGAGTCTCTTAAATGTCCCCAATGACCTCGCTTCCACAACTGCTGCTGGCAACGCATTCCATGCTCTCTCAACTCTGTATAAATAACCCACCTCTGACATCCCCTCTATACTTTCCTCCAACCAGCTTAAAACTATGACCCCTCGTGTTAGCCATTTCTGCCATGGGAAATAGTCTCTGGCTATCGACTCTATCTATGCCTCTCATTATCTTGTATACCTTAATTAGGTCCCCACTCCTCCTCCTTTTTTCCAATGAAAAAAGTCCAAGCTCAGTCAACCTCTGTTTATAAGATAAGCCCTCCAGTCCAGGCAGCATCCTGGTAAACCTCCTCTGAACTCTCTCCATCTTTCCTATAATAGGGCGACCAGAACTGGACGAAAGAAAGAAAGTTATTTATTTCCTGCAAGTTTTTACAAATATTCTAACTTACCTTCACAAAAAAAGGAGTGATGGGATTTTTGGATATCTGCTTCTCTCAAAATTTCCACTTGAATTGCCCCCAGGGTATATTTACTCATGTACCTTCCCCCTTAAATTATTCCTGTTGTCAAGCCAAGCAGTTGTGCTTTGGGCGTGATGATGGCTCTTTCTCCAGTATGTCCCTCCCTTGTTATCCACCCTCTTCTTGACAGCTGCAGACACCCAACCGAGATGAGACATAACAGCGACAGCAATTCCTGAACTTGCCGTGCCAGATGCTGCGACAAGGGCCTTGATCCTTCTGTCATTCCACCAACTCAAATCCTGGTCTCTTTCCAATAAAACAAAGGGTAGAGAATTGTTTCTGTTTGTGGTGGGGAACAGTGGCTCAGTCGTACAACCTTTGATTTGTGCAAGATTGGATCTGGGGCAACAGTGTTCTTCAGTGGGTTGACGTAAAACCGTTCGGGTATCAGTGTGCGCCAAACAATTGTGAAAGCAAACCGTTGCACCAGCTAATTCTATAGATAATAATATGCTGAATGTATCAATTTGCAGTCTGACTGTAAGTAAACGGGAAAGGTTGTGAATTTTCTGCGGAGGCCATCATTCTTGGTGATGAAGCATTAATGATGCCAGTTCCTATGCCCTCATGCCAATCCCATCCAGAACTTTGACTGTTTCTCTTGAACAACTGATGGCATCCAACAACAACTTGAAGTTCTGTAAAACAACCACTTGGTAAGAGACAGGCAAATTCTTCAGATGCCTTCACCACCCTAAGAGTGTAGATGGTGCATGATCTGAAAACAAGATGCCATTACGTTTCAAATTTTTTTCTTTCTGAAAAGCAAGTCTGAATTTAAAATGCTACAAAATAAACAATTTTTTTAAAAAAGAAAAGAAAATTATGAAAGGATGCAGTATCCTAATTTGAGCTCATGTTTTTATTCCCTGATGGAAAGTCACCAAATACCCAACAAGGCAACCCCTCTGGAAATGATTCACAGCAGACACATTTCTGAGCTGCAAATATGGTAAAGTATGTGATCCAGGCAAAGATATTTCCTTAAGAAGAATTTGCAATGAAAAACGCTCAGTTTACTGGAATGAAGACAGTAGAGAATTTTGCAATGTTTTCCCGTGTAATCAGCAATTTGTTTACGTAAAGTCGCATTTACTTGAAGGGAATATTTCTATAACGTGATTCCATATCTATTCTTCAGAGTTAATTGAACACCATTCAAAAGGCTCGAACATCTTTCACGACATCTGGAATCAGCTAGATTAGAGATCTTATCTCTAGCAATCTCTTTTAGAGATAATGAAGCAAAATTTGATAAACACATCGGAAAAAACCTTTCTGTATTTGCAGTCAATTTTCGTTGATTATCCTACAAAGGTAGCAAATCTGGTTTGCTGCAGTACACCCCCTGAAGTATAGGAACCATCCAGTCCAATCAAATAAAAAGAGAGAGAATATGAAAAGCTCTGAACAATTTGATTTGTGAACATGAAAAAGACAAATTGGGATTTACTTTTAAGATCGCTCTTTAAAGACCTCATATCAGGTCAGGAATATCATTTTGATTTTCACTTCCATTGGCTGTAGATCTCACCAGCCCCTCAGCAGTTTTGGCTGATGTTGGGGTGGTTATGTGGGTGTATTGGGGGTGGGGGGTGTGTGCTGGCTGCAAAAGCCCTCCTCAAACAGCACCCCCAAGTGGTGGGTTGTAAGGAGGGAACTTAACAATAAAAGTGAACTTGACTTCACCTGACATCACGTGGACACACTTTCCAGCAGGGAAGTGACTAGGAGACCAAAAGTAAACTACTGTACATGATGGAAATCTGAAATTAAAAATGAGAAGATGATGGAGAAACTCAGCAAGGTCAGACAGCATCTGTGTGGAGAGAGAGAGAGAGAGAAACCGACATAATCCTTTGAGTCGGTTACTCTGCTTCTCTCCCCAGCCAGTTAACAGGTGAGACAGCCTGGGTTCATTTCACCAACTCCTAGCTGTTCTTAGCCCTGGAATACACCTTCCCCAATTGACTCCAAAAGCTGAGGACATTATTTGCCCCGGTTGAGATTGGACAACTTAGCCAAGCTGAGGGATCGCTCTCACCACTTAGTCTTATTTTGTTATGGCTGTGACATGAATAACAAGTTGCACTTATATAGCATGATTAATGTTGTAAAACACCCCAAGCACTTTACAGGAAGATGATGAAGCAGAATTTGATAACACTCTGGAAAAATACCTTTCTGTCCATCGAGTCAACCTTTGCCAAATGTCATCCAACGACTGCAAATCTGACTAACTCAAATCCACCCCTTGTAGTATAGGAACCATCCAGTTCAATGAAAAATAAAAACTTAGGGTGTGAAAAACTCTAATCAGTTTGATTTGCTAACATGAAAAAGAGAGTTTGGGATTTACTTTTAATGGAGGGACCTCTCGGTATAATGTCTGAAACTGTCCAGTCACTGTTCAACCTATAACGGAAGGAGAATGATCGCGATCCATTTCCTGTTTCGTTCTGTGCTTGACAGCCTGGTCTGTCTGTAAGGACAGGATCTAAGTGACTTAAAGGAAGTTTATCTTAACAATTCCCCTTCAATTGATCTTAGGCTGTACCTATTTAGACTATTTCCCCACCGGCAAAGGGGAAGCCATGATAAGCACAGGGGCCATTTCAGTAATAAACAGCTAACAGGAACACACTCTCAGAGCACTTTAAATGTCAGGAAAGTCTTTTGTTTTGTCCCTGTGCTTAATTAGTAAATAAATATCATAGCACTGATTATGTATAAAGGATCGGTTAATACAGAAATCATTACATTCTTTTTAATCAGGGTTTGAGGATCGTATTACCCAGTTTGGAGAACTTGAACAAAATTTTAAAAAACTGCTGCATTCAGAGGCTCACTGGAGATGTTACCTAGTACGGTGATGAAACGTCTGAAAACGAATTCAGTTCTGCGAGCAAACCTACATCCACTTGGTATCATTATCAAATTGATAGCTTCTTCAAACAAAGTGAGAGTATAATCTGAATCACGTGATCCATTGCAACACTTCCCCTCTATGATGTGTACAAAAAAAGGTACCCACTTCCAGGTGTGCCACAGCAAAAGATACTTTGCAGTCACGAAGGACAAAATTTAATCTTGACCCAAAGAAATTGGAGATTAAGAAGCAGTACCAAAAACTTAGATAGGGAGATCGATTTAAGACTGCTCTGAAAAAGCAGGAGGGAAGAATTGTATTCCAGATGAAACAACCATTGACACCCAGGAGATAGGACAATCCGTGGCAAATAACAAATGCAGCAGTTTTAGTTTGGCTTTTCAGAGGAGCACATTATCAAACAGTTTATTGTTGAGGGTCAAAACAAAATATTCGGGCTGGAGACCAAGCTACAATGTCCAAAAAAATTTAAAAGCTTAGGGAATATCTTAAGCTTTTCTTCCTCCCTTTCTTTCCTTAAGGAGGGAATTCCAGAGCTTTGGGTTCGAGCAGCTGAAGGAGAGACGATAGTTGTTGGAGCAGTTTTAATTGGGATTTCTTGAGAGTCTGGAGTCTGAGGCATACAATTTAAAAGTTGTGGTAAGGGAGGGGGGGAGAGTTGGAGGTTGGTTGAGACCTTAAGAGTGATTGAAAGTAAGGTTGAGAATTTTACAACCATGAGTTTTGCATGACTAGGGATCACAGTTGGTCAGAAAAGACAGGGAAGAAAGACGGACAGCATCTCGACATGAATTGAAATATATGTACCGACGTTTTGCATCGGCTGGATTTAACAGGGTATGCAAAGTGTGGTGTTGGGAGGCAAATATATGAGACTTGGCACAGCCAGGAGTTTTAGCTTTGGATGGAGACAATAAAATGAGCTGAAATGTATCAGTCATTACAGTCAAGGACAACAAAGGTCAGTTACCTCCCAAAGGCTGTTGCTCCATTTTCAATGCATTCCCGCTCATTAGAAGCTTGATGTCGATAATGTTTCTCTAAAATGGCCTTTCCTTGCCAGCGATAGAAATGGAGAAAGCAGAAATCAAAGTCTGAGTGCTGACTGATAGAATTACAATTTCTATGTTGCTACTTTGCATGTGTCACCAGCCTGTACCACATACACATGAGTGAAAGGTTTACGCTTTAAAACAGTTTTATTCTGAATCGAACATACCATTGAAGTTCTTTTTGATGCCCCATCTGTCCTTCGCACTTTGCCATTTGCCATAACAGCTATCCCAGGGGAAAGGAAGGCTGTGTTCTTTCTCTTTCTAGCACAAAATAAAAGCAGAATCTATTGAAATCCATTTTGTTTCTAATGCACTTACTTTTGTTATCACAGATATGTGATCTGAGCAGAAGAGCTCTCATTTGTTAGGCAATCCAATTTTGTGCACCTTTTAAGGTTCTTGTTATTACCCCAGGGGTTTAATATAAAATGGGTAATTAAATAAATGTGATTGATTGCAATGTTGTAATGAAATTGGAGGCCACGGATTTTACATGAAGGCAGGGATAGGCCATTCAGCCCATCTTATTAGTAGCACCCTCGACTTTGACTCGGGTTCTGACTTCCCACTGCCAGTGCAGGGAATGGTGGGAAGCAGGAGGAAGTAAAATTGAGGTAAAAGGAATGGCTGGGAGTCCAAGGAGCGCAGCACCTCTTCCCTCAGATACTGGTATTTTGCACACGCGCAGGGAGAAGGGTCGGAGTGCTTTCTGATCGGTCACTTTGAGGGCCGCAGAGGGCGCCACCTACAGGAGCAGTGGCTGTTCCACATGATTCTTCCGAAGCCATCTCCCTCCTGATGAAGTCAAGTCTGTGAAGGGACGAACAGTAGCTAGGAGTGCACTGGGGCAGTCTGGTTTTGAGGCAACAAAAAAGGATGAGGATTTCACCAGCAAAAGAACTGCGATAGATACAGAGATTACCGAGGTGGAATTCACATTCATAAACATTTTCAAACTTCCAAATAAATTGTTTCAAATCGCTGTCTTTGATGAAAAAGTTGTGCCCTTTAAATCTTTTTAATACAGTTTAATATACTTTATTGCTAAGTCCCCAGTAATAACTGTTACTTAACATGTAATTCCATCCAGCTGGTTAAGACAGCTCAGCATTAAGTGGCAGGAAAGGTTAAGTCATGGTAACGAGAACCTGAATGAGAATGTTGTGAATCAGCAGCAATTTTCTAATCACCACATTTTACCCCCATGAATTTCACAATTTTCGCAGACTGGCCTGATTAGTGAGTTGAGATGTTAAGCATTACATAGTGTTTCACACTTTGCACACTTCACTGTGTGTGATTCTTGCTAGGAATGGAATGTACAAGGAAATGTTAACTCAGTTTAGACTCTGCATATGAGTTCGTTTGTACATTAACAATTAGCACATGAGCTTTTAGTGTGGTTATGCCACACAGCTCACCAGTCATTGGTATTAATAACCTAGATATCCAGATGGATACATAGATATTGGGCACAGCTATTGGCATTACTGCACGTGGAATAGTCATTAATATGCCAAATATTGGTAACTGGACACCAAATTCTGGTAGTGATGGTTACATTGGGTATTGGACATGAACAATTGGTATCAGTCTTCCATGTATTGGTTTTGGCATTGTGCATTAGGTGTTGTGTAGCAGGTGTACATATGGTGCTGCACACCACTTATTGGTATACATGATAATATTTACTAGGCATTGTTATTTGTACACCAGATTCTCATATTTGTATATCAGGTTTTGTATGCCAGATGTTGGTGTTTACGTATCTTACTTGGTAGTGTTTGGAAAAGTGTTGACATTTTCTTGACTCGACTCGAGGTGAAAGTTGACAGATCACGGTAGTAAAACGAATTGATAGGGAGTCCATCAAGCTGATGTCTGTGCTATTTTACCTCACCCTAGAATATGAACTCTCAGAATATCTCATAATGGGGAGAAAATGGCCTAGCGGTATTATCCCTGGACAATTAATCCAAAGACCCGGGTAATGTTCTGGGGATCTGGGTTTGAATCCTGCCATGACAGATGGTGGAGTTTGAATTCAATTTTTTTAAAAAACCTGGAATTATGAGTCCAGTGATGACCATGAATTCATTGTCGATTGTCAGGAAAAACCCATCTAAGTTACTAATGTCCTTTTAGGGAAGGAAACTGTCATCCTTACCTGGTCTGACCTACATGTGACTCCAGACCCACAGCTTGACTCTTAACTGCCCTCTGGGGATAGGCAATAAATGTTGGCTCATCCTGTGAATGAATAAAGGAAAAATAAATCTCAAATTAATTCAACTTGCCTGTTTAATAGTTCCAAATGATATTGTCCTTTTAATGTAGGATGTTTCCTCATTAATTTATATGTTTGACTTGTCCTATTTGTTCCAGGCTAATTTTGAAGTGACACTATAGTTTCCTTTAATGCTTTACATAACTCCTTAAAAAGACTTCTTTATGCAATTTAGCCCCAACTCATCTTTGTTCATCTTCTTTGCTTTTTGGATTTTTTTGTTATTTTTCTCAAAAGCCTTGATGTTTGTTTGAAAGGTTGAGAATGGAATTGCACAGAGTGATGCTGAGAGTAGGGGGACATTTATGTGGAGACTTTAGACTGGCATACAGTATTGTCTGAATAATCTGTGGCTATCCATTAAATTCACTGTAATTCTACATAGTGAAATAGTAAGCAACGGTTTAAAAAATCACAGAGACAGAGAGTTTTTTTACACCACAGAAAGAGGCCCTTTGGCCCATCATGGCCACAATGGTCATCAAGCGCCCATCTATTCTAATCCTGTTTTCAGCTCATAGTCTTATGTTGTGGCATTTCAAGTTCCCATCTAAATAATTCTTGAATGCTTTGAGGGTTTCTGTCTCAACCAGCCTTCTACAGTGTGAGTTCCAGGTCTCCACAAGGTGAACACTTCTTGCTCAAATGCCATTTAAATCTTCTTAACTTAAAACAGTGTCTCCTAGTCATTGACCATTCTAGATTATACTATTGGGAAAGGGATTTTCACACCTACCCTGTCTGTGCCCCTTAGAACGTTTTACACCTCAATCAGGTCCCTCCCTCAGCCTTTTTTGTTCGAAGGAAAACAACCCCAGTCTATCCACACTCTCTTTGTAGCTGAATCACTCCAGCCAGGTAACATTCTGTTAAATCTCTTCTGCATCCTCTCTAGTGCAGTTATGTTCTTCAGTTTCATCGTAACACCCTTGCTTCTTTAGTCAATGCCTTGACTAATTAAGGAATGTATCCCATAAGTCATCTTAACCATCTTATCTACCTGCGCTATCAGGTAGTCGAAGGTTTGGTGAGGGCACTAGCTGAGGGTTTCATAGTCTGAGGTCTGAATCCTTCACTATTACACATCAGAATGGCTGAACACCCATTGTGAGCAAATTGGCAAAGGGTTTGTTCATGTTAATTATCAACAGTTTAATGTAGACCGAAGTCAGCTTGGGCATCTACATAATGAATGTTCCTGTTTAGCATGGGAAGGACAACCTTTTCAGGGACCAGCTGCAATAATGGAGAAAATAGTTACTTTACAAAATGTTCAAACTGAACAGCAGTGGACGTACATTTGGTGTTTCCAGAAGCTTCCATTGCTCACCATCTAATACCAGCATTTCTGTGTGTGTGAGAGAGATAAGACGGAAGAAGTAGTTATTTATATCTATTGGCACTTGTTACACATGTCTTAATTACCCAGTAGGGCAGATCTGTCTGAATGCTTTGTCACCATAAAATATTGATTTGTTCCAGTGTAATACCCAGGCGTAGAAACTTGGCACCAATTGTCTGGGTTTTTCCTTCAGAGTAACTTTTGACATCTTTTGTTTCATTTATGAGTGGAGCTTTTGAAGCAATCTTGTTCAAATATACACACATCCAAATACATTTATTGGATTCTGTGAACTCATGTAGATCCTCTTGTGGTGTTTAATGGGACAGCTTTCTGCCCAGTTTTCCATCCCATGTCTTTCATTTTGCCTTCTCAAATTACTATTGATTTCTAGCTTTTTATATTTTGCACAATACAACTGCACAAAGAGGGAAGATGACAGCATGAAAGGGAGAGTTCCAAATGGCTAAGTGCTGCTGGATTTTAACTGATGATCTTTCTACATTGAATAGAATGCAATAGGGCAATTGTAGTAGTTCCTTCCAAGAACACAACATTGCTGTCTTTGCCATGCCTCAGATCGGCCAGTGCTGAACTTGCTTCATTAGATCTGAACTCGGTTTTTCCAAAGCCCTTCTGGCTGCTCTCCTTTGGTTTGCACCCTTCTGCAAATGTTAGATGGCTTGCACCAGGTTTATCCGTCTTCTCTGTGTGCTGTCTTTGGCCGATAGACCTTATAATGGATTCATTTTGCAATGGTTTCTGAAATGCTCATTTTACGAGATATAGAAGTATCACGCAATTCAATTTACTGACCCGTTATAAATATATTCAAAGTTAATTTTTTGTTATACATCACTACGATATTATAAGGCAGAATGATTTTCACACAAGTGTGTTGGAGGTCGGTTTCCCTCAGTTGGCTGGATGCTTGGCTTGTGAAACAGTGTGGGTTCAATTCCTGCACAAACTGAGGTTACCATGAAGGACTGTCCTTCTCAGCCTCTCCTCTCACCTGAGGCATAGTAACCTTTCAGTTAAACCAACGCCAGTTGTCTCTCTAATGAGAGAACAGGCTCACGGTCTGGTGAGACAATGGCGACTTGACTTGACAAATGGTCAAATTGGATAAGTTGCTTGTTTTACCATTAATTCCATTGACTGGGATCAAAACTATCAGTTTCTGAGTATAATGAGAAACGGTTACAATGTCACCTGCTTTGTGCCATCATTCAAACAGAATGTCCAAGCCATGATCCATTATTACATAGAAGGAGACTGTTTAGTTTATCATGTTGACTTCCACTTAACTCTGCTCTCCATGAGAGTCCCTGCTGTTCATATCCATTCATTGTATGTGATGTATCTGAGAGACATGAGGAAGTGCAACATTAATAGGAATGAGAGACCAAGAGTTGGCCATTCAACTATATGATCCTTCACCGCTGTTGAATTAGTTAAGACCATAAAAGCAAAAGTAGGCCTTTGAAACCACTCCACCATTCGATGGAATCATGGCTAATCTAATAATTCTCAAATTCACTTTCCTTCGTTTTCCCCTCGCCCTTCATTCCCTTGCTGATTGAAAATCTGTTTATCTCAGCCTTGAACAGACTTAGCAACCCAGCCTCAGCAGTCCTCTGCAGTAATGAATTCCACAGGTTCAGTACCTGTTGAGGGAAGAAATTCCTCCTCAGCTCTGATTTAAATGGAGGGGCCCATATTCTGAGATTATGCTCTCCAGTCCGGGACATTCCCACAGGTGGGGGGGAAAAGTCTCCAATCTAGCCTGTTAACTACTTTAAGGAACTTGTATGTTTCAGTAAGGTCACCTCTCATTCTTCTGTATTCCAATGAGTACCTGCCCACTTCCACAACCGTTCTTTGTGAAACAATCCCTCCTGATCTGGGATCAACCCAGTAAACCTCCTTTGGTTTACCTTTGAAAATTCTATTCTACTCAATGCCAGTTTATCTTTTGTTTTATTAAGAGGATCAAAGCTGTTCATGGTGTTCCAGGCATGCACTGACTAATGCCTTATAGTTTGAACAAAACTTCTCTATTTATAAGCTCTAGTTCCTTTGAAATAAAGATTTCACTTGCCTTCCCTGTTACTTGCTGAACTTGTATTGTAGCTGTTTGTCAATCCCAAATCCTCTGTGCTTTAGCTTTCTGGAGCCTTTCTCTACTTAGACAATATTCTGCTCCAATATTAAACAATATTCTCTTCCAATATTAGACAATACTCTCTTCCTGATCAACCTGAACAGAAATGTTATTATATAGCTCAGGCGCAGGTTAGACTTGAATCCAAGCCTTCCGGTCCAGAGGTAAGGATGCTACCACTGCACCACAAGAGCTCTCTGTACTTCTCACCTAAGTGTATAGCCTCACGTTTCCCCACATTATATTTTATCTGCCAATTTCTTGCCAACTGAGGCATGGTGACCCTCAGGTTAAATCACCACCCATCCTCTCTAATGAGAGGACTGTCCTATGGTCAAGTAAGATTGTGGCAACTTGACAAATGTGGTCAAATTGGATCAGTTGCTTGTTGTACCTTTTAATTCCATTGGCTGGGATCGAAACTATCAGTTTCTGAGTATAATAGGAAATGGTTACAATGTCACCTGTTTTGTGCCATTATTCAAATAGAATTTCCAAGCCATGATCTGTCATAACGTAGAAGGAGACCTTTTGGTTTATCAGAGACCTTTCAAAGTTTTATTCCCTTAACTGTACTCTCCATGAGAATTCCTGCTCTTCAGAGCCATCATTGTACGTGATGGACTTTGAATGTATCTGAGAGGCAGGAGAAAATGCTATATAGGAGTAGGAATGTGAGACTTGCTCGACCGGTCTATCTCCCGCTGTAGACTCCTTGTTGACTCCTCACCACTTGTATTCCCACTTAATTTTATGTCTTCCACAAACTTGGTTGGGGTACATTCAATTTTGTCATCCATCATTAATGTAAATAGTAAATAATTGTGATACAAACACTGATCCATGTGGCACTGTGTTAGATAGAGATTGCCATCCTAAAAATGTTCTTTCCCCCTCACGATCCTAACTCTGTTGCCACCTTGTTAAGGTCAGAGGTCACACAACTCCAGGTTATAGTCCAACAGTTTTATTTGAAATCACAAGCTTTCGGAGTGCAGCTCCTTTGTCAAGTGACTTTATATGACTTCTGATCTTGTCCATCCCAGTCCAACACCAGCACCTTCACACCATCTTTGTTAGACAATTCTCCAACTGTCTAATGTCTGACCAAAACACATGGAGTCTAAAGTAGCCTAATGTGTGGTACCTTACCAAACACGTTCTAGAGTACCAAATAGATTACATATATTGTTTTCACTTTATTCTGTTTGTTGCTTCCTCAAAACATTATAATAAATTTGACAGGCATGATGAATCCTTGCTGTCTCTGCTTGGTTATAATATGTATTTGTAAATTCTCTCCTATTACATCTTTGATGATAGACTCCAACATTTTCCCAATGACCGATATTAAGCTAACTAGCCTACAATTACCTGAAATTTTGTTTTCTTCCCTTTTTGAATAAAGGTGTTACATTGGCAGTTTTCCAAACATCTAGGACTTCTCTGGAGTCTAAGGATTCTTGAAGGATTACTTATCAGTGCATCCACTACTTCCATATTTTAACAAAAAGGATGCATCCCTTCAAGTCCAGGGGACTTACTGGTCTTAAGCCCCATTTGTTTCCCTTGCACCTTTTCTCTTGTGATAACTATTGTACTTACTTCACTAACCATTTTTTGCCTCTTGATTATTTAGGAATTTAGTGCCTTTGATTATGAACACCAATTCAGAGTATGTATTTCCTGGTTCCCCATTATTATTTCCCAAACCTCATTCTCTGAGGGACCTAAGTTCACTTTGCCCTCTCTCTTTGTTTTGTTATATTTAAATAACCTCTTCTTGTCAGATTGATATGACTTCTGTTTATACTCAAAGTTTAGTTTCCCCCTCTTTATTATTACTTTGGTCATCTTCCTTGGTGTTTAAAATTTTCCCAAACCTCTGGCTTACCACTAGTCTTTACCACGTTGTATGTTTTTGTTATTTCAGTTTGATGCTATCCTCAATTTTCTTGGTTAACTATAATTGGTTTATCCCCTTCTTTTATTCCTTGTTCTCACTGGGATTTATTTTATATGTCTTTGTTGTGAGCCATTAACTATTTTCTTTAATGTCAGCCATTCTTCCTCAACCAACTTTGTTGTGGATGCCATAGCCAGTCCACTCATCCAGCTTTGCCCTCATCCCTTTGTCATCAGTCTCATTAAAGTTCAACTCGGTTATTTCTGACCCATGTTTCTCTAGCTCAAACTGTTCAGGTTTTACTGTGAGGGAATTAAACCTACCTCACCTACCTCCGAAACAATCTGATCCTTGCTTGGATCCACATATTGTTCTGGGATGCTGTCTCAAATATAGTCTATCAATTAGCGAGTTTTGAGAAGATTTGTAGCTCAGGTTGAGGTTTTGGATGTAGGTTTGCTCACTGAGCTGAATGGTTCATTTCCAGACGTTTCATTACCTTACTAGGTAACATCTTCAGTGGACCTCATGCGAAGTAATGCTGAAAATTCCTGCTTTCTATTTATATGTTTTGGGTTTCTTTGGATGGGTGATGTCATTTCCTGTGGTGAAGTCACTTCCTGTTCCTTTTCTCAAGGAGTGGTAGATGGGGTCTAACTTGATGTGTTTAGTGATAGAGTTCCAGTTGGAATGCCATGCTTCTAGGAATTCTCATGCGTGTCTTCGTTTGACACATGTACCCAACAAAAATCTTATTTTGACCACCCATAATCGTTCAGGAATAGGCAATTCAGTCCATCTAAGGTGGCCCATCAATCAATACAGTTGTGCCTAATCAAACACTTCAATGCCTTTTATCTATCCATCCCCATTACGGTGTATGGCACTTATAATCAGATATCTATCCGCCTCTACCTTAAACACACTCAAAGACTGAGGCTCCACAACCCTCTGGAGTAGCGAATTCCAAAGTTTCACAACCCCGAGTTTTAAAAAAAACATTTTTCCCCCCTTGAGGAACCAAGTGGCATTGCCCTCACTCTTAAACTCTGCCCCTGGTTTGAGACACTGCAACTGGAGGAAACATCATAAGTGGATCTACCCTCTCTATTCCTTTTGGTAATTTGTTGATCTCAATGAGATCTCTTTTCTTTCTTTGAAACTTGAAGAGAATATAGGCCCAGTTTATCCAATTTCTCTTCAGAAGACACTACCACCAGCCTGACTGTTTGTTTATGAATACCTCTTTTTCTTTTCCTGAATTCAGTTCTGAAGGACTTGAGCCCTGATCTTAAAATGTTGTTGCTTGTGCTTAAATTCACCAAAGTTCCTCAGACATCACTTTCCAAACCTGAGACCGCTTCTATCTAGAAGGATAAGGGCAGCAGATACATGGGAACACCACCTTCGTGTTCCCCTCCAAACCACTCACCATCCCGGACTTGGAAATATATCACCGTTCCTTCACTGTTGTTGGGTCAAAATCCTGGAATTCCCTTCCCATTGTGGGTCAACCCACAGCAGGTGGACTGCAGCGGTTCAAGAAGGTAGCTCACCCCCACCTTCCCAACAGCAACTAGGGACAGGCAATAAATGCTGGCCCAGCCAGTGATGCTCCCATCCCACAAAATTAATGAATGTGAAAAAAGTTGGCCTATCAGTCTGTGCCTTTTTGATTTAGTTAATAACTTTAAATATCTCAATCGGTTTTCTCAGCTCTAGTGAATACTCGTCAAATATCTGCAACCCACTGACATGACTTAATCTCTCAGCATAAAGGTCGATAAGTCTTTCTGTTTTCATTCCTTGCCGTTGCTATGAATTGGAATATTTGGGGGAGGGGGTGTTGGGAGTGTTGGGTATACTTCCAAGTAGAGTTGAAGGGCGGGTCCAGCAGCTAGCCCAGCACCTGAGAAGACACGGTGGGCGCGCACGTCTAAATGATCATGCTGGTCACGTTGAAATGAATGGTGTGCAGTCAGCCAGCTCAGTCTGACTGTCAACTGCTGTGTTTGCTAATGAAAGGACAGAGAGGAGCTATGTGATGTGTCAGCAGATGTAATAATCCATAGAATCTTTTGACCAGTTTGCAGTCAGTCACCACTGCTCCATTATTAACCACTTGGAAATTGCCCCCCAGCTGCATTGGAAAATCTGTTCAGGAATCCCCGGATTAACTCACAGTAGTATTTACTATCCCCCTTTTTAATATTAACTGCTAACCCCCAGCCAAACCCCAGGCAATGTACCCCCAAGGTCCTGTTGAAGTTACGGAGTTAAGATCAGTCAGTACTGGAATAATTGCACTCTGAGGGATTAAAATTGATGGAGTTCCCGCAGAAATATTCAGGAGGGCCTCTGCTCCCTTTACAGAGCTGGGATTGTGGCCAATTCTCCCAGTTGACTTCCTCGATGACCTCACCTCTTTTTTTTCCCTCTCTTCCAAATGGGCGATTTGTCCTGTTTGCTCGAGATCACTCCACCGCTCTCAAAAGACATGGATCGTGTTTGTGTCTGCCCACGTTGGTCCGCCGTAGGACCAATTTACTGTTGAGCTGTTAACAATCCATTCATCGCAGGCTGCAGACTGAGTTTGTTGCTAAAACCAGTCCACTGTATTGCCGGCAGCTGGCCCACCCTGGCACAGTGGCTCTTTGTTCATGATCCATGCTGTAACTGGGCTTGTATGTGTGATAGATGAATTAATTACTTCATGTGTATTGCTATGATCCCCAGTCCAAACAATGGCTGCATAGGGTGAAGAAGGGCCTGAATTGCTTTAGCAGCACAGAGACCTAAACATTTTATTTTAGATTGGCTGATAAAGCAGAAAGAGCGAAACCATGTGCTGAAGACAAATTCATGCTTTCAGAAGAGAACTGGCTACTTACGGAGTCATCAGAGTCATACAGATGTACAGCTAGGGAACAGACCCTTCGGTCCAACTCGTCCATGCTGACTCGATATCCTGGATTAATCTAGTCCCATTTGCCAGCACATGGTCCATATCCTTCTAAATCCTTCCTATTCATTTCCCCTTCCGGATGCCTTCTAAATGTTGTAATCAAGGCTAAGGGAATATGTTCAAGTTCATATTTTGCTCCCAGCTTGTATCAATGTAGAAGTTTAGTTGATCTATATCACTATACAGCTTGTGGAATCTTGCTGTGCACAAACTGAATGCCCATTTTCCTGCATTGCAACACTGATAACCCGCTTCAAAGATACTTTGAGTGCTTTAGGATGTTGAAGCGCTGAGAGCTTCCAGAGAAATGTGAGTCTTCTATTAAGCGTTGGGGTGATAATTATGTGCATAAAAGATGCGAATCCCAGAGGTGTTTGGGTGATTTTAGGTGATCAATCTCATCTTTCAGTGACACATTCCCATGTCTGCTATTTCTGCCTACTGTAAATGAACAAGACAAAGGCTGAAATAACACAGCAAACAGCAGAATGTTCAAGGAATTAATTGAATTCTTGGTCTCTAATGACAGTGACAGTAATTTCTAGATTGAAGTGTTTCATTGGGCATCATGAGATGGAATGGCTGCACAGTTTGTGTGTGTTTTTAAGTGTGTGGGCACAAAGGGGGTATTGTCCAGCCAGGAACCAAAGCAGTCTTCACAGGTGCAGACTCTGAACAAGATTATTTACATAAAGTAACCAAAAGCCTGGAGTTAGTTATTGAGACGAGGAGTGTTATTGCCTGAAAAATATCAGGAAAGTAATGCTGCCCCAGTCTTGCCACCCAAAAACACAGACACACACACACACACACACACACACCCATAGAGGGAGAGAGAGACACACACACACAGACACACCCATACAGAGAGAGATACACACGCACGCGCACACACCCATACAGCGACGCACACACACACACACACACAGGTTCTTTACTCAGAGAGTGGTAAGGGCGTGCCAGTGTAGTTAACTTAGCCACATTAGGGAGATTTAAACAATCCTTGGATAAGCACATGGATGTTAGTGTAGGGGGACAAGCTGAGAATAGTTCAAAGGTTGGCGCAACATCGAGGGCCGAAGGGCCTGTTTTGCGCTGTAATGTTCTATAACATGCAACAGACATACACAGGCACACACAAGTCACACAGAGACACACCCACACACAGACACACACATGCATAAAGAGACGCACATGCACAAAAACACACCCACACAGACAGACACACACGGATCACACACACAGACGCACCCACACACATGCACAGAGACATGCCCACACAGATACACAGACAGACACACACGTCACAAACAGACACATGCACAGAAACACCTACACAAACAGACACACACACATACACACAGACATGCAAACTTGCACACAGACACGTGTGTGTGCGCGCACATACTCAGAAGCATGGAGACGCTCACATACACACATGTACATGCACGTGACACATGCACACTCAGGCTTACGGGCACACACATATGCATGACACATACACTCAAAGGCATGTAGGCATACACACGCAGACAAATATACAGAGGCATACAGATGCACATGTCCATTCACACGCACACGCATATATACACATATGACGTGACACGTACACACTCAGAAACATGCAGTCACACATGCATACAAAGTAAAAAACAGACATACAGACACACAAACGCAAGAAATAACTTAGGCAGTCATTTTCTTTTCTTTTAGCTACAAGGCCCATATTCATGATGGAAAGGCAATAAATCAGAATTCCCAAATACCGTGTTTGACCTGAAAACACAGTCCTGTTCAACTTTCTTGGAAACTGACTATAAATAGAAAAAAAACTAATAAAAGGAGAGGACTGTGAAGAGGAAAGCTCACACAGAGAGAGTTAAAAATATAGTTTCCTCACTGCTTTCCATTTCTCTCAATGGTAAAGTCTGTAGTTAATGACTTTTGTTAGATCAACACAGGAATCAAAATGCACAAATTTTTTTGGGTCATGCAGGTCCCTTCTGAGCCGATGCAAAAATCTGTGTGATTCCAAAAAGCTTGTGCCTTTTAATAGTGCCTGACTCGCTTGTGATACTCAGCATTATCAGTCAATACTGGGATGAAAAGAGCTGCATCAGTTAACTCCAGAGATCGAGTCCTGTGTATTTTTAATGACCTTCTCGAATTTGATTTGAGAAAGATTTTCTTTTGGGGTGTGGGGGAAAAAAAATAAACACTTTTATAACTCCTTCACTGATAGTAAACAGAGAGGATATCAGTGTAAAGTGGTCTAAAACCAACAGCGACAATAATGTATTAGGAAAGCGTGGTAAGGATTTCTGAGACCCTTTACATAACCATACAATAACTGATAACACACAATGTACTGGGGAGGCAATCCAAACCCTTCGTCAGAGGGGTTGGTTTTAAGCAGAATCTGGAAGGAGGTAAGGCTTGAGGAGAGAATGTAAGAGTTTTAGGCTTTCCAGGCATGGCCACAACCCTTAGCGTGCAGGAAGTGGAGAATGCTCAGATTGTTAGAGGACAAAATTACTTGTATTTCCCAGAGGATTTCAGGACTAACGGAGGTTACAAAGATTGAGAGGGAGGATGAGGCTTTGGAGCTGTTTGTGCAGGTACCTTATGTACTAGGGCACCAAAAAGGGGTCTCTTCCACACTGCGAATGTGTTGCTGGCTATCCTTCTTTACAGCAGCGATACACAGGAGTGAATTTTCACATCTGCAGCCAAAGGACTACGGGGTTCAATGATGAAGATCATTAGATTGTGGAATAGAGCAATGGGCAGAGAGTAAATGTGACAATTCACCCGTTGTCTGCACAGTAAATCACTTGATTCCTGAAGCTCTCTTACAGGAACCTTGAAAGTCAATTGCTGTAGATGCATTTGTCACGATTGACAAAGTTCTCACTTTATAAAGATATTTAAATCCGTTAACTACATCAGCATCTTTTATTGCAACATCATGCACCACTTGGTCACCAGCAGTTTGTACCCAGTCAAGTAGAATTCCAGCCAGAACATTAGTGCAAAGCTGGCATTTAAGTTCCAACCAGCTAGTATTATGCCTTGTCAATAGCTGTATTGTAGCCAACACCACTAAATACTGTGTAGGTTGTATGATAGGTGCTGGATATGAGAGCACCAATCTAATCCCATTGCTCAGAAGGAATGTCTACCTCAACCCTGTGTGGGCGTTGCCATGGAGTGTACCAAAAGCCTCACCCCTTGGGATCTTCAGTTGCAGTGAAATTGGAAGGGGGTTTGACATGGTTTGGAGAGGGCGCACTTAATCTCTCCTGACCATGAAATGCAACATGACTTCCAAAGAGGGAAGCCATGGCAAACCCATTCATCTCCAAATAATGGTCTGGTAAATTCCTCGAGGAGCTTGTTAATGGGCTCGGGAGGGCAAAAAAGGTAACTTTAAAATGTGTTAAATTGGCAAACCCAAGCAGTGACCTTAGTGCGTACAAAGCTGTTGATTTCAAAGAGGACAGAAGTGAAAATTTTCTGTGTTGCACATTCTGAAGGAGCTGGGCAAGTATTGTGCCATTTGGCTGCTTCACCACATCTGTGTTCGGTGAGGCTTCCGGCTTTTGAAGGTGTTGCCATCATAATAATGGCAACACCTGGCTGCTACCAACTTTGGCTACTCAAGGCATCTCCAGGCAACTCCTGACTGCTGGTAAGACCATAAACTGGCAGCCAACCTCACTGTTGCTCTTGTCTTCAGATCAGTGAGGGTATTTAATTTTCATGTGACACACTTGTAAGTGCAGGGTCAAAACCTGGGAATTACCGCTCAGTTCCTGGCACTAACTTGGAAGTTTTAGCATCCCAGAATCCTCACAGCACAGAAAGTGGTCATTCAAACCATTGTGAGACAAAAAACTTGGTTAAAGTCCAGAAGAAGGGTTAATACCTGAAACGTTGACTTCTCCACCTCCAAATGATGCCTGGCTTGCCTGGCCTCCCAGCCTCCTGTTTGTCTCCTTTTAATTCCAACCATCGAATCTGCACCAAACCTCTGAAGAGCATCCCACTTAGACCGAGCCCCTCACCCTATCCTCGTAGAATCATAGAATCCCTACAGTATGGAATCAGAGTCTAGATTAGAGTGGTGCTGGAAAAGCACAGCAGGTCATGCAGCATCTGAGGAGCAGGAAAATCAACGTTTTGGGCAAAAGCTCTTCATCAGGACTGATGAGGGGCTTTTGCCAGAAACGTCGATTTTCCTGCTCCTCGGCTGCTGCCTGACCTGCTGTGCTTTTCCAGCACCACTCTAATCTAGACTCTGATTTCTAGCATCTGCAGTCTTCACTTTTGCCACAGTATGGAAGCAGGCCATGCAACCCATTGAGTTCACACTGACCCTCCAAAGATCATCTCACCCAGACCCACCCCGCTACCATTTCCCTGTAACCCTGCATTTCCTGTGACTAATCCACCTTGCCTGCGCATCCCTGGACACTATGGGGCAACTTAGCATAGCTAATCCACCTAACCAATTGAACCTATTGTCTCTCACACTTGGTTAGCAGAACTTGAGTGAAGGTGACATTGGTTAAGATATATAAAGGTTTATGTGCAGAAATGAACCATATAGACACTAGAAAGGCATCAATTCAGGCTTGTGACTTTGGCAGGTTAATTAATTTCCAGTCTGCTATGGCAGCCTTGCATTTGGAAAGTCATTTGAGATACTTGAAGCTGTCCTGTAGAAATCAGTGTGTGTTTGTGCTGAACAGGTACATCACTAGGTTCCAGGCCATTGGACAGCTCAAAGCAATAATGGGCTACGTCAAAAGATAGAAGAGTGACTACATTGCTGGGAAGAAGGGCTTATTCCCGAAACATCGATTCTCCTGCTCCTTTGATGCTGCCTGACCTGCCGCGCTTTTCCAGGAACACATTTTTCAATACTGACCCTAGCTCTACTCCCAATTTTATTAAATACATTTTCCCACCACCTTCCACAGTGGAATGTGTACTAATGGCCTTAGCACCTTGATTTGGCCCTCTGGACTGTAAATTGAGTGGCATTACCAGTTCACCACCAAACTTAGTGACCTTACCCAAGCAAAGTTCAGAACCATTAAAAGAGATGGGTCACATTACAAGGCTTCTGAAAGCCTTCTTCATTAGAGGTGTGCAGTAAAAACACCACAAATGTAGATTTGATGAAAAAATATTGAAAGTTTGTATCCATACTCATAAAATATCAACCTTTTGAAGCATAGTTTATACAATACAACTGGCAGCCAGGTATTCACAACTGTTCAACAATGCAGCCCAGTACAGAACATCTCAAAGGATTGACTGCTATTGTAGAGATGCAGCGAAACAGAGAATTGGCAGTATTAATGCAAAGGACTATCAGGAAGGAGAAGATAAGCTAAGACTCTTTGGAGTGTAGAGTTACTTACACATAAAGATTAACCTGGGATTTAAACATTTAAAGATTAAACTTCTGAGCAATACCCAGCAGCATTATCACACCCCCATTGTAAATTGTTTAAAAACTTTCTTTGAATATTACTACTTATTCATTTTAAATATGTCGGGTGTGAGATAGTTAATTGGGTAATGGAGAATGTTCTCAGTTTGAAATTAGCGTGGGAACATAGGCACCATGAGATAGTACAAATCAAATGACCAACAGCGATGAAATATATCGCTGTTCCTTCAGTGTCGCTGGGCCACAATCCTGGAATTCCCTCCCTCAGGGCATTGTGGGTCAACCAATATCAAATGACCAGTCTTCTGAAAGGTAACTAGGGATGGACAATGAATGCCAACCCCAGCCATGCCTGTAACCCCTGGATGATTTTTGAGAAGGTGTGGGACATGGCAGATTGAGGCAGGAGGTCACAGTAATAAGCCCAAGCAGAGTCGGCAAACATCAAAACATTTTATGACAGATGTAAGTGTTGCTGGCTAGATCAGCATTGATTGTCCATCTCTAATTGCCCTTGAGAAGATGGCAATGAACGGCCTTCTTGAACCACTGACGTCCATAGGAGTAAGTATACCGACAGTGCCCAGTGGTGGTGAAGGAAGACAATATGGTTCAGGGTGGTGTGCGAATCATTATGGCGATAAAAGATCAAACTGCTCCATGTGTGGACTAAGGTCTCAGGGCTCAGCTATTTTTCTTCATAAAGAAATGCAGTTGATGGCTAGAAAGGATTGTAAGAATTGAAGCTGTGCAAATTCTGCCCTTGCCCAAGTCGCACAGAAGAATGGATTTTAAAAATCCCAGCAGTACAGTCACTCTTCTATTTTTTGACTAGAGTTATTCAAAAGTGAGATAGATGGTCTAATCGTCCTCTAGTAGAAGAAAATCAAATTTACCAAAGAAAATCCTTAATTTTTTGAGAATGTTTGAATGTAGAAAAATACAACTTTGCATCAACAAGTTGATTAAATAACCATCTCGTCTAATTTCCTGAACTTAAACATCGTCAGCAGCAGCTTTGCTTGAATGGAACTGTTTTCTCCAAGACTTGGCTAGAATCAATTGTGGTTAGCTTAATCCTTCTCAGAATGTAAATGTCCTTTATAAATGGGGTGTAAAAGGTTATTTAAACAATCATTATGCACTTAATGATTTGTAGCTGATGCTAAACGGCTTTTGTACACGATGCTCATTAGACATTTTGTCAAATTTGCATTATGGCTTGAACCACCTAACAAACACATTTGTATAAAGCCATCATTTCCAAAGGAGATAGTGAAACATTTATGAAGTGAAGGTAGTTTTAAAGCTATAATGCATAGAGTGATGGATGCTAAAGTCTTGGATCCTGGTGTTATTTAGCCAGAGTGATCAGGTTGGTCATTTTGGAATGTTGTATGATGTCCCAACAGGAGGTGTACAACATAAACATAATTCTGTGGTTTAGCACATGCGATGCATTGCCAGGTTTTCAACATTCAGTCTCCACACCTCTGTTGGTTGAGATATGTAAGATATGAATGTAGAAAGAAGGTGCAGAGTGAATATTTCCTCATATGGGGCAGTCCAGAATGAGACGTCATAGTTTTAGGATAAGGGGTAGCAGATTTAAAGCAGAGATGAGGGGAAATTACTTCTTTCGAAAAGGTCATTACTCCAGAGTGCCGTGGACGCCTGGACATTAAGTAAATGTAAGGAGGAGATGGACACATGTAAATTAGGAATGGGTTGAAGAATCATAAGAAGCAGGCAAGAAGATGGAGTTGAGGTTGACATGAATGAAGATTGTTGAAGGCAGAGCAGTGGACATTGTCTGTATGTACTTCAGAGCATTCAACAAAGATTTGCATGGTAGACTGGTTAGTAAGGACAAATGACATGGGATCCAGGGGAGCTACCCAATTGCATACGAAATTGGCTTGAACGTAGGAGACCAAGGTTGGTGATGGAGGGTTTTTTTTGAACTAGAGGCCTGTGACCAGCAGTGTGCCACAAGGATCGGTGCTGGGTCCATTGCTTTTTGTCATTTATATAAATGATTTGGATATGAATGGAGGAGGAATGGCTAGTAAGTTTGCAAATTACGTCAAAATAGGTGGTGAGGTGGGCAGTGAAAATTTTCTCGAGAGTACAGTGGGACCTTGATCAAATGGGTCAATGGGTGGCAGATGGTGTTGGATTTAGATAAATGTGTGGTGTCGCATTTTGGAAAGGCAAACCAGGGCAGGACTTTTACATTTAATGGTAATATCCTGGGGGGTATGGTTGAACATAGAGGCCTAGAGGTGTAGATACGCAATTCCTTGACTGGGAGTTGCAGGTAGACAGGGTGGTGAAGAAGGCATTTGGCACACTTACCTTTATTGGTCAGAGCATTGAGTACATGAGTTGGGAGACCATGTTACTGCTGTACAGGACATTGGTTCGGCTACTTTTGGAATACTGCATCCAGTTCTGGTCTCCCTGCTATAGGAAAGGTGTTGTTAAATTTGATAGGGTGCAGAAAAGATTTACAAGGATGTCGCCGGGATTGGAAGGTTTGAGTTATTGGGAGAGGCTGTTTTCGCTAGACTGTCGGAGGCTGAGGGGTGACCATGTAAAAGTGTTTAAAATCAAGAGGGGCGTGCATGGAGTGAATCGTCAAGGTCTTTTCTCTCAGGATGGGGGGGATGTCCAGAACTAGAGGGCATAGGTTTAGGGTGAGAGCGGAAAGATTTAAAAATGACCTGAGGGTTAAGTTTATCACACAGAGGGTGGTTTGTGTATGGAACAAGCTGCTGGAGGAACTGGTGGATGCTGGTAGAATTACAACATTTAAAAGGCATCTGGATAGTTAGATGACTAGGAAGGGTCTGGAGGAATATGGGCCAGGTGCTGGCAAATGGGACCAGGTCAGGTTGATATGTCTACACAGAAGAGTTTGATGGAAGGGTGTGTATCTGTGCAATATGAATATGAGTCTACTGAGGATCTAAAACCTGAATACAGGCTGAGGTAACTAGTTGTTGTCCCCCCCAACCACTTAACAGATGCTCTTAATAACTTTGGTAGCAATAAAATGGCTTCTCAATGCAAATAACATGACAAAATGGCTTCTAGGCTGCAAATTGACAATTCTGCTCCTGCCGCATAATTGACTAACCACAGTGTGCTTCAATAGAGATTAGCAGATAATGCTCCCTTTACAGCATAGAAATAACTAGACTAGGTAAGACATTACTGGCCATCCTAACTGACCTTCAGATGCAGGTGCAATGGCTCAGTTAGTGAGATAAGGGTGGCCTGAGTATTGGAAAACAAAGTTGGTTCCCAGGAAATATCATTGGACCAAGTAACTGTCAAATAAAGCAGTATCACTTATTGATTGAATGTACTAT
The DNA here is from genome assembly GCF_047496795.1 of Chiloscyllium punctatum. Lineage (NCBI taxonomy): Eukaryota > Metazoa > Chordata > Chondrichthyes > Orectolobiformes > Hemiscylliidae > Chiloscyllium > Chiloscyllium punctatum. Next base: position 17,286,945 of record NC_092744.1, read on the forward strand.
GCAATCATAGCCTGAACCTTTCTTTAAGAAATCTATAAAAATGTCCTTGTTTAAAGCTATGTGCGCAGCTCCTCTGAGGAACACAGAAGTGTACAACTTCTGTATTTCCAGATGCTGTGTTCCCAGCTTTATGAAGAAATAAAGAATGAAGTCTTAAAGGATCAGACCGATTGTGAGTGCTTATTGACTGATCATGTTATAGAACTACCTGTGAACCACAGTTAATAAAATTGGAATTGAAAGTTAGTTTCTGTTCAGAAAATAATCATTGATTGTGGTAAAAACTTATTCAGTTCACTCCTGTCCTTGCCTGGTCTGGTACGTATGTGACCCCAGACTCTCAGCAACACAGTTGACTCTTGTATTTATAAAACAAAGAACTGCAGATGCTGGAACTCTGAAACAAAAGCAGAAATAACTGGAGAAGCTCAGCAGATTTAGTAGCATCGGGTGGAGAGGGAATTAAAGTTAATATTCAGTGATCCTTCTTCAGTTGACGGTGCTGTGCGATGATCAAACAGACGTTCAGGTTAACAGCAAGTCTGAGCGAATCAATGAAATCCGCTTCCTCGGAAAGAATTTAAAAAGAAAATATGTAAAAATCAGTGTTCAATTTATTGAACTGATCAGTGAGTAGAACCTCGAACTTATCAGCAATTTTAAATTTAAATGTACCACCTCAGTCATGCTGTTCAAGAGTGCAGGGAAGTTAACAGTGCAGGTAGAATAGAAAAGGAAAATTTGCATTTACAGTGCACCTGTTGCATCCTCAGGATGCCACAACCAATAAAATCCTTTTGAAATGCAATCTCTCTACTGTGCAGCAATCAATTTTTGCACTGCATAAACTCTCTCAAGGAACAATGTAACCATAACCAGATCGTTTGTTATACTCAAGCGCTGAATGTTGACCAGGACTTTGGAGATAACGTTATGGCCATCTAAAAGGGCTTTCTGAGTGTGTATAGAAATGAGAGCCTTCCTTTTGTAATGTGTAAAACTTTTAATAAAAGGGATGTACTGGGAGAAACAGCTTCAATGTTTGAGATCATTTCCCAGCAAACTTCCACTTTCAGGTGTAAAGTCAGATCAAGCCACACTACCTGCTGTGCAATCTAATTAATGGCAAGTGCTGCAGTCTGGTGACTCTGTATGAGTTCTTCACTGCAATGGGCACTGTCACCTAATTTGTTGGGATTGCTTTAATCCACCCAAGGCTTGTCTGATGCCAACTAGGTGCAGGTTTTCTAACCTGGCAAACCTGAAGTCCGATCCAACTCATCGCCCTGGCTTCTACCCCACCAGCACCTTTAGCAGAGGCAATTGTAGAAAACAGTTTTGCTGGGGTGGGGCGGAGAGAGAGAGAGAGAGAGAGAGAGAGCCATAGATATCTACATTATTCCAGCTCACTGATCTTTACTATGGACAGTAGCCATGTTCTGACTGCAGGATAGGTCATTAATGAGCATCCCCAGTCCTCCAGCATTCTGGTAACATTAGCTACTTTCAGCTTTTGTTTGATATCAAAAACATTGAAGCAGAAAGCATCTTCTCCTCTGACCTGTTTGGTTCTATTTCAGTACATTCCTGACATGTCAATTGTCCGTGCCTGAGTTGTTAGCTTTCGTTCCTATTTTCTAAACTTCCAGGGGATGACAGTTTGCTTCTGTATAACACAGCACATGTGCCAGACTGCTTCACAGAAGCACAGTCAACTGAAACACGGCAGTCAACCGCAAAATGGAATAACAAGGATGGAAGGTCAAATGTGAAGTTGAAGACATAGTTTTTGAAGGGTTCTTGCAAAGGGGGGAAAGTGTAGCAGAGGGGTTTTAGGGGGGAATACCAAAGCCTACGGCCGAGGTAGCTGATGGCCTGGCAACAGAAAGTGTAGCCATTATGGTCAGGAGTGTATAGGAACCCGAATTGGAGGAGCACAGAGATTTCAGGAGGTTGTAGGGCTACAGTGGGGAAGGATTTTAAAACACGCATAAGAATTTTCAGCATCAAGACAGCTTCCACGTCTTATAATTATGCTGCTGTCAGTTTTCATCCTGGCCTGCAATTTCGCATAATTTATCATGTTCTCCCCAGGACCCAATGGTGCATCTGACAAGGGGTATGTTGGTTTGATGGGCCTTAAGTGACATTAATGTTGTGAGCTTTGTAGATATTTCCACAAGTCAGAAGTGATGAACATGATAATTTGATTGAGGTAATTCCATCCTTGTCCAATTTCCCTGTAATCAATTCTCTCTTCGCTATGATACACTTTGTGTTTCCAAGGTTCAGGAAGACATGAGTTTTCTTCTCTCACTCCCTTCTTTTCTCTGTCTCTTCTGTCCTCTTCTCCCATCCTTGGTCTTTGCATTTTAAGCCCTGGGTTAGTCAACACTAGGTGGTGATATTCCAAGAGGTATTTCACATGACCTTCTTCCATTGGCTACCCAACAATACCATTGCCATAGTGTCCTACCTTCTCACAGCCAATTGGAAATACAGCAGGCAAAGTATGCAAAAGAAATCAAAAGAAAAGTCTATTCTTTAAATTTGATTGCCACATATTGGATCCTTGGACATGTCCTTGTAGAGTAATCTTCACTACCTCGAAATTCCAGAACAAGGATGGAAGGTTGGCATGGTTATTGACTCAAGGCAAGTTGACAGATATTCCTACTGGCTGCATCAGCCCCATTATGAGTTACAGAAGGGTGGAAGAAATATTGGAGAAGAAAAAGGCATTTTCTGATAAATGTATGAAGGAAACAAGAATCAGATCATTGCGTCAGTGGACAGGATTTTCGTTACAATATGGGGAAGGGAATGGGGTGTTGGAGTATAATTTCACTGGGTCAATTGGCTTTATGGTCTTTCTGAACCATCCTAAACCCAGTTACCCCTGTTTGGTGGTGACTGCACAGCAGCTCTTGGTGGGGGTGGGGGGGTGGCCTCCGTGTGATAGACTGAGGGAGGTCAGGGCACCTGGGATGGCCCACCTATGTGGGATGCAGCTATGGAAAGGTTACTCCATTCTTTTCCATCAGGTGTCTTGAGTTGCTGAAATGATGCTGCAAAGTGAGGTCTGCCCTTTTGCCTTCAACAGTCATTTACAGCTCCTTCCTTCCTTGCTGTAGGGCTTCCCATTGAGAAGATCTTAGAGTCCCTGTAATACAGAAAGAGGCCATCAGGCCCATAGAATCTCCACTGACCTTCCAAAGAGCATCCAACTTTTCCCTGTAATGCCATATTTCCCATAGCTAATCCACCTGGTCTGCACATCCCTTGACGCTACAAGCAATTTAGCATGGCCAATCTACCTAACTTGCACATCTTGGGCTGTGGAAGGAAACCAGAACAACTGGAAGCAACCTGCACAGACATGGGGTGAATGTGCAAACTCCATACAGATAGTTACTCAAGGCTGGACTCGAACCCAGGTCCCTGGTGCTGTGAGGCAGCAGTGCTAACCACTGAGCCATAGTGCAAGCCTCTAATTGGACTGTGAATATGCCCACTTACTTTAAATTTGCTCTTTGTTTGTTGGGTCATGGGCATTGCTTGTCGCCCATCCCCAATTGCCCTTGAACTGAATGAACATTTCACAGGACAGTTCAAAGTCAGCCATATCGCTATGGATCTGAAGTCACTCAGTCAGGGTGGTAGATCTCATCCCTTTAAAGAAGCTGATAGGATTTTTTAAATGACAGTTGATAATAATTGATAATTTCATGGTCATGGTTACTGAAACTGCCCTTCAATTCCAGATTTATTGATTATTAAAGCATATTGGATCCTGGGGGCAGTTGACAGGGTAGGGTGTGGAGATGGTGTTTCCTGTTAATAGAAGAATTTAGAGCTGGATATTGCTGTTTGACAAGAGGTTCTTTTAAAACAGGGGTGAGGTGAACTTGTTTCTCTCAGACAGTGATGTCTTTGGAACTCTCTTCCTGAAGAGGCAGTAGAAGCAGAGCCTTTGAACATTTTTAAGATAAAGGTGGATAGATTCTTGGTGAGCGAGGGGATAAACGATTACTAGGAGTAGGCAAAAATGTGCACATGAGGTTGCAGCCAGATCAGTCATAATTTCATTAAATAGCAGAGCCATCTAATGAATGGCTCTGTACCTTTGTTCATATTTGAATTGCAGGACATTTGGAGTCAAGCCATTATCACTATGCACCATCTCCCAATAAGCAAGGTCCTCTCTCTCTTGGGTGATTTTACCCAACAGCGTGGGATTCGACAGTTGACGTTGATCTCACAGTCTGAACCCAAAATGCAAGATACTACCCACAAAGCCATACATGTGGAAGATTGCCATTTGGTCAATCATTCAGATGTCAGCTGTGCAAATGGTACACATTTTTAGCTTGTTCCACGTGCAATTTTGTTTTTCCTTTTGTAAGTACACATTCCAGTCCCTTGTGAAAGTTTACAATTGACTCTGTTGTGAACACCCTTTCATACAGCACATTCCAAATGACAACAGGTAAAGGACAACTGGACCCATGGATAGTTAAGGAGATGCCAACTGAAAGTCCAAGTAGGTTTTGAATTAGAATCCCTACAGTGTGGAAACATGCCCTTCGGCCCAACGAGTCCACACTGACCCTATGAAGAGTAACCCACCCAGACACATTCCCCTACCCTATATTTACCCTTGACTACTGCATCTAGCCTACATATCCTTGAACACTACAGGTAATTTAACATGGCCAATTCACCCTAACCAGCACATCTTTGGATTGTGGGAGGAAACTGGAGCACTCGGTGGAAACCCACACAGACACGGGGAGAATGCACAAACTCCACCCAGACAGTCGCCTGAGGCTGGAATCGAGCCCAGGTCTCTGGCGCTGTGAGGCAGCAGTGCTAACCACTGTGCCACCCTATGAATAAAACCTATTTTCCAATAATCTTTGCCATTCAGCATTTGGAATATCATGTTCCATGAGGATGGATTATTTGAATTTCTCTCTCACAAAGCCAGTAAGAACTTTGCATTAACCTTTTGTATTTTCAGTACCTGCACAAATGGAAATACAAAGCATCATGCAAAGCTCTTATTTGCGTTGGAAGAAAAATGTATTAAAATCAGTACAGGTATGACATTGGGCCTGCTGTTCATCCAGCTGCCTATTTGCCTTTGTTTCCATTGTCTTGTCTTTCAGTAAGTTCCTGCTCATGTTTACCTCTTGTTGAGGCCGACAGCATTGGTTTGGAAAACTAAATGCACAGTTTTGCTGTATTCGTTCCAGCAGTAAACTTGAATGGTTTTTCCAGAGTCCCATCTTAATCCTTTACAAGACAAAGACACGTTTGTATACTTGGTCATCAAATTATTAGCCTATCCCTAGACCTTTCCAGGACTCCGGAGGACAGGAAGGTATCTCCTAAGATGAAGGTGTTCGTGCCACTAACACATTCAAATAACAATGGGAGGTTTGTTTTAAAGTGCAGAGCAGCTGGGTCTTGGATTTGCTGACTGAACTGATCACAGGTGGAGTAACAGTATTAAGAGTCAATTATTATTGGGCAAAGAGAACTTTGTCGTGAGTAACTGTCATGAATAATTCCTTCTCAAACTTTTAAAGTCGGAAACTCACACAGGACTTAGTACTCTGATCTAGCCCGGAGTCCAGGTCTGGTCTCTGTACCACGGTCAAGTGGAAAACAGGGCAGGGGCTTGGTTTTGCCATATTTCCATCCCATTCAGACAAAATGTCTAAATGTGAGGTGATGCACTTTGGGAAGAATAACAGGAAGGCAGAGTACTGGGTCAATGGAAAGATTCTTGGTAGTGTGGATGTGCAGAGGATCTTGAAGTCCATGGACATAGATCCCTGAAAGTTGTCACCCAGGTTGATAGTGCTGTTAAGAAGGTATATGTTGTGTTAGGTTTCACTGGGAGAGGGATTGAGTTCCGGAGCTGCAATATCATGCTGCAACTGTACAAAATGCTAGTGCGGCCGCACTTGGAATATTGTGTACAGTTTTGGTCATCATATTTCGGGAAGGATGTGGAAGCATTGGAAAAGGCACAGAGGAGATTTACCAGGATGTTGCCTGGTCTGGAGGAAAGGTCTTATGAGGACAAGCTGAGAGACTTGGGTCTGTTCTTATTGGAAATAAGGCGGCTAAGAGGGGATTTGATAGAGACATATAAGATGATCAGAGGATTAGATAGGGTAGATGGTGAAAATCTTTTTCCTAGCATGATGACATCAGCCTATACAAGGGGGCGTAACTACAAATTGAGGGTGATAGATTTAAGACAGATGTCAGAGGCAGGTTCTTTATTCAGAGACCGGTAAGGGTGTGGAATGCCCTACCTGGTAATGTCATTAACTCAGCCACATTAGGGAGATTTAAACAATCCTTGGATAAGCACATGGATGATGATGGGATAGTGTAGGAGGAATAATTCACAGGTCAGCGCAACATCGAGGGCCGAAGGGCCTGTTCTGCGCTGTCTTGTTCTATGTCCTAAAGCCTTAAAAGTGCCACTTAAAGCAAATCAGAGAGGTCAGAACCAAAGAGCTTTGTGGAAGCATTGGCTTCCATTAAGTGAAGGCCACCAAGATTGGAGCAATAAAAATCAGGAGAGTGCAAGAGCTAGAGTTGGAGAGCTGGAGAGAATGTGGCAAGCTGCCAAATTGGAGGATGTTACAGAGATAATGATGGCTGAGGACACGGAGAGGATTGAAAGTGATTTTGAAATTTTAAAATCAGACTGCAAGCTAGTATAGATCTTCAGGCGTAGTGATGGCATTGTGGAGAGCTCCTCCATTCTTGTTTGAAGATTGGGGCCTTTCGATGTCCACCTGAGAGTCCAGAACAAAACTTTTGTCTAACATTTCATGTGAAAATTAGATTTCAGTATCTTACTCCAGCTGAACTGTCCAGATAACCTGTGTCCAGATGATCAGTCAACATTATGGTCAAAAAACACAGTGTCAGACTCAAAGCTGTTTGGATACTTTTACCAGCAGGAAGAGATTGCCCAGTCATTCAGGTGCCTGTTTTAATATAATTTAGTGGTTGCATCTTCATGTCGAGATTAGTAAGTCTTTACAGCAGAAGAAGTCATTGGAACTGAAGTCGGCCACTTGGTCCAACGAACATGCCCTGCGATTAAATAAGATACAGGAGTAGAAACAGGCCATTCAGCCCATCGAGTCTGGTCCACCAGTCAGTGAGATCACAGGGAACCATTAATCCAATACTCCACTTTCCTACCATTCCCTATAAATCTGGATTCTTTTATGAATTAAAAATCTATCTAAGCCTTGAACATGCTGAAAGACGCAGCTTTGACAGCCCTCTGCACTGACAAGATCCACAGAGAGGAGAAATTCTTCCACATTCCTGTCTTAAACATCAACCCCTATTCTGTGATTTTGCCCCCTAGTCCTAGACTCTCGCACAAGGGGGCACAACCTTTGCACACCTTCCTCATAAGTTTCTGTAAGAAAATTGTAGCAGTACGTCAAGTCCATAGTTCCATCTGACTCACATATCCCTTCATTTCCTTATTACCTTAAAAGAAAACCTTATAGGCCTCTTCTGCATATCCTTGATTTTCTCTCTGGTGTCATTGGGGGCAATAGCAGGGATGTAGTTAAGGGAACACAAAGGGGTGATAGAGGAAGGTCTACATGATGAGAGGAAAGACAGAGGGATGAACGGCTGGTCATCTACAGAATAAACACCAGTGTGGAGCAGTTGGAGAAGATGAGCTGCTCCTATGCTGTAAACACGTGTTGAAGGGAGCGACAAGTGTTTGGGGACAGAACACAGCACAATCACGGCAACAATGAACCACCGCGCCACAAGATTGATTGAACCACTAACAAGACAGGACGACATTACTTGTCACTCCTAGCCATCTGTAAAGGATAGCCTCCTTCATCAACAGCGCACACGCTCTTTTGCTTGCAGCAAAACCACACAAGCTGAGCCATTGTGTCTCTGCACAATCCAAGAGAAAATAAAAGAGTTAAGAGTGCCACAGCCCATAACATGATAGCAGACCAGGCTAAGCTAATGAGTGCATTGCCAAAAGACTGACAGCTTTGATTTTCTGCTCCCCTCCTTTAAGCACGGGAAGCCTAGTTCTGGTTATTCAGCATTCTAATCCAGCGGTTAGCTAGCCAGCTCGCTGGCCCATTGTGTTCCTTTGAAAGCTTTTACAAACACACGGCAAGTGCAGCGTTTTGTTCAGCAATCGGCAGCTTGTCACCCAATGATTGGCCCCCATTGCTTATGCTAATTTCCATTGAAACTGCTTGCCTGTCCCCCTCAGTCGCGCACACTTCAAACTGAACTACAAAAGCGTAACATCTCCAAACAGGTTAATTCGGAATTATCCGCACCAATTGCCTGGTGCCCCACAGATCACCAGGAGCAGCAGTTGTTCGAGCAAACTTTGTTTGTGTGGTGACGTCTTTGTCTTCGAGTCAGGTTGTGGGTTAAGTGTCACTCCAGGTGCGTATCAAACAGTAATATGATATTGATCAGCTGTAAAGTGATTGTTCGGGGTTTTGCTAATGTTAGCCACAGTGAGAACAATCTTTGCTGCACATTTTCAAAAACAGAACCTTATAATCTTGCATTTCATCTGAATGATTGTGCCTGCCACGGCTACAGCACTCCCTCAGTACCTCACTCGAGTTTTAGGATAGTTGACCTCAAAATTGCAGAATTGTTCCAATGCAGCCCATTCTGCCGATGGTGTCTGCACCAGCTCTCCAAATGAGCATCATGACTTTGAGCCATTCTCTCCTTTCCCCAATACCCCATACATTTATTCACGTCATCACCCAATGTCCTCAAAGATGCCTCAATTGAACTGACTCCATTAGCCTTCCAGCCAGGATATTCTGGACCTCAACTGCTTGTCGTATGAAGAATGTTTTCTGCGACAACATGTTTGCCAAGTTTGCAAATCATTTTAAGTCTTTGTCCTCTCATTCTCAATCCTTTCATGCACAGGAACAGTTTCTCCCGATTTACTCTACCCTGATCTAGCTTTTAGATTTCCCCTCTCAGCCATTGGACATGACCCAGTCCTTGGCAGTGGGGCAGGCGCCATTCTATACCATTGGCTGGTTTGTGACACCAAATGAGCAGAAAATGATACTCGTCTTAATTTTGTCTCATATTTTTATATATTACTTATGGAATTAAATGGCACTGTTTTTGTATATATTTTACTGTATTTTCACAAACATAAGTAACAAAAATTTCTATCTTTCTACAATAAATATGTAAGTTACCTCGCTGAACTGGCTGGTTTGTTTTCAGATGTTTTGTCATCACACTAGGTAACACCATCAGTGAGGGTCTCTGGTGAAATGCTGGTGGTATGTCCCACCTCTCTATTTACAGGTCTTGGTTTCTTAAGGTGCGTGAAGTCATTTCCGGAATACCAACCCTTCATCAGACACACTCACTGAAGATGTTACCTAGTATGGTGTCTGAAAACAAACCTTCCAGCTCAGCGAGCTAACTTACATACTTATCATCAACCTGAGCTGCAAGTCTTCTCAAAAATCACTATTAACAATAAATTTCTATTTATCTATCCAAAGAAAACAGACACAATACATGAATCTACCTTCACAACTGAAGTTCCTCATCCCTGGAACTGTTCTTGTCTTTTGCATTGTCTTCAGTGTGTTCTCATCCTTCTTGTAGCGCAGTGCTAGAACTGCACACCGTGCTCCAGCTGAGGTCTTGTATGTCAAGTTCAGCTATTTGCCCCTGCATTGTGCTCAGTCATTCGCCCAAACTTCAAACTGTATTCTTTCCTACCCGCTAAAATTGTGGCAACATCCTGCAAGCCATTGTGTATAGTCTGACCCATGAGCCTTCTCACTGTAGTCTTGCCTTGATACCAAAGCATTAATCCAGCAAAATTATAATTTAATAGCTGTCGTGTAATAGCTATTTCCTTTCATAATATGCTCTTTACATGAATATAACAATGCTTCAAATTGCAGTGCACAAAAATTGTTCCCACATTGCTACAATTAAAATTAAAAGCTACTGCAGTATTTAAGTGTTTTACTACTAAATACAAAACCTAGGGCACTGTGAGATCAAAAAAAAAGAGGATTTCTCATATAAGTGCTGCTCCTTTTTAAAAATAAAGTTTGGAACTAAATTAAGCCCAATCTCCATGCTAATGAGATTTCCAAACATTATTCCCAGTCTGTACTGAGTTATTTGAAGCCAATTGGGATACTGGTATTGTTGTCCTAACTACCAATAAGGGAAAGGGAAAGGAGAACAGGTTAGAATTCCTGTTTCCATTGTTTATACAGCTCCTCTCTGGAAAGCTTATGCATTACTTTCAAGATAAGAATAGGATTGAGCTCTTATATGATAAGCTCCGTAGAGTTGGGCAGCTTGCTGGCACTCTGCTGGGGTGGCACAGTGGTTAGCACTGCTAACCCTTGCAAATATGTTTTCAACTATTAGAATATAATTTTGAAAGAAAAGTAGTATTTTCCAAAACCTCCAGATGCCCCGAAACCTGAAAAGCACATGAGAATTTTTGAAGGACTGTTATATTTTAGGAAATGTGGTGGCCAAATTGACCACAGCAAAGTCCCACAAATGCAACATGATAAGATTTCCAGTTCAAATATATTTTATTGAGTTAATGGATTCTTGATAAACCAAGATGGCCGTAGTTTCACTTGTTGACTGTAAGCTGGTTACACTAGATTTATCCTGAGATGGGGTTATACCATGTTGATTCTGTGGCAGAATATTTTTGCTTCTTTGAATGGCATGGGCAATGGGCAAAAATGTGGAAAAATGCAGCAAACTTTTCAAAAATCAGAAACTTCATATTGAGCGAAATATTTTCGTATGCGTTCCTTCCCAAAAGTGAATTGAACTTAAAATAAAAACAATCGAGTAGTGGCTTAACTTGTGGTGTGCGATCTTTGATAGTGTATGTGCAGCGTACACAGGTCAGTGTGGGTGTGAGTCTGTGTGACAGGTACACACATAAGGCTAAGATATTGTTTCAGTCAGTAATGGCTGTGGGAGAAAAGGCAGGAAAGTGCAGTTGAGGATTATCTGGTCAACCTTGACCTAATTGAATGGCAGAGCAGACTTCATAGGCTGAATGGTCTACTTTCTCTCCAGTGTCTTCTGGTCTTATGGCTGTGTAAAGGATTGTAGGCAATTCAGTAACCATTCTACCTCATTCCTGATTTGTTAGAGGAAATAATTGTTGGACTGACATCTGTTTTATTTCACTGGGCAAAAATCTGATCTATCCAAGCTGTGGGCAGTTGGGCGTTATCACTAAATGCCATTTTGATTCACCTTACAGAGATAGCTGAGTCAGGTGAAAGAATAGGTCTGCTCAGTGACAGCCAGATTTAGTTGTATTTCTAGTTCACCTGCAGGTTAATGTATCTTGTCTGAATAGGAGGTTGGAATTGTGCAAAGGGTTTATTATTTGAGTTGATTCGTTGTTGGGATATGGGTATCACTGGCAAGCTGAGGAGTTACTATCAGTCTTTGGTTGCCTTCTCAAATCCACTGCAGTCTGGGTAAATCTTTTTAACTCAAGCAGTTTGGGAAGACACCTGAATTTCTTGCCCTGGCCACCTCAAAAAGCAGCTGAGATTCAGCAGGCAGTCTGGACTCGATTGTCGAGGGACGTTGAATTTTTCTGATCCATGGGAGGTTCTCGTTACTGACTGCAAAGCCTGGAGGCAGGCAGCTAGGAAGCTGTGGAAAGTGCCAGGGACCAAAGAAATGAACAAATGGTCGTGAAAAGAGTCTGCTGGTAGGAGTCACAGAATCACAGTCAAGGCCAAAACATTCAAGTAAAACATTGTGGATGCTGGAGAACTGAAACAAAAGCAGAAGCTTGATGAAGAGTCACTGGACTCTCACAGATGCTGCCAGACCTGCTGAGTTTCACCAGCAAATTCTCTTTGTCTTTGAGGTCAAACCTTTGTATGGAGGAGTTGGACATAGCAACAGGGGCTAAAGGAATCAAAGGAGATGGGGAAAAAAAGCAGGAAAGGCGATTGAGTTGGATAATCGGCCATTAGATTAGATTACTTACAGTGTGGAAACAGGCCCTTCGGCCCAACAAGTCCACACCGACCCGTCGAAGCGCAACCCACCCATTCCCCTACATTTACCCCTTTTACCGAACACTACGGGCAATTTAGCATGGCCAATTCACCTGACATCTTTGGACTGTGGGAGGAAACTGGAGCACCCGGAGGAAACCCACGCAGACACGGGGAGAATGTGCAAACTCCACACAGTCAGTCGCCTGAGGCGGGAATTGAACCCAGGTCTCTTGCGCTGTGAGGCAGCAGTGCTAACCACTGTGCCACCGTGCCGCCCCATGGTCAAAATGAATGGCGAAACAGGCTCAAAGGGCTGAATGGCAGATTCCTGCTCCAGGTTTCTATGCATCTATGAACAAATATCAATGGGTCAATGCCGTTCATTCATGCCAGCTCCAGCAGGACTGTCATTCACAAACGGGCCACCATACCCTGGGCTCAGTCCATTCTCTCCAGAGGCAAGGCACTGCCATAATTTTGCATCACATCACATGAATTTGCAAGAACAGAAACAGGCCATTTGGCCCAACTGGTCTATGCTAGAATTTATGCTGCACACAAACCTCCTCCCACCAGGAGGCCATCATTGATGCCCTGCCCTGCTCAACATGAAGCTGCTGACCATCAGAGAACAGCCTCCAGAGGGAGCTGGAGAGCTTCTCTGACTGTGCGGCCATGAGGTGCTGTAACAGCGAGCAGGTCAGCACGTTCTTGAGCAAGGGTGTGATCATTGGATTGGGGGTCATGGGAGAGGGGTGTCAGCAGGGATTGGAGGCAAGGGTAGGGGGGGTAGATTTCAGTGGGCACACCTCTGCCTGCTCATCTGTGACCTCAAAAGCCCTTAAATTGGGCCAGAGGGACAGGACACCTTGGTTTCCCTGTTGTGAAAGCAAACCCTCTGTCTGCTAAGAAAGCAGATGGAACAGGCTTATGGCAAGTTCGGTGATTTCAAGGAGCTTATTGGCAACAAGTGAAGAAGGTTGTCAGTGGACTGTATCACTCTGAACTTAACCGCTGAGGTGGTGAGAAGGGGCTGAGTGTCTTTCTAATGCTAGCCCACCCAGTTATTAGTTCTCTTTGCTACCCTTCTTGTTACCTCCAGCAAGGGCTATATTGCACCCAAAGAGTCTGAAAAGAGACTTAGATAGATTACATGAGTTAGCAGAAAATTGGCAGATGGACGGTGCTGTGATAAAATGTGTGCTTGTACACTTTGGCAGGAAGAATAGAAAAACAAGATGTTATTTAAATGCAGAGGGTCTGAAGAATGCTATGACACAGAGGTTCAGGCTGACCTTGTACTTGAGTCATCAAAGTAACATGAAGGCAATTAAGAAAGTAATTAGAAAGTTGGCCTTTATTTCAATGGGTTTGAAGTGTAAATCTAGGGAGGTCTAGCTACAGTGTTATGGGGCTTTGGGGAGTCTATTCTGACAGTAATGTGCGCAGACTTAGTCTGAGTTAAAGAGGGGTTTAAGATCTCAGATGTAGTTCAGGGAATGGTCATTAGTCTGAATATATTTAATCTTGCCGTGAAATAAATACCTTATGTGGAAATTTCGAGTAGATTGGGCTTGTACTCTTTGGCATTTAGAAGAATGAGAGTTGATCTTTTTAAATACAGAATTTTGTGGGGGTTTCACAGCATGGATGCTGAGAGGATACTCTTCCTCTTGAGGGAGTCTTAAGACTAAAACGGGGGAGAGTGTGCAATTTCAGAATAATGAGTTTCCCATTTTCAACTGAGATGAGGAGAAAGTCCGCCTGCTCTTAGAGATGTGGTAGGGTTTGGAATTCACCCCAGACAGCATCAGAGATTGGGTCAGTGAATAAAACCAAAGCCGAGTGTGATGGATTTTTTGATTGACAAGAGAGCCAGAGGCTATGAGAGGCAGGATGGTGTATTGGGTTGATGAGGCAATCAGCAAAACCACAATCATGCGGCCATGATCTTATTGAATGGCAGAACAGGCCTGAGGGGTTGAATGGTCTACTGCCGCTCCAATTTCTGATCATCTTATGATCCTTTCGTCAGCCCTCTTATCTATAATATGGAATTCTGCATCTTGTACATGATGAAGGACAAAGAGCTGAAGCAGAGCCAAGAACTGCAGAGAAGGCAATTTCTTTCAGGTAGTCATTGGTTCTTGTGTTGCTAAAATTAGACAAAATGGAAGCTGGCCTCCACCTCCACCTGACTTTTTCAACAAATCAATTAGACCTCATAATTCGCATAGACGTAGCTCAGTGCCAGAAATGGAAGTTTAACATATGGAGGTCTTGGCAGATGCCATCTCTGTGTCACTTCTTGTAGATTTGTAAACACAATGTTGAATGTTCCTTTTGGGTTCAGATAACATATTACCTCATTCAGTTGTGGTTTAATTACAAATAATGAGCAAACAGTTGAAGACTAAGCTTCCTTTGCCAGAATAAGGAGTTGGTGGGGGCGGGGGTGAGAATTTTTGAGGTAAATGAGATTGACTGGTGGGCCTTCTGTCAGTGAGCGAAAACAAGTTGCCAGAAAGCTTGTCCCTCCTGGCCTGCTTTCCTGACAGGCGAAACTCAGCTGAAATTGTCACTGGATTGAAACTGAATTGGACCACCCGCATAAGGGTTAATGTGTCTGCTGTAGAAGATGGGGTTAATGCAGAAGTTTCATTACATGCTGCCCAATCTAACGATCTCACACAACCTTTGGATGGGGAATTGGGCCATCTAGCATGAGACTCTGGTAGTGGTAGACTTGTTATTGCTAACTCTAATTGTTAATTAGTTATATCTAACTAGTTAATGTAGCTTGCACCTTTAACAATGAACTGACACTTGTTATGTTAGATAAGTGCTTCCTCCTGTTAAGACTCAACAACAGTCTAGCCTCTGCCACTGGCAATTAGACATGCCCTTAGGTTTTCACTCATCTTTTTTACATTTCTATTGGCTGTTGGTTTGTGTGGGGTTTTTTTGTTCCAATTCCCCACCAGGGGCTGTTTAACTTGATCTCAGGTTTGTTTTACAAGAGTAGAAAATAAGATTGGAGCCAGCACAATACTCCCAATGGCAAGCTCCCCATCATTGGTAACTTAACATGGGCAAAATGTGCTCTTCCAGCCTGGTCCCTTTATTCTGGGTGTGACTAATAGCTGCCTGAATGAAAGATATGGACTTGATACTAGCTCTCCAACCTCTGAGGATGACTAGGGCATCTGTTCATTGTCACATTGCTGTTAGTGGGATCTTGCTATGCTAATGACTTAACTTTGAAAAGTCCCCACTGGCAGTAAATTGCTTTGGGGCATCCTGAGATTGTGAAGCATTCCATCAAGTTGAAAATAGTTGGTACCTTTTATTTCAATACAATTCCTCAGTCTTAAGAAATGGGCAGAGGGACAAATTACTGCAGATGCTGGAATCTGTCCTGAAAGCAAAAAATGCTGGAAATCACAGCAAGTCAGGCAGCATCTATGGAGAGAGAGTGAGTTAATGTTTCAAGTCTAATGTGAAGTGGACAGTGTGACCCAATTCAAAATGTTTATTTTCCATCAGAGAAAGATTTAAGAGTGTACTTGATCCTGTTAGAAGAAGCGACACTCCTCAAATTGACCCTGTTCCCTCTGTACTCCTCGCTGCTGCTAATTTGGCCAAAGGACTTATCAGGAAAAGCAAGCAGCAGCAAGAGGGCTGGAAAAGCTTGGGGTGTTGTTGAGAAAGCCAAGGCTGCAAGTCTAGACAGAACTTTTTAAAATTCACCCTCACATTGTGCAAGTGCAAGATTTGTCAGGAAGCTAGTTTTCATAATCTTTAAAGAAAAGGAAACATTTTATTTCAAAAATGAATTAACTATAAGTAGATATTCTTTTGAAAATGGTACAGGATGTTAAAGCATAAAATAGCTTAGCTCGCAGCATCTCTTGAGGACCATAGATGGTGTATTATATAAAAAAAATCATGTACAACACAGGATACAACAGCCATTTACTGTTCAGTTTCCACAGTTTATCTAATAATGTCCCTTTTGCATTGGTGCCCTGAGCAATTCTGGTATGACATATTTCCATTAATGTTTTGATAGTAATCTGTGCTGTCTCTGTCCATCCCAGGCAATGTACAATGTTTGACTCGAGCGGGCAGTTGCTATGTAGATTGTGCATAAGTGCTATACACGCCTGAAAGGAAGCACTTCTGAACGCCACAGTAATACTGGTGTGTCAGCTCAGTGTGCAGTACTCTTGCATCGCAGTCAGACGATGGTGGGTTTCAGAGGTGTGAGTGCAAAATCTAGGCTGACATTCCGAGTGCTGTGCTGAGGAACTGCTGCACTGCTTCTGAATGCAACATTAACATTAACATCCCATCCTCTGTTATGAGGATATCAGTGATCTCCCAGAACTAATTGCAATGGGGAATTTGCCCAGCATCCTGTCCAATAATCCTTCAATCAACATCTTTAGATGCAAAATAGATGGTTAATCCACTGTGCCGTGCCTTACTGTGTGCAAATTGGCTGTTGCATTGCTGCCAATAAGTGCTTTGGAACTTCCTGTGATTGTAGCTGTAGGCATTGTATGAATGCAAATTCTATGAGTCATTGCTTTGGTTGGAAAATGCTAAAGGCTGCTACACTTGTTGATGCAGTTCTGTAGTGAGGTGGTAAATGAGACTACCATCTTCCTGCCATTAATCCAGCACCAACAATAACATCCAAAAAGTGATGCTTTCCCATGTGTCAACATAGAACATAGAACATAGAACAATACAGCACAGAACAGGCCCTTCGGCCCACGATGTTGTGCCGAACTTCTATCCTAGATTAAGCACCCATCCATGTACCTATCCAAATGCCGCTTAAAGGTCGCCAATGAATCTGACTCTACCACTCCCACGGGCAGCGCATTCCATGCCCCCACCACTCTCTGGGTGAAGAACCCACCCCTGACATCTCCCCTATACCTTCCACCCTTCACCTTAAATTTATGTCCCCTTGTAACACTCTGTTGTACCCGGGGAAAAAGTTTCTGACTGTCTACTCTATCTATTCCTCTGATCATCTTATAAACCTCTATCAAGTCACCCCTCATCCTTCGCCGTTCCAACGAGAAAAGGCCGAGAACTCTCAACCTATCCTCGTACGACCTACTCTCCATTCCAGGCAACATCCTGGTAAATCTTCTCTGCACCCTCTCCAAAGCTTCCACATCTTTCCTAAAGTGAGGCGACCAGAACTGCACACAGTACTCCAAATGTGGCCTAACCAAAGTCCTGTACAGCTGCAACATCACCTCACGACTCTTGAATTCAATCCCTCTGCTAATGAACGATAATACTCCATAGGCCTTCTTACAAACTCTATCCACCTGAGTGGCAACCTTCAAAGATCTATGTACATAGACCCCAAGATCCCTCTGTTCCTCCACCTGACCAAGAACCCTACCATTAACCCTGTATTCCGCATTCTTATTTGTTCTTCCAAAATGGACAACTTCACACTTGGCAGGGTTGAACTCCATCTGCCACTCCTCAGCCCAGCTCTGCATCATATCTAAGTCCCTCTGCAGCCGACAACAGCCCTCCTCACTGTCCACAACTCCACCTATCTTTGTATCATCTGCAAATTTACTGACCCACCCTTCGACTCCCTCATCTAAGTCATTAATAAAAATTACAAACAGCAGAGGACCCAGAACTGATCCCTGCGGAACTCCACTTGTAACTGGACTCCATGCTGAATATTTACCATCTACTACCACTCTCTGACTTCGACCGGTTAGCCAGTTTTCTATCCAATTGGCCAAATTTCCCTCTATCCCATGCCTCCTGACTTTCCGCATAAGCCTACCATGGGGAACCTTATCAAATGCCTTACTAAAATCCATGTACACTACATCCACTGCTCTACCCTCATCCACATGCTTGGTCACCTCCTCGAAGAATTCAATAAGACTTGTAAGGCAAGACCTACCCTTCACAAATCCGTGCTGGCTGTCCCTAATCAAGCAGTGCCGTTCCAGATACTCGTAAATCCTATCCCTCAGTACCCTTTCCATTACTTTGCCTACCACAGAAGTAAGACTAACTGGCCTGTAATTCCCGGGGTTATCCCTATTCCCTTTTTTGAACAGGGGCACAACATTCGCTACTCTCCAGTCCCCTGGTACCACCCCCGTTGCCAGTGAAGACGAGAAGATCATTGCCAACGGTACTGCAATTTCCTCTCTTGCTTCCCACATAATCCTAGGATATATCCCGTCAGGCCCGGGGGACTTGTCTATCCTCAAGTTGTTCAAAATGTCCAACACATCTTCCTTCCTAACAGATATCTCTTCTAGCTTATCAGTCCGTTTCACACTCTCCTCTTCAACAATACAGTCCCTCTCGTTCGTAAATACTGAAGAGAAGTACTTGTTCAAGACCTCTCCTATCTCTTCCGACTCAATACACAGTCTCCCACCACTGTCCTTGATCGGACCTACCCTCGTTCTCGTCATTCTCAGGTTTCTCACATACGCATAGAATGCCTTGGGGTTATCCTTGATCCTATCCGCCAAGGATTTTTCATGCCCTCTCTTAGCTCTCCTAATCCCTTTCTTCAGGTCCCTTCTGGCTATCCTGTATCCCTCCACTGCTCTGTCTGAACCTTGTTTCCTCAACCTTATGTAAGCCTCCTTCTTCCTCTTTACTAGACATTCAACCTCCCTCGTCAACCAAGGCTCCCTCACACGACCATTTCTTTCCTGTCTGATCGGTACATACATATCAAGGACACGTCGTATCTGCTCCTTGAAAAAGTCCCACATTTCCACCACATCCTTCCCTGACAGCCTATGCTCCCAACGTATGCTCCCAACTTCTCCTTTCTATAGGATCTTGCTGTTAGACAATCCAGTGCTACCAAAATTGCCATTCTCCATGGGACCATCTACATGGTAAAACGTAAACTTTCCAAATGCTTTTATTTTACCATTGGTTTAACTAAATTAACAGCAACAAGGACTAGACGGAGTAGAAAGAATGTTCCCGATGACTAGGGATTCTAGAACTAAGGACACGGGATAAGCCAATTATGACTGATATGAGGAGAAATGTCTCCACGCAGTGAGTGGTGAGTCACTGGAATTCTCAACCACAGAAAGCAGTTGAGGCCAAACGTTTGAACGTTTTCAGGAAAGATTTAGATATAGTTGTTTGGGCTACAGGATCAAAAGCTATGAGGAGAAAGTGGGACAATGTTGAGTTGGATTTTAGAGTGTGGTGCTGGAAAAGCACAGTAGGTCAGGCAGCATCCGAGGAGCAGGAGAATTGATGTTTCGGGAATGATGAAGGGCTCTTGCCCAAAACAACGATTCTCCTGCTTCTCGGATGCTGCCTGACCTGCTGTGCGTTTTCAGCTGTACACTCTTAATTCTGATCTCCAGCATCTGCAGTCCTCACTTTCTCCCGGTGTTGAGTTGGATGATCAGTCTTGAACATACTGAATCGCAGAGCAGGCGTGAAGGCTGAAAGGCTTACTCATGCTCACTTCTCTACCAGATCATCCTGAATAGCTTTGAAATTACACTTATCAAACACAGTGGCTCTTGATCACATGGATGAAAGTCTGTCAAGAGAGGGTTCTCTAAAGGTCAACATGCAGGATGAGTCCGTGATTAAGAAAGTGAATGCAATGTTGTCACTTATCTCAAGAGGGTTGGAATATAAAAACACCATTGCGCTACTGAGACTTTATAAAGCTCTGGTTAGACCCCATTTGGAGTACTGTGTCCAGTTTTGGTCCCCACACCTCAGGAAGGACATACTGGCAGTGGAACGTGTCCAGCGGAGATTCAGACGGATGATCCCTGGAATGGTAGGTCTAACATATGAGGAACGTCTGAGGATCCTGGGATTGCATTCATTGGAGTTTAGAAGATTAAGGGGAGACTTAATAGAGACGTACAAGATAATACATGGTTTGGAAAGGGTGGACGCTAGGAAATTGTTTCCGTTAGTTGAGGAGACTAGGACCCGTGGACACAGCCTTAGAATTAGAGGGGGTAAATTCAGAACAGAAATGCGGAGACATTTCTTCAGCCAGAGAGTGGTGGGCCTGTGGAATTCATTGCCGCAGAGTGCAGTGGAAGCCGGGACGCTAAATGTCTTCAAGGCAGAGATTGATAGATTCTTGTTGTCTCGGGGAATTAAGGGCTACGGGGAGAATGCAGGTAAGTGGAGTTGAAGTGCCCAGCAGCCATGATTGAATGGCGGAGTGGACTCGATGGGCCGAATGGCCTTACTTCCACTCCTATGTCTTATGGTCTAAAATTGGAAGGAAGGAGGAAAATCAAATATGATTACATCTTGCCCATCACAGCCTTACCTCGAACTTCTCTGCCATTAAGATGTGCTTTCAGTAGGGCTTTGAAGGATTAATCCAGAAGTGTGTACTCAAAACAAATACCTGTATGAGCAATTTTCCAAGTATTACTGTTTTGCTACATGGTGTTTGCCTTCAGCACACTCAATTGTGGAATATTTTCCGCACAAAACAAGACTGAGGGATGCCACTGGTCCCAAAGTTCAGTTAAATCATGGGCTGACAAAGGAAATGAAACGATGATACAGTGCATTCGAAGCTTAGGAAATAGCAATTATCATAAGAGTGATCCAAATAGAGACAAGATAAGAAAGATTGTTGATGACTGTGCGTAGAACAGCACATGATCAATTACAAAACAATGACCTTCTCCCAAAAGAGACATCAAGCAAAAGATTGTTTACCATCTCATTAGATGAAGGTGAAAGCTTCCTCTGGTTTGCTGCCAATAGCGAATAGATCCCCCATCTTCATTGTTCTTATTTGAGCCAGTGCATTCCTATCAGTTTTTAACCCCATACCTTCACATCGACTGTTTAAAGGACCACTTCCCCTCACAACTACCTGACGAAGGAGCAGCGCTCTGAAAGCTAGTGCTTACAAATAAACCTGTGGACTATAACCTGGTGTTGTGTGATTTGTAACTAGTCACTATTATGTTACTGACAACCAAATCATACAGAGCAAGATTCCTTTTTTTTATGACAAGTTTCTTGATCATTATTTAACTATTGAATTCATAACCACCTGATGAAGAAGCAGCGATTCGAAAGCTAGTGTTTCCAAATAAACCTGTTGGACTATAACCTGATGTTGTGTGATTTTTAAGTGAATTCACAAAGTTATTTTTAAAAATGTAATCACAGGACATGGGTATCTGTTTAATTGCCTGAATGGCATGTAGACTAGATAAGGTTAACAGATTTCCTTTCCTAAAGGATATTGGTGAAGATGGAGTATTGATAGCAATTGACAATAGTTGCTATTAAGTTAACTCTTTAAACCCAGATATTTATTCCATTCATATTTCACCATCTGCTTTAGTAGGATTTGAACCCACATCCTAACAAGAGTGTTAGACATTGCATATGCAATGACAATGCCACTGTGCCACCACCAGTCTGTTTAATGCCTTGAATTTAAATTCCCACCTGCTGTGATGGGATTTGAACCTAAGTGTCCAAGATCAGTAGTTCAAGCTGCAGGATTATTAACCCAGTAACCTAGTCGCTACGCTATAGCGTTCAACATACCTATTATCATTCTGAATAGGTTTATGGGCATTCCGAGAGTCACTAGGATACAGTAGCAAGCCCATGAGTGAATGAGTGTGTGTGTGTGTCCACCTGCCACTGGCCACAGCTGGTTGAGTTTATGAGGCACATTTCAGATTTCTGTACAGTAAGGTTTTAGTGCACTTGACTTAGCTACAGGCTGTTTGACCAACTGGAAGGCAGTGTGTGCACGCCCTCTGTATCCTTGTCTGTGACAGACCCCAGTGCAGTATTCAACAACCACAATCCATTTCTCGACCAAAACCCACTTAATTTCAGCAATGGCAATGCTCGTTTTGAGGGCCAGCATCTGTTTAACATTGGGATATCATAGGTAAGCAGCACTGAGAAAGCGGTTCTTGTGGTAGTGTCCTTACCTCTGGACCAGGTTACCTAGGCTCCAATCTCACCTTGCTACCGAGCCGTATATTGACACCTCTGAATGAACGGATCAAGAAATTATATTGGAACCATAGAGAGAGAAAATGGAATTCAGTGGGCACACAATGGTAACAGGCACACATTTATCACTTACTCCACTGAAGCATGATTCCTTTATGATCAGATAAATAAAAGGAATTCAAAAGACATTCCACTGCAGTTTACAACTGGTCAATTCTCCTTTTGTTTCTCATGTGATAGAGGATGTCATGTCAAGGCCAGCATTTCTTGAATTACCCCTGTTTTCCCTTTAACCAAGTGATTTCTCACCCAAAGTCAGAGAGCAGTTAACAGTCAGTCACGTGGCTAACAGTCTAGAGTCATGTTTCAGCCTGTTAAGGTTGGCAGCTTTCTTTCTGTAACGGGCATTCAGCAGTCTGATGGGTTCTACAACAATTGACAATGGTGACATTGTCTTCATTAGATTCACTCTCAATACCAGGATTTTCTTTATTCATTCATGGGACATGGGCACCATTGACTGGCCCAGCATTTATTGCCACAAATAGTATCAATCCAAGTTGAGCGTGAGAAGGTGGGAGTGAGCTACCTTCTTGAACTGCTGCAGTCCATGTGTTGTAGGTAGAATCACAATGCCCTTAGGGAGGGAATTCCAGGATTTTGACCCAGTGACATGCAAGGAACAGTGATATGTCTCCAAGTCAGGATGGTGAGTGGCATGAAGAGGAACTTGCAGGTGGTAGTGTTCCCCCTGTATCTGCTGCCCTTGTCCTTCTAGATGGCAGTGGGTTTGGAAGATGCTGTCTGAGGATATTTGTGCATTTCTGCAGTGCATCTTGGAGATGGTATGCACTGGTACTGAGTGTCAGCGGTGGAGGGAATAGATGTGGTGCCATTCATTTGGTTGGATGGTGACAAGCTTCTTGGAGCTGAGTCCATCCAGACAAGTGGGAAGCATTCCATCATATACCAGACCTACACCTTGTAAATAGTGAACAGTCTTTGGGAGTCAGAAATGTGAGTTACTCTTTGCATATCTACTCTTGAAGCTACGGTATGTTTATTGGATTTGAATTTTGCCACACACAATGGTGGGATTTGAACTATGTCTTCTTAGCCTGGCCCTTAGAAATAATCCATTCATAACACCAGTACACCACCACATAAATAAATTCCTGTCCTGCAGAATTCAAGGCAAGAGCCTCTGGACGTGACTAGCTTAAGCAAGTTGGAACTGAGCTAATCAGAAATCATCTTGTGCCAAATGCTCGTGGCCTGTGAACGACACCTACCAAGTGTATTTTTATAAATTAAAAATCTCTTTCAATTCCCTCTTATGGGTGGCATAGTGGCTCAGTGGTTAGCACTGGTGCCTCACAGCACCAGGGACCCAGGTTCAATTCCCATCTTGGTCAACTGTCTGTGTGGAGTTTGCACATTCTCCCCGTGTCTGTGTGGGTCCCCTCTGGGTGCTCCAGTTTCCTCCCACAATCCAAAGGTGTGCAGGTCAGGTGAATTAGCCATGCTAAATTGCTCATAGGTTAGGTGCAGTAGTCAGGGGTAAATATAGAGTAGTGGAATGGGTTTGGGTGGGTTATTCTTCAGAGGTTGGTGTGAACTTGTTGGGGCAAATGGCCTGTTTCCACACCGAAGGTAATTAATTGCTCATTGGGCTTTTGATATCAAAGCGTCTGTTATTCATTTGTAATTTTTTCAATATTCTGACCAGTTGAAAATCCCTGATTGTGGATCTTACCACTTTTGGAGACCATGAGTTTAGCTGTCAGGGCTCCAAACTCTAAAGTACTCTCTCAAAATCTTTATATTTGTTCACTTATCTTTCCTCCTTTAAATATGCTGTATAAAACTTATTCATTACCTGAAGTGGCTCAGTATCAGAATCGGTTTCACAATGTTTCCATGAAGTATTGCACAGAGGTTAGAGGTGCTATATAAATGCTGTATCAATGGAAAGCATCAGAATTGAAAGCATCCCCAGTGTCAGTCCTGATTTATCTCATGATTGGTGATGACACTGATGTGGGATAGATACACTGGTGCAGTATTTTGTTTTTGTCTGTTGTACACATTGTTTCTCACTCACAGATACAATGTCCAATGGGAAAATGACAATCAAAATGTTTTCAAAAATCACTCACATCAGCAAAGACAGTGAAAGAATCGGCAATTCTTTCCCATTTACATTACCGATTAATGAATGCCAGATTGTTCTATAATGTACACCATGTATCATTTTAATTGATTTGTCCATATAATGAATATCCATTTAAGTGCAATGTAAAGACCCTAACTAGCCACATCCTGAGGGGAATTAAAATCTGACACAGTCTTCGCTCAATTTAATGTGGTGCTGCAACTGTGTCACCTTTGTTTACAATGCATATAAAATGTGAGCATTTATCTATGTACTGTTACCTCATGAGGATTGGACTATAAGGAGAAGTAAATGATTCTTCAGTTTTGCAGAGTCTTGGTTAGACCCCATCTGGTACACCGCTGCTGTGGGTGGATATACTGAACTAAAGGGACAACAGCACAGACTCGCATCCCCTCACAGAATAATATCAAGCATAAGAGCGTAACATTATGAGGACCGATGCATAATCTTGTATCGTGTTCCATTGAGCGTAGAAGACTGAGTTGTGAATTGATCAAAGGTGTTAAGATAATTCAGTTGGGTACACATGAATTCTGATGGGGGAATGAGGAACATGTGGACGTAATATCACAGTTAGAGTTGAGCCATTCAGAACAAATGTTTTCAAAGAAAGGATACTAGAATTCAGGAACTTTCTCCCACAGTAGGTTGTACTGGTAACAATCTGGAGCTTTCAAGATTGGAATTGAAAGGGTTTTGTGAGGTAAAGGTGTCGAAATGGTGGAAAGAAGATGCTTAAATGGAGTTGAGGGACAGATATTTCTGTATTTTCATCTATCTTTCTATCTGGAGTTCACTTTTTTAAGTGCAATATGACTTTTTTTCAGTTCCAATCAAAATACAAACTTTGCCTCGATTTCTCTCCCCAACAGATGCAGTAAGACCCATTGAGTTTCTACAACATTGAAGTAATTTGCTTAAATTTGAATGTGTAGCTATCTAACTGCAAAGGCATCTTTGTTGTTTATTGTGTCTTGCTGTACATAAAGTGATTACCATGTCCACCTGTGTAATCACAGCCACCACTCTCCAGTTGTAAAGCTGTAGATTTGAAGAGCTTGGGAACACCCTGGGAATGAGCTGAGGTGTTTATGTAAATTTTGTTCTTTGTTTTAAAATTCATCTCAAATAAAAGCCATGTGTCGTTGTCCTGAGCCCCATGATAGAATAGGCAAATCCAAACCATCTTAAATGACCAGAGCTTTTGAACTCTGAAGCCAGGTTGAACTGTTGCAAAGTACAATTTGTATATTATATGTAACTATAGTTCTCTACTGTTAATGCAATTTAAAAATAAACAGAACTATTTTCCTACCTCATAATATCTAGTAATAGTAAAGTCCCTAGTTGTGTCTGTCATTGAAAGGACAGCATTTAGTTACAAAACAATGGGGCAATGTTTTTTTGATGTGTGTGCTTATTATCACGAAAATGCAAAATATTATAGAACATGCTTTTGCACTTGCCAATTGATGTTAATTTGGGACTCTTTCACATTCCTTTTGTAGTGTGACTTGGCTCAATGAGTATCTTGGTAAAAACAAGGACTGCAGATGCTGGAAACCAGAGTCTAGATTAGAGTGGTGCTGGAAAAGCACAGCAGGTCAGGCAGCATCCGCGGAGCAGGAGCAAAAGCCCTTCATCAGGAATCATGTGCTCAATGAGTATCTCTCCTATGCTCAATCAAAACTTGAGGGATCCAGAAATGAGCATGGTATCTATTGAGGCATTCAAGAGAGCATTGAATGGGTATTTAGATAAAAATGGTGTGCAGGGATATGGGGAAGAGGCAGGAGACTGGCACTAGGTGATAGAGTCAGTGCAGGCACAATGGGCCAAAAAGCCTTCTTCTACATTTTAACTTCAAGGGTGGATCAACTCTAAAAGCCATAGAGGTTGGTAAAGAGTAACCAGTCCCTGTCCTTCTCTCATCATTAGTTTGGGTAGCTTTATGTTGATAGCAATGTCTACTGGAAGCTTAAACAGAGAAACCTAACTTCTTTCACTACAGTCAGAAGAGATGACTAGCAAAGCAGTCCTGTATCCCACAACTGCTAGCCTCAACAGTGGAAAATGTTCACAGTTCTTATTAATTGTGTACAACATTCTAACAGTGCTGGAAAGACTAGAGGCAGAGGGAAATGTTTCCCTCTGGGGTGTCTGGAACCAGGTGCACAATCTAAAGTATGAAGTTGGTCCTTTAGGGTGGAGATTTCTTTGGCTTGGCCAGCATTTATTGCTTGTCCCTGATTGCCCTGAGGATAGTTAAGAGTCAACCTCATTGTTGTATGTCTGGATTCACATGTAGGCCACGTGAGATGAGGATTAGAGATACTGCAGACGCTGAAATCCAAAGTAGACAGGCAGAGGGCTGGAAGAACACAACGAGTCAGGCAGCATCAGGAGGTGATGTCTGTACATTCTCCATGGGAAATATGAGTTTACGGGGATAGGGCCTGGGTGCTGTGTGGGATGTCCTTTGGAAGGTCAGTGCAGACTTGATGGGCCACATAGCCTCTTTCTGCCCTGTAGGGTTTCTATGATTATTGCATAGGCCTGGCAGTTCACTGAGCTGCTGTTCCTGATGAAGGTTGCTACCACCATGCTCTTTAAGTGTGAGAAAATACAGGGCGTGTTTGACCTTGTGTGGTAAAGGAAAACCACTTCCAGGTCTAACTAGAAAAGTAGGAACCAGTAAGGAGATACTGGAAGTCAGAATCAATAGATGTGAAACTGAAAGAGCACAGCAGGTCAGACAATATCCGAAGAGCAGGAAAGGCAATGTTTTTGGCCAATTCTGTAATGTGAAAGCAAAGAACTGTGGATGCCAGGGATCTGAAATAAAAACAGAATGCTGGAAAAATGCAACAGGTCTGGCACCATCTGTGGAGAGAGGTGCAGAGTTAATATTTCAAATCCCGTATGACTGGTCTTTGACAGTCTTTACTGAAGTTCACTGAAGGCGGATAACCTGAGATCACCCCAAGTCATGAAGTGTTATATATGAGCCAGTGTTGGACTGAGGTGGAGGCGTTTTGAGAGGGTTGATTAAACTTGCTAGGCACTTGATCCTGCCAGTGGGCTTGATCACTCTCTCAGGTTCCAATCTTTTCAGTGGGAGTTATGCATTAGTTGTGCTTATTGGCATTGTTGAATGCAGGACGTTTTAACATGAGCTGGGAGGAAGTTTTCGAGGATGAATCTTTGGCGGATGCATTTAATATACCAAAACAACACAGGCAGCATCACTTGCAAACACAATGTGCTGTTCCCCTCAAATAGCCACAAAAAAAAGGATAGCTTTCACATTCTCTAAATTACTGGCGGAGGTCATGGCCTAATGTACTATTGTTGCATTGCTAATCCAGAGCCCAGCTAAGGTTTTGGGGACCTGAGTTCAAATCCTGCCACAGCATGTATTTGAATTCTATAAAAATATGGAATTAAGAGTCTAGTGATGATCATGAATCTGTTATTAGATGTTGAAAAATCCATCTGGTTCACGAAAGTCCTTTAGGGAAGGAAACTGCCATCCTTACCTGGTCTGGCCTACATGTGACTCCAGACCCACAGCAATGTGATTCTTAACTGGCCTCTGGGTAATTAGGGATGGGCAATAAATGCTGGCCAAGCTGGAGACTCTGACATCTCGTGAATGAATATAAAAAAAAGTGAGTTTTTGACTTACTGGCTTTATCTAACTGCCATCGGGGAATTGAAGCTACTCTGAATATGGTCCATCACGTATTCTTCTCCCTGATTCAGATCATTAGTCTCAGTACTTTATTGCGTGGGTGTTATCAAGGCTGTGATAATGAGCTGTGATGAATATGAGTGATTGACTGAAGTTGATCACTGCCTAAAGGCCTGTGCCGGACACAAAATGTGTTTAATAATGATCCTTGTATTATACGGTAATAATGTTTTGATGAGTGTGACTGTCAGTTGCTCACTTGAGCTTACGTTCCTTGTGCTATGTAAGTCTGGATTCTATATTTACATCACAGCATTACAATCCTGACTGCTTCCAGAAATAATCAATTCTGCCATTTCCCCCTATAATATGGTGCTTGGCTTCCTGTTGAGTCAGACATCATGAAGTTGATATACAACACTAACTATTTACAGAGAAATCTCCATTATCCGACATTCAGTTATCGGAACAAAATCGTAAGGTCCTGATGCTTGGCTAAACTGTGTTATCCGGCATTCGATTGTCCAAGTGAAATACTCCCCGCCTGTGTCCTTTGGATAATAGAGGTTGCTTTGTACAAGGCTACAATATAACAGACTGACACATATATTCTGAATTCTCTGGTTAATGATGTCACTATATATGGAATGCACAAAACTGATGGATACACTGATGTTGTGACACAGAGTGAGTAGCTGAGGGAAAGGGGTTCTGTAACCTCAGAGGTCATAATGTTATGTCTTAAAGATACACTATCTGAATATTCTGAAATCTATACCATAAGACATTACATCTCTCCTCCAGCTTCTCTTTCCACCTCTTGCCCTTCCTGTCTTCACTCCTCTTCCTCTTCTTTTGATTTCATCCTTTGTTGTCATACCGCTTTAGCTGTCTCTCCACGTTTCCTCCTCCTCTCCTCTCCCTGTCTACTGCTTCTTTATCGTCTCTTTCCTAAATCCACCTCCTTCTGTCTTCCTGCCCATACATAATGGGCCTGTAGGCTGTTTCTGGAGTGTGTCCTGGGTGAATATAGAATAGCATTTGCTGATAATGATGAGTGATGTTACTCTGGAGCAGAATGAGTGTGCAAACAGTGTCTGCAATATTAGACTGTTCGGTCTGATCCAATTCTTGGGCCTATTGTGCTGTAAACTCATTTGCAATGGATTACCAATATCTATAAAATAAATATATCCATTATTAACTCTGAGGCGGACAGCAAGTTCAGGGACACTAATTGTAGTGTAAAGAGTTAATGTTAATTTTGTAAATAGCCAGTCTACATTAGTTGTGATGCAAGAGATCACATGGCAACAGAGAGATGGTACTGTGTTAAGTCTCGTGATTAACACAAAATAGTTTAAAGATTGTTTAATAAAAAGCAAAGTTATCAGCGATGTACCTTCCAACAATCTCAATTGATCCTGACCATGATCACAACCTCCCCCAAGATCCACCATGATGATAACAAATTATTGCCTCCTTGGGCCAAAGGCATTTACTTGAACTCAGTCAACAGCTAGTGAAAACAGCAGCACTTGTGATATTTGAAAAGCTGTGGTTCGTAACCTGCATCATCCTTAGAGCTACACAATTCCCTCCCTAAGCCTTTCCACTGCTCCCCCTGGCTCCTGTTCCTATGTTCCATAAAGCCAACTCTTTTGACCAGGCTTTTGGGTCTTGTATCCAAGTGTCTCTTCATATTGCTTGGTCACTGAATCTCTACAGTGTGGAAGGAGGCCATTAAGTCTATCAAATTCACAGTGGCCCTCTGAAGAGCATCCCATCCAGACCTACCCACCCCCATTCCCATACTTCCCACATTTACCATGGCTAACCCACCCAACCTGCACATCCTTGGACACTATGGGGCAATTTATCATGGCCAATCCACCTAACCTGCACATCTTTGGACTGTGGGAGGAAACAGGAGCACTTGGTGGAAACCCACACAGACACTGGGAGAATGTGCAAACTCCACACAAAGAGCCATCTGAAGGTGGAATCAAACCCAGGTCCCTGGCAATGTGAGGCAGCAGTGCTAACCACTGAGCATCGTGCTGTTCCGGTGACATATTTTGTTAAACTGTAACACCAGTGAAGCACCTTGGGGACATCAGTAACGCATCAAAGGTGCTACAGAAATGCAAGTCATCGCAACCCGGAAACAGTCCCTCGGGCAAAGTTGTGCATGTGCTGGGCACCCGAAATCCGAAAGTAAAAGTTTTCTGTTGATGATATATTAAACACTTCCCCTCCTCCTCTCCCGCCCAAAAACAAAATCGCCCCGCGGCAGGGCTGCTGTGGAACAGCTTTATTGTTAATGAAGAAGGATGTTTGAAATTCAGCTTCTGCTCTGAGATCGGGTTTGGAATTCAATGTCACAGACACTTGATGTGTGCTGAAGCAAAGTGAGCAGGAGACTGAGTCCCAGGCCTCAGCTCTCAGGGGACTACCGTGACATTGTCTGCCCCCACACTTTAAAAGACACCAAATCTCCATGCAGCCAATGAATTGAAGCAAGCTTGAACTCAGGCCAAAATGGAACTACAATTAGGCAGCATCTCTTATAACAGGCAGAACGTGCTGAGAATGTACAACAGACCAGTCAGTGTCCAAAAGAGTACAGCGTTCAGCAGTGGAGTAGAAAAAGGAGGAAAGCCATTGAATTCAATATGTCTGTCCTGTCTCTTTGAAAGAGCTATTGAGTCAACCTGATTCTCAAGAGAAGGTGAATAGCCAAGGTCTTTTGTCTAGGGTGAGGGAGTTCAAAACTCGGGGGCGTTTTTAAGGTGAGAGGAGAAAGATTGAAAAGCGACCAGAGAGGCAAAAACTTCACACAGAGGGCGTTTGAACATGGAATAAACTGCCAGAGGAAGTGGTGGATGCAGGTACAGTTACAACATTTAAAAGACATTTAGACAGCTAAATGAATAGGAAGGGTTCAGAGCAATATGGGCCAAACGCAGGCAAGTGGGACAAGTTGTGTTGGGAGCCTTGGCCAGCATGGTTGATTTGGACCCAAGGGTCTCTTTCAGTGCTGCATGACTTCTTCTGTTGCTGATAGCCCTGAAAACTAGTAATTCTTAAGTAGAAAGATCTAATTTACTCATGCACATTGTCATGAAATCTGTTTCCACCGCCTTGCACAGCACGGTCTCTCAGACCTGAACAGCTTGCTGTGCAGTAAGGATTCTCCTAAGCTCCCTTCTGTTTAAATCTTTAATTTGTGTTGTCTGGCTACTGACCCTCCTGTGATTGGAATTAGTCTCATGATCATGAGGGAGCAGCTTTCACAAAATTGGAAAGTTTGCACCTGAAAGACAAGCCTGTATTCCCATTCCAGATCCAGACTAATGTTTCTTATTTTCTAGACTTTCAGCATTTATGTGGTTTGTTTTTATTCAGGTAGAAAAGGGATAGCTCTTATACTGCTGGACATAATTTGAGGCAAGGATTTGTAAGCCAGATTCACATGCTTTTACTGTGCAGTGCAATTCTCTTTCTCAGTACAAGCGTGGAATTAATTAAATGTTCTGTAATTACACACAGATCCCTCACTGTAATAACCACCCCCGCCAAAGAAAAATACTCACGTTAATTCTACACACACCATGTGCCAGAAATTACCTCTTCTGCAATTGGAAAAGTGCAGAGGTGTTTAGCATTTGATCAGTTAAGGTCTGTCACTCATTATCACTCATTATGAGAACTGAAGTCAAAACAATCTCAAAACAAGTGATCGCCTTAATGGTGATTCATTAAGCTGTTTGAATAATTGTGTTTATACTGTATAGCAAAAGGGAGTGCACACATCGCTCATTTTAAATACCAGCACTGTAGCAATCTGTCTTCCTTCTAATCTTTTCACAAATCAGTTCCAGTGCTGCATGCGCAGCTTTTTAATTAAAAATTCATTCATGCGATGTGCGCACCTGTTGACCAACAGTTAGTGCCCACCCCTAGTTGCCCTGAGGAAGTGCCATGGACTGCTGTGATGTGGCGAACCCAAATTGAGTTCCAGGGATTTGACCCACTGGGCCAGAGGAAGTGATCGAGGCTGGTACAATTAAAACATTTAAAAGGCATCTGGATGGGTAGATGAATAGGAAGGGTTCAGAGGGATATGGGCCAAGTGCTGGCAAACGGGACAAGATTACTTTAGGGTATCTGGTCGGCATGGATGAGTTGGACCAAAGAGTCTGTTTGTGTGCTGTACGTCTCTATGACTCTGTAACAGCAAAGGAATGGAGATATATTTCCAAGCCAGGATGAAGTGTGAATCAGAGGAGCCTTTGCGTCTATTGCCCTATCCTTCAAGGTCCACAGAGGTCGTGGATTTGGAAGGTGCTATGCAAGAATGCTCGGCAAGCTGCTGCTGCTGTGCATCTTGTAGGTTTTTATTCCTGATGAAGGGCTTTTGCCCGAAACGTCGATTTTACTGCTCCTCGGATGCTGCCTGAACTGCTGTGCTCTTCCAGCACCACTAATCCAGAATCTGGTTTCCAGCATCTGCAGTCATTGTTTTTACCTAGCTACATGCAACTGTCCACTGTGTGTCACTGGTGGAGGGAGCAAATGTTTAAGGTTCTAGCTGGGTTCCAGTCAACCAGCCTGCTTATTCCTAACAAGGGAACAATTAACTTTTGGGTTAAGTGGAAATTTTTGCAAACTCTTAAAGTAGATCATCTTGACACCAAAACTGGCTTGTGACTCTTGATGCTTCACCGGTAGGATTGGCCAAGGATTTTCAGGCATTGATGGCTCGTGTATGGACACTAGTGGAAAAACACCCAGAACAATGATCATGTAGTCATGGAGTTCCACAGCACAGGAAAAGGCCCTTTGGCCCATCATGAATGTGCCTTTAAAACACTTCTAATCCCGTTTATCAGCACTTGGCCCATAGTCTTAGCATCGCAACTGCATATCGTAATTCTTCTTGAGTGTTATGAAACTGTGATTCTACCAAGTTAGAATGTTATGATGGTTTCTGCCTGTACCACCCTTATAGGCAGTGAGTTCCTATTTCCCATCACCCTCTGGGTGGAAATGATTTTCCACATATCTGCCCTAAATCTTCTGTCCCTAAATCTGTGCCCCCAGTCATTGACCTCTCTACCAAGAGGAAAAGTTCCTTCCTTTCTCCACTGCCTATGCCCCTCATAATTTTATACATCTCAATCCTGTGCCCTCTCAGTCTCCTCTCCTCTAGGGTAAACGACCCCAGTCTGTCCAATCTTGCTTCATAACTGAAATTCTCCAGCCCAGGCAACGTCCATGTAAATCTCCTCTGCACCCTCTCCTGTGCTATCACATCGCTTCTACAGTGTGGATTCCAGAACTGCACACAAGACCTTCTGTCTTAGAAGGAAGCCATTTGGCCTATCACCTTCAAGCTGATTGACAAAGAGCTATCTAGATTCTCCCCACTTTTCCACTCTCAGCCCATTAAGTTACAGTATCTCAAGAGCATGTCCAAGTACTTCCTCAATGTGTACTGCCTCAGTCTGCATTTTTGATAGTGAGTTCCAAGCCCTCACAGGCCTTTGTATGAAAATAAGGTCTCCTCAAACTCCTGCAACCAATTTGACCAATTATTTTTAATCCCTTGGTAAAGACTCTCTGCTCCTACCCACTCTATCTTCTCACCTCACACTTCTACACACCTGAAGCCTTTTCTCAGATTTTGCAGATCTGAGGTAGAGAACCACATCCTCTCCAAGCTTTCTTCAGGTTGCGTAAAAATCTCCAGTTCTGGCAACTCCATTGTAAATCTCCTCTGTGTTCTCTCTCGTGTGCTTCCATGCTTCCTGTCCATGATTACTAGAACTGCACTCTGTGCTGTCTGTTTAGACTAATGTTTTATACAGTACTAGCATACCCTCCCTGCTCTGATCTATTATGTATTGCTACATAAAGAGAAGTGGTTTCTTAAGCACTTTATCTATTTGTGGGCAGGCACCAAGAGCCTCTGCGCCTCCACAATTCTTAGCATCTGATTATTTATTATGTATTCCCTTTCCTTGTTTATCCTCCCAAATGGATACCCTCAATTTCTCTGGATCATTTGCCAGTCATTTTTTTTTTAATATTCATTCAGG
Source organism: Chiloscyllium punctatum (assembly GCF_047496795.1). Lineage (NCBI taxonomy): Eukaryota > Metazoa > Chordata > Chondrichthyes > Orectolobiformes > Hemiscylliidae > Chiloscyllium > Chiloscyllium punctatum. The sequence continues at coordinate 17,321,061 of NC_092744.1, forward strand.
TGTTCCTGGATTATTTACAAATAGTCACAGTATTATTGTCTAGAGGTTAGTTAAGAGTTGACAGTTTTTGTGTGGGTCTGGAGTCACATGTAGGCCAGGACTAAGGGTTGGAAGTGACCTTCCTTAAAGAGCATCAGTGAACCAGATGGGTTTCTTTTCCTGACAGTCATTAGACTCTTAATTCCAGATTTTTAGAGAATTTAAATTCCACCATCTGCGCCCGGGGCAGGATTTGAGCCCAGGTCCCCAGAACATTACTTGGGTCCCTGGATTAACAGTCCAGTGATAATACCGCTAGGCCAATTTACCCCCCTGAACATCTGACCAGATCCATTTATATCTATCTGTAGTCCACAGCCTCCTTTCCCATTGCTGAGAACTTGACATTTATTGAGCAAGAGTTGCAGAATTGGGTTGGTGATCAGTGATCTGAAGAAAAACATTGACATGTGCAACAAACAATAATGATCTCGGTGCTTACGAGAGTAGAGAGTGTGGAGATGATGAATGATTTCAAAAGAAAATGGCATGGGCACTTGAGGGAAATAAAAACACAGGGCTACAGTGATGGAATATAGGAATGGCACAGAGTGGATTGCTGACTAGATGATCTATATAAATCTAGTCCCATTTGTCAGAATTTGGTCCATATCCTTCTAAACCCTTTCTATTCATGCACCCATCCAGATGCCTTTTAAATGCTGTCATTGTACCAGCCTCCACTGCTTCCTCTGGCAGCTCATTTCATACACACACCATCCACTCTGTGAAAAAGTTACCTGTTACGTCCCTTTTAAATCTTTCCCCTCTCACCCTAAACCTATGCCCTCTAGCTCTGGACTCTCCCACCCCAGAGAAAAGACTGTCTATTTACCCTATCCGTGCCCCTCATGATTTTATAAACCTCTATAAGGCCACCCCTCAGCCTCCAATGCTCCAGGGAAAACAGCCCCAGCCAATTCAGCCTCTCCCTATAGCTCAAACCTTCCAACTCTGGCAACATGCTTGTAAATCTTTTCTGAATCCTTTCAAGTTTCACAACTTCAGGAGACCAGAATTGCACGCGATATTCCAAAATTGGCCTAACCAATGTCCAGCAGAGCAAATGGTCTCCTTCTGTGCTGCATTGACTCAATGGTTCAGCCCCACAGCCAACGATCATCTGCAAACTTCTTAATCATGTTCCCTAAATCTGAGCTGACTCCATTGATTAAATACCACAAAGGATCTAGAATGAGCCCTGTAGCAGGATTCACATCATGAGAATGGTCATTGATGCTTTGCTTTCCACTACTCGGACTATTTTGGAGTTAACCCATCTTCTTACTTTGAATCCCATGGACTTTGTCAAGATTCTTGGTAATAGTCCAGCATTGACTATTCTTCTTTGTTACCTCATCAAACAAATTATATGAGGAGAAAGCCCCAAAGCACCTTGCAGTGCAGCATTTTGTGAAGTACAGTGAATGTTCTAATGTAGGAAACACGCAACTAAATTGTTTACAACAGACTCCCAAAATCAGCAATGTGACGTGATCTGATCATACCATTTTTATGACGTTGATTGTGGGATAAATGTTCACCAGGGATAATTACCTTGTTCTTCTTAAAAATAAGGCAGTGGTATATTTTCACATCCACCCTTGCATGCAGTTGGACTTTCTTTTTGACACCTTATCTGAAAGAAAGCATATCTGACAGTGCAGCACTCCCTCAGTCCTGAAGTGGAGTGGCAGACTTGGATATTGTGTTCAGGCCCGAGAAAGGGAGTCAAATACAGAATCATCAGATTCAGAGAGGAATGTGCTATCCACTATGCCTAGGTGTTACACCTTTGCTCGTTAGTTTTAAAATTATAAGCTTTTGTGAGCATTCCAGAAATTAAGATTGATCAGAAACCTCCGACCAAAATGGTCTCACAACTGAGGCAGGTGACCCAAGGTAGACTGAGGGAACTGGGGAGCTCATAGTTACACGAAAGTTAGATGAGTCATTTTGAGGCGAATTTTAGTTTCAATGACCGGGCTCATGGATTGAAGAAGCACAGCAGGTCAGGTAGCATCCAAAGAGCACGAGAGTCGATGTTTCAGGCAGGACCCCTCCTCGGATGCTGCCTGACCTGCTATGATTTTTCCAACACTAAGCTTAATGAACTCTGACTCTCCAGTGATCTGCAGTCCTCACTTTCTCCTCCTGAATCTCATGGGATCAGGTTTTGCATCCTGCCTAGCATCTTCCTGGCTCAGTGGTTTGCACTGCTGCCTCACAGCACCAGGGACCTGTGTTTGATTCCAGTCTCGGGTGACTGTCCCGTGTCTGTGTGGGTTTCCCCCAGGTACTCTGGTTTCCTCCTGCAATCAAGATGCAGGTTAGATGAATTGCCATGCTATATTGCCAATAGTGTTCAGGGATGTGCAGGTTTAGGTGCATTAGTCAGGGGTAAATGTAAAGTAACAGGGTAGGAGAATGAGTCTGCGTTACGCTTTGGAGGGTCAGTGTGGACTTGTTAGGCTGAAGGCCTTGTTTCCACACTGTCGGAATTTCCGATCCCTCCATTGACTTCACTTGTGGATGAACAGAGCCATATTGAAACTCTTAAGGGAACTCACCTTGACATGGATGTAGTTGTTGCCGGGAATGAGTCATGAGGCTAATTTAGTGAATGAGACTAATTTAGTGAATGAGACATCAGAATGACGGGGAGAGTCAACTGCCCCAGATCTAAAGAGATTGACTTATTTTGTCTGATGTCCCACATCCTGTAAGAAATGCCTTTCATCCCTAATGTCCAGCCTGTCGGAGGTTGAGCCTTATCACCGGCTCCACACCATTAACCTCATACATCCTGTTCTTCAGGTTACCAACAACACACCCTGTCAATGATCCCAATTCGTAGACACCACAACCCTCCTAATCAGAGCCACCCCCATTACATTGTAAGCATTGGGCACCCTGCAATGAGTTCCAGTTGATCAATGGCAACGTATCTGCAAAGTGGTTAAACACCGAAAACTTCCTTCAGTGATAACTGATAGTTTTACACATCCACATCCCGCACCTCCGCCCTCAGACCCCACCCCTCCAACCGTAACAAGGACAGAACGCCCCTGGTGCTCACCTTCCACCCTACCAACCTTCACATAAACCAAATCATCCGCCGACATTTCCGCCACCTCCAAACAGACCCCACTACCAGGGATCTATTTCCCTCCCCACCCCTTTCCGCTTCCGCAAAGACCGTTCCCTCTGTGACTACCTGGTCAGGTCCACACCCCCCTACGACCCACCCTCCCATTCTGGCACTTTCCCCTGCCACCGCAGGAACTGTAAAACCTGCGCCCACACCTCCTCCCTCACCTCTATCCAAGGCCCTAAAGGAGCCTTCCACATCCATCAAAGTTTTACTTTCACATCCACTAATATCACTTATTGTATCCGTTGCTCCCGATGCGGTCTCCTCTACATTGGGGAGACTGGGTGCCTCTTAGCAGAGCGCTTTAGGGAACATCTCCGGGACACCCGCACAAATCAACCACACCGCCCCGCGGCCCAACATTTTAACTCCCCCTCCCACTCTGTCGAGGACATGGAGGTCCTGGGCCTCCTTCACCGCCGCTCCCTCACCACCAGACGCCTGGAGGAAGAACGCCTCATCTTCCGCCTCGGAACACTTCAACCCCAGGGCATCAATATGGACTTTAACAGTTTCTTCATTTCCCCTTCCCCCACCTCACCCTAGTTCTAAACTTCCAGCTCAGTAACTGTCCCCTTGACTTGTCTGGACTTGTCCTACCTGCCTATCTTCTTTTCCACCTATCCACTCCACCCTCTCCCCCTTGACCTATCACCTTCATCCCCTCCCACACTCACCCATTGTACTCTATGCTACTTTCTCCCCACCCCCACCCTCCTCTGGCTTATCTCTCCATGCTTCAGGCTCACTGCCTTTATTCCTGATGAAGGGCTTTTGCCCGAAACGTCGATTTTGAAGCTCCTTGGATGCTGCCTGAACTGCTGTGCTCTTCCAGCACCACTAATCCAGAATCTGGTTTCCAGCATCTGCAGTCATTGTTTTTACCCAGTTTTACACATCTGTCCATAGCCTTTAATTGTGTTTGTAAGCTTTACTTTCTGCCCATGCCAGCAGCCTGGGCAACACTGATTGTCAGTGAAAGGGTGTTAATGCTCACGGCATGGACAAAATGGTTTGAATAATTTAGATCCCGCTGTTAAGTACTTGGGCTATAAATTAGGAAACAAGTGCCAATTGGTGCTGATCTGACATTTGTGACTCTTCAGCAAAAGGATGGCAGCTCCCGTTACATATCCCATTTAGATGGTGCTCAGTGTCAGATTATTGCCGTCCGATCTCGGCAAAGATCTTTAACTTTTCAGGAAAAAAAATTGCAACAAAGCCAATGGAATGAAAATTGACAGACAAGGATTCATTTTTGAAACCTTTACTGTAACAAACCAATTAGCAGCAACATAATTCAAACATTAATTAACTAAGAGAAGGATATTTCAAACAAGGAAGTGATTGTCACTTTAAATAGATGATGTAACATGTAGCAACAAGCATTTGCAGCTTTCCCTGCACAAATTTGACACCAAGACTATTCTTGCATCCTTTGCATCTTAGCTCCATTCTGTAGGATCTCTCACTTTCCACTCCCATGAGTCATTTTGACCAGTAAGCATACTCCAATCTACTTTTCCAGACATGGTTAACACCAACAAGGTGCACACCTATGAGCTGAATTTCACTCAGGACTCATGATAGACTTGATGGCATAAAACCCTCAGGGACTCCCTTCGTAGAACCATTTATACATCCGGGTGGGTTCTTGCAAAACTGAAGCAGCAGCAATAAGTCTTGTTCAATCCCTTGCTCTTCCTATCTTCAGTTCTCTGTCCTTTCCAGTTATGTGACATGCTCACTAACCTAGTCTCTGTTCTGAAGTATTATGTTCTGAATTGCGAAACAGAACATGTCCCACCCAGAGGAAGGCTTTACCTGATTCCTATCATACAAGTCATTGGTTTGATTAAAGCTGCCCATCACACAGTCAGGCTGAGATCTGACACCACTGCCATTACTTTGTCATTTATCCTTTGCTTCTTGGCATTTCAAACCAATAGCAGCCTCAGCCCACTGTGCATTTGTTTGGAACCTAGCGACTTAATAAGAAGGGTTCTGAGGAAGGGACAATGGACCCGAAATGTTTGCTCTGCTTTTCTCCACAGACATTGTCAGATCTGCTGAAATTTCTGATTTGTTGCTGATTTCATAGTCAGGAAACCTCCTCCTCCTCTGTTCATCTTGATCTTAAATAGAGTCATAGAGTCATACAGCACAGAAACAGACCCTTGAGACCAATTCGTCCATACTGACCAGGTTTTCTAACCTGATCTAGTCCACTTGGCCCATATTCCTCTGAAACCTTCTCCATTCATTTACCTGTCCAAATGTCTTTTAAATGTTGTAATTGTACCAGCCTCTATCACTTCCTCTGGCAGTTCATTCCATATATGCACTACTCTCTGTGTGCCTTTTTAAACTTTCCCCTTTCCCCTTAAACCTATGCCCTCTAGTTTTGAACTCTCCTACCCTGAGAGAAAAGACCTTGAGTATTCACCTGATGTATATGGAATGCGCTGCCAGAGGAAGTGGTGGAGGCTGGTACAATTGCAACATTTAAAAAGCATCTGGATTGGCATATGAATAGGAAGGGTTTGGAGGGATATGGGTTGGGTACTGGCAGGTGGGACTAGATTGGGTTGGGATATCTGGTCGGCATGAACGAGTTGGACCAAAGGGTCTGTTTCTGTGCTGTACACCTCTATGACTATATTTATGCCCTTCACAATTTTATAAACCTCTATCAGGTCACCCCTGAGCCCCCCACACTCCAGGAAAAAAAGTCCCAGCCTATCCAGCCTCTCGAATAATTCAGACTCTCCAGTCTTGGTAACATCCTTGTAAATCTTTGCACTCTTTCTAGTATAATAAATTCCTTCCGACAGCAGAATTGTACGCAGTACTCCAAAAGTGGCCTCACCAATGTCTTGTACAGCTGCAACACCTGTACTCAATACTTTGACCAATGACATCAAGCGCGCCAAATGCTTTGACTTTTAGATGTAGAACAGAGGCCTGACTCAGGTAGATCTCCAAATTGTCATGGTTTCCATTGGGCAGGATTGCCCAATCTTTTTCTTTCCACAGTCCACACCAAAAATAGATTATCCCTCTCACTTCTGTCTGAGAGATCCTCCTGTGTGCAAAATAACTGTTGCCATTAATTGATTAAAGTGAAGAGATTTGATCCAGTTGTTTAAAACCATGAAGGAATGGGACAGAGTAAACTAAACAGAATAAGACTCCAGCAGTTGAACTGTCAATAAGTAGACTTAAAGCAAAAGTACTGAAAAAGACCCGAGTGTGAACATTTTCGACATACCAAGTGGTAAGAATTTAGAATTCTCTGCCTGATAGGATGAAGAATACAAATTCGTCATTTCCACCTTCCCCATAACAACAGTCTGACCACTGGGAGGCTTCTTGCCTGGTCTGAGGTTAATCAGCAAGACCAGATTGGCAGATAGCAGATCCAACTGTATCTCCATGCCAAGCACAGTCCCACCCAATCATCACCCTCTACTCATGCTGTGTAAATTGGTGTTGCCTTTCAAAGTTTGATTTCCTGATCAGTCCAAGATAAAAACAAGTCTTGTTTTTAGCAATGTTTAAGTTTGAAACCTGCCTTCCAAAGGGAATAGGATAAATACTTGAAGTTGAAAAGAAAATAACATGGATATCTGGGGAATGAGCAGGGGAGTGAGATGAACTAATTACTCTTTGGTGCTGTGCTAGTCTACAATTCCAGGAGGTGTTGTACTTCAAAATAATTCATTATTTGTGATGGTTGAGATATTCCTGAAAGGAGAAACAAATATCAGGGCAGAATTTTCACTTACGTGTCAGGCATGAACAGAGGTAATTTTGGAATGCCGGGTGTTAAATTTATTGGCTAGCGTTATCCCAATTCCGTGGCATTCTCCTATTAGTGGAGAGCCAACTGAGATAAGTTAATGACTGAGACCAATTGTCAGAGGCTGATGTCTTCCAGTCAGCCTTGCATTGCCTCCTGGGGCTTCTAGAACAGGTCAGTTGCCTGGAGCTGACTTTATATTGACCGACTGGGAGACCAGCACACGAGGCTTCTATACCTCCTTCTCTGGGTAGAGCTACTGGTGCGTGTCTGCCCTTCAACAATGGTGGCCTGGCATCCATGGCCATTTCTAAATTTAAGATGGAGATGGCCATTGTTCTCCCTGACCGGCTGCTTCCATGTTGGAAAGTCTCCAACGTGCCATTGTCAGTCCACCTTCTTTAATTGGACAGAAACTAATTGGCCACCTGAGGAATTGTCACTGCCAAGTGAATGTTACTGACACAATGAGTTCTCACGGTCCCCAATTGACCCCGATTTCAAGACCCCCAACACCGAATTCCCCCACCCCCTCACCTCCTAGCACCATATCCATTTTCACCCTTTGCCTTAGAATGAGGTTCTGGTGTGAATAGGGTTAACCTGAGCCAGACCGGCTACGTAGAACATTCTAGGCTTGTGAACTTGTTGATGCTCTGGTTGAGGAAAACATCATGTGGTGTCTGTCTCTCACCCGTCTCACTTTCACATTCCAATTCCGTTACCTCCATCACTAACTTTACCAGTTCAAGGTTCACAGACCACAGGAGGCTGTTTGATTCAGATTCTTCATGTTATTCACTGGCCTGAAGTAAACCAACAACACTTCCAACAGAATTGACTGGCAACAAGGAGACTGCAGGCTGTAACCATCATCATCAATATAATGCTATTTAACAGTCATTCCCGGAAATTTAAAAGACGTCAACTTGTTTTATAGTTCATTGAATTGGAAGATCTGGAATTGAAACCGGCTCTTGCACCATCAAACAGATTCTGTTTGGCTTGCAGACTGGAAATGCTAGCAGCAGAGATGATTCAGGGGAAGTTTAGTAAAGGCCTTCAAAATTAGGAAAGGTTTTGATAGAGCAAAAGAAGAAGAAATTGCTTCCACTGGCAGGAGGGTGAGCACCCATCTAAAATCGTAGAATCCCTACATTGTGGAAAGAGGCCAAGTGGCCCTTCACGTTTGCACTGACCCTCCAAAAAGCATTTCACCCAATAACCCCACACTTACCCTGGCTAGCTGACCTAGCCTGCCCATCCCTGGACACTGTGGGCAATTTAGCTTGGCTACTCCACCTAAAACGTGCACATCTTTCGACTGTGGAGGAGACATGGGGAGAATGTGCAAGCTCCACACAGACATTTGCCTGAGGGTGGAATTGAACCCAGGTTCCTGGTGCTGTGAGGCAGCATTGCTAACCACTGAGCCGCTGTAAAGTGATCAACAAGCGAGTTGAGGTAGAGTGGTATAGTGGGTGGGGGAGATGCGGGGATGGGAGAATGAGGAATTTCTTTTGCAGTGAGTTGTTATGACCTGGAATGTGCAGCCAAAAAGGATTGAAACTGAATTCAAGTGATTAAATGGTACGTTATGAAAGATATATACTGTATATGTTGTCAAGGAAAAAAAAACAGGTTGAGGGATGTGATGGAATGGTGGAGCATGGAATGAATTGGAGAGCTTCTTGATGGAACTGCACAAATAGAGTGGGCCAATGCTACCTCACTGTGCTGCAACATTCGGTATTTTGATCCACATGTTTGTCTCTTTTCACTGAACCCTTTGTGGGACAGTTGCCATCATTTTGTTTTTCTCTGGTTTTCCTCAGGTTTCTATTAGCTGACAGGATCTGCTGAGACATGCATTCCTTACCAGCCATTCCATACACAATCACATACCTAAGTCCCCGTGGTCAGAATTCTCCCCTGTCGAGAAGGAGGTGTAATTGTACGAGTTAGGCATGGAGAGATACTCATCTCCTTCTCAGCAGCTCTCCCATTAAGGTCTGGGCAACAATTCCCATAGGGGACTTCCTTGACCAATGAACAATTATGACTCTAATATGGTTGATTACTGGCCATGCAAGGACCTCAGCACCCAAGTCCCTGAGTACTTGCATTTCTAGCAGGTAGGAATGGTGACTAGTTTCCTGGTCAGAGGCATGGATAGCAGAGCAATCTCTGAGAATCACATCCTTGCCCTTGCCTCTGACTCCTACCCAACGCCCCTCTCTCCACAGCCTCCGTGCTCGACAAGAAGAAAAGATGCTTACCTTCTTGTCACTGGATCCTCTAAAGTTTTAGGCCTGGATAGACAGTCCCTAAGAGGCAGGGATCTCAGTGTTAAAACCTGCAATAAGCCAAGAAGCTTGCATTAAGCTCTGGGCTCTTCACTCTGAACGAGCTGATTGGAGCACAGTAGGTCGGGTTAATTCGACAGGAGGGCTGGCGTGTTTGCCTCAACCCCCATACTTAGTTACAGAAAATGGGAAACCACACCCCTGTATCTTTTAAACACTATTCACTCTCCCAAACTATTATCCAGTGCATCAAAATCTGTCATAGTAGATCACAGTCTCTCAAGTGTATTTACTGTGATGATAATATTGAGCAATCTATTATTTTCTGGCACTGCTGGCCAAGAGAAGGAAAAGACTATAATGGAGGTATTGCTATCCCAGAATTCATCGCAGTAATGAAGTCCCGCTATTAAACCTGTTGAGTCACTCAAAGCCTCCTGTTTCAACCAGAAATCATGGGCTCGATTCAGGCTCTTTCAGAAATCTTAGTCTCCTGCAGAATACATTGGCAAATTCTGTTGACTGGCAGTCTGAAAACAAAGAAAAGGGGAGAAAAAGAGAGCAACAAAGCATGCCACTTTAGATTTAGAATTAGATTGAGGTTTTATTGTCATCTGTGGCCAGGTATGGGGCGGGAGGGCGGAGGTGGTTGGTGGGAAGGAGTACCGTGAAAAGTGTACAACGTTGGCATTTCCAGTGCTATCTTAGTTAGAAAGGTGCAAAATCTTAGATGCAAAAATAGAAAAATACAGAAATAAGTTAAAAAGTTCAACATTACCATTCTTCTTAGTATAAAGGAAAACAATGAGAAAAATAAAGTTAAAAGTTAAACATTACAGTCCTTTCCTAAGCCATGGGGCCTGCAGACCCTGCACGCGGGGCTTTCCCCATGAGGGCTCACATTTCCCCCGCACTGGGCGAAGTCCCACCCGGGTTCACCAGGCGCTACGCTGCTGACCGCCACTTTGTGCCAACCTCCATCGGGGCTTGCCATGCTTTGCCGCCAACCCAACGTGACTGACCTGGCTGCGGTCCTTGTGGCCCAGATGCAGCTGACCGTTTTCAGTTTTTAAAAGTGCTGACATAGATGACACACACAAATCCCAGGGTAAGGCTAAAGGCACAGCCATCTGATGACATGCTGATTACTAGCTGATTAATCCTGAAGAATTTAATTGATGTTGGAATATTGAGTAGAGATTTGGACTGATGATCAGGGTCACATGTTATCTCCAATTCTTCATCTATCCAGTCTATTCTCCAGTGTTGGCACTGAGCCCACGTAAGGGAATGAGCTAGTAATGACCCAGCAGACCAACGACAGAGGGCTTAGCATCCTAGTTCTTGCTGCAAGGTCAGAGTGCAGACTGATATCTCCAGTTCCTGCAGAAACTGTCTCAGTAAGCAAGACTTTCAATCTAGGGGTGGCAAGGTTCCCTGGGAGCCAGACTGGAAGACCCAGATGAGGGCAGAGACTGAGAGCTGTGAATGCACGGCCTATCTCTATGCACTGACCCAGTGTGGCAGGTCAACAAACAAAACCAATCAAAGCAAAAAACAGGCCTCCATCCCTCACCCACCTTACCCTTCCTCCCTCCCACACTTGCGCTCAATGCCCCATTCATGTTCCTCCATACCTTTTTGTGCCAATCGATAGCTCAACTCATTCTCATGGCCCCTTATAGCTGCTACATTGACTTATGCCAACTTGTCTCCCTACCACAGTTTATGCTCCCTATTCCTTGCCAGCTCAACTAGTCTCCACCATTGGCAAATCTCAAGAGCCATACTGATAAGAAGTAAATGTCTATGTCTGTTGACAATGGCATTGCAAAAAATAAAACTCCCATTCAAGAATATGTTTAATCCTTGAAGCCCCTAACCACTGATTCAAAGGGTATCTGACTCTCCTAAGAGCATCTGGCTCTCTGCTCGTTGGTGTCCTGAGATCAGGCCCACCTCAGCTCTCCAAAGGGGGTATCCTGGCTATCACGATAACACACCTGATGTGACCTGGTCTGCTCAGTTTGAGATAACTGAGTTGTCAAAGTGGGATTGAAATGGAGGCTGCTAGTTGTCTAAGTGACCATCAGTTTCTGTCAATCACGCACCCATGAAACACAAGTGTTACCAAACCCCAAACCTTCCCAGACTACGAGAACTGGAAACGGCAGGCTCAGAAGCAGAATTTGGGATTTTCAGGGATTTTCACCATTCTCACCACAACAAGAGACTTGGCTCTCAAACTTTGCACTTCATTTGATCCTCCATTACAGCTGATTGATTTCCATTGTTGAGAATTATACAAGCCTTTCCAGCATCTCACAGGATCCCCAGTGGATCGTGTAGCATTCCAGCTGCGAGAGTGAGGTTAAGATGACCCACCAGCGAGCCACACCCTGAATGTGATGGGAAATAGCCCTTTGGAATTGTCTTTATTTTATGCTTGCAATGTTGGCATTGTATTTAAGGAAGGGAAGATTTGTTGGGGGTGGGAGGAGAGAAATTGCAGTGTCAATTTGCAGGGTGTGCTTGATATCGATTCTGAGTAAGTGATCATTTTCTCGAGGGTATGTTGTGAAATGTCAGGAGCTGAGTCATGGAAACTGGAAATGTGTGGTCATTGTGTTTAACACCTATTAGGGCTCCAGTGTAATTGCATTCCTGCATGACTCAGATTGCTGCAGTTTGGAAATGGAGTCTGTAGGGGTGAAGGGCTATCAAGTGGATTATTTGCTGGGAATCCATCTAAAGAAATACACATTTATGGAACAGAGTGATTTTCAAAGGAAAAGGGCTTTAAATAGAGCTCATGAAAGCTTTGCATATTCAATATTAAAGGGTCAACAACAGACAACAAGCTTTTTGTCATGTCCTGTAATGGTGTTCTTCTCTAATGCATACTTCAGGAGAGTGTAAGTTATACTGGAGCAATTTGATTTCAGTGGGAAGAGTGCATGTTGAGATGTGCTGTGCGGAGGTGTTCAGATGTTCTGCCATCATCCACTTCCATCTGGAAGGACAAGGGCACCAAATACGTGGGAACCTGCAAGTTCCCCTTCAAGCCACTCACCATCCTGACTTGGAAATATATTTCCATTGCTTCACTGTCACTGGGTCAAAATTGTGGAATCCCCTCCCGAGCAGCATTGTGGATGTATTGCACTGCAGGAACAGCAGCATTTCTAGGATGCAGTTCACCACCACATTCTTAAGGAGCAGTTATGGATTGACTACAGATGCCAGCGTGGCCAGCATTGCCCACATTGCATCAATGAATATAAACAAGAAAGGTTGGCAAGTCAACCAACATATTAGCTCTCTGAAGGTTATGCATTTCAACCCTCACCAAATTTTGGCATTGTCTCCGTGCCCAACTGGTGTTAAGACCCAGCGGTGTAAATCAGAAGTTAAGTCAGGCTTTAGAACCCGTCATTGTATTACTGTCACAGCTGAGTCTTATAAGTCCAGGTCCAGATCTTTGAGAACAGAGTCTAGGCTGAGACTCACATGCAGGACTGAGAGTTGTACTATCAGAGGCACTGTCAACCCTCTCAGGTAGCTGTGAAGGATTCCATGGTACTATTTTAAAAAAAGGTGTGAGAGATCTTCCTGGGGTCTAGGCCAATATTTAGCCCTCAGCTGAACACATTGGGCTGGCTGATACAGCACGCCCAATGGGGATGTTTGCAAGAAGGAATGAGGGTGGGGATATTGGGAAGTAGGGGGTAGTTGGTAAGCTATATTAGGTGGATCACCCACTGCCTTCCTGACCAACTCTGACTAGGGCTGCCCACTTCCTAGCCTAACGACTATTGCCCTCTGATGATTTTCAATTCACCTCCCATGACAGAGTAGTCCAGGTATAACAGACAGGTAACAGTGGGAAGACCTTTAATTCACAACTTTGTTGAAAAGGCAGAGACCAATGTGGGCATTCGGGGGTGGGGGCCAAGTGCACATTCAAGAGGTGACCTTGCCTTTGAGCCTCTCTGCTTGCCCTCCAAAGCCACACCTCCACATCCACCCCTCCCGCCAATGCTGATTCCTCCCCACCCTAAAACCTTTGGTACTGCAATCTATACTTGATATTCGGGAACGTCCTTGCAGTCCTAGCACTGTGCACTATGGAGTTCTTTCTCTGCAGGGAATGCCAGCGATTGAAATGTCTGAACAGTACTAGTTTGCATTCAGAGGAGAGTGAAAGTTAAATGTTGCAGTTGATTATCTAAAACAGGATCAGATCAATGCAGAAAAGGAGCGGTCTTATCTTTATCCAAGTAACTCACATTGAAAGAACTTCAGAGGAGAAGACCTTCATCTTGCTGAGGGGAAATTGGGGCTTTGGGGAAAGGTTGGTTAGTAAATACCAGTACAGGTCAGTTGGGCTGAATGGCCTGTTTGAGTGAGCTGCAAAGAAGAAGGGATTTCTGTACTCATTGGTTGCTCAGAGAAACTGGGGGACTTCTTGACTGTAAGTGTTGAGAATTATATCCAGTACGAAACAAGGTCTCATAGATTGCTCATTTCGAAAGGATCATGGATATGGTGACCAAAGTTTGGACAGTACCAGTGGCTTCATATTTGGAATTCTAGTGAAAGTCCACAATCAGATCCATCATTGAGTGGTCAAGGGTGGAGCAACCCAGGGTGGGTAAGAGTGCTGATCCTAGTCATTTGCCTTTACAAGGCTGGGAGTGAGGTGGGGACTCAATGTTTAATGTGATGGCCAGCAACTGGAAATAAAATGTTGCCATTATTGTCGTGTGGCTCGGCTGCACGTTTGGGTTCAGATGTCATTCGCTCACCCTTGACCATGTTGTTCTCCTTTTGTCTCCCTCAGGGTCGCTGCTCCAGAGAAAACTGCAAGTACCTTCACCCTCCACCCCACTTAAAAACGCAGCTGGAGATAAATGGACGCAATAACCTGATACAGCAGAAAAACATGGCCATGTTGGCCCAACAGATGCAGTTAGCCAACGCTATGATGCCTGGGACCCCGTTGCAACCAGTGGTGAGCATGCCAGCTTAGTGTTACTATATTGCAGGTGGCTAAGAAGTTGAGATTATATTCCTTATTGCTTCTTGGGGTAAAAATCACTTTGCTATCAATTAGTCACAGCATTAGATGATCTGGGTATTTCTTTTTGTCAGTGTCTATCTCATTCCATCTAGTTTTGTCTTAAATCTCCAACCATTGTTCAGTACCCCAAGTTTGGTTAGGTTTAGAAGCTTCATTTTTGTTTCTCACCAGCAAGAGTCCAAATTCTGAAACCCACCCAGAATCCAACAAGAGCAGAGTTGTCGCAAACAAAAACAGAAGTTGCAGGAAAAGCCCAGTTCTGAGGACGAGTCACTTGACCCTGAAACACTGACTCTGATTTCTCTCCACAGACGCTGCCAGTCCTGCTGAGCTTTTCCTGCAGCAGAGTCAGTGTTTCAGGGTCAAGTGACTCGTCCTCAGAACTGGGCTTTTCCAGCAACTTCTGTTTTTGTTTCTAATTTACAGCATCCGCATTCTTTCTGTCTTTATCAAGAGCTGAGTTGTGTCACATTCCATTGAGGGTGATCTTGTCAAGGTTGGAACTGTTGTTCTACCAGTCCCAAACTCATTGACATCTTTGAGGTGGACATGTCAAACTTATCAACACACCCAACCAATACGTTTCTAATACAACTAATAGACTGTAGGCCCGATCAACCAATAGGTTTATGAAGCAACCCACCAATTGACTATTGATTGAAATAGCCAGTAGGACCAAGACAGTAACTTGTTGCTGATTGATTTCCTCCTTTTCATCTTTCCTATCCCCGCTCTGCTGCCTTCATCTTGCAATCTCGTTCTTGTCCTCTCCCTAACATCTCATCAGAAATGGAGAGTTCAACACAGCATGTGGGGGATCTAAAAGTGGATCTCTTTTCCCTGTAATGCCCAATTCCTTCTGGGTTATGGATGGTTGCAGTAATATCTTCAGATCTGGCACACATGGACTCAGTTTCAAGACTAAGCATGCAATAAAAAGGAGTGTGTTTCTCAATGAATACAACTTACCCATAAAACATACCTCCAAATGATATCCATCAGGATAAAAAACAGACTGAATGCTGGCATCTAAACTGATGTTCTATGTTTGAGTCCAAGCCTCTTGATTACTTGTCCAGTAACTACTGCATCAAGATATCCTTAGACATGTTATTCTTCAATATTAGGGAGGGTTTCTTGCAGTTTGACTAAAATGCACAGGATTCTTTGCTCAGTGTTGGCAAACTCCAGTGGCCTTTATAAAATGGTAGTCATGTACAAGATGGAAACCCATTTGGAATCTCCCTCAATTTGTCAAAATATGGTAGTCAGTTGTCAGTGAATTAGCTGCTCCATGAATCAGAGCTCTGCAATCGCAAGTGTAGAACATTGCAAAAGCTTTGACAGCCAAGTTAATTGTTGATAAATTACTGTGAAATACATTTGCGAGACTATTAGCCTCTGTATTAACCAGAGAATGCTGCAGTACAGAGGGATCTGGGTGTTCTTGTACATGAATCACAACGTCAACATGTGAGCAAAGCAAGCAATTAAAAAGATAGACTGAAGGTCGGCCTCTAATACAAGGGTGAACGGACTCTCCTTATCCTGCGAGTTACCTGGTCCATTAGCCATGTTAATATGTCGCGTCATAGATTTTTATAACATGGAGAAAGACGTTTAGTCCAACTCATCCATGCTGACCAGATATTCTTAATTAATCTCGTCTCATTTGCCAGCATTTGGCCAATATCCCTTTAAAACCCTCCTTATTCATGTACTATATATATATATAGTATAACTGTTACCCTAACACTGAAAGTATGGGAGTCTTCCTGCAACTATACAGAGGTTTAGTGAGACCTTGTCTGGAGGACTGAGTACAGTTCTGGTCTCCTTAGTTAAGAAGGAATATATTTATATGGAAGCAATTCAGAGAAGGTTCATTCGGATGAAGGGGCTTTCCTATGAGGAAACATTGAATAGATTTGGCTGATGATCATTGGAGTTTAAAAGAATGAATGCAGATCTTATGGACTTGTGTAAAATTCTGAAGGGGCTTGACAGAATAGATGCTGAGAGCATATTTCCTGTTTTTGCGGGGGAAGTCTAAGCTAAGAGGCACAGTCTAAAAATAAGGAATGATCTATTTAAAACAGAAGTAAGGAAGGATTATTTTTCTCACAAAATTGCTACTGCTTGGAATTCTCTTTCCCAGCAAGCAGTGAAGGCTGGATTATTGAAATATTCAAGATTGAGTGAGTCAGTTTTTTGATCAACGAAGGAATCAACGATTACAATGGTTAAAGCCACAAGAGATCAACAGTGAGCCAGTTGACTGGTGAAGCAGGCTTGAGGGGCCAAGAGACTGCCTCCTGTTTCTGTTTCTCCTGTTCTTATGTTTACTGGAAATCAGAAATGGGGAAATAGTTAAATGTTCACTTTTCCTCTTTCGTGAACTTATTCTGCCCTTCTGGGATTTTTAAAATTCCTAGACTAAGGGTGTCGCTGGCTAGGCCAGCACCTATTGCCCATCCCTAATTGCCCACAAGATACAGGTAGCTCTGCTATTATGTGATAGTTGTGTTCTTTTGTGACCCTGCGCTACACAAAAATTGTACAAATGCACTTAAGCGTTGGCAATGTAATCGCATTATAGCCAACATACACTTTAAAAGTTCACGTTTTAGAAACAACGTTCCCTATTCAACCAATCATGTTACAGCCAATTTGCCTCAACAAAAGAGGCGTTGTAGCAGAACTGCCTGTCGTTAAGAGTTAATCACATGGCTATGGGTCTGGTGTCATATGTAGGCCAGACCAGATAAGGATGACAAGTTTCTTCCCTAAAGGACATCAGTGAACTAGATGGGTTTTTCCAACAATCGACAATGATTTCAATGTCATCATTAGACATTTAGTTCCAGACTTTTTTTATTGAATTCAAATTCCGCCATCTGACGTGTGGGGATTTGAATCAGGTCCTGAGATCTCTGGATTAACAGTCTAGCGATTATACCACTAGTCTGTCACCTCCCCTTCATTAAATTCAAGACTCCTGTCGCTCAGAGAAAAGAGCCCGAGCGACTGAGCCATGGCCAGTCCCTTCTCTCCGGGTTGACCTGAACCTGCTGAAATTGGTGGAAGAGAAGCTACAACATTCCTCAATGTTACACCATGAGAGGGGTGAAGATATCAGCCGAAGCCATGGTGCCTGATCCCTGGTGTTGAAAAATACTCATCCAGTTGGGTAAATGAGCAGAGAATGGAATTGGTTGTTTCCATTTGAATAATCACCAGTGTAGCCTCACATATAAACAACAAGGACTCAACCAGAACTGTTGAGTGGCTCACTGTTGCAGGGATGAAGAGGGACAGAGTGTTGGAACAGTGAAGATGACTTCAGTTAGTGATCACGGAATCTCAATTTTGCTGACCTGTTGTAATTTACACCAAATCCCGCACGGTTCCTTTTTGTGTATGAAATATCTCTATGGCGTCAACCTTCACTGTCTTCCTAGCCTCATCCAGCACTAACCACTACCTCCTGGCCCCCGACCCCACCAATTTGTCCACTGCACCAATACATTACTGGTCTTGTGTGTATTTCATGTCTAATTGCTTCTGCATTCATGGCTTCAGTTGCCTTGACCGAATTGCTCTAATTTCTTCCGTAACTCTTTCCCTTCAGTATCTCCAGTTACTCCTTTGAGGGGAAATGGCAGCATGGTAGTAATGCAGCTGGATCTAGAAATGCAGTAGCCCAGGATAATGGGTTTCAGCCCTAAAGTGGCAGGTGGAGCTTGAATTCAGATGATAAATCTGGATTCATGGGCGACCATGAAGTTGACATTGATTGTTGTAAATATCCTTCTGACTCACTCACATCTTTTAAGGAGGGAAATCTGCATCCTTCATTGGTCTGGCCTACGTAAGTTTCCAGGCCCACAGCCCTGTAGTCATCTCTGAAAGGAGAAAGTAAGGACTGCAGATGCTGGAGATCAGGCTCGTGTTGCTGGGAAAGCACAGCAGGTCAGGCAGCATCCGAGGAACAGGAGAATCGATGTTTTGGGCAAAATCCCTTCATCAGAAATTCCTCGGATGCTGCCTAACCTGCTGCGCTTTCCCAGCAACACTGAACGTTGAAGGTTAGTTTAGGATGGGAAACGATCACTGGCCTTGCCAACTATGCTGACATCCCATTGAAAGAAAAGATCAATTTTCTAAGTTCCTCTCTGACTAACCTGGCCTGATTCCCCTTTATATCGCTGGCTGTTGCAGCTTGTTCGATCACGATTGTGGGCTGTTTCACCATGTTAACGAAATGATACACATGCAAGTTGTTTTTGTTATCATTAATGTTGAGGTGAAGTTGGACCCCACAGGGAGGAATGGATGGAAGAATTGGATTTAGAAATGGGAGCCTGGATTTACCTCTGGTTCGGCGGAAAGAGACTTCTTCCCATTCGGGTCCCTGCAGAAACCGGAGGGAGCCAGAAGTTAGTAGTGTTCAGTCAAAACCGAACACCACTATCAAACGTAGTCAGCAAAATTGGCTGGATCCCAACAGGAAAGCACGTTTGTGAAACTGATTAGAAAGTGGATCTAAAAAAGTGGATTCGTTGAGTCAGCCAAGTTTCATTTTTAAACCCTGGACAGAATTTCTATGCACTGATATCCCACCACCACCAGCTGACCATTGGACTTGTGCCTGAGAATTGTTCTCATTGGGAGTGGAAAATAGCTGTATGAACACTGGAAAACATCAGTCAAACTTTATCATTTAGTTAAAATTAGTTAAGAAAGAAATAGCAAGATCTGCATTTGTACAGCAGTTTTCATACGCTCAGGACACCTTAGTGTACTTTATTGTTCATTGTTATGCTGTCACTCTGGACCAGTACATTTATCTTTGAAGTGAAATTTGAAACCTCCATTCTTTCCTGAAGAAATGAATCTATAAGATTCTACAGTTTAAACCATTTTCTTATCATGCAAGAGTCAAACAAAGCAAATACTAAGTTATATCTTAGTTAACCCTTTAAACTTAAAATGCAAAATCAAAGCAATCCAAACATGAATTAACAAGGTAACTATGATTGATTTATCAATTATAAAGGTCCTCACTTCACCTCCACAGCGCAGTGCAATGGAATCAATGCAGTGTTTAGTCAGACTGGGAGTTGTAGTGTAACAGTCAAGTCATGTAGATCTAGTATATGTAAGCACAAAGCCCAGACAATGTAGAAGTCTGAGATTTTAGAATAGTGTAAATAGCTAAGGTTGTTAATAAACTTGAAGATATCTGTCTCAATAAGAGCCTAGTCTTTGGCTGACATAGACTAGCGTATAAGGAAGCCTATATTATACATGCAGTGGTATTTTACCAAGGAGACACATCAGCACACAACCTTTGAGGTCCCCCTAATAACACTTCTCTGTCCTGTGGATTGTTCTTATCCTGGGAGTCTGGGGTGTTGGGGGCATTGCCCCAGTAACAGCCACAGCCTCCATAGTGGATCAGTTGATTTCTGATGTTGCTGTCCTCTGGTTGGCTGCTGTTGCAGCTGGCAATTCTTTTCCTAGGTCCTAAGTTTGGCAGAAAGCCCACTGACTATCAGTATCTGATTGCTGGAAATCTGGCGTAGGGTGTGGGTGTCTCTCCTTTCAAACTTGGTGTGAGACAAAGGAACTTCTGCTCTACATCTTAGTTTGTTCTCAGCTTCTTATTCCAGCCTATATCTTCCTCAACCCTGCCTGTATTGCACCACTGGATTATTATTCGTCTTATGATCTGTGATGGCTCTGTCTCCTTTTACATAGAGATGACCAAAGGTTTCCTTAGAAAATGAGAGAGGTGGTTTACTTCCTCAGTTTCTCAAGGAGCTGGCTGAAAAGAAATGCAAGCTACCTGAATAGAAAGAGTTTAAAGGGATATACTCCAAATGGAACTAGATCAGATTGGGATGTCTGGTCAGCATGGGTGAATTGGACCGAAGGGTCTGTTTCAGTGCTGTATGATTGTAACTTTATAACTCTGACACTAGATTCCATCACACAATGCAGTACTCTACTTCATACAGAAAGTGTGGCATCCAGCTTACACACTGTGTAACGTGATGGTGACCAGCTAATTTCTTTTATGCAGATATTGTTTCTCAGGGAGAAATGGGGAAATTCCAATTCACTTTCTCCAATATAGTGTAGTGAGACTTTTTACAATGTTGAGCTCTCTACAACAGTGCAGTTAAGGGATAATAATGACAGTTTTCTAGGTGGACATTTGGGTCCTCTTGGAATTTTGCAAACTCTTCACGACTCCAACTCCCTATCTTGCTTCAAAGCCTCCTTCAAACCTTTCTCTTTGATCAATATTTTGATTGCCAATCTTAACGTCTTAGTTCACTGTTAATAATTTGTTTGACAACACTTCTGTAAAGGGCCTTACGATGTTACAGGATTTCGAAACACAATATCAATGCCAGTTGTGGGTGCTGTTGCATTCCAACTTTGGTTTTCAAAAATGCTAGTATGAAGTTTGCTTTGTGACATTTCAATCACTAGAAGGGGGAGGGAATTTAAATCTGTTCCCTCCGTCACCTTCCACTCTCTGCTTATTTAGGCATGTTTCTTTGTCAGAAGGATCACAAGGGAACTCCAGTCAGGAGCTGCGGGTCGTTGGAAAACCGTGGAAAGGGAGATGAGTCATGTCCTTTTCTGAAGGATTTCTCATCAGAGTCAATTGGGAGCTCCAATGTAGATCTTGGCTTAAGCCTGACTTCCAGCAATTGTCCCCAGCACTGTGGAATAGAATTCTTGACTTACCAGTTGTAAACAAAAAATGAACTTGCTTTTACGCAGTACCTTACAGTCTGCTCAAAGCACTTCTGAGATACAAATGCTGTTGAATTGTAAGAAGGACTACTCACGGTACACTGTTACATGTAGCAAATTAATCATGGCTGCGTAACCTGTTTTAACAAAAAGTATTGTCCAGGGGACTGGAACGAACTTAGGAGGAAGTGAGGACTGCAGGTGCTGGATTCAGAGTCGAGAGTGTGGTCCTGGAAAGGTGCAGCAGGTCAGGCAGCATCAGGAACCTGGTGAAGAGCTTATGCTCAAAATGTCGGTTCTCCTGCTCCTCGGATGCTGCCTGACCGGCTGTGCTTTTCCAGCGCCACACTCTCGACTGGAGAGAACATCTCTGTTTTTACTTTGTATAATGCTGCTGGATCATTAAAATACACCGGAGAGAAAAAAAAAGTCTTCATTTAATATCTCAAGAAGAAAAAACGCATCCAGCAATGCTGCAGTGAGGTGCCAGCCCAGATTGTTTTGTGCTCTGCCCTCTGATGTGGGACTTGAATCCACAACATCCCAGGCATAGAGTTAAGAGTCCGAACACTGAATGACAGCTCACAATAAGACTGCCAGAACAATCCCAGCTAAGAACTGATACCCCATCACAGACCTTCAAAGTCAGCGTGAATTATCATCAGTATTAAATTCAAGTTGCTTACTGCAGCATTGTTATTCCAAAACCAGTGATAAGCTGCTAAAACTCTCCAGGTTTTCCTTTGCTTGAGATCAGTTAGATATTTTCCAACGAGAACCTATTACATATACCTCTGCAACAGGTAGAACTTGAACCTGAGCCTCCTGGCTTAGAGATAAGGACACTACCACTAACTACATCACAAGAGCCTTTTGCAAGCATGTTTAAGCTTGGGGTCAATGTGTGTTCATCTACAATTGATTGCACAAGACTAATAATCTGATTACAAGGCTTAGGCATCCATACGTTGGGAAACATCATCTGCAGAATCTTTGTGATGTTTTAGAATCGTGAAACGTTTTGCACTGGTTTAGGAGGCCACACTGTCATTTGAAGTTGTTGATGAGTAAATCATCACTATAAATTGCTGAATGTTAGATTGAGAATGATTAGCCAGATCTCCGAGTAACAGAGGGAAGTTGAGAATTAGATTTATTTGTTTAAAGTCACTTACAAATGCCTTCCATTATTGTGATGCCAGTCAGGGAAATGGAATGATGCTATCCGAGTTGTAAATTTGAACTTGATTAAACTGCCAGTATTTCTGTGAATTGAATAGAAGTTTCGATCACCACTGCAGGCCACTTTTCTTGTTCATTTTTCCACTTGTCCAAAGGTTGGTGCACAATCAACATCCTGGGGATTACCATTGATCAAAAACTGAACCATACTAACCACATACACACTGCAACAAGTAACTCACCTCCTGACTCCACAACATCTGACCAACAAATCAGTGTGGACTTGTTGGGCCGAAGGGCCTGTTTCCACGCAGAAGAGATTCTATGATTCTCTTGGGATTCTATGACTCTACTTCTGCCTATTGAGGAAAATCTGCAAAGATTTATGATCCTCTCTGAGATAAAAAAGATTGCCTCATATCTGTCCAAAATGGACAACTCTTATTTTTAAGTGGCAACTTCGGGTTCTGGAACTTGATGTTCAGTAATCAATATCTGTTATCTCGCCCTGGATACTATGAACAGTGATTAATGGGAGACTCACCAAATTGCAAGTCAAAGTTGCTAAACATGACATCCACGCTGGCACCTTTCCAGTGGGTATCATTTGGATTATGATCAAGACTGAGTTTTGTGGATAATTTACCTTTCTTTAACTGCAGGGAACTGTAGCCAATTTTAAAAATTAGTTAACTCATCAAATATCCTGTGGTTGTGAATGACTCAATATAAGGACAAGTTTCTTCTTTGTTGACTGGATAATCACAATTATCCCTGGCTGTAGGAAGGCTTTTGCCCGAAACATCGATTCTCCTGCTCCTCGGATGCTGCCTGACCTGTTGTGTTTTTTCAGCACCACACTCTCGACTCTAATCTCCAGCATCTGCAGCCCTCACTTTCCACTAATCCCTGGTTGGAACTGAGTCAAGTTTCGGAATCAAATGAGATCCACACCTTGGGATTGCCTGCCATTGAAGGCCAAACCATTTGTTATTTATGAGATGAGGACATAAAGCATGAGAATACAGAAGTGTATTTTATGCTTATTGCAGACATGGAATGTGAGCATCATAGGCACTGCCAATGTTTTCCACCCTGTTCTCAATTATCCTTGAGTGTGGGATGTTGAGCCATCTCCTTAAACCACTGCAGTCTGTGTGTCGCAAGTATCAGATGAGACAATCTTAGAATGGAGCGTCATTGGACTCAAAGCGTTTCTCTCTCCACAGATGCTGCCAGTTCTTCTGAGTTTCTTCAGCACTTTGTGCTTTGCTTCCATGCAGGTACCTGTGTAAGAAGGAAAGTTGGAGATTTTTCAGAAACTGTTCAGACTGCTGTGATGTCCACTCATCGTAGCCAGTGTTCCACCAAGGCAATGTAGCAGTGTGGCTACTTGAGTTCAGGTTCCTCTTTGAGCGAGCTGGAAGCTCAGGTCTCTATCAGGCATATCAGACAGGCTCCCTCTTCTTTGCCAGTCAGTGGGGTAGGTTGCACTGATATCTGAGGTTCTCACAAATGCACTCCCTCCACCTCTGCCTGGGATCTGCATTATTACCCCAGGTGAGTTTGTGCGAGGAAGTTCCAGGTGCAGGAGTAAAGGAACAAGAGCATAAAAGCACAAAACGGGAAAGCAACTGCCCGTGTTTAAGGGGGAAAATATTGCTTGTGGAAGGCTGCTGGGAATGACACAGTGGGAGACTACATCAATTTCTCTGAACCAGACAGGGAAACGGATCTCTACCTGCATGACCCAAACAGTATTCACCATTGACAACAGCTTTGGGTTTCCTTCCCTAATGGTCTCCCACTTTGATGTGGGTTTTTGTCTCGAGTAGGTTATTTTTACCTGATAGGACAACACGGCCACCTCGATTATCTGAACGACACGGGCGGGAGTATTTTGTTTGGATAATCTAATCTTCAGATAACATTGTTTACCCAGGCACTGGGACCTCGAGATCTTATTTGGATAATCCGAAATATTATTCAGACAATCGAGGTTGTACAGTACTTGAGTTATTTCCCAGAACATAAGAATTATGTCGTACTGAAAGATTCAACAGACAGTCATTACAGCACCTGATATATATGCATATCACAGCCACACGCACTTCAGTACCTGGGCTAATACGAACTTATATTGCTTCCGATCGCAGCATCCTTCTATCAGCATGTCATGCTTTATGTGGCTGCAGTTGAGATGGACTCTGAGACCTTTAAACTCTCAGGTCACATACTATAATATGATACAGTGGTAGTAAAAGCATGTTTCTTAAAGGTATAGTGCATACTAGTAAGACCTAAACCTCTCTGGCCCTCCTGTCAAATTACTCCTTATAAATTACTTCCATCACCTGAGCTTGTGGTCACTTTTTCTAAAACATAAGAGTTCAAATTTTACTTGATCATGTTCCATGAAGTGTTTTGAGATGTAAAAAAGGAATAGGAGTTACATATTGCCTTGAATTTTCATGACAGAACACAATTTGCAATGGTTATAGCTCATGTGGGTCTGGGCTGCGCATTTTGAGGCACTGGGCTCACCAGACATCGAAGAGACATGATCAATCCAGAGGGCAGAACGCACGATGACAGAATTGGGAAATTTTAATTATTTTCTTCTGCTTAACTCACCCATTACAATGCTAATGCCATCTTAGTAGAATAGACCAGAGGCCTTTCCACCAGCTCCAATGCTAATTGGGATTAATTAGATAACTTCTTGCCTCTGAGTCTATTGGACATGAGTTCAAATCCCATTCAGCAACTTGAGCACAAATACTGGATTAGTGGTGCTGGAAGAGCACAGCAGTTCAGGCATCATCCAAGGAGCAGCGAAATCGACGTTTCGGGCAAAAGCCGTTCATCAGGAATGGAATTGAAATACTGTTTGTTGAGACTATGAATTCTCCTGAGGATGTAGTACAGAGTGGGTCCCTTGCAATTCTGAGAGAGTGTGGCCCTCAGCTGGGGCAGGGCTGACTGTGGAGAGGTTAGGTGTCGGCGCATTGCTGCAAGCGTGGAGCGGAGGATCTTGGAGAACTGTTGCTGGTGTTTTTGAATCTGTAGTCTGTACTGTTTGTCCTGTTCGGGTCCGAACTCTGCTGGTTTAAAGGTGGTCTGGAGTCCGTGTGGGATGAGTTGGTTACGGGGGCAGGCACTGAGAAGCAAATGTGGCTGTGGTACCGAGTTTGTTTCACGACATGGTTGAAGAGCTTCAGAGCAGAGGAAATGACCTGGGAGTTGCAGTGGGAGACGGACTCCCTGAGATTCTTGTAGAAAGAGGAGGAAAACTTATACAAGGCAGGCATCCTTGCAAGAGGATTCGCAGTATGGTTAAAATCAATGAGGTAAAAACAATAACTGCAGATGCTGAAAACCAAATACTGGATTAGTGGTGCTGGAAGAGCACAGCAGTTCAGGCAGCATCCAAGGAGCAGCGAAATCGACGTTTCGGGCAAAAGCCCTTCATCAGGAATCGAGGAATCAGGAAACGTTTTTACCTCGTTTTTATCAACTTGAGCACAAAGCCTAGGCTAATACTCCAAATGGAGCACTGAGAGAAAGCATTTTTCACATAAGTCAAGGCCTCATCTGCCCTTGCAGGTGAATGCAAAAGACATTGTGATATCATTTGAAGTAGAAGTAGTTGATGTCTTGAAGCTGATTGAAATTTCAGTAATACAGATGATGCCAGTGAGGTTGTCCACCTTTTGTCAGTTTTGAACCTGAGAGGGTCCAAGACTTGATAATGCTGGTCATAGAAGTCTACCAGCAATCTCGATGACCTCAATAATTAATAGTTTCATATCACAGTGGGGAGAAGATTATTCAGTCCTGCATTCCTGTGCCGGTACTTCTAATTGAGCTATTTAATTAGTCCCACGGCTCTGCTCTTCCTCATAATATTTTTCTTTTTCATAAACTTATCCTTTACCCATTTGGAAGTTATTAAGAACTCTGGTTCCACTGCCCTTTCAGATGGCGCATTCCAAATCATTACAACACATAAACATTGTTTAAAAACTCACATTTTAGCTTTCTTGATCACTTAACACTGTTTGTTCCCATTATTGTATCTCCTGACAGGAGAAACTGTGCCTGCATAGAGTGCTTCACTGGAAGCAGTGTCCATGTGCAGTGACCCTCACTGGCACCAGTGTCCATGTGCAGTGACCCTCACTGGCACCAGTATCCATGTGCAGAGACCCTCACTGGCACCAGTGTCCATGTGCAGTGACCCTCACTGGCACCAGTGTCCATGTGCAGTGACCCTCACTGGCACCAGTATCCATGTGCAGAGACCCTCACTGGCACCAGTGTCCATGTGCAGTGACCCTCACTGGCACCAGTATCCATGTGCAGAGACCCTCACTGGCACCAGTGTCCATGTGCAGAGACCCTCACTGGCACCAGTGTCCATGTGCAGAGACCCTCACTGGCACCAGTGTCCATGTGCAGTGACCCTCACTGGCACCAGTGTCCATGTGCAGTGACCCTCACTGGCACCAGTGTCCATGTGCAGAGACCCTCACTGGCACCAGTGTCCATGTGCAGAGACCCTCACTGGCACCAGTGTCCATGTGCAGTGACCCTCACTGGCACCAGTATCCATGTGCAGAGACCCTCACTGGCACCAGTATCCATGTGCAGTGACCCTCACTGGAAACAGTGTCCATGTGCAGTGACTTACACAGGAAACACAGACAGCTGTGTTGAGTATTCCTCACTGTTATCTGGTATACTTTATTCATACATAGAATGGGAGCCCAAATTTATTTTCCAATTCTGATTGTCCTTAGAAATGTGATTGTGCCTTGCCTTCCTGACTCATTGCAGCCCATGTGGTATAAGGTATACCCAGAATGCCATCAGAATGGAGTTCTACAATGGTACACTGAAGAAGCAGCGATATAGTTCCGAGGTGTACAACTTCTACAGGGAGCCGATGTTCTCAGGCTCCCGCTGCTCTTCGATTACCACATGGTTGAGCATGTAGGTTTTGGAAGGTGCTGTGGAAGGAAGCTTGATGATTTGCTGAAACTTACTCATCCTACCCAGGGTTACTTACTCAGGGTACAAGTGGTGAAAAGAGTGAAGTTTAAGGTGGTAATTGTGGAGAAAGTGAGGACTGCAGATGCTAGAGATCAGAGCTGAAAATGTGTTGCTGGAAAAGCGCAGCAGGTCAGGCAGCATCCAAGGAGCAGGAGAATTGACGTTTCGGGCATGAGCCCTTCTTCAGGAATGAGGAAAGTGTGCCCAGCAGGCTAAGATAAAAGGTAGGGAGGAGGGACTTGGGGGAGGGGCGTTGGAAATGCAATAGGTGGAAGGAGGTTAAGGTGAGGGTGATAGGCTGGAGTGGGGGTGGGGGCAGAGAGGTCAGGAAGAAGATTGCAGGTTAGGAAGGTGGTGCTGAGTTCAAAGGTTGGGACTGAGACAAGGTGGGGGGAGGGGAAAGGAGGAAACTGGAGAAATCTGAGTTCATCCCTTGTGGTTGGAGGGTTCCTAGGCGGAAGATGAGGCGCTCTTCCTCCAGCCGTCGTGTTGCTATGGTCTGGCAATGGAGGAGTCCAAGGACCTGCATGTCCTTGGTGGAGTGGGAAGGGGTGTTGAAGTGTTGAGCCACGGGGTGGTTGGGTTGGTTGGTCCGGGTGTCCCAGAGGTGTTCTCTGAAATGTTTCTCAAGTAGGTGGCCTGTCTCCCCAATACAGAGGAGGCCACATTGGGTGCAGCGGATGCAGTAAATGATGTGTGTGGAGGTGCAGGTGAATTTGTGGCAGATATGGAAGGATCCCTTGGGGCCTTGGAGGGAAGTAAGGGGGGAGGTGTGGGCGCAAGTTTTGCATTTCTTGAGGTTGCAGGGAAGGTGCCGGGAGTGGAGGTTGGGTTGGTCGGGGGTGTGGACCTGACGAGGGAATCACGGAGGGAGTGGTCTTATCGGAACGCTGATAGGGGAGGAGAGGAAAATATATCCCTGGCGGTGGGGTCCTTTTGGAGGTGGCGGAAATGGTGACGGATGATACGATGTATATGGAGGTTGGTGGGGTGGTAGGTGAGGACCAGTGGGGTTCTGTCCTGATGGCGATTGGAGGGGCGGGGCTCAAGGGTGGAGGAGCGGGAAGTGGAGGAGATGCGGTGGAGGGCATCGTCGATCACGTTTGGGGGGAAATTGTGGTCTTTGAAGAAGGAGGCCATCTGGGTTGTTCAGTATTGGAACTGGTCCTCCTGGGAGCAGATGCGGCAGAAACGAAGGAATTGGGAATATGGGATGGCGTTTTTACAGGGGGCAGGGTGGGAGGAGGTGTAGTCTAGGTAGCTGTGGGAGTCGGTCGGTTTATAGTAAATGTCCGTGTTGATTCGGTCACCCGAGATAGAAATGGAGAGGTCTAGGAAGAGGAGGGAGGAGTCTGAGGTGGTCCAGGTAAATTTGAAGTCAGGGTGGAAGGTGTTAGTAAAGTGGATGAACTGTTCAACCTCCTCGTGAGAGCACGAGGCAGCACCGATACACTCATCGATGTAGCGGAGGAATAGGTGGGGGGTGGTGCCAGTGTAGCTGCGGAAGATGGACTGTTCCACATATCCTACGAAGAGGCAGGCATAGCTGGGGCCCATGCGGGTGCCCATGGCTACTCCTTTGGTTTGGAGAAAGTGGGAGGATTGGAAAGAGAAGTTGTTCAGGGTGAGGACCAGTTCAGTCAGTTGAAGGAGGGTGTCAGTGGAAGGGTACTGGTTGGTACGGCGGGAAAGGAAGAAGCGGAGGGCTTCGAGTCCTTCGTGATGGGGGATGGAAGTGTACAGGGACTGGATGTCCATGGTGAAGATAAGGCGTTGGGGACCGGGGAAGCAAAACTCATGGAGGAGGTGGAGGGCGTGGGTGGTGTCCCGAACGTAGGTGGGGAGTTCTTGGACTAAGGGGGACAGGATCATGTCGAGGTATTCAGAGATGAGTTCGGTGGGGCAGGAGCAGGCTGAGACAATGGGTCGGCCGGGGCAGGCAGGTTTGTGGACTTTGGGCAGGAGGTAGAAACGGGCGGTGCGGGGTTGTAGGACTATGAGGTTGGAGGCGGTGGGTGGGAGATCCCCTGAGGTGATGAGGTTATGGATGGTCTGGGAGATGATGGTTTGGTGGTGGGAGGTGGGGTCATGGTCAAGGGGGCAGTAGGAGGAGGTGTCCGCAAGCTGGCGTTTAGCCTCAGCGGTGTAAAGGTCGGTGCGCCAAACTGCTACCGTGCCTCCCTTGTCTGCCAGTTTGATAGTGAGGTTGGGGTTGGAACAGAGGGAGTGGAGGGCTGCACGTTTCGAGGGTGAGAGGTTGGAGTGGGTGAGAGGGGTGGAGAAGTTGAGGCGGTTAATGTCGCGGCGGCAGTTGGCTATGAAGAGATCGAGGGCAGGTGAGAGGCCAGCACGGGGTGTCCAGGTGGATGGGGTGTGTTGGAGGCGGGAGAAGGGGTCGTCAGAGGGTGGACGAGAATCCTGGTTGACTAAGTAGGCGCGGAGGCGAAGGCGGCGGAAGGATTGTTCGATGTCACGTTGCGTGTTGAACTCGTTAATCCGAGAGCGTAGGGGAATGAAGGTGAGGCCTCTGCCGAGGACTGATCTTTCATCCTCAAAGAGGGGTAGTTCTGGAGGGATGGTGAAAATACGGCAGGGCTGGTAGCTAGGACCTGGTGTGGGGCTGGTGCTGGGAGTGGGGGCAGGGTTAGGTGTGGTAATTGTGCTGCTAGTCAAGCAGGCAGCTTTATCCTGGATGGTGTCAACCTTCTTGAGTGTTGTATGAACTGTACCCCTTCCAGGCAAGTGGAGAGGATTCCATTACACTCCTGACCTACACCTTGTGGACAGGCTTCAGGCAGCACTTGGATCCTTCATCACAGAATACCCAGCCTCTGACCTGTTCTCTGAGCCACAGTATTTATGTTGTTAGTCCATTTAAGTTTCTGTCCAATAAAGACACATAAATAATGCTAGAGGATTCATGGATGGTAATATCATTGATTGTCAAGAAGATGTGATTAGATTCTCTCTTGTTGGAGGTTACAATTGCCTGTGTTTTTTTTTCATTCGTGTCTTGTGTACATTTCTGGCTAAACCAATGTTTATTCCCCACCCCTAACTGCCCTTGAGAGGGTGGAGATGAACTGTCTTCTTGAATTGCTGTAGTCCTTGCAGTTAGAAAAGAAGGGAGTTCCAGGATTTTCACTCTGTGTTACTTGACACTTAACAGCCCAAGTCTGAATGTTACTCATGTCACATTCCTTATTGACAAAGACTCTTTCAGTACTTAAAGAGTTGCAAATGGTACTGACCATCTTGCAGTCATCAATGAATAACCTTGCTTCTGGCCTTGTGATGGGAGGAAAGTCATTTAGGAAGCAGTAGATAATGGTTGGGCCTAGGACACTCCCCTGAGAAACTCCAACAGTGATGCTGTAAAGACTGCGATGGTACGCCTCCTGATTTGGGTATGACTCCAAGCAGCGGAGAGTTTTCTCTCTGATCTTCATTTAATTCCATTTTATTGGTATCCATCATGCCATCCTTGGCCAAATGCTGAGTGCCGAAGGGCTCCTGGCTGTGATGTCATCTGCAGTCTGATACTGTCCGGGTCAAGAGCAGGATTCACTGTTTCTGAGAGTCCACTTCAATTTTACTGTAGCAAAACTCAACACCTTCTGGTGTTGAAAGTGGCATAAACTGAAAAGCGATAATTGCTGCCACTTACAGTTTACGACATAATGTTAGTCTGCATACCACGCATAGTCAGATTCTCTGAGTCAGGTATCTTGGTTTATTTACAACACAAACTATAAACAAAGCTAAAGTAAGAAGCTAGAGGACAACGGAGATAGGGCTGGAAAGTGGGACTAGCTGGGTAGCTCTTTTAGGAGCCGTTGCAGACACGATGGATTGAATGGCTGCCTTCTGTACTGTAAAATTCTATTATTCAATATGACAGACCTACACACACAATCTGGTCTTACTTATGTTACTGTATATTATGAAGTTTGCATGTTCTCCCATTGTCTGCCTGGGTTTCCTCTGGATATGCTGTTTTTCTCCCACAGTCCAAGCTTCTGCAGGTTACAGTGGATTGGCTGTGGGAAATGCAGGGTTACAGGGATAGAGTAGGGGGGTGGATCTGGCTGAGATGCTCTTCAGAGGGTCAGAGTAGACTGAAAGGATTGAATGGCCTGCAACCACACTGTAGGGATTCTGTGGTTCTGTTTTATGATAATTATATAATCAGCTCGCTACAGTGATTCCATTGTATAGAGTGAGTGAATGTGAGGCGGGTACCTTTATACAAGATCACCACCACAAGTTGTGACGTTATGAGAGGCCTGTTTGGTTTGGAATCTGTATCACAATGGCACTGAAGATGGCAACCGCTAGTGACTTTTCAGGTTCAGATGACGCTGGAAGGACCAGTAACCAAACTCTATCGAGTGTGTCGATATGATCATTACTGGCAGTGTGTAGGCACGGCAGTGTTAACTCCATTTCTACAGTGTCAGCAACACCCCCAGCACCCCCACCCCCACCCTCCCCTGCATCCCTCTGTCCAATTCGAAGACACTTGGACAGGTGCAGATTGAGAGTTGTAAAGTGAACTGGTGATATGATGCCTGTGAGCAGGGTGAGGAGATGTCAACTGTGAAGCTTATCAGAGGAAAATTTGCATTTGTGCAGTTATTCATTAGACAAGCAAGGATTATTTAAAAACTGCCTCACTGATATTACTCAAAGCATCTGTCATGCAATCTGATCTGGATTCTCTACTCATGTGTAGCTAACGTTAACTGCTGCAGACTAATATAAACGCAGCTTCTGTATTACGTGTGTCACTAATTTGTATTTCCTATTTACCCTCTCTTTGAGGGTATCCAGGCTCTGTAATATGTCGCATTTAGTGGCTATTTTGAAAATAGCGTTTCCTCATCTAAATTTAGAGGGAGGTCCCGTATTGCAATGGGTAGCATGTTTGACTGATCGGGAAATTCTAGGTCAAGCCCAGCTCCAGGGCTTAAAAAAGAACTATGGATGCTGGAAATCAGAAACAAAATTAGAAACTGCTGGGAAAATTTAGCAGGTCTGACAACATCTGTGCTGATAAAACAGAGCTAACCTTTTGGGTCCTGTGACCCTTCACAACTTGATGGTCAAGACCCAAGTGTCTGTAAAGTTGGTCCAGAAAGCACCAGTGGCAGGCAGTAAGAGCAGGAGAGATTCCGGGTCAGCCATGTGATGGGATGATTGGATCCTCAGTCATCGCTCTCCGTAGCTCCGTGCTTGTGAAATTGCATGTTGTCTTAGCAACTAGTAATCCTTGAGGAAAAAGAATTGTAGCATCCCATCACCATCCAATGTATCGCTTGTTCCTCCTGGATCTTGTTCACCCAGTTGTTGAGGTGACAAGGATGGTGAAGACCTCGAACATAGAAACAGGAGCAGGCCATTCAGCCCCTTGGGGCTGCTCCACCATTGAGTAAAGTCAAGGCTGATCGACAGGTTAACTTTTCTCACCCAACTTAGCTCGCAAAACTTCGAGACCCTCCTCGGGTAAAAAAACAATCTCAGGATTGTTACGGCACTGAATCAGGGCCATTCGGCGTGACACTTATTGAGGTCTGATTCAAAATGATGAAGTGAGCTAGCACCTGCAGTTTGTTTTTGTGAGGTAGAGAGTTCAATGCTCTGGTTCTGAGAGCACACTCACTTGCCCCAAATGACTGCTCTTTATGCCTACATCCAGACAGTGTTAGAGGGTGGCATGATGGCTCAGTGGTTTGCACTGCTGCTTCAAAGCACTAGGAACCTGGGTTTGATTCCAATCTCTGTGTGGAGTTTGCACATTCTCCCATTTCCTCCGGGTGCTCCGGTTTCCTCCCATTGTCCAAAGTTGTGCAGGTTAGGTGAATTGGCCATGTTAAGTTGCGCATAGTGTTCAGGGATGTGTAGGTTAGGTGGGTTAGCCATGAGAAATGCAGGATTTCAGGATAGGATGGGGGTGTATCTGGGTGGGATGCTCATTGGTGGGTCAGGATGCCTGGCTTGCACACTGTAGGGATTCGATGATATGATAGCTACTGAATTACAGGAGGGGGGGATCAGAGACAACTGCCAACATTCCTTGAAGAAAAACATACTTGCCATTAATTAGGACTCCTCATGCCCTTGGTACGTCTCAATTCAACCATCAACCCATAGACTACATTTTTATTGTAACCCTTGTTGCTATTGTCAGTCAGCAATGTTTGAATAAAATGGTCGTACCAGCAGTACGGCCAGTGGATTCAGAAGAACCAGTTTCTGGATTAGTGGTGCTGGAAGAGCACAGCAGTTCAGGCAGCATCCAGGGAGCAGCGAAATGAACTGCTGTGCTCTTCCAGCACCACTAACCCAGAATCTGGTTTCCAGCATCTGCAGTCATTGTTTTTACCTCAGAAGAACCAGTCACTAGGGGCTTGCACTTTAGATTGTTTGTGTGTGTGTTTTTTTGACATATTGCAGGCTTTTGTGCCATCTCTTGTCCCCAGTACAGAACCTTTCAGAATCTGACTGATGTCCCACGCTGTGCCCAACAGCTGGACTCTCTGGCTCAACAGCAACATGACTTATTTTAGAAGAACAGTACCAAACAAAATTTGACACCAACTGTCATGAGTATTACGGCACTAGTCACTCATTTACCGAAGCCGGGAGCAGGAACTGGTCTATCTTCTGCAACAGTTTATCTGCATTTTCTAGTTCTCTACAAACTCCAGTCAGCTCACTCTTCCCTTTCCTAAACATATCTCCCCTTACTAGGACAAGCCAGTCTTATTTTTGTCCACAACCTATTCAGACATGTTATGACCCGCATTCTCCTAGCTCAGAAGTGTGGACACACCCACTGTACCCCAAGAGTCCAAACAAAAGGTCCTTGATACTTTCTAGTCACCCAGTTCAGTGATGTTACAACACACCTCTGGAGCTATTGGGGCTGGAACTCAAGCCTCTGGCTCAGAGGTATGGACACTCACTGTTCCACAAGACTCCAAAGCCTTAGATATCCATTGCAATGAGCAACACTTAATCTCTGGTACCTCTGGAACACATCAAGAATCATCCTTAAAGGGACCATCACAGAACTCGTAGAGTCCCTACAGTGTGGAAACAGGCCATTCAGCCCAACAAGTCCACACCGACTGTCTGAAGAGCATCCCACCCAGACATGCCCCCCTACCCTATCCCTGAAGCCCTGCATTTCCCATGGCTGATTCACCTAGCCTACACATCCCTGGACACTACGTGCAATTTAGCCTGGCCAGTCCACCTAATCTGCACATCTTTTGACATTATTTACAACATTGTCAACGACGAGATATTGGGAAGGATGATCAAAAGTTTGGAAAAAGAGATAGGTTTTTAAAGGAACATGGTTTAAAAAGAGACAGAGGAAGGGATGTGGAGAGGTTAGAGAGGAATATCCAGCATAATAGCACCAACCAACTGCAAGAATAGGCACCAGCGGAGGATTGAAGGAGGGAGATGTGCAAGAGGCCAGAATTGGAGGGATGTAGAGTTTTCAGCTCAGAGAGAGTTCAAGGGTGAGGGATTGATGTCAGTGATTAGCTGATGGAACATCGGCTGCTCCACACCGTTAACCTGACCTGGATCAAGAAGGTTGAAGACAATTGAGTTATCCAGGCCAAGTGAGTCTCAGAAACAAAAACTGAACTTTCTGGCGAAGCTCAGCAGGTCTGGCAGCAAAGACAGATACAAGACTGAATGTTTCGAATCCAGTGATCCTTCATCAGAAATGTGATGGTTTTACTTAGAGGTTTACTTAGTGGTTTTACTTAGAATCTGTGTGGGTTCAGGTGATTCAGCCAATTTGGGAAGGAGTAGGAAGATGATGGTTACCAATCATATTACTAAGGAGAGAGGAAAGGGCTGGTTGGGAGGAAAAGGGGTGATCTTCAGCTTGAGCTCCCTTTCCTAAACATTAACAACAGCTGGAAAATGTGCATCTTTAGACAGTGGGTCAGAAGATTTGATTTGTGGTGACCCTGGTATTCATGTAATCTCACCAGCTAGCCCTTTCCTGGCTCAGCACAGCTTTGCTAGACAAGGCAAGTCTAACCAGGAAGCCATGTACCAGTGGGAATCAGTGAGGATGGAAGGGTGAACGAACATGGAGTACTTAATATAAGTCGAGGAAACATGGCTCAGTAAATACAGTATGAGCCACAATTGTTTTATTTTCTAAACTTGGAATACATTTGATATTCATACAAAGGAGCAAATATTTCTGAATAGAGTCATAGAGATGTACAGCACGGAAACAGACCCTCGGTCCAACCGTCCATGCCGACCAGATATCCTAAATTAATCTAGTACCCTTTGCCAGCACTTGGCCCATATCCCTCCAAACCCTTCATATTCATATACCCAACCAGATGCCTTTTAAATGCTATAATTATATCAGCCTCCACCATTTCTCTGGCAGCTCATTCCATACACGCGCCACCTTCTGTATATTTTTCCCCCTCACCTTAAGCCAATGCTTTCTAGTTTTGGACTCACCTAAAGACCTTGTCGATTTACCCCTCAGTCTTTTTAAAACCTCTGTAAGGTCACCCCTCAGCCTCCAACACACTAGGGAAAATAGCCTTGGCCTGTTTAGCCTCTCCCTATAGCTCAAGCCCTCCAACCCTGGCAACTTCCTTGTAAATCTTTTTCTGAACCGTTCCAAATTTAACAGCATCTTTCCTATAGCAGTATTGAACACAGTATTCCAAAAGTGGCCTAATCCATGTATTGTTCAGACCTTACGCAGCATGGTGGCTCAGTGGTTAGCACTGCTGCCTCACAGCACCAGACACCCGGTTTTGATTCCACCCTCGGGCGACTGTCTGTGTGGAGTTTGCACATTCTCCCTGTGTCTGCGTGGGTTTCCTCCTACAGTCCAAAGATGTTCAGGTTAGGTGATTTGTCCATGCTAAATTGCCCATAGTATTCAGAGATGTGTAGGTTAGGTGCATTAGTCAGAGGTAAGTATAGGGGAATGGGTCTGAGTGGGTTACTGTTTGGAGAGTTAGTGTAGACTAGCTGGGCTGAAGGGCCTGTTTCCACACTGTAGGGATTCTGTGATATTTAAGTATGATTAAGTAGCCTCCAATAATGTGGTTTATGCAATAGCTGTACCACGCATTAGTATGTATCCTGTTTTTGTAGATATATATATAGGGTTTTTTTGTCTCTTTGCATTGGCTTCTTTCATCCCTGTGATTTACCTGTTATTTTGTCCCACCCTCTTGGTCAGCAGAGCCAGGCACAGTTTTCAATGACATGCTCCCAATGTCCTGCCCTCGAGCTTGACCATTGACTTAGCCGCTCTCCTTCCCTCTCATTGGGCATGAGCAGTACGGGGTGACTAGGGCAAACAAAACCTGGCTCTAGTCAGCCCTTGCCTGTGGAGACCACCACCAAGCGCAGGGGTTTCTGTGGCCCTCGGTCTTGGATTTCTGGTGGTGCTACAGACTTCAGGGGGGCCCCAAGGCGTGGCCGAGCGGTGCCCCTCTTCAGAACGTGGCCTCTTGTGGCACCAGATGGCAGTCACATGTCAGCGTGATGTCCTGTCAGATATCATCTTCCTTCAGCCTGCTTCCAGCTCACGTTTGTAAGTAGCAGAGCAGGATGGGCACCCGATCACAATGCTGTCCGTGAAAACAGGAACAGGAGTAGGCCATTTGGCCCCACTGCGCCATTTGGTACGATCCTACTAATTCACTGGCATGGGGGTTCTCACCTAGCACACGGTAGGGGGGGAAGGTGGTCCCTCTTTCTGTCAATTGATAGCCATTGAGGAAGATTCAAGAAATTGCTGCACCTTGGCACTAAAATTGCAATCACACTCAGCAAAATGGGAAATAATGTGCATCATACACAGGCTCTCCGAGTTGAGATGCGTTCTTTTGGACAGAGTAAGAGGAGTAGAGCTCTGTGTCTGATCAATGCCCTAACTCGTCTGAGAGTGTACTGCTGGGGGTAACAGTTTGTAAATACAAGTTCCTAACTGCCCTGGTGCTGAAGTCCGTCCTGTTGAGTGAGATTACAACCGCGTAATGTTACAGTGAACATGTAGAGATTGGTGTGCTGTTGTAACCAGGGAAAACTCACTTTCAGCAATACCTATTTGTTCTTCTGATGTGTTGGCAGATGGCGGATGGTGGACAGCGAGGGTGGTGGTTTAACGAGGTAAATACGCTGGGAAGGAAATCTGTTTCTCCCCATTATTTTTGTACTGATATAGAGGTTGGGTGGGCAATGGAAACTGAGGCAAAATTCAGCGGGAGAGCGTTCATTCATGTCACAACTCCACATTTATACAGCAACTCAAACTTAGTCTCATTGGAAAATATTGTGCAATCTTTGGCCCCTCATGCTCGAGGCAGCTCTTTGAAAGGACTATCAACATAATCTTCCTCATTAACCCTGTATCATTTCCTTTGTCTTAAGTATTTATCTATCCTCACCCCTTTCAAGCAATACTTTTGAATCCACTTCCATCAAACTCCAGATCTGAATAAAAATAATTCTTGCTGTCTCCCTCTGGTCCTTTTGCCAAGTATCTTAAATCTGCGTTCCCTAGTTACCAACCCTCCCACATGTGGGAACAGTTTCTCCCTATCGCCTCAATCAAAATTCCTTACAATCTGGAACACAAGTATATCTTAATTCTGATATTAAGGGCAGAACAAACATCGGAGTTTCTCATTAATTATTACTTGTGATTAACTAAGTCAAGCATTTAGAGGATTTAAAACAAATTAGCATCACTTTTGTCACACATGGTTTTATCTGATCTATAAACTGTATGATTGATAGATTGGTGGCATTAGGGGGCAGATTTCTGAGAATTTTGCAGCTGCTGTTGGAATAAAGTAGATGTTAGCAATTAGTATTTCAGTGTGCTGCTATGAATAATAATTGAAATAAAAACAAATTTGCAGTAGATGGGTGTTGCAATTAATTGCAATGGCTCACTATATCCCCATGATGATGTAATTTATGCTGTAAGAATGCAGGGACATTTGGCCAATTGAACTTGCTTCAGTGACAGCATTGCTGATCTTCTATCTCCAACTCCATTTCCCCAGACTGACCGCATATAAGACCATAGGCTATAGCAGCAGAATTAGAACATTCGGCCCATCAACTCTACTGCACCATTGAATGATGGCTGCTATGTATCTCAACCTCATTCACCCACCTTCTCCCCATCACCCTGGGTCCCCTTACCAAATGTCTTCATTTCCACAGTATCCAAATACCTTGAATATACTCGATGAAGTCAAAAGTCACACAACACCAGGTTGTTTGACTTTGTTCACCCCAATCCAACACCGGCATCTCCATGTCGTACTCAATGAATACACTCTCACCTTTTCGAGTGAGGAATTTCAAATGATTCACAGTTCTCAGTGAAGAAATTTCTCCTCATCTTAGTCTAAATTGTCACCTAATTACTCTGACGTTGTGACCCTGTGATTCAGGTTCCCCACCTCAGAGGAAGGTCCTTTCAGTATCAACCATATTAAGCCGCTTGAGTGTTGTATATGCTGCAATGAGATGAGATCTCTTTCTCGAATCCACTCGATCTCCGCTGATAGGATAATCCGATAAACTGCTGAATGAAACAATTGAATGTTTGGAGTAATTACTGTACGTTGCACAGTTGCATATTTACATAAGTTGCACACTATTCACTCCCTACCTGCTGCATCCTTTCTCTTACGCTTCCTTCTGTTTGCAATTCCTTGCCTTAGAGGCAGTTACTGATTCATACTGGGAGTATGCCTCACACAAGGGACCAGAAACTCTCCCACCTTTCATTCCAAGTGATCACCTCTCAGCTTGGGTTGAGAATTTGCCAATTACGTGGGCATTGCGTGAGGCACCACAATTGTCCTCACCTGACCTCCTTGCGTGGAAACTCCTTGGTGAGTCTTGCCCCACAGTAACTGGGGCAGGAAACAGGAAAGTTCATTGTGCTGCCCTCATTGTTGCCCCAGTAACCAGCACAGACTAGGAACTAAACCATTGTTTCTGCTTGTGCAAACAGTGGGACTTACCCATTGAGATATGTTCATTTGAAAGCAGTTGCTGTTCACTCACAGACAATGTTTTGATTCCGCCCAACAAGTTTAGATCACATGTTGATGATTCACATTGACCCTCAGCTTCACCCTAATTTCTTTGTTCTTTATTTGAAAGCGCTCAGTCTCTCTGCCTGGCCTTGATAAGCTGAGCACGATAGTGATCGGAATAAGTTATTCAGTCCATCAAGCCTGCCCACTCCATTCAGTATGGCCGTGGCTGATCAAACACTTCAATGCCCTTTACCCACACTATCCCCATTACTCTCAATGCCAATGGCAATCCGAAATCTATCAGTCTTTACCTTAGATAAAGTCTGAGTTTCCACAGCCTTCTGTGGTAGACAATTCCAAAGATTCACAAATCTCTCAGTAAAATAAATTTTCCTCATCACGGACCTAAATTCCCCCATCAATCCCTTTTAAGTATTTTGTACGTTTCCATGAGATCGTCTCTTATTCTTCGAAATTCTAGAGAATGCTGGCCCAGTATGCCCAATCTGTCTTCATCGGACATCCCCACCCTCCAGGGAACCAGTCTGGTGAACTTTCATCGCAGTCCTCTGTGGCAGTAACATCTTTCCAGAGATAAGGGAACCAAAACTGCACACACTACTCCAGATGCCCAGAGCCCGAATTCAGTAACAGATTACTTGCCTTGAGTAGAGAATCACACTAAGCTCCTCGACCATTCAATAGGTTGTGGCACATCAGAATAAGATATAATCCAGCGCTCATTACCTTGTACACCTCTATCAAGTTACCTGTCTTCCCCATTCTCTCCAGTGTGAAAAGCCCTAGTTCACTCAACCTCTCTTCATAAGACAAGATACCTCATTATTATAATTAAACATAAATTCAATTAGAGTCCAGATTAGAGTGGTGCTGGAAAAGCACAGCAGGTCAGGCAGCATCCGAGGAGCAGGAAATCGACGTTTCGGGCAAAAGCCCTTCATCAGGAATGAGGACAGGAAGCCTCCAGGGTGGAGAGAGAAATTCAATTAGCCCAACGTGAGTGTTCTTTTTTAGTCTGGGGCCTCGTAAACACAGCATTTGATCAACTTGATGCCCTTTGCTCCTTTTCAAGGCACCCCTCTCTTTCAGGATCCTCAGGGAGGTTCTTAAAAATTGGTCAGACTTTGAGGCAGGCCAAATAAACTCATCACTTCTTCCAGATAGCCATAGAATGGCAGAGCCAAACAGGAGGTCACTCAACCATATTTCTCTGGACCGGTCATTTTAACTTTATTACTCTCACTTCTATGCTCTTCTACCACGGCCCACAATGTCTTTACAAGTCCTGAATCACATACCCTTCACAGAAAGTTTGGAATTATTTAGTATGGAAAATTGTTATTTGTACACAAGACCTCCAGTCGATTTCACTCCCCCTACACCTTTCCCTGTAGCACAGGAAATTTTCCCAATTCATGTATTTAATTTTCAAAGCTGTTTATCAATTATATCCATGTCCTCTGGCTACCAATCCTACCACTGTAATCAGTTTCTGCTTGTCCGCTCCAACAAAACCATTCCCGGCTCCGGGGAGAACCTGTTTCTACAGTCAGTCCACGTCCCTAAAGTTCCGTATCCCCAGTAACATTCTGGAATACCTCCACTACACTGTGCCTAAGACCTTCCTAAAGTATGGTGACCAGAATTGGTCACAGACTGCAGCTGAGGTCCATCCTTTCAAATCCTCAACTTCTCTCAAGTGGATTAATGCACTGTTAATGTTTGGGGGACAACGCCACTAGTTAGTGATGAGGAAGTGATGACCATTTGGCCAGTTAGTCTTGACTGATTGACGATTAACCCCTTGCTTCTACTGTTTTCTGTCTTCCAGCCGATGTTTTCCGTCACCCCAGGCCTTGCGACTAATCCCAACGCAGCTTTCAACCCTTACCTGGGACCCGTCTCCCCCAACCTGGTCCCCGCTGAGATCTTACCCAGCGCACCGATGCTGGTCACGGGGAATCACGCCGTTCCGGTCCACACCGCAGCTGCTGCACAGAAGCTGATGCGAACTGACCGTCTCGAGGTGAGCCTGAAACTTCATATGCAATTCTTTCCTCAAATGCCAAGAAGTCTTGGTGTTTTACGCTGCGAGAATCAACTGTCAATGTGCAATGGCCGAAAATGCAATTGGAAGCAGAAATTGGCATCACCAGAATCAATGAATTATCGCTGAAAGACCCGATAGTCTTATGAGCAAGTTTGGCCTGTCTCTTCTGAAAAATGGCACTGGGGTCACCCAGGGATCAGCAAAACTAGCATCCTTCTTGGGTCATTGATTGGCTTGGTGATGTCAATTAGGCAGCTCTGTGCTTTAATCCATGCTCGTTGGTTAAGGCTCGTCAAGCTCACTTCAGCTAGGCATATTTGTAATGGACCAAACGATTGACAATTGGGTTGCCACAGGTAACAGAACAAGAATCACTGCCAATGATACCCTTTTGGGTAAACAGGTAAGAAATCAACCAAGATAAAAGAAGCTCAGCACAAGCAGAAGGAAAGACTCAGCAAGAGCAGAGGGAACCTGGCCAAATGGAATCAGTGTTGTCGTCAGTATTTCTAAGGTGGCTTCTGCTCCATGCTGGTAAAAACAATGACTGCAGATGCTGAAAATCAAATACTGGATTAGTGGTGCTGGAAGAGCACAGTAGTTCAGGCAGCATCCAAGGAGCAGCGAAATCAATGTTTCGGGCAAAAGCCCTTCCTGATGAAGGGCTTTTGCCCGAAACGTTGATTTCACTGCTCGTTGGATGCTGCCTGAACTGCTGTGCTCTTCCAGCACCACTAATCCAGTATCTGCTCCATGCTGCCCACTGGTGGTGAAAGGCTTGCAGTATAATTTTACATTCCTCACGCTTCCTTATTGGGTGACCTGCACGCAGGCAATGCCATAGAAGAGAGGCAGCCGATTAGGGAGGGCGTCACTTGCCCCATTCATGTGCCACATTCACCCAGGACCAGCATGTAGACTTGGATTGGCTAACCCATTTTTGTCACAGTTCTCACGATTTGGATTTTGTATAAGATGCAAAGTGGTAGTTGATTTGTCAGGCTGGACATTGTTTGCGGGAACTGTAAAATATGTTGCGCGATAGCAATGGTAAACCCATTAATCCTTTAAGGAATCATTTTGTTTTACTCGCATTCAGTGGCAATGATAGAAAGATGAATTTTGTGCAAGTACGTTAGTTCTTTTCTTAACATGGTCATCACGTTAACACATGGTTGTCTGTTGGCAGTGATCCATGTACCTGACCAGTATTAGCTCTGACTTGATCCATAGAACTGCTGTCCTGGAATTAGATAGTTATATGTTCTTATCCAATGTGAAGACTTGAATACAAAACTTGAGACTGAAGGCTTGCTGTGATGTTGATCAGATAAAACTTTCAGCAAAGGCTCTGCCTCCTCTCTCAGGTGGTAATAAAAGGATTTTATTTCAAACGTAAAGTGGCAACAATTTCCTCAGTAATCTGACCAAGGTTTATCCCTCAATCAACAATGAGATTTTTATTATCACATTGCTATCGTAGATACGTGTTGAGTTCTTTTTTATATTCATTCATGGGGCATGTG
This sequence comes from Chiloscyllium punctatum, assembly GCF_047496795.1. NCBI lineage: Eukaryota > Metazoa > Chordata > Chondrichthyes > Orectolobiformes > Hemiscylliidae > Chiloscyllium > Chiloscyllium punctatum. The sequence continues at coordinate 17,364,136 of NC_092744.1, forward strand.
TTGCTGACTGGAGCAGCATTTATTACCTGTATCTAATTGTCCATCAGAATGTGGTGTTGCATTTTTGAAACAGTGTGGTCTGTTTGAGTAGATGGACCTGCATTGAGGGAACCTGCAGATAGTGGTAGTGTTCCCATGTTCCTGTCTCCCTTGTCCTTCTAGATGGAAGTGTTCATGAGTTTAGAAGGTGGTTTTGATGAATTTCTGAAGTGAAATTTCTAGATGGTGCACACTTGCTGCCCCTGAGCATTGTTGGTAGCAGGAGTAGATGCAATGCCAAACAATAGACTGTTTTATCCTAGATTTTAGGGTGACGATTGATCTGCATTCATCCAGTGCAAATTGACTGCTGCATTTCTTGCATTATGACAGTGACTACTCTTTAAATATACATGATACTCTATAAAATGCTTTGGGACAATCCAAGATCAAGAAGGGCGCTATAGAAATGTAACTTTCTAAAATGTCAACTAATTAGCAACTTTGAAGGTTTTAATATATGGAAGTTTCTTCTAACACAATGTAATAAATCTCAATTAGATCACAGCACTTCTAAGTAGATTTAATTGCCGCACCTTTCTGAAAGAGCAACATATTGTACCAGGGGAACTGTAGGCCCTGTATCCTGTATCCACTCTCAGTCATGATGTTTTCTGGAACTGACGCAGTAAGTAGACTTTTCTTGGAGTGAGTTGTCAAAAGCTGGAATGTTCGGCCTGATGGAAGCATACTGAATAGTAATTTCCAAAAGGCAACTGGATTAAAATTTTAAAAGAATCAAAAATGTTTGCAGGGCTATGGGCAGAGAAAACACAAACAATCTGGAAGAGCCGGCACATCGGGGGGGAAGACTAAAATGTCTCATTTTGTGCTGTAATTTGTTTTAGTTCTGCCTTACTTCAGCATGAAGTCACATGGTTGGAGTGTCAGCCTTTTCTGTTGAACTGGGCTTGCCTCAAATCCTGTGATTCCGCTTTGCATTAGACTTGGCGATCAGAATCAATGCACTCAGTTTTAACTCTGTGTAAGTTGATCAACTTTGAATGAGTTAAATATCGCCTGGATTACGGAAGCGAGGCGAGTGTTTTGAGTCAGGAGATCAAAATTTTTTTTGGAGTGTAGGGGCAATACAACTTTAAGAGTGACCTACAGGGCTAACACTGTCCAACAGCCAGGTCAGATATTGTTATCCAGGGTTTTCTCTGCTTCTGTTAAGAGGATCTGCCAAGACGTGGCTTGGCTGGTGGTGAGAAGGGCTCTGCCTGTGAGATCCTTTATGCACGTCCGGACTCTCTGCCGCACCGCACGCTGCCCTCGAAGTGGCTGCGGGGGGGACGAGACTGTCACACACCTCCTTCTGGAATGTGCCTATGCAGAGGAAGTCTGGAGAGGAATGCAGTGGTGCTTGTCGAGGTTCGTCCCGAGCAGCGCCGTGACGCGGGACTCCGTGCTCTACGGCCTGTTCCCCGGGACTCACACCGAGACGAACATTAACTGCGCCTGGAGGATCATCAACTCGGTGAAGGACGCTCTCTGGGCGGTCCGAAACCTGTTGATCTTCCAGCTGAAGGAGTTGACCCCGACCGAGTGTTGCAGACTGGCACATTCCAAGGTCCAAGACTACGTGTTGAGGGACGCGCTGAAGCTTGGGGCAGCTGCCGCCAAGGCGCGGTGGGGAAAGACCACTGTGTAAGATCGGCCTGCCGAAAGAAGAACAGGGGGCCCATACAGATGTTTTTTTGGGCTCTGCTGATGCCTCAGCCAAATATATGTATATATACAAGATTGAAAAAATGCACAGGATTGTAAAGGACAAGAATAAAGTCGAATCTGTGTTTGTAAATATGGACATATGTATGGCATGATCCAATGTACAGACCATCAAATCATTTATGAATAAAGTATATTTTTGAAATAAAAAAAAAAATCTGCTGATGAGAGAGAGAAAGAGGAAAAAAAAAGAGAGAAACAGCAAAGCAGAATTTGCTGGAGTTTTTCAGAGCCATAGCATTACGACATATATTTCATAGCAGAAAAAGACACATTTCCTTTCTGAATGGTGAGGTAAATTTAAAAGTAAACATTGTGGCAGCTTCTGATTGTTTAAAAATTCCACAGAGGCAATTATGTAATAGCTGGAACATAACGCATGGGAGAGTCATGGAGTTGCAATTAAAAATAAGGTGGTGCTGGAGACGAGCCGAATGACTGGAAAAACATGGAACACAAACAAAAGCTTCTGGAAAAGCCCAGCAGGGCGAGCAGCATCTATGAAGATGGTTTCTCTTCATTTGGCTTCTCTCCAGCACTACCTTATTTTTGTAATTATCTCGCTGCCTTATTTAATCAGATTTTAGGGCCATCCCTTCAGTTGTATTCAGCTATTGACATTTTACTCTCACTGTCTAATATCCATGGTCACCTGCAGAGACTTATTATCTGACACTCCCCTCACACCATTTGAATGATACCTTGATCTCTCTGCCTATAAATTCAGTGCCTGTGTGCTTCTCCCTCACCACCTGATGAAGGAGCAGCGCTCAAAAAGCATGTGATTTCAAGTAAACCCTTTTGGAATATAACCTGGTGTTGTCTGACTTCCGACTTGGTCCACCTCAGTCCAACACTGGCACCTCCGCATCAAAGGGAGACCAGATCTGAACACATTACTCCAGAAGAGACCTCAGTTGAGTTGAAAACTAGGATGCAATTTGTAAAATTGATGTTTCTGAACCGGAAGGCAGTGCACAATTGAATAGGGCTTGGGTTGACGTCACAACTATTTGCTCCTGGTTATAGATTCCAAGTGAAGATACAAACCAGTTGAATTTGGTACTTGAGGAATCCAGATTCACGTTATACTATGAGGCATTGTGATTCATATCATTCCTCTTCTTTGACCTATGCTAAACTAAACACAGCTGTGTTAAGCCCCACCATAAACATGAACCTTTGCATTAAAGGGGTGGTATGGTGGCTCAGTGGGCAGCACTGCTATCTCACAGTGCCAGGAACCCAGGTTCAATTCCCGACTCGGGTGACTGTGTGTGCATGGAGTTTGCACATTCCCCCCGTTTGCGTGGGTGTCCTCTGGGTGCTCCGGTTTCCTCCCACTAACCAAAGATGTGCAGGTTAGGTGAATTGGCCGTGCTGAATTGCCCATCATGTTCAGGGGTGTGTGTTGGCTAGGCGCATTAGTCAGGGGTAAACGCTGAGTAGGAGTGGAATAGGTTACTCTTTGGAGTAGACTTGTTGGGCCAAAAGGCCTATTTCTGCACAGTAGGAATTCCAAAGATAGAAAGTGCATCATTCTTCCCTCAAATACACTTAACAATAAACACGGTTAATTAGGCAGGGACACACTCATTGTAAATGTAAATTATGTCCTGTTTCTGTAGCTTTATTGAGAATGGATTTTGTACGCAGTCAGCACAGATGTAATGCACAACATCAGCACGCACTCACAGAGCAACTTAGCTGCCATAACAACTTGCAGCCTTCCTGAACATCGTAAAACATTCTCAAGACACGTCACAAGAATATTATCAAATACAATTTAGCACTGTGCCACATCTGGAACTTGGTCAAAGTTTATCAGACAGTGGTTCTAGGATGTGTCTTGGAAGACAGACTCACAATCCCAGAATTCCCTCCCTCGTGGAATAATGGGTCAGCCCTGCAGCGGTTCAAGATGGCAGCTCCCCATCACCTTCTCAAAGGGTAACTAGGGATGGGCAATAAATTCTGGCCAGCCAATGGTGCCTAATCCAACAAATGAATAAATAATTTAAAAATAGGGAGGCGCAGAGGTTTAGGGAGGGAAGCTCAGAGCCTAAGACCTGAGCAGCTAAAGGCCAGTGCAGCGACAGATTCCACTATGCTTCACTATAATGGGAAGATACGGAGAGCCAGCAGGAATTATGAGAGGGATGTTGTCAATGGGGGAATGGAGAAACGGAAGAAACATTTTCGAAGTTCCTGATGGGTGAAGAATCTGTCAATAAGAGCCATCGACGAGAGAGGGTAGGACATGGACCAGATAGAAACAATGTGAGGGTGCAAATATTTTTCAAACTGATGGTTGCTTCTGCAAGATATTTGCGAGCAAAACTAGTATTTATTGTTCATCTCCAGCTGCTGTTGAGAAGATAATGATGGGTTGCCTTCTTGAACCTCTGTAGCCTCCCTGGTGAAACTGATATTAGATGGGAGTTATAAGATGTTGTGTTGATCAGATCCAAAAGCCAATCTGTTGCAGCAACAGCGTTGTGAACATTGTTGCTTCTGGTGCCATCCCCTCTACTCTGTGTTGCTGTTCAATTCCAGTTGCAAACTTGACTTGTTTAGTCGGCGTTTTTCCAGTCCATTTGAGAAATGATCTGGAAAAGCACATTGTTCAAAAAAAAGGTCAAATCTCCAGTTTTAGCAATTAACCAGGACAGGAATAAAATACAGTTTGAGGAGGGAGAGTTGATCCCTACCTGGTATGAAAAGGTAAAAAAAAAGAGAAGAATTGGCAGATCATGTTTGCAGAGGTGGTGACCCAGTGGTATTATTGCTAGACTGTTAATCCAGAAACCCAGGTAATGTTCCAGGGATCCATCTGCCATAAATCAGAAAATAAAAATCAGGAACTAAGAGTCCAATGGTGACCATGAAACCATTGTCAATTGTTAGAAAACCCATCTGGATTCAAGAATGTACTTCAGGGAATAAAACTGCTATTCTTAGCTAGTCTGGCCTACATGTGACTCCAGAGGCATTTGGAAGGGTATATGAATAGGAAGGGTTTGGAGGGATATGGGCCGGGTGCTGGCAGATGGGACTAGATTGGGTTGGGATATCTGGTCACCATGGACGGGTTGAACCGAAGGGTCTGTTTCCATGCTGTACATCTCTATGACTCTATGACCCACAGCAATTTACTTTCTGTTCATTTGTGGGATGTGAATACTGAATGGCCTGGACAGAGTGGATGTTGGGAAGATGTTTCCATTGGTAGGAGAGACGAGGACCCGAGGGCATAGCCTTAGAGTAAAGGCAACACCCTTCAGAATGGAGATAAGGAGAAACTTCTTCAGCTAGAGAGTGGGGAATCTATGGAATTCATTGCCACAGAAGGCTGTGGAGGCCAGGATTTGAGTATATTTAAGACTGAGATAGATAGGTTCTTGATTATCAAAGGGATCAAGGGTTACAAGGAGGAAGTGAGAGAATGGGGTTGAAAAACTTATCAGCCGTGATTAAACGGTGGAGCAGACTCAATGGGTTGAATGGCCTAATTTCTGCTCCTATATCTTATGGTCTTATGTTGAGCATTGCTGACTGAGCAGCGTTTATTGCCCATCCCTAATTGCCCTTGAGAAGGTGGTGGTGCGGCCTTTTTGAACCCTACAGTCCATCTGCTGTAGGTTGACCCACATGCCCTGAGGGAGGCAATTCCAAGATATTGTCCCAGTGACAGTGAAGGACATATTTCCAAGTCAGGATGGTGAGTGGCTTGGAGGGGAAGTCGAAGGTGAAGGTGTTCCCATGTCTTGTCATTCTAGATGATGGCGGTCATGGGTTTGGAAGGTGCTATCTGAGGACCTTTGACCAATTTCCAATTTGGAATTTCCATTTCCAATCAATTTTTTTGATTCTTAACTGCCCTCTGGGCAATTAGGGATGGTCAATAAACACTGGCCTGGCCAGTAACACCTAAATCCTGTGAAAGAATCATCTCCATTGACTTCACTCATTGTATTCGATTGTGCAAAGTCCCAATTATGCTGCTGGTTTATCCATGTAGAAGGCCGTAAATGATACGAACGTTAAGAATTAAATGTAAGAATAGGTCAAACTCAGCCCCTCAAATCCATTCTGCCATTCAATAAGGTCATATTTGATCTAATTACTCTGCATTTCCACCTATCACCAATGACCTTTCACCCCCACTTTGCTTGTCAAGAAATCTGTCTGCTCAAGGGCAAATATTGCAGATGCTGGGTATCTGAAAAAAAAACAGAAATTACTGGAGAAACTCAGCGGGTCTGGCAGCATCTGTGGAGAGAGCACAGGGTTAATTATGAGTCTTGTTTTATTCTCCCTTAGAAATAAGAGGAGCAGGGAAGTGGTGTTTTTTATGCTGATGGAGGAGGAGGAGAAAGTGGAACAGATTGTGATGGGCTTTTTTATTCATTCATGGGATGTGGGTGCTGCTGGCTGGGCCAGGATATACTGCCCATCCCTAATTACCCAGAGGGCAGTTAAGAGTCAAGCACATGGCTGTGGTTGCAGTCACATGTAGGCCAGACGAGGTGAGGATCCCAGTTTCCTTCCCTAATAGGCATGAGTGAACCAGATGGGTTTTCCCCGATGTTTGGCGATGGATTCATAGTCGTCATTCGTCTCTTAATTCCACGTTTTACTGGTACACTGGTAAAAGACAAAAAAGGAGTGTCAATGGGGCTGAGGGAGAGTTGGAGAAGTAAAATGGGTATAAATGAAGGAGTAAAAAGGAGAAAATCAACTCACTCTGCTGATAGCAAAGTTGACAAGACCTGGGCGGGGGGTGGGGGTGGGGGGGGGGGGGTATGGGGGAGGTGTTGGGGTGGGAGGTGTAAAAAGACAGAAGTCGTCCTTGAAGTTGAGGAACCTAATATTGAGTCTTAGAGGCTATAACCTGCCAAAGTGGAGAATAAGGTGTTGTTCCTCCAGCAAGGTGCTTAATTGAAAAGGCACAAATATATCGACCTCTGCTTTAAAAATATTTAAAGATACTGATCCCACTGCCTTTGAGGAAGAGAGTTCCAAAGACTCACGACCCTCCGTGAGACAAAACAATTCCCTCTTATCTTCTCATTTAGACAGACCCTTATTTTTAAACAGTATTAGTCTGTCTTCCCTGGAGCATCGGAGGCTGAGCAGTGACCTTATAGAGGTTTATAACATCATGACGGGCATGGATAGGATAAATGGACAAGGTCTTTTCCCTGGGGTAGGGGAGTCAAGAACTAGAGACCATAGGTTTAAGGTGAGAGGGGAAAGATATAAAAGGGTCTTAAGGGACAACTTTTTCACAGAGGGTGGTGCATGTGTGGAATGAGCTGCCAGAGGAAGTGGTGGATGCTCGTACAATTACAACATTTAAAAGGCATCTGGATATGTTTATGAATAGAAAGGGTTTAGAGGGATATGGGACAAATGCTGGAAAATGGGATTAGATTTACACAGGATATATAGTCAGCATGGATGAGTTGGACCGACAGGTCTGTTTCCGTGCTGTACATCTCTATAATTCAATGACTTCTCGTTCTAAGATCCCCCATAAGTAGAATCATCCTTTTCACATCATCCTGTCAAGATCCCAGTGTCCCCTGGCCCTCCCCATGAGGAGAGATTGAGTGGACTACACCTACGTTTCTTAGAATTTAGAAGAATAAAAGTTGACCTCATTGAAATATGGAACATTCTTCAAGAAGGTAGAATCTGGAAGGATGTTTCCACTGACTGGGGAGTCTAGAATAGGTGCCGTGATCTCAGATAAGTGAGTTTCATTCTTTGGGACTGAGATCCCAAAAGGAAAAATCTTTTCCACTCAAGGGGTTGGTGAATCTTATGGAATTTTCTACCACAAATGACTGTCACTGAATATATCAAGACGCAGATTGATAGAATGTTGGAACTCAAATAATTGAAGTTATTACTGATGGAATTGAGCTGGAAAATCAGCCTGAGCGGATTCAAAGTGTCAGTTGACCTACTCCCTTCTGTATTTCATACATTCTGTGCTACCGAGGCTATGGAGGTCAATTAGCTCAGTTGGCTGGACAGCTGGTTGACAATGCAGAGTGATACTAACTTCGTGGGTTTAATTCCTGTATCAGCTGAGGTTACTATCAAAGTCCCTCCTTCTCAACATTGCCCCTTCCTTGAGGTGTGGTGACCCTCAGATTAAGTCACCCCTAATCATCTCCCTCTAATGAGAGAGCAACCCTCTGGGGACTTTCCCTTTACATTTATAGCTGCCCTACTCCATCCTCATCCAGCATACATTTTTGAATATTGATGAAAATTCACTTGTTCCCTATATTTCCCACAATCCCATGCTTCCTTTGGTGTTCTGTTCAAGAGAAATGGCTAAGTGTTCACATTAAAAGGTGTTTCTTAAGCTGCCTAAATCCCACGACACAGACTTAAACGTATCACAGACATTTTTCTCTTTTGGTTTGGTATCAAATGAAGCAAATGCGTGTTAGCCTTTGTGACTATTCATGGTGAGGAATGAGTTGTAATATCTAGGCAGACAACTCGTGCATAGATCTAGACCCTTGATGGTCACGACATCTTCAATATTTATCTGAGGCTAAAACAGATGTAATAACAATATTTTCATTGAAGGGTAGTGTGTTAAAGTTTTTGGATCACAAGTTTCTGCCTCCAAGCGCTTTAAACTATTGCTGTGTCTATGATATCTCCATGTTGATCAGCAGAATTTAGGCGCTTACTTAAATATTGCACCTCATCCTTTCTCTCCAGTTGAAAGGCTCTTTCTGAAAGTAAATCTTCCAATTGACTTGCTCCACAATGTTGGAACACACCTCTGGAGCAGATGAGACTTAAACTCATCACACCTGCCTTTGAGATGGGGCCACTACTCATTCTGGACCTTCTGTCAACATGTTGAGAAACATGAAAGGCTATATCATAAATTGATCCACTAAGGGGTTAGCACTGCTGCTTCACAGCGCCAGGGACGGGGGTTCAAGTCCACCCTCAGGCAACTGTCTGTGTGGAGTTTGCACATTTTCCCCGTGTCTGCGCGGGTTTCCTCTGGGTGCTCCGGTTTCCTTCCACAGTCCAAAAGATGAGCAGGTCAGGTGAATTGGCCACGCTAAATTGCCCATAGTGTTAGGTGCATTAGTCAGAGGGAATTGAGTCTGGGTGGGTTACTCTTCGGAGGGTCGGTGTGGACTTGTTGGGCTGAAGGGCCTGTTTCCATGCGGTACTGAATCTAATCTGACCGAACCAGAGATGAGACATGTTCAGTTAGCAACTGTAACTATAGTAACAGTAAGGGCACACATATTAGATTCAGTTCCCCATAAGGAACAAGGAAAATTTACAGCCCAGGAACAGGCCCTTCGGCCCTCCAAGCCTGAGCTGATCCAAATCTACTGTCTCAACCTGTTGGTCAATTCTTAAGCATCTGTATCCCTCTGCTCCCCACCTGCTCATGCATCTGTCCAGACGCATCTTAAATGAATCTACCGTGCCTGCCTCTACCATCTCTGCTGGCAACACGTTCCAAATGCCCACCACCCTCTGTGTGAAGTACTTGCCGCGTGTATCCCCCTTAAACTTTCCACCTCTCACCATGAAAGCATGACCTCTCATTATTGAATCCTTCACCCTGGGAAAAAGCTTGTCTCTATCCACCGTGTCTATACCCTTCATGATTTTGTAAACCTCAATCAGGTCCCCCCTCAATCTCCTTTTTTCTAGTGAAAAAACCTAACCTACTCACCTGTCTTCATAGCTAGCATCTTCCATACCAGGCAACATCCTCGTAAACCTTCTCTGCACCCTCTCCAAAGCGTCCACATCCTTTTGGTAATGTGGTAACCAGTATGGGCGGCACGGTGGCACAGTGGTTAGCACTGCTGCCTCACAGTGCCAGAGACCCCGGTTCAATTCCCGCCTCAGGCGACTAACTGTGTGGAGTTTGCACATTCTCCCCGTGTCTGCATGGGTTTCCTCCGGGTGTTTCGGTTTCCTCCCACAGTCCAAAGGATGTGCAGGTTAGGTGAATTGGCCATGCTAAAATTGCCCGTAGTGTTAGGTAAGGAGTAAATGTAGGGGTATGGGTGGGTTGCGCTTCGGCGGGGCGGTGTAACTTGTTGGGCCGAAGGGCCTGTTTCCACACTGTAAGTAATCTAATCTAGAACTGTACACAGTATTTTACGTGCAGCCGAACCAATGTCTTGTACAATTTTAACATGACTTGCCAGCTCTTATACTCAATACCCCGTCCAATGAAGGCAAGCATACTATATGCCTTCTTGACCACTCTATCCACTTGTGCAGCAACCTTCAGGGTACAATGGACCTGCTCTCCCAGATCTCTCTGCCCATATTTAAAAGGAGGTCAAATCTTTTAGTCATGTTCACCAGATAGTTCAGGAAGTGCATGTATGTAGATGTGGAGTGGGAACAGTTTTGTTTTAGTTGCCACATCCCTCCCCATAACTAAATAAACCGTTGCTTCTTAATTTTTCTAATTTAAACTATTTTTGCCAAATCGGTCTGGTCAGAGATATCATTACACATCTGTGGAATGGGTGAGAGTTGAACCTGGGTCTTTTGGTCCTGGGGAAGGGGTGTTGCCACTGTGCCAAAGGAGAGCTCTTTGTGATGTTAAGTGAGGGATAGTCACTAGTCAGAGTTTTTTGAGTTATTGCTGTTGTATTAATGGTTATTTCAGGCACACAGTGAGTTTGATGGGAGGAAGTTTGAATTTATCACTGGACTAAGAGTTAGAATAAAAGAGAAATGTCATAAAAGCCAGAGGCCAGTTACAAGTACCTTCTTATATGCAGCAAGAGATGATGGAATGTGCTGCTGGAAAGGGTTATAACAGGAACAAATTAACTAGCAACTTGCCAAATGAAGTTGGAAAATTACCTAAACAAAATAAAAATCTAAAGATGTTCGAAATTGGAAACAGGAACAGAAATTGCTGGTAAAACTCATCAGGTCTGGCAGCTTCTGTAGAGAAAAAACAGAGTTACCGTTTTGAGTCCAGAACCTGAGGACTACATTTCTGGCAAAGGGTGGCTAGACCTGGAGATGTCAAATCTCTTTCCTTTCCGCAGGTGCTGCTGAGTTTTTCCCAGTAATTTCTGTGTCCGTTTTGGAAAATTACCTGCAAGGGAATGGGATTAATTTGGTAGCTTTTTCAAAGGAACAGTACAAGCACGTTAGGGGGTGACTGGCCTCCTCCTGTACTCTGAAAGGCCCAGTTTGTTGAAGGAGAGGACTTGCGGTATGAATTTCCTTCATCCCGCAAGTATGTGTCACAATCAGCTCTTTGAGACAATTGTAACTTGTCCAAAGAAAAGGGAATTTTTTGGCAAAGTGGGTGACTGCAGACACCTGTGAACATTTCCAGTGCGGTGTTCCTCAGTGCTGACAGACTGCTGCCACCCAGTGTCAGGGATGAGAATTACCGGCAAGGAAGCCACCATTTGGCAACCCTTTAAAAATTATTAGCTGCCTCCTGCTGGTGGTCATCCCAGGGTCAGGAGACACGGCAGGTTCCACTTGGTAAATGTTGGTAGCGTGTTTTTTATGAGATGGAGTACTGAATAGTAAATAACATGGTGGAAGTATCGATAGATGATTAACCGGGGTTCCACGCAGTCAATTATTTGCCAGTGCTGCTGTCAAGTCTGCAAACTTTCAGCATTTGTCTCTACTTTCCCCTCATCAATACTGCCCTTCCATTTGCTCGTATTCTTTCTATCTCTGTTTCACTGTCATACAATGATTTTGCAGGATCATTGCAGTATGACTGAAGATGTTTCACAGTGAGTACACCATTTGAATTCTCTCTCGCTCTCCCTATTCTTCTGGGCATTTTGTATTTGTTGTGGTTTCAATCTCATAAAGAGATGATTGTATATAAGTATCTTGAGTATTCGCCCAAACTCTGTAAAGGTGATCCAGCTACCGCATTTTACCCTCAGGCTCAACCTTTATTCCCATTTGAGTCAACTGGAAAATAATTCGAGCAAAGTCTAATATTGACAGTCAATGAAAGCCACTTTTGCAAGCAAGAAAGTAGCAGTTATTCTCTAACAATGGCAGACAGGAAGAGGTCAGGCTGATCCACCCAGCCTGTCCCACACGATTGTGATCCCTTGTGACAGTAGGGGATGGAATTCAGGGGAGGCCACATTGAGGTCTCAGTGGCTGGTTGGAGAGCCGCCAGTACCCCCGGTCTGTCCTATTTATGGGCAGACCATGCTACCTGTGCCATTTACCTACTTGGCTCAAGGATCAAGGGCCTAGAGCTGCCAATAACTCCAGTGTATGCAGCAGCGCCACCAAGTGGACAGTGGCTGCTACAGGCACTACATACACCCAAGGCCTCAGAACCAGGAGGGATCCAGTCATGGGGCAGTAATGGCAGAGGTGGTGTCACCCATGGTTTTATTGGGGGCAGGGGGGTGGTAGGCAGCTAGAGAGGCAGGGTTTCTGTGCTCTTCCCTCTTTCTGATACTGGATCCCTTTGTCAGAAGTTGAGTACTTTTGTACAAAGGGCAATCCCCTCCCTTCGCACCCACCCCTCTCAATGCCCATAAATAAAAGAGTCAGACTTTGCCTGTCATGACCTCCCTGTGGTAAATTTCCCACTGAAGGTGCGATGAAATATGCCGGGGCCCGTGTGAGATTGGCTTCCTCCAGCACCACAACCTCTCCCATATTCCAACTCTAACCTCTTGCTCATTTCCCCCTTTCTTCACCCCTCCGAAAGGTGAAATCTCTCTCTTCCTCTCTCCTCAGTCAAGACCTGACTTAAAACTTTACCACCTTGACTAAACCTTGCTTCAGCGTCACTTTATGTCGAGTAACTCCTTCCATGAAGCACCTTATGGAAATTCTACAATGTTAACCAAACTGAATTACTGCTAGTTGTTGTAGCTCCCATTTGTTGAAGTTGGTTCATACATACAAGCAAGGAATAAGCGTAGGCCACTTAGTCCACTCATATATTCAATACGATCATGAGTGCTCTGATCTTAACTTTAGCTCTACATGCCTACATCTCCCCGACAATCTTTCATCCCCTGGGACGCCAGCCTGGCGCTGTGCATCTACTGGTGTCTTTGATTTGAAACCAGTTAAATTCCTGGAGGAATCTGATCTCAGGCAAGGTGACAATAGATTGTCTACAGTTCAGAGTCCAGTCTCTCTCCAGTTACCCCCTGCATGAGGCCATGTCTGCGTGGACCATAGGTGAGGACTGCAAGCCATTCACCAATGAGCAAGCAGCATGAGGAGACACTACCCAGACCCACAAGTAAAGAGTCACCAGTTGTGTGAGGTCCACTCACAAGATTCAGCTGCCCATGAAGAGATGAGATTGAGTCACTATGAGAGGAACAGGACAAGGGACAGAATAGGTTCCTTTGTGGGCTGTATAACCATTCTACTCTTAAAAACACAAATATTCTCCAAGGGGCTTAAAGGTGGGAAAATGGGGTTGAAAAACCTATCATGCATGATTGAATGGCAGAGCAGACTCATTGGGCTGAATGGCCTAATTCCTGCTCTAGTGTCATGTACGGATTGACTAAATATGCAAGCTGGAGGCTTGCTGCCTCTTACAGACATAGAATGTTTTATTGAGTTTTGCACCTCGGCCGATACAATTAGTATGTGCAGCACTGAGCACGTTTCTCCTGCAGAACCAGTCTTCAATCTCTGTGCTGCAGTATTCCCTCTCCGGGGACACCACTCATTCAAGTGGAACACACGACTCATGGCTTTAAGCTGCAATTAATGTCATTCAAATAATACGCGTACAACACGTGACTGCGCACACACACACACACAAATACACGCACATACGGATAGCAACTGCTGTTTATATAGCAGTGTGACCGAATGAAACACTAAGAGGTGTTTCACAGGAGCATCCTAAAACAAAATATGACACTGAAACATGTAGAGGACAGGATAAATTTCAATGTCAGAAAGGTGGAGGTACATTTTAAGTCGGCAAGTGAGCTGGAGTGTTAGCATGAGTGATAGACCGTAGGACCATCAATGGTGGGAGTGTTAAATCCAGGGATACACCAGAGGCTCATGTTAGAGGACCACAGATCCCATGAGGGTTGTAGGGCTGAAGGAGATTCCTGGCATAAGGAGGGCCGAGCCCATGGTGGGGGTTTATAAACACGAACGGGAATCTTAAAATCAAGATTTTTGTTTCACTCGGGAGCCAGTGTAGGTCTGGAATTGTATCAGCGATCTAATACTACAGTGTGTGAAATAAAAACAGAAACAGCGGGAGGAACTCAGCAGGTTTGGCAGCACCTGTGGGGAGAGAAACAGAGTAAGCCTTTGCTGTCCAGTGCCCCTTCATCAGAACTCAGTGTTGGGTGAGCAGGACTGACTATTGGTTATGACAGAGTCAAGAGTGTGGTGCTGGAAAAGCACAGCAGGTCAGGCAGCATCTGAGGAGCAGGAGAATCAACATTTCTGGCAAAAGTTACACAGGCAGAGAGATTTGGATGATCTAAGATTAGATTAGATTCCCTACAGTTTGGAAACAGGCCCTTCAGCCCAACAAGTTCACATTGATCCTCCGAAGAGCAACCCACCCAGACCTATTCCCCTACATTCACCCCTGACTAATGCACCTAACACTATGTATAATTTAGCATGGTCAATTCACCTAACCTGTACATCTTTGGACTGTGCGAGGAAACCGGAGCACCCAGAGGAAACCCACACAGACACGGGGAGAATGTGCAAACTCCACACAGATAGTTGCCCGAGGTGGGAATTGAATCTGGGTCCCTGGCAGCAGTGCTAACCACTGTGCCACAGTGCCATCCTGGTTTTAAGAAGAATATAGTGTGGGAGAACCTGGAATGAGTGGCGTCTACAGCTAACTGAAGCATAAACAGCCTGAGATAAATTGAAATCAGACCATGTTCCGGGATTGTGGGAGCAGTAAGAGGTGCACTTGGTGATGATGAAATTCAGAAGCTCGTTTCCTGGTCAGTGAGAGGTCAGAATCGTAAATGGATGAACTTAATAACAGACTGTTGCCTGGGGGAGGGCCAAAGTCAGCAGTTGTAATCAGAACCATCAAACTCAATGACTTTCGTCCTCCTGATAATTAATCAGACAGAGACTTCCACTTATTCGGGTACACAGTGTGATAAATCCACAGCAGTGGAGAGACGTTATGATGAAGCTGAACTGGGCTCTGTCAGTGTACACGTGAAACCACCAGGTTTTGCCCAAGGTGTCATCATCCAAGTACACAGAGACCACACACGTTAAACACACTGAGAGATCCAATCTGAGTACCAACATCAAAAACAAAATCTTTCTTACTGTGTAATATTGTCAAAATGTTGGAGCGTTTACCACAAGCAGAGTTCCTTTATGAACCTACGACCTCTGACCTGTAACTATAGAGGGTTATTGCAACATGTCTCACTGAGAATGCTGATTCCTAAGGTGCTGGTTTAAATAAGGTTTACTGCATTCCCACTCCCATACCCATTGGGACCTCTAACTGAACAATTAATACAGAAAGTCAACAGCCAAGGGAACTGAGGTTCTCTTCAGCAGCAGTCAGACATGAAAGGTTAGTCTGGTGACAGGAACTATCTCTTCACTGACCTTTATCGACAGCAATATTTAGTCAGTCCATCTTCTCATCCCTCTCAAGTCAAGGTGACACAATACAGGACTAATTCTCCAGCGTACCTTTCAGAAAAAAGTCAGGCACTGTTGCAATGCTTTTATTTATTTGTAAATGTGATGCTGGCATCCCTAGTGTTATCATTTCATCAGACTGTGGATCTGCAAAATAATAGGACTTTTCAAACATGAGAAAGTTATTGTGACGTTATTAAGATTAAGAACAGGATTGAGTAGTTTTAAGTATAGATTACCTTTGATCTAATTGCATGATATTGTGTTTGCTCTTTGATAATCACTGAGGGTTCAGCGATGAAGTGAGGGATTCAGCAATGAAGGGATGGTAGATCCTCTCTTATTGAATTGCCTGGTATTTGTGTGATATCTATGGTCCTTGCCATTTACTAGCCCAGGCTTGGCTGTGATTTAAATCTTGCTGCCTGTAGGAATGGACAGCTTTGTTATCTAGTTAACGCTATGCTTCCCCAACCTCCTGTCAGTCTTCCATCCCTTTCGTCAGCAACTGACTATCCGAGTCCTGCGAAATGTGCGGACGCAATGGGCAAAATATTCCCAGTTCCTAAGTTGGGAATGGTGGAAGTGGATGGACTGGTGGAAATGGTCAGGAGAATAGGGAAGCTGCTGCATCAGGATGACTTCCAGAGGTATTCCCACCGTCAGGAATGTTTACGAGGAAAATCAGGGACCTGGATCAGCTGTTACATTCTTCTGTTTCAAGCTTGCACTCCAATCGTGCAACACATTAGTAAAACAGTAATGTGTATCTTCTATCTGATGATCAGACCATATACATACGCTGTTAGCTTGGTGAGTGAGGAATACTGTAGAGATACGTTGTTAATTTGGTGAGTGTAGAACATTGTAGACATACACTGTTAATTGGGTCAGTGTGGATACTGTATCCATATGTTGTTAACATGGTGAGTGTCCGCATTCGTTCACTGCTGTTATAGACTGAGTCTGGGACTACTACAGCACATCCTGGCTCAGCAGCAGTAAGCGATAATAGTTTAAGATATGTACCCTCTGAAAGGTACATGTTCATCACATCCCAAGGTGGTGGGCTCCAGATTTTTAACTGGTCAGGTCTCCCATTAGGAGTAATTTTGCAAAACCTTTGGCATTCTACCATTTTCAGTAATTGGGAAGGCCGCCAATTTAGTAAAGTCAAGCTCCTTGAGTTTGGCTAGGCCGGGGATTGTGTGTGCAGGACAGGGACGGTGCTGCGTACGGTGTTATCACAGTCAGAGAGGGGACAGTGCCGGGTACGGTGTTATCACAGTCAGAGAGGGGACGGTGCTGGGTATGGTGTTATCACAGAACGCGGACGGTGCTGGGTACGGTGTTATCACAGAGAGGGGACGGTGCTGGGTACGGTGTTATCACAGAGAGGGGACGGTGCTGGGTACGGTGTTATCACAGTCAGAGAGGGGACGGTGCTGGGTATGGTGTTATCACAGAGAGGGGACGGTGCTGGGTACGGTGTTATCACAGGGAGGGGACGGTACTGGGTACGGTGTTATCACAGAGCGCGGACGGTGCTGGGTACGGTGTTATCAAAGAGAGGGGACGGTGCTGGGTACGGTGTTATCACAGAGAGGGGACGGTGCTGGGTACGGTGTTATCACAGAGAGGGGACGGTGCTGGGTACGGTGTTATCACAGAGAGGGGACGGTGCTGGGTACGGTGTTATCACAGAGAGGGGACGGTGCTGGGTACGGTGTTATCACAGAGAGGGGACGGTGCTGGGTACGGTGTTATCACAGAGAGGGGACGGTGCTGGGTACGGTGTTATCACAGTCAGAGAGGGGACGGTGCTGGGTACGGTGTTATCACAGAGAGGGGACGGTGCTGGGTACGGTGTTATCACAGTCAGAGAGGGGACGGTGCTGGGTACGGTGTTATCACAGCCAGAGAGGGGACGGTGCTGGGTACGGTGTTATCACAGAGAGGGGACGGTGCTGGGTACGGTGTTATCACAGTCAGAGAGGGGGCGGTGCTGGGTACGGTGTTATCACAGAGAGGGGACGGTGCTGGGTACGGTGTTATCACAGTCAGAGAGGGGACGGTGCTGGGTACGGTGTTATCACAGTCAGAGAGGGGACGGTGCTGGGTACGGTGTTATCACAGAGAGGGGACGGTGCTGGGTACGGTGTTATCACAGAGAGGGGACGGTGCTGGGTATGGTGTTATCACAGAACGCGGACGGTGCTGGGTACGGTGTTATCACAGAGAGGGGACGGTGCTGGGTACGGTGTTATCACAGAGAGGGGACGGTGCTGGGTACGGTGTTATCACAGTCAGAGAGGGGACGGTGCTGGGTACGGTGTTATCACAGAGAGGGGACGGTGCTGGGTACGGTGTTATCACAGAGAGGGGACGGTGCTGGGTACGGTGTTATCACAGTCAGAGAGGGGACGGTGCTGGGTATGGTGTTATCACAGAGAGGGGACGGTGCTGGGTACGGTGTTATCACAGGGAGGGGACGGTGCTGGCTACGGTGTTATCACAGAGCGCGGACGGTGCTGGGTACGGTGTTATCAAAGAGAGGGGACGGTGCTGGGTACGGTGTTATCACAGAGAGGGGACGGTGCTGGGTACGGTGTTATCACAGAGAGGGGACGGTGCTGGGTACGGTGTTATCACAGAGAGGGGACGGTGCTGGGTACGGTGTTATCACAGAGAGGGGACGGTGCTGGGTACGGTGTTATCACAGAGAGGGGACGGTGCTGGGTACGGTGTTATCACAGAGAGGGGACGGTGCTGGGTACGGTGTTATCACAGAGAGGGGACGGTGCTGGGTACGGTGTTATCACAGTCAGAGAGGGGACGGTGCTGGGTACGGTGTTATCACAGAGAGGGGACGGTGCTGGGTACGGTGTTATCACAGAGAGGGGACGGTGCTGGGTACGGTGTTATCACAGTCAGAGAGGGGACGGTGCTGGGTACGGTGTTATCACAGAGAGGGGACGGTGCTGGGTACGGTGTTATCACAGTCAGAGAGGGGGCGGTGCTGGGTACGGTGTTATCACAGAGAGGGGACGGTGCTGGGTACGGTGTTATCACAGTCAGAGAGGGGACGGTGCTGGGTACGGTGTTATCACAGTCAGAGAGGGGACGGTGCTGGGTACGGTGTTATCACAGAGAGGGGACGGTGCTGGGTACGGTGTTATCACAGTCAGAGAGGGGACGGTGCTGGGTACGGTGTTATCACAGAGAGGGGACGGTGCTGGGTACGGTGTTATCACAGTCAGAGAGGGGGCGGTGCTGGGTACGGTGTTATCACAGAGAGGGGACGGTGCTGGGTACGGTGTTATCACAGTCAGAGAGGGGACGGTGCTGGGTACGGTGTTATCACAGAGAGGGGACGGTGCTGGGTACGGTGTTATCACAGAGAGGGGACGGTGCTGGGTACGGTGTTATCACAGAGAGGGGATGGTGCTGGGTATGGTGTTATCACAGAGAGGGGATGGTGCTGGGTAAGGTGTTATCACAGAGAGGGGACGGTGCTGGGTACGGTGTTATCACAGAGAGGGGACAGTGCTGGGTACGGTGTTATCACAGAGAGGGGACAGTGCTGGGTACGGTGTTATCACAGTCAGAGAGGGGACGGTGCTGGGTACGGTGTTAACACAGAGAGGGGACGGTGCTGGGTACGGTGTTATCACAGAGAGGGGACGGTGCTGGGTACGGTGTTATCACAGTCAGAGAGGGGACGGTGCTGGGTACGGTGTTATCACAGAGAGGGGACGGTGCTGGGTACGGTGTTATCACAGTCAGAGAGGGGGCGGTGCTGGGTACGGTGTTATCACAGAGAGGGGACGGTGCTGGGCACGGTGTTATCACAGTCAGAGAGGGGACGGTGCTGGGTACGGTGTTATCACAGAGAGGGGACGGTGCTGGGTACGGTGTTATCACAGAGAGGGGACGGTGCTGGGTACGGTGTTATCACAGAGAGGGGATGGTGCTGGGTATGGTGTTATCACAGAGAGGGGATGGTGCTGGGTAAGGTGTTATCACAGAGAGGGGACGGTGCTGGGTACGGTGTTATCACAGAGAGGGGATGGATTTGGGTACGGTGTTATCACAGAGAGGGGACGGTGCTGGGTACGGTGTTATCACAGAGAGAGGACGGTGCTGGGTACGGTGTTATCACAGAGAGGGGATGGTGCTGGGTACGGTGTTATCAGAGAGAGGGGACGGTGCTGGGTACGGTGTTATCACAGAGAGGGGATGGTGCTGGGTAAGGTGTTATCACAGAGAGGGGACGGTGCTGGGTACGGTGTTATCACAGAGAGGGGACAGTGCTGGGTACGGTGTTATCACAGAGAGGGGACGGTGCTGGGTACGGTGTTATCACAGAGAGAGGACGGTGCTGGGTATGGTGTTATCACAGAGAGGGGACGGTGCTGGGTACGGTGTTTTCACAGAGAGGGGACGGTGCTGGGTACGGTGTTATCACAGTCAGAGAGGGGACGGTGCTGGGTACGGTGTTATCACAGCCAGAGGGGGGACGGTGCTGGGTACGGTGTCATCACAGAGAGGGGACGGTGCTGGGTACGGTGTCATCACAGAGAGGGGATGGTGCTGGGTACGGTGTTATCACAGTCAGAGAGGGGACAGTGCTGGGTACGGTGTTATCACTGTCAGAGAGGGGACAGTGCTGGGTACGGTGTTATCACAGTCAGAGAGGGGACAGTGCTGGGTACGGTGTTATCACAGTCAGAGAGGGGACGGTGCTGGGTACGGTGTTATCACAGTCAGAGAGGGGACGGTGCTGGGTACGGTGTTATCACAGAGAGGGGACGGTGCTGGGTACGGTGTTATCACAGAGAGGGGACGGTGCTGGGTACGGTGTTATCACAGTCAGAGAGGGGGCGCTGCTGGGTACGGTGTTATCACAGTCAGAGAGGGGACGGTGCTGGGTACGGTGTTATCACAGAGAGGGGACGGTGCTGGGTACGGTGTTATCACAGAGAGGGGACGGTGCTGGGTACGGTGTTATCACAGAGAGGGGACGGTGCTGGGTACGGTGTTATCACAGCCAGAGAGGGGACGTTGCTGGGTACGGTGTTATCACAGAGAGGGGACGGTGCTGGGTACGGTGTTATCAGAGAGAGGGGACGGTGCTGGGTACGGTGTTATCACAGTCAGAGAGGGGACGGTGCTGGGTACGGTGTTATCACAGTCAGAGAGGGGACGGTGCTGGGTACGGTGTTATCACAGAGAGGGGACAGTGCTGGGTACGGTGTTATCACAGAGAGGGGACGGTGCTGGGTACGGTGTTATTACAGAGAGGGGACGGTGCTGGGTACGGTGTTATCACAGCCAGAGAGGGTACGGTGTTATCACAGTCAGAGAGGGGACGGTGCTGGGTACGGTGTTATCACAGCCAGAGAGGGGACGGTGCTGGGTACGGTGTTATCACAGTCAGAGAGGGGACGGTGCTGGGTACGGTGTTATCACAGAGAGGGGACGGTGCTGGGTACGGTGTTATCACAGAGAGGGGACGGTGCTGGGTACGGTGTTATCACAGTCAGAGAGGGGGCGGTGCTGGGTACGGTGTTATCACAGTCAGAGAGGGGACGGTGCTGGGTACGGTGTTATCACAGTCAGAGAGGGGACGGTGCTGGGTACGGTGTTATCACAGTCAGAGAGGGGACGGTGCTGGGTACGGTGTTATCACAGAGGGGGGACGGTGCTGGGTACGGTGTTATCACAGAGAGGGGACGGTGCTGGGTACGGTGTTATCACAGTCAGAGAGGGGGCGCTGCTGGGTACGGTGTTATCACAGCCAGAGAGGGGACGGTGCTGGGTACAGTGTTATCACAGAGAGGGGACGGTGCTGGGTACGGTGTTATCACAGGGAAGGGACGGTGCTGGGTACGGTGTTATCACAGTCAGAGAGGGGACGGTGCTGGGTACGGTGTTATCACAGAGAGGGGACGGTGCTGGGTACGGTGTTATCACAGAGAGGGGACGGTGCTGGGTACGGTGTTATCACAGAGAGGGGACGGTGCTGGGTACGGTGTTATCACAGTCAGAGAGGGGACGGTGCTGGGTACGGTGTTATCACAGTCAGAGAGGGGACGGTGCTGGGTACGGTGTTATCACAGAGAGGGGACGGTGCTGGGTACGGTGTTATCACAGCCAGAGAGGGGATGGTGCTGGGTACAGTGTTATCACAGAGAGGGGACGGTGCTGGGTACGGTGTTATCACAGAGAGGGGATGGATTTGGGTACGGTGTTATCACAGAGAGGGGACGGTGCTGGGTATGGTGTTATCACAGAGAGGGGACGGTGCTGGGTACGGTGTTATCACAGAGAGGGGACGGTGCTGGGTACGGTGTTATCACAGAGAGGGGACGGTGCTGGGTACGGTGTTATCACAGAGAGGGGACGGTGCTGGGTACGGTGTTATCACAGAGAGGGGACGGTGCTGGGTATGGTGTTATCACAGAGAGGGGACGGTGCTGGGTACGGTGTTATCACAGCCAGAGAGGGGACGGTGCTGGGTACGGTGTTATCACTGTCAGAGGATTCTTGCGGTCAGGAAGCGGCTGTGTCAGCTGTTGGCACTACCCACATCTCCCAACTGTCACCATCAACCATGGATAGAGGTGACTTCACACTCACCTATGTATCTCAGTAATGTCTAGATGGTGGGACTCTCAATGCACAGACTGGGGACATTGGCCATGCTGAACTTTTCAGGGATGTGTATGCTGGGTGGACTATCCATGATTAAAAGCTGGGTGGGGTGGTTTGAGGTGGGATGCTCTTCGGAGTGTCGGTGCTGACTCAATGGGTCAAATGGCCTCAATCTCCGCCCGAGGGATTCCATGATCTTTTGGTGCAGGGTGGCCGACCGTGAGTCCTCCAGCTACGGCTTCCTTGATTGTTTGGCAAAGGTGGAGGCAGCCAATTGTGAGAGCACCTTGTGGAAAATAGCTCCACAGGTCTGGCTGGGAGGGGTGTCCCAAACCTGGAGTCGGGAACCCAAGGCCTACAGGTTACCTCTGCTCTCGCTGCCTCCCTGTTCAACATATTAAGACACTGTCCCATCAGGAGCCCAGAACATTCCATCACCACACAGTGGATTTGAATAAAGGCCCCAATTGTGGTGAATTTATTTCCCATCGAGTGACCTGACATACAGCATAAGGAAAAGATTTGAAAGGAGAAGCTCACTGTTTGAGGAACTGTGGGTAATTTCCATATTCCTCAAATTGAGATCCTGCGGAATCCAAGATACTGGCCTGTGACTTGGGACGTAATGTTAATGGGATTACCCTGCACCTTCACTCTGCCTTTCAAACTTTACTCAGGCACTTGGTATTTACATTTCAACCGGTTTTACTTGTTTTAAACTTTTCTAGCGTAATGTTGCAGGCAAAGCAGATATGTTGCGAGGTGGGCGAAAAGGTGCTGAACATGTCGTAGGAAAAGCACACACCTCACTAACCGCAGTTTAGAAAGTGGCTGTGTGTTGTGCCTGTCCAAGAGAGGGATGTTAATGCTGCAGAGTGAGGAGGATATTAGCAAGTGTTAACGAAAAGCCGAGGAGAGAGTGTCTTAAGATTGGCTGTGTTAAAGGAGAAGGATTGGGCAGACAGTAAGACAAGGAAAGAAACTCCAGAGAAAACATCTAATTAAAGGCTCAATGATAATGAGTCAGGTGAATGGGTAATGAACTCGAGTCCAGAGTGAAAGAAACTGAGAATTCAAGCAGTGAGAGAGAGAAAGATAATTAGACACTGATAGATGGATAGAAAGATAGATCAAGAGACAGACAAATAGACAAACACAGATAGACAGATTGTTAAATAAATAGTCAGATCGATAGACAGTCAGATAGATAGATAGACAGGTCCAAATTAGGTTGATGATAGAAATCAAACAGCCTTCGATATTCAAACATACCCATAAACAATTGTTAAAATAAAAATAAAGTAAAAAATAATATAAGAATTGCAGAATTATAAACATTTCAGCGAACAAATAGTTACAACGTGTTGCAAAATACAAGTCTCCTTAATTTACGAAGAAACATGAAAGGCCTAATTGCCCTCACAGGTTTGTATTAATGTTCCGACATCATTTTATCAGATTGCATTCATTAAATTCTTGACCATTTACAATTATTTATGACTTCTACAAAGTAGAGAATAGGACTGACACAGACTGTACCTTACTTGCAGAAAGCTGTATTTTTCTCCTTAATTCCAGCCTATCTTAATTTTTGTCTGGCCATGGAAAGGAATAGTGGCAGTTGAGATTGAGGAGCTTAGTAATGAAGTCCAGACAGAGTTTATTGTCAGTCCTTTAGCAAGGTTACGATGTCCAATGGTTCTAACACTGAAGGAGACACAGAGTCATGGGTGATGCTGTGGAGATGTTTCAAAATTAGGGTGAGAAAGTAAAGAAAATTGGGCGTACAGGAGACAATGTAGGTCATTGAGGACAGGGGTGATTGTTGGGTGCCAGGTCTTGGTCCAAGAGAGGATGGGGCTCTGGAGCTTCAGATGAACTGAGATGTATGGACAATGGACTCTCGGTCTCTTTGCCAACCAAACCTCCACCACCCTTGGTGTGTAGAAGTGTGTAAGAATCTGGCCCTAAATTTTAGACTGTGCCCCCCAGTTCTGGAATCCCCAACCAGTGAAAACAGTTCATCTGAACTGCTGAGCATTATAATTGATAGCAATGCTCACTTCCTCCAAACTTCCATTGAGCACATAAACAGGGAAATTAGAGTTTTAATTAATTAATTTAAATTGATTAACTAAAAGATTAAATCAAACACACACCACTCACAGATAAAGACAATAATCAGACAGGCAGACACGCGTGCGTGCACACACAAGAAATACATACCACATGGAGACACAAACATTGATACAAACATCCCTCTCTCTCACACCTACACACATACATATGTACATAGACACAAACACACACAAAATCGCACACACACGCACATACATCCAGATACACAAACTGCACATATTGAGATTGATAAGAAGCAGTGTCTTAAAACTATAGCAGACAAAGACATTATGCCTAATGAAAATGGACTTTCAGGTCAAGAAGACAGGAGGACCAGTGGGACAAAGGTCATGTCTCTGAAAGGTAAATGTTAAATGTTAGTGTGGGTTTTTTTTTGTGGAATTCAGCAGCCAGAATGGATTATCAGGCTGATATTTGAAAATGAGAGAATGGACACATTTATAAACTAATTTGGAGATGTTGCATTGGTAAGAGGAGTAAGTGAGTATACTGATGGGCTGATGGGCTGAAGGGTCTTTATGAGCCAACATTGGTTTGCTGGGACAATATTGGAAGGAGCTTGGGTCAGGAAAGCTGCATTCTTCACCAGTCCTGAAGAAGTAGGAGAGTAGAAATCCCCACCCTTTACAGAATTGCACTTGTGACATAGAGCTGTGCTGTAAGGTGATGAACTATCTTCACTGTGTCAGAGAGAGCTGATAGACTGACTGAAGGACAGAGCATCTTGGCTAATGAGTTGGGCTCAAATGTGAAGACAGGCACCTGCCCTCAATTCTTGAACACTTGAGTTAAAGCCACCAGTATAAGATCCATTTTGCAAAGCAAGGGTCCAACTGACTCAGCACAAATGCTCAAGCAGCAGTGATTAAAGGGCAATGGAAAAAGATAATCCAATGATAAGTTCAATGTGTTCAATTCTGGTCTCCCTGCTACAGGAAGGATGTTGTTAAACTTGAAGTGGTTCAGAACAGATTTACAAGGATGTTGCCAGGGTTGGAGGATTTGAGCAACAGGGAGAGATTGAATAGGCTGGGGCTGTTTTCCCTGGAGTGTCAGAGGCTGAGGGGTGACCTTATAGAAGTTTATAAAATCATGGAAGGCATGGGTAGGCTAAATAGACAAGGTATTTTCCCTGGGGCGGGTGAGTTCAGAATGAGAGGGCATAGGTTTAGGGTGAGAGGGGAAAGATTTAAAATGGATCTAAGGGGCAACCTTTTCACGCAGCTGATGGTGCCTGTATGGAATGAGCTGCCAGAGAAACTGGTGGATTTGGGTACATTTACAGCATTTAAAAGGCATCTGGATGGGTATATGAATAGGAAGTGTTTAGAGGGATTTGACCAAATGCTGGTAAATGGGGCTAGATTAATATCGGAGATCTGGTTGGCATGGACGAGTTTGGAGTAAAGAGTTTGTTTCCATGCTGTATAGCTCTATGACTGAGCATTAACAAGGATATAGAAATGTACCTTACCTGATAGGATGTAGTTCTTTCTTGTTTCTGCGCACATAATGTTCCCCTGGCATTAATGGTTTTTGGCAACGAGACTGGATTCACTGTTTCTCATAGTGCAGTTATAATTACTTGATCTGAAGCATTACAAATAATTACTTAATTGCAGCTCAGATACTCTATAAAACATTCAGTGGAATGGTCTGTTGGCTGGCGGTTTTGATCGCAACTGATATGGTAACGCTGTACCAATTAGCAGTTTGTGAAAGCTTACTTTAATCAAAAACCAAGAAATGGTTTCACTACTACTCAAAATCCCTTCAGTTTTGGGAATGGAAGTATACAAATAAGAAGTGAAGCCTTCCTATTTTGGATACTCAGTGTCTTAAATATGATTTGATTTGATTTATTATTTTCATATGTACCAAGATAAAGCTGAAAGTATTGTTTTGCATGCTAACCAGACAAATCATATGTTACATAAGTACAACAGGTTATTGGACCAAATGCAGAATATAGTGTTACAGCTACAGAGAAGGTGCAAAGAAAGGTCAACTCTAAAGTATGAGAGGTCTGTTCAAAAGTCTGATAATGGCAGGGAAGAATCTGATCTTAAATCTGTCGGTGCGTGTTCTGCTTAACAGAAGAGGGTGGAAAAGATATAACCAGGGTTGGAGGGGTTGTTGCTTTCCCGAGGCAGAGGGAAGTGTAGGCAGAGTCAATGGATGGAAGGCTGGTTTTTGTGATTTTATTTACCTGATAAAGGACAAACTCTGTTCCCATAGTGACACAACCCCTGACCGAAACCCAGAGCATCTTGCAACGTTTCAGTGGTTTTCCAGGGGATCAATTGACTCAGGTCATTTCCCTGAAGCCATCAGCTGTGAAAGGAAAGATTTTGTGGATCTCACAAATCACTTGCAGCCAACATAATACTTTTGAAGTTGAGTCACTGCTGGAGGACAGCAAACATGGCAGCCATTTTGTGCACAGCAAGCTCCCAGATCCAGCAATGAGATAGTGTCCAGATCATCTCTTTTTGTGATGTTGAGTGAGGGATAAGTATTGTCCGGCACACTTTAAAACTCCCCTCTTTTTCTTTAAAAAATGCCATGTACCCTCCTGGCAGAACAGGTGAGGTCTTTGTTTAATGTTATGATGGAAAGAATGGGAGATAATTTAATGTTGAGAACTTCACCATTCAATCTTGTCAACATTTGGCAGCCATTTACTATGCAGCTTACACTATAAATATTTCTGTATCCGCTAATTGTTTTCCAAATCTTGCAACAAGATAGTTTTGTTGCACATGAGCAAAAACAGTGATTATTGGGTTTGCACATGTGACAAATTTAAGAAATTTGCCACGGCAGCATAAACTTAGATTTATCTGGAATCCAGTATGAAGTAAAACATCAGAAGGATGTAAGATGTTAAGTTAGGCAACTAAAAGAGTTAGGAATAGCTGAAAACAGAAGAACAAGGTGGAGTGACCTAAAGATTTAAGGATGGAAAATGGGAACACAGACTAAAAAAGGTGGAGTCAGGCAGACAGAGTGACACTTCTATGACAGGGGCATTATGCCATGCTTTTTTGTAACTAGTGGGATGTTGGTGCCACTGGCAAGGCTAGTACTTGTTGCCCCTTCCTAATTACCCTGGAACGAAGTGGTTTGCTAGGCTGTCGTTTCAAAGGGCACACGTTGCTGTGGGTCGTGGTAACTATTACTATGACTGGCTTCCCTTTCTGGAATTATGAAGTGAATTAAAATTTGCATTGACTGCTCCATTCAGATTGAAACCCAAATTCCCAGAGTGGAAGCCAGGGCCTTGGGGTTACCAGTATTAAAAACAGAAACTCTGTGCAGGTGCTGTCGGACCTGCTGAGTTTCTCCAGCACTCTCTGATTAATTTCAGAACTCCAGCAGCCACTGTATTTTGCCTTTATTTTCCTCCAGGTTACTAGTCCAGTGATATTACTGCTATGCCCCGCCTCCCCTGACATTGAGGTGTTTTGGCTCATGTCACCTGAGCAGAATATAATTCTTCAATTGGAGCTTCTTGTTCATGGTGAATTTCTGTTGTTTGACTGGAAAACAGAGCATGCAGAGGAAGCTTAAGCTAGGTCTTCAAACTGAGCCTTGAGGGGGTTAGCTCAGTTGGCTGGATGGCTGTTTTGCAATGCAGAGTGAGACCAGTTCAGTTCCCACACTGGCTGAAGTCACCATGAACAGCCTGACTCCTCAATCTTGGGTGTGGTGACGCTCAGATTAAACCACTACTGGTCGCCTCTCTTGACGGAGAGAATGGGATTATGGTGACTCAACTTTTACTGAGCTTTTAACGTATCAAGAATTGCTGGAAGAAGGGAGACGATTTTCTAACTCCTCAGTCAGGGATTTGTCAATCTGGTCATGGCTCTAACAGGGTAGTTTTGAGGTGGTTTGGAGGATGCTACGTTGTGTACGCTCTTGTGAAAGCAAGATACGGAGAAGGAACTGGCGACAGGAAAACCATAACAGTTGATACTCCCATATCTGGATTTTGGAAAACTTGGTCTTTTAACATTAGACAGTAAAGACCATTTGTGCATTTTATATACAAAAACTACTTTTCTTTATCATTTTCTTGAGATTTGGGTGTTTCTGGCAACACCAGCATTTGTTGAACGTACCTCTTTGTTTTTAAACCAAACTGCTTACTCGGGCCATTTGAGAGAGCAAATAAGGTTGGATTCACATGTAGGCCAGACCAGGTAAAGGTGTCAGATTTCCATCCCTAAAGGGAACCAGATGGGTTGCTAATAACAGGTTTTGATGGCAATTTTGTCGTAGTCATCCCCCTTTGCTGAAGCTAGTTTTCAATTCCTGACTGGATTTAACTTCAACTCGCAACTTTCTCAAAGCCTGTCCACCATCAATAAGGTATAATTCAGGAGTGTGACAGAATACAGTCCACTTACTTGGAGCTCCAACAAGACCAAAGAAGCTCAATATCATCCAGGGCAAAGCAGTCCACTTGGTTGGCAACCCATTGGCCACATTAAGCATTTAACCCCCTCCACCATCAGTGCACAGTTGCAGCATGTGTACCATCTCCTGGAAGCATTGTGGCAACTCAATAAGTCTTCGTTGTCAGCATCTTCCAAACCCTCAGCCTTTTCCAACCAAAATGAACACCCCCACTTATAAAGCAGTTCTCCTCCACCTGCTTAAAGGCAATCAGAGATGGGCAGTAGATGCTGGCCTGGCCTGCCCAGGAATGCCCACGTCGCATGAATGAAAATGAAAAATCACTATGGGAAGACAACGGTCATGTTCTGCTAATTCTGGTAGCGACCCACTGTCTTTATTTTGCCTCTCATCAACCATTTACAGGTCAGGTCAATCATTTGCCTTGAATTTCATTTGGTCCAGTTTGTGTCAACAATCTCTGTGAGGCCTCAGTGTCATCTCTTACTGCCATTTTTAAAACTTGCAATATTTTCTTTTTGTTTTGACTGGATCGTAAACATAAAGTTAACAATACAGAAACAAACCATTGAGCCCAAACAGTTCATGTTTTACCTTGTGCATGAGCTTCCTCCCAGCCTAGTGCATCCCAACCTATCAATATAATCTCCCATCACTTTCTCCCTTGTATTTATTTGATTCCACCACCTCTTCCCCTCCCCACCCCCCCACCCCACCCTTCAATGGGTCGATGCTACTCTTCTGAGCCACTCCATTTGGTAGTGGGTTCGACAGATTCGAACTCCACATTGATTCATTCCTTGTTCGACTTGTGATTAACTATCTTCAGTTAATGGGTATCCTGTGATGCCCTGGTTGGTATCTTTACCACCGAGCTGAAGTTGCCCCACTCCAGGATTTGATGGCCAAAGGCAGCTGCAGTCATACATGGTCAGACAGGTTTGGTATGTGTAAATCCACCCACACATGGCGATGGCAGGCCATTAGTAGAAAGAGACATTCCCGGTCAGCCATATAGTGGAAAGAAAGTTGAAGCATTGACCATCACTATCTGTAGCTCCAGTCCAGTGTAGTTGCCCCAATCCCACAAAGCTGCTCTCTCATTAGAGAGTGAGATAACTGGTGGTGAGTTTGACACCAGGCAATACTGACAAAGCGCAGACTTTATGGCAACCTTAGCCAGTGCCAGGGTTGGACCCCCACTGCTGGCATCTCTCTGCATCCCAGACCAGCCTTGCCGCCAACTGAACTAACCAAGCCCCAGTGCAATAGTGAACGTTACCATAGCAATCCAGATTCCTTGAACGAACGAAAACCCACTACTGCCTTACATTTATGCCTCCTAGTTTAGGAATGTTCTACAAGAGGCAACAGCTTCTTCACAATTGTTCTTTGAAACACTTGTTTGCAGTTTTGGGAAATCGCTTAGCATACTCAGCTGTCCCTTTTCGCAGGGCAAGAGCCCTGCCCTGTTCAATCAGTCCTGTTAAATTACAATCTCCCAGGTCTATCTTCATCCACATAGCTGAGCTATTTTACTCTTTCTCCAGCTCTTGCGATGGTCAGCTGGCCATGGGGTTTGGAGCCATTTGTGTTTCCTTTGTTGCTATTGGTTGTTTTTGTTTTGTTCTGATTGGACGGGTTGAAAGTTGCAGCGGATTGAAGGAGGATTTACATGGATGCGGTTGACTTCTTTGCTGCAGGTGTGCAGGGAGTTCCAGCGTGGAAACTGCACCCGGGGCGAAAACGACTGTCGCTTCGCCCACCCGGCGGACATCACGATGGTGGACACCAACGACAACACGGTCACCGTGTGCATGGATTACATCAAGGGCCGCTGCTCCCGGGAAAAGTGCAAGTATTTCCACCCCCCGGCCCACCTGCAGGCCAAGATAAAGGCGGCGCAGCACCAAGTGAACCAGGCAGCGGCTGCCCAGGCCGCCGCCACCGCAGCCGCCATGGTGAGTGGGGCAAGCGCGCTCCGAACCAAGTGTGCGTGGCCGGCAGGCGATGTTAAAGGAGCCGGTCACCACACTGGCGCGGGGTTGGGCTGGGTGAGGTTCGATGGTCTCTTCATAGTTCAGCGCAGTCAGAAACGTGATTTGGCGACGTGATTTGCAGTCGTGTTTTTTTTTTGTGTGTGTGCTGCACCCTTTAAATTCATTGTTTGCGCTCTCCCCTCTGTCGTCGAGTGAAGGACTGGTAAAGGCAGGAGTGTTACTGAGGCGACTGCTCATCGTTGCTTTTAACTCGGTCACCCCTTTCTTTGCTTAAGGCTAAATTTGTGTATTTCCCTCAATGCGTTAATGTTGAAAATAATATGTAAGCATAAGCATGTGTACTGTGGACAGGGGTTGGGTGGGTCTTGTGGTGCAGTGGTAGTATCCCTATCTCTGGGCCAGGAGGTCCAGGTTCAAGTCCCACCTGCCCTTGGTGGTGGATGTCCAAACCAGTTGATTAAATAAATAACTACAGTGTCTACTCGGCTGCAATGGAACCTTGTTGTGTGATATCTGTACCAGTACGTAACATGATTAACGTGATGGGGGTGGGTCTGGTACTATGTTCAAGCCTGTACAGATGCCCAGACTAGGAGTACCAGAGGACACAGCAGACAGGCTCTGTCTCATTTCAATGGGATAGTGTTCTTGTAATTAATGATACATGTGTAAAAGCCCTTAGCCTCACAATAACTACTCAGTAGTGCCTTTATTGTGCATGCCTAGTCTTGTTATTTGTTGTATATGGCATTCCGATGATTTGTTTTTTTTTATTTGTTTTCTCCTCACCCCCTCCCAATGCACTGCTGCCCCCATGATGCACCTCTGCTTGCTGTTTATGTTAATGCGCTTGAACCCCATTGGCCCATTGCCATCCATGTGCTCGCTGCCTGCTAATTAAGACTCAGTCGGCTGTCAAATCACTGAAGCGACCCCTCGAGGCAACCTTTGACCTGGTACTATGACCTTTCACCTTTTAGCTTGGCATGTAGCTTTAATAGGGTTACAAGTTATGACTTAAAACATTTATTTAAGGGGAAACGAGAAAAGAAAATCAATATTGATGTGTTATTTTCTGTTGCAAAACGGTAAAGGGCGGTGATAAATTGACTGTGGCACCATCTGCTTTGAGAAATTCACACGGGAATAAAGTTCCATCAAGAAAATAACGTCATTCACTCAAAATTTCAAAGTGGCCAAAGTGAAGCCAGGGTAATTTGTGACAAAATTTCTCACCCCAACCCCGCCCCCACCCCACCAAAATAAATTGGTTTTTGCAACCATAGTGTTAACTGAAGTACCACACTCAGTTCATCACCTGTGGATTGCCCAGACCTCTGACATAACATTGGGAGATGTTAAATCGATGTATTCATAATAATTCTGTACTTATTTGGTTGGCATGGCTTTTATTTTTGTTTAAAAAGTTTGTAACGCGTAAACGTTTGTTACTCAATGTTTCGGTACCTGCATGAGTTGCATGTCAAGTTTTTTGCTTTGGGGGTTAAAGTTGTGGGTTTATCATTTCATTTTCTAGATATTCATTTTATTAATCGCTCTGAAAGACTGTAGTTAACATTGCTTTAAATGTTGAACGTCATGGAGCTGGCAGTGCTGCTTTCTGCCTCTGTATCGCATCTCTTATTGTAAGTTTTGTGAAGTGTAAGACACATAGTAATATACAGTACAGTTATTTTCAAATATTTCTGTTGATTTTCTTTTAAAATAATTTATGGAGTAATGCTTGCTATTAAATATTGTTTCTGTTTTTTTTATTTTTACTGTCTTGTCTCAGGTAGTAATCTTGTTGCTTGCTTGCTAGACGGCTAGAATTGTGTAAATGATGGCATTGTATTTCGCACTCTGTACTGATCGTGTGTTGTTTTCTTTCTGTTTGTTGTTTTCTCTCTCATTTTTCTCTTCCTTCGCTCTTTTTGTTTTACCCAATTTTCTCTTACTTCGCCTCTCATTTCCAGGGTCTTCCTCCTGGTGTCCTCCCCCCTTTACCAAAGAGACCTGCACTAGAAAAAGCCAATGGTGCCACGACTGTCTTTAATGCTGGTGTGTTCCAATACCAACAGGCCCTTGCAAACATGCAGTTACACCAACAAACAGCCTTCATCCCACCAGGTAAGGAGAGGAAAGCCTGTTAGCTTGATACTGACTGGCAACAGGAAACGTAAATGACTTGCTGGTGTTGTGTAATAAGAAAAACATGCTAAAATTTGTGGTCCAATAACTCAGTCTTGCATAATTTGATTTTTCTGGGTACCTTTCTTGTTTCTTTATTTGTTCTTGATGGTTAATCACACTTCTGATTTGTGTAAAAAAAAATGCTTTTGTTTTCTCACTTCATATGACCTAAGGAAATAGGAGAAAACATTAAAATCTTGGTGCGGGGGTTTTCTGATCGATGTATTTCATTCTTTTGTGGAGTTGAGCTCTAAAATCAATTTTTATTCTCTGCTTTCATGGAATATTGCCCATCAGCCAAGGGCCATTTCAAAGCATTGCTGGGTCACCCACATGACTTTGGGTCCAGGCTCATGAATAGAGCTAATCGGTAAGGAAACAGATTTCCCTTCATGAAGGAAATCGACAAAATACTTACGGCTGTCACTTTTGCTAAGACAATCTTTACGATCTGGATTTAGATGTCCGATTTAAATTCCAACAGCAGCTGTCGGGAGGGGATCTGAACCCATAACCCTGGGGCCTAGTGAATAACAAGTGCAGTGCCATTGCCATTAACCACCATGTCAATCAGAGATGAGGGATAGTGATTCATCTTCCAGAATCTTGAAGAACCTTCATCTCGAGAGCCAAGCCACCAGACTACTGAATGGAAGGAGAAGCTGGGATAGATCAAATAGAAGCTCCCTTCAGCTAAGGTCAACCTTGAGGTTACAAAAGGCTCTTGCTATTGATTTCCAGTGTTGGCTGGAGTCGGAGGCAGGCGGGCTGGGAGAACATAGAACAATACAGCACAGAACAGGCCCTTCGGCCCACGATGTTGCACCGAACATTTGTCCTAGCTTAAACACCTATCCGTGTACCTATCCAATTGCCGCTTAAAGGTCGCCAATGATTCTGACTCTGCCACTCCCACAGACAGCGCATTCCATGCCCCCACCACTCTCTGGGTAAAGAACCTACCCCTGACATCCTCCCTATACCTTCCACCCTTCACCTTAAATTTATGTCATGGGTCATTCATCCTGCTGAATGACCCATGAGGTGCCATTTTCAGGGAATTTGTCCAGATCTTTGTGGCCAAGTGGGGGGGATTTCTGAACTGAGAAATGGGGAGCGAAAGCAGGCCATTCAGTCCCTCAAGCCACCTCCATTATTCAATGAGATCATGCACTGGCCTGTTTGCACTATGATCTCCATATCCCCATCAAACCCCACTAAAATCTAAGGTGAATGGAGTGACACAGGGACCTGCCATAGAAATCTTGTCAAGGGATGGTTTTATCCTAAGGGCCCCGATCAAATTGGGTGCAATACTGGATTTACACAGGAGCACTTCAACAATGGGATATCAGGTGGTTGCATTTATTATACCCAATCCTACTAGCTTCACAAAGAGCAGGTTAAATTAAAATTGTACCCCAAGTGCTGCTGTTGGCATCAAAGGACTTGCAGCAAATGATGAAGTATAGTAGTTGTGATTTATAGCTGTTGTGTCAGTCTGTACCTGGGATCCAAGCAGTGAGAACATGTCCTGCCTTCTGCACAAATCCTCCAAATATTGAATTCATCCACTGAACAAGGATGACGTGACTCAAGGAAACCCCCTTCCCCACTCCATTCCCATTGTCTTTTACTCATTGTCTGTCTCCTCCACTATTCAAACTAGTTGATCTCCTCACTCCACCTACTTCTGATCTTGCACTTTCTTGCTTATCAATAATTTATCTGCCTCAGAAATATTTAACAATCATAGAAACGTAGAATCCCTACAGTGTGGAAACAGGCCCTTCGGCCCAACAAGTCCACACCGACCATCCGAAGAGCAACCCATCCAGACCCATTCCCCCACCAGCATCTGCAGTCATTGTCTTTACCTATATTTACCTAACCTACACATTCGATTGTCCTGGCTCAGAGACATGGAGACTACCACTGCACCATAAAAGATCTTTCATCGTCCCCACCCTGACTTCATTCCAAATGTAGCCAATATTTTCAGATGAACCTGTTCAGTGATATCATTATGCATGGGACTTGATAGGATATGAACCCATGCTTCCTAATTAAAACATAGCAATAGTTCCATTACCATAAGAGCTCTTCACTTGCCTAGGTTATATATTTAAACCTCTCTAATGGGGGTTTGTACCTACAAGCTTCTGACTGATGAGTCAATTTGTCCGGCAAGTCAAGGCTGATTGTTACATTCCAAGAGATATTTCTTCTTGTTCTGGGATTTGTATGTTCCTGGTGTAACCAAGTCTTAGCAAAGTCAGTGATAGCACAGTCATACCTCCATGGATAAAGGAACATCAAAGTGTCAAGTTCCACTCTAAAGGTTTGACTAATTACAAAGGGAACCAATCAGTTCATTGGTCCCAGTTATAATTACTGGCACAGGGCTGCACCATTCTCCTGTTTCCTTATGTCACTGGTTGAATGTTTTGTCCCTGTATCTTGATTCAAAAAGTCTGGACTTATAAAGCGTTTGCTGTGGGTCCCTGTACACATTTCTCCCTTAGAAAAACAAAAGTCTTCGCTTTCACCATTCGCTTTTACTTGGGACACACAAGTTAAAAAAGGCGTTTTCACCAAAAACCTTTTGATGAACCTTTCACGTGCAATTGGCAGGACAAAGGGGGAGTATCATATTGAAGATTTGTCAGGAGCGTTCTTGTCTAACAAGGACCCACAGCATTCAGTCACAAGTGTTTGTGAGTTAATGCAACTGAGCTGATAATATTATCACTGCTGCTTTATGTTCCATTTGCTTCACATTATGCTCAAGGCTATTATGTGTGCTGGTATGAACAGTGCCTTCCATTTGGTGTTCTCCATTTCCATTTCCTGTAAATTATTTAAATGTTATGCGGTTGTACTTTTAAGGATTTGGCTGTCATTGCATTTTGATGCCCCCAACTCTGTTGAATGCACTTCTGACAAGTTAAGACAGTGATCATCACCTATGGTTGAAACCTTTTCACTGCCACCACTGGGTTAGCATGATTTGGGATTTAAAAGGAGGGGGTCACTTCTGACCCCTTTTAAAATTCAAATAAAAGTGAAAGAATTTAGTATTTACTCAGTGCCTTTCATAACCATGGACTGGCCAAAGGTGCTTTATAATTCATGAAGTACGTTTGAAACAAAGTCACACTCAATGTAGGAAATGACTGAGCCAATTGGTAAAGAGCAAGTGTCCAGAAGCAGCAGAGACATAGTGACTAATTAATGACATAGGTCAAAGGGTAAATGTGGGCCAGGCCAAACATTGTTTACCACTTCCACTTACAAAGGGAGGCAATGACCTTGTGGTATTGTCACTAGACTATAAAACCAGAGATCTAGAATTAATTGATTTGAATCCCATCATGACAGATGGTAGTTTTTGAATCCAATAAAAATCTGGAATTAAGAGTCTCATGATGACCAGGAGTCCACTAGCAATTGTTGGAAATACCCATCTGCTTCACTAATATCCTTTTAAGGAAGGAAACTGCCATCCTTACCTGGCCTGGCCTACATGTGACTCCAGACCTACAGCAATGTGGGTGACTCTGAACTGCTCTCTGGGGAATTAGGGGCAGGCAATAAATGCTAGTCAATGATGCCCTCGTCCCATGAATGAAATTTAAAGAAATCTGAACTGAGTTTAAATCATGTTTGCTGATCTTGATGATGTGATAAGTTAAATTAAGATTAATGAACTATTATTAAGAAAGAATTTGGATTGACATATCACCTCATCACATGCTCACAGCATCCCTAAAGTGCTTTATAGCCAATGAAGTCCTTTTGAGGAGAGTCATTGTAGAAA
Organism: Chiloscyllium punctatum; assembly: GCF_047496795.1. NCBI lineage: Eukaryota > Metazoa > Chordata > Chondrichthyes > Orectolobiformes > Hemiscylliidae > Chiloscyllium > Chiloscyllium punctatum. Next base: position 17,400,814 of record NC_092744.1, read on the forward strand.
TGTGAGAAAATGCAACAGGATGCTATATAGAGAAGTGAATCAGGTATGCTGTTAGTTCAGGAGAAGAGTTATTCAGATCACTGCCCTCCCTCAAAGTCATGGGACTTCTAAATCCAACTCAACAAACAAGTGGAACTTGAATGCCCCCGTCCAGAAGATGTTTCCTGCACAAGTATTTGACTCCCTTAGTACTGGACTGAAGTGCCAACCTGGTTGTCATGCCCAACCCCTAGGACCTTCAGACTGGAATGAGAGTGCCGCCAATCAATTCCAGACAGCATAGGCACATCAGCAAGGCTGGTTTGAATAGGGAGTATGACACAGATTCGCTAAACTGAGACTGCCCACGGTAAGGTTTACATGAATGAGGACAGTTTCCACAAATTTAACTGTTAGCCCCTTGAGTTTAGATGTTTGAAGAGGCATTGAGACACTTTAGATGATATAAAGATGGATAGAAAGAATACACGCTCAAGGAGACACAAATCTTACATTTGGAGCAGGAGACAGAAATGAAATTGGGGAGCAGTTTTGCTCTCAAACACAGGGCAGTGGAGATCTGGAATTCTTGCCTCTGAAAGGTCTGAGGCAATTGAAAACCACCAGGAGAACATAGAGAGGAGCTCATTGAAGTCATGGCCTTTGGGTTCTCCATATGCTGCTCTTGTGCACCTCCTAGTGGCCAGCTTGTTGTATAGCAATAACAACTGGCCTGGGACCTCTCAGTTTTGTTGCGTTTTATCAGAAGTGACATGGAGAGAAAGAGCAGCAATTAAATTTATTGTAATGTACAAGAACTTGGATTTTCATCATGCCACAAAGTACACAGCTGTTTGCAAAAAAAATCAATGCTGCATTAATTTCAGAAAGCCACGTGGAAGCTGTTTCCATTGTAATGTAGAAAGTATAATAGAAAGTACAGCAACTCCTTGTTGCACATGAGCAGCATTCCAGTTGCAGCGTTGAGACAAATGGCAGGATTGTCTATTTTATTGATGTTAGAGGGAAGATGAATATTTACCGGGGTGGGGCAAAGAGAGCAGGAGAGGAAACTCTACAAGTTTTCTTTGAAATAGTGCCACTAGATATCTCACATCTGTCTGAGAGGGGATTAATATCTCCTAAGTGGATTGAATGGGGCATATGCAGAGTTACCTCAGTATGGCCTCAGCACTGTCAGCCTGGGTGATACGCTCGAGAGTTGGGCTTGAACCCATCCAACTTTCACTCACACCCAGAGCTGACTCACAAAGGCAGACGAAGCCAGGATTGTAAGAGGAAGCCTCACTCATAAAGTATTTTTGTGGCTGGCAGTGCAAAAGGAATCAAAACTAATGTTTCAAAGAAGCAGAGTTAGCTACCAGCACACATGTGTAAACATGTGTTCCTCACAAAGCGCACTGTTTTCTGGTAGATCAGAATGTTGTATGATTTGATTGTGCTGACACAGCACAAGCCTCTGTTCCCTCTATAACAAGTTTTTTTTCCTCTTTGTGATAATGATTTCTAATTACACATGTGATGGGTTGTTTTAATTCTTTTCCCCTTTCAAATCCACCTTCCTGTTGCAATGCATGATGGGCAGGCTCAATATTGTGCATGACACCCGCTACAAGTGTTGGTAGGTGCCAGCTATGTTTTTCGATTATCTGTACCAGTAGAATTTTTATCCACAGGCCCTTCAAAGTCCACTGGTGAAATGAGCTCATTAATGTGTCCACGCTTTTTGTAAAATGACGCAGCACAGAAGGATGTCATTAGGCAGATCGTGCTCATGCTAGTTATTTGATACAGCTATCTTCTTGGTCCCACTCCATTTATGCCCTATAGCCCTATAAATTCTCTTCCTTCCCAAGTCTTTGTCTTACTGCCTTTTGAAAACTGCTACCAAAACTATCTCTGCTACCCTTTACAAGCAGTGCGTAACAGGCTAAGGAAATTGGGCATGTCCACAAGGACTCTTACCAATTCTTATAGCTGACCCACGGAAAGCATCCTATCCAGATGCATCACAGTGTGGTTTGGCAACTGTTCTGTCCAGGGGGGGCAAGAAACAATGGAGAATTGTGAACCCAGCCCAGCCTTCCCTCCACTGACTCCATCTACACTTCTCACTGCCTCAGGAAGGCATCCAGCATCATCAAAGACCCCTCCCACCCCAGTTATACTCTCTTCTACCCTCTTACGTCAGACAGAGATATAAATAGATTCAAGAACAGCATCTTCCCTATTGTTATCAGTCTTCTGAATGGACCTCTCAAATTTTAAATTTAATGTTGATCTCGCTCACCTTCCCTGCAGCTGTAACATTGTGTTCTTCACTCTGTTGTTTTACTTTAATGCACTTTGTAAGCTATGGTCTGTCTGTACCGCACTCAAAGCAAAACGTTTCACTGTGCACATGACAATAATAAATTCAATCAAATCAGAGCCACACACTGTATCAAAACAAGGAAATTCCTAAATATGCCCAGGCTAAAAGTGTGACAAAAATAATATCCTCATAAATGCTTACAGGGTCATACAGCACAGAAGAGGCCCTTCAGCCCATCAAGTTTACACTGTCCTATCCATGCCAATCCCACTTTCCTGCACTTGGTCCATGGCCTGAAATGTTATGACACTTCAAGTGCTCAGCCCCACCCTTTTTTAAAGGTTGTGGGGTTTCCCGCCTCTCCTACCCTCCAAGGCACTACATTCCAGATCACCCCCATCCTCTGGGTGAAAGGTTTTTCCTTAAACTCCCTCTAAACCTTCCTGCCCTCCTCCTTTAAAATTATGTCTTCTTGTTCCTGACCCTTCAACCAAGCTCATCATAACTCTCCTTCAGAAATGGAATAGTGTAAGACCATGGAATCTTACCCCGTAGAAGGAGACAACTCTTCCCGTTGTGCCTCTTTGAAAGAGACCCCCAATTTGCCCCACTTCCTCACTCTTAATTGAGCTTGCGTTTCAAGCGTTGAGCCAACTTGCTTTTACAAGTGGATTTTGAATCTGACCCCAGCAGCTTTTCAAGCCACACATTCCAGATCCGATTCTCCTCGTCATCCTCTTGCACCATTTTGGAACGCTTCATGTTCCATTGCTATCTGTTTTTGGGCAACCTCAGTTGCTCATTAATTCTTTGAACATCCCTCAGTTCCAGGATCTGTCTGAATCTAAAAAACCACATTTTGGAATTGCAACCTTGACCTGAGAAAGGGATGTGTTTTGTGCGACAATTTTTGTTTTCCCAAGACATTGTCAAAATGTATTTACCATAGATTTACAGAGACCTTCCCAATAATCTTGAAGTTTCCATCGCTCAAATACAGCAACACCGGGATAGTATCCAGGTTCAAGCTGATGAGTGACACGTAACATTCATGCCAGAAGTGTCAGTCACTGACCATCTCTTGTAAGAGTCAAAAGTTGTAACGCTGGAAAAGCACATCAGGTCAGGCAGCATCCAAGGAGCAGGAGAGTCGATGTTTCAGGCATAAACCCTTCATCAGGAATGTTGATGAAGGGCTTATGCCCAATACATTGATTCTCCTGCTCCTCAGATGCTGCCTGACCTGCTGTGCTTTTCCAGCATCACACTTTTTGACTCTGACCTCCAGCATCTGCAGTCCTCAGTTTCAATGGCATTACCATTGCAGAATCCCTCGCTATCAGTATCCTGCAGCTTACTATTACACTGAAACTGAACCAGATGAGCCATTTAAATACAATGACTGCAGCAATAGGTGAGAGGCTAGGCTAGGAATCCTACAGTGAGTAACTCACCTCCTGACTCCCCACATCCTGCCCAATATTGGAAGGCACAAGCCAGGATTGTAAATGGAATACTCTCCACTTGCATGGAGGAGTGCAGTTCTAACAACACTCAACAAGCTTCACAGCATTCAGAACAAAGAATTCCACTTGAATAGCCCCCTATCCTCTGCCTTTAACATTCACTCCCTTCACCCGTCTTGCACAGCAACAGTAGTTTGTACCATCCTCAAGTTGCACTGTAGCAACTCACCAAGCCTCCTCTGGCAGCACCATCCAAACATGTGACCTCCACCACCTAGAAGAACGAGAGCCACAGATACACAAAACACCATCAGCTTCAAGTTCCCATCCAAACCACAGACCTTCTTACCTTACCTGTATCTGCCCTGTACTTCCCTTTAAATATTTTGTCGGTGTCTTAACCCGTAACTACATAAAATGCCATTACTTCACTATTGAGTCAAAGCCCGAAACTCACTTCCTGAAAGCTCTGTGGGCGTACCTGTACACCAAGGTCTACAGTAGTTCCAGAAGGCAGTTTACCACGACCTTCTCCAGCGCAGGTGAGGATGGCCTGATAAATGATACCTGAGCCACTAATGCCCATATTGCAAGGACATCAACACAGAACCTCCCCTTTAATGGTTGAGGCACTCCTTTAAAAAAATATGGAGTTTATTTTCCTTCGCCACCATCACCTCAACACTAATCTCTACCAATGCTCTCTACACCCAAGATGTGTTGATATTTCTGAAGTTAATAGCTAAAGTTGACAAGTGACCAATTGACCAGCACTTGTGTGCAATTTCTGTACCACATATGAGTGAGTGGACTTGGAAGGGCCTGTGTTTCTCACTGCTAAGTTCTTTCGAATTATTAAAGCTCATGTTGCAATAATTTTAGCTTTTTAAAATTATTCAATTAATGATTATGAAGCAGTAAAAAGTTTACAAATGTTGCTTTGCAATAATGGATAGTTTTGGATTTCTTTTAATGACTGTTGTCGTGTAATTAAGAGTATTTTGATTAAAGCATGACTCAACTTCTTTGATATTATGTAGTATAACCCAAGTTGTTACTTCTTTCTGAGAGGTACATAATATTAATTGTTTTTATAAGCTTGTTGCATTGATTTATCTCAACGTTGTTCTTAATAAGCAATTTCCCCTTCTCTTCCCTTTTTGTTTTTAACATCATTGTATTTGTTCTTCACTACCACTTGCTTTGTCCCTCTTCCTTATTCCACTCAACCTTCTACTTTTACCCAATTTACCCCAACACACCTCTTCTTTCTTTTTCCTTCCCTTGTTCTGCCTCTGAATTTCCCCCTCTCTTCCTTGCTTTATCTTGCTCTTAAAATACATGTCAACTGCTGTGATTCGTGACCCGGTTTGCTACTGTGTTACTCACTCTGCGTGTTACCATGGATTTATTTCACCTCATCCTTTCCTCATCAACACTTCTCCTCCCCCAATGCTTGCTCCATAATTCTTCTCCATTGCTCTGCCTTTTTACTTTCCCTCCAATAAAAACAGTACCCATGATGCATGGTGCCAATCCTGCGGCGGTATCTGCAGCAACGACATCAGCCACAAGTGTTCCCTTTGCGGCTACAGCCAACGCCAACCAGGTTTGCACATTTGGTTGCACTTCTGTCAGTAGCAGTGCAGTAGATATAATATCTTTTGAGAAAAGATCCTTGACAAAAACTCAAGGTTAAAATGTCTGACCTTTGGCCCTCGTGGTGCAATGGTAGTGTCCCTACGTCTGGACCAAGAGGCCCATGTTGAAGTCTGACCTGTGCCAGAGGCGTGTAATGATATCTCTGAATTGTTGCAGTGGTAGTGCCCCTACCACTGATCCAGGAGGCCCAGGTTCAAATCCCACCTATACCAGAGGTGTATAATGGTATCTCTGAATAGTTTGATTAGCAAATATCAAAGATGTCCAGCCTATTTGTTTTGAGATTGGAGTAAATGGCTTCAGAATGTATCAGTTGTTGCAATACAGTAAACTTTCCAAGGTATTGCTGTTGATTAAGGATTTAGCCTTTGAGTAACGGTGTGAGGTGGATGTGACCACACTTATGTACCTCAATCAAAACTGGCAAAGATTAAAATTACCTCCAGTGTGCCAAAGGGTAGGTATACAATGTGCTGCTGAGGTGAATCTGCTGGGTAATACTAGAGAAGAACTAGAGCCATATTACATAGGAACAGACTCAGAAGAAGTATGAAAAGTACAAAAACAGGTTTATAATGTAGTTAGACAAAGAGTTGGTCAATATTGGTTAGGGAACAAAACATGCAAATAACCTTTCAGGAATATGATAGCCTGGCAATATTTTTTGGTCAGAGTATTGAGTACAGGTGATCATGTTGTGGCTGTACAGGACATTGGTTAGGCCACTATTGAAATATTGTGTGCAATTTTGGTCTCCTTCCTATCGGAAAGATGTTGTGAAACTTGAAAGGGTACAAAAAGGATGTTGCCAGGGTTGGATGATTTGAGCTATAGGGAGAGGCTGAACAGGCTGGGGCTGTTTTCCCTGGAGCATCAGAGGCTGAGAGGTGACCTAATAGAGGTTTACAAAATTATGAGGGGCATGGATAGGGTAAATAGGCAAAGTTTTTTCCCTGGAGTGGGGGATTCCAGAACTAGAGGGCAGAGGTTTAGGGTGAGAGGGGAAAGATATAAAAGAGACCTATGGGGCAACTTTTTCACATAGGGTGGTACGTGTATGGAATGAGCTGCCAGAGGAAGTGTTGGAGGCTGGCACAATTGCAACATTTAAGAGGCATTTGGATGGATATATGAATAGGAAGGGTTTGGAGGGATATGGGCCGGGTGCTGGCAGGTGGGACTAGATTGGGTTGGGATATCTGGTCGGCATGAGCGGGTTGGACCGAAGGGTCTGTTGCCATTGGTGTACATCTCTATGACTATGACTCTTTATGGCTCTGACTGTTCTATAGTTTTCATCTGATTAGAGAGAGTGATAGAGGAGTAAATCTGCAGGTCACTCAGGGATGTGCAGATACTGTAGAGTTATGACATTAAGGGACTTCACACCAATCAACATTTGGATAAATAATGTTGCAGTCAAGGGAAAGGGAGGGCATGAGTTTATGGAATGTGTTCAGAATTCACATAGAAAGGAGGTATTGGTGGATCTGACGTTGGCAAATGACGTGGGCCAAACTGACCAAGAGATGAATTACATGTTGGGGATGGGGTGGGGGGAGAGAGAGAGTGGTGTTGATTGTGGTAATAGGGAGAAGGAGATAGCCCAGCAACGCCAACCCTACCCCACCACCGTCCCACCAAGCCTGAAGGTTGGCTCTCATCTCAGCAACATGAGATCTGGCCTGACTGCAGGGTAGTTACACTGGACAAGGGCATGCAAATTAATTACTGTGCAGTGAGACTGCTGGTCTAAAGGGACTGGAAGTCCTGCCTGAAATAGCTTATGGCCAATCAGCTCTGTAGTCCCGTCAAAGAGCCTGCGGTCAGCTTTCCTCCACAGCTAAGTGACTCCTGACACGGAATAGTGCCTATTCAACTATTCAGATGAGAAGGACATGACCAAAACTAACCTGTCCTTACATCCAGCTTGCACACAGTCTCTTGTGGAGTAACTGGATGGTGACCAAGGCATCGTTCTCTCATCTAGGGGAACAATAATAAGATCCTTCTTTGCTCGCTGCACGTGACTATCTGAATGCAGACCAAACGAATTGAATCAAAAACTGACTTGATCTGTGTCATTTAGTTTCACAAGGCGCAAAGCAGCATTGACAGAATGACTTGAAAAAAATGTCTGTAAAGCGATTCTAAAACCCCAAATGACAGAGTAAAACACAGAACCAATAATTCTGTTCCTGGAAGTACATGTTTCATAATGGCCTGTCAAAGAAGAAGTTGGTTATTGCTACTTTTAAAATGCTAACGGTCAGAGACGTTGTTTACTCTGCAATGCAGCTCATAAATCTGTGAATAATGAATAAACAAATGTGAGCTGTTAACATCTACTTAAAGTTGCGCAGTCATAAATCTGATGATTTAGTTTTGACCAGATTCCAATCTAAATACTATTTCAGACAACAGTGACTCTGTTAGTCTTGCACTTATTGGTCATTGCTCAGCAACTGGAGGACATCAATTGCCTTGAAGCATGACCATACCACAGTGTACTTTTTTTGTATGACCTCCCCTTTAAACAGGTTTATTGAATGTCTTGACTGAACCACGATACTAACTTGGGTTGCTGTTTCCTTTCACGCAGATGCCCATAATATCTGTAGATCATCTGACTAGCCATAAGTACGTTACTCAGATGTAGAAAATCTTCGGGTCGAACAGTGAGTATCTGATTTTGTTTTCTTTTGAACAAATGTGTACACTAATACATTGGGATATCATTAAGAATATTAACTCTGGTGATGAAATTATTCCAATAATTATAGAAGCGGCAATAGGTCTTTCAGCCCATCGACTCTGCTTTGTCATTCAGGGAGATCATATCTCACTTGATAATCCTCTATTCCACAGACTCACTACCTTCTGAGAGACAAAGTTCCTCATCTGTCTTAAATATGCGATCCCTTATTACGAGATTATGCCCTCTTGTCCTAGAATTTCCCATAAGGGAAAACCACCTTTCCATACCTACCCTTGAAAGTGCTCTAAGAATCTTGCATATTTCAATGAGGTTGCCTCTCATTCTGCTGAATTTCAAAGAATACATTGGAATTTACTCAATCTCACCTCATAAGACAGTCCCTCCATACTTGGTCTCAGCCCGGTGAACCTTCTCTGGACTGTCTCCGATGGCAGTAGGTCTTTCCTTAGATAAGGAAACTAAAACTGTTCCTGATATTCCAGCTGTGGTCAGACTAGTGCCTTGTAAAGACTGAGCAAACCCCACCCCCCCAATTTTATTCTCCGTTCTATTTGAAATAAAGGCCTACATTGCCTTCCTGATTATCCCCTGAACTAACTTGCCAACATTTTTGTTATTCACAGACAAAGGCTCTGAAACCTTCTGCACTATAGATTTGTGCAGTCTTTGTCCTTTTTAGGTGCCTCATTTTGGGAAAGCAAATCTTAGCAGGACTTATGCACTTAATGGGAGATCCTGGTGAGTGTTGCTGAACAAAGAGACCTTGGAGCGCAGTTCATACCTCCTTTAAAGTAGAGTTGCAGGTAGATAGGATAGTGAAGAAGGCATTTAGTATACGTATTTTTATTGGTCAGAGCATTGGATATAGGAGTCAGGAAGTCATGTTGTGGCTGTACAGGACATTGGTTAGGCCACTTTTGGAATACTGTGTGCAATTCTGGTCTCTCTCCTGTAGGAAGGATGTTGTGAAACTTGGCAGGGTTAGATTTACAAGGATGTTGCCAGGGTTGGAAGGCTTGAGCTATAGGGAGAGGCTGAATAGGCTGCGGCTGTTTTCCCTGGAGCACCAGAGGCTGAGGGGTGACCTTAGAGAGATTTATAAAATCATGAGGGGTATGGATAGGATAAATAGACAAGGTCTTTTCCTTTGATTGGGGGGAGTCCAGATCTAGAGAGCATAGGTTTAGTGTCAGAGGGGAAAGATATAAAAGGGACCTAAGGGGCACGTTTTCACGCAGAGGGTGGTGCATGCCTAGAATGTGCTGCCAGAGGAAGTGATGGAGGCTGATACAAATACAACATTTAAAAAGCATCTGGATGGGTATATGAATAGGAAGGGTTTAGAGGGAATATGGGCCAAATGCTGGCAAATGAGACTAGCTTAGTTTAGGATGTCTGGTTGGCATGGATGGTTGGACCGAAGGGTCTGTTTTTGTGCCGTACATCTCTACAACTAATATTTAGCTACTTTATTTTCCCTACCAAAGGATATAACCTCACACATTCCCAATTAACACACTGTAACCTCTCTAAGTTATTTCTGGGTTTTGGAATGTTCTGGATTGTTAGGGGAGCTTACATGGAATGGATTTATACACACAGAATCCGAACAGTGTGGAAAGAAACCATTCAGCCCATCGAGTCTGCACCAACCTTCTGAATAGCATCCCACCCAGACCTCCACCCTATTCCCTTAATCCCAAATGTACTATGACTAATCCACCTAACATCCCTGGACAGCAAGGGGCAATTTAGCATGGCCAATCCACCTAACCTGCACATCTTTTGACTGTGGGGAGAAACCAGAGAACCCAGAGAAAACCCATGCAGACTCGGGGAGAATGTGCAAACTCCACACAGACAGTCACCCGAGGCTGGGAATGGACCCAGGTCCCTGGCGCTGTGAGGCAGCAGTGCTAACCACTGAGCCACCCTCAAAAATAAAAGATTACGGGACGATCCAATACAGTTTTGGTGTCGGGACACTTTACTTCACACAAAGAGAGAGGCGAGTAGGTTACATGGTATTAATGTCACTGGAATAATAATACAGGGGCCCTGATAAAAGTTTGGGTGACATGGGTTCAAATCCCCCCCTGGCAGCAGTTGGAATTGTCATTCAATTAATAATTCTGGTGTTAAAAGCTTTTCTAATGCTGATGATGATGAACCTGTTATTGATTGTTGCTAACAACCCATTGGGTTCATTCAGGCAAGGAATTCTACCATCTTTACCTGATCTGACTTTCATGTGACCCTAAACCTACAGCGATGGGGTTGATGCATAACTGTTCTCTGAATTGGCCAAACAAGTCACTCAGTGCTGTCTAACATGTAACAAAATCAAAAAAAAAGCAAAGGATCGTGGACCTCAGTCTCCAAAAAGCTACTGAGGCTGGAGGCTTATTAAAATTTCCCAATTGTGACTGATAAATGTTTGCTGGTGATGGGTATTGAGATCTATGGAAGTAGGCCTGCGTTGACAGAGATAAGACATACATAAATCAGAATTCACTTGAATACCAATTGAGTCTCCAGGTTGTCAAATTCCTGTTTCTTGGTATTCCTGTTTACTTACACAATCTAGACCTTCCTCCTGCTCACCAATTTCTCAGAAACCACCCCTGAATGTTACTATGGAAACTCCTCTGCTTGTATATGCTGTTAGATATGATCCTTATGAATATGCATCACACAAATTCACTCAAATCCTTGAGATTCCATAACATTTCTATCTGAGATATATGGGATTCTTAAAGGGCTTGACAGGGGATATTTCCCCTCGTGAGATTTTCGGACTAGAGGGCACTGTCTCAGAATTAAGTGACACCTATTAAAGACTCTTCTCTCAGAGGGTTGTGAGTGTTTGGAACTCCTTGCCACAGAGAGCTGTGGGGCAGAGTGCTTGTGTGTGTTTAAGGCTGAGATAGATTCAGTAGGAGAATAAAGGACTTTGGGGATACGGCAGGAAAGTGGTTGTGAGGTATGTCAGCCAACGTCTTATTGAATGGAAAAAGGACTGAATGTCCTACTGCTCTTCTGTTTCTTATGGTCTTGTGGTGTCTGTGGTCTGCCATCTTGCAACCACAGTGCAGACTGGAAGGTTGAATTGAAGAGCCTGCTTTAAACAAAGTGGTTGAATTGTATTTTGACCATCTCAGTCTGGGATCAGAATATCTCTCCTGTCTTTAAACAATGTCTGATATTATTCATTTATTGGAAGTTCATGCATCTTTCATTTCATTTCAACCTCTTTGGCGTAATAGAAGCTTAGTTTTTAAAATTATAACTGGATTTGATCGGGTAGACGTAGGGAAGATATTTTTATTTCCCAGAATGTAGAATGGCTAACAGCGCAGAAGGATACTGCTCCTCTGCAATTCAGCTAATATCCTTTCTCCGATGTCTTCCCGTAGCCCTGCACATCCTTCCTTTTCAGATAAGTTTAATTCCCTCTTGTATTCCTCATTTGAGCCTGCCTCGACTCTTTCCGGAAGCAATGTACTCCAGATCCTAACCTCTCACTGTGCCAAAAACCACTTGCTAATATCACCTTTGCTTCTTCGTTCTCAAATCTGTGATCTCTTGATCTTGATCCTTCAACTAAAGGGGAATGTGTCTCCTTGTCTTTGCTGTCTAAAGCCTAAATGGTTTTGATTATTACTCTCAACATTCTCTTCTCCAAGCACTGCTGCCTCACAGTGCCAGGGTTTGATTCCAGCCTCAGGCGACTGTGCAAACTCCACACAGATATTCTCCCCATGTCTGCGTGGGTTTCCTCCCACAGTCCAAAGAAGTACACATTAGGTGGATTGGCAATGGGAAATTACCCATAACATCCAGGGATGTGCAGGCTAGGTGGGTTAGCCATGGGAAATGAGAGTTACAAGGATAGGGTAGGGGGCTAAGTCTGGTAGGGTTATTGTTCGGAGGGTCAGTGTGGACTTGATGAACTGCTTTCACGCAGTAGGGAATTCCATGATTCTCTGCTAACTTCTTCAAACTTTGCTGATGTTCCTCAATGTTGAAGATAGCCAGATTAGTCAGGTTTAAATTTAGGGGAATGGGTCTTGGTGGTGTACTCTTCAGAGGGTCAGTGTGGACTTGTTGAACCAAATGGCCTGTTTCCACAATGTAGGGAATCTAATCTAGATGAGTGAGAGATCTCCAGTGGCTGTAAGGCTGGAGAAAGTCATGTGGATGGGATAGAGGGGGAGACACCGATGATAATGAGGCTTCAGAGGGACTTGAAGGCCAGGATTTTAAAATTCAGGTGTTGCAGGACTGAGGGTGATTCAGGTTTCTTGCACCAATCATTGTCCAGTGATTAATGACGGCAAGGTGATGTTACAGTGGTTTGTGTTCAGCTTTAACCTTCTCCAAGATTGATCTTAACGCTGACTGAGTGAAACAAAGAAGGAATTCGCAGATAAATTACCTCATCCCTCCTCCAGCAAGCAGTCATTCATCTGCCTATTCATTAACAACCCACATAAGAGTCTCAATTAGATGACTTGTGACCCAGGCCTTTGCTCTGGGAAAATGCCATGCAGGTAATCAGTGACCAGGTCACCTGCTAGGTTTAGCGAGTAAACAAAACCTAATTAATTACGGTACAGTTCTGATGAAGGGTCACCGGACCCAAAATGTTAACTCTGATTTGTCTTCATAGATGCTGCCAGACCTGCTAAGCTTTTGCAGCAACCTCTCTTTTTGTTTCTAATCACAATACATGACTGGTCATTACACTTAGTTTATAATATGTCAATGTTATCCCTCAAAATAGCCTTACGCACAAACAAACAAAATCCCACACCAGGAAATGGGGAAAAAATGCATTTCTCTCTGCACTTTAGTAAAACCAAAAAGCATCTTTGTCCAATAAGTCTTACTTCTTGAATACTAAGAAAAGGGTATAGTGTGGAACGCTGGTCTGACATTCAATGCACCACAACAGATGCCACCAAAGACCAGCAGATGTCTCTGAGATTTTTGTCAATGCAGCTTGCTCAGGGAGCAGAGTGTTGAGGATCCTTTGGGATCTTCTTCAGGAGCAGAATTGGCATTGTGGATCGAAATGGACTGCAGTGGTTCATGATTCATCGCCACCTTGTCAAGGTTGACTATGGCTGGGTAATAAATGCCAGGCCGCTCCAGTATCTTGTAAAGGGATAAAAAAAAGAAAATAATATCAGGATTCAGACTAGACCAGGGCTGAAGGTACACAATAAGAGATTTTTTTTTCAGAAACAGGAAAGCTGAGCTGGGAAGCTGTTTCCCTTCCCAGGCTGGCTACTAACTAAAAAAATCCCAAACAATCTCCAAAGGTAAGGCTGACACTGAGCAATCACACACCAAGCAAGAGGGTGGGAAACAGACAGCAGTTTTTACAAGACTTTTCAGAAATGCATTGCTTCAAAAAAAATGTGACCGTCCTTTTAAAAATAAAATTCAGATCTGTACAACAGTTCAAACTCAAGTCTGCAACACAACAGTGAGATCAGGGCTCAGATTATCCATGGTGGTGATGTTTGGTTAGGGATTGATATTGACCAGGAAATCAGGCCTAACTAATTACCATTAGCTTTATTACTATAATTTGCCTGAAGGCATAATTGTGCATCACTTCCAGTGAAAAACGAAGTGCCAAGAGAAGCAAAGGTTATGGGGAGAAAGCGGGAAAATGGGGTTAAGAAACTTATCAGCCATGATCGAATGGCAGAGCAGACTCGATGGGCGAAATGGCCTAACTTCTGCTCCCATGGTCATAAGTGTACTTAAATGTATTTAAATATAATTTATACTTGTCTAAGAAAGAAATTAAGGGAAGAAAACCCTAAGAATTACAGACGCTGGAAATCAAAAACAAAAATAGAAATTGCTGGAGAACTCAGCAGGTCTGGCAACATCTGTGGAGAGAAAGCAGAGTTAATGTTTCGAGCCCAGTCATTCTTCGTTAAAAGGCGATGTAAATGACGATATGCTTTCCATCCAGGGGTTGCCTTGATTGTCAATGAGGAGATTTGGGAAGATTTTCCCAGTCTTGTGCTTCAGTGATTAATAGGAGAAATCCATGGAGAAGGACCTCAGCCTCTCAACCAGGCCAAACCTGGCTGACCTCATGGCCCAGGGAAACGTCTTCCAAGCTAAAGCCAGACAGGAACTAATCTGCCGCCTCCTTTCTCTTCCCTCTTTAGATCAGCGTGAAGAGATGACAGTGTGCTGGAACACCATTACAGGGCAAGGGTCAACAGCCATTCTGTAAATAATACCATCTTCTACCCAACCCCTCCCTCACTCCCTCAGCCGGAAGCCTTTCCACCTTTTGCATGCTAACGAAATGGAAGTATGGTTCTCCGGAAGGAAGTGTCGAAAAGATCACCGCACACTGAGACTTGCGTACCCTGTATATTCCACCAAGAGTAAAGCTGAGGGAAAGTAATCTACTGTTCAGCGTGCAACATCATCTGCCTTTACTCAGTACTGTGTTATGCATAGGATCCGAGATATATGCATAAATGACTCCCCCATTTCCTTCACTCGTCTTGTCTCTCTTTCTCCCTCCAAACCTACCCCCTCCACCCTTCTTCTCAGTGGAAAGGTAACCTTGTTCACTTTAGTATGCAGTATGTACTGGTACGCCTACGAACCATGCAGATCATTTTGATGTTAGGTTTAAATGGTTTTCCTTCAAGTTTACAAAAAAAATGGAGAAAATAAGAAAAAAAAACACAAAAATGGTGCACCTTGTATTTAAAAAAAGTACTATTCTACCATTTTCATCAAGAGTTAGTTGTGCATGCACAGTGTTCTGTGTTGAGGTTATATTCTAGTGGAATGTGAGAAAGATTTAAAGGGGCAATGGACAGAGATGAATGTGCTGGGCAAAACCTAACACTTCTGTTTAAAGCATATTGTGGCTTTAAATAATGTGTCATAAATGTCTGGGGGGGGTACACGTTAGGTGCCATACAAGACTGTACATCTAACCTTAAAGTATTATTTTTACAGTGTTAAAGAAGTTATCTGATTCCAAATGTTTCAAACTTGCTAAAGCTCAGTAAAATTGGACAGTGCCACAGATTTTATTACCGTATATGCCAAAGCTGTCTCCAAAATGGCATCTTGACTCCAGAGCAGATAGAATAGCACACAGTCAATCAGATTAGAATTTTGTTTTGTAAAGAATGGGAAATCTTGCAGACTGATGTTCCACTGAGACTTATTATTAAGATCTATCATATTAATACCTACCATATTAATCAACATAAGTGAAAATTAATCTCATAACCACACATGGCCACAATGGAATCTCATTGATGCCATTTGGTCACACAGATTGGCAACAAGTCAACTCTTGGGAGAAAGAAACCTCTTTGCATGAATTGCCAAGCAAAGTGCCATGTTTCAGGGATTTGGAAAGGCGAGTCATGTTTGTGCAGTTTTAATTTGCCCCAGTTTCTTTATTTTATCCTCTGTCCAAGAAAACAGAACCAAAAGTCAATAAAGACTATAAAAAAAACTCGACGGAGATGGAAACTCGTTTTATGCTGAATGTCTCACTGCAGTCACACATGTACATAAACAGGTGAACTAAAGAAAAGTGACTCTAAGCTAGATACCGAACAAAGCACTGTCATTAAGATGCATGTTAAAACCAAAATATTAATGAAAATCAAGGTATTTGTTAAAAGTAGCACCAGGGTGGGATATGTATCTGGGTGAATTTTATATGTGATTTTTTTCAAATTATTGCATTTAGCCTTAGAAAGCCTTCAAGAAATAAAAAAAACAAAAAAAAAAACAAAAAAAAAAGATTATTAGTTGTGTACTTTTAATGGGTTCATCCAAAGGAATTCCTTATTTTTATTTTCCCAATAGGAATATTTTCTCTTTTTCTTTTCTGCAGCTTGTTAAAGAGGTAGTTCAGCAACAGGTGGATCAACTGCTGTAGTGGGGCCAGGTTACTAACGGTATCCTCATCACAATGGAAGAAGTGAAGGTTCAATTTTAGAACCTGTCCATACTTCCAGACTCACTGCAAGAGTTTTGTTTTCAGTTAAAGTTTGAAAGGTGCAGTGGTAGTTTTAAAAGGGGCGGTTGCATTGATTTTATTGATTGTACTGTACATCTATTAAAGCCTTAGATTATATATTACGGGTTGAAACCCATTTTAAATGTTACTTCAAACCTGTTAAGAACACATAGCTGATAGATTTCAATTTTTATTCAAGTTACTTAACATGCTAAAACGTTGCTGACTTTTTCCTCCTTTGTTTAAATTTGTAGTTTCTTACATATGTTAAGATTAGAATCATCTTTATTTTTTATTCTGTTAAAATGTCAGATATTGTTTTCATATTTTAGTTGGTAGGATTTTTTTTTCTGTTTATCAGAATTCACTGTTTAAAAATTTCCAGATGTTTATGATGATAAAGATATTCCCCTCTGTTCTCCTTCATAACATACGCATAACTTTGAATTAAGTGTAATGTCGTTTAATTATTCATATTAGCATAACGACTTAAAGATTGATTTACATTGTACTGACTCGTGATTACAAGCATCAGTCACCGTTACTTCAGTCTTGTTTGCATTCAGAGAACAATGACCTTTTGTACGGAAATCTTACAATGATATGTTTCATTGTGTAGTATGAAGTTAAGTTGTTGCTATGGCAACAATCCTGGCAGACAATTGTGTAATATTTTAATGATTTACTTTGTTTGTAATTAGTCATTACAGAAATCTCTAGTTCCTAGATATTAGAACTGAAAATTATTTTCTACTGTAACCATTTGAGGATAGTAAGATATTGTTTTCTGAGTATACTTTGATCTCCTCGTCTGAATATCCAAACCTTCTTTAAATAGAAGCTGCATAATCAATAGATCAAGGGATTTTTTAATGTCATGAATTCAAATATTAATCAAAGCTTACTTATAAGAAAAGAGAATTAATCTGAGTTGTGTGTGCAAACACTTGAGGGTTGATTATGCTGCAGTTTTAGAGAAAAAAAAGTGATCGGGCTACGGGAAGAACGTTGACTTTTTGCACTTCTGTACATAGTCAAGAGAGGGAAACCTGTAAAATAGTAAGATCTTATTTTGAATAAAAAAAATGTCTATAATAACAAGGAATTTTGTTAAGGTAATTAAAACGACAGGCTGAACAAAAATTTAAAAATTTAAAAAAAAGCTTGCAAAAATATAAAAAAAACTGATAATGGGCACAGAGTAAGCACCTCATAACCCTCTACCCCCAAACCCTTGACCTCCCAACCCTAACCCCACCCCCCAAAAAAAAGGCAAAATATTGCTTTGCTTTAATGTGAACAGCTTGTAGTTTGCCAGGATTTTTTTTGGCTGGAATGATAGACATCCCGCTGAGATCTCTGGGTAAGGGTGATGCCCAATTTTAACCCAGTTCTGCCCATTGTGGAATAGGTGGGATTGAAGTGCAGTAGGTGGTCTTAACCTGCCCAACCCCTGCTTTGTATTTGACATCAAGTGTCTGATGGGGCTGTGGGGAGGGCAGAGAGGAATGGACACATGCAGTTTCATCGCACCCAATCCCATAGTGATTCCCACCAGGGCCAGATCGGGTTAAAATTTTACCTCCCTGGCAATGCCACCCCGCCCTTTCCTCCTCTGCTCATGACTGACAAAACGTTGAACAGGTTCAAAGCCCGGCTACAGATCATTAGGACCAGGGCAGGCACATCAATTACCAAGGTTCATACCATCGGAAAACAAAATTATTTTCACATCACTATACAACAACAAAAAAAAATTAAAACTGTTTTAAAAAAAACATACTGCATGTTTAGAAGCTTTTGTAAAAAAAAAAGAGAAATGAAAGGAAAAAATGTATTTTAGACTTTAACAGAACAGGTTCTGTAAACTGAATTTGATGGTGTATTTCTCACGGAAGATAAAAATGCATACATACGTATATAAATATATAAATATATATTAAACTGGCTCCACACTTTCATTCAAATAATTAAGAAACAACGACGTCAGTTTAATCACGGACAGGTCAACCAAACAGCAGGTGCCCACATGATTTTACTGCTCTTGCAATTCCTGTTCCTTTTTGCAGTTGAGTGTACGCCTTTCAAAATGATTCAAAGCACTTTTTTTTTTATTTTGCTGTTTGAACAGCAACAGAATACTGTTTGTAATCGGAGGCACTTAGAAGCGACCAGTTAAAACTTTTGCCCAGCTTTTAAGGTCAATCAGTTTTCGATAGAGAATGATTCCCTCTTCTGAAAAGAGAGGTGGGGAAAGGTCCTTGACAGGGTAGAGGAGGAGTGAGCACTGTGGGTGGGGAGGAGGAAATGCGAACACAAATTCAGTTTTAAACTCCACCCTTTTAACTGCACCACTTCACCACCTCCCCCCGCCCCCTCGCCTCACCTCCGCTTCCCCCACCCAAAATTGAATTTCCTTTTGTTCAGATGAAACAACCACTCAGATGTTGAGAGGGATTGTGTCCAATTTGCGAGGCTGTAGCTACAACTGCTAAAAGGACAGAGGCTTGGTTTTACTATTGTGTAATCACAGACTTTTTATTTTGTTTTCCTGCTTGTAGTTGGCAAGATAATGTACTCTGTCCTTGGCTGCCAATTGTTTTTTCTGGCTTATTTTATTATCACTGCTATAACTTTGATTCTTGCTGTATGGAATTAAAAAAAAACAAATAAAGATGAAATTGACCAAAAAAAAAGCAAAATGACTGATGTGTTTTCCCTTTTTAATGGAAGTCTTTGAAAATAAAAAGCTTTTGTGCCCACAAAATGGAGATGTTTAGAGGTTTACCATCCCTCCAGCAGTACACTGAAGTCTCCAGGAAATGGCAGTCACTACTGCAAACACAGCTCTATAGAAAAGTTGTACAGCTATCCAATCCATTGAGAAATATTTCAATTTTGTCCCAAACGTTAAGAACAGTATCCTCAGCCTATTATATCTGTGGTGTCCCTTTGAATTAACTCTCCAATTGTCCCCACTCTTTACACAAACCTTCCTTTATAGATCTGCAAGATTTGGTTTGGCTTAAAATATTTATCAATTATCCTTTGAAAATCACATCCTTTCAGGCAGTGTACCCCAGGTCCAACAAAATTCCATGTGTAAAAGAAATTTATATTTTTTGCCTGTCAAATATGTGCTCTTTGGTTTCTGATCTATCTACAGTTGGAAACAAGTGCTGATTATTTATTTCTTTGGATCCTTTAATATTTGAACACCTCTATTAAAACTGTCCTTAAATTCTCAGGGCCAAGAACATTCAAGAAGTTCAACATATCCTGGACAAAGAGGCCACATGATCAGTAACCCATGTCCTTAAACATTCACCCCCATCACCACCCCCCTCCCCCTTCATTGTAAACCATGGCAGCAGTGTATAACATCTACTATATACACAGCAACAGCTTCTGGTCACCATTTCCTGATGAAGGGCTTATGCCCAAAACATCAATTCTCCTGCTCATCGGATGCTGTCTGACCTGCTGTGCTTTACCAGTGCCACACTTTTTGACCCCGAGATCTTCTGGTAAAACTGTGATTCAGTGTCCAGATGGCCCCATAATGAATGCCTGGCTGAGCTCCAATACCATTGTGTTTATTTTATTCATTTGTGGGATGTGAGCTTCACTGGCTTTCCAGCATTTACTTCCCACCCCTCGTTGCCATTGAGAAGGTGGTGGGGCATTGCCTTGAACTGCTGCAGTCCACCTGTCGTGGATTGTCCCACAATTCCAGGATTCTGAACCAGTGACAGTGAAGGAACTGAGATATATTTCCAAGTCAGAATGGCAAGTGGCTTGGAGAGGAGCTTGCAGGTGGAGGTTCCATTCTCTACAGCCCTTGTCCTTCTAGATGAAAGTGGTTATGTGTTTGGAAGATGCTGTCTGAGGATCTTTGGTGAGTTTCTGCAGTGTGTCTTGTAGATAATGCGCTGCGGCTACTGAGTGTCAGTGGTGAAGAAAATGGAAGTTTGTGGATGTGGTGCCAATCTAGAGGGCTGCTTTGCTCTGGATAATATTAAGCTTCTTGAGTGTAATCGGGTGATACATTTCAAACGTTTCCAGCCACAGATGAGAAGGTCAAAGCTAGCTGATTGACAACCCTTAATTTGTGATAATCTGCCATCCCCTTGAATAATTCCTTTTTCATTGCATTGTGTTTATTTACACAAGATCTTAACTAGAAAAAAAGCATTGGCCATTAAGACTGCTTATTGTTGGCTGGCGTTTTTATATGTCAGTACGCTGCACCATTATGTTCAAAGAACCCTTTCCAAGTCTCTGCTAATTGTATCATTTTTCAAAATCAATGATTTGTCTGATTTCATCATGGTGAGTGCTGGGAAAGGGCCACTACAGGAGATATGAGGGAACTTGGAATGCACATGGGATTCCATAGACTTCCAACAGTGTGGAAACAGGCCGCTCAGCCAACAAGTCCACACCGATCCTCCAAAGAGTGTCCTACCCGGCTTCCCCACCCCACCCCCCCCACCCCACCCCACCCCATCCCTGTAACCCTGCATTTCCTATGGCTAAGCCACCTAACTTACACATCCTTGGACACTGTGGGCATTTTCTCACGGCCAATCAACCCTAACCAGCACATCCTTGGACTGTGGGAGGAAACTGGAGCACCCAGAGGTAACCCACGGAGACACGGAGAAAATGTGCAAACTCCACATAGGCAGTCACCTGAGGCTAGAATAGAACCCAGGTTCCTGGCACTTTGAGGCAGCAGTGCTAACCACTGAGCCAGTGTGCTGTCCAACCATGATTGAGAAAAGCTGAATTTGACTGGATTGGGGTCCCCTATTCTACTTAGAAAAGCATCTGAAGCCTTTTGCTTTGGAAATCATAATAAGTGAAATGTTTGCAGCGTTGCTAAACTGAGTTAAAAATCACACAACACCAGTAGTTCAATAGGTTTATTTGGAAACGCCAGCTTTCAGAGCGCTGCTCCTTCATCAGTGCTTCCAAATAAACCTTTTGGAATATAACCTGGTGTTGTGTGATCTTTAACTTAGTGCACCCCAGTCCAGTGCCGGCATCTCCAAGTCATTGCTGAACTGAATGATGCATTTGTCTGAGTTATAGCATGAATAGGGCGGCACGGTGGCACAGTGGTTAGCACTGCTGCCTCACAGCGCCAGAGACCTGGGTTCAATTCCCACCTCAGGCGACTGACTGTGTGGAATTTGCACATTCTCCCTGTGTCTGTGTGGGTTTCCTCTGGGTGCTCCGGTTTCCTCCCACAGTCCAAAGATGTGCAGGTTAGGTGAATTGGCCATGCTAAATTGCCCGTAGTGTTAGGTAAGGGGTAGATGTAGGGGTATGGGTGGGTTGCGCTTCGGCGGGGCGGTGTGGACTTGTTGGGCCGAAGGGCCTGTTTCCACACTGTAAGTAATCTAATCTAATCTAATATCTGGAAACAGCTATCTGTATTGGATGATGTGCACTCCCCTTGTCCCATTTTCTTTCCAATCTATTTCCATCTGTTCTCACACCTTCTTTGAGCATAACTTGCTTCAACCAGATGTCTATGTCAGCAGTACTGTGCTTGGCATTCGAATGAGTCATTATGAGGCACATTTCAGCTTCCACAATAGCAGATGGATAGTATATGCATCAGATGGCTTCATTCCAAGTCACAAGGTGCTCCAGGGAACTCCACCTCATTTTCTCCTGTCAGTGACAGAGTGCAGGCCAGAAACTGAATCCAGAAGGGTAAAGTGTGGACAAAAGATCAGTTATTCATTCTGGCTGACACTCCTCAATTTAAATTTTCAGATCATCCCACATTTGATGTTCCCTCCAAGATGAACCCAGTGAGAAATCACTTAAAGTATAATCAAACAAAGAACTGTGGATGCTGGAGATCTGAAAGTAAATTCTGATGAAAAGTCACCAGATTCAAAAACCTTAACTCTGCTCTCTCCCCACAGATGCTGCCAGACCTGATGAGTTTCAACAGCAAATTCTGTTTGTCGTAAAGTTTCCTGTGTCCAGTTTATAAATTATTGGATTAAGGAGAGCGCTCATATTTCCTTCACAGAAACTGTCAGCAATCAAAAATGAGTACTCCCCCATTTGGATGTTAATTCAGTTGAAGTTTTCGAGATAAAAATCAATGGGCTTTTAAAAGCATCAATCAAATGCAGACAAATGGAGTTAAAATGCATTTTTTTTTAATTCAGTTACAGAATGATCGCATTGCTGGCTAGGTCAGCATTTATTTCCCGTCCCTAATTGCCCAGAGGGAGTTTAAGAGTGAACCACGTTGTGGGTCTGAGGTCATATGTAGGCCAGACCAGGTAAGTATGGCAGATTTCCTTACATAAAGGGCATTAATGAAGTAAATAGGTTTTCTGATTACCGACAATGGACTCATGGTCATCACTAGACTCTTAATTCCAGATTTTTATTGAAGTTAAATTCCATATTTGCCATGATGGGATTTGAGCCCATGTCCCCAGAACATTACCTGGTTCTCTGGAGTAGTAATCTACCACTAGGCTAGCACCTCCCCATAACAGGATGGTACAGATTTGAGGGGCTGAATGGGCCACTCTGTGGCCAACTGCTGTGTTTAAAGATATGACTATTAGGGAAGGGCTTGCTCGCAATTGCAAGTTGCTGATATTATGTCAAAACTTATTAACGATTCGAAGAGTCAATATAGGATTCTTTATTGTAGGATTAACATTAGGATCCTAGATATCTTATTCAGCATACAGCAAAGCCCAACCTAACCTTACAGATTGTGGTTTTTGGTGTTTTTTTTCTCTTTGTGTAAGCAATATGTGGTGCAAGTGTGCAATTTCGTCTTGCTTTCATTTCAGATAAGGTCAGACTGACTTTCCTTGAACATTTCTGGATTAGTGGTGCTGGAAGAGCACAGCAGCTCAGGCAGCATCCAAGTAGCTTCGAAATCGACGTTTCGGGCAAAAGCCCTTCATCAGGAATAAAGGCAGTAAGCCTGAAGTGTGGAGAGATAAGCTAGAGGAGGGTGGGGGTGGGGAGAAAGTAGCATAGAGTACAATGGGTGAGTGGGGGAGGAGATGAAGGTGATAGGTCAAGGAGGAGAGGGTGGAGTAGACAGGTGGAAAAGAAGATAGGCAGGTAGGACAAGTCCGGACAAGTCATGGGAACAGTGCTGAGCTGGAAGTTTGGAACTAGGGTGAGGTGGGGAAGGGGAAATGAGGAGACTGTTGAAGTCCACATTGATGCCCTGGGGTTGAAGTGTTCCGTGGCGGAAGATGAGGCGTTCTTCCTCCAGGCGTCTGGTGGTGAGGGAGCGGCGGTGAAGGAGGCCCAGGACCTCCATGTCCTCGGCAGAGTGGGAGGGGGAGTTGAAATGTTGGGCCACGGGGCGGTTTGGTTGATTGGTGCGGGTGTCCCGGAGATGTTCCCTAAAGCGCTCTGCTAGGAGGCGCCCAGTCTCCCCAATGTAGAGGAGACCACATCAGGAGCAACGGATGCAATAAATGATATTAGTGGATGTGCAAGTAAAACCTTGATGGATGTGGAAGGCTCCTTTAGGGCCTTGGATAGAGGTGAGGGAGGAGGTGTGGGCGCAGGTTTTACAGTTCCTGCGGTGGCAGGGGAAAGTGCCAGAATGGGAGGGTGGGTTGTAGGGGGGGCGTGGACCTGACCAGGTAGTCATGGAGGGAACGGTCTTTGCGGAAGGTGGAAAGGGGTGGGGAGGGAAATATATCCCTGGTGGTGGGGTCTGTTTGAAGGTGGCGGAAATGTCGGTTTATGCGAAGGTTGGTAGGGTGGAAGGTGAGCACCAGAGGCGTTCTGTCCTTGTTACGGTTGGAGGGGTGGGTTCTGAGGGCGGAGGTGCGGGATGTAGACGAGATGCGTTGGAGAACATTGCTGAATAAATCGCAATCTTTGGTCCACCTTTTCCATGCTGAACAGATATCCTAAATTAATCTAGTCCCACCTGCCAGCACTTGGCCCATATCCCTCTAAACCCTTCCTATTCATATACCCATCCTGATGTCCTTTTAAATGTTGTAATTGTACCAGCCTCCACCACTTCCTCTGGCAGCTCATGCCATACATGTACCACCCTCTACATGAAAAAGTTACCCCTTAGGTCCCTTTTAAATCTTTTCCCTCTCACCTTAAACCTATGCCCTCTAGTTCTAGATTCCCCTACCGTAGGGAAAAGATCTTGACAAATCAAGATGTTCCATGCCCCTCATGATCTTATAAATCTTCATAAGTTCACCCCTCAGCCTCTGACGTTCCAGGGAACACCGCCCCAGCCTATACAGCCTCTTCCTATAGCTCAAATCCTCCAAAGTGAAACAGAACGTGCACTGGAACAAGAAATTAGCTACATTTTATGTCTGGACCATTCTGTTCTAGGAGGTGAAATTGGACCAAATGTGGGTCTTACAGTCAAAGAATTAAAAGAATGTGCAGGGCTGAGTGGGAAGCAGAGACAGATTTAAGTTTGTGCTCAGTGAACCCTGACCTGATGTTACCGTGGCTGCAGTTGAGAATGAAGGAAGGACATAGTCATCCCAACAGGAGAATGATAGAATCCATACTGTGCAGAAAGAGGCTATTTAGCCAATTGTGTCAACACTGACCCTCAGACGAACATCTCATCCAGACAACCTCCCAATCCTATCCTCATATATACCATGACTACTCCACCTAGCCTACACACCCCAGGGCAATTTAACAAGTCCAATCCACCTAACCTGCACATCTTTGGTCTGTGGGAAGAAACCCACGCAGACATGGGGAGAATGTGGAAACACCAGACAGACAGTCACCCAAGCCTAGAATCGAACCCAGTCGCCTGACGCTGTGAGGCAACTGTGCTAAACACTGAGCTACTGTGCCACCCTTGCACAAAAGTGAACTGATTACCCAGTTGTCTGTATCTCAGTGAGACCAACAATGACGGCACAGACTGAGCATTGTATTCCATGTCTGATGTGTTATCAGACTGTGTGTGCATTAAATGAGCAGTCAGTAAAGAAATTGGGCATTTTCCGAGCTTTGAGTCATTGATGCAGAGCGTAAACCTTCAAATTGGACAGGAAGTATGTTCTCAATTCCTAAACATTAGGTTGCATTTGCTCTAAAACTTCACATCACCCATAATTTCATCACAAACCTGTAGAGTAAGCAATGTTTTATCCACAATAAACATGTTGGCAGTCATGTTTTAACCTTATTGTACAGTTGAGATTGGGTTGAAGGTGGAATGCTCCCCAGATTACGCTTCTGAGATTTAGTATCAGGCTTTAGGACAATTCCCTCCTACTCTTCCTGTGCCTTTTCCTCATTGCTGTTCCTGTCAACAGTAATAGCCTTGAAGCTCCTTAGGTTTCCATCCAATCCTCAAATGTAAGCAAAATACCATGAATGTCGGTGATATAAAGTAAAAACAGAAAATGCTGGAGAAAATCAGCATTTGTGGAGAGAGAAATCGAGCTAACGTTTTGAGTCGCAGTATTTAAATTGAAGCAGCTGCCATTATGGGATTTGAGTCCACGTCATTGGTTGGGGGTATCTGGATGATTATTCCAACAGTATCACCACCACATTACTGAGCCATATTGAGTTGCAGCAACAGAAATATAACACTTATAACATGACACGCTGCAAGTGCGTTCTACGCAATACATAAACACATAGCGACCTGGAGAGACCATCCCCACATTTGTTATTTTGTAAAGAGACATTCTTAATGAAAAACAAAGCTATGCCAGGTAAGGTTTGTTTCCAAAAAGAATCTAAAATCATTTCTTGATACTTAAAAAGCATTGCTGTCACTGAATCCCCCACTGTCATCATGCTGAGGCCTACCATTGACCAGAAACTCAACTGGACTACTCATATAAATATAGTGGCTTCAACAGCAAGCCACAGACTAGGAATCCTGCATCAAGTAACTCATTTACTGACTTCCCACAGCCTCTCAACCATCTGTAAGACACCAGTCAGGAGTGTGATGGAATACTGCCAACTTGCCTGGATGAGTGTAGTTCCAACAACACTCAAAAAAACTTGACATAATCAAGGACAAAGCAGCTCACTTGATTGGCACCACATTCCCAAACATCCATTCCATCCACCACCATTGCTCAGTTGCAGCAGTGTGTACAATTTGCAAAATAAATTACAGAAATTCACCAAGGCTCCTTTGACAGCACCTTCCAAATCCATGATCACTTCCATCATAGGAACTTCCACATGCATAGGAACACCACCCCCTGCAAGTTCCCTTCCAAGCCTCTCACCATCCTGACTTGGGAATATATCGCAGTTCCTTCAAAGTTGCTGGGTTGAAATTCTAGAATTCCCTCCCAAAGGGCATTAGGGGTCTACCTGTCACACGTGGATTATAGCAGTTCAAGAAGACAGCTCACCACCACCTTCTCAAATGCAACTAGGGACAGACGATAAAATGCTACATCTTAAAAAGATCCATGGATAGTGTAGGAAATGATGTAAAAGATCAGGTATGATGGGGGAGACAGTAAAGGACTCACACAGAATAACTACTGTTTGTAATGAGGCCATTCAGCCCATGGTGTCATTATAAATGGCGCTGATGTACGGGTGATGTCATTAGATGACTAATCCAGAGTCCCAGGCTAATGGTCTTGTTTTCACATCTCACCATGGCAGAAGGTGAAATTTAAATTCTGTAAAAATCTGGAATTAAAAGTAAACCTCATGATGACCATGTAACTATTATCAACAGTCCTAACAGCTGTTTCAGAGAGGA
This sequence comes from Chiloscyllium punctatum, assembly GCF_047496795.1. NCBI lineage: Eukaryota > Metazoa > Chordata > Chondrichthyes > Orectolobiformes > Hemiscylliidae > Chiloscyllium > Chiloscyllium punctatum. The sequence goes on from NC_092744.1 coordinate 17,427,775, forward strand.
AATCTATTGTCTGTACATGATCCTTACACGTGACTCTAGAACCACAACAAAGTGGTTGATTCTTCACTGTCCTCTGACATGGGCAGCAGAGTTGAGGTTTCGGGCATAAAACCTTCATCAGGCTTATGCCTGAAGCATCGACTCTCCTGCCCCTCGGATGCTGCCAGACCTTCTGTGCTTTTCCAGTGCCACACTTTTCGACTCTGACTCTCCAGCATCTGCAGTCCTCATTCTCTCCTCCTGCCCTCTGAAATGGACAAGAAAGCCAATAATTACAAGGGCAGATGGGATGGCCAACAAATGCTGTCCTTGCCAGCAAGAATTTTTTTTAAAATTGTGAGCTGAATGGCCTCCCTTTTCCTCTAATGATGTTCACACGTGACCTTCTATATCAGACCACAAAAGTGTTACATATCGCACCTGAAATGACCGGCAGGACATAGCCATCAGAACCCAACCTGATGCAGAAACGTCATTGAAAATTTCAATATATCTCTGTTTAGAATCCCGTAAAAGAAGGGGAGATAAGAATTTGACTGTTTCTGGTAAAATAAAAACAAGATGCTGTTCCAAAATTATTTGATTAGCTCAAAGTTGGCATTTATTTATTTAGTTTTTTTTTGAGTGTGAAAAACATTTTGAGCTCTCTGCACTGGGAGTGTATAATGGGATTCACATTCCTGCACATTGTTTTGTCACATGAGTCGTGCCCAGCACCTCGAGAACGTTTTCTAATTATAGTTCAGCCATTGCTTACTGTAAAACAGCCAGCTGCTCAGTTGGAGTCTTAGAGGGCAGCAATTACCGTCTGTTCCACAAACTGTCTCCTCACATGATAGCTGCTTCATGAATCCTGAAAGAAAAACAGAAGCAGGGCAATGGTTTTTAATTTAGAAAATTGGAATTTTTAATTCTGTGGTGATGAATGTGCCGAGCTATAAGATAATAGGAAATTGGAACAGGAGCAGGCCATTCGGCCCCTCGAGCCATGCTCCACCATCCATTGTTATCAGCGTCCCACACAGATGAGGATGGCTGTGTTGCACTCTCAGGGTGAGTCCATAGGTGGCTGTACAGACCAATATGGCTACCGCAGGTTTCTGTTACATTTGGGGTAGGTGGTTTTTCACTGAAAGGTATGGGTGGGGCATTGGTGCGGCACCACCATCCAATAAGATCATGGCTTATCCAACATTCCTCATGTCCACTTTCCTGCCCTTTTCCCTCTAATCCTTGATTTCTCTCCTGTTGAAGCATCTATCTAACTCAACCTTTATTACATCCCTCTAACACCATCGTCCCTAGTTTGAATCTCTAAGATGGACTTATAATGTTCCGGCAATCTCTCCAGGAACAGTGGATTCATATACAATATGTACGGTTTTGTAGATGTTACTGTTGTGGGTAAAGCTATCCTTGAGTGCCTCTGTTTTGAATTGAGAACTTCTGCACTCTGTGAGGTTTAAGGATAGCCATAGTGATGCTAGAGAGGGAATGCAAGGATTTTGAGCTCCTGACAGTGAAGGACTGAAGTATAATGAGGAAATATATGTTGACACGATGATGAATAAAATGGTGTAACACTGACATCATCACTCACATGCTCTTGAGACTCTGAGAACAGAGGGTAGAATCACCAATGCTAGAGAGCTGGATTACAAAGATGTTGTACAATAGAGTATTCATAAAGGTTTATTGGAATTTCCAAAAGTCAGGTAGTGTCATTCTCGGTAAGGTAGAGATCTACACTCAGAGTAGAGACTCGAACCTCACGTCAGTCCAACCCATAAGGATTGAACAGCTACAGCTTATGTCAGTAAAGGCAGAACTAATCAGAAACGGCAATACAATTCCAAGCCAGGATGTTGTGTGATTTGGAGAAAAACTTATAAGCCACGGTGTTCTCATGCATCTGTTAACAGACCCTACCCTTGTTTATTTAGGTGGTTGAGTTTGTGGGTCTGGAAGGTACTGTTGGGGGTGTGTTTTACTGTAGAGTCGACAGAACACATTGCTGCCTCTATGTGTCGGTGATGGAGGGCACGGCTATTTAAGGTGGTGGATATGGTGCCAGTCAAGCTGGTGCCTTTGTCTTAGATAATGTCTGGCCTCCTGAGTGTTATTGGAACTGCACTCAACAACGCAAGTGTGGTGCATTCCATCACAAGCAGGACCAGCATACCTCATAAGTTTTATTTCTTCCCAAGGTTTGGGTAAAAGATTTGTAGCTTGGGTGCCAGTTGTCATAGTTGTGGGTGTGTTTGTCGATCTGAGAAGTTGATTTGCAGATGTTTCATTCCCTGTCCAGGTGACATCTTCAGTTCTGGAGCCTCCTTGAAGCGCTGCAGTACTGTGTCTTCTGGAATTTATTTGTTTCCGTTCCTGCTATTTCCGGTAAGAAGTTCCAGTTGTTCGGTGTAGTGGCCGGTATATTGGGTCCAGGTCTACATGTTTGCTGATGGAGTCGCATTTGAGTGCCATGCTTCTAGAAATTCTCTAACTGTCCTCTGTTTAGCTTATCCTATGGTGGTTGCATTATCCCAAACAAAATTGTGGACCATGTCATCTGTGTTTGTGGCTACTAGGGACAGCTGGTCGTGGCATTTAGTGGCTAGTTGGTGTTTGTGGATGCGGAATGCCAGTTGTCTGCCAGTTTGCCCTATATGGTGTTTCATGCAGTCTTTATATTGGTCTTGCACATGACGGGTAGAGGGTCTTTGATCCTGGTGAGTTGTTGTCTGAGCGTGACTGCCGGTTTATGGGCTGTCATGAATCCCAGTGGTTGGAGAGGTGTGGCTGTCAGTTCTGAGACATTTTTTATGTAAGGTAGCGTGGCTAGTGAGTTAGGTTGTGGCATGCTCTCATCGCATTGTCTGTCTGTTAGGCATCTGCAGATGAAGTTGGGGGGTGTCCATTCTTGGCAAAGACTCTGTAGAGGTGTTCTTCTTCCCTTTGCAGGTTGTGAGTGCTGCAGTGTGTTGTAGCCCTTTTGAACAGGGTCCTAATGCAGCCTCTCTTGTGTATATTTGGATGGTTGCTGTTGATATTCAGAACATGGTAGGTGTGTGTGGCTTCCCTGTACATGTTTGTGGTGCATTCACTGTCCTGTGTTCTTTGTACCATCACATCTAGGAATGGAAGTTGATAGTTGGTTTCCTCCTCTCTCATAAATCTGATCCCTGTGAGCACGGTGTTGATAATCAGGTGTGTATTCTCGATTTCTGGTCTCTTAATAATAACAAAAGTGTCATCCATGTTTCTGATCCAGAGTTTGAGTCAGATTTGTGGGAGGGCTGTTTGTTCCAGTGTTTGCATCACTGCTTCTGCCATGAGCCCAGAGATGGGTGAGCCCATAGGCGTTCCACTGATCTGTTCATATATTTGATTGTCGAATGTGAAGTGCGTTGTCAAGCACAGTTCTAGTAGTTTGAGTATGCAGTCTTTGTTGAAGGGTTTCCCGTTGTGTCACCTATTCTGTTTGTCCAAGAGGTTAGCTATTGTCTCTTTGGCTAGAGTTTTGTCAATTGAAATGAACAGTGCCGTTACATCAAATGAGACCATTGCTTCGTCCTTGTACATACTTATGTTCTTGATGTTGTCTAGGAATTCCTGTGATGATTGTATGGAGTGTTTGGATCCACTGATAAGATGTTTTAGTTTTTGTTGAAGTTCTTCTGCCAGTTTCTGCAATGGAGGTCCTGAGAGTCCACAATGGGTCTAAGTGTATCTGACTTGTGTACCTTGGGAAATCCATAAAATCTTGAGGTGTTGTTGCTTTCTGGTTTCATCCTGTGTAGGTCAGTCCTGGTTATTAATCCATTTTTTTGTAGGTTCCATAGTGTGTTGTTTATTCTATTGGTTAGCTGTGGCGTGGGGATCACCCTCCCTCTATAGGTAGATGTTGGTATCTACAAGTAGTTTCTCTGCTTTCTGAATATATTCATTCTTTGTCCATTATAACTATCATTTAGCCTTTATCAGCTGGTACCATGATTATATTCTTGACATTGTTGAGTGTTTTTAGTGATTCTCTTTCTTTAGTGTTGAGATTGTTTGTTTGTCTTTTCTTTGTAGTGAGGGTACAGTGGTTTGGTTGACTGCTTGCTGTGTCTCTTCGGTTAGTCCGTTAGTTCTGAGTGTATACTCTAGTGCAGCTAGAAAGTCTGTTGTTTTTGCATCCCTGTGGTTGTGGTTGAGACCTTTGGCTAGTACAGCTTTTTCTATTTCTGTCGGAGAGGTTTCTAACCCAAGTGTCTGCCATGTTGTCTTCTCTGCTGTTGGTTAGCTTAGTCATTTTGCCTTGTAGTGCCATTCTCTTTCTGTATGTGGATCTGTTCTGTCCTATGGTAACGGCCTGTTCAATTATCGCAGTCCACTTCTGATTGACTGTTTTTGAAATTAACAATTTTTGACATGCAGTTTCTTGTCTGTAACTGTGTAGTCTGTTGTGTGCAGCCGTAATCATAACCTGGATCATCCTGAGACCATTTTGACGGACTGTTTCTCTGGCTTGTGGGTTTCTTTTGCGTGGAGCTCTGAGCCACACAGTTTAGAAGGAACATTACCCCCCAGACTTGTGCCTTGTAAATAATGGACAAACTTTGGTGAGTTCTGGAGGGCTGTTATTCACCAAATAATTCTTAGCCTCTGTCTAACTAATAAAGTCAGTGTATCTACATGGTGAGTCCAATTAGGTTCCTGGTTAACGGTATCCCCAGGCTGTTGGTTGCAGAGTTTCAGTGACAGTAATGCCATTGAATGTCAAAGGCAGGTCGGTCGGTTCTGTTTTGTCAGGGATGATCATCACCTGGGACTGGTGTGTTGGGGATGTTACTTCAAAGGAAAAGACCCATTAATTTCCCAATTCTATCCCACAGTCAGGACAGTCAGAGTATGATTGACTAAGCACCTCTGTTACTCAGACACTCACCTGCCTTACCCTTGTCCCCACTCACAACACAGCATGAGATCTCCTGGGACAGCTAAAAGAAGCCAGGAAATCAAATTCCATAAAATTTCTTTATTACAACCTCAGGCACTTGCAGTCAGACCTGGCGATTACAAAGACGAAGTGTTACCAACAGTTAGTACAACAGATCGTGGCCTGCGATGGTGTTTGGAGCTAAGCAACATGGGGTCTCCCCACAGCCACTCTGATTCCCATGTTGAGCTTTCTCGATGTCCAGCTTATTTTGCATGTTTGGCAAAATAGGAATGTAAATATTGATGAGGCAAGCTGTGACATGAATAACGTGTTTAATAAGCTACAATCCCCTAATTGGCAACTCACCAAGTGAGAAACACACCTTGCTGCTTAGCAATTACATATAAGATTCAACTGGTTAGTCCCAGTTTTTAAAAAAAATCACTGGACACTCAGCGAGTCATCGAGTCATAGATTCACACAGCAAGGAAACAGACCCTTTGCCCCAATCAGTCCATGCCAACCATAATCCTAAACTAGACTAGTCCCACCTGCCTGCGTTTGGTCAACATCCTTCCAAACACTTATTCATTTATTTATCTAAATGTCTTTTAGACATTGTAACTGTACCTACATCCACCACTTCCCCTGGAAGTTCATTCCATGCATGAAGCACTCCCTGTGGAAAAGAATTGCCCTTCATGTCTTTTAAATATCTTTCCACTCTCACCTTAAAAATATGCCCCTAAGTTTTGAAATCTCCCATCCTCGGGAAAAAAAGCCGAGACAAGGACTGCAGATATATGGAAACACCACCTCCATAGCAAATCCCCCTCCAACCATTCATCATCCATCTTGGAAATACCTCATCATTCCTTCAAAATCATTGGGTTAAAATCCTCCAACTCCCATCTAACAGTGTTGTGGGTTTATGGTCTACAGCAAGTGGACCGCCTTTTCAAGGGCATTTACCCGAATTATACCCCTCATTATTTTACAAACCTCTATAAGGTCATATCTCAACATCCTAAGCTCCAGTGAAAAAAGTCCCAACCTTATAACCCAATCCTTCCCTGCTAGGCAACATCCTTTTAAATCTCAAAGTTTGGTAGAAGATTTGTAGCTCGGGTGCTCGTTGTTGTGGTTCTGTTCACCGAGCTGGGAATTTGTCTTGCAAGACAAATTCTCAGCTCGGCAAACAGAACCACAACATCCTTTTAAATCTATTCTGAACCTTCTCCAGATTATCCCCCCCCCTACAACAGGGAAATCAGAACTGCACACAGTATTCCAGAAAAGGCCTCACTAACATCCTGTATAACCTCAACATAATGTCCCAACTCCAATACTAAAGCTCTGTGCAATGGAGGCAAGCTTGCTAAATGCCTCCTTAACCACGCTATCTATCTTGGTGCAAACTTCAAAGAATTATGTACCTGAACCCCTAGGTCTCTCTGTTCTACATTGGAGACTGGTTAACAAGGTTAGATCTCATGGAATACAGGGAGAACTAGCCATTTGGATGCAGAACTGGCTCGAAGGGAGAAGGCAGAGGGTGGTGGTGGAGGGTTGCTTTTCAGACTGGAGGCCTGTGAGCAGTGGTGTGCCACAAGGATCAGTACTGGTCCACTGCTTTTTGTCATTTATATAAATGATTTGGATGTGAGCATAGGAGGTATGATTGGTAAGTTTGCAGATGACACCAAAATTGGAGGTGGAGTGGACAGTGAAGAAGGTTACCTCAGAGTACAACAGGATCTTGATCAGATGGGTCAATGGGCTGCGAAATGGCAGATGGAGTTTAATTTAGATAAATGTGAGGAGTTGCATTTTGGAAAAGCAAATCTGAGCAGGACTTATACACTTAATGGTAAGGTTGTGGGGAGTGTTGCTGAGCAAAGAGACCTTCAAGTGGAGGTTCATAGCTCCTTGAAAGTAGAGTCGCAGGTAGATAGGATAGTGAAGAAGGCTTTTGGTATGCTTTCCTTTATTGGTCAGAGGATTGAATATAGGAGTTGGGAGGTCATGTTGTGGCTGTACAGGACATGTGTTAGGCCTACTTTTGGAATCCTGTGTGCAATTCTGGTCTCCTTCCTATTGGAAGGGTGCTGTGAAACTTGAATCTTGGTGTCATCCACAAAGGTACTAATGATCTTCAACAGCCACCATCCTGAGAGACAAGGACTGCAGATATATGGAAACACCACCTCCATAGCAGATCCCCCCTCCAACCATTCATCATTCATCTTGGAAATACCTCATCATTCCTTCAAAATCATTGGGTTCAAATCCTCCAACTCCCATCTAACAGTGTTGAGGGTTTATGGTCTACAGCAAGTGGACCACCTTTTCAAGGGCAACTAGGAATGAGCTATAAAAGTCAATAACACTCACATTCCATGAAAGAATAAAGAAGTAAATTGGATCAAGCAGCTGAATGACCTAATTCTACTCTTCATTTATACTTTCCTCTTCAAGAACTGGAAAGAACTGATCTTTTCTCATCCCAAACTTTGTATATTCTGATGGGAAGGCACAGAGAGGAGAAATAAATTCATTAATCGGCAACTTTCCTGACACAATGTGGAAATTGAAACTTTCCCAGTTATGGAGGAGCATAGTGTCATGAAAAAGGTTTTATATTAAAAAAGTGACATCTTAATGCAAACAATGCATTAAAAGTGAGGAGAGAGTCTAACCTCACATCTTTAATTCATTGTCTGAGCTGAGATGTCACCCTTTTTTATAAAACCTTAAGTTGTCTCGGGAATGTGACTTGAAAGAAGTTATGGGATTGACGTATTAATTAATTGAAACCTGCAATCCATTCTGAAAGATGAAAGACTTAACAGCAATCTAGGTTTGTTCAGCATATCACATCAGTTATAGGGTCTGTTTCCATGCTGTATGGCTCTATGATTCTATAACCCGTATTAGAATATCAGATCTGATGTTCTCACCAATGTAGTGAGAACTTTTCCATCCAGCTCTTTGATTGGGTCTGTCCATGCTTCTGCGAAATATAAACTGTCCTCAGGAAATGCTTACTTGCATTGGAAGCAGTTTACAGAAAGTTATACTGCATGTGAACTAAAGCATGTGGGCCACCACCATCTTCTCAAGGGCAACCAGGAATGGGCAATAAATGTTGGCCCAGTAGTGACACCCATGATCTATGAATGAATATAGAAAAACATTGCATTGACAGCTGTATTCTGTGACATGTGTATCTCCATGACTAAGTTAAAAATGTTTCAGTATTGAAGAGAAAGAGAGAGAGAGAGAGAGAGATCCTCACCCCAGAATATGGATGCCCTTGGGATGCTAATAACTAAGATTAGCATCAGTGTAGCAAAAATCAGAGAAACCTCAGTGATTATGGGTGTCTGGATGCCCAAGACATTGTAGATCCATGAAGTATGCAGTACCTCGAAGCAGAGTAATAACACTGTACATTTAAGGTGTGCTGGTAAAAGTAGTCTCTTAAAACATAGTGGCAGTGAGCAAGATTGCAAATTTGTTGAACTAAAGTCTGATCTGAGTCCATGAAATTCAAGATGGAAAAGGGGTGCTCCAAATGGACAGGATAGAAGTGCAGAACACTTTGAAAACAAATGCGTGCGCTGTGACCATTCCTAATAATGAATAGAGTTGGTCCAAAAACTTCAAAAAGAGAGGAAAAATACTTACAGAACTTACTCAGGTCAATGCAGGCCAGTAATTGATTGGAATGGAAGTTCCTCTTTATTATGTCAGTTTGAAAACACTGAGGGTTAAAATGAGGGCAGAAGTGGGTGCACCGGAAACAGCAGTTCTAGCGATAAAGAATTACATCAGATTCGCATGTAAAGGAACAAGAGAATTAGGTCAGTGCATTTCTTAACAGTGCTGAACTTATAGTTGATGATGTCCTCTTGAGGTAGGGTGAACAATAAAGTAATACTGATTCAAATCAAGGTACTCAACAGATACATTAGCCCAAAGAGGAATGTGGTCATGAGAAGAGTGAGTTTTATTCCATGGTCCCAATCACAAAAGGAACTGATTGAACCAAATTAAACAGATTTTTATAGATTAGGAAGGTGCTGTGGATGCAGAGTGCTAATTTGAGTGTTATGAAGATGCGGGTGTGCTGTATCTTTAAGACTATAAAAGCTAGCAGTGACAGCACCAAGTGTTCTCAATAAGACACAACATAATATGTGCTCCAGCTACTGGGGTAGCTAGTTGCCTGGAAATGACAAAACAGATTCGAATCAGGCTAATCAGTTTAAATTATACCCCCAAAAATACCAAATTCCAATCAAGTTTGAATTGAGTACATTGACAATCTTAAAGGCCAATGACATAATCCAATGATTTGGGGTAGAAGACCAGGGAAAATTGAACAGTTGGGAGGAGAAGTGCCACAAGACTGAGAGGTACCTGTCTAGAAAAGGAGTTTGCACAGAGAAAAACCTCAACACTGACCTGGGGAGCCAATCTACTGATGAAGATAAAAGATGCGACCGCTGGCTGGTTTTAAAATTTGAATTTTCTGTAAATCTTATTGGAGAGTTTTATTGGACTAGTATTATAGAAGGGAAAGATAGGTTAGAGGAAGGAGTTGTAAATTGTTGTTAATTATTCTCTATTAGAAATAAAGTTGTTAATTTTTACTTTAAATAGTTCTTGGCCACTTAAATTTTTACAGATTACTGGAAGAGATAAATCCTTTCTGAGTTGCTGGTTTTAAGTTAAGCAAGAGGGTTTAGCCCATGTCATAATAGTTTGGGGGCTCGGGTCTATGATTTGAACTGGTTTAGACAGATTTGAATAGATTTGGGGGTATGAAAAATCCCAGCAGATTTAAACACTTGCAGGTTAGTTTCCTAGATTTTTAAATAAAATGTAGATGAGGCAATTTGTTTAATTTCAGTAATTTGTGACTGATTAAATTAAAAGTGAGAGAAATGGCTCTTAAAATCGCTAAAGAGGTGCTGGGATTTGAAGATGATTCTCAAATTTGCCAAATAAGATTAGAAGGAAAGAGAAAGGTCATACTTTTAGAATTAGCAAATAAGTTTGATTTGGGTTTAACTAAGGACAAAAGTAAAGCTGAAATTGTAAGGGAGTTACTCAAACACTGAGGTACGTCAGAGAAACAGACAAGTGCAGTAGAGGTAGAAAAACCTAAATTACAATTGAAGAAAATGGAGTTAGAAGATAAACAAAGAGAGAGAGAGAGAGGAAAAAGAGAGATAGAAAAGGTTCTTGGCTGAGCAAAGAGAGAGAGAAGAAAAAAGTTGCGATGCGACCTAATCTGCAAAGTCAAGTTAACAGGATGGAGATTAAAAGAGAAGGTAATGATATATATATAACAATGTCAAAACTCTGCCACACTTTGATGAGAAAGATGTCGAAGCCTTCTTTATTTCATTTGAAAAATTGGCTTGGCAGGTGGAGTGATCTGAGGATCTAAGAGTAATGCTAATTCAAACTAAACTGGTCAGCAGAGCTAGGGAGGTATTTGCCGCACTGTCCAATGAGGGGTCAAGAGATTACGAAGAAGTTAAACAGGCTGTTTTAAGTGCTTATGAATCGGTACCAGAAGCATATAGACAGCGGTTCAGAAACACAAAGAAGGAACCAGGTCAGATTTACGTTGAGTCCGAAAGAATTAAACATAGTCATTTTGATCGATGAGTGTGTGCTTTGAAAATAGATAGGACATTTGAGGCTCTAAGAGAGATTATTCTGCTGAAGGAGTTTAAAAACTCACTTCCAGAGATGGTAAGAATTCACATGGAGGAACAGAAAGTTCAGGCAGTGAGAAGGGCAACAGAATTAGCAGATGAGGACATGTCGGTGCATAAGACAAGCTTCCGGCCAGAATTTCTTCCTGTGAGGGATAGAAGTTGGGAGAAGGGGTGATCCTACACTATGAAACAAAAAGTACAGAGCACTGATAAGAATTTACCACAGGATTTAAAAAAATCCAAGAGGGTGGAAAGGAGATGAAAGGCCTCAGGTGTTTCCACTATGGTAAAGTGGGAGACAGAAAATCACAGTGCTGGGCATTAAAGAAAGGCACTGTGGGAAAAGATGTGGTAAAAGAACCAAAGCCAATGGCATTAGTGAAGGTAGTAAAGGAGATCCCAAGAAGAGCCGAGGAGCTGCAGGAGAGTGCACAGCCTAGGTAGGGGCTGGGTATGGAGTTAGTACTTGATCTCTACAAAGAACTCACCTCTGTAGGTAAAGGCTACTCAGAAAGAATAGGGGGTGAAGAACAAGAAGTTATAATTTTGAGAGATACAGGATCTAACCAGTCGCTGATATTAAGGGATGCGAATATGCACTCTTTCTGATCTGTTACCCGAGAGTGTGGTAATTTGTGGGATAGATGGACAGAAATTTAGTGTTCTCCTAAGTAAGATCACATTGAAGTACCATGTTAAGACTGGGCAAGTAACAGTGGGAGTGATTGACAGAGTGTCAGTTCTAGGAATTCAGTTTGTTTTTGGGGATCATTTGGCAGGGTCCAAGGTGGAAGTCACACCCCTTGTCATGGAGAAGCCCAAGGAAGACCAAGAAACTGAGGAGTTAAAACAGAAATATCCTGGTATTTTTCCAGATTGTAATAACCAGATCCCACACTCATAAGTCATTACACAAAACTAAGGAGAAGGAGGTGAGGTTCAGTTCGCAGATACCCTGTTTGATGTAATGGTGCAGGAAAAACCTGAACAGGCAGAGGGTCAGAGAGAGGTGTTTAGTCCTGAAAGGCTAAGAGACTTGCAACAGCAAGACAAGATAATAAAAGATATATATGTGGATATGTGCTCTGAAAAGGAAGCAGGGAATATTCTGGAGGGTTATTATTTGAAACATAGAACCCTAAGGCAGAAATGGAATCCACGGCAGCTTAATGCAGAGGAGTAAGGGGCCAAAGTCTACCAGATTGTGTTACCAGTAGCATACAGACAGGAAGTGTTACAAGTAGCATATGGACTACCTGTAGGAGGTCACCTAGAGGTACGAAAGACTCAGGCTAAGGTACAAAAACATTTTTATTGGCCTGGAATGCACAAAGATGTGGTTAACTTTTGCCGTATGTGTCATACATGCCAAATGATAGGCAAGCCACAGGCGGTAATAAAACCAGCCCCTTTGTTGCCAATTCCTGCATTTGCATGAACACAGAACATTACAGCACAGTACAGGCCCTTTGGCCCTCGATGTTGCACTGACCTGTCATATCAATCTGAAGCCCTTCTAACCTATTCCATGTACGTCCATATGCTTGTCCAATGACAACTTAAGTGTACTTAAAGTTGGCGAATCTACTACCATTGCAGGCAAAGCATTCCGTACCCTTACTTCTCTCTGAGTAAAGAAACTACCTCTGACATCTGTCCTATATCTATCACCCCTCAACTTAAAGCTATGCCCCCTCATGCTCACCGTCACCATACTTGGAAAAAGGCTCTCCCTGTCCACCCCATCTAACCCTCTGATTATCTTACATGTCTTTATTAAGTCACCTCTCAACCTTCTTCTCTCCAATGAAAACAGCCTCAAGTCCCTCAGCCTTTCCTTGTAAGACCTTCCCTCCATACCAGGCAACATCCTGGTAAATCTCCTCTGCACCCTTTCCAAAGCTTCCACATCCTTCTTATAATGCGGTGACCAGAACTGTACACAATACTCCAAGTGCGGCCACAGCAGAGTTTTGTACAGCTGCAGCATAACCTCATGGTTCCGGAACTCAATCCCTCTATTAATAAAAACTAAAACATTGTAAGCCTTCTTAACAACCCTGTCAACCTGGGTGGTAAATTTCAAGGATCTGTGTACATGGACACCGAGATCTCTCTGCTCATCTACACTACCAAGAATCTTACCATTAGCCCAGTACTTTGCATTCCGGTTACTCTGACCAAAGTGTATCACCTCACACTTGTCCGCATTAAACTCCATTTGCCACCTCTCAGCCCAGCTCTGCAGCTTATCTATGTCTCTCTGTAACCTACAACAGCCTTCGTCACTATCCACAACTCCACCGACTTTAGTGTCATCTGCAAATTTATTAATCCACCCTTCTACGTCCTCATCCAGGTCATTTATAAAATGATGAACAGCAGTGGACCCAACACCGACCCTTGTGGTACACCACTAGTAACTGGACTCCAGGATGAACATTTGCCATCAACCACCACCCTCTGTTTTCTTTCAGCAAGCCAATTACTGATCCAAACTGCTATATCTCCCATAATCCCATTCCTCCACATTTTGTACAATAGCCTCCTGTGGGGAACCTTATCGTACGCCTTGCTGAAATCCATATACACCACATCAACTGGTTTACTCTCATCTACCTGTTTGGTCACATTGTCAAAGAACCCTTCACAAAACCGTGCTGACTATCCCTAATCAAATTATTCTTTTCTAAATGATTATAAATCCTATCTCTTATAATCTTTTCCAACACTTTACCGACAACTGAAGTAAGGCTCACTGGTCTACAATTACCAGGATTGTCTCTACTCCCATTCTTGAACAGGGGAACCACATTTCCTATCCTCTAGTCTTCTGGAACTATTCCTGTAGACAATGATGATTTAAAGATCAATGCCAAAGGCTCGGCAATCCCCTCCCTGGCTTCCCAGAGGATCCTAGGATAAATCCCATCTGGCCCAGGGGACTTATCTATTTTCACCCTCTGCAAGATTTCTAAAACCTCTTCCTTGTGAACCTCAATCCCACCTAGTTTGAAGAACCTTTCACATGGGTTATGATTGATTGTGTAGGTCCCCTCCAGAGAACTAAAAGTGGGAACCAATACTTGTTAACCATAGTGGATTTGTCTACCAGATTTCTGGAGGCAATTCCATTACATAGTATCAAGGCAAAAGTGGTAGATGAGTTAGGAGCTTTCTTCACACGGTATGGGCTACCCAGAGAGATTCAGTTGGACCAAGGGTCAAATTTTATGGCTAGGCTGTTTAAGGAGTTTATAGATAGCTTAGGTGTACAGCACTTTAAATCCAGAATCCCAGGGAGCTTTAGAAAGATGGCATCAGACCCTGAAGACCACGTTAAGAGTGTACTGTCAGGACTACTCGAACGTTGAAAGTAAAGGTAGCCTATTCGTATTGTTTGCCATTAGAGATGCCCCAAATGAATCTACTCAGTTTACTCCCTTTGAGTTAATATTCAGTCATGAAGTGAGAGGCACTTTGAAATTAATTAAAGAAAAATTGGCAGGACCAAAGTCAGAGATCTCACAATTAGATTATATATCGAAGGTGAGGGAGAGAGATTAAGTCATGTAGGTGAGTTAGCTAAACAGCACCTAAAGTGGGCACAGTATAGACTGAAATAGGTGGCAGATAAAAGCTCTGAGACTTGAACGTTTTCCTGAGGGGATAGCATATTAGTACTGTTACCAATGATAGGAGATTCCTTCAAAGCTAGGTTTAGTGGTCCCTATCAAATTGAAAGAAGGTTGAGTCAGGTGAACTATCTAGTAAAGATGCTGGATAGAAAAGAAAGGTATTGGATATGTCATATGAACATGTTGAAACCGTATTATACTGGCGGGAAAGAACTGGAGAACCAAGTGTTAGCTACTGCCCCGCAGAGTGAGGAATCAAATCCGGATGATGTAGATTTTGATGTGCCTCAAAATAAATTTAAAAATGAAGAAGTCCTTGAGGAGTGGGATAGGTCAGTAAGTCTCAGGAGTGTTGAACACAGTTGAAAGATTTGTTACTGCAGTATAAGATCATATGTAAGAATGTCAGATGGGGAGGACTAATGCTCTTGTACATGAAGTAGACGTAGGTAATACTGCTCCAATAAAACAACATCCATATTGGCTTAATCCTTTCAAAGTCAAACAGGTCTAGATGGAGGTGGAGGCCATGTTCAACGAGGACATCATTGATCAAAATCAGACTCATATCCAATTCCAAGATTGGAGAACTGTATCGAGAAAATTGGACAAGCCAGTTACATCACCAAGTTGGACTTAATGTGTGGTTACTGGCAAGTACCTTTATCAGAGTCAGTGAAAAGAATTTCTGCATTTGTAACCCCAAATGGGCTATATCAGTTTAAAGTGATGCCCTTTAGAATGAAGAACACACCCGCCACATTCCAAAGACTCATGGACAGAGTTGAGGATGGGTTAACAAACTGTGCAGTCTATTTGGATGATATCTTTAGTATGTCTTGGAAAGATTACATGGTGTAGTTGGCAGAGTTCTTTGAATGACTACGAGAAGCAAAACTGGTGACAAACTTCAATAAGACGGAATTCACAAAAGCAGAGGTGACGTTCTTGGGGCGTGACATCAGTCATGAAAGATTGATTCCATGGAACGCAAAGATGAAGGCTATCGAGAAATTTCCACAATCAACCTTAAAGAAAGAGATGCTTCAATTCTTAGGACACAGCAGATTCTATCGGAAGCTTGTTCCAAACTTCAGTAGTGTAGTGGCACCGTTAACTGACTTGCTGAAGAAGAACACAATGTTTCAGTGGACAGAACCATGCCAGGAGGCATTCAACCATTTGAAATCAATATTAACCACCAAACCAATTTTAGCAACACCAAACTTTTCAAAACCTTTTAAAGTCACCAACGATGCAAGTGACATAGGAGTTGGAACTGTATTCTTACAAGAAGATGTGGATAGGATTGAACTGCCAGTTGAATATGTTTCGAAGAAGCTCAACATTTACCAGAGGAAATACTCCACAATTGAAAAGGAACTATTGAGCATTGTACTTACAACATTTTAATGTGCATGTCACAAACAATGTGTCGGAGATGGTTGTGTACACAGATCACAATCTGCTTACATTCTTAGAATGCTTTAAAGGCAAGAAGATGAGATTATTTCGGTGGAGCCTTACATTACCAACTTTTAATTTAAAAATTGTACATGCCGCAGTTCGGAAGAATGTAATCGCAGATGCATTAACGTAAATTTCACACACATAGAGGTATATGGGAAGAAGGTATGGTGAACTTATAGTTATCTGTATGTTAAGGTAATGTGTTTAAAAAGAGAAAAAAAATGAAGTCATCTTTTCATTAGGCTGGTTCATGTTTTAAGGGAAAGGTATTATGAAAATGTGGGTATACTGTACCTTTAAGAGAGTAAAATCTAGCAGTGACAATACCAAATGGTCGCAATAAAACACAATGTAACATGTGCTCCAGCTATTGGGGGAGCTAGTTGCCTGGAAATGACAAAACAGATTCAAATTAGGACAATCAGTTTAAATTATACCCTGAAAAATGCCAAATTCTAATCAAGTTTGAATTGAATATATTGACAATCTTAAAAGACTATAGACACAATCCGATGCTTTGGGTTATAAGACTGGGGAAAATTGAACAGTTGGGAAAAGAACTGTCACAAGACCAACAGTTGTAGATGGCTAGTCAGAACTCTCCGAGAGGTACCTGTCTAGGGAAGGAGCTTGCTCAGAGAAAAACTTCAACACTGACCTGGGGAGCCAATCTACCAACGAAGATAAAGAGAAGATTTGAACGCTGGCTGGTTTTAAAATTTGAATTTTCTGTAAATCTTAATTGGGAGTTTTATTGGACTAGTATTATTGAAGGGAAGGTAAAAGATAGGTTAGAGGAAGGAGCTGTAAATAGTTGTTAATTAATTATTCTCTGTTATACTTAAGAAATAAAGTTGTTAATTTTTACTTTAAATAGGTTTTGGCCATTTGAATTTTTATGGATTACTGGATGGGATAAATCTTTTCTGTGTTGCTGGTTTTAAGTTAAGCAGGAGGGTTTACCCCATGTCGTAAGATGAGCAAATAAGAGTTTAGAGTGTAGTATACACAGGGATGAAACTTCGATTGGTCCTGAATAGTAATCCACAAAGATTAAATACTTTTTCCCTTTGAAGTCAAGTAAAACAATTATCAGCCTTCATCAGGCCTGCCTGGAGGTTTTAAATGCATTAATGGCTCTGGTGCCCATGTATGACATGACAAGATAAAATGTGTTACTTCTGACAAAATTCCTCATCACTAATCAGAACATTGAGCCTTAGCTCTATATTTTGTGATTCTTAATTGTTCATTTTACCGCTGTTTTAGGTTTTCTTGCCTCATTGTCATCACTCTGTGGTCACATACCAATAGGTTTTCCACAGCTATTAAATGTTGTTCCTGTTCATGATACCTCTTCAGAACCTGGCCTGTTGGACAATACCTGGACCACTCTTGCTGACATACAGCATTTCTTATGAATGGTGAAATAAGTTTTTAACCTAGCCAGACTCGTAGAAAGAGAGCTTTGGAAGAAGCGCCAAAAATAATTCTGGAGTAAGGAAGTTCAGCTGAAAGAGTTGTCCAATCTTTGTTAACCTCTCATCTGCTTTCTGTGCTGCACACATTGGCTGTTAGTGTCTTGGAAACTTCAATAGACAATGTCTTCACCTTTTCAATGAAGATTAAGTTTACTTTGTTAGTTTCATCCGTGGTTACCCTATTTAGTGTATTAGCTATAATCTGTGAGTTTGCCTGGGACATGGACTGTCTCATAGTCTTATCTCATCAGTCTGAGCCTGAAGATCTGTCTTCGCAGTAGAAACTTTGCTATTTCCTTTGACGCAAGTAATGTGACTCATGCAATATGGCCTGTTCTGACCTGAAATCTCAGCCTCTGAGATAATCTATAAATCATGCACATCCTCATGTAAGAACTAAAGTTTCTTTTGAAATTTGATTGCTTGCTGTCAGTGCTCTTGATGTGAAGTATTCATGCTTCCTAATTCCATCATTCACTACTTAGACCCATGGATGCTAGCTATTATGGTAAGTGAGACTGATCGAAAGTAAGGACGTATGTCTGAGAGTAGCCTCTACTTAATCTTCTGAAAAGGTTTTGTTTCTTCCTGACTCCAGAACTTTTATTTAGGTTCTTTTTTTTACTTCTTCCAAAGCTTTGGGCGGCATGGTGCTCAGTGGTTAGCATGGCTGCCTCATAGCACCAGGGACCCGAGTTCAATTCTATCCCCAGGTGACTGTCTGTGTGGAGTTTGCACATTCTCCCCATGTCTGTGTGGTTTTCCTCTGGGTGCTTTGGTTTCCTCCCACAGTCCAAAGATGTGCATGCCAGTTGAATTGGCCATGCTAAATTGCCCATAGTGTCAGGTGCATTAGTCAGGGATAAATGTAGGGGAATGGGTCTGGGTGGGTTACTCTTCAGAGGGTCAGTGTGGACTTGTTGAGCCAAATAGCCTGTTTCTACACTGTAGGGAATCTAATCTAATTGCTCTTACAGACTGTGTGAGTCAAGCTATTTTGAAATTATTTCACCATTCATAAGAAATGCTTTATGTCATTTATACATACAGGTTATGAAAATTCCCTTCTGGCCCTCATCTTTCTGGGATCCAATGTGATACCTTTCACCTGCATTAAGTGCCCTAAAAGTCTGATTTTGACTTTGAGAACTGATGCTTTTCATTGAGTGTGTGGCCTGCACCCTGTAGTGCTATTAAACTTGTCTGACTCTGTGGTCCTTCTCCTTTTTGATCTGATTCCTACCAGAAAATGTCCTCGTGAGAGATAATACCTCGCTTGCCTTCATGAACCCTTGGCTTCTGTCTCTCCAGAAGACTTCTGGTGTGAATGAAGTTCTAATAGATGATTTAGAAGAATGAGGGAGGATCTCATAGAAACATACAAAATCCTGATCGGACTGGACAGGCTAGATGTGGGAAGAATGTTCCTGATGTTGGGAAGTCTAGAACTAGGGGTCACAGTCTAAGAATAAGGGGTAAGCCATTAAAAACTGAGATGAGGAAGAATTTTTTCACTCAGAGAGTTGTGAACCTGTAGAATTCTCTCCCACAGGAAGCTGTTGGGCCAATTGATTAGATAGATAATTGATTAGATAGATAATTGATTAGATAGATTCAAGAGGGAGCTGGACATGGCCCTTGCGGCTAAAGGGATCATGGGGTATAGGGAGAGGATGGGAGTGGGATACAGACATTGCCATGATTGTATTGAATGGTGGTGCAGGCTCGAAGGGCCAAATGGCCTACTCCTGCACTTATTTTCTACGTTCCTATGTTAAAACAGACTCACCCAAATGGTGTGTTGAACATAATCAGAAATCATGACTTGAGGTGCAGGGCCAGCTGCCAAAATCCAATGTACATTTGGTTAAAATTTTGCTGCTGGCTAATTTGGCTAAACTTTTATCAACTGACAAAATTTGATCAACTTTCCTTTTAACCCCTTTCTTTATTTGAGTGCAAACCCACACACCAACTTAGTTCTCCATTGCGTTTGGAAATTGTTATCAGTCCTGATATCATTGTATTGGTTCTGTTGCTGGTGATTTGACCGCATTTTTTAACCACACTGAGATTTAATGTTTTCTAATGCTGGGTAAGGTACTCTTTTAGGAATACAGAGAGAGATGGGCTCAGCAGCTTACTGCAGAGAAATGTGTTAATCCTGTTTTAACTTGCCTAAGCATCTAATAACCTTGGAAATTCTTGACAACATTCTCTTCCATTTTCCTCTTGTAGTATTCCAAGGGACCTAACTGAATACCTGCATTACTGCTTAGCAGTGTTATAGTCTGGTTCTTTACTCTATCGAGTCCTATTGACCTGTCACCCTTTATGACTGAGATTTGTGTTAAACTGACCCTGCACCTGAAAGTCAGTGCTCCTGGACCTTGTGGTTTGATGTTTGTAGATTAAACATCCATCTTTAACCATGAAAAACTGTCAGTCAACATTGCAACAACAGCACTAAATTGAATTTAAATTTGCAGTAAATCCTTTCACTTGTGAGGTGATGGCATGGATACTCTATTAGCATTATTTCACTTCACCTAAAAATGTAGACAATCTGTGCATGGTGCTGGAAGACACAGCTGAGGTTTTAAATAGAGTCATAAAGTCATTTGGCATAAAAACAGCCCCTTCAGCCAATCGTGTCTATTACAACCAACAAACATCAAAGTATATCAATCCCATTTACCTGCACTTGGTCCACAGTTTATGATACCGTGGTATTTTAAGTGCTCATCCACATGGTTCTTACATGTTGCAGGAGTACCTGCCTCCACCAGCCCCTCAGGTAACACAATCCACTTTTCCTCAGAACCCCTCTAAACCACTTGCTCCTCATCCTAATATTGTGCCTTCTGGTCTTAAGCACTTAGACTCCCTCTGGAGGAAAGATTGTATATCGATCAGATTGTGTCCCTCATCCTCATTTGCTCCAAGGAAAGCAAGCCCAGCCTATCCAGTCTGTCCTAATAACTGAGACTTGACATCCAGGGCGCATCCTGGTGAATCTCCTCTGTGCTCTCTCCAATGCAATCACATCCTTCTGATTGTACGGTGATCAGTACTATACACAGTATCCATCCACGGTCTAATGTTTTTAAAAAATGTACAAGACTTCCATGTTCCTACATTCTATGTCTCAGTTAATGAAGGCAAGCATCCCATATGCCTTCTTTACCATCCTGTCTCCCTGGAGAAAGTGAGGACTGCAGGTGCTGGAGATCAGAGCTGAAAATGTGTTGCTGGAAAAGCGCAGCAGGTCAGGCAGCATCCAAGGAACAGGAGAATCGGCGTTTTCCTGAAGAAGGGCTTATGCCCGAAACGTCGATTCTCCTGTTCCTTGGATGCTGCCTGACCTGCTGCGCTTTTCCAGCAACACATTTCCACCCTGTCTCCCTGTCCTGATGCCTTTAGGAGTCTTTAGACTTGTATGCCAAGGTCTCTTTGTTCCTCAGTACTCCCTACCTTCCTACTTCTTATTGTGAATATTCTTCCCTTTTTAGACCTCCAAAAATGCATCACCTCACAATTGTCAGAATAAAGTTCCATCTGCCATTGCTCTGCCCAATTTACCTGTTGATCGATATCAGACTCTAGCCTAAGACAATTCTCCTTGCAATCAGCAACACCACCAATTTTCATCTGCAACCTCCGCATTATACCTTCTACATTCACATCCAAGTTGTTAATGTACATAGCAGAAAGCAAAGGTTCTAGATGTAGGTTTGCTCGCTGAGCTGGAAGTTTGTTTTCAGATGTTTCGTCATCATATAGGTAACATCTTCAGTGAGCCTCCGAATAAAGCCTTTTTCGGGCCAGTTCTAACGTATTGCGCCGATAGGTGTTCGCAACCTTTGAGAAGATTTGTTGCTCAGGTTGAGGTTCTGGATGTAGGATTGTTCATTGAGCTGGAAGGTTCATTTTCAGATGTTTCATTACCATACTAGGTAACATCTTTAGTGAGCAGTCAAATGAAGCCTTTTTCGGGCCAGTTTTAGCATATTGCACCCATAGGTGTTCGTGAATTTTGAGAAGATTTGTTGCTCAGGTTAAGGTTCTGGATACAGGTTTGCTCGTTGAGCTGGAAGGTTCATTTTCAGACGTTTCATCACCATACTAGGTAACATCTTCAGTGAGCCTTCGAATGAAGCCCGAATTAAGCCAAATGAGGCCAAAGCTCCCAGCACCTATCCCTGTAGAATGTCACTGGTCACAGGCTTCCAATTACAAAACCAAACTTCCACCATTTGCCTTCTATTTGTAAGTGAATTTTGGATCCTGTTTGCCAACTTACCTTGGATCCCATGAGATCTTCCCTTTTGGACCAGTCTTCCTTGTGGGACCTTGTCAAAGGCCTTGCTGAAACCCATATAAATCACACCAATTGCAATACCTTCTAAAATATATTTAGCCACCTTTATAAAAAAACTCAACTAAATTAGTCAGAACAAATCTCCCTCTAACAAATCTGTGTTGACTATCCCTGCCTTTCCAAGTGTTGCTTAATCCTGTCCCTCAGAATTTTTCCCAATAATTTTCCTGCCACTGATGTCAGACTAACTGGTCTGTAATTACCCCATCCATACCTGCTGCCTTCTTGAACAAAGGAACCACATTAGCTATCCTGCAGTCATCTGACACTTACCCTGTGGCCACTGAAGTATTAACTTTCTTTGCCACAGGCCCAGTAATCTCCTCCCTCGCCTCCCATAGCAGCCTGGGATACATCTCATCAGGCCCTGAGAAGTTATGCGATCTTATGCTCACTAAAACATCTGATTGCTCCTCCTTATTAATCTTAATGTTCATCATCCCAACTGAAAGCCCCAGTTACAGTAGAGGAGGCAATGGGCTAGTGGTATTTTTTGCTGGACTGTTGACCCAGAGACTCAAGTAATGTTCTGAGGACCTGGGTTCAAATCCCACTGTGCTAGATGGTGGAATTTGAATTCAATACAAATTTTGAATTAAGGGTCTAATGATGACTATTAATCCACTGGCGATTGTCAGAAGAACCCATTTGGATCACTACTGTCCTTTAGGGAAGGAAACTGCTGTCCTTACTGGTGTGGCCTACATGTGATTTCAGACTCACAACAATGTGGTTAACTTTTACCTGCCATCTGGGTGATTAGGGATGGCCCATAAATACTATCCTAGCCAAAATACCCTGATCCCATAAATACACTTTAAAAATGTCTTTCTTCTTTATGAATGCAGTTGAGAAATATTCATTTAAGAACTGGCTTCGGATCTGAATTCACAATAAAGAATGATAGTATGGGTCTCAAAATCAGGGAGAGGGGCTGAGATAACTTGAACAAATTGAGAGGGAGAAGGTTTTAGCAGTTTCGCCGGCTTAAAAATGTATAAATCCCCAGGCCGAGGTGAAGCATGTCCAAAGATGCTGTGGGATGTCAGGGAGGGGATTGTAGGGCAAAAGCACACATTGCTAGAATCACCAGGTCCGACAGCGTCTGTGGAGAGAAAGCAGAATTAATACTCTGGATCCAGTGGCCCTTCTTCAGAACTGATTGTAGCTTGAGTGTAGTTGCTAAAGAAGGGGTCGGGGAGGGGGGAAGGAATAAACAATAAGTAGAGATGGAACCCAAGGAGAAAGAAAAACAGTTGGTGTGGAAAACTTGGGAAAATGGGAAATCAGGAATGGGTTAAGTTCAGCCAGGGAGAATGAATTGTTGCTAATGGGGACAGCCATTGGCTGACAAGGATTAATCAAGAATAGTCAGCATGGCTTTGCAAGTCAGAGATCATGCTAACAAATTTGATCAAACTTTCCTGGGGAGGTGACTAGGTAAATAGAAGGTGGTACAGTTGAGAGAGCCTACGTGGACTTCAGTAAGGTTATTAATAAGGTCTTAATTGGCATACTGAGAAAGAAGTTAAGACCCTAAGGGAACTTAAACCGAGAGTGCCAGAGAAACACATCTGTTGTGAGAAAAACTGTCAGCTCAATGTCATTTCAGACAACAATTATCTCCACATCAACTCCACTGCTTTGTAAGTTAAGCACCTTAAGGAATTTTGGTGCCAAACATGAAGGAATGGATTTGAAACAAATGGCATGATTTGTTCCATCATAAGTAATTCCTGAAATTGCTTGTTGAATTCTTCTGCTAACTTACTCAGGTATGCACAAAGGTTTCCTGAGTGGAACTATGTTTCTTTACCTTTGATGTATTTCTAGCACTTCCTCAGACTTGGGACGTAATGTAGCATTTTTATGTTTTCATTGGGAGAACCGCAGACCCTGTTTCAATTTGCATGCATTGACAGGACCGATCATGCGTGCTACGTCCCTGTCCTTTCCTTGCAGTTCAGCTCGTATCGTTTTGAGGTTATGTCTATGAGGAACCTAAAGTCAAGCCACCACACATTGTCTGACCATCTCATTATGTACTCCATTCCTTGTTGAACAGAAGTGATGGTTTCAGGCATCAGATCTGAAAATCTTTGCGTAAACCACCTCACATCAGCAATGGAGGGTTAGTTCACCATAGGTAGTGTTGAGTTCATCCAGTAAGAGTTTAAACAAGTGGTGCTGAAGGATTCTTGTTTTAATCGAGTTTTCAACTTTAACAACTTCAATCAAAATCCATAATTTTAATCACCGGTACTTGGCAGATTATACAATGGCAATTGACAAAAGAGGGGTGCAGCAGAGGCTGAGGGGACACTTGATAGAAGTCTATTAAATGATGAGATGTATGAGATGTTGACGGTCAGAATCCTTTGCTGAGAGTTGAAATAGCTACATTACTAAGAGGAATGTATTTAAGGTGAGTTGGGGAAAGTTCAAAGGAGATTTGAGGAGTAAGGTTTATACACAGAATGCTAAGAGTCTAGAACGTGCTGCCAGGGGTGGTGGTAGAGGCAGATGTGATAGGGGCATTTAAGGGACTTTTGGATAAGCACATGAATATGCAAAGAATGAAGGGATATGGGCCAAAGGCGGACAGAAAGGATTAGCTTAATTTGTGTCATGTTCAGCACAACATCATGAGCCGAAGGGCCCATTCCTGTGCTGTACTGTTCAATGTCCTATGTTCAATGTCCTATGTCCAATGTTCCATGTTCAATGTTCTAAGTTCCATGTTCAATGTTCTATGCTTCTGGCCTCCTGCTGACCTGGGTTCCATCCAGTCTGCATAACATCCTTCTAACAAATCAGGTTCATAGGACACGTAAACAATGGCTCATTCTGAGAGAATGTGGCCATTTGCCCCTGGCCAGGCAGCTCCAGGCTTGTCTGGTTTCGACAGGTAATTGATTGTCCAAGGCTTGGCTGGGTGAATATTGTCTGTCCCAGCTCTGCACCTTGAACATTGCAGAGTTCAGCTTCTACATTTCGAGTGGTTATCCATGCTCATGAAATATAGTAATCCGGGCAGTCATGGGTCACCTGATCATATTCCCTCCTGTTAATTTGGTGAGCGTCAAGTGAGTTGGATCACAGCCCACACATTGCACAGGTTTCCAGGCAATGGATCAAATACTTAGCACTAACCTCCTGTATCTTTCAATAACGCTGTTAATAATAAAAAGAACAGAATGAACAAAAGCATTCCTTAGTCAATTCTTAAATATTGGATGAATAATTGAATGCATGGTAAAGTAGAGTTTGTACAGCAGTGATCAACTTATTTACCGGTTTTCTAGGATCTTATACATGATAAATTACAGTACCCAATGTTAGCTGAGCAGACCTCTCTATTCATGCCTGTTTAACATCATTGCTATATTAAGGAACTCATCAAGTTCTCGTTTCCACGTAAAATCTTTAACTAAAAAAAACCAGAAAAACTGCGGTTGCTGGAAATCAGAAACAAAAACAGAAGTTGCTGGAAAATCTCAGCAGGCTTTTGAAACTTTTAACTGTTAGGATGGTTATATACGTAAAAGCAAATAGAATGAACAATACAATGAGGTGTCATAAGAGGTGGATCCAAGGGCGGATTTATGGATTTGTACACCAATTCCAAAAGTCATCCCACAAACTGGTGACTTCAATTTCTTTACTGTATTTATGTATTTGCTCTGTCAGCTGGTCTACAGGTGCGAATGGTTTGTGCATGTTGTGTCTGAACCTGTTGTAAGTTTTCTGGAGGTGTTCAGTAGCAGCGCTGTATTTTTTCAAATAATCGCCCGAAGTCTATCGGAGTTTGTCACTGACATTAACATAGATCTCTTTTCTCCTGTGTATGTCAATGAGGCCGGTTTTTTGGGGCCGAATGCAGAAAGTGCTGTTGTGGATGTCGCAGGTTATGTTTTGAGAATGTTTAAGGAAGTTGTGATGCAGTACTCTTCCTCCTCTTTATACAGTACTCACGTGATTTCAGTGTCCAGTCTCCAGATTGCTACAGTACTGTTTAAAGTGCAGTTTGACTAAAATAAACACACAAGGAATGTTCAATTGAAATCACAGTATAGGGGCACGCAATGGCTTGTTTGTGACATTTATCTCGAACGGTACCTTTGTCCCCTTTGTCAAAAGCATGCAGCAGGGTGCCATTATATTCTTGCCACATTCTCTCCTGGTAAATACTGAGAATTTCAGCCCTAAAGTCTTTTAACCATTTTTGTTTGGCATACCGTCTAAGCCTCTCCTGGGGCCCCCTCGCAGTCATCATCAACCTGGAGCTGATGGTAAATTGTTTTGGCCATTCAAAATGCTCCCCGCGTGGGTTTCCTCCCACAATCCAAAGATGTACAAATTAGGTGAGTTGGTCATGGGAAATTGCCCATATTGTTCAGGGATGTGTAAGTTAGGTGTATTAGGCAGGGTAAATATCGAGTAATAGGGTCTGAGTGGGTCACTCTTTGAAGGATCAGTGCGGACTTCTTGGGCCAAATGGCCTGTTCCTGCACTGTCAGTATTCTATTCTATGATCTAAATATTGGAGAGTCTTTCCCCTTGGAACAAGTGCTCTGTTTATCTGTTACTGATCCAGTCATTGGCTAGTTTGCTCGAGGTTCTTCCTTAATTATTCCATCACCCACTGGCCAAAGATAACACACAGGCTTTGCAGTCTGCTGTCATCACCTGTTTTTCCTTGGATGAAATAATTTATTGTCCTATTATGCCCTTCTAGGGTCGTTACCAAGGTGAACTAGGCTGGCAAATATTTGGAAATTCTGACTGTCTTGATCAATTTTACCCAAGGCCTGTTTCATTTGTTGGGTCAAAATCTGGAGTCTGTTTTCCAAATTAGCCAACTCAAGAGAATTGACTGTAAACATCCCTGCTTCATCAGCTAATACAGAGTCACAGAGTCATAGAGATGTACAGCAAGGAAACAGACCCTTCGGTCCAACTTGTCCATGCTGACCAGATATCCCAACCCAATCTAGTCCCACCTGCTAGCACCTGGCCCATATCCCTCCAAACCCTTCCTATTCATATACCCATCCAGATGCCTTTTAAATGTTGCAATTGTACCAGCCTCCACCACATCCTCTGGCAGCTCATTCCATACACGTACCACCCTCAGTTTGAAAAAGTTGCCCCTGAGGTCTCTTGTATATTTTTCCCCTCTCAACCTAAACCTATGCCTCTAGTTCTGGAGTCCCCCACCCCAAGGAAAAGACTATGTCTATTTATCCTAACCACGCCCCTCATAATTTTATAAACCTCTATAAGGTCACCCCTCAGCCTCCACGCTCCAGGGAAAACAGCCCCAGCCTGTTCAGCCTCTCCCTGTAGCTCAAATTCTAATAATTAATTCTATCTCTTTTACTGTACCACACTGGTATAGTGCCTGACCTTCCCTGTATCAATTCCCAATTTTTGCCCCAGTAATCTACGTGTTCAAAGTGGGGATGGTTTCTGAATTTGGGGAGGGCATCACTCTGGCAGCTGAGTTCAAAATGTGTCGAATGTCACAGGTCCCAATTCATGGTGGATGTTGTCATAGAGGATTTTGCCTGTGTCTTGTAAAACCAATCCATTTTGAGGTCCTGGGGGGGGGGGGGGGGGGGGGGGTAGTTCCCAGACTGGCACAGAGGGGTGCCTTTATGGTTAGTTTTAGTGTGTTCCTTATTTTAAATGCCAAATGTATGTTACATATGTTGCCCAGGGCATCTTTAAGCTAGCTCCAATCCTTCCTCTGGACCAATGGTTAAGCATCCCAATGTAGTACATCCTTTGGTGGGGTATCCTATCAGTCTGGTATTAATATAACAATGCTCTGGATTCCTATCAACTCCAGAGACTTACACCCCTCACTGTTAGTAAGCCTATGGAGCCATATCAATGTACAGTTGACTCAGGCTCCTTGATCAAATCTTTTCTCCACTCTTTTCCTTTTGTTTTGTAAGAATTTGTTCCTCCCATTTCACCTCCTTATTCTAAAATCGCCAACTTCAATCAGATACCAATTTCTCCTGACCAGTATTTTGAGGAAGTCAATCAAAGTTTGGAATTGGAGTGGCTTGTTGTGGGGACACCTCTGAGAAATGTTTAATGAATGGGAAAGGATTTTGTGTTCACACGCAATGGAACGATGCCGTGGGAATGATGATGAGAATGGTGAAAAGACAAAAAGTGGCCGAAATTTTATAAGTTCAGTGAATCCTCCGGACACAGAGACTTGTGTCGTGAGGTTAATACATATGAAAGGTGACGACAGAGGGTTGCAGATTTCAGAAGCGTGCAGGGTAATGACGGTTACCGTGATATTGTACTATGGTGTGACCTGCTAATAATTATTCCAGTCATACAGATTGTCACAGTCATTTAGCAGAATGCCTCATTGCCAGAACTTTCCAACAAGCACCAACACATGGCTTGGCTGGTGGTAAGAAGGGCTCTGCCTGTGAGATCCTTTATTCATGCCTGGACTCTCTGCTGCACTGCACGCCATCCCCGGGGGGGAACAAGATTATCACACCTCTTTCTGGAATGTGCCTATGCAGAAGAAGTCTGCAGTTGGAATGCAGTGGTAAAAACAATGACTGCAAATGCTGGAAACCAGGTTCTGGATTAGTGGTGCTGGAAGAGCACAGCAGTTCAGGCAGCATCCAAGTAGCTTCGAAATCGACGTTTCGGGCAAAAGCCCTTCATCAGGAATAAAGGCAGTGAGCTTGAAGCGTGGAGAGATAAGCCAGAGGAGGGTGGGGGTGGGGAGAAAGTAGCATAAAGTACAATGGGTGAGTGGGGGAGGGGATAAAGGTGATAGGTCAGGGAGGAGAGGGTGGAGTGGATAGGTGGAAAAGGAGATAGGCAGGTAGGACAAGTCATGGGGACAGTGCTGAGCTGGAAGTTTAGAACTAGGGTGAGGTGGGGGAAGGGGAAATGAGGAAACTGTTGAAGTCCACATTGATGCCCTGGGGTTGAAGTGTTCCGAGGCGGAAGATGAGGCGTTCTTCCTCCAGGCGTCTGGTGGTGAGGGAGCGGGGGTGAAGGAGGCCCAGGACCTCCATGTCCTCGGCAGAGTGGGAGGGGGAGTTGAAATGTTGGGCCACAGTGCAGTGTGGTTGATTGGTGCGGGTGTCCCGGAGATGTTCCCTAAAGCGCTCTGCTAGGAGGCGCCCAGTCTCCCCAATGTAGAGGAGACCACATCGGGAGCAACGGATACAATAAATGATATTAGTGAATGTGCAAGTGAAACTTTGATGCATGGGGAAGGCTCCTTTAGGGCCTTGGATAGAGGTGAGGGAGGAGGTGTGGCCACAGGTTTTACAGTTCCTGCAGTGGCAGGGGAAGGTGCCATAATGGGAGGGTGGGTTGCGTGGACCTGACCAGGTAGTCACAAAGGGAACGGTCTTTGCAGAAGGTGGAAAGGGGTGGGGAGGGAAATATATCCCTGATAGTGGGGTCTGTTTGGAGGTGGCGGAAATGTCGGCAGATGATTTGGTTTATGCGAAGGTGAGCACCAGGGGCGTTCTGTCCTTGTTACGGTTGGAGGGGTCTGAGGGCAGAGGTACGGGATGTAGACGAGATGCATTGGAGGGCATCTTTAACCACGTGGGAAGGGAAATTGCGGTCTCTAAAGAAGGAGGCCATCTGGTGTGTTCTGTGGTGGAACTGGTCCTCCTGGGAGCAGATCCGGCGGAGGCTGAGGAATTGGGAATACGGGATGGCATTTTTGCAAGAGATAGGGTGGGAAGAGGTGTAATCCAGGTAGCTGTGGGAGTCAGTGGGTTTGTAAAAAATGTCAGTGTCAAGTCGGTCGTCATTATTGGAGATGGAGAGGTCCAGGAAGGGGAGGGAGGTATCAGAGATGGTCCAGGTAAATTTAAGGTCAGGGTGGAATGTGTTGGTGAAGTTGATGAATTGCTCAACCTCCTCGCGGGAGCATGAGGTGGCGCCAATGCAGTCATCAATGTAGCGGAGGAAGAGGTGGGGAGTGGTGCTGGTGTAATTACGGAAGATCAACTGCTCTACGTAGTCAACAAAGAGACAGGCATAGCTGGGGCCCATACGTGTGCCCGTGGCTACCCCTTTGGTCTGGAGGAAGTGGGAGGATTCAAAAGAGAAGTTGTTGAGGGTGAGGACCAGTTCGGCCAAACGAATGAGAGTGTCGGTGGAAGGGTACTGTTGGGGACGTCTGGAGAGTAAAAAATGGAGGGCTTGGAGGCCCTGGTCATGGCGGATGGAGGTGTAGAGGGATTGGATATCCATGGTGAAGATGAGGCGTTGGGGGCCGGGGAAACGGAAGTCTTGGAGGAGGTGGAGGGCATGGGTAGTGTCTCGAATGTATGTGGGGATAGGACAGTGTCAAGGTAGGTAGAGATGAGTTCAGTGGGGCAGGAGCATGCTGAGACAATGGGTCGGCCAGGGTGGTCAGGCTTGTGGATCTTGGGAAGGAGGTAGAACCGGGCAGTGCGGGGTTCCCGGACTATGAGGATGGAAGCTGTGGGTGGGAGATCTCCTGAGGTGATGAGGTTCTGTATGGTCTGGGAGATGATGGTTTGATGATGGGGGGTGGGGTCATGGTCGAGGGAGCAGTAGGAAGAGGTGTCCTCGAGTTGACGTTTGGCTTCAGCGGTGTAGAGGTCAGAGCACCAGACTACCACTGCGCCCCCTTTATCCGCTGGCTTGATGGTGAGGTTGGGATTGGAGCAGAGGGATTGGAGGGCTGCACGTTGTGAGGGTGAGAGGGCCATCTATGAGCCAGGCTCTGAGGCCAATATTGCAGTAGGGGCATGGCTCAAGGTAAGGGTTCTGGATCAGTCATTGGTACTGGATCAGGATCAGGATTGGGATCAGTGACTGGGATTGGCCCGGAAGCACGATTGGGATCAGTCACTGGTACTGGTTCGCGATCAGGTTTGGGAATAGTGACTGGGACATGCCCAGAATCAGGATTGGGAATACTCACTAGAATTAGCAAGGAATCAGGATTGGGAACAGTGACTGAGACATGGCCAGGATGACGATTGGGATCAATAACAGAGACTTACACTGGATCAGGATTTGGAAAAGAGACAGGGGCATATTCAGGATCAGGATAGAGAACAGTGACTGCGATCAGGATCGGGATCAGTGACTGGGATTGATCCCAGATCAGGATCAAGAACAGTGAATGGGACTGGCATTTAATCAGGATTCAGAAAAGTGAGGGGACTGGCCTCGGATCAGGACCAGGATCAGTGACAAGGACCTGCACTGGATCAGGACCAGGATCAGTGACAAGGACCTGCACTGGATCAGGACCAGGATCAGTGACAGGGACCTGCACTGGATCAGGACCAGGATCAGTGACAAGGACCTGCACTGGATCAGGACCAGGATCAGTGACAGGGACCTGCACTGGATCAGGACCAGGATCAGTGACAAGGACCTGCACTGGATCAGGACCAGGATCAGTGACAAGGACCTGCACTGGATCAGGATCGAGCACAGTTGAATGGGAGTAGCCCTGGTTCAAGATTGAGAACAGTGCATGGGGGATCGGCACTGGATTGCAATTGTGAATAGGACTGTCTCGATCAGGGTCGGGAGCAGTGACTGGGATTGGCTTGGGATCAGCATTGGGAACAGTGACTGTGACCGTCACTGGATCAGGGCCAGGGACAGTGACAGAGCATCCCCGAGCTAATCATTGGCATGTGTGACTGGGACTCGCACTGGTTCAAGTTCAGGAACAGTGAGTGGGGCACGGCCCAGGATCAGGATCAGGATCAATGAGTGGGACTGACACTGGATCAGGATTGCGAACAGTGATTGGTACTGGTACTGGATTAGCATTGGGATCTGTGACTGGGATTTGCACTGGATCATGATTGAGATCAGTGACTGGGACTGGCACTGGATTAGCAGGAGCCAGATGAATAAAATCGGGATATGCTTCCTTCAGTCCTTCTTAAACAAAGTGGAATTGGTGGCTTTTGCTCTGGGCTGTGCCTTCCATTGGTTCACCTTTTACCATCCAGTCTTCCCAGAGTCCAGTACAATTGTAGCCCTAATGATCTTGCCTTATCCCGAACAGAATACCTGGGGAGACTGGAATGTTCCGGCTGAAAGACCTGCAGCATGACCTGCTGCCGTCATGCATATTCTACCAGCTTCGAATAAAATGCGTCTTCCTTCTCACTGTTCTGGTGGCTGCTGCCTCCAGTGCAGCCTGTTCATTGCTGAGTCAGGATTTTCTCTTGGCGAAGGAGCTGTGATGAGTCCTGACCGAGACGGGATTGGATACTGCTCGGGGGTGTTTTCAGGGATTCAGGCCAATGCTGTGGACCAAATGGTTCAATGCCCAGAATATGGCTAACTAGTGCTCCTCACATACAGAGAAACCGTACTCCACTGAGGAAAGGAGCTGGGAGGCATAGGCTACCAGTCTGAGTCTGTAATGACACTCTTGGGGGTGCATGGCTGTGTGTGGCATTCAGGATTACAACTTCTATGGCAAATGCCTTCACCAGGTCCTGCCTCAAGTCCATACAGCTTTTGTTAACTGCTCAGTTCATGATTTTTGAACAGCTCAGACAGATGGGGGTGCTTTTTGTGGTAAAGCCATCAATGTGGTTTTGGTCATATTCCACTAAGTCCAGAAAAGAACGCTGCGAGCCAATGTCTCTGGGGAGGGGCAAATGGACGATGGTCTTGAAGTGCCTCTTTTCTAACTTGTGTTCCCCCAGGGCTATTAAGGTTCCCGAGTATGAGACCTGGAGCTTCCTGATTTGTACCTTCCTCGGGTTGACTTTTATTCCCAGGATGGTCAGGAGGGTTAACAGTTCCTTCAGCAATTCCAGCTGTTCAGCTTCGTCAGTCTGTCAGAGGCATTAGTCTCCATAGTGTATTAAACAATCCTGTTAGGAAAATGTAACTGGCCAGATTGATGAATTATTAGTGGACACCATATGTTGCAGGGCTCCCTGTTTGGACAACATGGCAGCACAGTGGTTAGCACTGCTGCCTCACAGCACCAGGGAACTGGATTTGATTCCAGTGTCAGGCGACTGTCTGTGTGGAGTTTTCATATTCTCCCTGTGGCTGTGTGGGCTTCCTTCATGCTTTGGTTTTTCTCCCACAGTCCAAAAACGTGCAGGTTCTGTAAATTGGCCATAGTGTCCAGGGATGTGCAGGCTAGGTGGATTAGCCATGGGGAATGCGGGGATATGGGTCTGGATGGAATGTTATCCAGAGGGTCAGTACAGACTTGATGGGCTGACAGGCCTCTTTTTTCACTGTCCGGATTCTATGATTCTGTTGATGAGCCGGTGAAAGAGGTTATGCTCAAAATGCCGATTCTCCTGCTCCTCGGATGCTGCCTGACCTGCTGTGGTTTTTCTCACTCTCACCCGCTACCTCTCCCCTCTGCCTGCTTCACCAAGGTGTACTGTCTGTGTGGTTGTGGGTCCTGTCCATCAACCAGTATGTCACCAGTCATGTGACCGTAGTCGGGTTTGTGACTGGTGAATACTTTTGTGCACTTTGCCAGAATTGCCTGTACTACCAGGTCACCTGACACCTCGGCGGGTCCAATCCATAAATCCCCCGCAGAACATACTCTTTCTAAATACGAGCCAGTGGCAACTTCTGCTGGGACCTTATTGGTCCTGCGTAGCTGCCAAATGGAAATAGATGGTGACATCTTGCAAAATGTCCATATTACAGAGGAGGAAGTGCTGGATATCTTGAAACGCATAAACGTGGATAAATCCCCAGGACCTGATCAGGTGTACCCTAGAACTCTGTAGGAAGCTAGAGAAGTAATTGCTGGGCTTCTCGCTGAGATATTTGTATCATCGATAGTCACAGGTGAGGTGCCAGAATTCTGGAGGTTAGCTAATGTGGTGCCACTGTTTAAGAAGGGTGGTAAGGACAAGCCAGGGAACCTGACCTCAGTGGTGGGCAAGTTGTTGGAGAGAATCCTGAGGGACAGGATGTACATGTATTTGGAAAGGCAAGGACTGATTAGGGAGAGTCAACATGGCTTTGAGCATGGGAAATCATGTCTCACAAACTTGACTGAGTTTTTTGAAGAAGTAACAAAGAAGGTTGATGAGGGCAGAGTGGTAGATGTGATCTATGTGGACTTCAGTATGGCATCCGACAAGGTTCCCCATGGGAGACTGATTGGCAAGGTTAGATCTCATTGAATACAAGGAGAACTAACCATTTGGATACAGAACTGGCTCAAAGGTAGAAGACAGAGGGTGGTGGTGGAGGGTTGCTTTTCAGACTGGACGCCTGTGACCAGTGGAGTGCCCCAAGGATCGGTGCTGGGCCCTCTACTTTTTGTCATTTACATAAATTATTTGGATGCGAGCATAAGAGGTACAGTTAGTAAGTTTGCAGATGACAGCAAAATTGGAGGTGTAGTGGACAGCGAAGAAGGTTACCTCAGATTACAACAGGATCTTGATCAGATGGGCCAATGGGCTGAGAAGTGGCAGATGGACTTTAATTCAGATAAATGTGAGGTGCTGCATTTTGTGAAAGCAAATCTTAGCAGGACTTATACACTTAATGTTAAGGTCCTAGGGAGTGTTGCTGAACAAAGAGACCTAGGAATGCAGGTTCATAGCTCCTTAAAAGTGGAGTCGCAGGTAGATAGGATAGTGAAGAAGGTGTTTGGTATGCTTTCCTTTATTGGTCAGAATATTGAGTACAGGAGTTGGGAGGACATGTTGTGGCTGTACAGGACACTGGTTAGGCCACTGTTGAAATGTTGCATGCAATTGTGGTCTCCTTCCTATCGGAAAGATGTTGTGAAACTTGAAAGGGTTCAGAAAAGATTTACAAGGATGTTGCCAGGGTTGGAGGATTTGAGCTACAGGGAGAGGCTGAACAGGCTGGGGCTGTTTTCCCTGGAGAGCAGGAGGCTGAGGGGTGACGTTATAGAGGTTTACAAATTTATGAGGGGCATGGATAGGATAAATAGACAAAGTCTTTTCCCTGGGGTGGGGGAGTCCAGAATTAGAGGCATAGGCTTAGGATGAGAGGGGAAAGATATAAAAGTGACCTAAGGGGCAACCTTTTCACACAGAGGGTGGTACATGTATGGAATGAGCTGCCAGAGGATGTGGTGGAGGCTGATAAAATTGCAATATTTAAAAGGCATTTGGATGGGTATATGAATAGGAAGGGTTTGGAGGGATATGGGCTGGGTGCTGGCAGGTGGGACTAGATTGGGTTGGGATATCTGGTTGGCATGGACAGGTTGGACTGAAGGGTCTGTTTCCATGTTGTACATCTCTATGACTCTATGATGGAGTCATTTGTCTGACCAATCCGGTGGCTTGTGGTCAGACGGTTCATTGGAGGGGGACCAAGAGCAGGAAGAGGAGGCTGTTGAACTGCAGGCACTGGGAAGGTTCAGGCTGCTTCAGGGTGACTGGTTCTCTCAGGGCAGGAGGCTACGCTGGAATAGTATTGGGTGGTCGAGGTGTGGTGGCTAAGGTTCTAGGAGTGTGAGGTGTTCGAGTTCTGAAAAAGGAGGTGTGGGTCTTCATTTACTATTCAGGGCGGTATAGCTGAGTGCCTCCTCCTCTATGTCCTCCCAGCCCACAACATATAGGCACTATCCACTGGGGTCCACAGTGCCAAAAGTGCACACCATACCCTTCTGCATCAACAGTACATGGAGATGTACAGCATTGAAACAGACCTATCGGTCCAACCCGTCCATGCCGACCAGCTATCGGTGGCACAGTGGTTAGCACTGCTGCCTCACAGCGCCAGAGACCTGGGTTCAATTCCTGCCTCAGGCGACTGACTGTGTGGAGTTTGCACATTCTCCCCGTGTCTGCGTGGGTTTCCTCCGGGTGCTCCGGTTTCCTCCCACAGTCCAAAGATGTGCAGGTTAGGTGAATTGGCCATGCTAAATTGCCCGTAGTGTTAGGTAAGGGGTAGATGTAGGGGTATGGGTGGGTTGCGCTTCGGCGGGGCGGTGTGGACTTGTTGGGCCGAAGGGCCTGTTTCCACACTGTAAGTAATCTAATCTAATCTAATTAATCTAGTCCCATTTACCAGCACTTGACCCATATCCCTCTAAGCCCTTCCTATTCATATACCCATCCACCTTTTCAATGTTGTAATTGTAGCAGCCTCCAACATTTCCTATGGCAGCCCATTCCAAACACGCACCACACTCTATGTGAAAATGTTGCCCCTTAGATTGGTTTAAAATCTTTCCCCAAACCTATGCTGTATGGTTTTGGATTCCCCTAATTTGGGAACAAAAAGTCTTGGCTATTCACCTCATCCATGCCCCTCATGATTTTGTAATCGTCTATAAGGTCACCCCTCCACCTCGGATGCTCCAGGGAAAGAGATCCTGACCAAGTGTTACACCCGACATGTCGACTTCTCCACCTCCTGGTGCTGCCTGGCTTGCTGTGCTCTTCTAGCCTCCTGCTTGTCTACCAGGGAAAGAAGTTCCAGCCTCTTCAGCCTCTCCCCTGTAGCTCAAACCGTCCAAGCCCGTCAACATCCTTGTGAGTCCTTTCAAGTTTCACAATACCTGTTGATCACGCTCTGGCACTTTTTGTGATTGGCAGAGTAGTCTTTATTTTCTTGACCTACTTGGTGCAGGTCCCTGATTGCTGCTTCCAGGTCTTTACACTGTCCTGCAAGCTAAGCTGTGTTTCTCTGGGCAGCAGTGATTGGTCTGTGCTACTGCCGGTGGGCTTTCTGAAACTGGGTTTGAAACTGTTCCAGGAGGCTGCAGAGCTTCGACTTCAGAAACTTTAGATTAAATATTTCTAATTCTAACAGAATACCCACAAACTTCTCGTTAAGTCTGACAGTCTCAGTCTCTCTTTCCCCTAACTTCTCAGTTTCTCATGTGGTGTTAACTACCTCTTCTCTCTCGGTCTCTGTCTGCTTCTTTAAATTTCAACTCTCTGCTTCTTAACCGCGGAGCTGTTACATAGAATGAGCTGTGGCTATGGCTCTAACTACTTTGGAAATGCACTTCCCTAAACAATGATACGCTTCCTCTCAGCAATTCTGACCCTCATATCTCAGACCCGACCAGTTTGCAGTTACTCTTGTTAACTCAGGCACGTTACATGGTGAGACAAAGAGGACAAGAGTCAGGGGAAGGTCTAACATGACTTTATTGATCACTTCCTCAAGGAAAAAACAACCTTTATCAGATTCTACACTTGTACTTTAATTAAACTCGATCAATCTCTTGACAGGACTCTTCAGTAAACAGTCTTAAAGCTCTAAGGAGACATTTTCAAATCTACACTAGCTATCTCCTTCTGATATGTGCTTCCGAGGATTCACAACATCCTATTCACAGATCCCTACCACTGTATTTGAACTGTTTGTCTCAAATGACTGGTAATACAGTAAGGTTGGGGCAGACTGTCCATTGATCTTTGTTTCAGGGTCTGCAGACATCGATTTGGGCTTCCCCTCTTGTCAAGTGCTGGGTCTGATCTTCAGGTCATCTCACCACGGTGGTCCCTCTGGAGACACTATTGGAGAAGGTGCAAAAAGCAAAGAGAGCTGCAGCTCCAAGTTTCACCCCCCTCTTCTGGAAGATTCTGTGGCCTATGTCCAACACTAACATCAGGAGAGGGCAAGAACATCCAATGAGGTGACTACCTTCCATATTTGGAGATCGCAAACCTTCAACCTTCAATGGCCTTGTCACACTGTGCATCTGGCCTCTTCCTGAGCTGGAAGTCTCACAGTCTGAGTAACATCCTTCTAACAAAGCAGTTTCACTGGAGGTGGAAACAACAGTTCATTCTGAAACAATGTGGTCAATAGCCCCTGGTCACGCAGTTCCAGGCCTGTCTGGTTTCGACAGGAAGTTTTTGTCCAAGACCTGACTGCATTAAATTGCAGAACCCCTGTTAGGTTTAAACTTGGCTTCCACATTTTGAATTTTTATCCATGTTCATGAAAAAAAAAGTCAATATTTTTGCGGCAGTCC
Source organism: Chiloscyllium punctatum (assembly GCF_047496795.1). Taxonomy (NCBI): domain Eukaryota; kingdom Metazoa; phylum Chordata; class Chondrichthyes; order Orectolobiformes; family Hemiscylliidae; genus Chiloscyllium; species Chiloscyllium punctatum. Next base: position 17,465,398 of record NC_092744.1, read on the forward strand.
TGGAGGTCATGGGTCACCTGACCACGGTCCCAGCATGGTCTGAACCCCATAGTGTTTTTATAGAAAGGGCTCACATTGAGCAACTTTGTTGGAGGTCACATTCTCCAGTAGCTCTAACAGACTCGCTATGCACATGTGCTCAAATGCCTGGGTAGGGTCAATAAAGGCAACACAAGTTTAAGTAACAGCGATGTGAACACTAGCTCAAAGAGCGACTCAGCCTGTTCAGAGATGTTAGTGCACACCTCTGGAATAGGTCAGACCTGAATCCAGGTGTCGTGACGTGAAGATAAGCACACTCTCATTGTGCCACACGAGTCTTTTGATGGCAATATATAGAGGTCTACCTTTTTCAAGCCCATGCCATCTCTTATCTGATAGGACAAAAGCAGCAGAAACATGGGAATGCTACAACCTGCAAGTTATTGGCCATACAAGACCTGACCTGGAACTATACCTCTGCTTATTCACTATCACGGAGTCAAAATTCTGAAATATTCTGCTTCCTAACAGCATTGCGTGGGTACCAATACTGGACGGACTGCAGCAGTTGAAGAAGGCAGCTCACCACCATCCTCTCAGAGGGTTGTTCGGGATGTTAATAAATGCTGCCTTGCCAGTGGGGTGCCCACATCCCAGGGATGAATGAACAAAGAAACAAATACATACACAGCTAACTAATTTTCTTTGTGGCAGTTAGCCATGCTGACTGAGAGCAGAGACCAGCACAATGAAAAAAAGTTATTGCTCGTTCTGTAGGAGTGCAAGTTGTTGTGACGTATTGATTCAATACTTGCTAACTCTTCAGCCTTTTGTTAAAGATTAGCTCAACCGGCTTTATTCTTAAGAATGCTTTGAGTCACTGTGCTGAGGAATACCATCGTCATCAGAGGGTGGGGCAGGAAGGCAAGTTCTGAACGTGGAACTGAGGCACAGAAACTTAAAATCTCAGTGAGGGAACCTGATGGGCAAGTCTGTCAATCCTCCCATTTCATAATGCTTGCTCATTCCTGTCCCATCAAAATCAAGGCTGCAGGGCCTGTTGGCATATGTTTCTTGGACACACATAAAAGAAGAGTTCCTTTTGCAACCGATAACCTTTTGAACAATCATGATTTGATTTTTTTGTCCGCGTTCTTAAGTACCAGGCCCTCTTTCTCTGCTTTCCGAACCCCTAAACACATCTGCCCTGCTGCGAGATGAGATGCCTTCACACATCTGAGCTACTGTCACAGTTCAGAGCCTTAGTAGCGAGACAGGAGGCTGGAAGTACACAATAGCATCAGGAGGTGGAGAAGTCAATGTTTCAGGTATAACCCTTCTTCAGGACAGTTAAAAGCCTTAGCTGGGTCCTATTTCACATGTGAGTTGAAGGCACTTAAGAAAAGGTAAAGTCACCAAAGTTCCAGAAGAATATAGGGCTACTCTTTCATTATAGAGCGATGTCTGGTGGACTGTCTGCACCAATGCATGCTGCCCTCGAAGCGGCTGTGGCAGGGGGTAGAGACTATTGCACACCTCCTGATGGAATATGCCTTTGAAAAGGAAGTCTGGAGAAAGCGATATTTGTTGATATTCGTCCCCAGCAGCTCCTTGATGCAGGACTCTGTTTCCCGGGATACACACCAAGACAAACATCAACTCCACCTGAACGACAAACAAAATGGTGAAAACAACATTCTTTAGTCTGCCCAAAACCTGTTGGTCTCCCAGAGTAAGGCGTTGACCCCAACCAAGTGCTGTAGACTTGCACTTTCCAAAGGTCTAGGATTATGTGCTGAGGGACGCACAAAAGCTTGGTGCAGCTGCTCTCAAGACATAGTGGGGAAAGACGGCTGCCTGATGTCTTTCTGGGTTTGTTCAGTTATCAGACCCTCCTGGTGCCTCAAATATAATCAAATATAATCTTGCGTAAGTCAGAAATTCCTTTATTGGGTAGAGTCAAACTCCAATGTTTGCTTGCTTCTTCATATGCTACTGTACAGAACTGCTTTAGTGACTATGCATGTACATAAAGATATTTTTAATAAATAAAGTATCTTTTTGAAATAAAAAAAAGTGATGGTTTAACCTGAGGGTCACCAAACTGCAGGCAATGAAAAGGTTGAGACGGAAAGCCCTTCATAACAATCTCAGCTGATGCAGGAATTGAACTGAGACTGTTGACACCATTCTTCATCACAAATCAGCTGTCCAGCCAACTGAGCTTTTAAATACCTGCCTCAGCAGGCAGTGTCCTGATGCAGTGGGTGTGGTGCATTGATTGTGTTCCTGTCTCTGGGCAAAATGATCCAGGTTCTAAGCTTCAGCTCAGAATGTGTTGATCATAGAAGTGTGCGATAATGTGTCCAACCAGATTGATCTTTCTTCTTTAAAGACATAGAACAACAGTCTGCCTCAGCTCATCCCCTGTTTGTGAACGGATTGGAAGGATATCAAGCAAAAACACAGACACAGGAAATTTAGGTCAAATAGCTCATTTCCATTCATTAAACTTCCATTGTTAAAAGATGTCAAAATGCTTCATTGAGTTCATGCCTCCTCTGAGCTTTAGACTAGCCGTACAAGAACTGTCTTTGCAACATCATCATCATTGGTGGCCCCTTGTGGATGAGGATGACTCTATTCCACTCTCAGGGTGAGTCCATAGGTGGCTGTACAGACTCTCACAGGCTCTGTGACACTAGGGGCAGAAGGTGATCATGGGAAGGAGGTGGGGCGTTGGTGTGGTAGCACACCTCTTATGCTGTTTTCCCCTGGCTTCTGCCTTTTACCAACGGCATGTCTTAAGGTGCTCAATACCTTACCAGATGCTCCTCCTCCATTTTGGACAGTTTTCACCCAGTGATTCCCAGGTGTCTGTGGGAATGTTGCACTTTACCAATGAGGCCTCAAGTGCTTCCTCTGTCCACCTGGGGCTCGCCTGCCCTTTCGGAGCCAGGAGTAGGGCACCTGCTTGGGGTATCTCATGTGGAATATGCGGACCATGTGCCCAGCCCATTGCAGCCAATCAAGGGGGGGAAGGGTTGGGGAGAGGGCGTGTGGTCAGTACCTTGATTCTGGAGGTGGTGGCTTGGGCAAGGACGCTAGTGTTGGTGCATCTGTCTTCCTGCTGATTTGCAGGATCTCGCACAGGTAGTGTTGGTGGGAGTGCTCCAGTGCCATGAGGTGCCTGCTGTAGACAGTCCATGTCTCACAGCCATACAGGAGGGTGGGAACCACCACAGCTCTGTAAACCATGATCTTGGTGTTGGACCTGACGTTGTTATTCTTGAACATCTTTCCCTCAGGTGGCCGAAGGCAGCTCTCGCACACTGGAGGCGATGCTGAATCTCTTCACCAATAGCTGCTTTGGCTGACAGGACACTCAGTAGTGAAGTGGTCAAAGTTCTCTCAAGCTTCCCCGTGGACCCTGGTGATTAGCTCCACAATGCAGGGCCAAGTTGGTGCCTTTGCAACACTGCACTGTCACTAACATAGCAGGGCTGTTAATTCATAGCAGGTAGGTAAATGCCTCTCCGTACCAAATACCAATAATTGTTGATAACAGTCACAGGTATTTAGGTGAATTCTTTTCAGATATTTTCAGTAACAAATCTGTTCAAACAAAGGGAGGGATGAGTGTGTGGTTGAGTGAAAATAGATGCTATCAGGTTACCTTGAACGGCTGCACTCAATAAATAGCTGTGAGGGATGGAGCAATCTTTTATTTTGCATTCCAATGGCAACACAGAGTCAATCATAAATCAAATTTATTTTCAATCAAAATATTGGAAGCATGTTGTGAAACTTGAAAGGGTTCAGAAAAGATTTACATGGATGTTGACAGGGTTGGAGGGTTTGAGTCATAGGGAGAGGCTGAATAGACTGGGGCTGTTTTCCCTTGAGCATCAGAGGCTGGGGGGGGGGGTGACCTTATAGAGGTTTACAAAATCATGAGGGGCATGGATAGGGTAAATAGTCAAGGTCTTTTTCCTGGGGTGGAGGAGTCCAGAACTAGAGGGGATAGGTTTAAGGTGAGAGGGGAAAAATTTAGAAGGGACCTAAGGGGCAACTTTTTCACACAGAGAGTAGTGCATGTATGAATGAGCTGCCAGCGTAAGTGGTGGAGGCTGGTACAATCACAACATTCAAAAGGCATTTAGATGGGTATATGTATAGAAAGGGTTTAGCTTGATATGGGCCAAATGCTGGCAAATGGGACTAGATTAGGTTAGGATATCTGGTCAGCATGGACGAGTTGGACTGAAGGGTCTGTTTCTGTGGTGTACATCTCTATGACCCTATGACTCTAAAAGGAAAAATACTGTAGATGCTGGAAATCATAAATAAAGCTGGAAAGTATTGGAGAAACTTTGCAGGTATGGCAACATCTGGGGAAAAGAAACAGTTAATGTATACAACACTGGCATCTACCTGACGATGAGGAAAATTGCCCAAGTGTATTCTGTGCTCAAAAAGCGGGACAAATCCAAACTAACCCAACAGCCTACCCTTGATCATTAAGAAAGTGATTAAAGGGGTTACCAACAGTGCTGTCAAGCAGCAGTTGCGAGGTAATAACCTATTCATTGTCACAGAGTTTATCGTCCATCAAAGTCACTCAGCTTTTTGACCTCATTGTAATCTTGGTTCAAACAAGGATAAAAGAGCTGAACTTCAGAGGTGAGGTGGGAATGACTGCCCTTGACATCAAGACTATATATGACTTGGTGTTTTATCTAGGAGCCCGATTAAAACTGCAATCAATAAAAATCAGGGGAAATCTCTCCACTTGTTGGAGTCATGTCTAGGCCAAAGGATCTGGTTGTTTGTAGTTAGTCATTTCAGCTCCAAGACATCTCTGCAGGAGCTCCTCAGAGCAAAATCCTAGGCCCAGCCATCTTCAGTTACTTCATCAATGACCTTCCTTGCATCATAAAGGCAGAAGTGGGGATATTTGCTGATGATTACTCCATGTTCGGCACCATTTACATCTCCTCAGATACTGAAGTAGTCCATGCCCAAATGTAGCAAGACCCGGACAATATCCAGCTTTGGGCTGACAAGTGGCAAGTAGCACTTGCTCCACATAAATGCCAGGCAAAGATTATCTCCAATAAGAGAGAATCTAAACCTTGCCCCTTGACATTCAATGATATTACGATCACTGAATCCCCCTCTATCAACATCCTAGGGATTACCATTGCCCAGAAATTTAACTGTACTAGCCATATTAGCACTGTGGCTAAAAGAGCAGAACAAAAGCTAGGAATCCTGCAGTGTGTAAATCACCTCCTGTCTCCTCAAAGCTTGTCCAGCATTTACAAGTCATAAGAATGGAATACTCCCCATTGGATTAGTGCAGTTCCAGCAGAAACTCAACTGGACCCTTCACATAAACACAATGGCTACAAGAACAGGTCAGAGGCTAGGAATACTGCTGCGAGTAACTCACTTGCTGACTCCCCTAAGCCTGCCCATCATCTGCACCGCACAAGTCAGGAGTGTGATGGAATACTCCCCATTTGCCTGGATAGGTGCAGCACCAACAACGCTCAAGAAGCTTGACACTATCCAGAACAAAGCAGCCCCCTTGATTGGCACTACCTCCACAAGCATCCATTCCCTCTGCCACTAATGCTCAGTAGTAGCAGTGTGTACTATGTACAAGATGCACTGCAGAAATTCACCAAAGGTGCTCAGACAGCACCTTCCAAACCCAGTACCACTTCTATCTAGAAGGACATAGGCAGTAGATAAATGGGAATACTACCACCTGCAAGTTCCCCTCCAAGCCACTATCCAGGACAAAGCAGTGTGCTTAATTGGCACCACATCCACAAGCATGCACTCCCTCCACCACTGACAGTAGCAGCAGGGCATACGATCTAGAAGATACAGTGCAGAAATTCACCAAAGACCCTCAGACGGTACCTTCCAGACACATTACCATTTCCATGTAGAATGACAAGGGCAGCAGACACGTGGGAACACTACCATCTTCAAGCTCCCTTCCAAGCTACTGACTGTCCTAACATGGAAATTTATCACTGTTCCTTCACTGTCGCTGGGTCAAAATCCTGGATTTCTCTCCCTCATGCCATTGTGGGTCAACCCACAGCAGATGGACTGCAGCAGTTCAAGAAGGAAGCTCACCACTACCTTCTCAAGGGGCAACTAAGGACGGGCAATAAATTCTGGCTTAGCCAGTGATGTCAACATTCCACAAAGGAATAAAAAAAAAGTGTCAAAAACCTGGAACTCCCTCTGTAATGGCATTGTGGGTCTATCCAGACCAATGGACTGCAGTGGTTCTGGAAGGTAACTCACTACCACCTTCTCCAGGGCAAATAAGAATGGGCAACTAATGTTGGTCAAACCACTAATGCCTATATCCATAAATAATTTTATAAAGTTCAATATAACTTTCATTTTGAACATATGTCAAACTCAAAACATTACTGACTTTCTCTCCTCACAGGTGCTGCCAGACCTGCTGAGTTTCTCCAACATTTTCGCCAATCACATGCACTGAAAATTCCCTTGACACCACTGCCCCACTGATATTCCCGGATCTAGGTCCTTTATTCTTCTCGTCAAAGTGCTTAACCTCACTTTTACCCACATTGTATACCATCTGCCACTTCCTTGCCTGCTCTTCTAGCCTGTCCAAGTCCTTCTGCAGCTTCCCCACTTCCTCAACACTGCCTATCCCTCCAGCTATCACTTTGAATGTGATTGAAATACAGCATTCAAGATGAGAGAAAGCCTTTTTATTGTTTCCATGTTTCATTTTGTCATCCTGTTTACAACTAGGTTTAGCAGTCAGAATTTGAGGTCTTCAGCAGCAACAGAGGAGTGACTAGGGAATAGTTCTTTGACTGTCATCGTTCAAGCATGCTAGCCCTTTAACCAAGGCTGGTACACATGAGAACATTTAGTCCCACCGCCACATGCCAGTAACGATGATACTGGCTTATTAGCCTCTGTCCTTCTGTATTGTACAAAGGGAACAAAATACAAACCATGTCTGTATTTTGGGACATTAAAACACAGGAGTAGCTTTCTATTGAGCAGGGTTTGTCAGTCCCTCATTACTTTTGTAATTATATGTGACTACAGTCCAAATTGTTTTGGTGTGTCCCTTCTCCCTTTGAAAGGCTGTTGTTTGAAGTTCCCATCTATCAGTATTACATTCTAAGAGTCTCTCTCTCTCTCTCTCTTTCTCTCCCCAGGCAGCCACATAATTTACACCCACAGCTGGTTTTGGTGGTAACAGCCCTCTTTGAAAAAATATTTTGGAGTTTGCAAGTTAAAAACGTCCTCAATACTTAAGGGATCTGACCCTTGTCCTGAAACCATTTGGAACAATGTTGTCACTCCTTCAGTATCACTGGGTGGAAATTCTGCAACTCCCTTTCTAACAGCACTGTGAGTGTATGCCCGAAATGGTTCATGATCGTGACTCTCTAGCACTTTCTCAAAGGTGATTAATGGACGTCCCACAAATCTGGGAGCTTCCAATCCTTCTTGGAGTGATTTGGAAATTACTGCGTGTAATAAAGCTCACTCAGTCCAAGTGCAGTATTCTGGTTATGCTCAAAAGAAACAGCCTCACAGTGATCTTCAACCAACCTTGTCAGCAGAACTGTCTGCTGTACTCTATACGCGCTTATCTCGCTTCCCCTTTAAGGTAATGATTCTGTTTTCTTTTGACTAGTCCTTGTGGTTGTAAGTTCCACATTCTCGCTACTCTCTGAGTGACTAATCTGAAACAATGTGGTGAGTGAAATGTGCTTAGGAGAAACAGTCACCTTGGACTTTCAACTCTTAAGGCTATCCACACTGGGAAGTTTCTTTATCACATGTCTGGGGCAGTTGTAAACTCATTGATAAGGAACTAATTAATCAACAACTGCATTATCACAGTATCGTATAATTACAGGATGTTAGGTGGACTTAGGTCATATTTTTAGCATCCAGCAATTCCTATGCTCCTATGATGTTGTACTAACTGTGCCTTTCTCTGTAATGGTACACTACTTTACAACAATTCTGGTGTTGTGGTGATAAAGTAGGGGGGTTGGGAAGCTGCCTTTTCTTCAGGCTTTACTGAAATATCCCTTTTTGGATGTAACATTCACCTTGGAATAAAATGTCAGTGTTTCAACTGCTTGACCAGAGCTGAAGCTAATCCCTTCAGCAGGGCTGGAGCAGAAAGCAGAGATGGACTCAGCTCCATGAAGCTGGGTGAAGGATGCCGCAGGTCATTTGCAGAGCTACAGTGGACGTGCGAAGATCAGTCAAGAGAAATGAACTTGGTATGCTGCCTGGTGACAGCAGCTGCAGCAATGCCTGCTCTCACCAGGGGGAGCTCTGGTGTTTAATTCTCAAATATACCTTGGCAAGACTGGAGACTCGTGTATTTAAGAGTTAGTAGAACAAGGGAGAGAGAGTTGACGTTAAGAGGGAGGCTAGGAAGGGGAAACCTCTAGCAAATAATTATACATCTGCTTTTGCAGCAGTAACTTTGTATTCCTCCCTCTGTTCTGTCCCCTTATGATCTTTAACGGTCTGATCTGTCTGCACCTCATGCAGAACAAAACTTTTCACTGTACCTCGGTACATGTGACAATTTGGGGTGGTTGAGTGGTTAGCACAGCTGCCTCACAGTGCCAGGGATCGATTCCACCCTCGGGTGACTGTCTGTGTGAAATGTACATCTTCTCCCAGTGTCTGCGTGTTTTTCCTCCCACCATCTAAAGATGTGCAGGTTAGGTGGATTGGCTGCACTAGGGGAATGGGCAGGCTAGGTGGGGGAATGGGCAGGCTAGGTGGATTATGCAAAGGTGAGGACTGCAGATGCTGGAAACCAGAACCTAGATTAGAGTGGTGCTGGAAAAGCACAGCTGGTCAGGCAGCATCCGAGGACCAGGAAACTCGACAGTTCGGGCAAAAGCCCTTCATCAGGAATAGAGGTTAGGTGGATTAGCCATGGGAAATGCAGGGTTGCAGGGATGGGGTGGGTGCACTGGGATACTCTCTGGAGGGTCCTTTGAGACTCGATGGGCCGAATGGCCTGCTTTCTGCACTGTAGACTAAAATTGGGCCCTTGAAGACAGAAATGGGTCAATTTATTTAGGGGAACAAAGAAATGGCAGAAGAGTTGAATTGGTACTTTACATCTGACTTCACTGGGGAAGACACAAGCAATCTCCCAGATGTAATAGTGGCTGAAGGACCTGAACTGGAGGGAATTTATATTAGGCAGGAAATGGTGTTGGAGAGACTGTTAGGTCTAAAGGCTGGTAAATCCCTGGGACCTGATGGTCTGCATCCCAGGGTACTGAACGAGGTGGCTCTAGAAATCGTGGATGCATTGGTGATCATTTTCCAATATTCTGTAGATTCAGGATCAGTTCCTGCAGATTGGAGGGTGGCTAATGTTGTCCCATTTTTTAAGAGAGGAGGGAGAGAGAAAACAGAGAATTATAGACCAGTTAGTCTGACCTCAGTGGTGGGAAAAATGCTGGAGTCAATTATAAAGGATGAAATTATGACATATCTGGATAGCAGTAACAGGATAGGTCAGAGTCAGCATGGATTTATAAAGGGGAAGTCATGCTTGACTAATCTTCTGGAATTTTTTGAGGATGTAACTCTGAAGATGGACAAGGGAGATCCAGTGGATGTAGTATACCTGGACTTTCAGAAAGCCTTTGATAAAGTCCCACATAGGAGGTTAATGAGCAAAATTAGGGTGTATGGTATTAGGGGCAAAATACTGACATGGATTGAAAATTGGTTGGCTGACAGAAAACAAAGAGCAGTGATAAAGAGTAGCGGTGACCAGTGGTGTGCTGCAGGGATCAGTGCAGAGACCGCAGCTTTTTACAATGTACATTAATGATATAGATGAAGGTATTAAAAGCAATATTAGCAAATTTGCTGATGACACAATGCTGGGTGGCAGGGTGAAATGTGAGGAGGATGTTAGGAGATTACAGGGTGACCTGGACAGGCTAGGTGAGTGGATGGATGCATGGCAGATGCAGTTTAGTGTGGATAAATGTGTGGTTATCCACTTTGGTGGCAAGAACAGGAAGACAGATTACTACCTAAATGGAGTCAAGTTAGGTAAAGGGGCAGTACAATGAGATCTAGGTGTGCTTGTACATCAGTCAATGAAAGCAAGCATGCAGGTACAGCACACAGTGAAGAAAGCTAATAGCAAGCTGGCCTTCATAACAAGAGGAATTGAGTATAGAAGCAAAGAGGTCCTTCTGCAGCTGTAGAGGACCCTGGTGAAACTGCACCTGGAATATTGTGCGCAGTTTTGGTCTCCAAATTTGAGGAAAGACATTCTGGCTATTGAGGGAGTGAAGTGTAGGTTCACGAGGTCAATCCCTGGAATGGCGGGACTATCTTATGTTGAAAGATTGGAGCGACTGGGCTTGTAAACCCTTGAGTTTTGAAGGCTGAGAGGGGATCTGATTGAGACGTATAAGATTATTAAAGGATTGGACACTCTGGAGGCAGGAAGCGCGTTTCCACTGATGGGTGAGTCCCGAACCAGAGGACACAGTTTAAAAATAAGGGGTAGGCCACTTAGAACAGAGTTGAGGAGAACCTTCTTCACCCAGAGAGTGGTGGGTGTATGGAATGCTCTGCCCGAGGAGGCTGTGGAGGCCAAGTCTCTGGATACTTTCAAGAAAGAGTTGGATAGAGCTCTTAAGGATAGTGGAATCAAGGGTTATGGGGATAAGGCAGGAATAGGATACTGATTGAGGATGATCAGCCATGATCATAATGAATGGTGGTGCTGGCTTGAAGGCCAGAATGGCCTACTCCTGCACCTATTATCTGTTGTAGGGATTCTGTGATTCGATAATGAATCAAATCAAATTTTAAAAAAATAGTTGTCACAGAAAAGCTGCACCTCTCTTTCCAACCAACAGCCATCACTACATACATGAAAAACCTAACTTTTGAGCACTCCCTTTAGCATCTGTATCCTGGCTGCAACTAAAACCATCCTACTGCTGAAACTGCCTCAAAGACCAGTGTTGTTGTTGCCTCGGACGTGAGATGCCTGTTGGAGCAGGACCCACTGGTGAAAGCTCATACCTCATGTAGCCTTTCCTCCCTCACTTCCGCGAGTTTTAATGCAAGGTGTCTGAGGGGGACAAAGTCGACTGTGAAAGAAGGCAAACAATAAATGGAAGTTAAGGGACATTCGCCATCTAGTGCTAGTGGGCATTGGCTGAAATCCGCTTTGGGGACTGAAGACGGAAAAGCTCAGAACACTTCCCCCCCCCCCCCCCCCCCACTCTCTCTCTCTCTCTCTCTCTCTGCTTTCGTTTCTGGTGATCAGTTTGGAGTGTTTCTTCGGCAAATGTGAGGTCGATGTGTGACCGCGAGTGGAAGTCTTGAACAACCACGAGGAAGAGCTGAGCACGGGCAGACAGAGAGAGTTTGCAGTTCAGGGGTGTTTCTGCTGGACCCGGGGGCAGTGTGCTGTGGAGGAGACGCATTCCCCCCCCCCCCCTCTCTCGAGATTCTCATTCCCCAGGGGCTGGCTGGTGGAAGAAACAGCGCAGACACAGAGAGAGAGAGAGAGCTCTGCATCCTGCAGTAAGTGGAAGGGAAAGTTACTGTTGTTGGGGGGGGGGGGGGACCTCGGGAGCGCTGCTGTCATTGTGGGAGATTCGATGAGCTTTCTAACTTGGGCAACCTCCCCGTTGTCAGCCGGGGACCAGGGTCACCGCGAGTCTGCTGGCATCCCGCATTGTGTCCGCGTCTGGTATTCAAGGCAAATCTCACTTACACATGTGAACTGGACATGCTACCTTTGGTCAGGTTGGATAGTCCTGCCACTCCCGAGTTTCCAGTCCCGAGTTTGACTGCAATTGCTGAGTTGCACTGCTTTTCCCGACTTATACTGACATTCCTGATTCACTCTGCCATTCCTGATTTATATTACCATTCCCAATTCATTCTGCCATTCTGGATTCATTCTGCCATTCCTGACTTAGATTGTCATTCCCGATTCATTCTGCCATTCCTGATTTTTTCTACCAGTCCTGATTTATACTCGTATTCCTGATTTGTTCTGCCATTCGAGTGATATATTGCCATTCTTCATATACACTATCAATTCCTAGTCATGCTTCCATCCCCCCATTATGCCATACTTCCCAGATTATACTGTTAAACCGGAGTTATATTGTCAGTTCTGAGTTCTCCTGTAATTCTTGAGTTATACAATCACTGATGCTATACGTTTATATATTTATTTATAAATATACATTTATACATTTATTACTGCTGTTATACATTTCACATCTGCAGTGTTTTTTTTCCTGGTTCTGTTTCCATTCCTGAGTTTCACTGTCATTTCCAAGTTATGGTGTGCCGGTGTCAGACTGGGGTAGACGCGAGGTCTGCAGATGCTGGAGATTCAGAGTCGAGAGTGTGGTGCTGGAAAAGCACAGCAGGTCAGGCAGCATCCGAGGAGCAGGAGAATCAACGTTTCGGGCAAAAAGCCCTTCATCAGGCACCACACTCTTAACTAAAAAATCACATAACAACAGGTTATAGTCCAACAGGTTTATTTGAAAGCACTAGCTTTCAGAACGCTGCTCTTTCGTCAGGTAGCTGTAACCTCACACTTTAATGCATTGTCTGAGCTGAGATGTCATCTATTTTTATAAAACCTTAAGTTAGCTTGAGAATGTGACTTAAAAGAAGTTCTGGGATTTACATATTAATGAACTGAAACCTGCAACCCATTCTAAAAGATGAATGACTTAACAGCAATGAAGGATTGTTCAATATATCATCAGTTGCATGATACTGTCATCTTTTGCTATAAATTATATGTTCTATATAAATTTTATGATCCTGCTCTACTAGTTACCTGAAGAAGGAGCAGAGTTTAGATCAGAACGGTGCTGGAAAAGCACAGCAGATCAGGCAGCATCCGAGGAGCAAGAAAATCAACGTTTCGCCCTTCATCAGGAATAGAGGCAGGGAGCCTCCAGGGTGGAGAGGTAAATAGAGGGGGGTGGGGTGGGGAGAAAGTAGCAGAGAGTACAATAGGTGAATGGGGGTGGGGAGGGAGGTGATAGGTCAGAGAGGAGGGTGGGGGAAAGTAGCAAAGAGTAAAAGCTACAGAAGGAGCAGCACTCTGAAAGCTCGTTCTTCCAAAATACCTGTTGGACTATAACCTGTGTGTGATTTTTAACTTTGTCCATTCCCAACTTTTACTGCCATTCCTAAGCTATATTGTCATTTCCCAGTTATAATGCCAATTGTCAGTTACACTTCCCATGTTTTCCCATTAGTTTTCATTTGAGCGTATGATTGTGTAACATGGAAATCAAACATTCCCATTAATTCTGTTGTCTCCCCAGCAGATGGGTGACCTTACAGTTGCCCCACAATGGTTTTCTGATGTGTAACTGCAGTCTCAGTGAATTCTGCTGAACGTTGGACATGCAGTATTTCTGAGCACGGTGTATGCTCTCTGCCAGATGAGAGACATCCCTCCTAAGTGTTAATGGAAGAGGTGCAGAGGTGTTCCTCCTTGTGTAAGGGGATCAAGAGTTACTGGGAGAAGGCAAGAGAATGGAGTTGAGAAATATATCAGCCATGATTGAATGGCAGGGCAGAATTGATGGAACAAATGATTTACCTTCAGACGTTATAGTGTCCTGGTCAATATCCATTACTCAACCATCATCAAAAAAGGAGATGGTCAATACCACATTGGTGGATGTGTGCATAGATTTAACTGCCCGAATATAACATTGATCAGGAGCACTGCGGAAAGCGAGGTTGGAGAGGAGGGTTTGTCTACAGAGTCAGTATGGGTGGAAGTTAGAAACAGGAAAGGAGCAGTCAATTTCTTGTGAGCTTTCTACAGGCCCCCAATAACAACAGAGACACGGAGCAGGAGATTGGGAGGCAGATTTTGGAAAAGCATAGAAGTAACAGAGTCGTTGTCATGGGTGACTTTAACTTCCCTAATATTAATTGGAACCTCCTTAGTGAAAATTGTTTGGATGGGGCAGTTTTTGTCAGGTGCGTCCAGGAAGGATTCCTGATGCAATTTGTAGACAAACCAACTAGAGGGGAGGCCATTTGGGATGTGATGCTTGACAATGAACCAGAACAGGTGTCAGATCTCTCAGTGGGAGAGTATTTCGGTGAGAGTGATCGCAACTCCCTGACCTTTACTCTTGTCATGGAGAGAGATAGGAGCAGATGGTATGGGAAAGTACTTAATCGGGATGGGGGGGAGGAATTACAATGCTATTGGGCAGGAACTGGGGCGCCTAACTTGGGAACAGATGTTCTCAGGGAAAAGCATGACGGAAATGTGGAGATTGTTTAGGGAGCACTTGCTGATAGTGCTGGACAGGTTTGTCCCATTGAGGCAGGAAGGGATGGTAGGGTGAAGGAACCTTGGCTGTTGAGGGATGTGGAACATCTCGTCAAGAGGAAGAAGGAAGCTTACTTAAGGTTGAGGAGGCAAGGATCAGACAGAGTTTTAGAGGGTTACAAGTAGCCAAGAAGGTACTAAAGAATGGACTTAAGAGAGCTAGAAGGGGGCATGAAAAGGCTTTAGTGGGTGGGATTAAGGAAAACCCTAAGGCATTCTACAGTTATGTGAGGAACAAGAGGATGGCCAGAGTGAGGGTAGGGCCAATTAGGGATAATGGAGGGAACTTGTACCTGGAGTCAGGGGAAGTAGAAAATGTCCTTAATGAATACTTTGCTTCAGTATTCATTACTGAGAGAGACATTGATGTTTCTGAGGACAGTGTGAAACAGACTGGTATGCTAGAACAGATTGATGTTAAGAAGGAGGACGTGTTGAAAATTTTGAAAAACATAAGGATAGATAAGTTTCCTGGGCCAGATGGGATAGACTGAAGGTTACTACAGGAAGCGAGGGAAGAGATTGCTGCGCTTTTGGTGATGATCTTTGCATCCTCATTGTCCACTGGCGTAGTACCACATGATTGGAGGGAGGCAAATGTTATTCCCTTGTTCAAGAAAGGGAATAGGGATAATCCTGAGAATTACAGACTAGTCCATCTTACATCAGTGGTGGGCAAAGTATTGGAGACAATTCTGAGAGACAGGATTTATAGTTACTTAGAAAACTATAGTTTGATTAGAGATAGTCAGCATGGCTTTATGAGGGGCAGGTCATACATCACAAACCTTGTTGAATTCTTTGCGGATGTGACAAACACATTGTTGAAGGTAGAGCAGTGGGTGTGTTGTACATGGATTTTAGCAAGGCGTTTGATAAGGTTCCGCATGGAAGGCTCATTCAGAAAGTAAGGAGGCAAGGGTTACAGGGAAACCTGTCTGTCTGGATTCAGAATTGATGGCCCATAGAAGACAGAGGGTGGTGTGAGATGGAAAGTATTCAGCCTGGAGCTTGGTGTTCCAGGGATTGGTTCTAGGACCTCTGCTGTTTGTGATTTTTATAAATGACTTGGATGAGGGAGTGTAAGGTTGATTAGTAAGTTTGCCGATGACACAAAGGTTGGTGGAGTTGTGGGTAGTGTGGAGGGCTGTTGTAGGTGGCAATAGGACATTGATGGGATGGAGAACTGGGCTGAGAATTGGCAGATGGAGTTCAACTTTGAAAAGTGTGAAGTCATTCACTTTGGAAGGTCAAAATTGAATGCAGAAAATAGGGTTAAAGGCAGTATTCTTGGCAGTGTTGAGGTACAGAGGGAACTTGGTGTCCATGTCCAGAGATCCCTCAAAGTTGCACCAAAGTTGATAGGGTTGTTAAGAAGGTATATGGTGTGTTGGCTTTCATTAGCAGAAGGATTGAGTTTCAGAGCCATGAGGTTATGCTGCAGCTTTGTTGGGCAGTGGTTAGACCACACTTGGAATATTGTGTTCAGTTCTGATCGCCTCATTATAGGAAAGATGTGGAAGCTTGACAGAGATGCAGAAGAGATTTACTAGGATGCTGCCTGGACCGGAGGGCATGTTTATGGAGAAAGGTTGAGGGAGCTAGGGCTTTTCTCATTGAAATGAAGAAGGATGGGAGGTGACTTGATAGAGATGTACAAGATTTGAGAGGCAAAGATAGAGCGGATAGCCAGAGACTTTTTCCCATGGCGGAAATGTTTATCACGACGGGGCATAATTTTAAAATAAGGGGGATATCAGAGGTAGGTTCTTTACACTGAGAGTGGTGGGTATGTGGATTGCACAGCCAGCAGTGGTAGTAGAGTCAGATACATTCGGGACATTTAAGCGACTCTTGGATAGGCACGTGGAAGATAGTACAATAAAGAGTATGTAGGTTAGTTTGATCTTAGACTAGGATAAAAGGCTGGCACGTTGAGGTCCAAAGGGCCTGTATTGTGCTGTACTGTTCTATGTTCTACTTAATCAAACTAAAGTACTTTGAGATATCCTGCAGTCCCAGAGTCTTGGAGTCATAGCGATGCGCAGCACAAAAACAGACACAGAAGTAGGCCAACTCATCTATGCCGACCAGGTATCCTAAATTGATCCAGTCCCATTTGCCAGCACTTGGTCCATATCCCTCTAAACTCTTCCTATTCATATATCCATCCAGATGCCTTTTAAATATCGTCATTGTACCAGCCTCCACCATTTCCTCTGGCAGCTCATTCCATACACACACCACCCTCTGCGAGGAAATGTTGACCCCAGTCTTGAGGGGTGCTCTATCAGTCATTTTTCTCATTTACAAATTGTCTCACAGTACAAAGCAATTATGCTATCAAATGGATTTAAAACATGGAGAAAAATAAGCAAAGAACTACGGATGTTGGGATTCCAAGACTAAAACAGAAATTGCTGGAGAAACTCAGCAGGTCTGGCAGCATCTGATGAGAGAAAGTAGAATTAATGTTTTTCCAGCAATCTCTGTTTTTGTTGAAACAAGGAAGGGTCCAGTATTGGCAATGCTCTGTCCTGCAGTGGCAGTATGCAGTCGTAGTCTCTTTGAAGACTGGAAGGCTCATTAATTTTCTGGAGTGGATTTCAAGCAATCTGAATCTATAATTTTCTTAAACCTTGAATTCCCACTTAGTGTGCCGAACTAAGTGATCACTGTGGTAAGAGGAAGTCTACACTCTTGTGAATGACCATGACTACAAGGTACAGTAAGAGCCCTACAGACTTCAGGTTCCATAGAATCACAGAATCTCTATAGTGTGGGAGCAGGCCATTCAGCTCATTGAGTCCACACTGACTGTCTGAACAGCATCCCACCCAGACCTATTCCCCCTACTCTATCCCTGTAACCCAACATTTTCCATGACTAATCCACCCAGTGCACATCCCTGGACACTGCAGGCAATTTAGCATGGCCTATACACTGAACATACACATCTCTGAACTATGGGAGGAAACCCATACAGGGATGGGGAGAATGTGCAAACTCCACACACACACACACACACACACACACACACACACACAATCACTTGAGGCTGGAATTGAACCTGGGTGCTTTGAGGCAGCAGTACTGAACACTGAGCCACCGTGTCACCCATGTCTGAAATAAAACCATAAGACCATATATATAGGAGCATAATTAGGCCATTCATCCCATCAAGCCTGTCCTGCTATTTGATCATGGCTGATATGTTTCTCATCTCCATTCTCCTGCCTTCTCCCTGTAATGTTTCATCCCCTTACTGATCAAAAATCTATCTATCTCTATCTTAAATGCATTAAACGATTTGACCTCCACAACGTTTTGCAGCAATAAGTTCCACAGAGTCACCACCCTCTGGCTGAAGAAGTTCCTCCTTATCTCAGTTCAAAAGCATCATCCCTTCACTCTGAGGCTGTGGCATTGGTCCTCGCCTGCCCTTTTGGTGCTTGACCTTGCTTCTTTCACTCACGGTCAGTTAGTTACACTTAGAGTAAAGGTATTTATCTATTACCTGCCTACTAGGACTTCTGTAGCTAAAAGAATTACCCAGCCTTATGAAAATAAGGAGCTTTTGCTACACTTAGACAAAGCACTGGTCAAACGACACTGTGAACAATTTTTGTCTCCTTGTCTAAGGGAAGGTTTTGGCAGTCCAGAGGAGGTTTACTAGGTTGATTACGGATATTGAGAGTTTCTCTTAAGAGGAGAGGTTGAGTAGGTTGATCTTGTACTCATTGGAGTTTAAAAGAATGAGCAGACTTCTTATTATTAAACATGATTATTAAGGAGCTTAACAGTGCAGATGCTGAGAGTTTGTTTCCCCTTGTAGGAGAGTCTCTTACCAGAGGACATCATCTCAGATTCAAGAGTCGTAAATTCAAAACAGAGATGAGGAGGAATTTCTTCTCCCAGAGAGCAGTGAGTCTGTGGAATACTTTATGCAGAGACCTGTAGAGGCTGGGTCATTCAGTATATTCAGGGCTGAGACAAACAGACTTTTAATTAGCAAAGAATCAAGGATAATGGAGATAAGGCAGGTAAATGGATTTGAGGGTTATCAGATCAGTTGTGATCTCATTGAATGATGGAGCAGACTTAGTAGGCTTAATGACCTCTATCTGTGCTGTAAACATCTACCTAGTTCCACTTCATTTATTGTTTGATGGAATGTGGATATAGTAAATCTCTAATTCCTCATGAACTCTTTGGTTCTCTTGGCCACTTCGGAGGACTGTTAAGAGACAACTACATGCCTGCAGTCTGGAGTTACATCTAGACTAGGCCAGGTAACAATTAACAATCATTAGTTATTTTGCAAAGGTTGCAGAGGTAGTAATTGAATTAAATTTTTACGATATGCCATGGTCCGATTCAAGCCCAAACCCGAGCACTTTAACCTGGGCCACGGGATTACTGGCCCAGTAAAAATATCCCAACACCTTCTGCAAAATTGGATGCTGACAGGAAGGTGATTTGTCTTTGGGGGTATCCACATCCTATCCAAAACAGCAGAGCAATTCTTATTAAAATAATCTGTCTCAATTGCCCCATTCCTTCGTCATTGTATTTAAGTGACATTGAGTGAGCTGGGTGAATGAGATGTAACAATAGCTCTTCACATATTCAGAAAACCACAAAGTGTTTCACAGGCAATTAAATACTTTTGAAGTGAAGTCACTGATGTAATGTGAAGGCACTCAGAAGTTAATTTGTACACCTCAAGCCTCCACAAATAACATTGCAATAGCAACTAGATAACCTGTTCTGGAGCTGATTTGGAGACGGTGGTGTTGGACTGAGGTGTACAAAGTTAAAAATCACACAATACCAGGTTATAGTCCAACAGGTTTATTTGAAAGCACTAGCTTTCGGAGTGCCGTTCCTTCATCAGGTGGTTGTGGAGAATCTCCACAACCACCCGATGAAGGAGCAGTGCTGTAAAAGCTAGTGCTTCCAAATAAACCTGTTGGACTATAACCTGGTATTGTGTGATTTTTAACTTTGTTCTAGAGCCGACAGTTAAGGGATAAATCCAGACACTAGGAAGATCTCTTCATCCACAAGTGATGCTGAACTTGTGCACCACTTGGTGTTATGGTTTGAAATTTCATTGAAACAATGGAAACTACAACAATGTGGCACTCCGTCTGCACCTCACTGAGGTAACAAACTAGATTGTATCTTCAGATCTGCAGAATGTGACTTGAGCTTTCTAATTCAGAGGTGAGAAGATAACTTAGTAAAACTGACACTATGTCAGCACTCAGACAAGATCTACCTGTAGAATTATGCAACATTACAAGGAATCATTTCAGAGAGAAAGGAGTGAAGAGGGTAACAGATGCAGAAGAATAATAATTTCAATTTAACTATTGTCCCTGGAGCACTGCTTTTCGAGGAGGTTTCAATACAACAAACACATTTCCAACAACAATATGGTACATTGATAGCACACCTTTAACATAGTGAAACCGAGCAAGGATGTGGAGCATGATCATACTAACGTTGACATTACGTGATATCAGGCCAGATGACCAAAAGCTTGTTGAAAACAGTAGATTTTAATTAGTTGCTTCAGGGAGGGGAGAGAAAGGAGAAATTTAGGGAAGAAATTTCAGAGCTTAGGACTGTGGCAATTGAAGCAATAACCGCCACTGTTAAAGCTATTGAAATCAGGGAGTCAAAAGAGGTGAGGTTTGGAAGAGTGCTGAGATTTTAGAAGGTTCTAAATCTGAATGGAGATAGGGAATAATGAGACATCTGAACATAATGATGAGAGTTCCAATTCCATTAGTTGTTAGATTGAGAGCCAATATAATAGAGAAAAATTCATAATATGTCAAATTTAATGCCCTTGGTTACTCTTTCAGATATTCTCATATTCGGAGGAACATGCGCCACCTTGTTTATTGTGAATGAAAGGCCTTCAAGCAGATACAATGGCAAACCTGCCATCTAATAACTGCTCCCTCAACAAAGAATTGGAATCTTGCTATCTGCCCATCATGTACATTATCGTATTTGTCACTGGATTCATCGGAAACAGTGTTGCTCTCTGGATGTTCATCTTTCACATGAGGCCTTGGAGTAGCATCACCGTTTACATGTTTAACCTCGTCCTGGCTGACCTCTTCTACGTCTTCTCTCTGCCGGTTTTAATATTTTACTATTTCAAGGAAAGTGATTGGATCTTCGGGGAGGCCCTGTGCAAACTGCAGAGGTTCATTTTCCACGTTAACCTCTACGGGAGCATCTTGTTTCTGACCTGCATCAGCGTCCACAGGTACACGGGGGTGGTGCACCCCATGAGATCACTGGGCAGGTTGAAGAAAAAATCAGCCACCATTGTGTGCATGTGCGTGTGGGTTGTGGTCATGGCTGGCATCTCCCCAATACTGTACTTCTCCCGAATACGACAGGACACCAATAAAGCAAACTTTTCTCGACCAGATGCAAATAAAACAATAAAAACCATTTGCTATGACACCACGTCTAAAGAGCTCTTGGACACTTATTTCATTTACAGCATGCTGACTACATTCTTTGGTTTCTGCGTCCCCTTTGCCACCATCTTGGTCTGCTATGGATTTATTGTGAAGGCCTTAATATCTAACGACATGAGGACACCTCTCCGGGGCAAGTCTGTGCGTCTCGTCATCATCGTGTTGGCCGTTTTTGCCATCTCCTACCTCCCCTTCCATGTGATGAAGAATCTTAACCTACAGTCCAGACTCTATTACCAAGGGCCAGAGACATGCGAGTGGAACAAGAGGGTCTACGCCACTTATCAGGTGACCCGCGGGCTTGCCAGCCTCAATAGCTGTGTGGACCCTATCTTGTACTTCCTGGCGGGAGACACTTTCAGAAGGAGATTCACTACTACTGCTTCAAAGTTTATCAATCGGAATGAGTCTATAGTCTAGGAGATTAAAGAATTCACTTTGTGCCACAATAGCCAAGTACTAAAATGATGATGATTCCTTCTAAACCAAAACAATGTAACCTCGATTATCTGAACGACGTGGACGGGGAGTATTTTGATTGGATAATCGAATGCTCAGGTAATCGAATGTTCGGATAATAGTTTGCCCAAGCATCAGGAACTTGAGATCTTGTTCAGATAATCCGAAATTGGATAATCGATGTTCAGATAATTGGATAATCGATGTTCAGATAATCGAGGTTGCCCTGTAATGTACATTTACATAAAACTTTTAATGTAGTTTAAATGCCCCAAGACACTTCCCTGGAGCATTATCAGAAAACTGACAAGTCAGTATTAAGGCAGGTGACCGGAAGTTTGATCAAACAGGCAGTATTTTAACATAACGGAGAAATATTGAGGAAGTTGGAAAGGATTGAGGAGGGAATTGCAGAGATTAGGTTGCAGGCTGGAATATATGTGAGGTCAAGATTGCTTACAAAAAATGATTGGATGAGGTTTGGATGAGGTTACAATGAAAAGGTAATTAAAAGACTTGGACTCAAGGGTGAAAACATTGAGAACTGATCTGTTGCCTGATCAGCGCGTTCAGAGATATGGGTTAAAATGCAGTGAGCAGATAATTACTGGAATTTTGGATGAGCTCAGCTATCAGAGAATGGCTGAATTGTAGATTCAATATCTTTTTGGGGTTTACAGTTGCCTTAAGGATTATATTTGAGAATAGAGGGAAAAGTATTAAATATTTTAATACAGGAAAGTCAGCTGAGTGAAGTAACCCATGGTTAAGCACTTGGTATTGTCTAACTTATTCTTTGGCCTAGACCCAGTTGTTCATGCCACTGTTTTGAAGTTTTCAATTTTAGAATAGGAATAGTACACGTATTAAAATATGGACTTACCGTCAATGTTATTAAACCTCTAATAATAGGACCATATCTATGTTAATCTGGACAGGAAATATTGTGTCTTTATCCTCCGTGTTTACACTGTTGCATAAAAGTCACAGCTTTACTGAAGACCAAAATAGAGCTCTGTGTACTTGAATAACTGATTAAATATTATTTTGTATATTTTCTTCAGTCTGAGAGTCTTCTCTGTAGTGAATTTCTACACAGCACTGTCTGCTGCTGATAATTGCATTGTATCCTGTTATTGTTCAGCTTCACAGAATTGTGGATGATTCATCACACAGAGGGAAACAGACCACATTAGTATCCCTGTTCTGCACAAACCTCAATCCATCACATTTCACCTCCATGCAATCAGCATATTGTTTCAACTGTCATGTGTGTACCAGCCTCCATGTAAATACATCAATGCCATTCTCAACTACTGCTTGTGGTAGCAAGTTCTACATTCTAATCAATCATGACCAAAGAGGTTACTCCTGAACTCACTTGTTGGGCCCATCTCCCCACAGACAGAAACATTGTCTCCTTGTGAACCTCATCATGGGAAGACAGAAGTAGGACAAGGCTATTTGGTCCTTCAAGTCTAGTCCAGTATTTAATATGATCTGGTTGAGTCATGGAGCTGTAGAACATGGAAATAGACCCTTCGGTCCAACTCATCCACATCGACCAGACATCCTAATTTGACTTAGTCCCATTTGCCAGCATTTGGCCCATAGCCCTCTAAACTTTTCCCATTCATATACCCATCCAGATGCCTTTTAAAAGTTGCAATTGTACCAGCTCCCTCCACTTCCTCTGTCAGCTCATTCCATACATTCATCAAAAACGTTGCCCAAAGGTCCATTTAAGATGTTTTCCCTCTCACCTTAAACCTTTTTCCTCCAGTTTTGGACTTCCCGACCCTGGGGATAAAAAATTGGCTTTTCATAATTTTATAAACTTCTATGGAGTCACTCCTCAGCCTCCAATGCTCCAGGGGTTTCAACTTCACTTTTATCTCTGCCTCCCATCGCACTTGATTCCCTTGTCTGTCAAGAATCTGTCTAACAGCTTCCTCTGTTCACCAGGGAAGAGAATTCCCCAAAATTGTAACCCTCTGAGCAAAAAAGATTCTCATTTTTAAAAGACCACTCTGAGTCTCCTCTACAAGAGGAAACATTGATAGGATGGTGGAGTGGGCAGAAAAGTAGCAAATGGGTTTCAGTCCGGAGAAGTTTGAAATTATGCATTTGGAGAGAACAAAACTATGGAACTCACAGTAAATCGATGGATATAGCAAGGGGATGAGGAAGTGAAAGAGTGTGGAGTTCATGTCCACAGGGCTCTGAAGGATGGGTAGATGAGATAGTAAGGTTTAGAGTAGTGCTTGAATAGCACAGCGGGTTAGGCTGGTGTATTCCCAATTCCTCCGCCTCTGCTACATCTGCTCGCAGGAGGACCAGTTCCACGACAGAACACACCAGATGGCTTCCTTCTTTAAAGATCACAATTTCCACTCCCACGTGGTTGACGATGCCCTCCAATGCATCTCATCCACGTCCCGCACCTCCGCCCTCGAAACCTACCCATCCAACCGCAACAAGGACAGGACGACCACCACCACTCCCCCCACCACCCCAACCCCGATCTTCACCTTCCACCCTACCAACATCTTCATACGGTCATAGATGTACAACATGGAAATAGACCCTTCTGTCCAACCTGTCCATGCTGACCAGATATCCCAATCCAATCTAGTCCCACCTGCCAGCACCCGGCCCATATCCTTCCAAACCCTTCCTATTCATATACCCATCCAAATGCCTCTTAAATGTTGCAATTGTACCAGCCTCCACCACATCCTCTGGCAGCTCATTCCATACACGTACCACCCTCTGTGTGAAAAGGTTGCCCCTTAGGTCTATATTATATCTTTCCTCATCTCACCCTAAACCTATACCCTCTAGTTCTGGACTCCCCGATCCCAGGGAAAAGACTTTGTCTGTTTATCCTATCCATGCCCCTCATAATTTTGTAAACCTCTATAAGGTCATCCCTCAGCCTCCGACACTCCAGGGAAAACAGCCCCAGCCTGTTTAGGCTCTCCCTACAGCTCAAATCCTCCAACCCTGGCAACATCCTTGTAAATCCTTTCTGAACCCTTTCAAGTTTCACAACATCTTTCCGATAGGTAGGAGACCACAATTGCACGTAATATTCCAACTATGGCCTAACCAATGTCCTGTACAGCCGCAACATGACCTCCCAATTCCTGTACTCAATACTCTGACCAAGAAAGGAAAGCATACCAAACGCCTTCTTCACTATCCTATCTACCTGCAACTCCATTTTCAAGGAGCTTTGAACCTGCACTCCAAGGTCTCTTTGTTCAGCAACACTCCCTAGGACCTTAACATTAAGTGTATAAGTTCTGCTAAGATCTGCTTTCCCAAAATGCAGCACCTCGCATTTATCTGAATTAAAGTCCATCTGCCACTTCTCAGCCCATTGGCCCATCTGGTCCAGATCCTGTTGTAATCTGAGGTAACCCTCTTCGCTGTCCACTACACCTCCAATTTTGGTGTCATCTGCAAACTTACTAACTGTACCTCTTATGCTCGCATCCAAATCATTTATGTAAATGACAAAAAGTAGAGGGCCCAGCACTGATCCTTGTGGCACTCTACTGGTCACAGGCATCTAGTCTGAAAAGCAACCCTCCACCACCACCCTCTGTCTTCTACCTTTGAGCCAGTTCTGTATCCAAATGGCAAGTTCTCCCTTTATTCCATGAGATCTAACCTTATCATCCAACGATATTTCCGCCACCTACAAACAGACCTCACCACCAGGGATATATTTCCCTCCCCACCCTGATCTGCTTTCCGCAAAGACCATCCCCTCTGTGACTATCTGGTCAAGTCCATGCCCCCAACAACCCACCCTCCCCTCCTGGCATCTTCCCCTGCCACCACTAGAATTGCAAAACCTGCGCCTACATTTGCCCCCTCACCTCTGTCCCAGGTACCAAAGAGCCTTCCATATCCATCAAAGTTTCACCTGCACTTAGAACATAGAACAATACAGCACAGAACAGACCCTTCAGCCCTCGATGTTGCGCCCATCCATGAACTATTCTCAGCTCATCCCCCTAAACTATCCCATCATCATCCATGTTGTTATCCAAGGATTGTTTAAATCTCCCTAAAGTGGCTGAGTTAACTACATTGGCAGGTAGGGCATTCCACGCCCTTACCCCTCACTCACTCCCACACATGTTATTTATTGTATCCATTGCTCCTGGTGCGGTCTCCTTTACACTGGAGAGACCAGATGCCTTCTTGCAGAGCACTTCAGAGAACATCTCCAGGATATCCGCACCAATCAATCCCACTGCCCTGTGGCCAAACATTTTAACTCCATGTCACTCTGCCGAGAACATGCAGGACCTGGGTCTCCTCCATCACCACTCCTTTACCACCTGATGCCTGGAGGAAAAATGCCTCATCTTCTACTTTGGGATCCTTCAACCCCAAGACATCAATGTGGATTTCACCAGTTTCCTCATTTCCCCTCCCCCAACCTTACTCCAGTTCCAACCTTCCAGCTCAGCACCGCCCTCATGACCTGTCTCACCTGTCAATCTTCCTTCCCACCAATCCGCTCCACCCTCCTCTTCGATCTATTCATTTAGCCCCACCTTCATCCACCTATTGCATTCTCAGCTACCTTCTCCCTGCCCAACCCCTTTACTCATTTATGTCTCCACCCCCAAGGTTCCCAGCCTCATTCCTGATGAAGGGCTTTTCCTGAAACGTCAATTTTCCTGCTCCTCGGATGCTGCCTGACCTGCTGTGCTTTTCCAGCACCACTCTAATCTCCAACATCTGCAGTACCCACTTCCACCTGGATGAGATAGTAAAGAAAGCATATGAAACATTCCCCTTATTGGACAAGATATAGAATACAAAAGGAAGAATATAAGGATGCAACTGCATTAAAGAATCAGACAGAATGGAAGCAGAGACCCTTAAATGCAATTAATTCATGTGGGCCAACCACATTTCAAACTATAGCAGTCCTACTTGTCTGCGTTTGGCCCAAATGTCTCTAAACCTTTCCTATCTGTGTATCCATGTCTTTTAAATGTTGTAACTGGACCTGTATCTACCACTTTCTCTGGCAGTTCATTCCACAAGCACACACCACCCGTTCTGTGAAGAAGTTACCCCTCAGGCTCCTTTTAAAATCTTCCCCTCTTGCGGCTAGAATTTTGCATGTAGTTCTGACTGCATTACAGGAAGGACGTAATGAGCTGAACGGAGGAGATGTACGAGAAAGTTCCTCAGGTTTAAAAAACTACAGCTCTGAGGAGAGATTAGACAGGCAGGGGTTATTTTCCTTTGAACAGAGGAGGCGGAGGGGTGACATAATCACAGTGTACAAAATGATGAGAGGCCTAAAGAGAGTAGTCAGGATAGACCGGTCTACCTGAGCAGAAAGGTAATTCACTAGGGGGGAGGGGGGCACAGATTAAAGGTGATTAGTAAAACAATTAGAGAAGAGATGAGGAAAAGACTTTTGACCCAGAGGGTGGTGGTTGGGTGGATTTTGGTGCCCAGTTTTGATGTTGGAGGCAGAACCTTTCAACTCATTTCCAGAAAGGCAGGGTCCTCACCTGAGGTGCTGTAACCAGCAAGTTTAAGAATCAGATCTTTCATGGTAGTATTCAAATTAATGACTAATTTTCTTTTGGCCAAGAGAGACATGGTAGGCCAAAGGGCCTTGTTCTGTGCTGTAACATTTCTGAGGTTCTGACTTTTCTTCATAAGGCCAGTCCTTGAGCCGAGTAAAAAAAGCCAAGGGAATATTTTCTAAACTGCTTCTAACGCTATTATCCAAAAAGAGACAAAAAACTACGGATGCGAGAAATCAGAAATCAAAAACAAAATCAGAACCCAGCAGGTCTGGCAGCATCCATGGAGAGATGAACAGAAGTAACGTATCAGGTCCAGTAAATCCTTCTTCTCCAGTTTTGAAGAAGAGTCAGGAAGATTTAAACTAGTAAGGTGGGGGTGGGGGGGTGGAATGGTGGGGGTGTGTGGAGGGGACCCAGGGAGATAGTGAGGAAAGAGATCAATCTGAGACTGGTACACTTGAGAACAGAAGCAAGTCAAACAGTCAGGGCAGGCAGGGACAAGGGAAGACTAATAAATTAAACTGTATTTATTTCAATGCAAGGGGCCTAACAGGGAAGGTAGATGAACTCAGGGCATGGTTAGGAACATGGGACTGGGATATCGTAGCAATTACAGAAACATGGCTCAGGGATGGGCAGGACTGGCAGCTTAATGTTCCAGGATACAAATGCTACAGGAAGGATAGAAAGGGAGGCAAGAGAGGAGGGGGAGTGGCATTTTTGATAAGGGATAGCATTACAGCTGTGCTGAGGGAGGGTATTCCCGGAAACATCCAGGGAAGTTATTTGGGTGGAACTGAGAAATAAGAAAGGGATGATCACCTTATTGGGATTGTATTATAGACCCCCCCAATAGTCAGAGGGAATTTGAGAAACAAACTTGTAAGGAGATCTCAGTTATCTGTAAGAATAATATGGTGGTTATGGTCGGGGATTTTAACTTTCCAAACATAGACTGGGACTGCAATAGTGTTAAGGATTTAGATGGAGAGGAATTGGTTAATGTCTACATGACAATTTTCTGTTTCAGTGTGTCGATGTACCTACTAGAGAAGGTGCAAAACCTGACCTACTCTTGGGAAATAAGGCAGGGCAGGTGACTGAGGTGTCAGTGGGGGAGCACTTTGGGGCCAGCGACCATATTTCTATTCATGTTAAAATAGTGATGGAAAAGGATAGACCAGATCTAAAAGTTGAAGTTCTAAATTGGAGAAAGGCCAATTTTGATGGTATTAGGCAAGAACTTTCAAAAGCTGATTGGGGGCAGATGTTTGCAGGTAAAGGGACGGCTGGAAAATGGGAAGTCTTCAGAAATGAGATAATGAGAATCCAGAGAAAGAATATTCCTGTCAGGGTGAAAGGAAAGACTGGTAGGTATAGGGAATGCTGGATGACTAAAGAAATTGAGGGATTGGTTACGAAAAAGAAGGAAGCATATGTCAGATATAGACAGGATAGATCAAGTGAATCCTTAGAAGAGTATAAAGGCAGTAAGAGTATACTTAAGAGGGAAATCAGGAAGGCAAAAATGGGACATGACATAGCTTTGGCAAATAGAATTAAGGAGAATCCAAAGGGTTTTTGCAGATACATTAAGGACAAAAGGGTAAATAGGGAGAGAATAGGGCCCCTCAGAGATCAGGAAGGCGGCCTTTGTTTGGAGCTGCAGAAAATGGTGGAGATACTAAACGAGTATGTTGCATCAGTATTTACTGTGGAAAAGGACATAGGAGATATAGACTGTAGGGAAATAGATGGTGACATCTTGAAAAATGTCCATATTACAGAAGAGGAAGTGCTGGGTGTTTTGAAATGCATAAAGGTGGATACATCCCCAGGACCTGATCAGGTGTACCCTAGAACTCTGTGCGCAGCTAGGGAAGTGATTGCTGGGCCTCTTGCTGAAATATTTGTACCATCAATATTCACAGATGAGGTGCTGGCGACTGGAGGTTGGCTGACATGGGGCCACTGTTTAAGAAGGATGGTAGGGACAAGTCAGGGAACTATAGACCAGTGATCCTGATGTCGGTGGTGGGTGCGTTGTTGGAGGCAATCCTGAGGGACAGGATGTACATGTATTTGGAAAGGCAAGGACTGATTAGAGATAGTCAACATGGCTTTGTGCATGGGAGTCATGTTTCACAAACTTGAATGAGTTTTTTTGAAGAAATAACAAAGACGATTGATGAGGGCAGAGTGGTAGATTTGATCTATACGGTCTTCAGTAAGGCGTTTGACAAGGTTCCCCATGGGAGTCTGATTAGCAAGGTTGGATCTCACAGAATACAGGGAGAACTAGCCATTTGGATATAGAACTGGCTCAAAGGTAGAAGACAGAAGGTGGTGGTGGAGGGTTGTTTTTCAGACTGGAGGCCTGTGACCAGTGGAGTGCCACAAGAATCGGTGATGGGTCCACTACTTTTCGTCATTTATATAAATGATTTGGATGCGAGCATAAGAGGTATAGTTAGTAAGTTTGCAGATGACACCAAAATTGGAGGTAAGGAGGTTACCTCAAATTACAACAGGATCTTAATCAGATGGGCCAATGGACTGAGAAGTGGCAGATGGAGCTTAATTCAGATAAATGTGAGGTGCTGCATTTTGGGAAAGCAAATCTTAGCAGGACTTTTACACGTAATGGTAAGGTCCTAGGAAAGGTCGGAAAGATTTTGTGAGACTTGAAAAGGTTCAGAAAAGATGTACAAGAATGTTGTCAGGGTTGGAAGATTTGAGCTATTGTGAGAGGCTGAACAGGCTGGGGCTGTTTTCCCTGGAGCGTTGGAGGTTGAGGGGTGACCTTATAGAGATTTACAAAATTATCAGGGGCATGGATAGGATAAATAGACAAAGGCTTTTCCCTGGGGTGGGCACATCCAGAACTAGAGCGCATAGGCTTAGGATGAGAGGAGAAAGTTATAAAAGGGACCTAAAGGGTAACTTTTTCAAGCAGAGGATGGGATGTGTATGGAATGAGTTGCCAGAGGAGGTGGTGGAGGCTGGTACAATTGTAACATTTAAAAAGCATTTGGATGGGTACATGACTAGGACGGGTTTGGAGGGATATGGGCCAGGTGCTGGCAAGTGGGACTAAATTAGGTTGGGATATCCGGTCGGCATGGACGGGTTGGACCGAAGGGTCTGTTTCCATGCTGTACATCTCTATGGCTCTATTACTCCAAGAGTCACTGGACCTGAAACTTTAACTCTGCTTTCACTCCACAGATGCTGTCGGAAGTCACCTGACACCAAGTTATATTTCAGCAGGTTTATTTAAAATCAAAAGCTTTCAGAGCGTTGCTACTTCCTCTGGGCGCTCCGGTTTCCTTTGATAGTCCAAAGATGTGCAGGTTAGGGTGGATTGGCCATGTTAAATTGCCCACAGTGTCCAGGGCTGAAAATGTGTTGCTGGAAAAGCACAGCAGGTCAGGCAGCATCCAAGGAGCAGGAGAATCAACGTTTCGGGCATGAGCCCTTCTTCAGGCTGCGCTTTTCCATCAACACATTTTCAGCTCTGATCTCCAGCATCTGCAGTCCTCACTTTCTCCACAGTGTCCAGGGTAGACTACATAGGTTAGCTGTGGGAATGTGGGATTATGGATGTAGTAGGGGACTGGGTCTGGGTGGAATAATCTTTGGACTGTCAGTGTGGACTCGATGGGCTGGATGCCCTCCTTCTATCCTGTAGGGACACTTCAGGACCTGGTTTGGGTCTATATGTGATTGTAGTTCTAAGTTTGAAGTTATATTAACCCACTAGGCAACTCAGTGCCCCCTTCCTGGGGCAGTAAGTGGATGGGTGATGATGGCAGGCTTGGCGATGATACCAACATCCCAGGAATGAATGATTAAATCTACCAACTGGTTCAACAGTCAGACTTGAAGACTGCCCTGGCCCTGATTCACTGGGAGGCGCAGTTCTCATTCCCAGATTGACAAGCTCAAATGTTGAAAGGCACTCACATTCCATACTGGCTCATGACTGACAAGAAGTTCAAAAAGCTCTGACAGCTCAAATCATCTCACGTTCCTGTTTGTAGAATCAAAATGGAAGCTACTCTAAGAGTGAGAACCAGAAAGTTGACTTTCAACACAGTTAAATGGCTAAAAACATAAATGAATGGCAGATATTATTGAAGGATCTTATATAGGCAAGCAACTACTTGCAGAAATTGGTCAATCAGTAGTGTAAGGGTAAGAGGGTTTCAAAGGCACATTGGTGTCAGAAACTATTGGTTTGACAGAAAACTCCTGAACACATAGCTATCTCTCTAATGGCTGTTTAATATGCTCCAACTACTTGCTTTATTGTAACATTCCTTTAAAATTGTCATGCGGCTGCTAACCTACCTGTCTGGACGTGTTAGTGGCACTCCTTTGTGGCAGGTAGGATTTGAATCTGGACTGTTGGGCGCAAAGGCAACTACTGTGATACAGACCCCAATCCTGCCCTCTCTACATCCATTTTGAAAGTACTTTCATTCCTCTTACATGGCCACATACCCAGTACAACTGAAGGGATGGTCAATTTCCACACATTTTAATATAACTTCAAACAAAACTGCATAGATGTTTGTAAAGTTAGAATATTGAAGGATCAAGGGAAAAAACGGGGAAATAGGATGATGTTTGAAGACCATCCATAACACATAGGAGCAAAACTAGGCGTTTCTGTCCATTAAGTCTGCTCTGCCATTTGATTGATGTTTTTCGCAATCCCGTTCTCCCTGTAACCCTTAATTTCTCTGACCAACCAAGGGCAAAATGTGCAGGCTGGGAGGGTTGAAGGGCCTGTTCCTGTGCTGTATTGTTCTTCTTTAAGAACCTCAGTCTTAGATACTTTCAGTGACTTGGCCTCTATGACAATGGCTTCCACAGGTTGATTACCCTCCGGCTGAAGAAAGTAAATGCTGGTGCCCAGCATGGGGTTCAAACTCTCAGGTTAAGAGTCCCATGCTCCACTGACTGAGCTAGCCAGACATCTCAGAGTGCAGGGCTGGCCGGTAATACATATAAACGTCCACATGTATGCCTGTATAGAAACAGAGGTGGGTGGAGAGTCAGGATCATCAGAAATATTTTTTATTCTCTGGATTTAACATAGACTGGTCGAGAAGAAGGCAAGGGTGAAAGGTGTCTTCTCACTTGGCCTTCTTTACAACGCTGTTTATTGCAGGTTAAGACTCAGTACATCATATTCCCAATGATATCAGGCTCTGATCTTACATATTAGATTCCCTACAGTGTGGAAACAGGCCCTTCAGCCCAACCAGTCCTCCAAAGAGTAATCCAACCAGACCCATTTCCCTCTGGCTAATGCACCTAACACCATGGGCAATTTAACATGGCCAATTCACCATGACCTGCACATCTTTGTGTCTGTGGGAGGAAACCCATGAAGACATGGGGAGAACGTGCAAACTCCACTTAGCCCAAGGCTGGAATCGAACCTAGGACCTTGGTGCTGTGAGGCAGCAGTGCTAACCACTGAGCCACCATGCCCTTTTGTGATATATATTGAAAGACTATTCCATAAGCTCTACCACATCGCACTATTCAATCTACTCCATGTGCTTCTCTGCACATCTTTCTTGCATTCACATGGCTTGATTGGGTAAATATGGAAAGAATGTTTCCTCTTATGAGAATACAAAAGATTATGAGTATAACTAAGGATTATAATTTAAAAATAAGGGATCACCAATGTTCCTAAGAGTCCTGCCATTTGCAGTATACGTCTCTCTTGCACTTGACCTCCCAAAATGCATCACCGCACACTTGTTCAGATTAAACTCCACTTGGCATTTCTCTGCTCAGTTTTCCAACTGCATCCTTTGGCAATCTTCCTCACTGTGAGATGGAATGGAATCTTGCATCTTCAGACACTGCTGTAGTGCGATGTTGTAATTTTCGCTCAGAGGGTTGTGAGTCTTAAGAATTTACTTTCTCAAAAGACAGTGGATGCAAAATTATTAAATATGCTTAAGGCAGAGCGAGAGGTGCAGCTCTGTGACATCATCACAATATTGCTCCATGGTCCTAAAGTTCTTACACAGCAGCTCTCAAAGATCAGTCAGCTGATACTCTCTTCAGATATTCACTGATTAAACTCAGGAATAACACCATCAGAAAAAGGGATCCAGTTTCCAACCCAGTGATGTTTTATTGGACTAAAACATGAAACAGAAAAGTGGAATAGCCTTTTAAATAATAAGAAGAGGTAAAGTTGTAATGCCCTTTTGAGATATATATTTTAATGCAGTTTTCCAATACAGTAGCGCCTTGACTTATGAACTCAATCCGTTCCGGGACCCGGTTCACGAACTGAAAAGTTCGTGAACTGAATCAATTTTTCCCATTGGTCAGATAGCGTAAGAATGCTTGGACGTAGCAGCGAATGCTGTTCACAGCGCAAGCACCAAAGACGAACTGAATGAGATCACGCGGGGCCCGAGAGCTTTCGCGTTCAACAAGCGCGTAGCAAAGCAGAACAATGAAACCACGTGTTCGCACACGGGCTTTTTGCGTTCGTACCTTCGGTTGTACCTTGAATTTCATACTTACGTTGAAGCAAAATTTTACATACAATCCTGTTTGTAAACCAATGTGTTCGTGAACAGGGTCGCTTGTATGTCGAGGCGCTACTGTGTATATATATATATGTTTGTTTGCAACTTAGCAGCATTGGTTGTATGCGAAAAGAAAACAAGGAACCTATAATATTAGATTAGATTCCCTACAGTGTGGAAACAGGCCATTTGGGCCCAACCAGTCCACACTGACCCTCCGAAGAGTAACACACCCAGACCCATTCCCCTCTGACTAATGTATCTGACACTATGGACAATTTAGCATGGTCAATCCACCTGACCTGCATATCATTGGATTGTGGGAGGAAACCAGCACACTCAGAGGAAGCCCACGCAGACATGGGGAGAATGTGCAAACTCCACACAGACAGTCACCTGAGGTTGGGATCAAACCTGGATCCCTCGTGCTGTGAGACTATAGTGCTAACCACTGAGCCACCATGCCATCCCAATATGAACTCATAGATGATTGATCTCATTACTGAAACATAATCCTTCCACCTGATTTTACACCAAATGACAACTCCGTTCATTTCTGTAATTAATCACAAGCAAACAACATATGCTCCACTCTCTTTTTCACAGGTGTGAATATTAAAATAAAAGTAAACTAAACTCCAACTTTTCTTACAGTCTTAAGTTGGGGAGATATTAAATTGAGGTCTATTCTAACTTTTTAGATTGATGCAAAGGATACCCAACGATAATGAAAACTGTGAGGATGTTTTCCCTCATTATCTGGACAAAATAAATCCCTCAACTCATATCTAAACTCAGATTCACTTGTTAATTTATTTGGGTTTTAAATGTGTGGGGGTCAGTTATCTAGAGTGCGATGGAACATCAATGGTGTAGGTTCAATCAGCGTTGTCATATCTCTTGGAGGTGCTATTTCCTTACCTTTCCCTATTCTTACAAAGTGGTGTATCCCAAGCTATATGGAACTATCTTTGCCCAAGGAGAGGAATGTTTTCAATTCTTTGTGAAATATGGTTAAGTATCCTACTTTTATTAAACTGTTCATGGAATTGGGATGGCTCTGGCTCAGTGACAAGACGGAGGAAGTGAGGACTGCAGGTGCTGGAGATCCGAGTCAAGAGTGTGGTGCTGGAAAAGCACAGCAGGTCAGGCAGCATCTGAGGGCATAAGCCTGATGAAGGGCTTTTACCCAAAACGTCGATTCTCCTGCTCCTTGGGTGCTGACTGACCTGCTGTGCTTTTCCAGCACCACACCCTCAACTCAGTGACAAGGCATTTATTACCCAGCCCCAGGTGCCTTCTTGAAGGGGCAGGATGGTGGCTCAGTGGTTAGCACTGCTGTCTCACAGTGCCAGGGACTCACGTTCGATTCCCGCCTCGGGCAACTGTCTGTGTGGGGTTTGCACATTCTCTCTGTATCTGCCTGGGCTTCCTCCACGTGTCCCAGTTTCCTCCCGCAGTCCAAAGATGTGCAGGTTAAGTGAATTTGCCATGTTAAATTGCCCGTAGTGTTAGATGCATTAGTCAGGGATAAATGTAGGGGAATGGGTCTGTATGTGTTGCTCTTCAGAGGGTCGGTGTGGACTTGTTGGGCCGGAGGGCCTGTTTTCACTCTGTAGGAATCTAATCTGAACTGTCTCAAGTCAATTAACAGGCAACACAGAAATTGATCATTTGGGTAGTGAGGAAGATTGTCAAAGGATGCATTTGGAAAACTGAGCAGAGAAACAACAAGTGGGATGATCCCCAGTGGAGAGCTTGTCTTCTGAGCAAAGACTAAACAGACTGGGACTCTACACATTGGAGTTTTGAAGAATGAGAGATGATGTCATTGAGTCATGTAGAATTCGTAAGGGGTTTGATGGGGTAAAATGCTAAGACGCTGTTTCTCTCATGGGTGAGTCTAGGACCAGACGACATACTCTCAAAATAAAGGGACGCCAATGACATGAAGAGGAATCTTTACTGTCAGAGGGTTCCGAGTCTTTGGACCTCCTTGCCACAGAGAGCTGCAGGGACAGCATCCGAGCATAAATTTAAAGCTGAGGTAGATAGATTTTTGATCCGTCGGGGAATCAAGAATAATGGGGAAAGGACAGGAAAGTGGAAGTGAGGTGTGTCAGATCAGGCATGATCCTACTGAATGGCGGAGCAGGCTTCAGGGGCCGATCCGTCTAATCTTGTTAATACTTCTTATGATTTTATGTTCTATTACAGCATAAATTGGGTAGCAAATTCCAGCGTCTGTGCATGCACAGTTAAAGAGAGAAATCCTGAGGTTCCTGTCTGAGGTCATTCTGCTCCCAAAGGCCAATGCAGTAATATTTTACTGAAGGACTCAGTGTTGAAACAAGGTAGAGCAATGCAAAATTGCTGCATTTTTATAATTGATATCCATCAGGACAGCAGAGAAATGGAAACAAAAGGGCTTGTCCTTGCATTCCAAGTAAATTTTTAATGACCTGATATATCTTAATTGCTATTAAACAGCTTTCTCGGCACTGAAACTAAACTTTAAAAGGTGTGGAATCTCATTTCTTCAGCTTTAAATTATTGTTCAAGGTTTTAAGAGAAAGTAGCAAAGTTAGATTTTAAAAATCAGCATTTTCTTTCTGTCTTTTTATGCATTTTGTAATTCTATCTTTTCACTAACTTCATTGAAATTTCTATGCCTAATTTAGTATTGAATTAAATATTCTGATATCC
This sequence comes from Chiloscyllium punctatum, assembly GCF_047496795.1. NCBI lineage: Eukaryota > Metazoa > Chordata > Chondrichthyes > Orectolobiformes > Hemiscylliidae > Chiloscyllium > Chiloscyllium punctatum. The sequence continues at coordinate 17,501,648 of NC_092744.1, forward strand.
ACTTCCTAGTAAAAGCTTCTGAATTGCTGAGTAAAAAATTGCTAATTGATTGCTTATGGAGGTACGCCACAGTTTGACCTCTTGTTCCAGGCACCCTGTGGAAGTTGCTGCAATAGTTTTCCCAGCATTGTAACTTCCAGTTGAAGAACTGATATGAAGGCCGTAAGCCAGTGTAAATGTAATGCAATATGAGTACAATGAATTCACTACAGACCGCAAAGTCCAGGTTAATACATCATTGTTTGTGCATTTTGGGGCCTGCAATGTTGCACTGCGTCAATGTTTGAAGGTATAAGATTCCATTCCATCTCGCGTTCTCCCACTGGTTAGTTACTTCTCCCTGCTCCTTGATGTGCTGCCATTTTGTTTTTGAGTTAACACCAAAAAACCTTTGCTCCACAGCAATTAACCATAGTGTGTCGTATTTCCCCAAACAATTAGGGAGGCACTTCCTTTTCCTAATGCTTGTTCAAAGAAGCTCTTTTCCCACTTTTCTTCAATGAATGGCAAATGGAGTTTAATATAGATAAGTGTAAGGTTTTGCATTTTGGAAAGTCAAATCAAGGTAGGAGTTTTATGGTGAATGGTATGGCTTTAAGGAGTGTAGTGGAACAGAGGGACCTTGGAGTTCAGGTGCATGGTTCTCTGGAATAGAGTCCAGGTAGGTAGGGCAGTGAAGAAGGCTTTTGGAACACTGGCCTTCATCAGTCAGGGCATTGAGTCTCGAAGTTGGGAAGTTATATTGCAGTTGTATGGGATGTTGGTGAGGCAGCACATGGAGTATTGTGTTTAGTTTTGATCACCTTGCTTTAGGAAGAATGTTGTTAAACTGGAAAGAGTGCAGAAGAAATTTGCAAAGCTGTTGCCTGGACTCAAGGGACTGATATATAGGGAGAGACTGGACAAGCGAAGACTTTTTTCTTTAGAGTGTAGAAGACTGAGAGGGGACCTTATAGAAGTCTGTAAGATCGTGAAAGGCAAGGATAGGATGAATGCTCTCGGTCTTTTTCCCAAAGTTGGGGAATCGAGGACTAGAGGGCATCAGTTTCAGGTTAGAGGGGAAAGAATAAAAGGGAACCTGAGGGGCAACATTTTTACACAGAGGGTGGTATGCATTAGGAATGGAATGCCAGCAGAAGTGGTTGAGATGGGTACATTGACAACATTTAAAAGGCGTTTGGGCAAATCCATGAACAGGAAAGGTTTAGAAGGATATAGGCCAAGTACAAGGAAATGGACATTTTACTCGGTATAGACCAGTATGGGCGGTAAGGGCTGTCTCTGTGCTGCAGGACTCTATGACTAAATATTCATTAGTCTTCTGGAAACTATGCCCAGCAGTCTTCCTGCCTTTGTGTTCAAAGTCAAACTTTTATCTCCAATGAGTATTGTTCATTCTGCATCCCATCAGATTCAGTTTATCAGTATGTTATTGTCAATGATTGCCACAAAGCATCTTGAACTGGTAAATATATATTTAGCAACTGCTGACCTCTGTTTAATGTATTAGCCTATGTAATATCAGACTTTTGAACAAACAAACACATCTCATTGTTCCATTTGTCAGGAATACGTAAGATGTTTAATGTTGCAAATTTAGATATTTACGTCAGGAGTCTGAAGATCAAAAAAGCAGTGATTCATCCCAAAGTAATGTCTAACAGCTTCAATCCAGTAGTACACTGTTTTGTGCCAGCTATGTAAATGATCTAATCTATTTTAAAGAGCGATTATGACTTTTAAAATATTCTTTCATATGATGTGAGTATCGCGGGCATGACCAAAGCATGCTGCCATGCCTACTAGTCTTTCAGAAAATACTAGTGAGCTGTGTTTTTGAGTTGCTGCAACACTCAGGGTGCTACAAGAAGGGAGTTTACAGGATTTTGTTTCTAAGACAGTTAAAGATATCTCCTGAAACAAAAGTGTCGAAGGAAGCAGTATCTCACTTTAATTGTGCATGATAAAGTTGCACTTGCCTCCAGCAACAAATGGCTCTTGTAGAGAGGGAAGATGCTAAGTAGTAGCAGGAATCTGTACATTTACGTGCAAACACACACTTCTGTCCTCAGGAGCTTGCGATCCTTGTACTTGAAATTAATATAAAAAGTCAGTTTTAGTCTTCAAAGTTTTGCAATGTTGTGTAACTCAAACCAGAATACAGAAAATAAGAAATGGTCTGGACATTGCAGTGGAAGCTAATAGCATTCAAGGTGTGAATTGGGTAGCAAATTCTAGCAGCTATGCATTAACAGTTAAAAAAAGAAATCTTGAAGTTACAGAGTGATTGATTTGTCATCCAGAAATCAATACACCAATATCCTGCCAAAGAACTCACCATTGAAACAACGTGGAGCAGTGTGAAATTGCTGCTTTTTTCTGATTAATATCCAGCGGAAGTGGAAAGGAAGGGCTTGTCTATTTCAGTCTGAGTGAATTGTTACCTTTTTTATTCATTTCCAGGATGCGTGAATCACTTGGCTTGGTCAGCATTTATTGTGCATTCTTAATTGCTCAGAGGGCAGCTAAGAGTCAACCACATTGCTGTAGATCTGGGGTCACGTGTAGGCCAGACCAGGTGACAATAGCAGTTTCCTTCCCTAAATGGCATTGGTAAACCAGATGGGTTTTTCCCAACAATCCACAATGGTTTCATAGTCGTCGCTAGACTCGTAATTCCAATTTTTAAAAATTGAATTCAAACTTCACCATCTTCCACGGCGGGATGCAAACTTCAGTCCCCAGAATATTGCCTGTACCTCTGAATGAATAGGCTACTGATTATGCCTGAAGAAGGGCTCATGCCCCGAAACGTTGATTCTCCTGCTCCTTGGATGCTGCCTGACCTGCTGCGCTTTTCCAGCAACACATTTTTCAGCTCTGATCTCCAGCATCTGCAGTCCTCACTTTCTCCTAGTGATTATGCCACCTCTCCCTAATGTCGTAATTATTACAAAACAATCTACCTGGCACTGAAATATCCATCAGAATGTGCGAAAATTCATTCCTTAAGCTTTTAACTGTTTTTATAGATTGTAAGAAAAAGTAACACGTTTAAGTCTAAAAACGTGTGTTTTTCTTTCTGCTCTTTTATGTTTCTTCTTGTAAAGCCTGTTTTTATATTTATTAACATTTTTACTTGTGTACTGTGCAAGTTAGATGGATTTGCCATGCTAAATTGTCCATTGTGTTCAGAGATGTGTAGGTTTGGTACATTAGCCAGGAAAATGCAAAGTTACAGGGATAAAATAGGGGCATGAGTCTGGATGGGATGCTCTTCGGAGGGCCAATGTGGACTTGTTGGGCCGAATGGCCTGTTTCCACACTGTAGGAATTCTATGATTCAATGACTGAAATGAGATAAGGACTGTTTTAAAATCAAATATTGGCGTAGAATTGCTGCATGTTTTGAAAGCAAGCAACCTAGCTCTGATTGTAAGCACCGTTCCCATAGCTGCATGTTTGAGCAATAGCTAAAGTGTGGTTGCAGGTAATAGAATGCAACATTGTGTACTGAGGAAGGTATAGTCCCCTGAGAAGACAGTCACCCAAAGCTGGAATCAAACCTGGGGCCCTGGCGCTATGAGGCAGCAGTGCTAACCACTGAGCCACCATGCCACCCACAGTTTGAGTCTAACTACTTGTAATAAATAATAACTTATTTGAGTACAAAAACCTGGTCCATGATTTCTGTCAACCTGAGTTGACAAGGCGGTAAATTGGAGAATCTTTACCAACCCTTTAAGATACTTAGTTTTTGTGACGACTTTGGAAACAGAATGACATAATTTATAACACATTATCCCAGTGAGATGTGATGCCTCCTTAATTCCACCTTTATCCTTTACTTTACTTCACTTTTCCATTCCTGATCTAACGTTGAAGTTAACAAGCATTGTTAGAAAGTTTGGCCATGTGGAAAGTTGTCTATGAGCTTCCTTAGATCAGTCAGTGGTTAAATACACCATTCAAATTATATTGGGATTCTGGGATTACATCTTGGTTTCAGAGGATGTAACTGGTGCTATGAGTTAAAATTGGTCCTTCTGCCTCCAATGTGTTCGTGCAGATCTCCCTCTAGCAATTTAAATGTAAAATCTAGGCTGACAGTCTAGTGAATAACCAAACAGGTTTTGCATGGTTGGTGTTTTATTTTACCTTAATTACTCTGCCAAAAGCTCTCATCATTTTGGACAGCTGAGACAGCAGAGGTGGAAAAGCTCACAAACGATATTTGCTCGATGCAACAAGATTCGAGCTAGGAGTAAAAAGAGCCCTGTGGTGGGATCAGTTCGATGAAACTGGATGGTAGCGAAGAGCTGGAGTTACGCTTGTGAATGACGACTGGAGTTTAGTTTCAGAGTCCGGGAGAGCTTATTCCTGGAAAGAAGGTAGATGAACCAGAATGGGTGGGTCACTGAGGCATTCTGAGAAGGAATTTCAAGGCCAGATTGCCAAAATAAAGAATCGGAATCCCTTGTGAAGTTTAATGATATTTGTTGACTCGCCATCATTAACATCTAGTGCCAGTTACTGAGAGATCCACGGGATCTGTCCAGATCATATTTGCTATTTGATGAGTGGATTTGTGATGTTCGATCACAGTGAATTTCTCATATTTCCCATATAGAAATTGTGTGTGCTAGAAATATATTGTATGTGCATTGTCGATTGTATTTCTCACTTTGTAGTAGAGATTATTGTTGTTTGTTCAAATGTAGATAACCCTAGAGTTTATTTTTTTTTAGTTAGTCCCCCTGGATCTCATGCTTCGCCAGGTTTAAAAGTAAAAGTGATTGATCCTTAGCCAGATTGCAGCGTAACGTTGGAAATCTGGTCTCGGATTGTAGCACCTCAGTGAGATGATAGATTTTCAACTGGTAAATAATTGATGCTGGAATCATGACATTCTACAATATTGACAAATGCTCCTGTGACATTAATTCTGACAATGCTAATCTTCTCTTCTCCAAAATTCTGGCACCTATAAAACAAATACACAGATGCTTGCCCGAGGAAATGGAACACTAAAGCTGTGTGGCGCGTTAAAACTTGAGCAAGCCATTGCGAAGATATTTCAGTCATAACTTAACACTTGCAGTCAATAATTGGAAGCTCAGCAGGCAGTCATCATTATTTCTGAAGCAAACTGAATCTTGTCAGCTGGATCACAGCTTTAGACAAAATTTGCATCTTTTGTATTCTAAAGCTATTGATTTATGGAATTGGTGCACTGTGCACCTCAAGTGGCCACTCATTATGTACTAGCTGGGACAATGAATGCTACCAACCCAATCCATGTGCATTGCTACCCTTCCCATACCCTCACTCCACCTGTCTAGCTGAAACACCCTGACCTCCTGAGTCATCACAACCTGCATTTATCACCATTCAGGTAGTTCAGTGCTGTGGGGGCATTGATTTATAGAAACAACAGTGAGGTAGAGTAGGGTAAACTGAAGTAGAGTGAGGTAGACAGGAAGAGAGTGGGGAGGGGACACTGGGAAACACAGAAGAATAGACTTCTTTCAGGTGCAGCTGAACTTAGCAGCAGGGTTTAGTTAACAATATTACATTTCGATTTCCTGGCGATGACCAGACGGATTGAGAGTAGACAAGCAGGAGGCTGGAAGAACACAGCAAGCCAGGCAACATCAGGAGGTGGAGAAATGTGGAGTTTTATTTTTGTTTCTGACTGATTGAGAGGCTGACTGGCTTTTTGGTAGATAGACATGAGGCACAAACTCACAACTAGGAAGAGGGAACAGCATGAGGGAACAGATCAGAAAGACAATGGATGGAGCTAGAGGTGGAAGGTGATTAGAACAGGTTAGGTTGGCAGAGCATCAAGGAGCCCAAGCAACACTGGAATCAATGGGAATCAGGGGCAAACTCTCCACTGGTTGAAGTTATACCTGGCACATAGGAAGATAGTTGTGGTTGTTGGAGGTTAGTCATCTCAGTTCCAGGACATCTCTTCAGGAGTTCCTCAGGGTAGTGTCCTAGGCCCAGCTATCTTCAGCTGCTTCATCATTAACCCTCCCTCCATCATAAGGTGAAAATGGTCACTGAGGATTGCACAATGTTCAGCACCACTTGTAACTCCTCATATAATGTTGATATCAATGTTCAAATGCTGCAAGACCTGGACAATATCCAGCTTGGGTTGACAAATGACAAGTAACAGTCACACTACTCAAATGCCAGGCTATGACCATCTCCAGTAACAGACAATCTAACCACCATCCCTTAACATTCAATGGTGTTGCCATCACTGGAACCCCTGCTATCAACATCCTGGGTGTTACCATTGACAAAGCAGCCCAGTTGATTGGCACCACATAGACAAACACCCTCTCCTTCCACCACCGATGCTCAGTAGCAACAGTGTGTACTATCTACAAGATGCACTGCAGTAATTCACCCTAGGTTCTAAGACAGCACCTTCCAAACCAACGATCACTTCCATCCAGAAGGACAAGGGCAGCAGATACATGGGAACACCATCACATTCAAGTTCCAGTCCAAGACACTCACCATCCTGACTTAGAACTATATCACCACTCCTTCACTGTTGCTTGGTCAAAAGCTTGGAAATCCCTCCCTGAGGGCAATGTGGGTCTACCTATAGCACATGGACTGCAGCAATTCGAGGACGAAGTTCACTTCTACTTTTCCAAGAACAACGAGGGTGGGGTAATAAGTACTGGCCAGCCAGCAATGCCCATGTTCCATGAGCAAATTTTTAAAAAGCATTACAGACATGGGGAGGGAGAGTTCTGATCTCCAAGATAGTCTGGGAGGAATGGTCTGTGTATTGGAAGTTTTGATCATGCTCAGAGTATCCCTTAGTTTAATCAGCAGGGACAATAGCCCTGCATCTCGTGCACTGGAAAGGTACTAATCTGCCACATTCAGCAGATCCCATGTGTGTTTAGCTACAAGGTTTCTTTAGCTCCAGGGAACTGGAGGTGTGAGCCTAAGAAGAAGGTATAATTTGACATACTCAGCACAATATTTAAAACATCTACAAACATCTACTTCTTTACCACTGACACTCAACAGCAGCAGTGCACTGTAGAAATTCCTCAGACAGCACCTTCTAAATCCATGTCCATCTAGAAGGACAAGAGCAGCAGATACATGGGAGCACCTGCAAGTTTCCCTCCAAGTCGCTCACCATCCTGACTTGGGAATATTATTATTCCTTCACTGGCACTAGGACACAATCTTGGAATTCTCTGCTTACCAGCGTTGTAGGTCAACCCACAGCAGATGGACAGCATGCAGTTCAAGGAGGCAGCTTACCAAACCTTTTCAAGCACAGCTAGGAACAGGCAATACATGTTGCCAACATAAGATGCTGCCATCCCATGAATGAATTTAAAAAACTCACCAGCTGCGGGCAGGTTAAATATCATTCCCTTTTTGCACAGCCTCTTCACAAAATAGAGGGGACAGATTTGTGTTCTGAATTGGAGATTTTAACTTTTTTTGTGTGTGCTACTGGCATGAGCCCACCTTCTATTGAGTTAAAATTCCAGGAAGACCATTTCTAAATATATCGAACCTTCCGTGAGTTGAGGGTATCCCCAGTGGCCAAGGAGGCACGTATGAAATGCAATAACGCTAATTGCTTTGCGAATGCTCTATGATCTGTATGTCCTTGCTTACCAAGATTGGCCTGTACTGCTCACAAACAAAGCTTTTCACTGTACTTCATTATACATGACAATAAATCAAATCAACAAATCAAATAGCTGCAAGGCACTCAAATGTTTGCTATTTCAAGACAGCAAGCTCTCACAAACAGCAATGTGATGTTGACCAGAGAACTTTATCTTTTTGGTGAAATGGCTGGAGGAGTATTAGCCAGGGCACAAGGGATAACACTTTTCCACGTCTTCGTACAAAATATTTCTTAATGTCAATATGAAAGGGCAGGTGCAGACTCAGTTTGATGTCTTATCCAAAAAAGCAATGCTCCTATCTTATACATCTATTCATGAAGTACCCTTCTGTACTGTGGGATCTCTGGTGCATGTGTGTGTGTGACTTTTCTTTGTGCCCATGGGAATAGTTCATTTGCTCCCAATCAGTGATGCTGTTTGAGGAGGGTGATTTTCCTGCATAATTCAGGAGTTTCAATTCACATGCAAACATGCAAAATAGGAGCCGCAGTAAATCAATTACTGCTTTAAGCCTTGATTTGGAGATGCCGGTGTTGGACTGGGGTGGACAAAGTTAAAAATCACACAACACCAGGTTATAGTCCAGCAGGTTTCATTGGAAGCACACTAGCTTTCGGAGCGTCACTCCTTCATCAGGTGATAGTGGAGGACTCAATCCTAACACACAGAATTTATCGCAAAAATTTACAGTGTGATGTAACTGAAATTATACAATGAAAAATTGATTGTCTGTTGAGTCTTTAATCTGTTTGAATACCATGATAGTTTCACTTCTTTCATGTGTAAATCACAAAACCTTATTTTAAAAAGTTGCATTCTCAGATTAGCTGTTAACATGGGTGATAGCTAGACAGTACGTTAGCCTGTTCACCCTTCAATAAGACCTGTTTCTTCCAGTTACCCACCTATCCTCGATAATCTTTGATTCCTCAGCCAAGTAAGAAATTATTTACCTTTCTCTTAAAATTACTAAATGACCCCCATCTCCACCACTACCTGAGACAGAGTTCCAAGTTCAGCCAACTCTCTGAGAAAATAATTCCCTCATCTTTTTGCTAAATAGTGCCCCATTTCTGAATTCATCCACAAGACTTTACCTTGTCAAGATCATTCAGGAGCTTCTACATTTCAATCAGGTTCTCGACTTTAAGCCTGTCCAACCCATCCTCACTGATGCACAAAGGCTGCCATTATCATCAAAGATCCCTCCCACCCCAGAAATACTCTCCCACAGCCTCTTCCGTCAGGCAGAGTACAGAAGCTTGAACTCATGCACCGACAGGTTCAAGAACAGCTTCTTCCCTGCCATTATTAGACTGTTGAATGGACTCTGTAACTTCAAATAATATTGAACTTGTTAATGTTGATCTTGCTTAATGCACCACCTGTATAGAGTAACCTGTCTGCCTCATTCAGTCTAAGTACTCTATGATCTGTATACCTTTGCCTGCTATGATCTGCCTGCACTGCTCACAAAACAACACTTTTCACTGTACGTAGGTACACGTGACTACATTAAATCAAATCAACATCAAAACCTTATAACGCATCCCACTTATTTCAGGTATCAGTCTAGCAAGCATCCTCCAAACTATTTCTAATACATTTACACCTTTCCTGAAATAAGAAGACCAAAATGACACACAATATTTCCACTGTGCTGTCACCATCACTCGGTATAACTAGAGGAGAGCATCCTTCATTTTACATTCAGTGCTTCTTGAAATAAAGGATAGTATTCCTTTACCTCTTAGTCACTTGCTGAACCCGCATAATGACCTTTCATGACTCATGGACTCGAACACCTAAATCCTTTTGCACCTCAGAATTTGGCAGCTATTCTTCACTTATATAATACTCCGCTCCTGCCAAAGTGAAACAACTTCACATTTTCCACATTATACTCAATCTGTCAGACTTTTGTCTATTCACTCAACCTATCCATATAAGTCTGTAAGTTCCATATGTCAAGAGTGAGGTGCTGGAAAAGCACAGCAGGTCAGGCAGCATCCAAGGAGCAAGAGAATCAATGTTTTGGGCACAAGGCCTTCATCAGGAATGTAAGTTCCATATGTCTTCCTCACAACATGCGCTCTTACAGGACACCATGGTGGTTCAGTGCAATGCTTACAAAGGTAGCTAGCATGTCTTCACCAGGATGCCCATCCATTCTGGGCTGCCAGTCACATGTCATCCTGGCTACACAAAGTGCTATAACGATGCTGGGATCTGCAAAAAAGAATGGCATCAGGGCAGTGTAGATAGTTAATGTGGTGAGTTTGACAACATGTGGCGAGGGAACTCTCTCAAGCTTACAGAGAAAAGCTCCCCACGAAACTCAATGCAATTGATACTCAGCCAAAAAAAAAAAGTTCTTTTGTCCTTGATGTTTAAAGTTCCCTTTCTTGAAACTTCTCACATCATTATTGTCAGTGGAAACAGAAGTGTGGCCACATTTCAAATGCTTAAAATCATGTACTTAATTTTCATCAGTGCAATTCAGAGATGACACCCAAAGAGTGAAGGAACATTTTATTACAAAGTTTTATACAGTGCTTTAAAATGCTTCTTTTAACGTAGCAAGTTTCTACCATCTGGTAGTAATTCTATTGTTAATTTACTTATCTTTGAGGTTTAAGCTACCCAGCACAGGGGGCATAGGTCAGTTACCAGCGTCATATAATTAAACACACAGCTATTGAAAGTGACAGTAAAATTCCTGGATGTGTCCAGCACATAGTTACTGAACATTGGATTAGTGTAGCTTCCTTTTAACCTGAAATGAATGCAGTTAACAGGACAGCATGGTGGTTCAGTGGCTAGCACTGCTGTACCAAGTACCCAGGTTTGGTTTGAACCTTTGGTGACTGCCTGTGTGGAGTTTGTACATTCTCCCAGTGTTTTCCAGTGCTCTCATTTACCCCACAGTCCAAAGATATGCATGTTAAGTGGATTGGTCATGGAAAATGCAGGACTATGGGGTGGGTCTGGGTGGGATGCTCTTCAGAGAGTTGGTGTAGACTTAATGGGCTGAATGGCCTGCTTCCACACTGTAGGGATTGTATGGTTTGAAAGCAGATCATTTGTCAAACTTTGATTTAAATAGGTTAATGTTTAATATTTTACAAATTATCACTGTAGCTTCCTTTGGAACAAATAAATTAAATTAATAGCATGAAATTACCAATACCAAGGCTAAAACAAATACAGATAATCCAAAATAATACTTTTAATAGAAATTCCCAATAAGTATGCTTATTGCTGAAGCAAAGTGATTGAAAAAGAAACAGAATATTGGGGCTGCAGGTTTGCTCGCTGGGCTGGTAGATTTGTTTACAGACGTTTCATCACCGTGCTAGGTAACATCATCAGTGAGCCTCTGGTGAAGCGCTGGTGTTCTATCCCACTTGCTATTTATGTGTCTTTGTCTCTTAAGGTGGGTGATCCTATTTCCGGTTCTTTTTCTCAGAGGTTGGTAAATGGGGTCCTATTCGATGTGTTTATTGATGGAGTTCCGGGTTGAATGCCAGCCCTCTAAGAATTGCCATGCGTGATGTTACCTAGCATGGTGCTAGGTAAACAAACGTCCCAGCTCAGTGAGCAAACTTACAACCTGAGCCTCAACCTGAGTTACAAATCTTCTCAAAGGTCACGAAAATAGAAAGTGCTGAAGAAACTTAGCAGATCTGGCAGCATCTGTGGAGAGAGAAAAACAGAATTAATATGTTTAGTCTGGCATTACTCATTGGTTCTTCTTCAGTTCCAAAGAAGAGTCATTTTGGAAATGTTAACTCATGTTCTGGCATTTGTAGCTGTTTGCATTTACTTTCAGAGATTAGCGCTACAGCAGCATCAATGGTTCTTGCCACGGAATAGTTGGTGTTTCCTTCTACAAGAGAACAGCAGGTCAGTGGGTGTTGAGAGAGAGAGAAAGTTCATTGGCCTTTACTAGTTCTATGGTTTTGGCACTTCCACAGCTATGGAACAGCTATGGTATACTCTTGTACAGACTGGTACAGTCATCGGGACAATTGCAAGCAATACCAAAGTAAAGGAAAACAACCCCTATACATAATACTGGGGATGTGAAGAATTATGCTGACAACCAACTTATAATTGTTGGTCAGGCTTGTATTATGATGCACTTATGATGAAGTGTCATCTAGACTTGAAACGTTAGCTTGCTCTCCCAGGATGCTGCCTGACCTGTTGTGATCTCCAGCATTTTTTTGTTTTCAGTAAGTGACAGCCTTGCTCTGGTGCATTTCCCAAACAATGCCTTCACTAATTAGAGCCAATGCAGTTTGCCTAGCTTTAATCAAAACATGGCAGTTAACTGTCTGTTGTCATTGACTGGTATATTCTCCATAGTAATGCCTCTACCAATCAAAGTCCACTTGCTAACCAAATCAGAAGTCACATGACATCGAGTTGTAGTCTAACAGGTTTATTTGAAACCGTAAGCTTTCAGAGTGCTGCTCCTTCATCAGGTGAAGTCACTTAACCTGAAAAGGGGGCAGGGCTCTGAGAGCTTGTGATTTCAAATAAATCTGTTGGATTATAAACTGGTCGCCATGTGACTTCTGACTTTATCCAGCCCAGTCCGACACCAGCACCTCCATAACAATTACTAATCAATCAGCAGTCTTCTCTCATTCAATATAAACATTGTTTTCCTTTTACTTGTGTTTCTTGAGAGTTGTCCTGATGAGTATAAGCTGAAAAGCTTCCATGAAGTGTGTCTTTTCTCAGCAATACTTTTGATTTCTGTACTACCAAACAATTGCTTTCATACTCCCTGACATGTCTTCAATAGAATGGTAGTTGTTTACTGAACACCTTTTTCTCTTTGTCCTCTCTCAATCACAATTCCCCACTTAGGGCTGTCTTCAAAGCCCCTTTTTTGGAATTCTGGACACTGCCTGTTCTTAGCCACAGTTCTTTAGACATTTCAAAATCCTAAACCATTAGGATGTCAACTTTGAGGAATCAAGGGTTCCAAAGAAATAACTGAGTGCCTTTGAAGTTCATCCTCCAGTCTGTTTTTTCTCTCTGAAGTTAGAACTCTCATACCTCAAATTTTTGTTTGCTAAGTTTTGATGTTTCAAGAGTCTTTGCATGTTTAGATCATCTTCCTGTAATCAATTTAAAGCTTACTGCTATACAGTCAGGCAACTTTCAGCAGCCTTTTATTTGCATGTTATGCTTGGTTAGTCAGAATAGTTTTTGTTTCTAGAAATGTATAATGTCTCATAACAAATCCGTTGTTCATGGCAGATGTTAAAATCGCAAGTTAGAGTATAATTTGACCTCCCTTCTCACAGATAGTTTAACTCACTGTATGGCAATGTAATCTTACAGCACATCGGTAACTGCTTTCCATTTCCAAGCAGTTACTGCAAAAAGTGCATTACTGTCTCAGAAAAAGGGTGACTATTGTAGAATCATGGAATCTCTACAGTGTGGAAGTAGGCCATTCGGCCCGTTGTGACCACACCAACTATCTGAAGAACATCCCTTCAGACCCATCCCTTCTACCTTATCCTTGTAATCCTACATTTCCCATAGCTAATCCACCTAGCCTGCAGATCTCTGGATTGACAATTTCGCATGACCAATCCACCTAACCTGCACATCTTCGGACTGTGGGAGAAAACTGGAGGAAACCCACACAGACACAGTTAGAACATGCAAACTCCACACGGACAGACTAGGGAACACTTTGAGAGTTTTCTGCTTGTCTAGGTTTAAACACAAAAGAGTTTTACCATAAAATTATATGTTATTAAATCATTTCACGGGTCATGTGCAATCTAGCAGCATGAGCCATCTTCCACCCCTCTTTATTTAAATGCATATCTGTTTCCTTTCTTCTGTCCAGCACTTCCTTAAAAGCTCCAATTCAATCCACCTCAATACATTGTGTGGTAAATGGATCCACATTTAAATCAGTTCCTCTCAAGAAGTTAACTTGAATTCCATATTGGATTTATTAGTGACTTGCTTGTATTGATGCTTCTATGCTTTTAAAAGTATGCCTTGTGATGCTGCTTGTGACAAACCAGGAAATAAACATTTGTGATTTTGCCCTTGTTGGAATCTGAGAAACATTGGAAATTAGGGGTCATTATTGGCAAATGTATTCCTATGTCTTGCGTGCTAATTTGCAAAAGCATGACCAAGTTTATGTATAAACAGACTTCCCATACAATATAAATATTGTGCACTCAGCCTGGAATTAAGGAGACAAACTTCAAGTGGCTGCTTATAAACTATAAAGGAGGTTAAATAATATACTGACTGTGCTGCCACGAAAAATAAAGTCAATCTCCCTTCTTGTTCTTTCTAAGGTTTTGCAAATAGGTTTGCCCTTTTGATATTTGAGAATTTCAATTCTTGGTTCATTCCACCAGCTTCAGCTACCCAGATACATAAAGGTTTATCAGCTAGGTGAAAATTTACTGTTTCCCTTAAAAGCACAGTTCTGACTGCAGCCCAAAGTCACTGTGTCTTTTTGAGGAAATTTGATCCTTAATCCTTTGATCCAATGGGGAATGCTTATCGTATTGGTTCTTGAGATACCTAAAACGACCAAAGTTTGAGGTCTATACTTGAAGCCCAATGACAATGTTGAACCCAAGGTTAGAGCTAACTCCATTAGTGAATAACTTCATAGTTAACAAATATAATTGCTTTGTATGTAAAAGAATGAGAGAATTAAGAAAGAAAAAAACTGCAGCATCTTCAAAAAGGAAAGAAAAATTCTGACCAAACTGATGCAAAATATAACAATTTAGCAAAAGCATTAAACTCTTAATGGAATTTTCTCATAGTGCCTTTGTGGGCACTTACTGGAAAGCCTTATGTATTATCTGACTGTATTTTGGACATCCAGGAAATAATTGAGATATCTGATCTGTCTTTGTCTGATGTTAAATTGTAGTGCAGCTTACATTAAGTTCCATCTAAAGTGAAATATTCTAATTAAAGTCATACCTAAGGGAGTTTCAGTTAAGCTAACACAAGCTTTGCTTAACTGAGTTTTCATGATGATTATGATTAATAAAGGGGTGACACAATTCTGAATGAATACAAATGTTAATGATAATTCTACTATGATCGTATGTGAGACGACATGTAAGGAAGGATGAGGATATATGCCAAAAAGGAAAGGAGATGAATCTGAAGCCGTTCACCTCAGCAATGAAAAGGGTGAAGAAGAGAATGAGGAAAAACATTGCAATCAAGAATAAAGCAGTCTGTTGAGAAGCAAAGGTAGAGGAGATCACAAAATCCTGGACCTCCCTTCCAAGGTAAAGTCACATCATCCCAGAGGATGCTAGGATTGCTCCCTCATTTGAAAGATACACCTGAGCCCTTCATGATATAATCAACTGGTGCAGATGTTGAAGCCATGCTGTTGGCATCATCTGCATTGCAAATCAGCCATCCAACTAACTGAGCTAACCAATCTGTGCCCTCTGGTTCTTCACTGTTTTAGGGGCGGGAACAATTTCTCCCTATCTACTCAATTGAGCCCTCTCATGACTTTGAAAACTTCTATCAGCTCTCCTGTCAGTCTTCTTCTCTCCAAGGAAGTCAGTCTCAGCTTCTAACCATCACCACAGCTGGAATTTCTCACTCCTGGAAGCATTCTTATAAATCGCTTATGCACTGTCTCCAAAGCATTCACATCTTTCTTGCAATGTGGCACACAGAACTATAGACAATACTTCAGCTGAGTTCTAACCAGTATTTTAGACAAGTTCAACATGATCTCCTTGCACTTATATTCTATGTCCCTCTTAATAAAACTGATAATGGTTTATGTTTTATTAATTGATTTCTCAACCTGTCCTGCCAGTGATCTGTTCGAATGTTCACTATGGTCCTTCTGCTCCTCCAAACCCTTTTTGTATCATAACCCCTATTGTATATTGTCATTCAATGTTGTTCGTACCAAAATGCATCACCTCTCATTTCTTTACATTGAACCTCATCTGCCGCCTATCTGTCCACTCCACCAACTTGTCAATGTTCTTTTGACGTTCTACACAATTGCCCTCACTGTATAAGCTGCTTCCAAGTTTTACAGCATCTGCAAACTTTGAAGTTGAGTCCTGCACCACAAGATTAAAGCATTAACAAAAATAGAGATTACTTGAAAAGCTCAGCAGGTCTTCCAGCATCTGTGGAGTGAGATCAGGGTTAATGCTCCGGGCCAAGTGACCCTTCCTCAGAACCATTATTTTGTGTTGACAAAAAGCAAGGGCCCCAAGACTGACCCCTGGGGATCTTCATAGCAAACTAAATCCATTGACTGTTACTGTATTTTCTATCTCTCACCCACTTTGTATCCACATTGCTACTGCCCCTATTATTCCATGAGCTACAACTTTCCTCATATGTCTGTTTACTTTCCACTTTTGGAAGTATTGCTTTAACAATGCTGCGAAGCAGAGGTCCACAATGTAAACGGTCTCCATGCAGACAAACTTTTTGTCAAAACGTCAACACCCTTTTCAACTGGAGGACAATTTGCTGAGATCATTTGCAATTTGGGATTCTTGGGTTTGGTCTGATGTTTGCATTACAATAACATTTCACAACACATCTCTTTAACACCATTCAGAATTAATTTTTTCTCTAATTTCTTTTGTAATTAACTTAAATGACTTCCTTTTTATTACTCTGATGATCATTAGAAACATGATGTTTGCCTCAGCATAACACTTCATAATCTTAAAGGAAAGGTGATTTCCAAATATTCAACTTACTAACTCATACATGTGAATGAGATCCCTATTTGTATTTGTTTCAAAGATTCGGCATTCAAATGTTTGTTTGTACTTCCAAACAGGTATTTTATATTGTACTGTATTGTACTGTGTTCTGACTTGCATGCAAATCACAACTCCCTGGCATTTATGATACTCATGGAGAGGGATAGGAGCAGACGATATGGGAAAGTTTTTAACTCGGGGAGGGGGAGTTACAGTGTTATTAGGCAGGAACTGGGGCGCCTAAATTAGGAACAGATGTTCTCAGGAAAATGCACAACAGAAATGTGGAGGTTGTTTAGGGACCACTTGCTGATAGTGCTGGACAGGTTTGTCCCACTGAGGCAAGGAAGGGATGGTGGGGTGAAGGAACATTGGATGATAAGGGATGTGGAGCATCTAGTCAAGAGGAAGAAGGAAGCTTACTTAAAGTTGAGGAGACAAGGATCAGAGAGGGCTCTAGAGGGTTACAAGGTAGCCAAGAAGGAAGTGACAAATGGACTTAGGAAAGCTAGAAGAGGACATGAAAATGCTTTAGGATTAAGGAAAACCCAAGGTATTCTGCACTTATGTGAGGAACAAGAGGATGGCCAGAGTGAGGGTAGGGCCGATCAGGGATAGTGGAGGGAACTTGTGCCCGGAGTTGGAGGAGGTAGGGAAGGCCATTAATGAATTCTTTGCTTCAATATTCACTGCAGAGAGGCATCTTGTTGTTTGCGAGGACAGCGTGAAACAGGCTGATATGCTCAAACAGGTTGATGTTAAGAAGGAGAATATGCTGAAAATTTTGAAAAACATAAGGATAGAAAAGTCCCCTGGGTCTTACGGGATATACCCAAGGTTACCACAGGAAGCAAAGGAAGAGATTGCTGCACCTTTGGCGATGATCTTTGTATCCTCACTTTCCACTGGAATGGTGCCACACGATTGGAGGATGACAAATGTTCTTCCCTTGTTCAAGAAAGGGAATAAGGATAATCCTTGGAATTACAGACCAGTCAGTCTTACATCTGTGGTGGGCAAAGTATTGGACAGGATTCTGAGAGACAGGATTTATGATTACTTAGAAAAGCATAGTTTGATTAAAGATAGTCAACATGGCTTTGTGAGGGGCAGGTCATGCCTCACAAACCTTATTGAATTCTTTGAGGATGTGACAAAGACTTTGATGAAGGTAGAGCAGTGGATGTGCTGTACATGGATTTTGCCAAGGCCTTCAATAAGATTCCCCATGGTAGGCTCATTCAGAAAGCAAGGAGGCATAGGATACAGGGAATTCTGGCTGTCTTTATACAGAATTGATTGATCCCTAGAAGACAAAGGTTGGTGGTAGATGGAAAGTATTCAGCCTGGAGCTCAGTGACCAGTGTTGTTCTACAGGGATCTGTTCTGGGACCTCTGCTCTTTGTGACTTTTATAAATGACTTAGATGAGGAAGTGAAAGGTAGGCTAGTAAGTTTGTTAATGACACCAGTTTGGTAATGTGGTAGATAGCGTGGAGGGCTGTTGTAGGTTGCAATGAGACATTGACAGGATGCAGAACTGGGCTGACAAGTGTGAGATGGAGTTCAACCTGGAAAGCGTGAAGTGATTCATTTTGGAAGGTTGAATTTGAATGCAGGATACAGGGTTAAAGGTGGGATTTTGGCAGTGTGGAGGAACAGAGGGATCTTGGAGTTCATGCCCATCAATCCCTCAAATTGCCACCCAAGTTCATAGGATTGTTAAGAATGCGTACGGTGTGTTGGCTCTCATTAACAGAGGCATTGTGTTTAAGAGCCGTGAGGTTATGCTGCAGCTCTATGGAGTTCTGGTTAGACCATATTTGGAATATTGTGTTCAGTTCTGGTCACCTCATTATGGGAAAGATGTGGAAGTTTTAGAGAGGGCACAGAAGAAATTTACCAGGATGTTGCGTGGACTGGAGAGCATTTCTTATGAAGAAAGGTTGAGGGAGCTAAGGCTTTTCTCATTGGAGCGAGGAAGGGTGAGAGGTGACTTGATAGAGGTGTAAAAGATGAGGAGAGGCATAGATAAAGAGAATAGTTAAAGAATGTTTCCTGTGGCAAAAATGGCTACCACAAGGGGGCATAATTTTAAGGTGGTTGGAGGAAGGTTTAAGGGAGATGTTAGAGTTCGGTTCTTTACACAGAGTGTGATGGGTGCATGGAATGTACTTCCAGCGGTGATATTAGAGCCAGAGACATTAAGGACATTTAAGTGACTCTTTGGTAGGCAGATGGATGATAGCAAAATGATAAGTATGTAGGTTAGTTTGATGTTAGAGTAGGATAGGAAGTCTGCACAACATCAAGGACTGATTGGCCTGTACTGTGCTGTACTGTTGTATGTTCTAAATCAATTTACGAATGTACTCGAGAACGGAACTCATTGGTAACCCAGGGACTGTCTGCAACTGCATCCATGTAACACCTTTCATGATCACTGGAAGTAATTTCAATTAATAAAGTATTTTGAAGTGAGGTCACTATTGTAATGTGTGAAATGCAACAATAAATTTGTGAACACAAATTTAATAAATGGTCTGATGGTCTATTTTCTCAGCTGGTTAAGAGGTAAAATGTTGACTGGAACACAAGGGAATGTTCCATGGTCATCAATCTTCAATGTTATCTCCATTTTTCACTGTTCACCCTTCTGAGTATTGCCAGCATGTTCTGTTTTTATTTCTGTCCTCTGTGTGATTAGGTTAGATTCCTTACAGTGTAGAAATAGTCCACACCGACCTTCCGAAGAGTAACCCACCCAGACCCATTTCCCTCTGACTCATGCACCTAACACTATAGGCAATTTAGAACAGCCCATTCACCTAACCTGCACATCTTTGGATTGTAGGAGAATGTGCAAACTCCACACAGACAGTTGTCCCAGGCTGGATTCAAACCTGGGCCCCGGGCGCTATGAGGCAGCAGTGTTAACCACTGAGCCACCATGCCACCACCTTTGGACCTTTGGACCAAATACACTCCAGATAAAACAATGAGTGACTGACTAATTGGACTGCAGCTAAAATGTGTCATGTAAAAAATGCACACAGTTTCACATCTCAAATGTGTAGTTATTTCTTCATGATCAACCGTAACCTTGATAGGGAGCTTTGAACTTAATATTTAAAAACTGTCACAGTATTATTGTGGTTTTGGTGACATACAACATAAACAGATGAAATTGCTGATTATTTTAATAGACTGAAACTAGAAACATCTATGACAGTAAAACGAATGAATGAAAGCTTTAAATTTCCCTGACTTTGTCCACACGCTAGTAGGCATGTGAATTTAGGTTAGATGAGATTCCTTTCAGTATGGAAAAAGGTCCTTTAGCACAACAAGTCCACACCAACCTTCCAAAGAGTCACCTACCCAGAGCCATTCCCCAACCTTATACTTACCCCTGAGTAATGCACCTAACACTGCATGCACTTGAGCATGGCACCTGACCTGCACATCTTTGGATTGTGGGAGGAAACTGGAGCACCCGGAGGAAACCCACACAGGCACAGGGAGAACCTGCAAACTCCACGTCCGAGGCAGGAATCAAACCTGAATTCCTGGTGCTGTGAGCCTGCAGTGCTAACCACGGAGCCACCATGCCACCTTGTTTCTGGCTTATTCCTATTTGTATTGGATTGTCCAATATTTGATTAACTGGGAAATCCAAGATGGAGGACAGGAAAAATTTCTGGCTGTAAGAGCTGCTCCTTTTTCTTGAGGTATTTTAGTTGTTGGAGGTGATTTCCTCAAATTCCAGGAGCAGCAATTACTGTTTTATATGCTATTGCATTGTTTTGGAACTTTGGAAAAAAAATCAAAACAACAGCAGTTTTAAAAGGTAGAAGAGCAGACAAAGGAAGCACACGGTGAGGACAGTGCAGGGGAGAGGGAGAGAGAGAGATAAATGCTGTTGGATGTGAATCTTATCAGATCGAGTGGATCAGTTGGAGAGACAGATAGAAGCGATGAGGAATTTGAAACAGCAACAGTATGTGATGGATGGCAGTTATAGGAAGGGGGAAAGTCTCAGATACAGTCACATAGATGGGTTAACTCCAGGAAGGGTAAGAGAGGTAGGCAGCTAGTGCAGGAGTCTTTTGTGGATATACCCATTTCAAACAGGTATGCTGCTTTGGAAAATGTAGGGGGTGATGGATTCTCAGGGGAATGTAGCACGAACAGCCAAGTTTCTGGTATTGAGACTGGCTCTAATGCAACGAGGGGTATGTCGGCTTCCAAGAGATCAATTGTGTTAGGGGAATCTGTAGTCAGAGGTACAGACAGACGTTTCTGTGGCCAGCAGAGAAACAGCAGAATGGTGTGTTGTTTCCCTGGTGC
Source organism: Chiloscyllium punctatum (assembly GCF_047496795.1). NCBI lineage: Eukaryota > Metazoa > Chordata > Chondrichthyes > Orectolobiformes > Hemiscylliidae > Chiloscyllium > Chiloscyllium punctatum. The sequence goes on from NC_092744.1 coordinate 17,522,471, forward strand.
CAGGATCAAGGATGTCTCAGAGAGGGTGCAGAATGTTCTCACGGGGGAGAGGGGCCAGCAGGAGGTCATTGTCCACATTGGAACGAACGACATTGGAAGGGAAAAGATTGAGACTCTGAAGGGAGAATACAGAGAGTTAGGCAGAAATTTGAAAAGGAGGTCCTCAAGGGTAGTAATATCTGGATTACTCCCAGTGCTACGAGCTAGTGAGGGCAGGAATAGGAGGATAGAGCAGATGAATGCATGGCTGAGGAGCTGGTGTATGGGAGACGGATTGACATTTTTGGATCATTGGAATCTCTTTTGCGGTAGAAGTGACCTGTACAAAAAAGGATGGATTGCACCTAAATTGGAAGGGGACTAATATACTGGCAGGGAAATTTGCTACAACTGCTTGGGAGGATTTAAACTAGTAAGGTGGGGGGGATAGGACCCAGGGAGATAGTGAGGAAAGAGATCAATCTGAGATGGGTATAGCTGAGAACAGAAGTGAGTCAATCAGTCAGGGCAAGCAGGGACAAGGTAAGACTAATAAATTGAACTGCATTTATTTCAATGCAAGGGGCCTAAGAGGGAAGGCAGATGAACTCAGGGCATGGTTAGGAACATGGGACTGGGATATCGTAGCAATTACAGAAACATGGCTCAGGTATGGGCAGGACTGGCAGCTTAATGTTCCAGGATACAAATGCTACAGGAAGGATAGAAAGGGAGGTAAGAGAGGAGGGGGAGCGGCATTTTCGATAAGGGATAGCATTACAGCTGTGCTGAGGGAGGATATTCCTGGAAATACATCCAGTGAAGTTATTTGGGTGGAACTGAGAAATAAGAAAGGGATGATCGCCTTATTGGGATTGTATTATAGACCCCCCAATAGTCAGAGGGAAATTGAAAAACAAACTTGTAAGGAGATCTCAGCTATCTGTAAGAATAATAGGGTGGTTATGGTAGGGGATTTTAACTTTCCAAACATGGACTGGGACTGCCATAGTGTTAAAGGTTTAGATGGAGAGGAATTTCTTAAGTGTGTACAAGACAATTTTCTGATTCAGTACATCGATGTACCTACTAGAGAAGGTGCAAAACTTGACCTACTCTTGGGAAATAAGGCAGGGCAGGTGACTGAGGTGTCAGTGGGGGAGCACTTTGGGGCCAGCAACCATAATCCTATTCGTTTTAAAATAGTGATGGAAAAGGATAGACCAGATCTAAAAATTGAAGGTCAAAATTGGAGAAAGGCCAATTTTGATGGTATTAGGCAAGAACTTTCAAAAGCTGATTGAGGGCAGATGTTCGCAGGTAAAGGGACGGCTGGAAAATGGGAAGCCTTCAGAAATGAGATAACGAGAATCCAGAGAAAGTATATTCCTGTCAGGGTGAAAGGAAAGGCTGGTAGGTATAGGGAATACTGGATGACTAAAGAAATTGAGGGTTTGGTTCAGAAAAAGAAGGAAGCATTTGTCAGGTATAGACAGGATAGATCGAGTGAATCCTTAGAAGAGTATAAAGAAAGTAGGAGTATACTTAAGAGGGAAATCAGGAGGGAAAACGGGGACATGAGATAGCTTTGGCAAATACAATTAAGCAGAATCCAAAGGGTTTTTATAAATATATTAAGGACAAAAGGGTAACTAGGGAGAGAATAGAGCCCCTCAAAGATCAGCAAGGTGAATCTTTGTGTGGAGCCACAGAAAATGGGGGAGATACTAAATGAGTATTTTGCATCAGTATTTACTATGGAAAAGGATATGGAAGATATAGACTGTAGGGAAATAGATGGTGATATCTTGCAAAATGTCCAGAATACAGAGGAGGAAGTGCTGGATGCCTTGAAATGGCTAAAGGTGGATAAATCCCCAGGACCTGATCAGGTGTACCCGAGAACTCTGTGGGAAGCTAGAGAAGTGATTGCTGGGCCTCTTGCTGAGCTATTTGTATCATCGATAGTCACAGGTGAGGTGCCAGAAGACTGGAAGTTAGCAAACATGGAGCCACTGTTTAAGAAGGATGGTAAAGACAAGCCAGGGAACTTCAGACCGGTGAGCCTGACCTCGGTGGTGGGCAAATTGTTGGAGGGAATCCTGAGGGACAGGATGTACATGTATTTGGAAAGGCAAGGACTGATTAGGGATAGTCAACATGGCTTTGTGCGTGGGAAATCATGTCTCACAAGCTTGATTGAGTTTTTTGAAGAAGTAACAAAGAAGATTGATGTGTGTAGAGCAGTAGATGTGTTCAACAAGGTTCCCCATGGGAGACTGATTAGCAAGGTTAGATCTCATGAAATACAGGGAGAACTAGCCATTTGGATACAGAACTGGCTCAAAGGTAGAAGAGTATAAAGAAAGTAGGAGTGGTGGAGGGTTGCATTTCAGACTGGAGGCCTGTGACCACTGGAGTGCCACAAGGATCAGCGCTGGACCCGCTACCTTTTGTCATTTACATAAATGATTTGGATGTGAGCATAAGAGGTACAGTTAGTAAGTTTGCAGATGACACCAAAATTGGAGGTGTTGTGGACAGCGAAGTGGGTTACCTCAGGATCTGGACCAGATGGGCCAATGGACTGAGAAGTGGCAAATGGAGTTTAATTCAGATAAATGCGAGGTGCTGTATTTCGGAAGAGCAAATCTTAGCAGGATTTATACACTTAATGGCAATGTCCTAGGGAGTGTTGCTGAACAAAGAGACCTTGGAGTGCAAGTTCATAGCTCCTTGAAAGTGGAGTCACAGGTAGACAGGATAGTGAAGAAGGCATTTGGTATGCTTTCCTTTATTGGTCAGAGTATTGAGTACAGGAGCTGGGAGGTCATGTTGCGGCTGTACAGGACATTGGTTAGGCCACTGTTGGAATATTGCATGCAATTCTGGTCTCCTTCCTATCAGAAAGATGTTGTGAAACTTGAAAGGGTTCAGAAAAGATTTACAAGGATGTTGCCAGGGTTGGAGGATCTGAGCTACAGGGAGAGGCTGAACAAGCTGGGGCTGTTTTCCCTGGAGTGTCGGAGGCTGAGGGGTGACCTTATAGAGGTTTACAAAATTATGAGGGGCATAGATAGGATAAATAGACAAAGTCTTTTCCCTGGGGTCAGGGAATCCAGAACTAGAGGGCATAGGTTTAGGGTAAGAGGGGAAAGATATAAAAGACACCTAAGGGGCAACCTTTTCACACAGAATGTGGTACGTGTATGGAATGAGCTTCCAGAAGATGTGGTGGAGGCTGGTGCAATTGCAATATTTTAGAGGTATTTGGATGGGTATATGAATAGGAAGGGTTTGGATGGATATGGGCCGGGTGCTGGCAGGTGGGACTAGATTGGGTTGGGATATCTGGTCAGCATGGACGGGTTGGACCAAAGGGTCTGTTTCCATGCTGTACATCTCTGTGACTCTATGACTCTATGCCTGCGGATCAGAATCTGGTGGGACTAAGTCTCATGCAATGACCTCCACTCATGATCTGAGAGAGCAACCCTGTACAGAGGGGTAATACACTGTTGGATATGCTGTCCTTCAGATAAAATAGCACTATGCCAGATTGTCAGCCAACAATCCTTCCTCAGGTACAGCAATGCCAATAGAGCAGCTAGGCATTCCTATCTTTACTAATACCAGAGACCTTACCACATATCTTTCAATTCTTATTTTGTATTGAAAGTGCACTGTGCTGAATTAATTTTTACGCAGTCCTGGAACATGTATTTACTATTACTTGTGACATCAGCACAAGACTTCATTGTCCTTGGTCCTGATCTGTTTCAAGAAATTTAAGCATCAGCACAATTCTATTGTCTCATTATTTTATTTAGTAAACTTATTAACAAATTATTGTGGTGTGACTGGCAAAGGGTCAAGACACATGTAATTTTAAATTGCACCATGGTGGATTAGAAATACAAAATCTTTCTAGGAAAATGAATACATGCTGGTTTTCTATGCACAATGTTTAGATATTAAACTGGAGAGGGTTCAGAAAAGATTTACCAGAATATTGTTGGGAATTGACCCAAGTCAACTCTGATTTCTCATTATGCTGGAAATGAACCTTGAATGTTCTCACACCATTAATAAGGTTGTAAATGAGTGAATACTCATTTGTTTTTGCTAGAAATAAATTTGTGAAACACCTCACTTTTGCCTAAATCCTTGCAGACAAAACATTCACATTATTCACAATCTTCAGTCAGAAGTGCCAGTTGGATGATCCATCTCGGCTTCCTCTAGTAGTCCCCAGCATTACAGATCCCAGTCTTTAGCCAATTCAATTCACTCCACTTGATCAACAAGAAATGGTTGGAGACATTGGATACTGCCAAGGCCATGGGTCCTGTCAAAATTCCAGCAATAGTACTGCTCCAGAATCTACCGTACCCCTAGCCAAGCTGTTCCAGTACAGTTACAACACTGGCATCTACCAGACAATGTGGAACATTGTCCATGTATGTCCTGTACATAAAAAGCTGGACAAATCCAACCCAGCCAATTACTGCCCCATCAGTGTACTCTTGATCATCAGTCAAGAGATGGAAGGTGTCATCAACAGTGCCATCAAGCAGCAGGTGCTCAGCAATAACCTGCTCACTGATGCTCAGATTGGGATCTGCCAGTGCCACTCAGCTCCTGACCTCATTACAGCCTTTGTTCAAACATAAACAAAAGAGCTGAATTCCAGAGGTGAGAGAAAGTGACAGCCCTTGACATCAAGAGCACATTCAAATGCATGTGGTATCGAGAAGCCGTAGCAAAACTGAAAAAAATGAGTATCAGGGGGCAAAATCTTCACTGGTTAGAGTCATACCTAACAGAAAGGAAGATGGTCATGGATGTTGGAGGTCAGTTATCTCAGCTTCAGGACATCTCTGCAGGGGTTCCCCAGGATAGTATCTTAGGCCAACCATCTTCAGCTCCTTCATCAATGAGCCTCCCTCAATCATAAGGTCAAAAGTGAGGATGTTTGCTAATAATTGCACAATGTTCCTCAGATACTGAAGCAGTCCAGTTCAAATGGAGCAAGAGGTGGATAATATCCAGGCTTGGGCTGACAAGTGACAAGTAACATTCATGCCACACAAATGCCAGGCTATGACCATCACCCATAAGAAGCAATCTAACCACCACCCTTTGACACTCGGCGCTGTTAACATCATTGAATCCCCCACTATCAACATCCTGGGGGTTATCGTTGACCAGAAATTTAACTGGACTCACTACATAAACATAGTAGCTACAAGAGCAGGTCAGAGGCTAGGAGTACTGCAGGAAATAACTTACTTCCTGACACCCCAAAGCCTGTCCACCATCTACAAGCCACAAGTCAGGAGTGTGTTGGAATCCTCCCCACTTGCCTGGATGAGTGCAGCCCCAACCACAATCAGGGAGCTTGACACCATTCAGAACAAACCAGCTCCCTTGATTCACACTACCTCCACAAGCATCCATTCCCTCTGCCACTGATGTTCAGGAGCAGCAGTGTGTACTATGTACAAGATGCATTGCAGAAATTCACCAAAGATCCTCAGGCAACACCTTCCAAATCCAATACCACTTCCATCTAGAAGGATATAGGCAGCAGGTAAATGGGCATACCACCACCTGCAAGTTCCCCTCCAAGCCACTCACCATTCTGACTTGTAAAAAATCACTGTTCCTTCACTCTCAATGGGGAAAGATCCTGGAATTTCCTCCCTATTGGCATTGTGGGTCAACACACAGCAGGTGGACCACAGCGGTTCAAAATGGCATCGCACCACCACATTCTCAAGGGCAATTAAGGGTACGTAATAAATCCTGGCCAGCCAGTGACACCCATGTTCCACAAATAATTAAATTCCAAGCATTTGCTCATCTATCCTTTCCTCTACAATCCTCCTGTTTCCTTTACAATCGACTAAATTTATTACCTTTCCCTTGGGTGAGTTTGGAGGCAGGATTGCATTGAATTGGGCTAGAGGTAGGGAGTCTGTCACTTTCTCACATCCAACCCAATGGGATTTGAGGCATGAAAGACTCAGGGCTGGTCTTACCTGGTTATAGGAAATGACATGGCTGTGGAGCGAGTGTGTCTCGGAGGAAGGAGAGATTTTAAATATTGTGCGCTGGCTATTGTGCTGTAAGGCAGTCTGATCTTTTGTTTACTGAGAAGGTTGTTCCTTTTTATGCTGTAACTCACTGTTCAAGGAAGAAAAAACTGCACAGAGGCTGGTATCCTGTCACTAAATACCCTTTATTTACATATGTGCATGAGTTCTTACCAGCCAGCTCTTTGACTTAGGAGACCTTCTGTTTATATCTGTCAGCCAGGGCTCCCTGACTGGCGCAGGTGAACAACCCAATGAAGAATCTCATAGTTAATGGGATCCACCTGGCCCTCATTCCAATCATACAAGGAGCTCACACTTGAGTTTTTCTCCGGCTCAGTGGTAGCATTCCTACCCAAGTCCTAGCCCCAACAGAAGTCCAGATCAATGAGGGGTAGTATGAATAGACTGCTGCATTGGTGGAAGTGCCAGATCTTAGACGCAACAATAAGCTGAGGACTCAACTACCCTTTTCATTGGTGAAAATTTCATATCCTCTGGATATCTTTAAATAGCTTTTCAGACAATAACAGGTTTTTGGAGTGTCGCCACTATTATGATTGAAGGGAGGCTTGCAATCAATTTCTGTGTAAGGTACTTGTGAACAGTATTGAGATAAATGACCGAATAATCAGTTTTAATGGTATCACTTGAAGGATGGACACTGACCAATAAATTATCTGCTTTTCTTCAAATTGTGCAATGGAATCTTTCATGTGCTATCCATCTCAGACAACATCGAGACAGTACTCACTTCATTCTGCAATTAATTCTCGATTTCAATGGTACTTGAGTCCAGGTGCTGTGTTGGTAGATCTGCTTCTGACTGCAGAGCGAGAGTTCTATTGCTCTGCCAAGGCTCAGTCAATTTGAAAATAAAGCTTGTCTATAGTTTTGTGATTAAACATCACCATGACTCTGCTGTGATTCATAGCATAAAAATTCTTTTTAATCTTCAGACTTCAAACACAGAATTATTTCAATGGTATATATTATCTGACTCCATTTGATCTTTAGTGAATTCTGTATAAAATCTCCCTGTGTCCAGCATTAGAAACACACATGGAATTCAGCCATATCTGGTTTAGTACGTCAATTGAAATTGAATTGAATTGAATTAGCTTTATTGTAATATTTGTCCAAAATAAAGCCTCTAACTTCAATGGTGCAAATATCTTAGCAATTTTTCATTGCCTAAGAGAAATTCAATAATACCTGGTCAAAGGAAAGCCTATGAATAATTATAGAACATAGAACATAGAACATAGAACAGTACAGCACAGAACAGGCCCTTCAGCCCACGATGTTGTGCCGACCAATGATCCTCATGTAAGGTAAACCTAATGTACGAACCCTCAAATTTCTGTGACCATATGCATGTCCAGCAGTCTCTTAAATATCCCCAATGACCTCGCTTCCACAACTGCTGCTGGCAACGCATTCCATGCTCTCACAACTCTCTGCGTAAAGAACCCGCCTCTGACATCCCCTCTATACTTTCCGCCAAACAGCTTAAAACTATGACCCCTCGTGTTAACAATTTCTGCCCTGGGAAAAAGTTTCTGGCTATCAACTCTATCTATGCCTCTTATTATCTTGTACACCTCAATTAGGTCCCCTCTCTTCCTTCTTTTTGCCAATGAAAAATGTCAGAGCTCAGTCAACCTCTCTTCTTAAGATAAGCCCTCCAGTCCAGGCAGCATCCTGGTAAACCTCCTCTGAACCCTCTCCAAAGCATCCACATCTTTCCTATAATAAGGTGACCAGAACTGGACACAGTATTCCAAGAGCAATCTAGCCAAAGTTTTATAGAGCTGCAACAAGATCTCACGGCTCTTAAACTCAATCCCCCTGTTAATGAAAGCCAAAATACCATATGCTTTCTTAACAACCCTGTCCACCTGGGTGGCAATTTTAAGGGATCTATGTACCTGCACACCAAGATCCCACTGTTCCTCCACACTGCCAAGAATCCTGTCTTTAATCCTGTACTCAACTTTCAAGTTCGACTTTCCAAAATGCATCACCTCACATTTATCCAGGTTGAACTCCATCTGCCACCTCTCAGCCCAACTCTGCATCCTGTCAATGTCATGCTGCAGCCTACAACAGCCCTTATACTGTCAACAACACCTTCAACCTTTGTGTCGTCTGCAAACTTGCTAACCCATCCTTCAATCTCCTAGGCCAAGTCATTAATAAAAATTACAAAGAGTAGAGGCCCAAGAACAGAGCCCTGTGGAACACCACTCACCACTGACTTCCAGGCAGAATATTTTCCTTCCACTACCACTCGCTGTCTTCTGTTGACCAGCCAATTCTGTATCCAGACAGCTAAACTTCCCTGTATCCCATTCCTCCTGACCTTCTGAACGAGCCTACCATGGAGAACCTTATCAAATGCCTTACTGAAGTCCATATACACAACATCCACCACTCAACCCTCATCAACTTGTCTAGTAACATTCTCAAAGAACGCAATAAGATTTGTGAGGCATGACCTGCCCCTCACAAAGCCATGCTGACTGCATTTAATCAAGCCATGCTCTTCCAGATGGTCATAAATCCTATCCCTCAGAATCCTTTCTAACACCTTGCAGATGACAGACATTAGACTGACTGGTCTGTAATTGCTGGGGATTTCCCTATTTCCTTTCTTGAAGAGAGGAATTACATTTGCCTCCCTCCAGTCCTCCAGTACGACTCCGGTGGAGAACGAGGATGCAAAGATCTTCACAAACGGCAAACTAATCACATTTCTCGCTTCACAAAGCAGCCGAGGACAAATCTGATCTGGCCCTGGCGACTTGTCAATCTTAATGTTTGTCAAAATTTTCAACACATCAGCTTCCTCAATCTCTATCCGTTCCAGCATGCTTACCTGCTCCTCAATGGTTTCATTCACTACAAGGTTCTTTTCTTTAGTTACGACAGAAACAAAAAACTCATTTAGGGCTTCCCCTACCTCCTAAGACTCTATACACAAGTTCTCTATGCTATCCCTGATCGGCCCTACTCTCTCTTTGATCATTCTCTTATTCCTCACATACGTGTAAAATGCCTTTGGATTCTCCCTAATCCTTCCTGCCAAGCCTTTTTCGTGCCTCCTCCTGGCTCTCCTCAGACCATTTTTGAGCTCCTTCCTCGCCTGCCTGTAATCCTCTAGAGCTGAGCAAGACTCTTGCTTCCTCCACCTTATGTAAGCTGCCTTCTTTCTTTTGACAAGAAACTCCTCCGCTCTCATCATCCAAGGTTCCTTTATCTTACCCTTTCTTGCCTGTCTCAGAGGAATACATTTGTGCATCACTCGCAACAACTGTTCCTTAAACAGTCTCCACATGTCTATAGTGCCCTTTCCATGGAACAATTGCTCCCAGTCCATGCTTCCCAACGCACGTCTGATAGTATATCATAGTTTCCTTTTCCCCAATTAAATATCCTCCCATTGTGCCTGCTTCTCTCCTTCTCCATTGCTATGTAGAATGTGAGGCAGTTGTGGTCACTATCCCCAAAATGCTCTCCCACCACAAGATCTGACACCTGCCCCGGCTCATTGCCGAGCACCAAATCCAAAATGGCCTCTCCCCTCATCGGCCTGTCAGCATACTGTGTTAGGAAAGCCTCCTGAACACACCTTACAAAAACAGCTCCTTCTAAACCATCTGCTTGAAGGAGGTTCCAATCAATATTGGGAAAGTTAAAGTCACCCATTACAACTACCATACTACGTTCACACTTTTCCAAAATCTATGCTTTCTTCAATCTCCCTGCTGCTATTGGGGGGCCTGTAGTAAACCCCTAATGAGGTGACTGCTCCTTTACTGATCCTAATTTCCACCCATACTGACTCAGTAGGCAGACCCTCCTCGACAATGGTAACTTCTGTAGCTGTGATACCCTCTCTGATTAGCAGTGCTACACCCCCTCCTCGTTTTCCCCCCTCTCTATTCTTTTTAAATGTTCTAAACCCTGGAACATCCAGCAACCATTCCTGCCCCTGAGAAGCCCACGTCTCTGTTATGGCCACAACATCATAGCACCAGGTACTGATCCATGCTCTAAGTTCATCACTTTTATTCCTGATACCTTTGCATTAAAGCAAACACACTTTAACCGATCCCTTGGTTCTTTCCCAGGAAATTTCTTCCCACTGGCTGCACTACCTCTTGCTACTACCTCATCTCCATCAACTCTCACCTCCGGTATATAGCTCAGGTTCCCACCCTCCTGCCATACTAGTTTAAACCCTCCTGAACAACTCGAGCAAACCTTCTACCCAGAACATTGGTCTCTTTCCAGTTCAGGTACAACCCGTCCTTCTTGTACAAGTCCCACCTTCCCCTGAAGGCATCCCAATTATCTACATATCTGAAGCCCTCCCTCCTACACCAGCTGCGCAGTCACGTGTTAAGCTGCGCCCGCTCCCTGTTCCTCGCCTCGCTATCTCGTGGCACCGGTGTAAACCCGAGAACACTACTCTGTTCATCCTGCTCTGCAGCTTCCACCCTAACTCCCTGAAATCACTTTTTATATCCTTGATCCTTTTCCTGGCTATATCACTGGTGCCAATATGTAACATGATTTCTGGCTGTTCGTCCTCCCCTTTCAGAATCTTAAACACTCGATCGGAGACGTCCCGGATCCTGGCACCAGGGAGGCAACAAACCTTCTGGGAATCCTGATCCTGACCACAAAATCTCCTGCCGATTCTCCTAACAATCGAGTCTCCTACCACGAGCACTTTTCTATTCTGCCCCCTTCCCTTCTGGGCCACAGTGTCAGGCTCAGTGCCAGAGAACTGACTACTATGGCTTTCCTCTGGTAGGTCATTCCACCCCGCCCCAGCAGTATCCAAAACGATATATTTATTGCTGAGGGGAATGTCCGCAGGGGATCTCTGCACTGTCTGTCTGTCCCATTTCCTCCCCCTGACTGAAACCAATCCATCCTTATCCTGAGCCTCAGGACTGACCAACTGCCGGTAAATTCTCTCAATTCCCCCTCAGCCTCCCGAATGATCCGTAGTTCATCCAGCTCCAGCTCCAGTTCCCTAACACAGTTTTCAAGGAGCTGGAATTGGGTGCACTTCCCGCAGATGTAGCCAGTGGAGAAGTACCTTCAGGAAGAGAGTAAAAGTCGGGAATTGATTAGGTTCAACACTCCACAGGCATTAGCTGGGTGCACAGTTCCATCTTGAGCACTGGCACCCAACTTTCAGTGAGCCATCGCCTCCATCCTGGCATCACTCCAGAGCACTGACACTGTGCCATGTGTTGTCTTTGGTCCTGACGGGCTGTGGCTGGGACACTGGCGTGCAAGTGTCTGCCCCTACCCAGCAGAGCCTGAGTGCACTGGGCCTAGCTCTCCATGGTAGCTCCCAGCCTGGCCATAGGGTGTTTCTACCTTACCCATCTCTCAGACACTCTCTGTGCTGTGCTCAGCCTCTGAGATCACACCAAGCATGGCTGCGGACCCCCCCAGCTATCACCATCAGAGCTGGTGGTAGTGGGATGGGGAGAGGGGGAGGGGGTGGTATCAGAGGGAGCCTTGCTGAAGCTTCCTCCGAGGAATCCTTTCCTCCGGGTGGATGGTTATGCCCAGAAGCAGAGAAAAGACAGGAGGAGTGTTACCAGTGGTTTGAAAGGAAGTTTCCTCCAGGACATCCTGGTTAAAGTTAAAAATCACACAACACCAGGTCATAGTCCAACAGGTTCAATTGGAAGCACTGGCTTTCAGAACATTGCTCCTTCATCAGGAAGTCATGGTGCAGGACCATAACACACAGAATTTATAGCAAAACATTACAGCGTCATGCAACTGAAATGATATGTTGAACAAATCCGGATTGCTGGTTAGATTCCCTACAGTACGGAAACAGGCCATTCAGCCCAAAATGTCCACACCATCCCATTCCCCTACATTTAGCCCTGACTAATGCACCTATCATTATGGACAATTTAGCGTGGCCAATTCTCCTGACCTGCACACCTTTGGACTGTGGGATGAAACGTGAGCACCCAGAGGAAACCCACACAGACACGGGGAGAATGTGCAAACTCCACACAGACAGTCGCCCAAGGCAGGAATTGAACCCAGGTTCCAGTAGCAGTGAGGCAGCAGTGCTAATCACTGAGCCACCATGACACCCCATAAGTTAAGTCTTTTCATCTTTTAGAATGGGTTGCAGGTTTCGGTTCGTTAATATATAAATCCCAGAATTTCTTTCAAGTCACATTTTTGGGATAACTTAAAGTTTTATAAAAATAGATGACATCTCAGCTTAGACAATGCGTTAAAGGTGTGAGGTTAGAGTCTATCTGTATCCTAATCTTGAGTCAGACTGGTTCTATTTCCAAATAGGATTTATACATTATTACATGGATTGACTGCCTGCAGGCTCTGTATCTTTTGAGCAAAATGGAACGTATCCGCAAGTGTAATTCTGCAAATACAAATTCACTCCATAGACATATATGTGTGTGTGTGTGTGTGTGTGTGTGTGTGTGTGTGTGTGTGTGTGCGCGCACTTGTGTGTGTGAGACAGAGAGAGTGTATAGTGTAGTGGGGTCACCTACCTGAGCTGAGAGTCACCTTTTTTTAATAAAACCTTAAGTTATCTCGAGAATGTGACTTAAAAGAAGTTCTGGGATTTATATATTAACGAACCGAAACCTGCAACCCATCCTAAAACATGAAAAATTTAATAATCCAGGTTTGTTCAATATATCACTTCAGTTTCATCACACTGTGATCTTTTGCTATAAATTCTGTGTCTTTTGATCTTAGACTCCACAACCACCCGACGAAGGAGCAGCGCTCCGAAAGCCAGTGCTTCCAAAAAAAACCTGTTGGACTATAACCTGGTGCTATGTGATTTTTAACTTTGTCCACCCCAGTACAACACCGGCTCCTCCATATCATGGCTACCCTGGGTAGAGTCAGCATTGCAGTTCAACCATGAGTGGTACTTACCTGGACATAGATGTTTGAACAGCAACCCCCCCTCTCCCCCGTGCCCCCCACCCCCCCAAAGGAATGGTCCCTGCGAGGGTGAGGATACTGTCCTTGTAGGAGGTTCGGATATGGATATATGGAAAGACCCCCATACCTTCTAACCTACCTGTCATCTCTCCATCCAGTTATAGGATGTCTTCACCTTCAATGACAATAAGGATCCCAATGTGTAAGATGCAAGTGTTTGTTTGTTAGCACATATGGAAGCAATGTCTTGAGGTATGCTGAGGGAGGGATGGAGAAGTCAGGACACAGGGCACACAGGATTCATGGCGTGGGAAATTGGGCGTCAGGTGAGTGAGTGTGGGTAGGTGGTTTCATCAGTTCTGAGGAAGGGTCACTCGACCCAAAATGTGAACTCTGATTTCTCTCCACAGATGCTGCCAGACCTGCTGAGCTTTTCCAGCAATTTCTATTTATGTCTTTGATTTATAGCATCAGCTAGTCTTTTGGTTTTTATTTAGGGCTTTTAAAATGTTGTCTCATGGGATGGGAACATCGTTGGCTGGCCAGGATTTACTGCCCGTCCCTAGCTGCCCTTGTGAAGGTGGTAGTGAGCTATCTGTTTGAACCGTTACACTCGTCATCCTGTAGGAAGACCCACAAGAGGAGGGAAGGAATTCCAGAATTTATGAACGAGTGACAGTGATGACGAGTGGCTTGGAGAACTTGTGGGTGGTGGTGGTGGTATCTGCTGCCCTTTCCTTCGAGATGAAAGTGGCCATGGGTTTTGAAGGTGTCTGAGGATCTTTGGTGAATATCTGCAATGCATCTTGCAGACAGTACACATTGCTGCTAGTGAGCATTGCTGTTGGAGGAAATGAATGTTTGTGAATGTGGTGTCAATTAACCATGCTGCTTTATCCTGGATGGTATCAAGCCTCTTGAATATTATTGGAGCTACACCCATCCAGGCAAGAGGGGGGGTGCTATTGCATCACACTCCTGACTTGAACCTTGTAGATGATGGGTAGGGTCGATAGTATGGTGCAGGAAAAGGCAGTAATGAGGTCAGGAGCTGAGTGGCCCTGGCGGAACCCAAACTGGGCTTCACTGAGCAGGTTATTGCTGAGCAGGTGCTACTTGATAGCACTGTTGATGACACCTTCCATTACTTTACCTTCCATTACTAGACTGATGGGGCTGTAATTGGCTGGGTTGGATTTGTCCTGCTTTTTATGTACACGACATACCTGGGCAATTTTCCACATTATCAGGAAGATGCCAGTAACTTTACTGGAACAGCTTGGCTAGGGGAGCAGAAAATTCTGGAGAACAAGTCTTCCGTACTATTGTTGGAATATTGTCAGGATCCCTAGTTTTCGCAGTAACCCATGTTTCCACCTATTTCTAGATAGCATGTGGAGTGAATTGAATTGACTGAAGACTGTGATCTGTTATGCTTTGGATCACTCGAAGAAGCTGAGATGGATGATCCAATTAGTGCTCCTGGCTAAAGTTTGTTGCGAATGTTTTAGCCCTGTCTTTTGCAAGGATGTTTGAACAGAAGGGGCCTAAGGGCCTGGATGTTGATGGCAGGTGGGTACAGTGGGTGGATTGGCAGAGAGAAGAGTGTGGCACTGACACTGGAAGAGTGGAGAAGATCATGGACTTTGTTTCTGCGTTGCAATCAAATCCTCCACTCCCTGGAGACTCTACTCACCCGGGCAGCGTCATCTCATTGTGCGACCCTGTCTGATGATCCTCCAGGAAAAGAGCACCTCTTCACTGCTTCAGCCTGGCCACCAGGACTTCCATATTCATCTCAGAGAAACATGGTGCCATCCTACTCTTCACCCTCAACTGTCCTCACTGCTTGCAGGGCCAGCAGGGCAGCTGCCAAATGCCAGCGCTACTCCATGTGAGCAGCAGACATTCAACAATAGTGTGGACATTAGGAATGATGGTCTGTGGGTAGATATTGGGCAGTACGGTGCCTCAGTGGTTAGCACTGCTGCCTCACAGCACCAGAGTCCCAGGTTCAATTCCAGCCTTGGGCAACTGTCTGTGTGGAGTTTGCACATTCTCCTCGTGTCTGCGTGGGTTTCCTCCGGGTGCTTCGGTTTCCTCCCACAGTCCAAAGATGTGCAGGTTAGGTGAATTGGCCATGCTAAATTCCCCCTAGTGTTAGGTGCATTAGTCAGAGGGAAGTGGGACTGGGTGGGTTATTCTTCGGAGGGTTGGTGTGGACTTGTTGGGCTGAAGGGCCTGTTTCCACACTGTTGGGAATCTAATCTAATATACATGATTCCTTCCAGTGCATGATAAAATGGCTTAGAAATCAAATGTGACAAATGGCATAGGGATGGGAACAGCAATGAGTGCAGTCTGGTAAGATCCAGTGTGAATATTTACTCAGCCTCCTGGCAAGAATCTCTCCACCCAACTCGTTGTAAGTTGTAATGAGCCAAAAAAAACTATAAGATCCCCGCTCAACACATTCCCTTGGAATGGGCTGTTACAGCATTGTCATCGACTTTATTGCTAGTGGACTGGCCACAGTCATTAAATTTATTCTTCAATACTTTAATAAATTCATGGCTTCATTTATCCTGAATTTCTGGTTTAACCTACTAAACAGTTTACCACTGATTCTGATGATTAGAATTGACATTTGAGGGAAAGTTTGGGGATCTAAAAACCAGTATTAGACCATCAAATCCTACTAGTTCTTTTGTTTTCACTCAAAAACTAATGAATCCAATTTCATGGTAAGTTAGAGCAATTTCTAAGGATTGTATAAGAAATGCAAGGAAATATCTTGCCTTCACAAAGGATCTTTCACAACGTCAGGATGTTGAGATTCAAAAACCAGCATCCAGTTGCTTTGTTCATGTGAAATATATGTTCAATAAAAACTGCTTATATTTTCACTTTCACATTAGATTGGGAATGCATATACACACAATATTATGAAACTATATGAACACACACACAAGACTGGAGTCTAGGTTAAGGGAAAGCTGAAAAGTTCTAAACATTAAAGTGATAGGACAATGCATTCAAATGTGAAAGAACTTCAAGATCAAGAGTTGTTTTTGAATTGCACCTTGGAGTAGGGTAGACTTTAACCCAGACCTACAAGCTCAGAAGTAGGGATACTACCACTGCACCATAAGAGACCCTTTGCATTTGGTATTTCCAGGCAGGCTCCCATTCAGGTATGAATCAACTTAGTTTCAGAAATCAGACAAAATCGGGTGTTTTGGAACAAATTCCAGTGCATCCATCGTACATTAATGATTCCCTGAAAGGGCGTCTTCTGTCTGAGATACTCTGCCCCTGGTGTCAATGATCTAGTAGCCTGGTCATTGTCATTGAGACCAACTACACAACTATACGATCGTCATTCAGGGATGTTAAACCAGCTGCTCAGGAAGTTGTAGGCAATGCCAATCCTGTACAGACATGTAAATGCAATGCTGCACATTCCCCCTTCATGTTGTTTGATTAAGTAAATTGAACTGGAATCCAGGGCTAGGGAGTGATGTGAGTTGCTTCAACATAATTCTTTGAAATTTGCGTAACAGGTTGACAGGGTGGTTAAAAAGGTGCCTAGCACACTTGTCTTCATTGTTCAGCCCTTTGAGTATAGGAGTTGGGACGGCATGTTGAGATTGTACAGGATGTTGGTGAGGCCTGTTTGAAGCACAGTGTGCACTTCTGGCCACCCTGTTATAAGAAGGATATTATTAAACTGAAGAAGGTGTAGGAAAGGTTTACAAGGTTGGTGTCAAGAATGGAGGGTTTGAGATGTAAATATAGGTTGGAAAGAATGGAACTTTTTCAATGGAGTGTATGAAGTTGCAGGGTGACCATATTGAGGCTTATAAAATCATGAGAGACACAGATAAGGTGATTAACAAGGGCCTTTTCTCTTGGGTGGGGGAATTCAAAACTAAGGGGCACATTTTTAAGATGAGAAGAGAAAGATTTAAAAAGGACATGGAGGACAATGCTTCTACACAGAGAGTTGTTCGTGTGTGGAATGAACTGCCAGAGAAACTGGTGGATGCAGGTACAGTTACAACATTTACAACACATTTGGATAAGTTCATGAATAGCAAAGGTTTGGAGGATAAGGGCTAAATGCAGGCAGGAGGAACTAGTTTAGTTTGGGAACATCGTTGGCATAGACTGTTTGAACCAAAGGGTCTGTTTCTATGCTGTATGACTCTATGTTTCTATAAGAGTTGCAAGTTGAAAGAGTGATATTAGATGTTGTGGATAGGCTGGAGTGGCTTCCAAATGTGTGTTGAATGTTGATGCAGCTGCTTGTAGAGACTATTTCATCATTGTGCTCTCTGTGTGTTTGAAGCACGTTCACCAAAGAGGAAAAAGTCTTAAATGCAGAAAATCGATGAGTTTTAAGATTTGAAAGAGGGGGTAAATCCAATGGCAATCTATCCACCCCCTACCTTTCCACCTGCCCCAGTCCTTACCACTGCTTCCCCAGTGACTCACGCAGCATTTGGTCAAGATTAGAGTGGTGCTGGAAAACTCAGCAGGTCAGGTAGCATCTGAGGAGCAGGAAAATCGATGTTTCTGGCAAAAGCCCTTCATCAGGCAACATTGGGTGACCCACCCACCATGGGGCAGGATTTAATGAGTCGAGGGAGAGCTTCAAATGAAGAGTTCTGCCTTGCAGGTGTCTTGCTGCATGGGTTGTTGCTGGCTCGGGTGAGGAGCCTTCCTTAACAAGCGCCTGGGCCCTTTGGAGAGCCCCCAAGATGTTATCCCTTCCCCACCTTTGGTCTCCCAGGACCACCATGACTCTCCATGGCCCCTCAATAGTCCCACTAGGTAGCACAGCAAGTGGTCTCGGTGCTTCACAAGCCTCTATCCAGCGCTGAATGCCTTGTCAAGCCCCAAATGTAGGGGCTGGCTGTGGCCATTCCCCTTGGCAGTGCTGCTAGTACTGCAGAAATGCCCACCTTTGATTGGCTGGATCTCTGTGTTCCTGGCCCTGAGGCAACTCATAAACTTTGTTTTTATCTGTACTCATGTCTGTACATGTGCCAATCAAGCTCATTCCAATTCTAATTCTAAGAAGACTCACCTCTGGTCTATTAAAGGGCAATTGGCCCTGAAATGGGTGTGAGTGAGATAGCCATTCCTCTGCTAGCTGAGGTTCACCAACATTTTAGCTGAAGGCTACAGCAAGGTGCGGGTGTGGGGAGGCTGTTAGAGACCCTGTCACAAACTCCAAACTTAATGAATGAGTGAATAACCACCAGCAACGTTTCTCATCCACAGTGTTTGCCTTCCACATTAGTGTTTACACATTCTCTCCATTATTAGTTTCCTTTTGTTTGCAATGTCAACAGTCCGATCAGATGTAAATCCGGTCAGAGCTTCATAAGAAGAATCTGCTTAGACAGGTCTGATTCGAGACAACATCATTCTTTTGGCACGTACATAGGTAACCTGTATCGTCTTGTTTGCCATGATTTCGAGTTAACTGCACCAACCAGTTCAGCTCTTTCCTATCTGGTTTGTTATATGCTCACAGCCCACCAGCTCACTGACATCCTGTTGACCCCATACCCAGCTGCCCCCCCGCTCCACCCACAAAAACCTCCACCACATTCACACCTTTTTGCTTCCACTTTGATAACGTCTTCACTCCAACAGCACAGCCAGTGGGTTATAGACAGGTTAAATGAAAAGAGAAATATAGCAGACGTAACATAATCTGAGAAAATGTTAGGTTATACCCTTTAGTAGGTAGTATGTAGGAGCTGAATACTATTGCAATGGAGAAAGATGTAGAAAGCTGCAGCGCAGAGGAATTTGAGAGTCCTTGACAATAAAGCTTGCATCCAAGTGGGGCAAGAAATGGGAAACACAGATGGAATGCTTTATTTCAAAGGGAATGGTGTTTAAAAGTAGGGACGTTTTTGCTAAAACTATAGAACAGACTAGTCAGACCACAACTGGCATGCTGTGAACAGTTTTATCTCAGGGAAGATACACTGCCATTGGAGGCAGTCTCGTGAAGTTTCATTAGACTGATGCCAGGTATGGAGGGACTGTCTTCTGAGGAGATGTTGATTGGGTTGGGTCTGTACTCACTGGAATTTAGAAGGATGAATGGTGACCTTATTGAAGCATATAAGATTCTTAAAGGACTTGACAATGCAGACGCGGAAAGGTTTGAGGGAGAGTCTAGATGCAGAGGCCATAATCTCACCGTAAATAGTTACATATTTAAGACAGAGATGTGGAGGAATTTCTTATATTGGAAGGTTGTGAGTCTGTGGAATTCGTTACAACAGAGGACAGTCGAAGGTTGACATTATGTATATTCAAGTCTGAGACAGACAGGTTTTGATTCAATAAACTGAACTGGAATCGCTATATAAATACAGTGGGCCTCAAAAGCAGGTGAGAGGCTAGGAATCCTGCAGTGACTAACTCATCTCCTGACTCCCCAAGCCTGTCCACTAAGTACAATGGACACGTCAGGAGTAAGTGTCTAACAGCTTCTGTCTAATGTATCCAGGGTAACTAACCATCTAAGTAAGACTTCAACTAACTTGAAGTCAGAAAACTTTTCAGAGTATTCCAGGAAACAGGGGAATTGCCTAACAGAAGCTTAATCATCCAAGGTCATTCCGTTGGTAGTTTGAGTTATAACTGTAACTCAAGGAACTGTAAAATAAGGGCCATAATTGGTTTGAAGACTTTGAACTTCATACAAGAGATGTTTGCTGATGTTAACAGTATTGGGCAACAGCAGGAGGTTGATGGATTATGATTCTATAGAATTGAGGCCAGCTATTTCAATCACATCTGCCATTCTTATCTAATTTGGTTTACCTGTGACTTCAGGCCTTTAACAAGTAACTGATTCTTCACTGCCCTCTGAATTGGCTGAGCAAGCCACTCTGTTTGTATCAAACTGGTGCAAAAATTGGCAAGAAGGCTCTGGGAGCCCTTAGCTTCGTGTCATCAAGTCAAACACGGGCAAGGATGCCTCCTGCTGATTGCCACCCACTGCACACCTTGCCTGATGAATCAATACTCCTAGATGTTTATTGGCACGTGGAGGAAGCTGTAAGGGTGGCAAGGGTTCAGAATACAGTCTAGATGAAGGACTTCAATATCTATCCGGACTGCTGGCTGGTTCCTAAGGGATTTGGCTATTAGCCTTTATCTATGGCAGGTGATGAGAGAACCAACGTGAAGGGAAAACCAACTTGACCCCATCCTCAATAAACCATCTGTTGCGAGATGGATTTTGCCAGGGGCATCGTGCCAGGGCTCGGTGGTTAGCACTGCTGCCTCACAGCACCAGGGTCCCAGGTTCAATTCCAGCTTTGGGCAACTGTCTGTGTGGAGTTTGCACATTCTCCCCATGTCTGTGTGGGTTTCCTCCGGGTGCTCTGGTTTCCTCCCACAGTCCAAAGATGTGCAGGTTAGGTGAATTGGCCATGCTAAATTGCCCATAGTGTTAGGTACATTAGTCAGAGGGTAATGGGTCTGGGTGGGTTACTCTTTGGAGGATCGGTGTGGACTTGTGAGGCCGAAGGGCCTGTTTCCACACTGTAGGGAATCTAATCTAATCTAATCATGACAGTATTGGTGGGAGTGGGAGTGGCCACTCTGTAGTCACTATGGGGATAATCCTCACTGATACCCTCCATCATGTTGCATTAGGGGTGGGGATGCAGGTGAAGGTGATGGCCTAGTTGTATTATCGTTGGACTGTTAATCCAAAGACTCAGGTAATGTCTGCGGATCATGGTTCAAATCCTGTCACAGTATTTGGTCAAATTTGAATTCAATAAAAATCTGTAATTAAGAATCTGACGATGATCATGAATCCATTGCCAATTGTCAGGAAAAAACCCATCTGGTTCAATAATGTCCTTTAGGGAAGGAAACTGCCATCCTTTCCTGGTCTGGCTTACAAGTGACTCTAGACCCACAGCAATGTGGTCTATTCTTAACTGCCCTGTGGGCAATTAGAGATGGACAATGAATGTTGGTCCAACCAGCAACACCCTCATTCCATGCATGAATAGTAGTACCACAGTGCTAAAGGATATAGACTCAGAACAGATACAGCAGCTCAACACTGTGCAACCATGGAGTGATGTAGGCCACCAGTAGCATTATAATTGTATTCAGCCACAATCTGCAACATTATGGCCCAGCATATCCCCCACCCTCCTATTACCAACAAGCTAGGAGATCAACTCTGTTCCAAGTACAATAGAGTTGCCAGGGCAACGCCAGATATATCTTAATGAAAATATGAGGTGTCACATGTTTGGAGAACATTGGAATCAGCTTGCTGCAGTACTCTTCTCACCCCACTCAATATCCTAAATTTGAACTTCCTCATTTTTCCTTCCTGTCAAAATCCTGTAATTGCTTCCCAAACAGTTCTCTGGATCCACCGACACCAGAGGGATGCCGGGGTTCAGAAAAGGGCTGCACCCCCTGTTTTTCAGGGAATTGCTCAGCAAATGTTGGGCCTGTCAGCGATGTTCATATCCTGTAATAGAACAAAAACACGCCAGTGATGGTGACTGCTGTGATCTTCATTGTCATGTGTTTGATCTGGAAACTGTCCATTGCAATCAGCTGGGTTCTTATCTACAACAAACCAAGCTCTGGGCTTCATTGCTAAAGACCTTTAGCTTTAAGGCAGTGAAGTTAAGTTAAACTTTTAAAGGACATCAATTCCACAACACTTAGAGAGTCGCACTTAAATGTGTTCTCTGAATACAAAATGGATATGGAGTCGCTGGAATAGGTGCAATATCAGTTGATAAGGATGAGATGGGAACTGAAACGAGGAAGTGATGAATAGGTTGGGAGTGCTATTTTTCTTGGAGTAAAGAGAACACTGAAGTTTGATGTGTTAGAGATTAGAGTCATAGAGTTATAGAGTCATAGAGATGTACAGCATGGAAACAGATTCTTCGGTCCAACCCGTCCATGCCGACCAGATATCCCAACCCAATCTAGTCCCACTTGCCAGCACCCGGCCCATATCCCTCCAAACCCTTCCTATTCAGATACCCATCCAAATGCCTCTTAAATGTTGCAATTGTACCAGCCTCCACCACTTCCTCTGGCAGCTCATTCCATACACGTACCACCCTCTGCATGAAAATGTTGCCCCTCAGGTCTCTTTTATATCTTTCCCCTCCCATCCTAAACCTATGCCCTCTAGTTCTGGACTTCCTGACCCCAGGGAAAAGACTTTGTCTATTTATCCTATCCATGCCCCTCATAATTTTGTAAACCTCTATAAGGTCACCCTTCAGCCTCCATCACTCCAGGGAAACCAGCCACAGCCTGTTCAGCCTCTCCCTATAGCTCAGATCCTCCAACCCTGGCAACATCCTTGTAAATCTTTTCTGAACCCTTTCAAGTTTCACAATATCTTTCCGATAGGAAGGAGACCAAAATTGCACGCAATATTCCAACAGCGGCCTAACCAATGTCATAGAAAAAACATAGAAAAATACAGCGCAGTACAAACCCTTCAGCCCTAGATGTTGCGCCGACCGAAGCCTACCTAACCTACACTAGCCCAATAACCTCCATATGCTTATCCAATGCCCGCTTGAATGACCATAAAGAGGGAGAGTCCACCACTGATACTGGCAGGGCATTCCATGAACTCACAACCCGCTGAGTAAAGAATCTACCCCTAACATCTGTCCTATACCAACCTCCTCTTAATTTAAATCTGTGTCCCCTAGTAACAGCTGACTCCATATACGGAAAAAGGTTCTCACTGTCAACCCGATCTAAACCCATAATCATCTTGTACACCTCTATCAAATCTCCCCTAAACCTTCTTTTCTCCAATGAGAATAGCCCCAAGTGCCTCAGCCTTTCCTCATACGATCTTCTGTATAGCCACAACATGACCTTGCAACTCCTGTACTCAATACTCTGAACGATAGAGCATGCCAAACGCCTTCTTCACTATCCTATCTACCTGTGACTCCACTTTCAAGGAGCTATGAACCTGCACTCCAAGGTCTCTTTGTCCAGCAACACTCCCTCAGACCTTACCATTAAGTGTATAAGTCCTGCTAAGATTTGCTTTCCCAAAATGCAGCGCCTCGCATTTATCTGAATTAAACTCCATCTGCCACTTCTCAGCCCATTGGCCCATCTGGTCAAGATCCTGTTGTAATCTGAGATAACTTTCTTCGCTGTCCACTACACCTCCAATTTTGGTGTCATCTGCAAACTTACTAACTGTACCTCTTATGCTCACATCCAAATCATTATATAAATGATGAAAAGTAGTGGACCCAGCACCGATCCTTGTGGCACTCCACTGGTCACAGACCTCCAGTCTGAAAAACAACCCTCCACCACAACCATCTGCCTTTTCCCTTTGAGCCAGTTCTATATCAAAATGGCAAGTTCTCCCTGTATTCCGTGAGATCTAACCTCGCTAATCAGTCTCCCATGTGAAACCTTGTCGAACACCTTACTGAAGTGCATATAGATCACATCAACCGCTCTGCCCTCATCAATCCGCTTTGTTACTTTTTCAAAAAAACTCAATCAAGTTTGTGAGACATGATTTCCCACGCACAAAGCCATGTGATTGTTCCTAATCAGTCCTTGCTTTTCCAAATACGTGTACACCCTGTCCCTCAGGATTCCCTCCAACAACTTACCCACCACTGACGTCAGGCTCACTGGTCTATAGTTCCCTGGCTTGTCCTTACTACCCTTCTTGAACAGTGGCACCACGTTAGCCAACCTCCAGTCTTCTGGCACCTCACCTGTGACTATCAATGACACAAATATCTCAGCAAGAAGTCCATCAATCACTTCCCTAGCTTCCCAAAGAGTTCCAGGGTACACCTGATCAGACCCTGGGGATTTATCCACCTTTATGCGTTTCAAGACATCCAGCACTTCCTCCTCTATAATACAGACATTTTTCAAGATGTCACCATCTTGAGATGGTTCAGTTGAGAAATCTGGAATTAAAAGCTAATTTAACGGTGACCGTCAAATCACTGTCAATTGTTGTAAAGGGCCATCTTGTTCACGAAAGTCCTTTAAAAAAATGAAATCTATGCTTTTTGTCACTCCAGACCCACAGCAATATGTAAACTCTTAACTGTCCCCTCAAACAGCCTCACAGCTCAATCTTTTAAAGGGCTAATAGGGATGGACAACAAAAGTTGACCTTGCCTGTGGTGCCTTCATTCCATGAACAAATAAAGATAAAAACCACTTTGTCCCAATTCCACTCAAAAGTCTTGGTTTTAGACTTCCACAATGAGCCAAGAGAACGCAAGCAAACTTGACAAACAAGCACATTATCCTTCTATAGCATGTTCTACATCTACCTTTCCTTAATACTAATTCCTGATGAAGGGCTCTTGCCTGAAACGTCGATTTTCCTGCTCCTTGGCTGCTGCCTGACCCGCTGTGCTTTTCCAGTACCAAACTCTTGACGCTGATCTCCAGCATCTGCAGTCCTCACTTTCTCTTCTTAACATTAACTCTGAAATGAGTAGACTTACTAGGGGTATGCTTGTCATAAGGAGAAAATGAGGACTGCAGGTGCTGGAGATCAGAGCCAAAAAGTGTGGTGCTGGAAAAGCACAGCGGGCCACGCAGCATCCGTGGAACACGAAAATTGACGTTTCAAGCATAAGCTCGTCATCAAGAAAGCTCTTTCTGATGAAGACCTAATGCCTGAAACATCGACTCTCCTGCTCCTCGGATGCTGCCTGACTGGCTGTGCTTTTCCAGCATCACTCTTCTTGACTGTGTACATGTCATAACCAAATTAAATAAATCAATACCAAAACGATTGAGTTCTTATTGCTTGTTTGCAAGATGGAAATGTGATTGATATATTTTATTCCACAACTAAATACAGCCACCTCTCCACCTCCTATTACATACTAGGATTGCCAACTCTTGTGACATTGTAACTTTAAGTGCAGACAGACCTTATGTTGGATTACATTTAGAAAATAAATAATTAGCCGTTTTTTAGACAGGCAGTGAACATACCAATGAACAATCAACGCTAAATATTCGGCTATTATTTGATGAAGTATCCAAATTTTGCTCATTAATTTTCTTCATAACTTCCACTGATATATCTCAGCCTAAAGGAAACCTTCCGATTAAACCTGTTGGACTATAACCTGGTGTTGTGTGATTTTTAACTTTGTACTCCCCAGTCCAACACTGGCATCTCCAAATCAAAGGAACCATTGGTTGTTTAGTAGTTTTTCTTCCTCTCTGTACGCAAGAACCTCTATTGTACCCAAGGAGTTTGTCTTTTGCCATAGAAGATCGTAAGACTTAGGAGCAGAATTTGGCCATTCGGTCCATTGGGTCTACATTGCATTCAAACATGGCTGATTTACTTCTCAATTCCATTCTCCTACCTACTCCCCATATCTGTTGATCCCCTAACCAATAAAGAATCTATGTATTTCTAACTTAAATACATTCAATGACTTGGTCTCCACAGCCCTCTGCAGCAATGAGTTCCACAGATTCAC
Organism: Chiloscyllium punctatum; assembly: GCF_047496795.1. Classification (NCBI taxonomy): domain Eukaryota; kingdom Metazoa; phylum Chordata; class Chondrichthyes; order Orectolobiformes; family Hemiscylliidae; genus Chiloscyllium; species Chiloscyllium punctatum. The sequence continues at coordinate 17,548,086 of NC_092744.1, forward strand.
TACTATCTTGTTATAGAAATGTCTCCTCGTCTCAGTTCTAAAGGGTCATCCCTTCACTTTGAGCCTGTGCCCTCAGGTACTATTCTCTCTTTTCAGTGGAAACATCTTCTCCACATCCACTTTGTCCAGGCCTCTCAGTATTCTGTAAGTTTCAAACAGATCTCCTTATATCCTTCTAAACTCTATAGAGTACACACCCAGAGTCCTCAACCACTCCTCATATGACAAGCCCTTAATCCCTGGGATCATTGTTGTTAATCTCAGCTGGTCTCCCTCCAAGGCCAGCACATCTTTCTTTAATACGGTGCCCAATATAGCTCACAATATTCCAAATGCAGTCTGACAAGTGACTCAGAGGGGCTTTCCTGCTCTTGCATTCTAATATCCTCATCAAGAAACACACTCAAAAACATGGGACTGTTTATTTATCTATCTCACCGGCATATCACCAAGTTTAACACTGTACAGCTAAAATACTGCAGATACAGGAAATCTGAACCAAACACAGAGAATGCTGAGCAGATCTTGCAGCATCTGTGGAGAGAGAAAAACAGGCTTAACATTTTGAGTCCAATGTGACTCTTCTTCAGGTTTGAGTAAATCAATCCATTTTGGCATTTGTCAGATCCTTGAGATCTCACCAAATTCTGTGATTTTCCCCAAAAGCTACTTGTGTCCATGACATGACATCACGAGGAAGGAGAAGATCCATTTTGCATTTGTTCAGTGGGTCATGAGTGAAACTACCTCAGCTTTATCTCGCCACCTGACACCAAGCTAAACCTGGTTTCTGACCATTTTCAGGGCCTTGAGATTCTGGACTACCGCATTGAGTAGCAAGGCCTGGAGCAGAGCAATGGAGACAGGTGTCCCATTGAGAACGTAGGTGTAAGAGGTGGTGCAATGCAGCTCGTCAATCCAGACATTTGGAAACTTTATGTACATACTGGGAATGTAGCCATACGTTGGAAGGTTCTGGAAGAACAAATGTGATTTCAGCTGGCTTTACCATGTCAAATCTTACGAGGATGTCTCATGTATTTTTGCTGCTTGCTGTTAGTATATTGGTTTCTATGAGCCTAAATAATCGTCCAAGTGTTTGACTATCTGCTTCAAACTCATTACTGGCATACAGACAGAATTGCTTCCTTTAACTAAATCTTATTGCACCACGATGATCGAGACAGCATCAGGTTCGGTACTGGCAAAGTGGTGCTGCAAAGAGTCTGTGACATTCCATGGCTGATAGGGAAGAAACCAAAATATCAGAGGGGAAGACTTTGCCATGTTTCCAATTCAGTGAAGCAATAAAGTCCCAACTTGTTTAAGGCAGGCTGAATTGCAGGTGCCTCTTGTCTGCCCTATTGCAGTGTTCACATTAGCCCAAGGAAGGATACATTACCCTTTGGGAGGGTAAAACAATATTAGATTCACCAGATTAATTGCTGATTGACAGAACAGTACTTTGAGGACAGATTAAGAAGTGCGCTGTGATGACATTTTGGCTTTAAGAGGTGAATTTTGTCCTGGTTTTTTTCTGAAGAGGTTGAGACAGAGATATAGACCAGTCTGTTCTAAGCCAATAAAGTAAACAGCTTATAAGGCCTTGGGGTTTTTTAAAAGTAGGAACAATAGAAGTGGCCTGAATGGGTGGGGTCAAGCTCCCACAGAACCAGAAATTTTAGCTTTCTGCAGCTGCTGGGGTCTTGAAGCTCGATATGGAAGCTCGTATTTCTCTCTCTGTTACCACTAAAAGCTGGGGTTCTGTTCCTCCAGCTGAAATTGCATGTGAGACAATCTATTTTAATGAGTTTACCTTTGCCAAGGGTCTGTTTATGGGATGAAACTGTATTGGAACAGTTGCTGTTTAGTAGTTAAATAATCTATTATTCTGTTACATTTGCCAATAGAGATGAGTTATTGCAATTCTTCTTTCTTTTGTTTGTAACTTAATTGGAGTGTAAGAATAAAGTGTGTTTTGCTTTAAGCCTGGTAGCTTGACCAATTAAATTGTATCCAGAACACAACGCCTTGCACTTGGCTTTAAAAATAAGACAAAGTTGAGGTCTCGGCCATTTTCTTAAAATATTTTGAGGGGCTTTGGTCTGGCCCATAACTGTGTGACTATATTCTTTCAAAAACAAGTATAGGCCTCATTGAAAAGCATATACCTTCTTGGATTCTTGGTGGGGCAATGCAGACAAGACTGTTGTTTCTGGATGGAGGATTTAGAACTCCAGCACATGTATCCAGGGTAAGGAGTCAACCATTCAGAAATGCTGTGAAGAAACATTTTTTCCTTGTAAAATCACAAATATTTAAATTGTTTACCCCAGAGGCAGGCAGATGTCTATCAGTTGAGAACTGTCAAGACTAGGATTGACATATTATTAGACATGTAGGGAAGCTGGGATATGGAGATTGTGAGGGGAGGAGGGGGGACTGTGTGGGAAGAAAATGGAATTAAGGCAAAAGTTGAGTCATAGCTTTAAGGGCTTCAGGGCCTGAATGGTCTAATTTCTCAATCTGTGTCCTGGATTTGTACAGTAGAGAGGAGATGAGGGATTGGGTCAGGTGGTAAAATCCCAGAGACAAAAGAGTCAGTTAAAGGGAAAAAACAGTGTCCAATTGCAGATGGCTGATTAAGAATTGGCCCATGCCCAGGTGTGACATACTTATAGCATCACAGGGCAACGTGAAACTCGAGTGCAATCTCTGATGGAGAGCTCATTGTTTGGGCTGGGTTTGACAGGTGGGTGTTGGTGCATAGTGGTGAAAATTAAATATTGTGTGCTGCTGCAGAATCTAAAGGTCTGCAGTCACCGAAACAGTGCCACTGTTAGAAATTCATGTCAGCAGCACTTGGTGGATGGGAGGGTAGAAAGAATTTGCAGTTTAGCATCTGAGCAATGAATGTGCTTCACTGCAAAGCACAAAATAAACAATCTGCATTTACATAGCACTCTTTGTAATGTCCCTTAGTGCTTTACCGCTGACAAAGCACTTGTAGTCACTGTTTGAAATGTCAGAAATACAGTATTTGAATTGCCAAGATTGGATAATCATTAATGTGATAACTGACCACAATATCTGATTCTTTGAAATCTTGGTGAAATAATTAATCCTGTCCACAGTGCCAAATAGAACACACCTGTTCTTTTTTGAATAGGAAGGAGGTTGTGAAAATTGAACAGGTTCAGAAAAAATTTACAAGGATGTTGCCAGGGTTGGAGGAGTTGAGCTATAGGGAGAGGCTGAATAGGCTGGGGCTGTTTTCCCTGGAGCGTCAGAGGCTGAGGGGTGACCTTATAGATGTTTATAAAATCGTGGAGGGGCATGGATAGGGTGAATAGTCAAGGTCTCTATCCTAGGGTAAGGGGGTTCAAAACTAGAGGGCATAGGTTTAAGGTGAGAGGGGAAAGATATAAAAGGAACCCTAAGGGGTAACTTTTTCACTCAAAGGGTAGTGCGTGTAAGGAAAGAGCTGCCAGAGGAAGCAGTGGAGGCTAGTAAAATTACAACATTTAAAAGGCATCTGGATGGGTACATGAATAGGAAGGGTTTAGAGGGATATGGGCCAAATATTGGCAAATGGGACTAGATTAGTTTAGGATATCTGGTCAGCATGGACAAGTTGGACCAAAGGGTCTGTTTCCGTGCTGCACATCTCTATAACTTTAAAGTTTTGATGTAGATCTGAGAGAACTTTGTTCCAATGTGTCTTCTGAAGGGCAGTGCCTCCAATGATACAACAACCAAGTGGACTCAGAATGGCATAGGGCACCTGGTTGATGCATTCAATAACCCTCCAGTGAAATGTGAACCTACAGCTTTATAAGACACAGAAAAGAGAATTCCAACGACTGAGACAAGGCTGCCACAGCCTAACTCTTTCCTCTAATGCCTTCTCAGGCACATATAAAATAAGAGATTCAATTGTCTCCAACCCAATGAAGAGCAGATGGCAATATAAACAAGGAATGCAAAACAAAGCTTCATATGCAAATTCTGTCATGACTCTCTTCGCAAACTCAGATTGCGTTTTGTGATTGTCTCTGATGCTGCTGCATGCTCCACTGTTCATTGAAAATTCCGACATAACAACATAATCTATGACAAATTTGTCACCCTGTCATCCATTCTGTAGCCAATAACTCCAGCCATTTGCTCTTGAAAGCTCTTGCAGAGACAGCAGGCTTTAGAATGGAGAACCGGCTCTATGGAGACGGGCACATAATTGCACTGCGGTTGTTGGTTTCATGGTTGTTAATGTTTTATCTACTTCATGATGTTTCGCAAGCATTGTTGGTTTGAGTCCAACACTGTGTCCTTTTATGCAGATTCCACAGATGAGATTGAGAGTTTTAATGTAAATGTTAATAGAATAGAGTGACAAATGTTTATTATAAAAGAGAGACTTGCATTTATGTGGCACCTTTTGTGAACACAGAGCAACTGGATGTACTTTACAGCTACTAAAGTGTATTACTGCTGTAAAAGTAGGAAACACATCAATCCCGGTTTAATATTTCACCAACGTCTGTTCCAACAGAGCAACAGGGACACAGCAAGGCATTGCATCAGACTGCCAGCTTTGATCTGTATGCTCAACTCTTGGGGTAAGAACTGAATCATAGCTATATGTTTCCAAGGCAAGAAAGTTGTTAAGTAACAGCTCAACCTTTTACCTCTGTTGCCATTATTTTGCATTGGGTAACATGGGTAAAGAATCAAAGATGCTTAGGGTTATCAAAAAAAGGATTGAAATTAAAAATATATTCTGGCAATAATCAGTGATGTATTATTGCACAGATCTCAGTAAAGAACTATACCATTAAGATAGCTAAATGGTATCACAATATGTGATGCTGTAGTCTAAGAGATCTCCATTTTACTTCCATTAGTAATGAAGTGGCAATCTCCTTAGTTGGTTCTCTTATTCAACAAGGGACAGCTGGTGCATTGGTTAATCTGAGTGTCACCATGCCTCAGGTGAGGCTCGTGTGTTGACTGTTGCTGGTACAGGAATTGAACGCACATTGTTGGCATCACTCATCAGCCATCCAAGTCTGCTAGTCAGTCAGTTAATCAGCCAGTCGATTATGTACATGATGCAACAGTCCAGGTAAGCATATAACTCAGACTGTATACTTCAGCCTCAGTGGTCAATGAGCGCACAGGATCAACCTTTAATAAACTGATCGAATACAAACCTGACTTTCTGCAGCATATGTTATGTAGGCTAAGATAAAAATAAAACACACAAGCGTCACATCATTGTGCCAGAATTGGCAGCAAGTGGATGTTAGAATAAGTACACCAAACACATCTTGGAAGCAGGTAATAGCAAGTTGGCAGTGAAGGCTGGTAAGATGATTTCAAATCATGAAAAACTATTTTCCTAACAGTACCCCCATCACATGTTCAAATTCAGAACCAAAATTACAATTCCAATCAAGACTGAAGGCTACAATTGTACTGCAGGGAAGAACAGTTTGCGAAAAGACACACTCTCTCTTATTAGAAGAGAGGGTGTTCCCCTGATTTGACCTGAAAGCAAGAGTCACTGAAGGATCATTTCACAATATTAAAGTGTTCCTAAAACAAAATATGATCAAAAGCACCAAATGAATCATGAGATAAAGCGCTGTACTATATCAAAAAGCCTAACCTGTGTCTAACCATGGGTTAAGTACGTCATCTAACTTCTCAAGACTAGTAGAAAACTTTCAGAAGGCTTATGTGAAATAATCAGGTATTTTTGGTGTGAACACTACCTACTCACTCAAGCTTGCTATTTTTAAAGCAGTTGCAATAAGGAAAAAAGAAGAAAATAAAGAAGTTTCAGAACCAAAATCTAAGGGAACAATAAGGTGAGAGGAGAAACAAAAAGGAAGAGGGAAGCTTCAAGAACAATAAAGAAACAAAGCTTTACACTGCAAGACCAATCAATTCTCTTCAGGCAATTCAAAAGACGATGAAAAAGCATAGCAAACTTGGAAGGCAAACATCCAGACATGGACTGGCATTTCAGTGATATTCTATCGGAGTCCCAATTATTCAAAACAAGGCATCTTCATGTCATAGATTCACACATGACTGATAAAAAGAGTTAAATTTTTTTATTGCATTGGGAATGAGTAGTCAAAGAGAATTAGGTCCAGTGATATTTCAAGTCATGATCCAGACTAGATTAGCTAAATACTGAAAGATTAACTTTATGTCAGAGCTAACTTCTGGATTCACAGGTTTGTGTTCATGTCATTCTGCTAACACCCAGGTAGAAATATCGAGCAGTTTGTAGGCAGGTGTTGATGCAAAGGTATAAAAATCTAATTTCTCTGAAACTAGCTCAGCTGCTGGATCTGGCCATTTCCTCTCTACCTATCAAACCCTTTTGATAGGAATTCTGAACCAAAACATTGCACTATGGACACAATTTGAATAGAATGCAAATTCAAAGCAATCACAGGAGGCTCCCAGCATCTGCAGGTACTCTATTCTGGAACTATCAACAAGTAAATAGTCCAAATCTTGTACAAGATGCAGATTGTTTCATTCACAAAATCAGTGTATAATATTTTGTGCCATATGCAAGCTGTGTCCCACAAGAGGATATGGGCTAAAATGAACAAGAGGTCTAAATCTCCAGAGAAAAACCAAGTCAAACACAATTCTCCACCACGAGAAGAAAAGGCAATCAAGGAACGATGTCTTCCAAAGTTCTCTCCATGGCATGCATTTTAATGAAGTCCAAGAGGGAAATGCAATACTGCAGTTTTCAGACCCCAACCAGAGACAACGCGTAGTGAAGTTGACATACCACAAAAGTACTGAATCCTTGACCTCCATCCAAATGATAAATCCCAAAAGGAATGGAGAATATGAACCATTTACCAAGTTTAACACTGATGCGTGTGCAAATATATTCTTTAATGCAACTTACACAAAATGTACTCAGGCAACTGTCACAACATCCTGCACTTCACACTTGATAAACTGAACTTACAATGGATCTGACATCCCATTTATTGGGATAATCCATCGTTAATATCAACACAACTGCTCACGTTGGAAAGCGGAAATCTTTCACATTGTTGATACAGCAGGATTTTCTATTATAAGTCTATTGGCATGCACAAATCCATGTATCATCATGACCCACAAGGTAATAGGTACATAAATTCCAACAGCAAAAAATTCCTGAATGCACCATCAAGTCTATCCTGATGAACCTCGACCTCGACCAATTTGATTCTATTGGTAAATTTAAAAGCAATGTGGTGTATTACTTCTGAAAGGCATTGCCTAGTAAAGCAACAACCTTTTGTGTGAATGTAGTATTCACATGCAGATAAGGTCAGTTGGATTCCATTATAGAAAACAACATCATTTACAATATTGATCATCACACTAACTGTCATGGCTTCAATACTTGTTATTTGAAGAAAGGTGGTGCTCCATGTGCATGCTTACATCCAAAACACTGCACTAAAAAGATATCCAGACAGGATTCCTATCCTGGAAAATGTTAATCCCAATTTTTGTGGGTGCAAAGCAATCTTTTCAAACTTATTGCTCAGAATGGATATTGCTCCATACACCTTTCCCAGAGTCACAGAAACGGACAATATTTGAAATATCATATCAGTGCACATTGTTGTTAATAAACATCCAGGAATCTGACTCAATAAGAATCTGACTCTCTGTGATATATGTTATTTGGACTCACAGATAACAAAAAGGGCACGAGAAGCACATGTCTCAGTGTATCGGGCAATATCCATGAGTAGAGAAACAATGTTAATGTTTCTGGATACATCAGCTTTGAAGAGCAGTGGTTGAGTGTCAATATCTTTGTGTTTTTCAAATCTAAAGAATGTAGAGAAAAGAAATAAAGAATGACCTTTTTTTTTGGTGGGGGTAGGGGGAGGTGTTTGGAGGTAGATTCACAGAGTTACAGAATCATACACCATGGAAACGGACCCTTCAGCCAAACTTGTCCATGCCAACCAAGTTTCCTAAACTGAACTAGTCCCATTTGCCGGTGTTTGGCCCATGTATCTCTAAACCATTCCTATCCATGTACCTCTCCAAATGTCTTTTAAATGTTGCAATTGCACTTGCCTCGATCACTTCCTCTGACGTCTTGTTCCATATGCTCACCACCCTCTATGTGAAAATACTGTCCCTCAGGTCCCTTATAAATTTTTCCCCTTTCACCTTAAACCAATGTCCTCCAGTTTTGAACTTCCCTACTCTGAGGAAAAGACCTTTGTTATTCACCTCATCTTTCCCTCTCATGATTTTATAAACCTCTCTAAGGGTTTCTCAACCTCAGATGCTCCAGGGAAAAAACTTCACAGCCTATCCAACCTCCCCTTACAACTCAAGCCCTCCAGTCTCAGTAACATCACTGCAATTCTTTTTTGTACCCTTTCTGGTTTAATAAAATCTGTCCTATAGCAGGGTGACCAGAATTATATGCAATAGTCTGAATATGGCTTTACCAATGTCTTGTACACCCTTAACATCACATCCTAACTCCTGTACTTAATACTCTGACTGATAAAGGAAGGCATGCCAAATGCCTTCTTCACCACCCTGTATACCTGTGGCACAACTTCCAAGGAGAAATGTACCTGCACCCCTAGATCTCTCTGTTCGACAACTCTCCCCAAGGCCCTACCATTAACTCTGTACATCTTGCCCTGGCTTATCTTTCTAAAATGCAATGCCTCGCATTTATCTAAATTAAACTCCATCTGCCATTCCTCAGTCCACAGGCCCAGTGATTAAGATCCTATTGTATCCTTAGATAACCTTCTTCACTGTCCACAATGTCACTAATTTTGGTGTCATCCATAAACTCACTAACTATACCTCCTATATTCTCATCCAAATCATTTACATAAATGGTGAACAACAGGGCACCAAAGCACCAATCCTTGCGGCACATTGCTGGTCATAAGGTTCCAATCTGAACAACAACCCTCTCCCACCACTCTCTGTCTCCTACCTTCAGCTGTCTAGCTCTCCCGAGAACCTTACTACCATGTGGTACCTTGTCGAAGGTGTTGCTCAAGTCTGCGCAGACAATGTCTACCACTCTATCTTCATCTATCTTCTTGGTCACTTCTTCAAAAAAACTAAATCAAGCTTGTGAGACACAATTTCCCAGCCAGAAAGCCATCCTAACTATCCCTAATCAGTACTTGCCTTTACAAATGCATATAGATCCTGTCTCTCAGAATCCCCTCTAATATCTTATGCAGCACTGATGTCAGGCTCACTGTTGTGTAGTTCCCTGACTTTTCCTTGTATTATTTCTTAAATATAGCACAACATTCATGGCTTATTGCATGTAATGATAATTGCAATACCAACAAAATATTGACAAAATGTGTTGTAATGGAAGTAGAGAGGAGATAATCTGCCATGGAGTGCAAAGGACTTTTAGAAATCTTCCACGAGCATATTGAAGACAGATGAGCCTTCATGCTTTAGAGCATTAACAGTTGCTGAAATCAACAAGTTGCATTTACACAATGTTTTTCTTACCCTCAGGACACTTCAAAGAGCTTTGCAATCAATAGATTACATTTCAAATGGTCTTGTTAAGGAGGCACATGTGATAGCTGATTTGCAATTTATGGAATTTTACAAACATTGAATGGATGAAGCTAATTTTGGTTACCAAGATTGACAAAAATGCAGGCAATAATTTAACATGGGCAATTTTCCAAACCTGATTCAAGGAAAAGGTGAATACTAATACTGCCAACTATAATCCTACAACCTAACTGTAAGTGTAACCCAACCATAAGAATGAAAACTCTCCCCGCAGGTTTGAAGCTGTCAAGATGTTATCAGTACTCACCTTTAAATTGTTAAACTCATGAATGAGATCCTTTGGGGGTCAGGTGCAATTTTATTGAAAAGCTTTGACAAACTTTGCATTGTAGATTCCATTGTAATTATTTCATAAAAGGCTGACAAGATTAGCATCATCATCATTAGCATAATTACAGCAGTACAACGTTAGCATCATCACACCAGTACATTAACATCATCACACCAGTACATTAACATCATTACACCAGTACAACATCAGCATCATTACACCAGTAGATTAGCATCATCACACCAGTACATTAGCATCATTACACAGGTAGATTAGCGTCATTCCACCAATAGATTAGCTTCATTACACCAGAACATTAACATCAGAACACCACTACAATGTTAGCATCATTACAGAAATACTTTAGCATCATTACACCAGTAGATCAGCATCATTTTACCAGCAGACTAGCACCATTACACCAATACTTTAACATCATTACATCAGCAGATTATTAAATTACACCAGTATACTAACATTACTACACCAATATGATGTTAGCATCATTACACCAGTACATTAACATCATTATGTCAGTACATTAGCATCATTACACAAGCAGATTTCCCTGCTTCTCTTTTCTCTGGGAGCGGCACAGTGGCTCAGCGGTTAGTGCTGCTGCCTCACAACACCAGGGACTTGGGTTCGATCCCAGCCTAGGGTGACTGTCTGTGTGGAGTTTGCACATTTTCCCCATGTCTGTGTGGGTTTCCTCCGGGTTTTCCGGTTTCCTCCCACAGTCCAAAGATGTGCAGGTCTGGTGAATTGGCTGCGCTAAATTGCCCGTAGTGTTAGGTGCATTAGGCAGGGGTGTATATAGGGTAGGAGAATGGATCTGGGTGGGTTGCTCTTCAGATAGGTGGTGTGGACTTGTTGGGCCGAAGGGCCTGTTTCCACACCATTCTATAACCTTCACGTTCTGCCTGAACAAGTGGACAGGCACTTGGTTTAAAGCTTTATTCAGAGAAATGACACATCTGATGGGAACAATACTACCTTAGTAGTGACTAGATTCCCCACAGTGTGGAAATAGGCCCTTCAGCCCAAACCAATCCTCCAAAATGCAACCCACCCCCGCAACTAATGAGTGCAATTTAGCATGACCAATTTACCTAATCTGCACATCTTTGGACTGTGGGAGGAAACCTGAGCACCTAGAGGAAACGCACACAGACACGGGGGACAATCCACGCAGACAGTTGCCCGAGGCTGGAATCGAACTCAGGTCCCTGGTGCTGTGAGGCAGCAGTGCTAACCACTCAGCCACCTTGCTGCCCACGTATAATAGTAAGTATATTATCTTGGATTAAGGGATAATGTGTGATGAAGTTTAGTGGTGGGCATTTTCAGTCAAGTCGTTTCTCCAATAATGGAGAAGCCTTGATTATAAAGACCAAATGAATAGCAAAGTCCATTCACTCATGTAACATAGGCATCATTGGCTGACTTGTATTCATTGCTGGGCCCTAGTTGCCCTTGTGGAGATGGTGGTGAGCTACTTTCTTGAACTGCTGCAGTCCACACGCTGTAAATTGACCCACGATGCCATTAGGATATTCCAGATATGACCAAGCGACAGTGAAGGAACAGCAATATATTTCCAAGTCAGTATGGTGCATGGCTTGGAGGGGAGCTTGCTGGTTTTGGTGCTCCCATGTATCTGCTGCACTTGTCTTTCTGGATGGTTGTGGTCATAGTCGAGAGTGTAGTGCTGGAAAAGCACAGCAGGTCAGGCAGCATCTGAGGAGCAGGAGAATCGATGTTTCAGGCATAAGCCCTTCCTGATGAAGGACCTATGCCCGAAATGTCGATTCTCCTGCTCCTTGGATGCTGCTTGACCTGCTGTGCTTTTCCAGCACTACACTTTTGACTCTAAGTTCCAGCATTTGCAGTCCTCACTTTCTCCCGGACATGGTCATGGATTTGGAAGGTGCTGTCTGAGGCTCTTTGGTGAATTTCGGGCAGTGCATCTTGTAGGTAGTACACAATGTTGCTACTGCGCATTTGTCGGGTATGTGTAACATTCCTTGTTCCACTCCTATTCTGGCTCCCACCCTCAACTCTTTCTCTGGTATATTGATGATATTATTGATACTGCTACCCTGGCTCATCCAGAATTGGAAATGTTTATCAATTTCACTTCTAATTTCCACCTCTCTCTCACCTTCACCTTGTCCATCTCTGACTCCTCCCTTCCCTTCCTCAACATCTCTGCTTCCATTTTTTTTGGGAAAGGCTGGCCATCAATATCCATTGCAAACCCACTGACTCCCACAATTACCTTGCTCATGCATCCTCACAACCTGCTCCCTGTAAAGACTCTATTCCATTCTCCTAATTCTTCCATCTCTATCATATATGTTCCAGTGAAACCAACTTCAACAACGGGAGCTCCAAAATGTCCACCTTTTTCCTCAGCCTCGGTTCCCCATTTCTGTGGTTGACAGGGCTATCAGCTTGTCTGACCCATTACCCACACTTTGGTGCACACCTCTTCCCTTCCCTCCCACAACAGGGATAAGATCCCTTTCATTCTCACTTACCATCCCACTAGCATTCACATTCAAAGGATTATAAACTGCCATTTCTGACACCGCCAGTGGGATGCCATCACCAGACATATATCCCCCTCCCTCCCTTGTCAGCTTTCTGCTGGGACTGTTCCCTCTGGGACACCTTGGTCCACTCTCTATTCACTCCCAGTACACTCCCACAACCTCACGTACCTTCCAATGTTATCTCAGAAAATGCTTCCTTCCACTGCTACCTCACCTGCCCGGTTACTTCCTCTCTTCTCACTATACAAGGTCCCAGGCTACCTTCCAGGTGAAGCAATTTACCTGCACTTCCCTCAATCTAGTCCACTGCATTTGCCACTCACAATGTGGAGGTTTCCTCTTCATTAGGGAGACCAAGCACAGACTGCTATACAGAACACCCATGTTCTGTCCCAAAAAATGGCCCTAAGCTTCCAATTGCCCGCCACTTCAACACACCACCTTCTTCCCTGGCTAACATCTTTATCTTAGGCTTGCTGCAGTGCACTATTGAAGCTCCAAGCAATCGGGAAGAACAATCGGGATGTGGATGAAATGCCCGCACCTCCGCCCTCAGACCCCACCCCTCCAACCGTAACAAGGACAGAATGCCCCTGGTGCTCACCTTCCACCCTACCAACCTTCGCATAAACCAAATCATCCGCCGACATTTCCGCCACCTCCAAAAAGACCCCACCACCAGGGATATATTTCCCTCCCCACCCCTTTCCATCTTCCGCAAAGACCGTCCCCTCCGTGACTACCTGGTCAGGTCCACGCCCCCCTACAACCCACCCTCCCATCCTGGCACCTTCCCCTGCCACCGCAGGAACTGCAAAACCTGCGCCCACACCTCCTCCCTCACCTCCATCCAAGGCCCTAAAGGAGACTTCCACATCCATCAAAGTTTTACGTGCACATCCACCAATATCATTTATTGCATCCGTTGCTCCCGATGCGGTCTCCTCTACATTGGGGAGACTGGACACCTCCTAGCAGAGCGCTTTAGGGAACATCTCCAGGACACCCTCATCAATCAACCACACCGCCCTGTGGCCCAACATTTCAACTCCCTCTCCCACTCTGCCAAGGACATGGAGGTCCTGGGTCTCCTTCACCGCCACTCCCTCACCACCAGACGCCTGGAGGAAGAACGCCTCATCTTTCGCCTCGGAACACTTCAACCCCAGGGCATTAATGTGGACTTCAACAGCTTCCTCATTTCCCCTTCCCCCACCTCACCTTAGTTCCAAACTTCCAGCTCAGCACTATCCCCATGACTTGTCCTACCTGCCTATCTCCTTTTCCACCTATCCACTCCACCCTCCTCTCTGACCTATCACCTTCATCCCCTCCCCCACTCACCTATTGTACTCCATGCTACTTTCTCCCCACCCCCACCCTCCTCTCGCTTATCTCTCCACCCTTCAGGCTCTCTGCCTGTATTCCTGATGAAGGGCTTTTGACTGAAACGTCGATTTTGCTGCTCCTCGGATGCTGCCTGAATCGCTGTGCTCTTTCAGCACCACTAATCCAAAATCTGGTTTCCAACATCTTCAGTCATTGTTTTTCCTTTGTCATCACATAGACTGCTACTACAACCATCTCAGGTCAGCTACTAACAGCTCCCATTAGCAGTTACTGATTCCCCTAGGCTGACCTTTATCCATTCCTTTGTCGATCCAACTGTTGCTCTCTCGCTGCCTCTGGGCTCTATCTCCTCCTATCATATATTCCTTTCCTTCCCTTTTCGGAGGCATTGGTCCCCTTCCCAGCATATCATATCCTGTTTTATCAGGAATGGTGGGTTCCTTTGCTGAACCTGTGGTCATAAGAGGTGGTAGCTGCAGCAATGTGAATGAAGTAGGTAAACCCCATTCACACATTGTACTCTTTGCTACTTTCCCCCACCCTCCTCTCTGACCTATCACCTCCATCCCCACCCCCATTCACCCACTGTGCTCTTTGCTACTTTCCCCCACCCCCCCCCTCTCATTTATCTCTCCACTCTGCAGACACCCTGCCTCTATTCCTGATGAAGGGCTTTTGCCCGAAATGTCGATGTTCCTGTTCCTCGGATGCTGCCTGACCTGCTGTGCTTTTCCAGCACCACTCTAATGTAAATGAAATGATTGGAATGAGAGCCAGGTGGGTCTCGTTGACTATGAGATCCTCGATTGGGGTTGTTAACCTGGGCCAATCAGGTAGTTCTGATTGATAGAGAGCAACAGGGGAATCTGAGAGTCTCCTAACATCAGGGACTGGCTCTGAGCTGGCTGGTCAGAGCCCACGTACTGTGTGCATGTAAATAAAGAGTGACTTGGTGACGGACACCGGCTTCCGTGCAGTTATTTCAGTAAGCCAGAACAAAACACTGGCTGCTTTGGTATCGCTTTTGAGCCCAACCTGGAGTCACAGTGGTGACGATGTCGCCAAGATGGCAGTGAAGAATGGTGACAATCCCAGTGGTGCTGTGGCTCTAGGCCATGGCTGAGGCAAGGGCATTCTGACTGTGATGGTGTGTGGGGTCTTGGGGCCCCTGAATACTCATAAACTGTAAGGTATGGAGTTTGTGGATTTGCTGTTCAGGTGGTAAGGACTCATGATGGAGGTGGGGCTGGTGTTCTGGACATTTCTTTTCCATTTGGCTGTTTCTTTCATTTCTGCTTCAGTTTTTAATCCTGTCTCTTATACGAAGATGGTGCTAGAGAACGGTGACTTTGTACACTTTACACTGTACTACTGTATTCCCATACTCAAGTACATGACACTAAAACCTAAGTTTGAATCTCAAATATAACTTTAAATCTAAACTCCACCCCTCCACCCCTCAATCTTCAGCATATATCACAGAATTTTAGAATCATACCACAACTTTTTCCTTGCTACAATCAGTTCTGAAGAAGGGTCACTGGAAACATTAATACTGCTTTCTCTCCACAGTTAAGAGGGTAGTAATTGCTATATTGGCTAATAGAGAGTAGCTATTTGTTTCATCAAAAGCTAAACAGCAACTGTTGCAAATGGATTGGCTCCTTAACTATTCTGACAATACCATAAAGTTATTAAACTTAGTTAAACAGGAAATGCATTAGTTTATTTCAGCACCATCTGCATTTAATGTACAAACATCTCAATATTCTCCAGTCAAGTCAGGAATGTGCTTTTGTCTGGCTTTTCTATTTTTCATACAAGCTCAGTTCAGTCCACAAGGTTTCTTTTCAGCTATGCTTATTAATAAGACATGCAACAGGGCAGCAGACATCCCATGCTCTGAGCTGCACTTGTTTCAACCTTATGGCAGTTTCTCTCACTCCATAAGATGACTGAGGTCACAGTTACATCAAGTAAACCTCATCTGGAAATCCATTAAGCCTCGACCTTATACCTCCCCCAAGTACTTCCATAGTTTCCAACATTAATATACTTGGGGTATTTTATTTGTTCGAGGGATGAGAGTATTACTGATTGGGCACCAATCAATGCCCATCCCAAGTTGCCCTGGGGAGCTGCTTTCCTGAACAGCTGCAGTCATTACATTACGGAAACAGGCCCTTCGGCCCAACAAGTCCACACCGACCCGCCAAAGCGCAACCCACCCATACCCCTACATTTACCCTTAACTAACACGACGGGCAATTTAGCATGGCCAATTCACCTGGCTTGCACATCTTTGGACTGTGGGAGGAAACCAGAGCACCTGGAGGAAACCCACACAGACATGGGGAGGACGTGCAAACTCCACACAGTCAGTTGCCTGAGGTGGGAATTGAACCCAGGTCTCCAGTGCTGTGAGGTAGCAGTGCTAACCACTGTGCCACCGTGCCACCCAGTCCTTGGGGTTCAGGTACATGAAGTATTCCCATTAAACTGAATACTTTTCCAACCCCACCATTTCCTCACAAAGTCCATTGTCTGGAGATTCTGCCACTGAGGGGATCTCATAGTTCTCCCTGATCTGAGAATTCTAGGAAACAGAAAATAAGTACAGGAGTAGGCCATTCAGCCCTTCAAGCCTGCACCACCATTCAATGTGATCATGGCTGATCACGCAATCTCAATTTCCCACTCCTGCTTTCTCTCCATATCCCTTGATCCCTTTAACCACCAGGACCACATCCAGCTCCCTTTTGTATATATTTAATGAACTGACTCAAACAGCTTCCTGTGGGAGAGAATTCCACAGGTTCACAACTCTGAGTGGAAAAAGCCTCCCTCATCTCAGTCCTGAATGGCTAACCTGATATTCTTAGACTGTGACCCCAAGTTCTGGACGTTCCCAACGAGATGATGTAGAGGCGCAATGACTTGGAGGCTGATCTCAAATTGTACTTCCAGCATCTGAAATGAAAAGTGTAGGATAAACAACATCTTTCCCGATATTATGGTAATGAAAGAAGTGTTGCTGTTGGATTGCCACACAGTGTGAGGACCAGTGGTTGTACATCGCAAAATAACATGTCACCTTGACTGGATGCTGATTTGTCACTGTTTCATGATATTCTCTGAATGATATTGTGACACCAACAATTAAGAGATGGTAAGTATCACTGTTGATTCATTTGCAGTATGACAGCATCCAGAACCAAGGATCATAATCTAAGGACACGGTTTAGGACATTTAGGGCTGAGTTGAGGGAAGATGTCTTCATGCAGAGAATGACGAGCTTGAGGAATTCCGTCACTGAAAGCAGTTGAGGCCAGTATGTTGAATGCTTTCAAGAATGAGTTAGATATAGTTCTCAGGGCTAAAGGGATCACAGGATATGGGGAGAAAGCTGGAACTGTATACTGAGTTGGTTGATCATCTCTGATCATACTGAATGATGGAACAGGTTTGAAGGGCTCAATGATCTACTCCTGCTCCTATGTTTATGTTCCCTATCTTGACCCCCCTGAACTGTTTTCAGGTTTAGGACACAGAGGCAAGTTGATCTTCAGGAAGACTTTAGGATATAAATCCTGATAGACTTATACTGGATGGTGTTCTGTCAGAACAACAAGACTGCATCTATATTTTTCACAGAAATTGTTCTGGATGAAAAGTCCCTTTGAGAGATATTGAATACTGTTGCTTCTGATCATACACACATGGGTATTTCCAGGTCTCTCTTACAAACATATGCCATCATTCTCATCATTCTGTACTTCTTGCAAACATATGCAGTACTAAAGGATACAAAAAGGAAAATGAGTTTCATCACAATTGTCTTAACTTTATTATTGCTGATTTTGCAACTGGTTTATTGAATGGAGGTCTGCCTCATGGTACAAAAACTCACTCATTTTGGAGTGTTGGTTGGTAGGTGTTAGAAATAAATGGAGGCAAAATATAGCCATGTATATTTAAGGATGTTAAGATGATTGTTAGTTTTTTAAAAAATCATTCATGGGATGTGGGTGTTGCTGGCTTGGTCAGTACGTGTACATGACTGTACATGTGCACAAAATGAATTGCAATATTTGCAATTAAAAATAAAACTTTATTTGGCAGTTTCTGAGAGTGATAAAGTACAAATTTATTTTTAATTTCAAATATTGGCTTCATTTTGTGTGCAGGTACAGTTGGAAATAATCAGTAGCGTTTTAGTTTTAATAATAAATTAGTGAAAATATTTTAATTATTTTAATTTTATAATATTTAGTTATTTTTTAAATTAGGCATGTACAGTAGTCTACCCGTACCCGTCAGGGATACGTTTCAAGACCTACTGCGGAAGCCTGAAACCATGGATAGGAGCAAACCCATTAATTTAAATGGGAAATTTACCTTCCCAGCAAGTCCCTGATCCCTGGTTCTGGAAGGTTCCCTAGAATATGTTCAGGCCGTGGTCAACCGTGGGCAGCTGAAACCGTGGGAAATGATTCTGCGGATACGGGTAATATTAGTAACTGCTTTTATAAGAGATATCGCTGATAATGCTCAATAAGGAGCATTGATAATACTCCTTAGTATCAGGAAACACAGTCTTTGTTTTTGTTGGATTATTTGTCTCTGGAAAATAACTGCCAATGCATTTAATCAATAAAATAGAGGGAAAATTATTGCTGTATTTGCAAGAGTGAATTCATTGGGAGCGCATTGATGTGATGGTGGAGGAAACCTGTGATGGTCGCTGAGATTTGAAGGGCACGTGCTCATGTTAAGATTCTGGAGTCTTTTAATGTGGGCAGGCTGTTGCACTGCAGTTACCGCATTGTTCTGGCTCACCTGGAAACTCCCACCTCCTGCCGTAGGTGCATTAGAAAGACGAACATTACACTACTCAAGTATTTTGGTCATGTCATGACATTTCATCCCTGGCCATCAAATCCCAAGGTGGAGTTTGTACCTAGAACTTGTGACTCAGTGCTAAAGGCCATTACTCACTGCTCCACCAGCTCTCCTCCAGAAAGCTGTATTCTGGTCTAGGAAGGTGATGCTCACTGAAAGGAACAAAGACAATTTTAGAGTGGTGGTTATCAGCTCAAGACATCCCAGAGCACCTTACAGTGACCACAGTACGTTTTGAAAGGCAGTGGGGTTGTATTGCAACCATTGCCAAAAAATCAGCACTCTAACTAATAAGATTCCCTTTGAGTGCTATGCGGTAAGACAAGAACAATTGTGTGTCCATTCAAGAGACCAATTTGAAAAATAAACAAAAAACACTTAACAGATCAGTTTCCCTTTGAGCACTAAATAAAACATTACTAATGCATTATAAATGTTGCCTTCCTGCCTGATAAAGTGTTAGGATAAAGAAACTTAGCACTTTATCATAGCTTCAAGCAATTTTGCCATTTAAGAGCAAGACTCAATTCTTTGCAATGGCGGTGGTACATTTGTAAAGACTGAAGTGGTGTTATACTATTCACAAAGATGTTTATGCAAATGCACCACATCCACTGCAGCATCACCAACTATCTAAGATTATCATGAAGCCTCCTGGAATTAAAGACGATAAATTGTATGTTTTCACTTACTTCGGACACTTTCATACATTGGGCACTCAACAATATTGAAGATGATGGGAGCAAAGAGGACTGTTTGGCTGGTTGGGGTCATTAACACAAGATTATGTGATGACACAGTGACTCAGTGGTTCGCACTGCTGCTTCACAGCACCAGGCTCCCAGGTTTGTTTCCAGCCTCGGGTGACTGTCTGTGTGGAGTTTATGCATTCTCCCTGTGTCTGCGTAGGTTTCCTCCGGGTGCTCTGGTTTCCTCCCACAGTCCAAAGATGTGCAGGTTAGGTGAATTGGCCATGCTAAATTGCCCATAATGTAAGGTGCATTAGTCAGAGGGAAATGGGTCTGGGTGGGTTATTCTTTGGAGGGTCAGTGTGGACTGGTTGGGCCGAAGGGCCTGTTTCCACACTGTGGAGAGTTTAATCTATGAAGTTTACATTTCTTGGAATTTGTCCACCCAGAGTTGACAAAGCTAAATATTTGCATTATTGCATACAATAGAATATAGAATAGAATATCCTTTCATTATTATGTGCACTCCATTCTAGAAGTACAGTGAAAAGCTTTTACAATGTCTGCCTCTTATGGCAACAACTTACTTCCAAGTACTGAGAAACAAATCTTGGATGCAGCAGAGGAATAAACGTAGTTGCATTACTTACTGAATTGAAAAATAAGTTAAAAATAGGAAAACATTAAAGAGTTGACATTACAGTAAGGTAGGAAATTTCAAACAGACATTACAGTGTAGCAGCTCAGTGCAGGGGCTCCGCGTGTGACCAGTGGAGCGCCACAAGGATCGGTGCTGGGTCCACTACTTTTCATCATTTATATAAATGATTTGGATATAAACAGAGGAGGTAAGTTTGCATATGATGCTAAAATTGGAGGTGTAGTGGACAGCGAAGACGGTTACCTCAGATTACAACAGGATGGGCCAGTGGGCTGAGAAGTGGCTCATAGAGTTTAATTTAGATAAATGCAAGGTGCTGCATTTTGGGAAAGCAAATCTGAGCAGGACTTATACACTTAATGGTAAGGTCCTCAGGCATATCACTGAACAAAAAGACCTTGGAGTGCAGGTTCATAGTTCCTTGACAGTAAAGTCGCAGGTCGATAGGATAATGAAGAAGGCATTTGGTATGCTTTCATTTATTGGTCAAAGCATTAAGTATAGGAGTTAGGAGGCCATGTGGTGGCTGTGTAGGACTTTGGTTAGGTGACTATTGGAATATTGCATGCAATTCTGGTCTCCCTCCTTTTGGAATAATGTTGTGAAACTTGAAAATGTTCAGGAAAAATTTACAATGATGTTGCCAGGGTTAGAGGATTTGAGCTATAGGGAGATGCTGAATAGGCTGGGGCTGTTTTCCCTGGAGCGTCAAAGGCTGAGGGGTGACCTCATAGAGGTTTGTAAAATCATGAGGGGCATGGGTAGGATAAATAGACAAAGTCTTTTCCTTGAGACTGGAGAGTCCAGAATTGGAGGGCATAGGTTTATGGTGAGAGGGGAAAGATATAAAAGGGACCTAAGGGGCAACATTTTCATGCAGATGGTGGTATATGTACTGAATGAGCTGCCAGAGGAAGTGGTGGAGGCTAGTACAATTGCAACATTTAAAAGGCACCTGGATGGGTATATGAATAGGAAGGGTTTGGAGCAATATGGGCCTGGAGCTGGCAAATGGAACTAAATTGGGTTAGAGTATCTGGTCAGCATGGACGAGTTGAACTGAAAGGTCTGTTTCCATGCTGTACATCTCTATGACTCTATGACGTGGCCTGATCACCCACATCAGACCCCAGCCCAACAGCCATCCTTGCTCCGCTCCAAGCCCTATTCCGCTCCCTAACAGCACTTAGTTGCTCCAAGGTAAATGTCAGAATGGCTCCCCAGGGTCGGTCTGCACCTGAGACTCGGTGCCCGGGACTCACCCACACGCCGCTCCAGGACTAGTTACTCTGGGGACTTGATGCCAGTGCCCATTGTTTCACCATTATTCACCACCGGTGCTAAAGGGAGAAAAGAAGAAAAAAAAGACAACAAAAAGGAAGAAAGAAAGAAAAACTACAGGCAGAGTAGAGGCCCGCCGGCAGGACGTTAGTGTGACTATTTGGTTGACTCTCTCAAACTTAAGAAAACATGGTGCCAGTATGTCTTTAAGTTGTGTTTAAACTAACAAAATAATGCAAAAGGAACTTGCAAATGTTACAGAAAATGTAATTGGACTTTTGGGTACCACATGTGATCAAGCTCATTTGGCAATTAATGACATTTTTAGATATGGAAAAAAATATTTAATCGCTTAAATATTACCTTGAGTCCAGTGGATATATGACTAATTGATTGATCCATAGATAGCACTGTGACGTGAAAGCAAGTTCTTTGTGTCAATGAATATAGCCTTCCAAGGAACTCTGGAATTTTTTTTTTGAGATGTACCACTCTCTCACTGGATATTTAATTTCCTTCTGAAGGTCAGGGACAATAATTTTATTGCATTTCTTCAAAGCTCTTTTCAAACATAAGGACAATCCAAGCTTGAAAAAGCTGATGATACAACAAACAGGCAACAACTGGGCATTTTCTACACTGACAATATTGCACAGTGGATGGCATTGAGTTGCTTAAGTGTATTTTGCTGCAGTAGAAAATTCAACCGCTGCTCCACCAATGCTAATAATCGATCATAAGGCATAGAAACAAATAGAACATTTCTCCTCTGATTTCCAGCTCTCAACTCTGAAACTCTGGATAGCCCACTTCAGACCTGAACTATTGAATCGAAACAGACAAGATGTTTAGATTAGAATCTCTACAGTCTCCACAAGTCCATGCCGATCATCCGAAAAGTAATGCACCCAGACCTGTTTCCCTCTGAGTAATGCACCTAACATTATGGGCGATTTAGCAAGACCAATTCACCTGACTTACACATCTTTGGACTCTGGGAAGAAACTCATGCAGACCCAGGGAGAATGTGCAAACACAACACAGACAGCCACCCGAGGCTAGAATTGAACCTGGGTCCCTGGTGCTGTGAGGCAGCAGTGCTAGCCACTGAGCCACCCTGCCACCACTTGATGAGCAACACTTAATCTTTTAGTTTCTAATGCTCTGTCAAAGCATTTGATACATATGAACATTTACTCTTGTGACTTTTTAAATAATGGATCAAATATTGTAGATCACACATGACGTAGGGGCAGGACATTCAGCCTATCGAGTCTGTTCTGGCATTCAATGAGATCATGGTTGATCTGATAATCTTTAACTCCACTTTCCTTCCTTTTCCCTATAGCCCTTGATTCCCTTACTGATTAAAAATCTATCTCCACCTTGGCTATACTTAATGACTCAGCTTCAACAGCCCTCTGTGGTAAAGAATTCTAAAGATCAACAATCTTTTGAGAGGTTAAATTCTTCATCTTTATTTTAAGTAGGTGACTCCATTGAGATTATGCTCTAAGACTTACCCACACAGGGAAGCAAGATTTCCACATCTATTCTATCAAAACCCTCCCAAAGGATTTTATTTGTTTCCCTCATCCAGACAGCAGGAAATGCACGATATGATATTCTTTTGGTATTTCTGAACATTTGAGAGATGGAGAAGTTCGAAGCTAGATGTAGGGAATAGATTCAAGCAAAGAGAATGTTCAAGAAACTCAATGGTCTGGCAGCATTCGAGGAGAGAGAAACAGGTTTAATGTTCTGAGCGCAGTATCATTCTTCCACAGATGTAGGGAATAAAGTCTTCCAACTTAGCACTGATATGGAAGGAATTTTCTTCACTGAGAGAATTATGAGCCTCTGGACTGTGTACTCCAAAGGGAGTAGATGTTCAATCAATGACCATTTTCAAGGCTGAGGTTGATAGAATATTTGGGCGTAATCATGGTTTTGAGGATAGAGTTAACGAGTTGATGGAAAAGATCAGCTATGATGACTCTCTGAGGATTGCATGGACCACTCCTGCTCCTGTTTCCTATGTTCTCTGTCTCCTCCTCAGTATATTGCCACCTCAAGTAAAAGGCCTACATAGTGGTTAGCACAGTTACCTCACAGCACCAGGGACACGGGTTTGATTCCCGCCTCAGACAACTGTCTGTATAGAGTTTGCACATTCTCCCCGCATATGTATGTGTTTCCTCCAGCTGCTCCAGTTTCCTCTCACAATCCAAAGATGTGCAGGTCAGGTGAATTGGCCATGCTAAATTGCCCATAGTGTCAGGGGTAAATATAAGATAGGGGAATGGGTTTGGGTGGGTTACCCTTCAGAGAGTTGGTGTGGACTTGTTGGGCCAAATGGCCAGTTTCAATACTGTGTTCAATCTAAGAGGTCATTATTACAACAGCCAGCAACTAATAACCCTATAATCTGATGGGTGTTTCTTTCTTGCACTAAAACGCCATTGTGTCTCCTTGAGAATTGGACAAGAATCTTGCAGGCTTCAATGGTTCAATGTCAAGCCATTTGTAGTGTTCTATTCATTTTATCAGTGACTGACCAAAACATTTCACTGCCATTGACATCAATAAGGGGTCAAGTCACATCATCCTAGAGGGCTATGGGGCTGCTGTCTCGATCAAGAGAGATGACTGATGTTGGCTTAACCTGAGGGCCATCATGCCTCAGGTGAGGGGTGAGGTTGAGAAGGACAGTTCTTCATGGTAACCTCAGCTTGTGCAGGAATTGACATCATTATTGTGGAATACTACAGTGCCTACTCTTCCAAGTTAATCCATGAGTTGTGAAAAGCTTTGGGGTGCCCTGAATAGAAAACAAAATCGCCATATATACTCGAGTTCTTTTTTTTCAATCTATTATTGGATTTTCACAAACACGCCTTCTTGGAAACCATGCCTCTTCTAATTCCAAATTAACTTTTTTTTTGCTAGACAAGCGTCTTGTTTAATGATATGGAATACAGAACATGAATCATCACAAACATAGCCCGACTGTTTCAGCTGCACACTGTCGCTACCTGCCCCGGGAATGTAACTTGCCTGATAATTGCTCAATACGGTGACGACATGTTCTCTGAGAATTCTTGGATTGTTTCACCCATTGCTGCAAATGTTTAATGCATATACTTGCGAACAAGTTATCAAAATATACAACGGTGCTTTTGAAGTTGTCCATGAGATGGCAGCATTTTTGGGAGACAAGGAATTCAGCGGGAAATTTTAACTCCTGAGCAGAACAGAATGGTAAACCATAAGCATACATTGTAGCTGTCCCTGTTTGTGTTGCTTGTGCTGCTTACCCAACTCCAACAGAAGTTTTATGTGTCCGTGAAAGTGCTGATTTTAATGACATACAAAGGATTTTAAAACACCGGCTTTCATAACGAATTATACAAAATGCAGGGATGAGGAAGATGTCAAACAAAAATTTTTAGACTCCTTCCACATTTGTGAAACCATCTCCTTGCCCTCTTCAGCCAAACTCATCGACCCCACCTACCCAGTCAAAGGTTTGCTGGCAGGGCAGCTTGCGTTGGCAATGTTATATGCAATTATTGGGCTGTATCTGTGCACCAGCTTGGGATGGCAGCAAGTCACATCAGGAGGAATGAGATGCAGCCATTAATTGAGTCAGAATTCTTAGAGAAAGTGAGGACTGCTGATGCTAGAAATCAGAGTTGAGAGTGTGGTGGTGGTAAAGCGCAGCAGGTCAGGCAGCATCCAAGGAGCAGGAGAATCGATGTTTCAGGCAAAAGCCCTTCATCAGGAACAGATTCCTGATGAAGGGCTTATGCCTGAAACATTGATTCTCCTGTTCCTTGGATGCTGCCTGACCTGTGCTTTACCAACACCACACTCTCAACTCTGAGTCCTTGGAGGCAGTTCTTGAGAAGCATGACTGTCCATTCCACCAGACTGAATTTTCAATTTCCGCAGTTGATTGGCTAATCCTAACCATACATATTGATTACTTACAGCACAGAGCATCGTCAAGAAGACATGAGGTAAATCGTTCATTGTCACAGAGTCAAAGAGTTACGGAACTCTTGAGGATCAGTTAGTTCAGTTGGCTGGAGTGATACCAGATTTGAAAAGTTAGCTCCTTTCTCTCTCCACAGGTGCCACCAGACCTGGTGAGTTTCTCCAGCACACCCTGTGTTTGTTTCAGATTTGCAGCATCCAT
Organism: Chiloscyllium punctatum; assembly: GCF_047496795.1. Taxonomy (NCBI): domain Eukaryota; kingdom Metazoa; phylum Chordata; class Chondrichthyes; order Orectolobiformes; family Hemiscylliidae; genus Chiloscyllium; species Chiloscyllium punctatum. The sequence continues at coordinate 17,573,633 of NC_092744.1, forward strand.
GGTATTTTATTTTTCTTAGTCAGTAAACCTCAGTCAGTAACTATCATTTTCCAAAACGCTAGAGTCCAACCTCACTTTAGGCAGAAACCGAAAGAACTGCGGATGCTGTAAATCAGAAACGAAAACAGAAGTTGCTGGAAAAGCTCAGCAGGTCTGGTAGCATCTGTGAAGAGAAATTACAGTTAATGTTTCAGGTGCAATGACCCCAGTTCTGAGGAAGGGTCACCGGACCTGAAAGGTTAACTCTGATTTTTCTTCACAGATGCTGCCAGAACTGCTGAGCTTTTCCAACAACTTCTGTTTTTGTCTCACTTTAGGTAGAATTGCCATAGTGCCACAGGACTGCTGTCTCATTAGAAAGGGGGCAACTGGCTTAATGTGAGTATCACTATGTGTCAGGTCAAGTAGATAGAATCTTCACGGTGACCTCAGCTGGTGCAGGAATCGAACCCACACCGTAAAATGTATCATAACTGAATCATCCAGCTGATTGAGCCAATCGCCTCCCCACAAACGTCTCCCATTTCAATTCCCCCAGTGCTTGTCAGGTTTAGAGTTTGGCATAAGCCAGATCCACTCCTTCAATCCAAACTACTGATGCCAGCTTCCTCACAATTCATGTGTGTTTATACACAGTAATGTAGTGAAAAAGGAATTGTGACAGGATTACGTCCTGTCTGGTTCGGAACTGGAAATTGAACTCTCACATGTCTTCAGAGATTTGGGATTGTTATTTTTCATTTGGCCTTAGCACCCTTGCATCAAACAGCTGCACTCACTTAAGAGAAAACCACTTCCTTCTAGGACAGTCTTTTATGCAAAAGATTCCTGAGACCATTTAACCGTAGGCTCACCCATGCTATGTTGTTCTGTTTGGATTGGTTGCTAGTACTATAACAAGAAAGCTGCTGTTCATATTTGTCTCTATGGAGGCCACACATGGCTGTATCTGATGGGAGTGCAGCCCACTTACATACATGTCGAAGTCATCTCATTTCCTGTACTTACCTAATGACACCATGACCCCTCATCAGCTGATGCATAATGTCAGTCCAGAGAATAATATAATGTGGCTGTCTGGACATCACATTTGCCTGGATTTGGTGATTAAAAAATAACGATGACTCTATCACTGCTCACCAGTACTAACATGTACATCAGACATTAACTTCCAGTGACTGCATGCTTGCAGTTAAATTGAAAACTACTTTATCTAGTACTGGAGGCTTTTTAAAATAATTCCCTGTCTTATAGAATTCCTACAGTGTGGAGGGATGCCATTCGGCACAATGAGTCCACACCAACCCTCTGAATCCACATTCCTCTAATCTTATATTTCTCATGGCTACACCACCTAACCTGCACATATCTGGACACAATAGGAATTTAGTGTGGCCAGTCTATCACACCTGCACATAGAGTCATAATACAGCACGGAAACAGACCCTTCGGTTCAACTCGTCCATGCCGAAAAGATTTGCTAAACTAATTCATATTCATATAAGTTCCTATTCATAAACCCATCCAGATGCCTTTTAAATGTTGTAATCGTACCAGGCTCCACCACTTCCGCTGGCAGTTCATTCCAAACACGCACCACTCTCTGCGAGAAAAAGTTGCCCCTTAGGTCACTTTTATACCTCTCACCCTAAAACTGTGCCCTCTAGTTCTGGACACCCCCACCCCAGGAAAAAGACCTTGTCAAATTACCCTATCCATGCCCCTCATGATTTTATAAACCTTTCTAAGGTCACCCCTCAGCCTCTGACGCTCCAGGGAAAACAGCTCCAGCCTATTCACCATCTTCTGACATCTCAAGCCCTCCAATTCTGGCAACATTTTTGTAAATCTTTTCTGAATCCTTTGAAGTTTCACAACATCTTTCCGATAGGAAGGAGACCAGAACTGCATGCAATATTCCAAAAGCGGCCTAACCAATGTCCTGTACAGCCGTAATATGACTACCCACCTCCCGTACTCAAAGCTCTGACCAATAAAGGAAACCATACCAAACACCTTCTCCACTATCCTATTGACCTGCGACTCAGCTATGAACGTGAGCTCAAAGGTCACTTTGTTCAGCAACACTCACCATTGGAGAAAGCCAGAGCAGCTAAAGGCAACCCACACAGAGAGAATGTGCAAACACCACACTGCTAGACACCCAAGGCTGGAATTGAACCCATGCCCCTGAGAGACACCAGTGCTAACCATCCAGCTACCAGGCCATGCTTAATGACCGCTTTCTTTATCCTTATTTAGTTTGTAATCTGGAGTCAACCTGGCATTAGGCATCAGTTAGTCAGTAATGGTTTATAATCTCAGAGTTGAATAATTTGAGGTTAAAATCCTATTCCAAGACTTAAAAGGATAAACCATGGCCAACTGTCGACACACAATACTGAGGAAGTGCCACACTGTCAAATGAGATGTCTAGACAAGGGATTAATGTTAACCAGGACACAGGGAAAATCGTGTGTTTTTTTTGTTTGGATTTGTGCCATGGGATCTTTTCTGTCATTCTGGGAGGGCAAATGGGGTCTTGTTTCCTCATCCTGAGAGGCAGCACCTCTGGCTGTGCAGAAATTTTGCAGTATTGTATTGGAAAGTTGACCTAGAGAGTGCTGGAGAATAGCACTGTGCCTCCTACCCCATTAGTTGGATTTTTCCTTCAGCTCCCAATGTATTTGGGCAGTATATTACCGGGTGTACATGTTGATAATGATTGGACGTGGGCATTGAAGTATCTAGAAATGTTGTATCTGACAAGGTTGGCCTGCAGTTTGTCTCATTAACCAATGAGAGTTAAGAATCGAGAAATAGATAAAGCAGAATGAAGTAGAGTCAATGCAGGTACAGAAAAAGAAGGGGGAAACAAAGATTAGGAGAGAGAGGTTGCTGCATCTGTACAGACCATAGGGGCTGTTCTCTCATTAGAGGGAGAAGTGACTGGTGGTGATTTACCCTGATGGCCACCAGACCTCAGGCGAGGGAAAAGGTTGAGAAAAAGAGTCCTTCATGGTAACCTCAAACCGGTGATAAGAATTGAGCTCATGCTGTTGGTTATACTCATCTGTAAAGCAACAACCCAGCCAACTGAGCTAAACCAACTTCTGGCAAGAAAGGGGAAAGAGTTTGAAAGGAAAAGGATTTACCATTTTTCAAATGTGAAATAACAATCTACATCTGAGTAAGAATGGGACTTTATTGTTTGAATTGTTTAATTCTTAATTTGGAGATATTGATTTGTATTGAATTTAAATTTATGTTAAAAAATATACATTATTACTTAGCTGACCAAACTCTTTTGATAACTCTAATAATGATTAAAGAGAAAATCTAGCCAGTTGCGAAAAATGACAGATAGTCTCAAGGTCAGATGTAAAAGGTTGGGTGATGTTGAACCACAAATACTGAAGACTTTCAACTTGAAGATTATTATCTCTTAATCCTCTGAAAGCCTCTGGCTGCTTTGTACATTAATAACAGTATACATTATGAAGTCATTGTTATGTTCCTTACATAAACCAGCTCTGTGTGTCCGAGTCTCAGAATTAGGACTTGATCCCATCAACCTTCTAAGTAAAAGTCTGGAGTACTCCCAGTCACACTCAAATGACAGCTGGTCCTATTAACCTGTGCCATGGCTGGGGAGTGAACTGCAGATCCAAAGAAGTTGAAGTTAACCCTCATTTTCAAAAGTTTCAGCACTCCATTGAGGTGTCAGTCGAAATCATGCACTTAAAAATCCTGGATTGCAGTTCATAGCTCATAGCAAAATATTTATGACTCAGAGGGGAGTGTCAGCTTAATATAATATACATGAAGAAGAAATGTATTTAATTGATATTTTGGATGTTCCTGGATCTGTGCTGTTTGTTATGTGTTAACATATCCAAGGTCCTTGTTGAAGTCTAGTTATTTTAATAGACTCCATTTATAATTCAAAGCAAACATAGAGAATGTTGGAGAGTCTGGCAGCATTTATGGACAGAGAGAAACAGAGTTGCGTTTCAATTCCACAGTGTTGTACAACAGAGGGACCTAGGGGTGCACGTATATAATTCTTTGAAGTTTCTGTCACTTATAGACAGGGTAGTTAAAAAGACATTCAGCATGCTTGCTTTCATTGGTCAGTTCTTTGAGTATAGGAATTGGCAAGTCATGTTGAGTTTGTATAGGACATCAGTGAGGCCATTTCTGAAATACTATGTCCAGTTCTGGTCGCCCAGTTATAAGAAGTATATTATTAAGCTGGAGAGGGTTCAGAAGAGATGTACCAGGATGTTGCCAAGTACGGAAGGGTTTGAGTTATAAAGAAAGGCTGGATAGGCAGGGATCTTTTTCACTGGAGCATAGGGTGTTGAGAGGTGACCTTACAGAAGTTAGTAAAATAATGCAAGGTATAGTTAGAGTTGATAGTAGTTGCCTTTTCCATAGGATAGGGACTTTTCAGATTGGGGCACAGTTTTATGGTGAGAGGAGAGAAATTTTAAAAAGGCATGACAGGCAAAGTTTTACACAGAGGTTGGTTCGCGTGTGGAATGAACTTCCTGAGGAAGTGGTGGATATGGGTACAATTACAACATTTAAAAGACACTTGGATAAGTACATGAAGAGGAAAGGTTTGAGGGGATATGGGCCAGGAGCAGGCAGGTGGGGATTAGTTTGGGATTATGTTTGGCATGGACTGCTTGGACTGACGTTTCTGTGCTGTATGACTGTATGACTCTTTCTCAGAACTGAAGATTTATTTTGTCTTTATCCATTTCTAATTCACCTTATTTTTGTTTTGCATGAAATGCAGTTTTGCAGAAAGTGCTTTATGGATACTATTAACTATCAGGACCTGGGCCAGTTGAAATTATAAGCTGGTCCAGAAATGTGAGGGCTACCTGATGCTCAATATAGAAAGAAAATGAGAAACAAGGAGGGGAGATCTTGAAATGATATTTGACCTTGTCCTATCTCTCTGCCAGCGATTCACTGACTGATTCAGTGTTGAGAAATGCAGTCATTGTGGGTTAGCTAAATGTATTAAATAAGAAGGTGACATACATGAGGTGAATAACCAATGAATCTAGTAGCATTGCTTGAGGGACATTTAGGGGTTCCCTTCTCCAGCAATGTGGAAGGAATTACTGCACTTTTTAAAACAAGCTACTGAAACTCATTATGTATGGTGTTTACACTGCTGCTTTATTAGAGTTGTTTTTAGGCAGCAGGGCCCTTGGGGTACGTATGTGCAGGGTGAGATTTGGCCAGCAATAAGTAGCAATTGCTATGCAATTTAGCGACTGTGCCCAATCATTCATATCACAGTTCATCAGCTTGATTATAACTCTCTGATTGTTTCTTGGGTGTGAACGATAATGGAGAAGATTTCAGACTGCTGCAAGGGCAGGATGCGTGCCTCTCTCTCTCTGTCTCTCTCTCTCTATTTACAGTATTTGAAGACTGAAGAAAGCCAGTTATTTTATCACACTAGTTGCTGTAAGCTGTTGCCTGTATTCAGTAACTAAGTGACTTTGCAGTTAGTGCGGTAATTGACCAGTGCTTCTTGTGAAGACAACAAGAAGATGGAGAAAGGAACTTGAAGAACAACATATTTCACCAAAAGTAACATCTCAATGTGTGTGCCTGCACATTTGTGTGCGCATGTGCGGACGTGTCTGCGAGTGTATATGAGTATGTGTGCACATGTGTGCATGCATGAGGGTGTCTTTAAAAGGGGATTAGAGTTTTAACAACTAGAGCCATAAGTTGATAGTTCATAACTGTTTATTTATTATTACAATTTACTTTTTAATATAGGGTAAGTCTTACTAAGTATAGGAACCTGGTCAGTGCCTTCTGTTAACTTGAGTAAACTGGAGACTGTGCTTTGATTAAATCATTACCTTTTGTGGTGATCCCAGGAATAAAGGGATTTGAGTGTCTGCGTACTTTCCCAAGTAGGTTGTAATAAGCCTCAGAGCATATCCAGTTCATTTGGCCACGCAGCCAAGGTAGGTCAGAAAATTGTTTCACTTCGAAGACAGCCATCTAATGTGTTTGTTTTTAATGGGCCTTTTTTTGATATCAAGAGACAAATACAATCCTGTCAATTATGTTTAAGTTAATAAGCTTAGGTGGATGGTATTAAATTCTGTTGGTAACTGCTCCTGTGAGTCCATTTGGGTTGTCTTCCTGAGTGAACAGCTCCATAGGGGGATCCAAGATGGCGGCGACCCAGCAATTCTGAGTCTACAGTACTCCTCCCAAGACTTGGGCAAAGTGGGTCACCCACCCCCACCACACTCACCAAATCATTTAAAATAGCTGTTTAATTTAATTAGTTGTTTAGTATTGAATTTAAACAATTTAATCTTCAGTAAAAATGACTAAAGGGAAGGGAGCCCGTAGCTCTCAGCAAGCAGGAACCCCTCCCCCACCCTTTCCAGCTGCAGCAGAGGCGTCCGCAGCCGCCCCAAGGGACTTACCTAAGTGGTGAGCCTTGTGGAAATCATCTCCAAACTGGATGCGAAGATCGACGCTTTTATTGAAGAATCCTGAAGTTGATGGGACTCACCCTCGGCCGCGCTGCAAAAGCACGACCGAGGCATTAAGGAAATCGAGCGCCGAGTCGGAGGTCTACTATCGAGATCATCGAAAAAATATTTGTTTTCTTGGCCTTCCCGAACGGTAAGAGGAAGGCCAGCTCACAGCGTTCCTCGAACAGTGGCTTCCACAGCTGTTAAATCTGGAGGCTGGATCAAGCCAGGTAAGGGTGGAATGGGCCTACCAGGTTGCAATACGCGGGCCCGGCTCGAACCAGCGCCCCCGCCCGGTCCTGTTCCAGCTGCAGAGCTGGAAGGTGAGGCAGATACTCCTAGAAGCCTCTAGAAATCTTAGAAAAGATCCCCAAACCATGATCTATAAAGGTTCCAAGATCATGTTATTCCAGGACTTTTCCCCAGCTCTGGTCTGAAAGAGGAAGGCATTTGATGAGGTGAAGAAGTGTTTAAGGGACTTAAGTATTCAGTACTCCTTACACTACCCAGCGACGCTATGCTTTAACCATGAAGGATCCGTGTATAACTTCGGATTGCCGGAAAAGGCTAAGGAATTTTTGGACTCTCTTAGATAAATTGTAGAACATAGAACATAGAACATAGAAGAATACAGCGCAGTACAGGCCCTTCGGCCCTCGATGTTGCGCCGATCAAAGCCCACCTAACCTACACTAACCCACTATCCTCCATATACCTATCCAATGCCCGCTTAAATACCCATAAAGAGGGAGAGTCCACTACTGCTACTGGCAGGGCATTCCATGAACTTACGACTTGCTGAGTGAAGAACCTACCCCTAACATCAGTCCTATATCTACCCCCCCTTAATTTAAAGCTATGCCCCCTTGTAATAGCTGACTCCATACGTGGAAAAAGGTTCTCACTGTCAACCCTATCTAACCCCCTAATCAAGAGATAATTGATGTTGGTTTGCCTTCTCCCCCACTCCAGTTTATATCCCCCCCTTTTTTTTTACCCTACTGTTTAATATTATCTTGGGGGGTGGGGAGAGGGATTTATTTATTTGTTCTCTACTTAACGATTTTCTCCCCTCCTTGGTTTTTTTTAATTATTCTATATATATATATATATATATATATATATAGGCCAGGGGGTCTAGTTAATGTTGGTGGGGGTAGGTGGTTACCTTATTCTATTTTACCTCTGTCTCTAGGAGCGGGGTTGTTTTCCCTTGTTATTTTGTATTATTATATTTAATTATTACTTGTTGAGGTTGTAATTTTATAGTTATATATGTTTATACATGGTATTACATTACCAAATATATCCAGGTGTTGGTGTGGGTGGGGGTGGGGGGTGGGGGTAGGGTGCTCACTGTTAACTCTAGCTCTGTAGTATATTTGAATTTTCCTCATCCTATTGAGGAGCGCCTGGGTCAAGAATGGGGCACTGGTTGGGAGAGGAGACGATGGACTTTTGGAAAGGAAGTGATACCTCCTGGGAACAAGGGGGAAAATCTCCATTTAAATAGGTTTTTTATATTTAGAAATAGCTTTTTATTATACTGTTGTGAGTGTATTAGAGAGCCTTTATTTTTGTGAATTTTATATGCGCTATGCTCGGGATGTTCTGGATAGGGTTTCCCCTCCTGAGGGGTCTCGGATTTGCCCGGATGATTATGGTTGATCAGTCGGTTAAGTGGTGCACCTGGAATATCAAGGGGAGTAATTCACCAGTCAAAAGGAAGGAAATATGATCAATTCTCAAGAAAGAAAGGGTTGATATAGCTCTCCTACAGGAGACACACTTGTTGGATAAAGAACACTTGAAATTACGACAGGATGGATTTGATCAGGCCTTTCTTTCTTCTTTTAGCTCAAAAAGCAGGGGAGTTGTTATTCTTATTCGGAAGAATTTTCCTCTTAAAATCCTAAAACAGATAAAAGACTAATCTGGATGATATATTGTGATTAAAGCTCTTACAAGTGGAGAGGAATATGGGATTTTAAATTTGTGTTGCCCCCCCTAGTACATCCTTTTAAATTTATAACGGAAGCCTTCTCAAAATTGATGGCTCTCGGTGCCCGTCATACAATTATAGGGGGAGACTTTAATTGTATTATGGATCCAGAAATAGATAGGATTCCCAAGAGTACTGCAGGGGTATCTTCCAGATCTAGACAATTGGTGGATTTGAACAAAGAATTAGGATTAGTAGATGTATGGAGATGTCTTCATCCACAGGGCAGGGATTTTTCTTTTTACTCCAATCCGCCTAAATGTCATACCAGAATTGATATGTTTTTTGCCCCCTCAATTTTTTTTTTAAATTCCATATCATCCTGTAAAATAGGTAGTATAGCAATTTCCAATCACGCTGCTGTATATGTGGAAATCAAGGCGAGGAACAATGGGACATCCCCTTGGCATTGGCGTATGGACCCCTTCCTGATGAAAGATAGTAAATTTGTAAAGTACTTCTCTCAAGAATTTAAAACTTTTTGAGAAATTAACTTAGGTACGGCTAGCAACGCATCAATGATGTGGGAGACCATCAAAGCTTACGCGTGAGGTTTGATCATCTCATACTCAGTGACCCAGAAAAAATTAAAGGGAGAGCAACAGAGTCTGCTCAAAGCTCACTTAAAAGCAGCTGAAACAGCATACGCTGATGGACCTACTATTATCAAATTGCAAAGGATTACGGCCCTTAGGACAGCTCTAAACACCACGCTTACCCAAACAGCTAAGAGGGAAATATTATTTGCAAAACAAAGATTATATGAATTTGGTGACAAACCGGGCAGATACTTAGCATTGCTTGCAAAGAGAAAAAAAGCCCCTCAAACTATCACGTCTATCAAGGAAAGTACGGGTATTTTGACTCATGATCATAAAAGGATTAATGCAATCTTTAGAAAATTTTATTCTGATTTATATAAATTGCAGGATTGTGAAAACAGGACTAGGAGGATGCAATCATTTTTAAAAAATTTGACCTTTCCGGGCCTAACTCCGGAACAGGTATCGGTCTTAAATGCTCCCCTAACAATCCAAGAAATACTTGACACAATCAGGCAACTTCAGAGCGGTAAGACACCTGGCCCAGATGGTTTTCAAGCTGAATTCTATAAAGAATTTACAGGAATATTGGCTGGTCCACTTATGGACATGTATAACTACACATACAGTCAGGGCTGTCTCCCGCCTTCGTTGAAAGAGGCAAATATCTCTCTTATCCTTAAAAAAGGAAAGGACCCAGAAGATTGCGCATCATACAGAACCAAATCCATGCTAAATGTAATTTTAAAAGCCTTTCTAAAATGTTAGCATTGAGACCAGAAAGGGTATTGCCACACATCATAAAGGAGGATCAGACAGGGTTTATTAAGGGCCGTAGATCATCCAATAATATTGGAAGGGTTTTGAATATGATTCAAGCCTGCCATCAGGGAAAGATACCAGGAGTAGTAGTCTCATTAGTTGCGGAAAAGGCATTTGATAGGGTTGAATGGTCATATTTGTTTTACACATTGGAAAGATTTGGCGTTGGACAGGTGTTTACCAAATGGGTCTCAACATTGTATAGTGATCCCAAAGCAGTTGTGGTTACCAATGGATTAGGTTCGGATAGCTTCAGTGTGGGTAGGGGCTGCCGTCAGGGATGTCCTCTCTCGCCATTGTTATTTACGCTAATGATTGAACCACTAGCAGAAGCTATACGGGCTGATCCTAATATAACAGCCCCGAGGATTGGTACAGGTAAACATAAAATTACCCTTTATGCAGATGATGTTCTTCTATTCCTCAGTAATCCTCTGATGTCCGTGCCTTGCTTAATCCAAGTTATTAATACATTTAGTGCATTCTCAGGCTATAAAATTAATTTCTCAAAATCAGAGGCTATGCCAATGGGTGGCCTTGCTATGATACCCCACTTAGTGGACAGATCTCACTTTCCCTTTCAGTGGTCCCTGGAGGGTTTCTTATATTTAGGCATTTTTATTACCCCAGTATTTGGTCAGTTATACAAGGCTAACTTTGTGCATTTACTGGAAAGGATAAGGCAGGACCTCCAGCGATGGGGAGACCTTCCAATTTCCTGGCTGGGTAGAATAGCACTAATTAAAATGAATGTCCTGCCCCGTCTCCTATACCCTATGCGAATGCTTCCGGTGATGCTGCCGAGGCTGGCACTACGTAAATTATATGGCTAGTTGGGTTCCTTTATCTGGAATCATAGACGGCCCCTCATTAAGCTGAAGAAGCTACAGCTTCCACAGGCAAGGGGAGGATTGGACTTCCCAGATTTTAGGAAATATCAGTTAAGTTCCCTATTAAGTTGCATAGCTGATTGGGTCTTGTCTGACCCGCAATCAATCTGGCTGGACATCGAGGCTTCTCAAGTAAAATGCCCACTTATTAACCTTTTATTTTCAGACAAGAGGAAAATCATTACGGATTACTGTAAAAACCCTATAATACTAAACACAATTGAAGCTTGGAATATAATGCGGCAAAATGAGGGCAACTCACATAAAACATCCTCCTATGCTCCAATAGTGGGAGCTTGGGGATTTCAACCGGGATTTACAGATGTCACTTTTAAACTCTGGAGATCCAGGGGTATCTCCTGTTTAGGGGACCTATTTAAAGAAGGGGTCCTGTTGTCTTTTGAACAGCTGCATCAGAAATTCATATTACCTAATGGAGACCTCTTTCGATACTTCCAAATTCGAGATTATATACAGAAGAAGACTACATTATTAGATAGTCTTTATAAATCAGATAGAGAATGTAGAGTACTACGACCAATGGGGGTATCTTCCGTCAGTAATATTTATTATTTACGACATGATGAAGTATCGGGAGATATGGACAATCTTCTTAAAACATGGGATCAGGATTTGGGACTAGAAATCTCTATAGAAACGTGGAATAACATTTGGGAAAATGCCAGAAGAATCACCATCTGCAACAGAACTCAGGCTATCCAGCTGAAGATACTCCATAGGGCCCATATAGCACCGGGTCGATTGGCAAAATTTAAGGCAGGAGCATCTCCAATGTGTCCCAAATGTAAAATAGAGGTGGGCACTCTTGTACATTGTCTATGGACCTGTCAGAAGATCTGTAGATATTGGACTAAAGTAGCAAGTACCCTGACAGAAATTTTAGGAATGGAAATTAAAGTGGACCCTGTATCTCTCCTTTTGGGCTTTTCAAACTTACCCTCCCTGGATATGCATGGGAAGAGATTATTTTCTATTCTCTCTTTCTGTGCAAGGAAAAATATTTTGGGTAAACTGGGTGACTGAGGGCCTCCCTGGACCTTCAAATTGGCACAGATTAATTATGGAATGTATTCCCCTTGACTTCCTTACAAATATGGTGCACCGAAAGACCGAATTATTTCATAAAATATGGCAGCCCTTCTTGAATTATATAAGTACAGATATTTCGGCTATCCTAATAAGGGCTTTTATTTAATTGAGATTGCGAACCTGGCTGGTCCGGGGCCCCTTGGGAGAGGAATCCCGCACGAATACGGGATTTGTTACACTTGATGTTAACACATTCCGAGCATGTATCTCACTACCCAATTTCTGTGTTATCCGTTGGGTTTTTTTTTCTTTCTCTTATTTGAATAATGTAAGAGACTTAATTATACACTCTGGTTAGTTGTAGGTTAGATTAGTAGTTAGTTGAGTTTTTTGTTTCTCGGTATTTTTCTTTTGTTAAATTTTGGTTATTATTTATTTAAGATTGAATTGTATATCAATGTTTGTACTTGAGAGTTTTGTTTATTTTTGTAAACTTGTAAAAATGTTAAATTTCCAATAAAAATATCCATTAAAACAAAGAACAGCTCCATATACAGGCAAGTTTCAGTTGTTATGCGGCGAGGGAGGAGAGTTACAATGATTCAGGACAGATCAGGAACAGGTTACCATGAAATCTCACATTCATGGAAGTGTAGCATTGATAATATTCTGGTTAAATGTGAAAAAGCATGTTTTTCTTCATGCATTGGATGCGGACATCAGGCTGACAATTGTCTCTAACCTAACTTATCCATGAGAAGGTGGTGGTGAGCTCCCTTCTTGAATCATGCAACTACGCTTGGAACTTCTAAAAACTCTCAGGGCCAGATGTGACATACTGTCATGATCTCCACTGAACAACCAATGATCCAACCCTTTATTGCCTTTGAGATCTGCGATACTTCATTATGTTCTTTCTCTAATTACCAAAACTAAAATCACCTCTCCCTTAATCCATATCTTCTGCTATTTTAAGGAAACGTACCATGCCAATTATTTTATTTCTGGAGTTCAAAGGTTGCTATTTTTAAAGCCTCGATTGAAATTTGAACACAACACACTCAGTCGGATGATAAATCTACATTTTAATTTCAACACAACATCACCGCATTATGGGTTCAGTGATGGATTCAGGGGATGTGCTGTTACCGTGGATACCACTGCATGCAAACTGTTTCAGTTTGGCTCAGTCTTTTCCCAGCAGCCTCATCAGATGGAAACGAAACTCCAAGATGAGTTGAGGGTGTGTTCCAAGTTAACAATCTGGAGTTCTCTCCGTTTTTTTTTTATCCCTCCCTTGTCTTTCTGTAGCAGCTGGAAGTAAATATCCCATAAAATTTCCAAGGAAGAAACATTAGAACAATACGGGGCCATTCAGCCTTCGAGTGTGATTCACCATTCAATTAGATCATGAAGGAAGTGCAATCCAGCCTGTTGAATTGGGAAACACAGGCCCATTTAGATTTAGGACATGTGTCAGTCCCCTGGTAGCAGGAAAACCCCTCTCAATCCATTTGGAGACAGTAAGAGGTGTACATGCACTGTTTACCCATTTGCAGCAGGCCATCAATTAGGTTCATTCAGGATCCAGTTGACACCAATGAGACCTGAACCCACTGGAATTTAATAATGGCTCAGGGAGCTGTAGAGCTCTCCCATGATCTTGAAATATTGCTGAGGAATTCCTGTCAGTTATACCAGTGGTCTAGTAGGAGTGCCCTTTGTTTGCAGGCACACAATGCTCAATCCTGAAGGTCCTGACATCAGAAAAGTGTGGAGGAAACTGGAGGGGGGTCATTGAAAACCAGCTCTTGCTCTACCCTTTGAACCCAGTGTCCCCTATGATATCCCATCACCACCATAAATCCCATCCTGCCCTCACTCACCCATGTTGTGGCATTCAATGATGACTCCTGGTGAAGTTCTTAGAGATCCAAGGCATGGGTTACTCTTCCCAGTGATACCATTGGCAGTGGAGAGCAGTGGGCCTCTGTTTAGCGGAGTGGATTTTCAATCCAAGGATCTTAAATCCCTGAGGAAGGCTGATATTGGTCAGTTAAGTGCATGGCAAGCATTTTAGTTTATTCAGGTCTCCTGTACACAAATGACATAGGGTTCTTATGGGATCTCCAACTGGTTGGTAAGACCATCACTGCCAACATTAAATCCAGCCCCATCTCTGATCTGTACTTTAACTTCAACTCTCCATCTTGGCTCCCAAGGCCTTAATAGCTTCGCCTAATAAAGGTCTATCAGTGATTAGAATCAGAATCCCTACAGTATGGAAATAGCCCTATCAGCCCAACAAGTCCACACCGACCCTCCGAAGAGGAGCAACTCACTCTACACTTACCCTTGATTAATGTATCTGACACTATGGGCAATTTAGCATGGCCAATTCACCTGGCCCTGCACATCTTTGGATTGTGGGAGGAAACCCACACAGACACACTCCATACAGACAGTCACCCGAGGCAGGAATCAAACTCAGGTCCCTGGTGTTGTGAGGCAGCAGTGCTAACCACTGAGCCACCATGCCACCCCAGCTACCTGCATTGACATCAATGTATCATCTTAAACACTCACCCTCTATCACCATCACAGTATAGCTACAATATGTACTGTTGCAGAAACTTACCAAGGCTTCCTTGACAGCGCCTTCCATACCTGTGACCTTCATCGTCTTGATGCTCAGATACTGGCTGCATAGGCACACCAGAATCTCCAAGTTCCACTCAAAGGTACACACCATTCTGACTTGGCTTTCTTTCTTTGATTGTCACACGGTTAAAATTCTGCAGCAATCTGCCTTATAACACTGTGAGTTGGGTTACATCACACCAACTGTAAAGGCTCCAGAAAGACAAGAAGAAAATAAATGCTGACCTCACCACAGTCCTCATATCCTTGAACAAACAAGATTTTTTAAATTACATATATTTTGACATTTCCATTTCACTTTTCTGTCATATTTCTTGTGTTATTGATAAGTACCCCAGATTAAGTGGCATGGGCTATAGCTGACTTTAAGTTCTCATAAAGGTTTATTTAACAGCTCAGACTATAACTTGCAGTTACAGATAACTGTGTACACATCCACCTCTTGTATATTTTCGCTGGACTACGTATTGTACATGTGATTTCATCCTGGTCCTTTGTTTGTTCGTACATCCAGCCCCTAAAGCAACTCTTAAAACAATAACTCCACACTTCGCTCAATAATTCCTTGAAGGATGAGGTTCCAAATACTGAGGTCCTCAATTTATAAATGCCCGACTTACGAATGCTGGAATTTATGAACATAATCCCACGCATGGTTTTAAAATGTAAAGACCCAACATATGAATATTTCCTGTGTTAATAAAAGGCTGCTTTCAATTGCCCTAAATGTGCTCTGACTTGTGAACAAATCAACTTGGTGAGGTCCAGTGAGGACTCATAGTGATGAGGGCATCGGCAGAGGCGCGATGAGTGACAAAAGAGTGACAACTGTCACTCCAGCAGCGGTGAAGGGAACTAGTGCCTGGCCACTAGGCCTGTGGCCCATGACACAGCACTCAACAAGAAGGACTGTAAAGTTGGCCACTTTATTTATTTCTTCATTTTTCTGCCTTTATATTCTGTGCTTTGATTTATCTTGCTGTGTTTTAAGATGGTGCTAGAGAATGGTTACACTATACACACTTCTCATTGTATTTTGTAACAAAATAAATGTGACAATAAATAAATCCAGTTGGACTCAAGATTGGAACCCATTTGTAATCCAGGGACAGTCCTGTATCCATTTTCTCTGCAATTATACGTTTGTCTCCTGAGCTCCAACACCAAAAGAATAAATTCCTCCCGATACAGAACAACCTTGATTATCTGAACAATCAAGGACAGTCAGGAAGTATTTTATTTGGATACCTGAAAGTTTGGATAATGGATAATGTTTTTATACAATCTTGAGATCTTGTTCGGATAATCTGAAATTCGGACAATTGTTCTGTAGATCCTGGCAGTTGTTTTGCTTACTTGAAAACAGCTCAATTGGATTACCCATGGAATGTCTACAGTCGAGAGGATCAAAATTTCAGCTGCATAAAAGCGAAATACCATCGATGGAGATCTGATGTTCGAGCAGAAAGTGCTGGAGAAACTCAGCTGGTCTGGCAGTATCCGTAAAGAGTGAAAAAGGGTTAACATTTCGAGTTCAAAGTAACAGTTCTCCATATCTCAGTTGATCCGTGAAGCTGAGTTATACTCAACTTGATGCATGAACTCGTTTCTTTGCTCCACAGATACAGTCAGACTTGTTGAGTTTCCTCAGCACTTTCTTATTTTATCCTAGCCATAATTTAACTGAGATATTCCAAGTGTCATCGTCAAGACTTATTCCCTCGGCCTACAGATTCAATTTAATTATTTCATTATTAGTTGTGAAACATACATATGGCCAAGTTTCTAACATTGCACAAATACCTGTCTCAAAAGGTTATCAATTGGCTGCAAATGCTTTAGGATGCCAAGGTTACTTATTTTCATTTATGAACCAACCTAACTCTGACAAACATTGAAGGGCCATTTAGTCCTCAAACTTGTTCCATTATTCAATTCATCTGATATATAGATGCCCTTGCCTCATATTGCCTTGAAGAAGTTTTCCTCCTCTCTCTACAAGAATCTCAGGGAGTCCCTCTCCCACTGCAACTCCCAGGTCATTTCCTCTGCTCTGAAGCCGACCTGCCTATCTTCTTTTCCACCTATCCACTCTACCCTCTCCTCCTTGACCTATCACCTTCATCTCCTCCCCCACTCACCCATTGTACTCTATGCTACTTTCTCCCCACCCCCACCCTCCTCTAGCTTATCTCTCCATGCTTCAGGCTCACTGCCTTTATTCCTGATGAAGGGCTTTTGCCCGAAACGTCGATTTCGCTGCTCGTTGGATGCTGCCTGAACTGCTGTGCTCTTCCAGCACCACTAATCCAGTATTTGGTTTTCAGCATCAGCAGTCATTGTTTTTACCTCATATTCATATGTGTTCAGGGAAGGTGATGTTATCATAATATTGTCACTGGACTATTAATTCAGATGATGTTCCGGGGATGCAGATTTGAATCTAAGTACAACATTAGAAATCTGGAATTAAGGGTCGAATGATCATCATGAAACCATTATCAATCCTCACAAAAACCCACCTGGAAAGTAAAACTGCCTTCCCTGCCAGGTCAGACCTAGATTTGACTCCAGACCACAGCCAGTAGTTGAATCTTAACTGCCCTCTGAAATGGTCTAGCAAGCCATTCAGCGATATCAATCACTAGAAAGGCGAATAGGAATGAAACCACATGGGCTGTTTGGCATCGAAAGTGTCACTGGGAATGATAATGGCAAACACAGCCCTGTGAATCTTGCAAAAATGCTCACAACATCTGGGTACTAGTGGCAAAATTGGGAGAGCTGTCTCACAGACTGGTCAAGCAACAGCCTAACATTGTCATGCTCACAGAATGATACCTTACAGACAATGTCCCCGACAAGATCACCATCATCGTTGAAGAGTGTGGTGCTGGAAAAGCACAGCCAGTCAAGCAGCATCCAAAGAGCAGGGGAATTGACATTTCAAGCATAAGCTCTTCATCAGGAATGATGTCCTGGAATCATCATTCCTGATGAAGAGCTTATGCTTGAAATGTTGACTCCTCCATTCCTCAGATGCTGCCTGACTGGCTGTGCTTTTCCAGCACCACACTCTTGGGCTCTGATCTCCGGCATCTGCAGTGCTCATTTTCTCCCAGTTGATTGTTACCTTACTGATAAGGTAACAATCCAAGGACGCCTACCTTGAAGTTCTCCTCCTCCCTCTACAAGCTCATTCCTGTTGAAGGGCTAATGCCCTAAATGTCGATCCTCCTGCTCCTCGGATGCTGCCCGACCAGCTGTGCCTTTCCAGCACCACACTCTTCAACTCTGATCTCCAGTATCTGCAGTGCTCACTTTCTCACAACACCATGGGGTGGCATGGTGGCTCAGTGGTTAGCACTGCTGCCTTACAGCACCAGGGTCCCAGGTTCTATTCCGGTCTTGGGAAACTGTCTGTGTGGAGTTTGCACATTCTCCCCGTGCCAGTGGGGGGTTTCCTTCGGGTGCTCTGGTTTCCTCCTACAGTCCAAGATGTCCAGGTAAGGTGCATTGGCCATGCTAAATTGCCCATCGTCTTAGGTGCATTAGCCTGACGGAAATGGGTCTGGGTGGGTTATTCTTTAGATGGTCGGTGCGGACTTGTGGGGCCAAAAGGCCTGTTTCCACACTGTAAGAATCTAATCTAATCTAAAAAAAATCATCACCATGCCTGGGTGTCTCCAAACCGGCCACAACCAGAGAGATGATGGCACAATGGATATAGGCAGGAGAGGGTTGCCCTGGGAGACCTTAATGTTGCATCTGAATCCCCTAATGTGTCATGGCATTATGCCAAACATGGGCAGGATAACTTCCTGCTGATTATGATGTACCGGTCACACCCCTTCCCCAATTCTCACTCCCATTGGCTGATTAATCAGTACCTGTCCATTCTGACCAAGATTTGGAGGCAATATTAAGGGTAACAAGTGTGGTGCTGTATCCTTGATGCACGAGCAAGAGTGGCTCAGCAAATCGACTACTGACTGAGCTGTTCAAGTCCGAAAGGATTGTTGTCATACTGATTGTGCAGTAGGCGATGAGGAAACCAACAAGAGGGAAAAACGCACTTGACTTCATCTTCACCAATCTATCTGTCATAAACACATCTCTCCATGACAGTATCAGGAAGAGGTTATACTGAAGATGAGCTCCAGAACTTGTTGAGTCCTTAGAGAAGCTGTTAACAGCAACACTGTCCAGCAGCACCTGTTATTGAACTCGATATCGAGTCCAGAAGACTGCAGGGTCCTCAAGCAGGTCAAGCTAGCAATGGCCATATTCCATGAATTAATAAAAGGAATCAACAACCTCCTATCAATTTGAGCTTTAAATGAATGTAGAGGCTTTTCCTAATCTGAGTCCTGAAATGTTGGCTTCAATTGATAGGAGAAAGTGAGGACTGCAAATGCTGCAGATCAGAGTCAAGTGCGTGGTGCTGGAAAAGCACAGTCGGTCAGGCAGCATCCCAAGAGCAGGAGAATCAATGTTTCAGGCAAAAGCTCTTCATCAGGAATAAGGCTGTGAGCCGTGGGGATGGGAGGACTCACAGCCTCATTGTTGATGAAGGGCTCTTGACCAGATCGTCAATTCTTCTGTTCCTCAGAAGCTGCCTGACCTACTGTGCTTTTCCAGCACCGCTCTCAATTTCATATCAGATAATCTAACAATAGAAATATTCCCTCTCAGTTCTACCCTGTCTATTCCCCTAATGCCTTGAATATGTGGATGAAATCACCCTTAACATTTTAAAATCCAACTAATGCAATCCTGGAGGTTCATATAATCTCTCATCACAATCTCATTTCATAAGTTTAGGTCATTCCTTTTAGATTCTGTGAAGTTTAAGCATCATCATAATGTTAGAAATGTCCTTCGTTCCTATTATGAAGAGACAGTGGAACATTTTTTAATAAAACTGCCAGTCTATAGCAACATATCTGCTTATCATTATATTCCAAATATTAATAATTCAAATTTCAACAACTGTCTGACTCTATAAAATACACAAGGTCAAACTTTAATGGCAAACTTTGTGACTGTCTCTGTCTCATTTTTCATTTACTGGAATTTCAGAGGTCAAGTGTGCCTGTGTTGTACATTAAACATCGCATCGCAACTCATTATCCCAGTGTGCACTGACTGCTCCTGGTCTAGTCCCTCTCTCCTGTTTTATTTTCCTACATTACAAAAACAATTACATTTTGAAAAGTCTTTCAGAGACTGCTGACAATAGTCCTGAAATCAAGAAGGGGCCATTGGAGGTACTTTTTTTTCCTCCCTCCCTCCCTTATTCCCACACCTGCTGAAATCATCTTGAAGATATTGCTTTCTAAACCTCTCCTAAGATGTATGACACTCAGGTTAAACTCACTATCAATCTTCTCTCTGTAATAAGATTTGATTTAATTGTTTTATTGTTGCGTGCATTGTGTGACGATATTATGGCTTTAAGAGGTGTATTTTGCCCTTTTTTTTGAAAAGAGTTTTTAAAGCAGAGATAGTGAGCAGTCTATGTAGAGTCTCCAGACTAAAAGCTTGAGAGACCTTGGGTTTTTTTTTAGAAAGTCAGGACAATAGAAGCAGCCTGAATGGATTCCCACTGAACCAGGATTTTTAGTTTTTCAGATTTTTTTAGGAGTGGTTTTTGCTAGGGTCTCAGCAGGGTTGGAAGCTGAAACCAAAAGAGAAAATGCTGGAAAATCTCAGCAGGTCTGGCAGCATCTGTAAGGAGAGAAAAGAGCTGACATTTTGAGTCTAACTGACCCTTTCCTGGAAGCTATAGTACATCTCGCCCTGCTACACTCTCTCAGAATTTTTACTTGATGTTTTCCTTCTGGACTGGAGAATTGCCTTTGAGAGAATCTGTTTTACTGAGTTTGCCTTAGCCAAGGGTATGTTTATGGGTGTTGCTATCGTGAAACAGTTGATTAATAGTGGTTTGCAGGCAAAAGTGAGGACTGCAGATGCTGCAGATTAGAGTCAAGATCAGAGTGGTGCTGGAAAAGCACAGCAGATCAGGCAGCATCTGACGAGCAGGCAAATCGACATTTTGGGCAAAAGCCCTTCATCAGGAGTGACAAGTATTACTTTATAATCTATTATTCTGTTCAGGTTTCCAAGAGAGTTAAGTTATTCTACTTCTTTCATATGTAAATCGCAAAACTTTTTTAAAAGTTACATTCTCAAGTGAACTTTAACAATTGGTGTCAGCCCAGATAATGTATTGAAGGTGTTAACACCCCTGTGTGCGGTTGTCTGTGCCATAATGTTCAGGCTGATTCTAATCTAAATAATGAATTAACAGACTCTTACGTGGATTCATGTAGTTCTTTTATTTCAACTCTCTTCATGATACTCCCCACTGCTCCCTATCTCATCTGTAGCTCCTTCAGTTCCATATATCCTCTTCCCTCAAGATACCAATTCTCAAGGATAATTCAGGGTAAGCTATCAATTTCATCCCATGAACAAATAGATTTCAAAATTCTGGCCTCCTGCATAATCCCAATTCTAATTACTTTGTTGGCTGCCATGTTTTGAGCATCCTGGGCCCAACAGCCTGGAATTCCCACTCTTAGACACACTACTTCTTTAAGATTTGGAGGAGTCAGTGTTGGACGAGGGTGGACAAAGTAAAAAAATCACATAAAACCAGGTTATAGTCCAACAGGTTTATTTGGAAGCACTAGCTGTCGGAGCGCTGCTCCTTCATCAGGTGGTTGTGGAGTATAAGAGCATAAGACATAGAATTTATAGCAAAAGTTTACAGTGTGATGTAACTGAAATTACATATTGAAAAAGACCTGGATTGTTTCTTAAGTCTCTCATCTTTTAGAATGACCATGTTAGTTTCACTTCTTTATAATTTTCATTGCATCGCACTGTAAACTTTTGCTATAAATTCTGTGTCTTACAATTGTATACTCCACAGCCATCCGATGAAGGAGCAGCGGTCAAAAAGCTAGTGCTTCCAAATAAACCTGTTTCTTTAAGGCACTCTATAAACTAACTCTATGACTAAGCCTTTAGTCACATTTTGTATCTCCTAAGGCTGTACGTTTTGTAGATAATATTTGTATGAAGAGCCTTGGAGCCACTTACAGAGCTGAAAGCGATATATCAACTCCAGTTATTGTTGTAGTCTGTAATTCTGATAGTGAGCTCTGATGATCAGTTCCAAATTGTGTACAAATGCCTGCTCTGGAATATACTGAGTTCCCAAAATGGCTCCAGTATTTGCACTCACAAAGAATAATAGCTTTGAGGAAAGCAACCAATGTAATCAAAGATGCATCCCACTCTGGTTATACTCTCTGCCAGCCTCCTCCACCAGGCAGAAGATAAAGAAGTTTGTATACATATACAAACAGATTCAAGAACAGCTTCTTGCTGCTATTATCAGACTTTTGAACAGACTTCGTTAATGTGAATGTTGATCTCTCTCTGCATCTTCTCGGCAGCTGTAACACTGAATCCTGCACTCTGTTCTGTTACCCTGATGCACATGTATAGATCTGCCTGTAAAGCATGTAAGACAACAATTTTCAATGCACCTCAGTAACATGTGATAGAAATAAATCAAATCAAAATGAAATCAGATCTACCCAAAATAACTTCTCCTTTTGACTGGTCTCAGCTTACTTTGCATCAGTTTATTTTGTTATGGTGTTATTTATGTTGCATTAAAATGCAGCATCTTTGTTACTTAAGCTATATAATGATTTAGATATTTATAGAGTCATAGAGATGTACAGCATGGAAACAGACCCTTCGGTCCAACCCATCATGCTGACCAGATATCCCAACCCAATCTAGTCCCACCTGACAGCACCTGGCCCATATCCCTCCAAACCCTTCCTATTCATATACCCATCCAAATGCCTCTTAAATGTTGCAATTGTACCAGTCTCCACCAGATCCTCTGGCAGCTCATTCCATACACGTACCATCTTCTGCGTGAAAATGTTGCCCCTTAGGTCTTTTTTATATCTTTCCCCTCTCACCCTAAACCTATGCCCTCTAGTTCTGGACTCCCTGACCCCAGGGAAAAGACTTTGTCTATTTATCCTATCCATGCCCCTTATAATTTTGTAAACATCTATAAGGTCACCCCTCAGCCTCTGACGCTCCAGGGAAAACAGCCCCAACCTATTCAGCCTCTTCCTATAGCTCAAATCCTTCAACCCTGGCAACATCCTTGTAAATCTTTTCTGAACCCTTTCAAGTTTCACAACATCTTTCCAATAGTAAGGAGACCAGAATTGCATACAATATTCCAACAGTGGCCTAACCAATGTCCTGTAAAGCTGCAACATGACCTCCTAACTCCTGTACTCAATACTCTGATCAATAAAGGAAAGCATACCAAATGCCTTCTTCACTATCCTATCTACCTGCGACTCCACTTTCAAGGAGCTATGAACCTGCACTCCAAGGTCTCTTTGTTCAGCAACACTCCCTAGGACCTTACCATTAAGTGTACAAGTCCTGCTAAGATTTGCTTTCCCAAAATAAGCACGTTGCATTTATCTGAATTAAACTCCATCTGCCACTTCTCAGCCCATTGGCCCATGTGGTCCAGATCCTGTTGTAATCTGAGGTAACCCTCTTCGCTGTCCACTACACCTCCAATTTTGGTGTCATCGACAAACTTACTAACTGTACCTCTTATGCTCACATCCAAAACATTTATGTAAATGACAAAAAGTAGAGGGCCTAGCACCGGCCCTTGTGGCACTCCACTGGTCACAGGCCTCCAGTCTGAAAAACAACCCTCCACCACCACCCTCTGTCTTCTACCTTTGAGCCCGTTCTGTATCCAAATGTCTAGTTCTCCCTGTATTTCATGAGATCTAACCTTGCTAATCAGTCTCCCATGGGGAACATTGTCGAACACATCTACTGCTCTGCCCACATCAATCTTCTTTGTTACTTCTTCAAAAAACTCAATCAAGTTTGTGAGACATGATTTCCCACGCACAAAGCCATGTTGACTATCCTGAATCAGTCCTTGCCCTTCCAAATACATGTACATCCTGTCCCTCAGGATTCCCTCCAACAACCTTCCCACCACCGAGGTCAGGCTCACTGGTCTATAGTTCTCTGGCTTGTCTTTACTGTCCTTCTTAAACAGTGGCACCACGTTAGCCAATCTCCAGTCTTCCAGCACTTCACCTATGACTATCGATGATAGAAATATCTCAGCAAGAGGACCAGCAATCACTTCTCTAACTTCCCACAGAGTTCTCGGGTACACCTGATCAGCTCCTGGGGATTTATCCACTTTTAACCGTTTCAAGACATCCAGCACTTCCTCCTCTGTATTCTGGACATTTTGCAAGATGTCACCATCTATTTCCCTACAGACTATATCTTCCATATCCTTTTCCACAGTAAATACTGATGCAAAATATTCATTTAGTATCTTCCCCATTTTCTGCGGCTCCACACAAACGCCGCCTTGCTGATCTTTGAGGGGTCCTATTCTCTCCCTCGTTACCCTTTTGTTCTTAATATATTTGTAAAAACCCTTTGGATTCTCCTTAATTCTATTTGCCAATTCTATCGCATGTCCCCGTTTTGCCCTCCTGATTTCCCTCTTGAGTATACTCCTACTTCCTTTATACTCTTCTAAGGATTCACATTTATTCAAATGTTTAACTCCAAACATTCCCGTCCTTTGTCTGAGCATTTTTTCGATGTTCCCTTGTACATCATGTGCCTTGTGCCTGAGGAGAAAATGATTATTATTTTATGATTATAATGAATACCTGATGTAACGCTAACAACCTGTATTTAACTAAAGCCTTTAATGAGGCAAAAGTTCCCAAAGACTTTAAAATGTATTCCATCACATTAAATTTGACACTGAGCCACACAATGAGACTTTAGGAGAGATGGCTTAACGTAGACTGAGAGATGGATTTTACGTAGTGTCTTAAAGAGATGGTGAGAGTGGAAATTCAGGGAGTTTTACTGGAGGGTGGTGTCTCTGCAGCTGAAGGGGTAGCCACTAATGGTGGGATGAGTAAAGATAGGGATGAAAGGCAACGATGAAAGAACCCAAAAGTGTGGGTGGACTGAAGGTGGTAACGGGGACAGGGAGCAAGGGAGAGTGAAGAGACCACTGAGGGATATGTGTATCACAATGGGAATTCTGAATTCACTTGTAGAATCTTTTAATGTCTTTGTACTCTGTTTCCACTAGGCTATTGTCCTGCAGAATCTAATATCTACCAATGTAGATGTGATGATGGAGGAGTTAGAATGAACATTTAAGCTCCTCAGTTATGAAAAGAGACCATATGGATAGTATTGCTCTGAAATCCCATGTGGATTTTGTTAGTAACATGTATCTATGATCACTTCATTCTGAGATCTGTGTTTCTGATTCTTGCTTCATACCGATCCCTGAGTTCCAAGCCACAGCATTGAAAGGTGTGTCTTCAGTAATCCAGGATGTACACTATGGAACTCTCTGTCTACCTCATATTCACCTTCATGAGCCTGCCTGTCTGACCAGGTTACTTATGCTATCATTTCCCTCTTCGGCTCAGAGTTCATTTCTGTTTGATTACCCCCTCATTGGGGAATTTTATATGTTCAGGTGACTATATAAATGGTGGGCATTATCATTGTTGGAATCTTTATTGGTGGCAGTGATGTCATGATGAAGCCACTGGATTAGTAATCCCAGAAAAATGTTCAAGGAGAATTAGTTTGAATCTCCTCACCATCTTCAGAGCTCTGCCTCCATTCTCCGTAGTAAGCCACTTTACAGGGGAGCTGGTTTGTGTCACTGTTCGTGTCACTGGATTAGTAATAGAAATCCAAATGTCACGAGATCAAGGATTCAAATCCATCATGGTAGATAGTGAATTTGAAGTGAAGTATATAGATGTACACTTGCAGTGCTTACAAGGTTATAGGCTAAGTGTTGGAATATAGAGGGGAGGCAATATTGGATTTGGTACTCGGTAACGAACCGGGACAAGTGGTGGGCTTGTTAGTGGGTGAACATTTTGGTGATGGCGACCACAATTCTGTGACTTTCACCTTGGTTATGGAGAGAGATAGGTGCGCACAACAAGGAAGTTTTTACAATTGGGGGAAGGGAAATTACGATGCTGTAAGACAGGATTTGAGGAGCATACGTTGGGAGCATAGGCTGTCAGGGAAGGATGTGGTGGAAATGTGGGACTTTTTCAAGGAGCAGATACGACGTGTCCTTGATATGTATGTACCGATCAGGCAGGAAAGAAATGGTCGTATGAGGGAGCCTTGGTTGACGAGGGAGGTTGAA
Organism: Chiloscyllium punctatum; assembly: GCF_047496795.1. Taxonomy (NCBI): domain Eukaryota; kingdom Metazoa; phylum Chordata; class Chondrichthyes; order Orectolobiformes; family Hemiscylliidae; genus Chiloscyllium; species Chiloscyllium punctatum. The sequence continues at coordinate 17,599,444 of NC_092744.1, forward strand.
TGTCTAGTAAAGAGGAAGAAGGAGGCTTACATAAGATTGAGGAAACAAGGTTCAGACAGAGCAGTGGAGGGATACAGGATAGCCAGAAGGGACCTGAAGAAAGGGATTAGGAGAGCTAAGAGAGGGCATGAAAAATCCCTGGCGGATAGGATCAAGGATAACCCCAAGGCATTCTATGCGTATGTGAGAAACCTGAGAATGACGAGAACGAGGGTAGGTCCGATCAAGGACAGTGGTGGGAGACTGTGTATTGAGTCGGAAGAGATAGGAGAGGTCTTGAACAAGTACTTCTCTTCAGTATTTACGAACGAGAGGGACCGTATTGTTGAAGAGGAGAGTGTGAAACGGACTGATAAGCTAGAAGAGATACCTGTTAGGAAGGAAGATGTGTTGGACATTTTGAACAACTTGAGGATAGACAAGTCCCCCGGGCCTGACGGGATATATCCTTGGATTATGTGGGAAGCAAGAGAGGAAATTGCAGTGGATGTAGTGTACATGGATTTTAGTAAGGCATTTGATAAGGTTCCCCATGGTAGGCTTATGCGGAAAGTCAGGAGGCATGGGATAGAGGGAAATTTGGCCAATTGGATAGAAAACTGGCTAACCGGTAGAAGTCAGAGAGTGGTGGTAGATGGTAAATATTCAGCATGGAGTCCAGCATGGAGTCCAGTTACAAGTGGAGTTCCGCAGGGATCAGTTCTGGGTCCTCTGCTGTTTGTAATTTTTATTAATGACTTAGAGGAGGGAGTCGAAGGGTGGGTCAGTAAATTTGCAGATGATACAAAGATAGGTGGAGTTGTGGACAGTGAGGAGGGCTGTTGTCGGCTGCAGAGGGACTTAGATATGATGCAGAGCTGGGCTGAGGAGTGGCAGATGGAGTTCAACCCTGCCAAGTGTGAGGTTGTCCATTTTGGAAGAACAAATAAGAATGCGGAATACAGGGTTAATGGTAGGGTTCTTGGTCAGGTGGAGGAACAGAGGGATCTTGGGGTCTATGTACATAGATCTTTGAAGGTTGCCACTCAGGTGGATAGAGTTTGTAAGAAGGCCTATGGAGTATTATCGTTCATTAGCAGAGGGATTGAATTCAAGAGTCGTGAGGTGATGTTGCAGCTGTACAGGACTTTGGTTAGGCCACATTTGGAGTACTGTGTGCAGTTCTGGTCGCCTCACTTTAGGAAAGATGTGGAAGCTTTGGAGAGGGTGCAGAGAAGATTTACCAGGATGTTGCCTGGAATGGAGAGTAGGTCGTACGAGGATAGGTTGAGAGTTCTCGGCCTTTTCTCGTTGGAACGGCGAAGGATGAGGGGTGACTTGATAGAGGTTTATAAGATGATCAGAGGAATAGATAGAGTAGACAGTCAGAAACTTTTTCCCCGGGTACAACAGAGTGTTACAAGGGGACATAAATTTAAGGTGAAGGGTGGAAGGTATAGGGGAGATGTCAGGGGTGGGTTCTTTACCCAGAGAGTGGTGGGGGCATGGAATGCGCTGCCCGTGGGAGTGGTAGAGTCAGATTCATTGGCGACCTTTAAGCGGCATTTGGATAGGTACATGGATGGGTGCTTAATCTAGGATAGAAGTTCGGCACAACATCGTGGGCCGAAGGGCCTGTTCTGTGCTGTATTGTTCTATGTTCTATGTTCTATAGATTAGAATAGTTAGATGCTTGATTTTGACTGATGCACCAATGGGCCGAAGGGTTTTTCTCTGTGTTGTACACCTCTATGATGCTGATCGAGTCCCAGCAGCTGTTTCCCCACAGAACATGGAGACCTGATATTCATGTCTCTCTGTCATTTTATGGAAGTTTCTGTCCTAAGTTTGAAGGCACACAACTGCTGTTGGTTCCTTGAAAGACAATGCATGGCCTGGTGAGATGGTTATGGGTTTGGACTCCTATATGGACAGTTCTTACTCCTTGCTGTGGAAAAGTATGGGTGTGGGATCTGTGATGCCTTTCCTCATTCATATTGGACCACGTTGAATAAACATTGCGTGACAAGGAAAATTGCCCAACATCACAATAAACCACACGCCCAATGCCAAACTGACAGCTGGTAGAATGGAGGTCCACTTCCCAGTTTTCAGACCTGTTCTAGCCTAAAGCAAGCCTATGTTTGTATTTATCCTCTACCAGCATGGGCAGCATGGTGGCAAGTGGGCAGCATGGTGACACAGTGGTTAGCACTGCTGCCTCACAGTGCCAGAGACCCAGGTTCAATAGCGACTGACTGTGTGGAGTGTGTACGTTCTCCCCGTGTCTGCATGGGTTTCCTCCGAGTGCTCCGGCTTCCACCCACAGTCCAAAAAAAATGTGCAGGTCAGGTGAATTGGCCATGCTAAATTGTCCGTAGTGTTAGGTGAAGGGGTAAATGTAGGGGAATGGGTCTGGGTGGGTTGCGCTTCGGCGCGTCGGTGTGGACTTGTTGGGCCGAAGGGCCTGTTTCCACACTGTAAGTAATCTAATCTAATCAGCCCAGACTAAACTCATTGTAGGTTTGAAACAAGCTAAAATGTCCAGCATTTCTCATATTGGGCTTGGCTGCATTGTACTCAAAACATTCCATTAGATTAACACAGCTATTTTCTTTTGATGAAAATATCTTGTTGTTTGCTACTACTTTGTTTTATTCTTCCCTTCAGCAACGCTTAACATCCTGAAGTCCCAACATAATTGAACAATGCTAATTCTCACCATTATTAATTCTGACATTGGCCACGATGGCTATGCACCACCCCAGGAAAGCATTTAGATTTTGCATTTTCTATTTCAATCCATGTTTTCTGGGCTGAACATATATAAGGCACTTGCTAGCTGGAGTATTGTGTAGAATTCAGGATACCACAGTATCAAAAGAATTTGGATTGATTGGTGAGAGGGTAGAAGCAGTTTGCAAGAACGTTTCCAGGAATGAGGCATTTCCCTTGTGAAGTTAGATTGAAGGGGTCAGGACAATTCTCCTTTGAGACTAGGCTAAGAGGAGATCTGATAGAAGTTTTCAAAATCGTGGGTGGGTGGAAGTCAGTCGCTATGGAGAAGCTTTTCCCTTCATAAAAAGAAAGAAGACAAAACAAGGTGATGATGTTCATTTAATGAGCCAGTGCAAGCATGGTGGGCTGAATGGTCTCCTTCTGTGAACCTGCGAAATATACACAGACAGGCAGCCAGACAATAAAAACATTCAAGATTAATATTAACTGGAGAAAAAGATTGGGTCTTTTTTTCAAAAAAGATTTTGTTGAACTTAAAATCCATGTTGCATGGATCCCAAACTAGCCAAGCGCAGCAGGTCAGGCAGCATCCAAGGAGCAGGAGAATCGACGTTTTGGGCATGAGCCCTTCTTCAGGAAACTGAAGAAGGGCTCATGCCCAAAACGTCGATTCTCCTGCTCCTTGGATGCTGCCTGACCTACTGCGCTTTTCCAGCAACACATTTTCAGCTCTGATCTCCAGCATCTGCAGTCCTCACTTTCTCCCAAACTAGCCAGTTTGGTATCAGATTTTCAGACAGTTACATCGCATCAATATGACATTCCAATAGTAACTCCTTCACTTCATCTTCAACAGTCACAGTACAATGGAATCAGTGCTGCTTAGAGCCAGTCAGTCCCATTTATTGTTAAAGTCATCTCACATAGCTAACTGTGTTAATAGTTTGTGTTGTCAATAAACTTCAAGATATCTGACTCAACACATACTTAAATGTTGTAGTAGAATCGTAAAGTTATATAGCATGAAAACAGACCCTTCGGTCTAACCAGTCCATGCCAACCACAATTCTAAACTAAACTTGTCCTGCCTGCTTGCATTTGGCCCATATCCCTCCACATCGTTCTTGTTCATGTACTTATCTAAAAGCCTTTTAAACATTGCAACTGAATCCACATTCATCACTTCCTCTGCAAGTCCATTCCACATACAAACTTTGCGATATTTATTAAGTTGACTAATGTACAGTTAAGCACTCAAACCATATTCTACTGGCAGTGGCGTTTAATTCAAGAAGTCAGGTTAGGTAGTGACAGCTGGTTGGTAATACAAGGTGATAGGAGCAGCTGGCAGTTGTGAACTTTTTTTTAAAACCATCATTGATCATCTATGTGAGTTCAGAGCCAATGTTTGCAACAAACAACTGAGACCAAAATGCTCTAGCCAATTCTATAATCCACTAACACTCTGTCAGATAGTTAAAGAAAGAGTAACTCTTTACTTTGGAGATTAATGAATAGCTGAGAAGGAAAAGCGTGCAGTCGAACCTCTTGTTGCTTGGGGAAACAAAGGATTGAGAAGACTCTGTTCTATGGCTGCATCTAATAACTGCAAGGATTTGGGGTGGCACAGTGACTCAGTGATTAGCAATGCCATCTCACAGTGCCAGGGTCCTGGGTTTTATTCCAGCCCCAGGTGACGGATTGTGTGCTGTTTGCTTGCACCTTCTCCAGTGTCTGGATGGGTTTCCTCTGGGTGCTCTGGTTTCCTCTTTCATCCAAAGATGTGCATCTAAGGTGGATTGGCCACGCTAAATTGTGCAGGAGAAGTGGGTTAGCTGTGGTAAATGCAGGGATAAGACTGGGGGCGGGGAGGGTGGCTGCGTGGGCTGAATGGCCTCTATCTGCACTATAGGGATTCTATGATTCAGAGAAAATGTACCAGCTTTCAGAAATTCAGTTTAAGGTTCAAATCAACAACAGGTTAAACAAGTTTGAATTCCTATCATTCTGGCAATAGCTAGTGATACAATTGTCCTCTTCATAGGTGGGTGTTAATGCACAGGTACAGAATGTACTAAAGTTAATTTAGCTAAAAGTATATAGGCTTAATCATTGCTTCTACTTGCAGTGAATGCTTCAGAAAAGCACCTTTCAATGCACTGTTAGAGGCTAGGTGCTAGTTCAAAGTCATTGCTCTTTACTCGGCAACAAATAATGCTGCCATCAAAATGGTCAGTAGGACATCCAAATCTGGTATGGTTTGTTTCACCTATTAAATCAGTATTCAGCATTTCATGGCATGTGTAAGCCATGTTCAGCAAGAGGGCATTGAGCTAAATGTGCAAGGAATCCAGTTACCCAGGGAAACCAAAGTGCAACACAATTCCCCACATCAGCATGTGAAGACAGGTCAACAAAGAGACAATGTCCACTCTTCCCAAAGTTCCATCCATGGCTTGCAAGCATGTCAATGAAGTCCAAGAGGGATCTGCAACATCACAGCTCACAGACCCCAGTCAGACAGTACGAATGGTCAATGTGGCACACCACGTGGACGTTGTCAGAAAAGCTGAAATATTTGCTTCCATCAAAGCGATGTACATCAAAAGGATTGGACAACACGTGCTAAATGCCACAAGTGACACTTGTGCAAGTGAAAATATCACGCATTCATGGATCTTACATGCCGAACCCAACATTGATCCTTCTCCACATTCAAGATTAATTCAAATTGGAATCAGATTCCACGGTACAATGTAACAATGTCTGCAAAGTCAACCATCTTATCTTCAAATGCAATTCTATTACTTGTTTTTTAAAAGGAAAATTGCAATCCATGTGCACATTTCACTTCAACGTGTTCAATATTTTGCCCTCATATATTCAGAATTTGTGATGAGAATCTTACCTCATCAAGACTGTAAGTAATCTAATCTAATCTAATCTAATCTAAAGACGTTATCTGCAAAGATACACTACATATATGTGATTGGTAGATCACCAGTATAGTTTTCTAAATTTCTCAAACATACTTTGTCATCCACCAAGAGTATAATTCAATGTGATCCCTTCAGGCTTACCATATTGGAAATAGATACATCCCCAGACAGGCCTTAGGACTTGTCTATTGTGGGAAGGCAAATCTCTGGTATTTGATTCTGTGATCCTTACAAGATTTCAGGGTAAACTACTCTAGCATTGAAATGGAAACTTTTACTTAGTTTATGGAGTACAATGGCTACACGTATATTTGGTCAACAAGGACATTTTTTAATTTATATCAACCACAAACTGTTGGAAATGATCTGTCGGAGAGCAGTCACAACTCCATCGACTACTTGAGAAGAATACCATTTGCAAGTAATGTACAAAGTTTCCCAAAGGAGCATTTCTACTGCTGCTAGCTGAATTCCAAATCCAGCCAAGAACAAAGATCTTTCTTTCGACCTACAAGCGATTATGATTGAAGGTGAGTTAGAAGGTCATGTCAACACTGATCTCATACACAATGGTCACAGTCAAGTAAAATATTTCAACAAACAACATCTGATGATGATCTGCAACAATTCCCCATCAGATGTTTGACTTATTCTGCAGTTCTGAGTGTTTTCCACAGGTTAGTGAGAAAATATGTATATTCTGGTGATTTGGAAACCCACCAGGACTGTACAGAAAAATAATTTTTAAAAGCCAAATTAGTAATGATTCCACAAGCTCTACATCAAGACATGCTAAGCATAGGACACATGAGCAGAGGAAATGCCAAGAAATTGCAGCATGAATCACACAATCGGTCAGACATCAAGCAGGGCATCAATCAATTGATCAAATTGTATAAAACATGTCAACTCCATTAACCTCAAAAATTGACAGAGCCTCCCATGGAATATGAAATTTGTCCTGAGCTGTGGTTCAAAATTGCGACTGATAATTTCTATGGGGTCCATGAATATGATTATGTTCTGATGGCCAACTATTTTACCAAGATACCTTCTGTCTGACACGTCAAAGGTACCACCGGTGCAATAGTTATTGATTTACTGATATTATATTCAGTACATTTGGACTTGCTCCGCAAATTGTGCATAACAAGGGTCTGCAGTACATGCACTAGTGAACCTCTCTAAGACATGTGCAAGAAATGTGGTTGGCCAACATAGTATCTCTTCTCTTAACTGCCCTCACTCTAATGGTCTCGCAGAAAGCATGGTTTGTAATGTAAAATTCATGACAGTCATGTGTAAAACAACTTGTCAAGGTTTCTGAAAGCTTTTCTCGATCTACATGCTCCTCCTCAAGCATTGGTTTTCACTCAGACACAGTGCTCATGTTTGGAAGAGAGATCCACATGGTCTTTCATCCCATGCTCTCATCATGTGAATACTATGTTGTGGGATAATAGGAAAGAAAAATGAGCTGCAGCATAATTAACAAACATGCAGACAGCTGCCCCAACTTGATGCGAGACAATGGATAAGAGTTTGAGATTATCATATGAATATGTGGGTTCAAGGAAAGATACGATGTCATTGTTAGCAGCCTATGCCATTTTAACAAGCAATAGTCAATTTTACAAAGAAATGGGTGGCATATCTGAACTGTTTATGGTCAACCACCCGTTACAGAGGATGAGAATACAGATACTGAAAGTTTCATACTAGATAGTAATCACACATCTCTGATCAATGATACACTTCTATCTGTGATGATAGACAGTGAAGCTGCACCACCAAGCTGTGATATCTGTACAAAGACTAGATCTGGTCATGTCATATGTCTGCCAGAATGTTTTTGTAATTTGTAGATAGAATATATCCACATGCAGTCTTGCACATGTTTATCTGATAAGAGTTCTCGGTCTTTACAGGATAAAGAGGGTGATGTATTATTGTACATATTCCAGACAAGTAAAGCAGTTTAAACAACATGATGACAGGTGTAGTTCCAGTATAAAGGTACTTGTCTCAACTTCACAGCACATTGCAATAGAGTTAGTACAGTCAGTCAGCCGCATGTAGTGTCACGCTCCTGTAATGTAACTGCAATATATGTAAAGCAAGCATAGTTGTTGATGAAATAACTCCACATGAGCCAGTAACCTGTCACTAAATGACTCATTATTTACATGTGCATAGTGCGTGGCACTGAATCAGCTAGGTTAGAGCTGGCTCTCAGAGTGAACAGAGCCCCTGACACTCCTGTTTGTCTCTGTCACCCAGGACTCCCTGATTAGACCAAATTAATATCCCCAATCAGGAAACTGATATTCTATGAGGTGCACTTGGCTGGCCTCAGTATGAGCTCGATAGTTGACATCTGCCGTCTAACTAGTAATCATCTCAATCTGGCTCTTTGTTGTTGCTCAGTTGTAAAAAGTCAAATGAACCTACCACGTACTTCAGCAAAGGAAACCTATGTGTCCTACCTGGTGTGGCCTACATGCGATTTCTGTCCCACTGTGAATTTCTACTAATGTGCTTAAACAAATCTTTCCCACATCTGAAGGCGTACTTTATTTTAAAAACAGCTCAACTTATCTTCTTAAGGCCCATTCAATGCCTTGTTGAATGTAATTTGGTACATCAGTGGCAGATTGAGCTCTGAGTCAGAACACTATTATTTGTCTGGTGTAAGTTAGTTACATCAGCCTTTCTAAAGAACTTGCACTCAGTGTATACATGATCTTGCAAAACCTAGAACAAGAGAGACAAAGAAGAAGTAATCACAGCTTGGAGTCAATCTGAAAGAAAATCAGTCACTAGTGGAGCCGAAATATAATCACTTGAGCAATGAGTCATTTTCAGCTGTAGAATGTACAGTGTGACAATTTCAGCCACATGTTAATTCCAAACATTCCATAGTAGTCTTTTCTATTGGCTGGAGGTCTTTCTCACTGAGGCTATTCAGGTCAATAAATCCATTCAGGTGCTCAAAAGGTGAATGAAACATGAATTGCCCAATGATTTTGTCCCTGGCTTTTACTTGCTACTGTTTTCTGGAAGTTAATCTTTCATTCAGAGGGATGCCAGGCCAATGATGGAAGCTTAGAAACTTAGTCTCCCTCTAATCCCAGTTGTGGTAGCTGCCAACTTCTGATGGGATGTGTCATGTTGGGTAGTGGGGGGAGGGGTCAGATCTCCTAACTCCATTGCACAGTGCTGTAGTTATTAAACTCTTCATGTTATCCGGTGGACCGTACAGAAATAATTGGACACCGTTCTAATTCCAAGCCCTCAGTGTTTGCTTGTCCATCGACCTGTTTGTGATAGTTGAGAATGCGCATTCTTGGAGTCTGATGTGACCATCCCTCTTTGGAGTCTCTGAGAATCGTGGGACATTTGCTTTGGTCTGAATTTCAGTCAAAAAGAGTCATAGAGTCATAGACATGTACAGCACAGAAACAGACCCTGTGGTCCAATGCTGACCAGATATTCTAAATCAATTGAGTCCCATTTGCCAGCACTTGGCCCACATCCCTCTAAACCCTGCCTATATATATATATACACACCCATATGGATGCCTTTTAAATGTTGTAATTGTAACAGTCTGCACCACTTCCTCTAGCAGCTCATTCCATACACGCACCACACTTTGTGTGAAAAAGTTGTCCCTTAGACTCCTTTTAAATATTTCCCCTCCTACCTTAAACTGATGCTCTTCAGACAACAATAAACGTAAGCCACTGCCTCTGACCATCTCCTGTTGGGCGAAGCCCATTTCCAGATCATTTCTATGGCTAGTTTGGAAGTTCAGTCAAATCACATTTACCAATGCTCCTCTCCAAAGCAATTAAAATGTGAAAAAAATCCAAATTTCGAAAAGCCATTGTGATACTTATCAAGTTCACCCATTGTGAACTTCAGCCATTTATTCCTCTAATGGTTTGCATTTCTGTATGGCCTCAGCTTTGTCCGACACATTTGGAATATCCATCATTTTCCCAATGTTCAGAAGCATATTATTTCTCTGTGCCTCTACATTGCATCATGCATATTAACTGGCTAACCGGTCGAAGTCAGAGAGTGGTGGTAGATGGTAAATATTCAGCATGGAGTCCAGTTACAAGTGGAGTTCCGCAGGGATCAGTTCTGGGTCCTCTGCTGTTTGTAATTTTTATTAATGACTTAGAGGAGGGAGTCGAAGGGTGGGTCAGTAAATTTGCAGATGATACAAAGATAGGTGGAGTTGTGGACAGTGAGGAGGGCTGTTGTCGGCTGCAGAGGGACTTAGATATGATGCAGAGCTGGGCTGAGGAGTGGCAGATGGAGTTCAACCCTGCCAAGTGTGAGGTTGTCCATTTTGGAAGAACAAATAAGAATGCGGAATACAGGGTTAATGGTAGGGTTCTTGGTCAGGTGGAGGAACAGAGGGATCTTGGGGTCTATGTACATAGATCTTTGAAGGTTGCCACTCAGGTGGATAGAGTTTGTAAGAAGGCCTATGGAGTATTATCGTTCATTAGCAGAGGGATTGAATTCAAGAGTCGTGAAGTGATGTTGCAGCTGTACAGGACTTTGGTTAGGCCACATTTGGAGTACTGTGTGCAGTTCTGGTCGCCTCACTTTAGGAAAGATGTGGAAGCTTTGGAGAGGGTGCAGAGAAGATTTACCAGGATGTTGCCTGGAATGGAGAGTAGGTCGTACGAGGATAGGTTGAGAGTTCTCGGCCTTTTCTCGTTGGAACGGCAAAGGATGAGGGGTGACTTGATAGAGGTTTATAAGATGATCAGAGGAATAGATAGAGTAGACAGTCAGAAACTTTTTCCCCGGGTACAACAGAGTGTTACAAGGCGACATAAATTTAAGGTGAAGGGTGGAAGGTATAGGGGAGATGTCAGGGGTGGGTTCTTTACCCAGAGAGTGGTGGGGGCATGGAATGCGCTGCCCGAGGGAGTGGTAGAGTCAGATTCATTGGCGACCTTTAAGCAGCATTTGGATAGGTACATGGATGGGTGCTTAATCTAGGATAGAAGTTCGGCACAACATCGTGGGCCGAAGGGCCTGTTCTGTGCTGTATTGTTCTATGTTCTATGTTCTATGTTCTATGTTCTATGTTCTATGTTCTAACACAAGTCTACGACTTAGTCCCTCACTGTCTTCTAAGACCCTTTGTGCATTCATCCAGTTCCATTTTGAATGCCAGAAAAGGAAAATGAGGGATACTTTTTTAACATGACTTCCAATAATCTACCCTGATTCCTAAGTGTTCTGAATGACCAAGAATAGAATAAATAGTTCCCTACAGCTGCTATATTCACCTTTAATGTAACAATGCTTAGCATCTGATGTTTCCATTTCCAGCTTACAAGCCCACAGTGGTATAAGATGGAGGAACAGATCTATAGCAAAGTCAGATTTACTTTTGTACAATGCATTTATTAGCCTCAAAATGTGCAAAAGAGGTTTAAAACTAATTATGTACTTTTAGAATTTTGCCACTATTAAAACGTAGGAAACTTTGCAGCCAATTTGCACATGCAAAGCTCTCACCATCATTAATGAGTTAACTTTTTGTTTTTATTTTGACCTTTTGCTTTCTCTAATTCAAGTGTTTTCCTTAGAGCAGAGGAGATTAAGAGGGGATATGATTGAGATTTATGAAATTATTAGGGGCACAGATAGGGGAGACAACAAGGAACTCTTTCTGTTAATGGAAGGATCAATGAACAGAGCGCATGGATTTAAGCTTATAAGTGAGAGAAAACTTTATCACCCAAAGAGTGGTAGGAATATGGAACTCAGTACCTGTAAGGGTGATAGAGGCAGAAGGGTCTGAGCATTTAAGAAGTACTTAGATGTGCACTTGCAATGCCATGGTAGACAATGCTGCTGTCCAAAAGTGAGAAAGTGGGATTGTAATAGTTAGGTGGTTATTTTTCAACAGCACAGACGTGATGGAACAAAGGGCTCTAGACCTGTGCAAGCCTCTGTGATTCATCCCACTTCTCTCAAAGATTTACATCTTCCCTGACACATGGATTGCCTACTTACTTAAATGCATTTTAACAAAATGCAGTTTCTAACAAATAAGTGCAATAATAAACTTAATTTTATCCCACGCTGCTTTGAGGTATTTTTCTCTAGCTTCTTTAAGAACTATCATCAGGACTAACTGTATAATGCATTCTATTAAGAGTCTTGTTTTATGTCAACTTCTTGAGATCGATCAATCTTTTTTGAGTAATGGTGCCAAGGGATAAGCAGCTAAACTGGATCAACGGAGTTGTGTAATGGAGCAGTCATGAGGGGCTGAAATAAGAACTGTTGAAATGCTCATTCTGAATGGCAGCAACAGCACAGGAAGAGTAAGAACGTTAATGGTAGGGGTCATGGTTTTCCAACTGGGCAGGTGTGACATCCTCCTGTTCCCACATTCAGAAAAAAGTCATGCTTCTCAATCATATGGCCTTTATAGTTAATATAATCTCTACATCTCTAGATGATTTAAGTAAAATACGAGCTTTCCAAATCTGATTTGGAACTTTGTGACCTGCAGTTCTTTTATGTTCTTTCCTCCAACCACCTTGTTACTGACTCCTAAAAAAAACATGCATCGAGCTGTTCCCTGTAACCACCTGGGCATTTTTGCACTCCAAGCTATCACTTTGAGTAATTCTGGATGATCCTTAGTAAACTTTTAATTCACTTAAGCTCAATACATACTTGATGAGTTACAGGTAGCTCTTTTATTTATTTTGGCAGCACAATTTGGCGATTACGTTGCTGAAGAATTAAGCAAAAATACTTTTGAGGGTGGTTACTCTGTTCGCAATAGAATGATTCCAGTGTGCAATTGTTTCGCAAGCTTCATTGTGCACATGGGCCGATGTCAACTCTAAAGTCTCCACCGTCCTGTGCCTGGGCCGATGTCAGCTCTAAAGTCTCCGCGCCATCCTGTGCATGGGTGATGTCAGCGCTAAAGTCTCCGCACCGTCCTGTGCCTGGGCCGATGTCAGCTCTAAAGTCTCCGCGCCATCCTGTGCATGGGCCAATGTCAGCTCTAAAGTCTCCGCGCCGTCCTGTGCATGGGTGATGTCAGCGCTAAAGTCTCCGTGCCATCCTGTGCATGGGCTGATGTCAGCTCTAAAGGTTCCGCGCCATCCTGTGCATGGGCCAATGTCATCTGCTGGCAGAGCATGTGAGAGGTGCAGTTCAGGATCCAGCACCACGAGGCCATTGCAATTCTCTTTTCTCTTCTACCTTGAAGGAAATTGAGAGGCAGTTGCAGCTCCGAGAGGGCAACGATGACAATGCTGTATGTAACAGGGTAGCAGTTTGTTCAATAAGATATCATCTGACACCCTATGAACAGCTTCTTCAAGACAGAAGAACAAGGGCAAAGCAGCAAAAACTGGATCTCATTTTTAAAACCAACCCCAAGGAACAGTCAGAAAACCACAGCCATCCACTTCTGCAATCACAATCATACCTGAAGTTGGTGATAATGATAACCTCCTGTCCCTGCGTTAACAATATTTTTTCAATGTAATGTGCTAAATTTACTTTTGTCTCTTTTGCAAATATGATTTCAACCTTCATTCAGGCTGTGTTATGCTATGTGCTTCTGGGTGATTTTTGAGCGATTGTGAGTGATACTTTTTGCTGATCTGCCTCTATACCCACTTTTCCCATAGGCTCCATTATTTCTATTAAGCGATTTTCTGTTAAGCAAGGTTTCACTGGAACACAACTTCGGCTTTATAGGAGAAATACCTCTGCTGAAAAATCTATTCAAATCATTTTACATAATTAACTGTAAATCAAACTTTTCTTCAAGAGATATAGTTGTGAGAAGGAAGTCAGTCGAACAAGATTTTAGGAATTGATTAACAACAAAGCAATGATAATGTTCTGCACTTTAATCTGATTGTTCAGATCTCATTCTCTCGGAGTCAGAGCGTTCCATTAGATCATAAACCACAAATTGATATTTTTGTTTTCTGTCTGAAATGGTGGTAATGGATACAATCCCCCATTTGGGCCATTAAACAGAAGGTTATGATCTTTGAGTAGTTTCGCTGTTTGAACAGCTAAAAATATTCAATAATTTTGACAACTAATGCACTATCTAGCTTGAGTGCTCATTAAGCTGAGTGCTTCCACAGGCTGGGAATGAAATATTCTTGTCTAAAGTATCACCAACTCATTGAACCCTGGACTAGCTACAGTGCAGAAGTGAGTAATGTGGGCTGTTGATTCCATGTCAGTTCTGTGAAAGTGACATGTAGATGGTTGCCAGTCCTGACAATGTCTCCATTCAAGTTGCTTATTTGCTTCACTTTTGAGAGATACAATTGTATCCACCTCCATCACAGTCTCGGACGGTGCATCCCAGATTGCAACACTATGCTGGTTGAAAAGGTTTTGCCTCGTGTCGTCTTTGTTTCTTTAGCCAATACTTTTAAATGTTTGTCCTTAGGTTCTTGACACTTCTGTCAATGGGAAGCAGTTTCTATCTCAAAACCCTTCATGATTATATTGAACTCTCCTCTCAACCTTTTCTTCCGAGGAAGAATATTTCCCAAATTTATCCAGCTAACTGAAGCTTCTTATTCTTGTAAACCCTTTCTGCAGCTTGTCTCAAGCCCTCACATATTTGCAAAAATGTGGACCCAGAATTGAATGTGATTCTCCAGTTGAGGCGAAACCAATATGCAAAAACCCGTTTTTTTCCCCTGTATTTTTGAGAATGGAATGAATAGGAAAAGAACTGTTTTGAAAGCCAAAGATTTTGAAAGGACTGCTGTACTTTTCAGAAGCAAGTTTCCTGACATTCATTGTAAATGTGTCAAGAGATTTTCTAAGTTTTGAACCATTCACTCTGTGCCTCCTGTGAGCAAATGAAAGCATCTGTAGAAGGAAAGTTGAGAATCAGCAAGTCCTGGCACTCATATAAATGATGTTTACACTGCTGTTTGTTCAAAGGAGGGTGAGAGGACTGTAGATGAGCTGGAGCCAGGGTGAGTCTACAAAGGTAGATTTGGCCAACAGCAAATAGCTCATTGGTCTGTGGACTGCTGACCAGTTGATGATGCAAAGCCCTTCTGACTGTCAACAACTTTGTGATTCACTCTTAGGTAGCTGAATGCCTTTAAATGTTTTATCACAGCCTGTGAAATAGAAGATGCCGTCTTTCACTCTGCCCTTCAAATCTGAACTAAGACAGTTTATTTTCCCTCATCGGTGGGAACCATAGTAAACTAAGTTGTGAACCAGTCACTCTGTGCTTTTGAGGAGCAGCAAGTCCTGACAAGCTGAAAGGTTCATCTCAATGAACCCTGTGGAAGAGAACAATTGATCTGACTTTCCAGTCTTTTCCTCCATCCACAACATTCATTTTTTGTGAGTGCCTGTGTGTGTAAGGGAGTTTTATGAGGGTGTTAGAGTTTTAAGTCAGTGTTTTGTGTCAATGGTTCACAACTGTTTGCAATTAGTCACAATCCATTTATTTGGAATAAATAGTCATTCTTGTTAAGTGCAGAAACTTGGTCAATGCTTTTTGCCAACCTACATTGAAAACACAGATAAACTGGGGAATTCTGCATGCTTTTACACAACCCTTCATTTTCATGATGACTCCAAGATTAGTGTGATGTGATTTAGTGTTCTACCCCAGTGAGATGTAACAAATCTTTTATAAATGTACAACATTATATCCTAGCTTTTGTACTCTTGCTGTCTACTTGCAAACCTTAAGAAATCACAGGCTTTTAAACCCAACCTGCCACCTCTAAAGAATTCTGTGCAAGCACGACCAACTCCCTCTGCTCCTGCACCCCAATCTAATGGAAAAATGTGAGCCTTTGCTTAATTTAATATGATTGCATTGCATTTTTCTCACACAGTCATTTTGCACTTAATCTTTCAGCCAGGCAGAACGTTTCAGGTTTATGAAGAGAGGAGGAAAATCTTACAACCCCCCAATGGTGTATTGTTCAATAGTATCCGTGATGAGAGCTCCCTGAATCTCAGGTTGAACAGTTCTGGCGTGTAAGTTGACAAATTCTGTGGAACACCTGAAGGTGCATGGCAACAGCAACTTGCAGCAAAGGGAAGAATATGCAAGATTTCTTTTTGGTGTCAGAACACAACCCTGCTTGACCCCACTGTGGATCTCAAAGGTTTCCAATGTTGCCTCATCAAAGCTGACTTTAATCATCACATTGCCACGGAAAGTGGAAGCTCATACCAAGCGCCTAGGGCAGACAGCTGGTTTTATTCAGATTCTCCTTCTTAATTTAACTGTCTTCCCTTTTGAGAACTCATTCCCATTGTGGTGTATCTGTGCTGCACCCCCTGCAAGACCCTTACTGAGATGGAGTGCCCAAACTGAATGCAGCACACTCCAAATTCAAATCATCTTTGACTTTTTTTTATTGAATACCTTCCAATGCAAGATGGATAACCAAAGAAAGGGGAGGGAAGTTCAGAGGTTGGGTTGTGTCATTATACGTCACATATCAGAGATAATCAGAGGGTTAGATAGGGTGGAAAGGGACAGCTTTTTTTCAAGTATGGGGACAGCAAGCACCAGGGGACACAACTTTAAAGTGAGGGGGGGATAGGTATAAGACAGATGTCAGAGGTAGTTTCTTTACTCAGAGAGTAGTAAGGGTATGGAATGCTTTGCCTGCAACGGTAGTAGATTCGCCAAGTTTAAGTGCATTTAAGTTGTCATTGGACAGGCAAATGGACGTACCTGGAATAGTGTAGGTGGGATGGGCTTCAGATTAGTATGACAGGGCGGCACAACATCGAGGGCCGAAGGGCCTGTACTGCGTTGTAACGTTCTATGTTCTATATCCTCTGACCCTCAAAGTAGGAAATTGACTAATTTTTGAAGCATGAACCTAGTCGCTTCCCACATTCCATCAAAAAATCTCTCTTAACATTAAACCCACCCTATGGTCCATCCTTGAGCATGACTGATCTTCTGCATGACGTTGCTGTATTAATTTTAATGATCATTAAATAATCATTCATTTCCTTTCCCACGTTAATGAATGGAAATTCTTTCATTGTGTGTATTTTCTGATTTCCTGTGCCTTCCTGAATCACCTCACCATCATTTATATTACAATCCATCTCCCGTTCCTCCGTTAGTTGGAATACAATGTGGGAAAGTGTGAAGTCATGCACTTTGGTAGGAAGAAATAGAGGCATGGACAATTTTCTAAATGGGGAGATAATTAAGAAATCTGAAGTGCAAAGGGACTTGGGAGTCCTAGTCAAGGTTTCTCTTAAGATAACTTGTTGGTTGAGTCAGTAGTTAGGAAAGTGAATACAATGTTCGCATTTATTTCGAGAAGACTAGAATATAAAAGCAAGGATGTACTTCTGAGGCTTTATGAGGCTCTGGTCAGACCACATTTACAGCATTGTGAGCAATTTTGGGCCCCTTATCTCAGGAAAGATGTACAGGCCCTTGAGTGGGTGCTGACGAAGTTCACAAGAATGATTACATGAATGAAATGCTTAACATATGAGGAACATTTGAGGACTTTGAGTCTATACTCAATAGAGATTAGAAGGATGAGGAAGGGTCTAATTGAAACTTACCAAATATTAAAAGCCTGCACTGAGTGGCCATTGGAAAAGTGTTTTCATTAGCAGAAGAAATTAGGACCCGAGGGCACAGTCTTAGAGTTAGAATGGAGATGACGAGAAACTTCTTCGGCCAGAAAGTGGTGAATCTGCGGAATTCATTACCGCAGAAGGCTGTGGTGGCCAGGTCATTGAGTATATTTAAGACAGCGATACTTTGGTCTTTGATTGTAAAGGGGATCAAAGGTTAGGGGGGGATAGTGAGAGAATAGGGTTGAGAAACTTATCAGCCATGATTGAATAGCAGACCAGAATCGATGTGCCAAATGCCCGAATTTCTGCTCCTATGTCTTATGGTTTTAATGAAACAAGTGGATCAGATTCCTTTGGCTATTTATTTCTTTATATTTGCCACATACCATTGGGAAGGTTTGGGATATCCATTTAAATGATAAGTTTACCATGTAGGTACCATAATCTACAGCAACTTGGAATGGCACGGTGGCTCAGTGGTTAACACCGCTGCCTCACAGCATTGGGTACTTGGGTTTAATTCCAGCCTTGGGTGACTGGCTGTGTGGTGTTTGCACATTTGGCTCGTGTCTGTGTGGGTTTCCTCTGAGTGCTCCAGTTTCCCACCACAATTGAAAGATGTGCAGGTCAGGTGAATTGGCCATGCTAAATTGCCCATAGTGTTCAGAGATGTTTAAGTTAGGTGCATTAGTCAAGGGTAAATATAGAGTAATAGGGTAGAGGAATTGATCTGAATAGGTTACTCTTTGGAAGGTCGGCATGGACTTGTTGGCAAATGGCCTGTTTCCACACTGTAGGGATTCTATTCATATGTTTCAGAAAATTAATGTTTCTTAACGCTTCTCTCCTTTTACAGGAGAAGAATGCACAAAGACTGTGTTGTTAGAACATAGAACATTACAGCGCAGGACAGGCTCTTTGACCTGCAATGTTGCACCAACCAGTGAAACTGATCTGAAGCCCATCTAACCTGCACTATTCCATTATCATCTATATATTTATCCAATGACTGTCTAAGTATCTTTAAAGTTGGCAAATCTACTACTGTTGCAGGCAGGGCATTCCACGCCCTTACTACTCTCTGAGTAACGAATCATTCAATCATGGGACATGGGCATTGTTGGCTGGTCAAGATTTGCTGCCAATCCCCAGATGCCATTGAGAAGGTGGGGTGAACTGTCTTCTTGAGCCTCTGCAGTCCATGAGCTGTAGGTAGACCCACAATGCCCTTAGGGAGGCAATTCCAAGATTACATCTGAGCAGCATTGAAGGAGCGGTGATATATTCCCAAGTTTGGGTGGCTAGTGGCTTGGACGGTAACTTGCAGCAGCTGGTGTTCCCATGTATTTGCTACCCTTGTCCTTCTAGATGGGAACAATTACAGATTTGGAAGGTGCTGTCTAAGGATCTTTAGTGAACTCCTGCAGCATATCTTGTAAATAGCACACAGTGCTGCTACTGAGCGTCAGTGGTTGGAGGGATGTTTGTGGGTGCCAATCAAGCAGGTGGTGTCAAACTTCTTGAATGTTGTTCGAGCTGCACCCATTCAGACACGTGGGGAGTATTCCATCACACTCCTGATTTGTGACTTGTAGATAGTGGACAGGCTCTGGGAAGTCAGGAGGTCATAGAGTCATTGAGGTGTACAGCATGGAAACAGACCCTTCGGTCCAACCGGTCCATGCCAACCAGATATCCCAACCCAATCTAGTCCCACCTGCCAGCACCCAGCCCATATCCCTCCAAACCCTTCCTATTCATATATCCATCCAAATGCCTCTTAAATGTTGCAATTGTACCAGCCTCCACCACATCCTCTGGCAGCTCATTCCATACACATACCACCCACTGCGTGAAAAGGTTGCCCCTTAGGTCTCTTTTATATCTTTCCCCCCTCACCCTAAACCTATGCCCTCTAGTTCTGCACTCCCCGACCCCAGGGAAAAGACTTTGTCTATTTATTCTATCCATGCCTCTCATAATTTTGTAAACCTCTATAAGGTCACCCCTCAGCCTCCGACGCTCCAGGGAAAATAGTCCCAGCCTGTTGAGCCTCTCCCTATAGCTCAAATCCTCCAACCCTGGCAACATCCTTATAAATCTTTTCTGAACCCTTTCAAGTTTCACAACATCTTTCCAATAGGAAGGAGACCAGAATTGCACGCAATATTCCAACAGTGGCCTAACCAATGTCCTGTACAGCCGCAACATGACTTCCCAACTCCTGTACTCAATACTCTGATCAATAAAGGAAAGCATACCAAATGCTTTCTTCACTAGCCTATCTATCTGCGACTCCACTTTCAAAGAGCTATGAACTTGCACTCCAAGGTCTCTTTGTTCAGCAACACTCCCTCGGACCTTACCATTAAGTGTATAAATCCTGCTAAGATTTGCTTTCCCAAAATATAGCACCTTGCATTTATCTGAATTAAACTCCATCTGCCACTTCTCAGCCCATTGGCCCATCTGGTCCAGATCCTGTTATAATCTGAGGTAACCCTCTTGGCTGTCCACTACACCTCCAATTTTGGTGTCATCTGCAAACTTACCATCTGTACCTCTTATGCTCGCATCCAAAACATTTATGTAAATGACAAAAAGTAGAGGGCCCAGCACCGATCCTTGTGGCACTCCACTGGTCACAGACCTCCAGTCTGAAAAACAACCCTCCACGACCACCCTCTGTCTTCTACCTTTGAGCCAGTTCTGTATCCCACTAGCCGCAGTACTCCTAGCGTCTGACTGCTCTTACAGCCATTGTGTCTATATGGTGAGTCCAGTTAAATTTCTGGTTAATAGTAACTGCAAGGATGTTGATAGCGGGGGATTCAGTGGTAATAACAAGGGGTGGTAGTTAGATTGTTTTTTTCTTGGTGATGGTCATTGCCTGGCATAAATGTTAGTTGCCACTTGACGGCCTAAGCCTGGATATTGTCGAGATCATGGTGCATTTGAACATGGACTGCTTCAATATCTGAGGAGCTGCGAGTGGTGCCGAACACTTAGATTAGATTCCCTACAGTGTGGAAACAGGCCCTTCAGTCCAACCAGTCCACACCGATCCTCCGAAGAGTAACCCACCCAGGCCCATTTCCCTCTGACTAATGGACCTAACACTACGGGCAATTTAGCATGGCCAATTCACCTGCACATCTTTGTACTGTGGGAGGAAACCAGAGCACTCAGAGGAAACCCACGCAGACACAGAGAGAAAGTGCAAACTCCACACAGACAGTTGCCCAAGGCTGGAATTGAACCTGGGACCCTGGTGCTGTGAGGCAGCAGTGCTAACCACTGAGCCACTGTGCCACCCTGTGTTACAACGCAGGATAAATCCTCCTGCTTAATTTAAAGAAAAGATTTATCCTGTGCAGTTATCTGTGAAAATTCGAGGCCAAGAACTAGTTAAAGTAAAAATAACAACTTTATTTTTTTAAAGTATAACCAAGAATAATTAACTAACAACTATTTACAACTCCTTCCTCTAACCTATCTTTTACCTTCCCTTCTATAATACTAGTCCGATAAATCCCTTCAATTAAGATTTACCAAAATACAAGTTTTCAAAACCAGCCAGCTGTTGGATCTTCTATTTGGATCTTTCTGAGTCTTCTTTTCTTCTTCTTAGGGATTATGCTTCGCCAGTCACGGATCGATAAAGGTACCTTTAAGTGAGCTATTTTTCGGGCAGTCTCTACATGCTGGTGGTGTGGCGCCTCTCCTCCCAACTGTTCAATTTCCCCTGTCTTATACTCCCAAAAGATCGGATTGTGTCATTGGTTTTTAAGATTGTCAATATACTAAATTGAAACTTGATTGGAATTTGGTATTTTTCGGGGTATAATTTAAACTGATTGGCCTAATTTGAATCTGTTTTTGTCTCCAGGCAACTCAGCTAATCTAGCTTTCAACCCAATGTTACATTGTTACTTTATTGAGAACAGTTAGTGCTGTCAGGTAGTGTTGCTAGCTTTTAACTTTCTTAAAGGTACAGTACACCCACATCTTCATAACACCTCCCCCCGTAAGAAAAAAATAACCATCATAATGAAAAGGTTGCTTCACTTTTTTCTCTATTCTTTAAACACATTACCCTAACATACAGATAACTTTAATGTAAGTTCACCTTAACTTCTTCCCGTATAACTGTATATATCTATATATGTACATAGCATTAAATAAAGACTAATCTCATCTAAACTTTTTCAGTAAAATGTGCGATAATGCATCTGCGATTATATTCTTACGACCCGCTACATGCATGATGTGTAAATTAAAAGTCTGTAACATAAGACTCCAATGAAATAGTCTCATATGCTTGTCTTTAAAGCGTTCTGAGACTGTAAATGGATTGTGATCCGTGGACACAACCATCTCTGAGACATTGTGACATACACATTAAAATGTTGTAAGGCCAGTACTAAACTCAATAGTTCTTTTTCGATTATGGAGTACTTCCTCTGGTGGATGTTGAGCTTCTTTGAAATGTAACCAACTGGCAGTTCAATCCCATCCTCAACTTCCTGTAGGAGTACAGCTCCAACTTCATTGTCACTAACATCAATTACCACTGTACAAGGTTTTGAAAAGTTTGGTGTTGCTAAAACAAGTTTGGTTTTATGGCCTTCAAATGGTCAAACGCCTCATGGCACCAAAACCTTGTGTTCTTTTTCAGAAAATCGGTTAATGGTGCCCCTACGCTACTGATGTTTGGAAGAAACTTCCGATAGAATCCACTGAGTCCTAAGAATCGAAGCACCTCTTTCTTCGAGGTTGGTCATGGAAATTCCTCGATGGTTTTCGTCTTTGCGTGCTGTGGGGTCAACCTTCCATGACCGATTTTATGTCCCAAGAACGTCACCTTTACTTTCGCGAATTCAGTTTTATTTAAGTTTATCACCAGTCTTGCTTCTCGTAATCATTCAAAGAGCTCTGCCAACCGTACCATGTGATCTTTCCAGGACTTACTAAAGGTCACTACATCATCCAAATAGACTGCACAGTTTGTTAATCCAACCACAACTCTGTTCACGTGGCGGGTGCGTTCCTCATTCCAAAGGGCATCACTTTAAATTGATATTGCACATCTGGGGTTACAAACTGTTGAAGAAAACTCTCGAGACTCAGACCTTGCGAACTGATTAGTTTATTACACAATATATCATGGGTAATTCACCATCCTAACTATGGCTCTGTGCTATTCCAAAGTACATCAGGATGCTACAGGATTATATAGAGAAAGCAGATAGGGGCTGATTGTTAATTACACAGTTTGGTATGCCTACAAGTTGGTACTAAATTAGAGGATAGTCATTAGGGTCAAAACTAAAGCACTATTATGCATTCCACAAGTGGACAGAACAAATGTTCTCATCATTTGTTCTATGTACACAGATTATTAACACTCATCAGAGATGTCCCTAATTAGCTGAATGACCATGAAGTGGCAATAACTCGTAAAGCAAGTGGGACTAATTGACAAGTCTATGTCCGCTCGACTTGTTCTACAGCCTGCACTGATCATTCATCAAAGTGGGAAAAACTCTTACTTGACACCTTAGGAAGATAAGGCCTACCTTCCACATTACCTCATAGTAAGGAATGCACAGCCAGCAAAGTTCTAGGGACACAAAATGGTTTCTCAGCCAGATTAGAAAAATGGCTTCCAGGCAAACCATGTCAACTTTTCCCCAACACAAACACAGACATTTCTTTCGCCATCTCTAGTAAAGTTACCTGTCAGTAACCACGCATTAAGTCTAACTTGGTGATGTAACTTGCTTATTTGACTTTCTCGATACAGTCCTCCAAACTAGGAATTGGATATGAGTCTGATTTTGTAATGGCATTGACCTTCCAATAATCCATGCAGAATCATTGAGTCTCATCTGGTTTGAGAACTAAGATGATAGGTGGTGAACTCCACTCGCTCTGGCTTGGTTCGATGATGTCCTCTTTGAGCATCCACCTCCTTCTGGACCTCTCTGGCTTTGAAGTAATGAAGCCAATAGGGATGTTGTTTTATCGGAGCAGTGTTCTCTATGTCTACTTCATGTACAATGATTTGGAGATGCCGGTGTTGGACTGGGGTGTACAAAGTTAAACTCACACAATGCCATGTTATAGTTCAACAGGTTTAATTGGAAGCACGAGCTTTCGGAGCACTGCTCCTTCAACACAACCACCTGATGAAGGAGCAGCGCTCTGAAAGCTAGTGCTTCCAATTAAACCTGTTGGACTATAACCTGGTGTTGTATGATTTTTAACTTCATATACAATAACATTAGTCCTCCCCATCTGACATTCTTACATATGTTCTTACACTGCAGTGACAAATCTTTCAACTGTGTTCAACACTCCTGAGACGGATAGCTTACTGACCTATCCCACTCCTCTTCATTTTTAAATCTATTTTGAGGCACATCAAAATCTACAGCATCCGGATTTGATTCCTCACTCTGCGGGGCAGTAGCTAACACCTGGTTCTCCAGTTCCTTCTCTCTCACATAAAATGGTTTCAACATGTTCACATGACATGTCCAATACCTTTTTTTCTCTATCTAGCACCTGTTCACCTGACTCTGCTTTTTCTCAATTTGATAGGTGCCACTAAACCTGGCTTTGAAGGGATCTTCTATCACTGGTAACAGTACTAAGGCGTAATCCCCTTGGGAAAATCTCCGAGTCTCAGAGCTTTTATCTGCCATCTGCTTCATTCTATGCGGTGCCCTCTTGAGGTGCTGTTTAGCTAATTCACCTACTCAACTTAATCTCTCCCACACCTCTGATACATAATCTAATTGCGAGATCTCTGACTTTGGTCCTGTCAATTTTTCTTTAATTAATTTCAAAAGGCCTCTCACTTCATGCCCGAATATTAACTCAAAGGGAATAAACTGAATAGATTCATTTGGGGCATCTCTAATGGCAAACAATATGAATGGGATACCTTTATCCCAATCATTCAGGTAACCCTGACAGTATGCTCTCAAAATGGTCTTCAAAGTCTGATGCCACCTTTCCAAAGCTTGCTGGAATTCAGGATGATACGCACTGGACTTAAAGTGCTGTATACCTAAGCTATCCATAACCTCCTTAAAGAGCCTAGCTGTGACATTTGACCCTTGGCCTGACTGAATCTCTCTGGGTAGCCCATACCGTGTGAAGAAAGCTACTAACTCCTCTACTACATTTTTTGCCTTGATACTCTGTAATGGACTTGTCTCCGGAAATCTGGTAGACAAATCCATTATGGTTAACAAGAACTGGTCCCATTTTAGTTCTCAGGACAGACACAATCAATTATAACCTGTGTAAAAGGTTCTTTAAATGTGGGAATTGGCAACAACGGGGCTGGTTTTATTACCGCCTGTGGCTAACCTACCATTTGGCATGTATGACACATACGGCAAAAATTAACCATAGCCTTATGCATTCCAGGCCAATAAAAATGTTTTTGTACCTTAGCCTGAGTCTTTTGTACCCCTAGGTGACTTCCTACAGGTAGTTTATGTGCTACCCGTAACACCTCCTGTCTGTATGCTACTGGCAACATAATCTGGCGCACTTCGGCCCATTTTTACTCTGCACTAATCTGTTGCAGTCTCCATTTCTGTTTTAGGATTCTATCTTTCAGATAATAACTCTCCAGAATATTTGCTGCATCTTTTTTGGAGTACACATCCTCATTACATCTTTTATTATCTTGTCTTGCTGTTGCAAGTCTCTTAGCTTTTCAGGACTAAACACCTCTGTCTGACCCTCTGCCTGTTCAGGTTTTTCCTGCATCATTACATCAAGACAGGATATCTGCTAACTGGACCTCAACTTCTTCACCTTTCTCTTTACTTTTTGCTTTGTGTCGTGATTTATGATAGTGGGATCTGGTTACCACATGGTCTGGGAAAATACCAGAATATTTCTGTTTTAACTCCTCAGTTTCTTGGTCTTTCCTGGGCTTCTCGACAACAAGGGGTGTCACTCCCACCTTGGACCATGCCAAATCATTCCCAAGAACAAACTGTATTCCTGGAACTGACACTCTGTCAATGGCTCCCACTGTAACATCCCCAGTCTTAAGTTGGCACTCCAACCTGATCTTGCATAGGGAACACAAAATTTCTGGCCATCTATCTCATAAATTACCACACTGTTGGATAACAGATCAGAAAGCGTGTATTTTCACTCATCCCTTACTATCAGCGACTGGTTAGACCCTGTATCTCTCAAAATGATAACTTCTTGTCCTTCTCCTCCTGCTCTTTCTGAGTATCCACAGAGGTGAATTCTTTGGAGAGATCACATGCTAACTCCATACCCAGGCCCTACCTAGGCTGTGCACTCTCCTGCAGCTCCTCGGCTCTTCTTGGGGTCTCCTTTACTCCCTGCACTAATGCCATTGGCTTTGCTTCTTTTACCACATCTTTTCCCACAGCATCTTTCTTCAATGAGCAGCACTGTAACTTTATGTGTCCCACCTTCTGGCAGTTAAAGGTGGGACTTTACGTGTCCCACCTTTTCCCAGCATCCTTCTGTGTCTCATTCCATTACAGTGAAAACATTTGAGGCCTTTCACCTCCCGTCCACCCTCTTGGGCTTCTTTAACCTGTGAGAAAAATCTTACCAGTGCTCTCTATTCTTTCTTTCGTAGTGTAAGATCTCCCCTACTCCCAACTTCTATCCCTCACAAGATGAAATTCTGACCAGAAACTTGTCTTATGCACCAACATGTATTCATTTGTTAATTCTGTTGCCCTTCTCACTGCCTGAACTTTCTGTTCCTCCATGTGAACTCTTATCATCCTGGAAGTGAGTTTTTAAACTCCTTCAGCAGAATAATCTCTTTGAGCGCCAACTGTCCGATCTATTTTCAAAGCATGCACCTATTGATCAAAATAACTATGTTTAATTCTTTTGAACTCAATGTAATTCTGACCGGGTTCCTTCTTTGTGTTTCTGAACCGCTGTCTATATGCTTCTGGTACCAATTCATATGCACTTAAAATAGCCTGATTAAACTCTTCATAATCTCTTGACACCTCATCTGACATCACGGCAAATACCTCACTCGCTCTGCCTGCCAGTTTAGTCTGAACTAGCATTACCCATAAATCCTCGGATCATTCCATCTGCCTAGCTAATTTTTCAAATGAAATTATATACATATATATATCACTATCTTCTCTTTTAATCTCCATCCTCTTAACTTGACTTTGCTGACTAAATCGCAACTTCTCAAGTTCAAATTCTCTCTCTTTTTGCTCAGCTAAGAACCTTCTCTCTCTTTCTTTTCCCTCTCTGTCTCTTTCTCTCTCCCTTTTTTCTCTATTTTGTTGGTCAGCTAAAATTCTTCTCTCTCTCTTTCTCTCTCCTTGTCTTCTCTCTCTCTTTCTCTCTCTCTCTCTGCTCTCTGTCTTTCTCGTTCTTCTCTCTCTCTTTCCCTTTCTCTCTCCTGCTCATTTTTCTCTCTCTCTCTTCGTTTATCTTCTAACTCTATTTCCTCAACTGTAATTTAAGTTTTTTTACCTCTACTGCACTTGTCAC
The DNA here is from genome assembly GCF_047496795.1 of Chiloscyllium punctatum. Taxonomy (NCBI): domain Eukaryota; kingdom Metazoa; phylum Chordata; class Chondrichthyes; order Orectolobiformes; family Hemiscylliidae; genus Chiloscyllium; species Chiloscyllium punctatum. The sequence continues at coordinate 17,626,285 of NC_092744.1, forward strand.
ACCAATATAACTCCCTTACAATTTCAACTTTACTTTTGCCCTTGGTTAAACTCAAACCTAAGTTCTGGATTAGTGGTGCTGGAAGAGCACAGCAGTTCAGGCAGTATCTGAGGAGCTGTACAATCGATGTTTCGGTCAAAAGCCCTTCATCAGGAATACAGCCAGAGAACCTGAAGCATGGAGAGTTAAGTGAGATGAGGGTGGGGGTGGGGAGAAAGTAGCATAGAGTACAATAGGTGAGTGGGGGAGGGGATGATGGTGATAGGTTGGGGGGGAGGGTGGAGTGGATAGGTGGAAAGGAAGATAGGCAGGTAGGACAAGTCATGAGGACAGTGCTGAGCTTGAAGGCTGGAACTGGGGTGAGGTGGGGGAAGGGGAAATGAGGAAACTGTTGAAGTCCACATTGATGCCCTGGGGTTGAAGTGTTCTGAGGAGGAATATGAGGCGTTCTTCCTCCAGGCGTCTGGTGGTGAGGAAGCGGCGGTGAAGGAGGCCCAGGACGTTCATGTCCTTGGTAGTGTGGGAGGGGGAGTTAAAATGTTGGGCCACAGGACGGTGTGGTTGATTGGTGCAGGTGTCCCAGAGATGTTCCCTAAAGCGCTCTGCTTGGAGGCGTCCAGTCTTCCCAATGTAGAGGAGACCGCATCGGGAGCAACGGATACAATAAATTATATTGGTGGATGTGCAGGTAAAACTTTGATGGATGCGGAAGGCTCCTTTAGGGCCTTGGATGGAGGTGAGGAAGGAGGAAGGTGGGTGCAGGTTTTGCAATTCCTGTGGTAGCAGGGGAAGGTGTCAGGATGGGAGGGTGGGTTGAAGGGGGGCGTGGACCTGACCAGGTGGTCACAGAGTGAACGGTCCTTGCGGAAGGTGGAAAGGGGTGGGGAGGGAAATATATCCTTGGTGGTGGGGTCTCTTTGGGGGTGGCAGAAATGTCGGCGGATGATTTGGTTTATGCAAAGGTTGGTAGGGTGGAAGGTGAGCATCAGGGGCGTTCTGTCCTTGTTACGGTTGGAGGGGTGGTGTCTGAGGGCGGAGGTGCGGGCTGTAGACGAGATGCATTGGAGGGCATCTTTAACCACGTGGGAAGGGAAATTGTGGTCTCTAAAGAAGGAGGCCATCTGGTGAGTTCTGTGGTGGAACTGGTCCTCCTGGGAGCAGATCTGGCGGAGGCGGTGGAATTGGGAATACGGGATGGCATTTTTGCAGGAGGTCGAGTGGGAAGAGGTGTAATCCAGGTAGCTGTGGGAGTCGGTGGGTTTGTAAAAAATTTCGGTATCAAGTCGGTCGTCATTAATGGGATGGAGAGGTCCAGGAAGGGGAGAGAGGTGTCAGAGATGGTCCAGGTAAATTTGAGGTCAGGGTGGAATGTGTTGGTGAAGTTGATGAATTCCTCAACCTCCTCGCGAGAGCATGAGGTGGAGCCAATGCAGTCATCAATGTAGCGGAGGAAGAGGTGGGGAGTGGTGCCGGTGTAATTATGGAAGATTGACTGTTCTACATAGCCAACAAAGAGACAGGCATAGCTCGGTGCCCATGGCTACCCCTTTGATCTGGAGGAAGTGGGAGGATTTGAAGGAGAAATTGTTAAGGGTGAGGGCCAGTTCGGCCAAATGAATGAGAGTGTCGGTGGAAGGGTACTGTTGGGGACGTCGGGAGAGGAAGAAACGGAGGGCTTGGAGGCCCTGGTCATGGCGGATGGAGGTGTAGAGGGATTGGATATCAATTTTACTGCTCCTCAGATGCTGCCTGAACTGCTGTGCTCTTCCAGCACCACTAATCCAGAATCTAGTTTCCAGCATCTGCAGTCATTGTTTTTACCAAATCTAAGTTGTTTGCTAATTCTGAAAGTATGGTCTTTTTCTTTCCTTCTAAATGTTCTTGGCAAATTTGAGAATCGTCTTCAAATCCCAGAACCTCTTTAGCAATTTTAAGAGCCATTTCTCTCACTTTTAATTTAATCAACCACGAGTTCACCGAAATTAAACAAATTGCCTCACCTACATTTTATTTAAAGATCTAGGACACTAACAAACAAGTGTTTAAATCTGCTGGGATTTTTTTGTACCCCCAAATCTATTCAAATCTTCTAAACCAGTTCAAATCCCAGACGACGAGCCCCCAAACTGTTACGACACGGGGTAAACCCTCCTGCTTAATTTAATCCAGCAACACAGAAAAGATTTATCCCTTGCAGTAAACTGTAAAGCTTCGAGAGCCAAGACTAGCTAAAGTAAAAGTAACAACTTTATTTCTTAAATAAAGAATAATTAACTAACAACTATTCACAACTCCTTCCTCTAACCTTTTTTTTTACCTTTCCTTCTATAATACTAGCCCGATGAAATCCCCCAATTAATATTTACCAAAATTCAAGTTTTCAAAACCAGCCAGCGATTGGATCTTCTATTTGGATCTTCTGTGTCTTCTTTTCTTCTTCTTAGAGATTATGCTTCACTGGTCATGGATCAATAAAGGTATTTTTCGGGAAGTCTCTACATGCTGCTAGCATGGCAGTTCTCCTCCCAACTGTTCAATTTTCCCCAGTCTTATACTCCCAAAGCATTGAATTGTGTCATTGGCTTTTAAAACTGTCAATATATTAAATTCAAACTTGACTGGAATTTGGTATTTTTTCGAGGTATTATTTAAACTGCTTGGCATAATTTGAATCTGTTTTTGTCTCCAGGCAACCCAGCTAATCTAGCTTTCAACCAAGTGTAACATTGCTATCTTATTGAGAACACTTGGTGCTGTCAGGTAGTTTTGTTTGCTTTTAAATCTCTTAAAGGTACAGTACACCCACATCTTCATATCACCTTGTGTAATCATTAGCAAAATTCCACATTTCTGACCTTTTGATGGAAGGAAGGTCATTGATGAAGCAGCTGAAGATGGTTAGGCTGAGAATACTGCCCTGGGGAGCTACTGCAGGGATGTCCTGAATCTGAGAAGACTGATGTCAAATAACCACAGTCACTTTACTATGAGTCAGGTGACTCCAACCAGCAGAGGGATTTCCCCTGATTCCAATTGAATCCAGTTTTGCTAGGGCTCTTTGATGCTGCTCAATTGCATGTGGCCTTGATGTCAAGAGTGGTTACTCTCACTCGAACTGTAGAATTCATCTCTTTTGTTCATGTTTGAACCAAGGCAGTAATGAGGTCAGGAACTGAGTGGCCCTGGCAGAATCCAAACTGGGCGTCACTGAGCAGGTTATTGCTGAGCAGGTGCTACTTGATAGTGCTATTAATGACACCTTCCAACACGTTACTGATGGTCAAGAGTAGACTGATGGTGTGGTCATTGGTTATGTTGGATTTGTTCTGTTTTTTGTATATAGGATATCTCTGGGCAATTTTCCACAATGTCAGGGAGATGCCAGTGTTGTAACTGTACTGGAAGAACTTGGCTAGGAGAGCAGCAAGTTCTAGAGTACAAGTCTTCAGTGCAATTGCTGATTGGTTGCCTGGATCATAGCCTTTGCAGTGTCCAGTGCCTCCTCCAATCATTTCTTGATTTGTCAAGTGAATTGAAACGGCTGAAGACTGGTATCTGTAACACTGGAAACTGCTGGAGATCAAGATAGATCATCCACTCAACACTTCTGGCTGAAAATTGCTGCAAATGCATTGATGCGCTGGGCTCTTCTGTCATTGAGGATGGGCGATTCATGGAGTCTCCTCCTCCAGGGAGTTGTTTAATTGTCCACCCCCATTCACAACTGGTTGTGACAGGACTGCAAAGCTTTGATCCAATCTGTTAATTATGGGATCGCTGAGCTCTGACTATCACTTGCTAATTATGCTGGTTGGCACTTGTGTAGTCCTGTTTGGTAGCTTCGCCAGGTTGGCACATCATTTTCAGGTAAGCCTGGTGCTGCCCCTGGCATGCCATCCTGCACTCTTCATTTAACCAGGGTGGATACCTTGGTTTGATGGTAATGGCTGAGTGGGCAATATGCTGGGCTATGAGGTTGCAAGTTGTGTCGGAGTACAATTCTGCTGCTGTTGATGGTCCACAGTGTCTCATGGATGTCCAGTCTAGAGTTGCTAGACCTGTTTGAAGTCTGTCTCATTTAGCACAATCTGTGACACAGCTCTCACAATATTGGCACTGGCCCCCCATATGTGTGTGTGTGTGTGTGTGTGTGTGTGTGTGTGTGTGTGTGTGTGTGTGTCTGTGTCTTTTTGTGGTCTATGTGTATGTCTCTGTGCATGTGGTTGTGCGTATGTGCATCTGATTGCATGTGTCTGTGTGCATTTGTGTGTGTATGTCAGTGTGTGTGTGTGCATGTCTGTGTGTGTATGTGTATGTTTGCATGTGTATGTGCATGTGTGTGTGTATTTGTATGTGTGTGTGGGTCTGTGTGTATATATGTCAGTGTGTGTGCATGTCAGTGTGTATGTGTGTGTTTGTGTGTGTGTGTGTATTTGTATGTGTCTGTGGGTCTGTGTGTATATATGTCAGTGTGTGTGCATGTCAGTGTGTATGTGTGTGTTTGTGTGTGTGTGTGTATTTGTATGTGTGTGTGGGTCTGTGTGTATATATGTCAGTGTGTGTGCATGTCAGTGTGTATGTGTGTGTTTGTGTGTGTGTGTGTATTTGTATGTGTGTGTGGGTCTGTGTGTATATATGTCAGTGTGTGTGCATGTCAGTGTGTATGTGTGTGTTTGTGTATGTTTGTGTGTGTGTGTATTTGTATGTGTGCCTGTCTGTGTCCTTGGTGCTTTGAGGCACAGTACCACTTCAACTTGACCGGCATGATCACTGTGTATATATTATTATGTATGTGTGTGCGTATCTGTCTGTTTGTGTGTGCGTGTGTCTGTCTATTCGTGTATGTGTGTATCAGTATATGCGTGTGTGCATTCATCTGTCTGTCTGTCTGTATATCTGTTTATGTGTGTATGTGTACCTGATTGTGTTTATCCAAGTGTGTGCCAATGTATGTGTGTGTTTATGTCAGTGTGTGTGTGTCTGTGTCTGGATGTATGTATGTGTGTGTGTATGTGAGTATGTGTATGAGTGTGTAAGTGTGTAGGTGTGTATGTGCATATGTGTGTGTGTGTGTATGTGTATGTGGGTAAATGTGTGTGTAAGTATGTGTGTGTGTGTCTATGTCAGTGTGTGTATATGTGTGTACATATGTATATATGTGTGTATGTGTGTGTCTGTTTGCATATGTGTGTATCTGTAAATGTGTGCACGAGTATGCGACTGTGTTAGTCTGTCTGTGTGCATGAGTGTGTCTGTGTGAGTGTGTGTATCTGTGTGTGTACACGTGTGTGTCTGCCTGTCAATCTGTGTGTGTATGTGTATGAGTGTGTGTGTGTGTCTGAAGCCACCCAGTGAGAAAGCCTCTAAACTGCTACTTTCAGGTGCCCATCAGACAGCAAAGTCTCTGTAAAAGCTTGACTAAGGGTGTCAGCTTGCAACACTAACAAACCTTGAGGTGTTTCTATGCAGCCTCTGGTTTCCATTCCTGAGCCAGGACTACAAACAAGCAGTGCCCCAGCCTCCTGCTCATCCCTGACAGCTCTGACACATACTTTATTGGACAGGGTACAAAGGACATTTACTAGGGTGTGTGTGTGTGTTCGAAGAGAGGATCACTGAATCCAAAACATTAACTCTGATTTCTCTCCACAGATGCAGCCAGGCCTGGTGAGATTTTCCAGCAATTTCTGTTTTTGTTTACCAGGATTTTGCCTGGGCTGGAGGGTTTTAGTTATGAAAAGTGATTGGACAGACTGGGGATATTTTCTTTGGATCAGAGGAGACTGAGGGGGGACATGATTGAGGCGTATAAAAATAAGAGGGGATTAGATAAAGTAGGTAGTGAGGAACTTTTCCTTTTAGTGTCGGGTTCTGAGATTTAAGGTAAACAGTAGGAAGTATCAAGGAGATGTGAGGAATGTGTTTCACCTAGAGGGTGGCGGGAATCAGGAACTCCCTGTTTGCAAGGGCAGAAGAGGCAGAAACTCTCATCACAGTTAAGAAGTATTTTCATGCACTTGTGATGCTAAGGCATATAAGGCCAAGTAAGGTCAAGTGCTGGAAAATGGGATCAGAATAGATTGATGGATTAGTTTCTTACTGCCACAGATTCAATGGGCTGAAGGGCCTTTTTCTGGGCTGTGGACCTCTATGGCACACCTCTGAGGGGGAACAGTCAAGACCCTCAGAAAATGTACCATCAAGACCTTACTCCCTACCTTTCACCGCAATCAGACATTCTCCTCAGTGTGTAATCTGTCTAGAGTAGACTTGGGGTCACAGTCTAGTGAGCTGAACACTGACAAGTGTCCACAGCAAGAGGAGAGAGAAAAGGCCAAGGTCTCTGACGCTGTGAGGACTGCTGGGTAACAGGCCCCTGCTGAGTCCAGTGCAGTTGATGAGCCTCTGGACTTGGACATTATTGAGCTGAAGAAGGTAATTAGGCATGAATGTGGTAATAGGAGAAGGGCGGGTGGGGGTGGGGGGGGGAGCGGAGAGAGAGAGAGAGAGACAAAGAGAAGGCCAGAAGATGAAAGAGTTCTTTGTCGTTCCTAAGGATATCTCTCAAAACCATAATACTCATATTTACCTTGGCCTCTTATAGGAACATAAGAAACAGGAGCAGGAGTAGGCCGTCTGACCCATTGAGCCTGCTCCGCCATTCAAAAAGGTCATGGCTGATCTTTTCATGGACTCACCTCCACTTTCCCGCCCCCTCACCACCCATAACCCTCTATTCCTTTACTGTTCAAAAATCTATCTTTGCTTTAAAAACATTCATTGAAGCAGCCTCAACTGCTTCACTGGGCAGGGAATTCCACAGACTCACAAAGCTTTGGGTTAAGAAGTTCTTCCTTAATTCAGTTCAAAATGTGCTCCCCCTTATTTTGAGGCACTCTTCTGCACACTTTGTTGCTTCCCACCTGGTTTTGCCTTACGTTGACCTTTCAACCTTCTTATTTAAAATTACATTGCGCTGCAGATCATTGGGCTCATCTACGTGAGTGGGAAATTGACCTTCCTTAGGATTTAGCTTCTTGAAGCCAAACCTTTGTTAATTCAGTGCTTTCAAGGCCTAAAGTCTAAAGGCTCTTCTGAAGTCTCCTCAGTCTATTGAATACATGAATCTATCTTGTTTTATGATCCTAAATAATGCAATGACCATTTCGGAAATGCAGAAACCTGCCTTTGACCTTGAACAAGTCAACTTGTTCATATTGTCTTCAACAAGGGATGGATGTGTTACCATAAGTCAATAGGAAGCCTTGCAACAACACATTGAAGAGATTACCGGAACATCAAGATTTGGAATAGTTTTTCTGCCAGGACTCAAAATTGCATCCAATGTACAAGGAAAAGAGCAACAAAAAGCAATGTATTGTTGAAGCTGTTTTCATCATTTGCTTCATTTGTTTTCTGAACAAAGTTGGAATTTTCCTTGGAGCTGTTCCACTCAGCTGACCTAACTTCAGTGGAAGTGTCCTGGGAATGCAATAGTTTCCACTATACTCTCAGAGAATTGAGGGGCTGGCTTGTTATCAAGAGAACATACGTATTTATCTCACCATTATCCCTTGCAAATTTCTATCCACTCCATTTTTTCAGCTATCATTGTTTATGCATTAAGGACTTAAGAGGAGGCAGTGTTATGAGTCAGTGAGCATCATACAGCAAATGAGCATTTCAAAACGACATTACACCAATAAATTCAGTTTCATAAATCAATAGAGTTTGACTTACAGGCTTACAAATAGTGATGGGCATTCACGTGGATTACTTTATAATCCCCATCCTCATTCTCTTGAAGAGGATCGATTTTAATGACATTAGATAATAAGATCAACTTACAATGAGATAACGGGAAGGCAATGACTTAATGGTATTATCACTAGCCTGCTAATCCAAGAACCCAGAGTTCTGCATTCAAATTCTGCCTTGGCAGATGGTGGAATTTGAATTCAGTAACAAATCTGGAATTAACTGTTAATTTCCAATTCAAATTCCACCATCTGCCAAGGCAGGATTTGAACCCAGAACTCTGGGTTCCTGAATTAACAGTCTAACGAGGACTGTGCATCCATTGTTGGTGAAACTGCAAATCTGTTGTTGGGAAGAATTGCATTGGTTCACCAATGTCCATTTAGGGAAGGAAACTGCCATCCTTACCTGGTCTGGCCTACATGTGACTCCAATCCCACAGCAATGTGGTTGACTCTTAACTGTCCTTTGGAGTTGGGCAATATCTGCTGGTCCAGTCAGTGCTGGCCTAATCCTATGAATGAATAATAAAAAGCTGGAATTCCTAGATGTATTGCCTTTTTGTATCTTGTACAATTGGTAGTTTAGTCCCAAAAGTGAGCATTAATTCTCAGGGATTTTCTTTTCTCCTTTAAAACTAAATTTGTTTTTGAAATGTCGAAGCTGACAAGAAGGGCTTTTGCCCGAAACGGCAATTTCGCTGCTCGTTGGATGCTGCCTGAACTGCTGTGCTCCTCCAGCACCACTCATCCAGTAAACAGTATCAATGGGCAACTCTGCGGTTTGCTCCAGTGTATAACAATTACATCAGAAGTTCTATTTTGTGGATACTTTTGACTGCATTTTCAGGTCCTGTTGAGTGCAGAATTAGGGTCACAAAGGTTTGAAGAATTATGAATCCCCAACTCAATCAAAAGAATCCCCAATTCTCCCATGCGATGGGCAGACAATGAATCTCTGGAGTTTCTAGGGAGTCTCCAAGTTCCCGACCCAAAGATACAGCAGGCTAGTTAGTCAGCAGGCTTCTATGAACTTCTGCCTCAGACTGTGTGGAGTTTGCACGTTCTCCCTGTGTCTGCGTGGGTTTCCTCCGGGTGCTCCGGTTTCCTCCCACACTCCAAAGATGTGCAGGGTCAGGTGAATTGGCCATGCTAAATTGCCCGTAGTGTTAGGTAAGGGGTAGATGTAGGGGTATGGGTGGGTTGCGCTTCGGCGGGGCGGTGTGGACTTGTTGGGCCGAAGGGCCTGTTTCCACACTGTAAGTAATCTAATCTAATCTAATCTAAAAACTTCAGATCTGCAGATTCTGCTGGGACGAGGAGACAGATGAAAACTGGCCTCCAAGGGGGTGTTTCCTTCTCCCCAGGAAATAGTGGCTTGGCTTCCTTGTTGAAGAAAAAATGCAATAAAAATTTTAAGAGAAAGAGAGGATAGCTTTGTGTTGAAGCATCCTTTCACTTGTAATTTATTTACTGTTGTCACATATTCCTGTGAATCGGTAAGGTTTAATCGGATTTCTGTTCCAGCTTTCAGAATCCTCGCCTGACTCTGTGCCAAATGACCAGGCACGTTGTCAAAATCCTTGTTCGCTTTTCTTCCCTGGGACAAAGTGGGGACCTAGAAATTATCCTGACTGCCCCTTCTTGGCCTTGGGGTGAGCACTCAGTTCCTCTGCATTTTGGTTGACAGTTGCAAACATTTTCTGAACATTGAATACCTTTACTTTAGAGAGGTCAAGAGTTGGAAGAAGTGGAGAAAGGCAGGATGCAATGAGAGAGGGAAGGAAGGAGATTGTGGTGAAGCACTTTACAGCCAATGGTGTAATTTTAAAACAGAGTTCTAAAACAAGAGAGGTATTGGGCTTGAAATGCTAAATCTGTTTCTCCCTCCACAGATGCTGCCTATTAAGTCTTTTTGCCTTTTACTTCTGATCTCCAGTATCCACTGTACTTTGCCTTTAGTTATCAACAGTAGTCAGTATTGTAAGTTAGGGAATTCAGGTGTTAAGACTAAAAGAGACGACCAAGAGAGGAAGGGAGAACAAGGGCTTAGTAATACATTTGTTCCTGATGAAGGACTTTTGCTCGAAACGTCGATTTTCCTGCTCCACGGATGCTGCCTGACCTGCTGTGCTTTTGCAGCACCTAATCTAGACTCTGCTCTCCAGCATCTGCAGTCCTCACTTTCACTTGGTTATACTAGGCCTACTCACTTACTTGCCTTAGAAGAGCTCAATTACTCACCCAGAGAACTGGAAAATGGCATCTGAATGAAATGAAGATTTAAAAAAGAAGAAAATAAATTAATAAAAGCAAATTACTGCAGATGCTGGAATCTGAAACCAAAAGAGAAAATGCTGGAACATCTCAGTAGGTCTGGCAGCATCTGTAAGGAGAGAAAAGAGCTGACCCTTTGTCAAAGCTAAAAAAAAGGGAGAAATAGGGAGGTATTTATACTAGGCTGAGAGAAGGTGAGCCATGGCTCCAGAAGCAAAGGTAGCAATAAAGAGGTGATAATGACAGTACATGGAGAGATTACAGGGAGATTAGGAGCTGTGAATGACCAAGGCTGAACCCAGTGCTATGTGACAAAATATGTGGGGGATGGAGGGGATGGGTGAAGCAGAGGCAAAATGGAAAACAGGGGAGAAGGGTAGCGAAGGGGGAAGAGGAGAGAAAAAAGGTGATGAGAGAGTGGGGAGCGAGAGAAAGAGAGACAATCAAGAAATAAGAGGTACAGAACAGTGAAAAAAAACACTTAAAAAGATAAATAGAATAAATGAAATAAAACTACGGAGCAGAATGAAAACAGAGGGCTCGAGATGGGATAATCATCTGAAGTTGTTGAATTCAATGTTGAGACTGGCAGGCTGTAACGTGCCTAGTCGGAAGATGAGATGCTGTTCCTCCAGTTTGCGGTGAGCTTCACTGGAACATTGCAGCAGGCCAAGGACAGACATGTGGGCATGGGGGCAGGATTGTGTGTTGAAGTGGCAAGCCACGGGAAGGTCCGGGACCTGATTGCGTACAGACCAAAGCGTACAGACCCAGTCCGCATTTTGTCTCTCTGATTTAGAGGAGACTACATTGGGAGCAACGAATGCAATAGACCAAATTGAAAGAGGTACAAGTGAAACGCTGCTTAATCTGAAATGAGTGTTTGAGGCTTGGATGGTGAGCATGGAAGAGGTAAAGGGGTAGGTGTTGCACCTTCTGCGATTGCATGGGAAGGTGCCATGTGTGATGGAAGAGGTATTAGGTGTGATGGGAAGGTGCTGTGTGTGATGGGAGAGGTGTTAGGTGTGATGGGAAGGTGCTGTGTGTGATGGGAGAGGTGTTAGGTGTGATGGGAAGGTGCCGTGTATGATGGGAGAGGTGTTAGGTGTGATGGAGGCGTGGACTAGGTTGTCCAGGAGGGAACACTCTCTGCGGAATGCAAACAGGGTGAGGGAAGGGAAGATGTGTTTAGTGGTGGCGTCGTGTTGGAGTTAGCAAAAATGGAGGAGGATTATTCTTTGCATGTGAAGGCTAGTGGGGTGAAAGGTGAGAACAAGAGGGACCCTATCCTTGTTCTGGGAGGGGAGGGAGGGAGTGAGGGTCATGGCACGGGAGATGGACTGCACGCTGTCGACAGCCCTGTCAACAACTGTAGGTGGGAAGCCATGGTTGGAGAAGAAGGAGCACATATTAATAGCACCATTTTGGAAAGGGGCCTCATCGGAACATATACGGTGGAGGTGAAGGAGCTGAGAGAAAGGGATAGAGTCCTGGAAGACAAGTGCCAGAGATGGACCAGGTGAAGGTGATGGAGGGATGGAACTTGGAAGCGAAGTTTATTAATTTTTCCAGGTCAGGACGAGAGCATGAAGCCTCACTGAAATAGTAATTTCAAGGCTATGGCTGCCTAGACTGGTTTGGTCTGTACTGATTTTGGCAAAATATGAGAAAACATGGTGTTGTAATTATCTATCTAAATTTACAGAAAAAAAATGGAAGAAAGAGTTTGCAATCATGTACCACATTTCACAACTCAGGCGGTCCCAAAGTAGGCATCAGACAATTAATTTCTTTCCATTTCTAGCCGCTAGTATAATGGAGAAGATAAACAATCAGTTTAAGGACAGCAAATTCCCTCAAACAAGAATTAAACAACTGGCTAAACAACTTGACTTTATAATGTTGATTGAGAGAAAAACATTGTCAAAAACACTAAAGAGAATTTTCTTAATCTTCATATGAGGCTTTTAACTCCATATAAGAATGCATATAGATCTTGGTTTAATTAATCATTCAGAATCTTAACTTATGTCTAATTCCCTTATTCTTTTTCTACTCTGCAGACTCTTAGAAAAGGATAATATGAGTGAATTTATTTACGCAAGTGCAGAGAGATACAAATTTTGATTGATATGGTGATGAAAAGCCATATTCTGTGATCTCTTTTGTCAATGTGTCATTGTCTATTTATACAAAGTTAGGAGTTGTCAAGTGCTTAAACCTTCAGTTATTTTAAATTGAATGGCTTGTTGTATTGGTATCTTATGATGTTGTAGGAAAACCAGATACATCATTTGAAAGATTTTGATTTCTAATCAATTTAACCTGCACAATTCTTGAAATAAACTTCATTGTTTCTGTACTTTTTCATTACTTATTCATTCATTCATGTGATCTAGGAGTCATTGGTAATGCTAGCATTTATTATCCACATTTAGCTATTCTTGAGTAGGCAGTGATCAGCCATTGTCTTGAATTCCTACAGTCTTTGGCATATCAATATGTATGATCAGTGTACTCACAGTGATGTTCAGAAGGCAACTGCAGGACTTTAACCCAGTGGCAGTGAAGGAATGCTGATATTGTTCCAAGTCAGGATGGTGTGTTGCCTGGAGGGGGGCTTGCAGGAATGTTTTCCCAAGCATCTGTTGTTCTATTTGGTAGAGGTCACAGGTTTGGAAGGAAGTGTTGAAGGAGCTTTGATGTGTACTTGCAGTGTATCTTGGGGACAGTGTATGCTGCTACCACTTTGCATCCAAGATGAAGGGAGTGAATGATAGTTGCGACAGAAAGTGGCCTGGGTATACTGGATGAATCGGCATGGGAAGGTGCATATGTTGACATGGAGTGTATACATGCCATTGGAGGTTGAGGTGGGGCATGAGATGGCTTTAAGTTGACATGGGTCAGACATTGGTAAGACCTTTAGAAGTTACTGTCTGAATCCAAATTATGGTCCAGAACTCCTCTGAGATTCATGAGTCACAAGTTAGGAAGAAGTTGGCCTGACTCCACCACGATTGCAGGAGAGGAGATGTCTATCTCCATGTTGGATTTGGCCAAATTGAGAGTGCAGAATGCAGGCTTACCACTTACATCCTTTTACTGCACTAGCAAAAACTGGGAGCATCAGGAATGGTGGGACCAGGCCCCCTACACTTTTTTTAAGTGGCTCTGGAGGCATTCTGACTCAATGAAGATCAGACCCAGAATCTCCCTTTGTGACTCAGTGTCAACTTCTATCTGGTTACACTGTTGTGTAACTCCCATTGCATTAAAGCCGCCTCATAAGTGTTATTTGGTGTGCTTCTTTGGACCACTTAAGACTGTTCATTTAATCAGGAGTCAACTAGAAAGGCTGGGATTCTCTCCTGTACATCGACTGTCTAGTGTTGAAGGTTGGGAGGGGTCTGAAGGAAGATTAGTCCTAACTCCAACCTTCTTCAGAGGAAAGGCCCCATGAATTTTGAATTTTCTATCATTTAGGGACACTGAGTGACTCTGGCTGAGGGCTGCTGCCCTGACAACAAAAGTCGCTGGCAAGACCTGAATGTTTCATTTGGCTTCAACAGAGCTCAGAAATAATGCTTGTCATATGAATTAATGGGCATGAGAAGATTAGAGACTACAGCAGGAATGGAGACACTGCCTGCTAATGGAAGGAGATTTTCTTATGGAGTCCTGTCTTCTTTTCTCTTGCTTTATTTTCAGTTTAATCTAAATGGCAGTTTACAAAGTGAGCTGACAGTTAGGGCAAGTAATATTAGTCAACAATGGAAGTTATTGAGAACTAAGCTAATACTTAGTATTCTGGGGCAAGGCTGTGAGTGTACATTTCTGACATGCTCAATTGAAAAATCTGCGATGTGCATGGCTTGCATAGTAAATGAGTCTATTTGTGTACTCAATGCGCAGTCGGGCTGTGGTTTTGCTACAAGACTGTTTCTCGGTCAAATTGTACATCATTGCAGAGCAATTAAATTGTCCATACTTCAACAAATAATTTACTCATTGAGAGTGAATCATGCAGAAGGCCATAAGCAAAATGATTCTGACAGAAGTATTCGCTCCTATTGTTTGCAAACAGCATTTAGATCTGGATCTCCCCAGGTCCTACTTTAATGTTCACAGTAAAGTATTGAAAACATGTAGAGAGTGGGTGTGGAATGCCACCTCATTTCAACAATGCTGAGCTTGGATTTCGTTTGTTTGGGCCAAACTGACTAAGCTGATTTCTGAGATGAAGGGGTAGTCTTACAAGAATGATGAAACGGATTAGAGTTTCAATGGGTGGTGAATCATATTGGAACGTATAAGATTGTGGGGAGTGACAGGGGTTGAGGGGGGAGCTTGTCAGGCCAGATGTTGAAAAATCAGCATTTTCAGGTGGGTTGGGGGGGATCTGAAACCATGGGACTTAGTTACAGACACTCATTTAAAACTGAGATTCAAAGAGATTTCTTGTTCAGATGGTATCGAATGTCTGGAACTCAAACCCCCGAGAACTCTGGAGGCTAAATCACTGACAGTTCTTAAAAAGCAGATGGATAGATTTTTGAAATATTGGGAAATTGAGGGCTATAAGGAGCTGGCATGAAACAGGAGTTGAAACCTGCAGCAAATCAAACACGGAATATGGAAAAGAATGGAATGGCAGGGGATGAATATCTTACACCTGGTTGTATTCCCTACATTCTAATGTATTTTCTTGGGTTTATTGCAATGCTTTAGATTTGGTTGGTCAGCTGGGGACTACTGATTGGCATAAATGAGGCACCATGTTCAAAACATCACTGCCACCTGCCTGCCCCACTTGTACTATGAACTTTGTGTGCACATTAACAAACCTGAATTTATGAGCTGGCTGCATTGCTCAGTATTGATTGATTCCCAACCTGTGAATTCTGTTTTCTAAAGGATGGCAAGTCATCTGTTAAATTGGGAGATGTGGGCTCGAGGTACTTTAAGAAGTCACATGTATTTCTGCCCCTTTCTAAGTCTCCTCAGTATGACCAGATGAATGTTCCTCTTTCAGCCAAGTTGGCATGAGAATGGTGGGCTCTGTTTTATCCATTGGCTATCCCAGGAAATGGCATCACCACAAGAAATGACATCACCAACCCAAAGAAATCCAAGCATATAAATAGAAAGCAGGAATTATCAGCAATGCTTCACCTGGAGGCCCACTGAAGATGTTACCTAGCAGGGTGACGAAACATCCGGAAATGAACCTTCCAGCTCAGCGAGCAAACCTACATCCAGGATCTCAACCTGAGCTACAAATCTTCTCAAAACTTGCTAAGGTTGATATCGTATGTAGTTAGTAATGCATTTAGAGTCATAGAGATGTACAGCACTGAAACCGACCATTTGGTCCAACTCATCCATACCAACCAGACATCCCAACCTAATCTAGTCCCACTTGCCAGCACCCGGCCCATATCCCCCCAAACCCTTCCTATTCATATTTCCATTCAGATAGCTTTTAAATGTTGCAATTGTATTAGTCTCCACTACATCCTCTGGCAGCTCATTCCAGACCTGTACCACCCTCTGTGTGAAAAAGCTGCCCCTTAGGTCTCTTTCATATCTTTCTCCTCTCACCCTCAATCTATGCCCTTGAGTTCTGGGCTCCCCCACTTCTACAGGTATTTTAATGTGTATTGCCTGGCTCTATATAGACTGACTGCAGCATCTTATCAGCAGAGATTTCCACTTGCATAAGTAGTATACAGTTAGGAAGCAATCATTATATTTGTGAAAATAGCTCCTTGGGGGTGTAGAACGTGAATCATGCCGAAAGGAGAGGCCTGTAGCCAAAGTTTTCCATTATTCTCTCATCAGGAGAAACACAGGAATGCTAAATTTCAGACACTCAGAATAATTTCCGATTAGCCAAGGTGTTGTCATGGAAAAAAGGGACAGGGAACTACAGACTCTGTGTGCAAATCCCTATGTATCTCACTACTTCACAAAGATGGATTAACCAGTTAAACAAGCCATTTTACACTGTTACAATAAAGTGAAAAAGCAAGCAAAATTCTTCACTGAAAGGATACTGCAGTCAGTCCAAAAGACATCCACCCTGCCATATAAATGAACATTATTATCTATGGATTTCCACCATGGTACTGTGTTAGGTACATAAGCTGTACATCCCAATAATTGGTTGATCAAATCAAACAGTGTTCCCTAGCTGCACATAATGCACGGATTATAGACAGTACTCAACCTGACCCCTGCGCTTGTGAAACCAGAACAAAATGGCTACTGTTAGATATGGTTGTGTGTTTGGATATTGCATGCTGAATAATTCCACATATGCGAATAGCTCAACTAACAACCAATATAAGATAAGCAGTCAGGTTGATAGCATGGCTCACATACTTTCTAGACGCAACATACTGTCATACACGGGGCCTATTCTCATCAAACAATGGCCATGTATTCATGCCTTGCACAATCTTTCGATTTCCTCGAATAATGGGGTGCCCTGGTAAACAGAACTCGTGCCGTTTTGGGATGTATCCTTGTACCATATTGAGCTGAATTATGTTGCATACCTCTCAGTGTTCATTTGTATATTTACCTGATAAAGCTTGGACCAGTTTGCTGCTATCAGTCACAATTTCATTTCAATCATTTTAAGATTAGGAAATCCAGAATCTTAGTAATTACGCAATTGCATTCAATTTCTCCTTTTTCAAATCAAATGCAGTTTGAAGCGATCGCTACAGAATGAATGTTCTTCCTAGCCAGCACTTATTGCTTAACCAATGGCTAAAACAGACTATCTGCTTGTTTGTACAATGCTGTGCGTGCAGATTGGCTGCTGCATTTCCTATATTACAGTAGAGAAATATTTCTTTGGTGATGAAACCACTTTGGGAGATTGTGCAAGTTATTATGTAAATGTTTAACTATCCTATAGGGTTTAATTGCAATTCAGTTCAGTCTTATCTGTAGTTGCATATTACTACTGAAGCTCACCCAGCACTTCTGGCATTTATCCAAATAGCTGACTCATCACTTTGATAAGTGCATTGGGAAAATAAAATGATTTACGTAAAAATTCACCACAAAATGAAGCAAGTGATTGCGAGAAAACATATAAAGCCCATTCAGCATTCAGAACTGATGGATGGTATGTTTAATGTTGAAACATTGCTCATAGCCTCCCCACATCCCTATTAAACCAGATAGGACATCAGAACATCGAATTATTTATCGTACAATGTATTTTTAGATATTAATGGGGGTGTGAAAACATATATAGCAGTAGAGTAGTCACCTATTTGATTGTACATTGATGAATTGTCTTGTGTTGTTTTATCACCGTAAAAGGAACTACATAAATGTGATGTGTTGTTATTTTTCACTTTTCTTTCCTTGTTCAGCAAATGAAATTTCATATAATTAAACCTTGCTGCAGCTAAAGATGTCATCTGCAAATTAAATAAATGACAACGCTGTGAAATATTGCCTGCTTTCCAAATACAGACAGCTGTCACTTAGTTCCTCTTGTCTAGAGGTGACTCGGCTGTTTATATAATACCCTGAGAAACCCTGACAACAGGGACTGCGACAAATCACCATTTCTTTGTGTGAGTGGCAGAAAACAATGTGGGAAACAATGGGAGCTTGCACTTCTAGAATGAGTTCAGCTTTGGGAAGGACATTATTCATTTCTTAGGAGAGATCCAGAGAGACTTATCAGCCATGACTGAATGCTGGAGCAGACTTGATGGGCTGAATGGCCTAATTTCTGCTCCTATGCCTTATGGCCTTATAGACATCAAACCTGGGACTCTTCCCTGATACAGCATTTATAGGAAGGAGCAAATTTCTGCAGATGCTGGAATCTGTACCGAAAATGAAAAAAGTGCTGGAGATCACAGTAGGTCAAGCAACATCCATGGAAAGAAAGCAAGCTAATATTTTTAATCTGGATGACACTTCATCAGAGCTGAAGTGGATTGTGGAAGGGGGCAGAACCTATGCAATAGTGGGGGCCTATAGGGTGCATTGACCCTGACTTTCCTGTAGCTGGTCATTTTAACACAGTATCCTGCTCACTTGTCTGTCTTTGGCATGCTGCAGTGTTCCAGTGAATCACAACTCAAACTGGAGGAACAACATCTCACCTTCAGACAAGACACTTTACAACCTTCAGGGATCAATATTGAGTTCAATACCTTCAAATTGTGAACCCATTCCTGCCCTTTCTTTTACCTTTCCATTTTACTTTCTCTGTCACCATGTCCTCTCTCCTCACTCCCCCTACTCCAGTGGGACTGTCTGTCCTTTCCAATCGGGCAGTTAGACACGCCATTGTTCTGCCATTCTCTCATTCCGATCACTTAATCTGAACTATCAATGTCCTTTCTCCCCCAGCACTCCACACCCAACCCACATTACAGCACAAATGCCCCCTCCATATTTCACTTCAGCTCTGGTGAAGACTCATTGAGACTGAAAAACGTTAGCTCGCGCTCTCTCTCTCTCTCTCTCTCTCTCCATGCAAGCTGCCTGACCTGCTGTGATTCCCAGCATTTGTGGTTTTTCAGCATTTACAATAAAACTGTTTCACAATGAGGCATTTTCATCATGGAAGGGAAATTCCACTTCACTTTTGCTGCAAGATTGGCTCAGAAACTTGGTTTGTATTTGTATGAAGGGATGCTGCAGTGTGACAAAGTGTGATCTTTGCAACGTACTCTGAGATCCAGGTTCCATTTCCTCCCTCTCGGGTGGATGATTCAAAGGAATAATCGCAGAAAAGGAGGAAGATTCTCTCCTCTCTCTTCCCTCTTCTGGCCAATATTTATCCCTCAAATTAAATCAGCGAAATAATTTGCCTGGTTGGCATCACACTGCTGTTCTTAGATTTACACAAACATGGAACAGGTGGAGGCTTTGCGGCCTATCATACCTATAGCTACTCTCCGCAAGAGCAATTTTGATTCAAAAACAGAAGTTGCTGGAAAAGCTCAGCAGGTCTGGCAGCATCTGTGAAGAGAAATCACAGCGAACACTTCAGGTAACACTTTCTCAGAACTGGCAATTCTGATTCCCAGGCTTTTCCTCTTAGAACTGCAAATGTTTCCTCTTTAGAAAGTTATCCAACTTCCTTTTGAAGGCCATGAAAAGAAGCTGCCCACTCCATCTCCTCAGAGCTTTCAGATGGTGTAATGTCACAGTACTAGTAAGATGGAGCTTACGGTATTGACCTGGGGTTTGAATCCAAACACAGTAATTTGCTGAAATTTAAATTCAATTAATAAGGATGGAATATAAAGCCAATCCTCACTGATAGTGATGTTGAGACAGTCATCGATTGTTGCGAAAGCTCATTCGGTTCATTAATATGGGGAAGGAATCAACTAACTTGACCCACAGAAATGTAGCTAAGTCTTAACCTATCTTCTAATATGGACAAGACAGTCATTCAGTTCAAGAACAATTAAGGAATGGGCCATAAATGCTGGCCCTATCAGTCACACTTATATCCCTCAAAAGAATAAAAAATATCAGGGTTGGATCTGGAGGAGGTATGAATGGCAGGGTGATGAAGAGCTGCAACCTGAAAGCAAAGTCAGAATTAAAATGGAGTGATTGCTCATAACGTCAAAGTGGTCCCCATGTTACAGTGTGTGACCTTAGCTCACTGTCTCAGGAAGCAGCTGCCATTTCTGGTCTGAGGATGAGTCAGCATGGGAGGCTGGGGCTAATGGAGTGAGGCCTTCCCTCAAACTTGGCATGTGCAGGTGAGGTCTCCAGACTCGCTATGTCACCATTTCCCACACACTCAGTCTTCTCCGCCAGCTATGTTTCCTGGATCCTTACCAGAGCTGGGGATGGGTGATACTGCTGCACCTTTACTCTTCCCTACCATTGCTTGTTGCTACCTCCTCATCTCCTCATCCAAAATGGCTGCCAGCACAGGCGAAGACTGGGCTGGTGATGTCAGCTAGTTGCAACGCTGCTCCCATGCATTGCTCCACTTGGTGGATGCGTCCACCATAAACATGGGCAGTTTAAAACAGAAACATGAAAAGAACAGGAAACAAATTAGTGACAGGGATTAGGTTGGAATGGCCGGACTGAATGTTGAGTCTGGAAGGCTGCAAAATGCCTAATTCAAACGGCATGTACGGAATTTTGCTTTTATGCGTTCTTATAAAGTTCCAGCAAGTAGTTAATCCCTTCCAAACAAATTGGCTAATAGCTTGTTAGACTGTTGCACACAGAAATTTTACAAAAAAAAGGCTTTTAATCGGCGAACTCAACCTCAGTGAGCTTTATCCTCTGGCACGGCATCTTATCGTTTTTATGAGCTAAAGTTTTCTTCAAATGTATAAAACTTGCAGGTCTATCTTTAATGTTATCATTTAAAAGCCAGTGGATAAATGCAAGTGGCTCACCTCCCAGTAATTTGTCATTGAAAGGCTGTTCCCATGGGAAGCTAAATCACACGGAATTGGACGACAGAAAATTTGAAGCCTGCCATTTTACTCTTGGGATAAAATATTCCCAGCAGAATAATGGGACAAAAGTCAACTGTCTAGACCAACATTCCGCAAACAGCATAAGGGGAAAAGGCACTGGCACAAAAAAAACATTACATACAAATTGGTGCCAAAAGGTCATTTTAATGTTCTAGATCAGAGGATTCTCAGATGAATTATTAGCAACACACTTTATCCAACAGTGCCATTTCAAAACCTTTCCGATCAGTGCAATCTGGGACACAGTTGTCAAAAATGTACATATTCGATTATTCTGCTGCTGTTTCAGTCCCACTTTAAGTGGACATTTGAAATGAATTAATGGACCTCTTGACTGGACACATGTTGCTGTCACCTATTGAGAACAAAAGCATTGTCCGGCTTTCTGATTTTCACTTTGCCTCTACTACCCTTGGCTATTACAAGCAATGAATGCACAAAGGATAGGCAAAAAGCCATCCTGTTCGTCAGTCATGTTCTACCCAATGATCATGGTGATCATTTTCCCTCCCAGTCTTCCACTGCTCCCCAAAATTTCTTACATTAATTTATTCCCACTCTGACTAATACTACCCACCCTGCTTGTCTGATTGACTCCCTCTTATGTATTAATCAAGAGTGTGGTGCTGGAAAAGCACAGCACGTCAGGCAGGATCCGAGGTGCGGGAAAATCGATGTTTCGGGCAAAAGCTCTTCAACTGGAATGAGGTTGGGAATCTCGGGGGTGGAGAGAAAAATGGGAGGGGGGAAGGTAGCTGAGAGTGCGATAGGTGGATGGAGGTGGAGTAAAGGTGATAGGTAAGAGAGGAGAGTGGAGCAGTTAGGTGAGAAGGCAGATGGACAGGTAGGACAGGTCATGAGGGCAGTGCTGAGCTGGAAGTTTCGAACTGGGATAAGGTGATAGGAGGGGAAATGAGGAAACTGGTGAAATCCATATTGATGCCATGGAGTTGAGGCGTTCTTCCTCCAGGCATTGGGTGGTAAGGGAGTGGCGATGGAGAAGGCCCAGGACCTGCATGTCCTTGGCAGAATGGGAGGGGGAGTTGAAGTGTTCGGCCATGGGGCAATAGGGTTGATTGGTGTGGGTGTCCCAGAGATTTTCTCTGAAGAGCTCTGCAAGTAGGCATCCTGTCTCCCCAATGTGGAGGAGACCGCATCGGAAGCAATGGATACAATAAATGACACGTGTGGATGTGCCGGTGAAACTTTGATGAATGTGGAAGGCTCCTTTGGGGCCTTGGACAGAGGTGGGGGTCAGGTGTGAGCGCAGGTTTTGCAATTCCTGTGGTGGCAGGGGATGGTGCCAGGAGGGGAGGGTGAGTGGTTAGGGGGCGTGGACCTGACCAGATAGTCACGGAGGGAATGGTATTTACAGAAAGCAGATAGGGGGTGGGGAGGGAAATATATTTCTGGTGGTGGGGTCCACTTGTAGGTGGCAGAAATAGACAATAGGTGCAGGAGTAGGCCATTCTGCCCTTCAAGCCAGCATCACCATTCATTATGATCATGGCTGATCATCCTCAATCAGTATCCTGTTCCTGCCTTATCCCCATAACCCTTGATTCCACTATCCTTAAGAGCTCTATCCAACTCTTTCTTGAAAGTATCCAGAGACTTGGCCTCCACAGTCTTCTGAGGCAGAGCATTTCATACACCCACCACTCTCTGGGTGAAGAAGTTTCTCCTCAACTCGAAGTGACCTACCCCTTATTTTTAAACTGTGTCCTCTGGTTCGGGATTCACCCATCAGCGGAAACATGCTTCCTGCCTCCAGAGTGTCCAATCCTTTAATAATCTTATACGCCTCAATCAGATCCCCTCCCAGCCTTCTAAACGCAAGGGTATACAAGCCCAGTCGCTCCAATCTTTCAACGTAAGATAGGCCCGCCATTCTGGGAACTGACCTCATGAACCTACACTGCACTCCCTCAATAGCCAGAATGTCTTTCCTCAAATTTGGAGATTAAAACTGCACACAATATTCCAGGTGCAGTCTCACCAGGGATCCGTACAGCTGATAATGGAAGATGATGCAATATATGCCGAGGTTGGTGGGGGTGGGAAGTGAGGACCGGGGGTTTCTGTCCTTGTTGCAGTTGGAGGTGTGGGGCTTGAGGGCAGAGGTGCGGGTCGTAGACGAGATGTGCTGGAGGGCATCTTCAACCAAGTGGGAGGAGAAGGAGGCCATCTGGGTGTGTTCTGATGCTTCGTGTTCCTCCCTAGATACCAAAGCCATCTTCAGTAAATGAGCTTCAATGATCTCAGAACTTTGTCTTCACTCTTTGTGGCCTTATCAACATCTCATGGCAATGGGCAATGTCTCTTCACCATGCTGTGCATAAAAAAGGTTCTTTATTTACTCTTGCATGGGATGGGGACCTTGATGGAAAGGCTAGCATTTGCTGCCCATTCCTCATTGTCCTTCAATTGACTGGCTTGTTTCACAATTTCAGAGGGTATTTTGGAATCAGCCACACTACTGTCACATGTGGTCCAGACTCGGTGAGACGGCAGATTTCCCTCCTGAGAGTGTTTCAGTTAACCAGACATGGTTTGTGACTTTGTTGATTTGCTCTGCTAATTGGAGATTTGTATTCTCTGCCACTCTAGCCCTATTTAACTTGCTAGGAGAAAGTGAGGACTGCAGATGCTGGAGATCAGAGCTGAAAATGTGTTGCTGGAAAAGCGCAGCAGGTCAGGCAGCATCCAAGGAACAGGAGAATCGACGTTTCGGGCGTGAGCCCGAAGATTCAGGGGATTCCTGAAGAAGGGCTTATGCCCGAAACGTCAATGCTCCTGCTCCTTGGATGCTGCCTGACCTGCTGCGCTTTTCCAGCAACACATTTTCAGCTATTTAACTTGCTGCCTATCATGGAAGATTGATCGATGATAGTTTGATAAATGCAAAATACTGCAGATGTTGGAAATCTGAAATAAAAGCAGAAAGTGCTGGAGAACCTCAGCAGGTATGGTATTATCTGTTGAGAGAGAAAACCAGTTAACGTTTCAAGTCTAAACTGACTCTCCCTCGGAACAAATCGTCATCCTCTGTTCATCACCACAAAGACAAAATACTGATTTCAGATTTATTAATTGAATTTAAATCTCACCAGCTGCCTTGATAGGACTTGAACTCACATGCTCAGAGCACTTGCCTGACCTTGGATTATTGGTGATATATAGGGCAGCACAGTGGCTCAGTGGTTAGCACTGCTGCCTCACAGCGCTTGAACCTGGGTTTGATTCCAACCTCGGACGAGTGTCTGTGTGGAGTTTGCACATTCTCCCTGTGTCTGCGTGGGTTTCTTTCGGGTGCTCCAGTTTCCTCCTGCAGTCCAAAGATGTGCAGCTTAGGTGAATTTGCCATGCTCAATTGCCCATAGTGTTCAGGGATGCATGTGTTAGGTGCATAAGTCAGGAATAAATGTAGAGTGATCGGTTCGGGCAATGGGTCTGGGTGGGTTACTCTTCAGAGGTTCGGTGTGGACTTGTTGGGCTGAATGGCCTGTCTCGGCACTGTAGAGATTCTATGATTTAATTGCCACTTTACCATCATCTCATCTTTAGCCCCATTCAACTTCCTGTCTTCCATGGAAGAAATGAAAGCAGCATAATTAAGAAACCAATAAAATTTTAAATATTAAAGTTATCAAGAAGTATGGAGAAAACACATGGAATTGAGACAGATCATATTGAATAACAGAGTAGGCTGAAAGGGTTGAATTTTCTACAATGTTTAAAAGTTTAATTGTATTGCAACTTTTCTAACCTTAGGAGTTCACCAAGTGCTTCATGGCCAATGCTGTACTGTACTTTTGCAGTGTGGTTGCTATTGTGGGAAACATCAGATCCAATTTGCACACACTGCAAGGTCAGAAGTGGAGTGTTCTTTAATGATTACACATTGTCCAATGTTATTCAGCTTCTGAAGTCCACCCACAGGCAGCAAGACCTGAACAATATTCAGGCTTCAGTTGAGAAGTGACAAATAACATTCATGTAAGGGCCCACATTTTTTTTCCTTTTTCGACCTTAACCTGGAACAAAATTCAGGCACTAATATATAGCTGAAATACCAGGAGAGTTTTGCAACTTGGAAAATGTCGAGTGGTGCATGTTTTTAGCAGTGCAAGACAGTGTTGCTTTTGGAGCAGTCGGACCGATATATTGAGTCACAACAACCCCAGGGTTTTGGAATTATGAAGAAAACTGCCCGACAACGGTCTTTCGATTGGTTGAGCTTCGATCTGAAAATACAGAGCAGCCAGAAACCCCAGACCTGGCAAATGGAAACATCCTTGTCAAGCCTCTTAAGAGCACTGTATGTTTCAATGAGATCAACTCCCATTCTTCTAATCGGCAATGATTGTTTAGCCTTTGCTCATAAAACAACGTCTCCATATCAGAGATCATCCTGGTGAACTGCCTCAATGTAAATAATATCTTTCCTTAAATTAGGGTCCAAACCTGCTCACAGTACTCCAGCTGTGTAATCACCAGCACTTTTTACAGCTACAGTAAGACTTCCCGACTCTTATACTCCAACTCCCTTGAAATAAGGGCCAACATTTGATTAGCTTCCCTGATTATGTGCTGCACCTGAGCGCTAACTTTCTGTGTTTCAAATACAAATACTTCCAAGTCCTTTTGAGTTAGAACATAGAACATAGAACATAGAACAATAAAGCACAGAACAGGCCCTTCGGCCCACGATGTTGTGCCGAACTTCTATCCTAGATTAAGCACCCATCCATGTACCTATCCAAATGCCGCTTAAAGGTCGCCAATGAATCTGACTCTACCACTCCCACAGGCAGCGCATTCCATGCCCCCACCACTCTCTGGGTAAAGAACCCACCCCTGACATCTCCCCTATATCTTCCACCCTTCACCTTAAATTTATGTCCCCTTGTAACACTCTGTTGTACCCGGGGAAAAAGTTTCTGACTGTCTACTCTATCTATTCCTCTGATCATCTTATAAACCTCTATCAAGTCACCCCTCATCCTTCGTCGTTCCAACGAGAAAAGGCCGAGAACTCTCAACCTATCCTCGTACGACCTACTCTCCATTCCAGGCAACATCCTGATAAATCTTCTCTGCACCCTCTCCAAAGCTTCCACATCTTTCCTAAAGTGAGGCGACCAGAACTGCACACAGTACTCCAAATGTGGCCTAACCAAAGTCCTGTACAGCTGCAACATCACCTCACGACTCTTGAATTCAATCCCTCTGCTAATGAACGATAATACTCCATAGGCCTTCTTACAAACTCTATCCACCTGAGTGGCAACCTTCAAAGATCTATGTACATAGACCCCAAGATCCCTCTGTTCCTCCACCTGACCAAGAACCCTACCATTAACCCTGTATTCCGCAATCTTATTTGTCCTTCCAAAATGGACAACCTCACACTTGGCAGGGTTGAACTCCATCTGCCACTCCTCAGCCCAGCTCTGCATCATATCTAAGTCCCTCTGCAGCCGACAACAGCCCTCCTCACTGTCCACAACTCCACCTATCTTTGTATCATCTGCAAATTTACTGACCCACCCTTCGACTCCCTCATCTAAGTCATTAATAAAAATTACAAACAGCAGAGGACCCAGAACTGATCCCTGCGGAACTCCACTTGTAACTGGACTTCATGCTGAATATTTACCATCTACCACCACTCTCTGACTTCGACCGGTTAGCCAGTTTTCTATCCAATTGGCCAAATTTCCCTCTATCCCATGCCTCCTGACTTTCCGCATAAGCCTACCATGGGGAACCTTATCAAATGCCTTACTAAAATCCATGTACACTATATCCACTGCTCTACCCTCATCCACATGCTTGGTCACCTCCTCGAAGAATTCAATAAGACTTGTAAGGCAAGACCTACCCTTCACAAATCCGTGCTGGCTGTCCCTAATCAAGCAGTGTCTTTCCAGATACTTGTAAATCCTATCCCTCAGTACCCTTTCCATTACTTTGCCTACCACAGAAGTAAGACTAACTGGCCTGTAATTCCCGGGGTTATCCCTATTCCCTTTTTTGAACAGGGGCACAACATTCGCTACTCTCCAGTCCCCTGGTACCACCCCAGTTGCCAGTGAAGACGAGAAGATCATTGCCAACGGTACTGCAATTTCCTCTCTTGCTTCCCACATAATCCTAGGATATATCCCGTCAGGCCCGGGGGACTTGTCTATCCTCAAGTTGTTCAAAATGTCCAACACATCTTCCTTCCTAACAGGTATCTCTTCTAGCTTATCAGTCCGTTTCACACTCTCCTCTTCAACAATACGGTCCCTCTCGTTCGTAAATACTGAAGAGAAGTACTTGTTCAAGACCTCTCCTATCTCTTCCGACTCAATACACAGTCTCCCACCACTGTCCTTGATCGGACCTACCCTCGTTCTCGTCATTCTCAGGTTTCTCACATACGCATAGAATGCCTTGGAGTTGTAGCTTTCTGCAGCTTTTCTCCATTCTCCAAAGCACATATGCCCGAAACATCGACTCTCCCTGCTCCTCGGATGCTGCCTGACCTGCTGTGCTTTTCCAGCGTCACCTTTTTCAACCCTGATTCACCAGCATCTGCAGTCCTCACTTTCTCGAACTTCACAGTCTTCCACATTATATTCCATTTGCCAACTTTTTGACCACTTACTTCACCTATCCACAGAGGAACCTCGATTATCCGAGCGACACAGGTGGGGAGTATTTTATCAGATGATTGAATGCTTGGATATTTGAATGTGGATAACATAGTTTAGCCAAGCATCGGGACCTTGCAATCTTGCCGGATAATCCGAAAATCAGCTAATTGAATGCCGGATAATCGAGGTTCCTTTGTATAGGTCTCTGTAAATGGTTTGTATCCCTCACCCAACATGCTTTTCCACCTATTTTTGTGTTGTTTGCAAATTTGGCTACAGTATAGTCACTTCCTTCCTCCAAGGCATTCACATGTATTGCAAACAGTTGTGGCCATACACTGCTTACTGTGGCACCCCATTGGTCATAGGTCACCACATTGAAAAAGGACTCCTTATCCCCATTCACTGTTTCCTGGCCATTAGCTAATACTCCATCCATGCCAACATACTACCTCCAAATCCCTGGGCTCTTACCTTGCGACTTATCCTTTTGTGAGGCATGTTGTCGGATGCCTTCTGGAAGTCCAAATACAACGCATCTACTGGTTCCCCTTTATTCATTCTGGTTTAGACTTCCTCGAAAAACTCGAATAAATTAGTCAGTCATGACTTCCCTTTCATGAAGCCATGCTGACTCTGCCTGATTAGGCAATGATTTTCCAAATATTCTGCTATATGTCTGTAATAATTGATTCCTATACTTTTCCAACAATAGATGTTAGGCTAATTGGCCTATAATTACCTGCTCATTGCTTCCCTCCCTTTATGAATAATGGTATCATATAACAGTTTTCCAATCCTCCAGAGTATTAAAGGAGGTGGCTATTGAGATGGTTGATGCATTGGGAATCATCTTCCAAAATTCCATAGATTTTGGAATGATTCTTGCAATTGGAAGATCACAAACGTCACCTGAACGTTTAAATAGTGATGAAAAGAAAAATCATGAAATTACAAATCCATTAGCTTTCCATCAGTAGTAGGGAAAATGCTAGAATGCACCATAAAGGACTTGGTAAATGGACATTAAAATGTTCTGAACTGACATAGCATGGGCAAAGCTCATATTTGATAAATTTGAGCATTTTTGAGGATATTATGAACAAAATTGAGAAATAGGAATAAACTGATATATTTATAATATATTTGGACATTCAGAAGGCTTTTGGTAAGACTGTGGTTTGGTCAGCTAATTGAAACCACATAATTTTGAAGATAATGTACTGATGCGGATTAAGGCTTGGCTAACAGACAGAAAACAGAACAGGAACAAATGGGTCATTCTTACATTGGTAGTCTGTGATTATTGGTGTACAGCAAGGATCAATACTTGGGCACTAGTTGTTCAAAATATAAATCAATGATAAACCAAATACAATATTTTCAAATCTATAGTTAAATCAAAGCTAAGCATGAATGGGTATTGTGAGAAATATGTAAGACATGTCAGAAGGATTTGGCCAGGCTGAGTGAATGGGAAAGACTATGGAAGGTGTGATTACAATGTGGAAAAATGTGAGGTTATCCACTTTGGCAACCAAGAACAGATGTGCAGTGTATTTCCTAATGGTGAGGTGTTAGATAGTGTAGATGGGCAAAGGGACTTGACTGTCCTTGAAGGCTAACATACAGGTGCAACAAAGTTATTAGACAGGGTAATGGAACAAAGTCTGGTCTCCTCACAGGGAGATTGCTGCAAAGGTTCTTCAGACTTGTTACAATGCTGGCAGGACTTTCCTATGAAGAGAGATTGGGCAAATTGGGCCTCTCTATAGTTTCAAAGAAAGAGAGGTGATCTCATTGAAATCTGATTAATTCTTAAAAGAATAGGCAGGTGAAGTGCAGGTAAGATTTTTCCCTGTTTGGGAAATCTACAAACAATGGGCACAATTTAAAGACAAGGAGATGCCATTTAGGACCAGGATGAGGAGGAGCTTCTTCACTCTGAGGGTAGTGGAATTCGCTATCCCAGAAAGGAAGGTGGAAGCTGAGTCTTTTGATTATATTTAAAGTAAAGGCTGTTAAATGTTTTATTGTTAATGACATGAAAGGTTATGGGGGTAGTCTGGGTAAAAGTCCTTGAGTGTTCAATCAGTCATGATCACATTGAATGATGTAGCAGGTTCGATGGGCTGGATGGCCTGTGCCCATTTCCAAGTCCCGAAGTGGTCCATTTTGGCAGGAAGAATAGGAGACATAATAACATAAGAACTAGGAGCAGGGGTAGGCCATCTTGTCTGTCGAGCCTGCTCCACCATTCAATAAGATTGTGGCTGATTATTTTAGAATCCCTACAGTGCGGAAACAGACCTTCAGGCAACAGGTCCACACCAACCCTCCAAACAGTATCCCACCCAGACCATTTCCCTACACTATTACTCTACATCAGGGTGGTATGGTGGCTCAGTGGTTAGCACTGCTGCCTCACAGCGCCAGTGACCCAGGTTCGATTCCAGCCTTGGGCGACTGTCTGTGTGGAGTTTGCACATTCTCCCTGTGTCTGTGTGGGTTTTCCATCACAGTCCAAAGATGTGCAAATCAGGTGAATTGGCCACGCTAAATTGTACATAGTGTTAGGTGCATTAGTCAGAGGGAAATAGGTTTGGGTGGGTTACTCTTCAGAGGGTCAGTGTGGACTTGTTGTGTCGAAGGGCCTGTTTCTACACTGTCGGGGAATCTAATCTAATCATTTACCCCCTCACTAATTCACCTAACCTGCACATCCCTGAGCAGTATGAGCAATTTAGCAAACCAAATTGACCCAACCTGCACACCTTTGGACTGTGGAAGGAAACCAGAGAAAGTCCACGCGGACACGGGCAGAATGTGCAAACTCCACCCAGACAGTCGCCTGAGGCTGGAATCAAACCCAGGTCCCTGGTGCTATGAGACAGCAGTGCTAACCACTGAGCCATTGTGCTGCCACTCTGCTCCACTTACCCATTTAAAAAAACACATTATCTAAATGATACACTCGGAGATTCAGCGGGATTTGGTTTTCCTCAGGCAAGAATTGCAAAAGAGGATTAAGGAGGTCACTGAGTAACAAAGAAAGCTAATAGATTGTTATCATTTACCTCAAGGGAATTGAAAATAATACCAGGGATGTCAAGATTCAGTTACACAGGAAACTGCGGAGCTCATCTGGAATATTATGCACAGTATTATTTAAGGAAGGAATGCTTTCGAAGCAGTGCAGAAAAGCTTTAGAGTATTAACATCTGGAATGAGAGTTTGACTTTTGAGGAAAGGTTGGACAGGTGAGGTTTGTATCTGCTAGAGTTCAGAAGCACAAGAGGTGACCTGACTGAAATGTACAAAACCCCCCTCAATGCACTCTCACTGTCCTGCACTGAAGTCCAAACCTAGATATTGTACTCCAGCCTCTGGAGTGGGTTTGACCTAACAAATGTTTGAGTCATTGTTAAGAATGCCAACTCCATGCACAGCTTATACTGTGGCCTCTTCATTTCTGCTGTTGATTTTTCACTGTACATGCTACCACTGCGTGCTTTTTGTGTGCTACAAGTTACAGTGTGTATCACCAAGCAGTAAGGAGCCTCTGTAACTGAATTCTTAATAAATTGTGCAGAAACAAATCAGGCAAAAGCCCTCGCTAAGAATTCACTGACATCTGCTGGAAGATGTCCATAAGCAGACATCATCTGAGGATGGGATTGAGTTGAGAGTGTAGCACCTCTCTGAAAATGCTGGTCTCATAAAGTGTCAAAGAGAGAGCTGATATGACAGAACTTTGACCAATCTGAGGAACTACAGATGTTTAGTGGGGTAACTGTTTCTGTTACAGATGGATTTATTTCAAGGGAATAGATAAGATAGAAGCAGGGAGGTTGTTCCCACTGGCAGGTGAAACCAGAACTAGGGGATATAGCCCCAAAATATTGGGGAGCAGATTTAGGACTGAGTTAAAGAGGAACTTCTTCACCCAACGGATTGTGAATCAGTGGAATTCCCTGTTCAATGAAGCAGTTGAGGTTACTTTGTTGTATGTTTTAATGCAAAAATAGATAGATTTTTGAACAGTAACAGAACTAAGGGTTATGGTGAGAGGGCGGGTAGGTGGAGCTGAGTCCACGAAATAGATCATTTATAATTTTATTGAATATTGGATCAGGCTCGAGGGGCCAGATGATCTACTCCTGATCCTGTTTCTTATGTCCTACTGCTCATTGCATTATTGAAAAGATGGTAGACAAATTTAAATTTAAATACTACAAACATGTAATATAGTGTCGAAAATCACATCAAGCATGTCGCCAGGTAACGCATGAGGGACTACTATGAGGCAGAACCTATGATTTGATCTTCTATGTCACCAAGTCAAACCATATTTAAATACAGACAAGCCTTGGAGCTGATTGAATTGTATCAAAGGCGAGAGGGAGATATTGCAACAGTCACATGTTCTAAAGCTCTCATGTTTTTGCTGTCCACTCAAACCAATGCTATTCACAAGTAATTAATTACTTTCTTCCTTCAGGCAGGAACTGGAACCAATTTGCTCACAGCAAGGTTTGATGTGTATGTAGAATAAGGGCATTTTAAACTGTTTCAAACTGAGAGATGCATGTTAGTCATGGTACCTAGGCATTTGGAGGATAGATTGAAGAGGTTAGGACTGGTCTCCTTGGAGAGAGAAGGCTGAGAGGAGATTTGCTAGATGTTTTCAAAATCATGGTGGACTGGATGGAGTGTACAGAAAGAAGCTGCTCCTACTTGTAAAAGCAACAAGAATTCAAGGTTATAGATTTAAAGTGATGTACAAAAGAAACAAGGGTATTGTGAGAGAAAAAAAAATTTACACAGTGATCGGATATGCAATGTATAGCCTGGAAATGTTGTAGAATTGGTTAAGTTGAAGCATTCAATGGGGCATTGGATGATTATTTGGATAGAAATAGTGTGCAAGGTATGGGGAGAAAGCAGAACATTGGTACAAAGTAACAATATTCAATTGAAGAGCTGGTGCGGGAACAATGTCAAATGGTTTCTTTCTGTGTCGTAACAATTCTGTGATTCTATATTAAACTGCTGTTCGCAGGTAGTCAGGATTCTTGGTATATCTCATCTAATAGACACTGGTATATGAAAGCATTTTGGATAGTCTGCACAAAACAAGGCAACAGAAAGTCAGGGACCTGTCAGTGCTTAGTCTGTTTTTCTTTATTATTGATGTTGGTCGGGAGAAAACGCAATCAGGAATTCAAATGGCTGCCACTATCCCAAGATGCATTTCACCCCAATGCCTTGAGCAACACAACATTGAATGCAGCTCGACCTATACCTTGTGCAGGCCTTAGGCTGGTCTAGCTGGTTAGTTTGCAACACAGTAATGACAACAATGTGGGTTCAAATTCCACATCAGCTGGGTGATCACAAAGGACTCTTCTCCTCCACCTCACCCCTCACTTGAGGTGTGGTGACCCCTGGGTTAAACCACCATGAGTTGCCTCTCTCTGATGAGAGAGCAGCTCTATGTTCCCACAGGCTTGTGATGATTTTCTCTTTACATTGTGCCCAAGTCCGAACATGGTCCTTGAACTGACAATCTCCTGACTTCAGAAACTCACAGCTACTGAAAAACCCATCTTAAATTTCAGCCATTAAATCGAGTATTTTTTTTCAATTAGAATGCTATGAGAGTGTGTGGAAGCCTGAGTAGCTGTCCCTATTAAATTGATGTACACAGTGATAAAGTGCTACCTATTAGTGTGGAGCACATTGGTCAATATAAACTGATCCAATATCATCTCCTACTCCATTTTACCATTTAGGTTCTACTTTTATTGCCATGTTAGCTCAATTTCAAATTAACTCCTAATTTTGTACATAACCTTAACAACATGTAACCTGTGTGCAAAATAATAGCTATTAATGGTTAGACAAGATGAGTTAATTCAATCAATGATACTGAAATCATTCTTCAGAGGCTGGCATCCTTTTACTAAATGGCCTTTATTTACAAATGCATAGCCTGTGACTATAGCACCGCCTCTCACTGAGTCAGGTATTTAAGGGCCCAATATCACTGCCATCAGTTGTTTCTGTCAGCCAGGTCTCCCTGATTGGATCAGATTAACAGCCTCAAACTGAGAACTCACATTCGATGAGGTCCAGCTGGCTGCCCTCATTACAATCATGACAGATACAAATAGTGCCCGCCAGTGAAATAGACTGGTCGGTGTGGAATTGAGTAATAAGACTATAAGACATAGGAGCAGAGGAAGGCTATTTGACCCATCAAGACTGCTGCACCATTCCATGAGATCATTGCTGATCTGATAATCCTTAACTCCACTTTTCTGCCTTTTCCCACAACTCTTGAATTTTTTACTGTTTTAAAAAACTGTCTAACTCAGTATTTAATAGACTAATGACCCAGCAGGGTGGCACGCTGGCTCAGTGGTTAGCACTGATGCTTCACAGCACCAGGGACCCGGGTTTGATTTCAGTCTAGGGTGACTTTCTGTGTGGAGTTTGCACATTCTCCCCGTATCTGTGTGGGTTTCTTCCAGGTGCTCTGGTTTCCTCCCACAGTCTAAAGATGTGCAGTTTCGGTGAGTTGGCCATGCTAAAATGCTCATAGTGTTCAGGGACGTGCAGGTTAGGTGCATTAGTCAGGGGTAAATATAGAATAGTAGGGGAATGGGTCTGGGTGGGTTACTCTTTGGTGGGTTGGTGTGGATGTGTTGGGCCGAAGGGCCTGTTTCCACACTGTAGGGATTCTATAAAAGCTGCCACAGCTCTCTGTGATGAAGAATTCAACAGATTCATTATCCTCTGAGAGAAGAATTTCCTCCTTATCTCTGTCCTGACTGGGTGACCTCTTACATTGAGATTATTCCCTCTGAACCTGAATCTCCAAAAGGTGGAAACAACTTCTCAAGATTTTTTTCTTTATTCATTTGCAGGATGAGGGTATCGCTGGGTCGGCAGTATTTATTGCCCATCTCTAATTGCCCAGAGGGCAGTTAGGAGTCAAACGCTTTAGCTGTGATCTGAATTCACATGGAGGCCAGACCAATTAAGGATGACAGATTTTCTTCCCTAAAGGACATTAGTGAACCAGACGGGTTTTTCCTGATAATCGGCAATGGTTTCAAGGCCATCATTGGACTCTTCATTCCAGATTTTTAAAATTGAATTCAAATTTCACTATCTGCTGGGGTAGGATTCAAACTCAGGTCCCCAGAACATTACCTGGGCCTTTGGATTAACAGTCAGCGATAATAACACTGGCCATTGTCTTCCCTGAGTCAGATCCATCTCATATATTTAAATAAGGTTGCCTCTTATTTTTCTGAACTCCAATGAGCATAGACCAAAACAATTCAACTTCTCCTCGTAAGAAAATCCTTTCATACAGAGGATCAACCTAGAGAACCTTCTCTGGGCTGCTTCTGGATTGCCATTATACCTCCCCTTAGACAAGGGGTCAAATACTGTTCACAGTACATTAGCTGCAGTCTAACAAGAGCCTTGTATAGTTTTAGTAAGACTTGCACATTTTTGCATTCCATTCCCTTTGAAGCAAAGACCTATATTCATCATTGATGACTGTGCTTTTTGTGATCTATGCAAAAGGTTTAGGATATAGGACGATACAGACTGTTTGTTCCAATGGGCAGATGAGCGGCAGATGGAATTTAACCCTGAAAAGTGCGAGGTGATGTGCTTTGGTAGACTAAAAAGACAAGGGAGTACTTGACTGGCAGGACATGAGGAAGCTCCAAAAAACAGAAGAATCTTAGGATGCTTGTCCACAGATCTTGGAGAGCAACAGTCCGCGTTAATAGGGTAGTTAAGAAGATGCAATGGGACATAAGACCGTAGACCATAAGGTATTGGACTAGATTTAAGCCATTTGGCTCATCGAATCTACTCTGCTATTTGATCAAGGCTGATATGTTTCTCAACCCTGTTCTCCTGCTTTCTTCCCATAACCCTTAATCCCTTTATTAATTGAGAACCTATCCATCTCTGTCTTAAACGATGTGGCTTCCACAGCCTTCTGCTGCAATGAGTTCCACAGGTTCACTCCAGCTGAAGGACAGACAAGGTGAATGCATGTAAGATGCTCCACCTGCTGAGGGAATCGAGAACCAGGGAGCACAATTTAAAAATAAGGGGGTGTCATTTAGGTCCAAGATAAGGAGAATTATCTTTTACTCAGAGTCATTGAATCATAGAGATGTACAGCATGAAAACAGACCCTTTGGTCCATGCCGACTAGATTTCCTAAATTAATCTAGTCCCATTTGTCAGCACTTGGCCCATATCCCTCCAAACCTTTTGTATTCATATACCCATCCGGATGCCTTTTAAATGCTGTAATTGTACCAGCCTTCACCACTTCCTCTGGCAGCTTATTTCAAACATGCACCATGTGAAAAGGTTGCTCCTTAGGTCCCTTTTATATCTTTCCCCTCTCACCCTAAACCTATGCCCTCTAGTTGTGGAATCCCTCACCTCAGGGAAAAGACCTTGTCTATTTACCCTATATGTGCCCTCATGATTTTATTAACCTCTATAAGGTCACCCCTCAGCCTCCCACTCTCCAGGGAAAACAGCCCCAGCCTGTTCAGTCTCTCCCCATAGTTCAAACCCTCCAACCCTGGCAACATCCTTGTAAATCTTTTCTGAACCCTTTCAAGTTTCACAACATCCTTCCAATAGGAGGGAGACCAGAATTGCACACAGTATTCTAATACTGGTCTAACCAATGTTGTGAACTACTGAAATTCTCTACTCCAGCGATCTCTGGATGCTCAGTCTTTCATTAGATGAAAGATAGAGATTGATAGCTTTCTGAATTATCAATGGCACAAGGCTTATGATTAGGTTGGGTAAAAAACTCTGAAGTGTTTGATCTGCCATTATCATATTGAACAGCAGAGAGGCTTAATGGGCTGAATGGGTTGTTATGGTGTTCCTAGAAAGCAAAAGAGGAATGGAACTCAGTTGCAACTGAACAAGCTCATTGGATTTAATGCTAAGTTCAGAGATAGCTCTGTATTAGGAAAATAAATCTACAAAGGACATGCAATACCTTGCTGAAAACCCTATTTTGATATGTGCCAAATGCTGTTATTAATAGTATCATTGTCAGTTGAGATATTGCTTTGTCAACTGTCACAGTGAACTGCAGTGTTTCAGTACTAGTCGACACCATTGACTCTAAGTTTCTAAGGTTCTTCCCCCATCTCAGTCACCAATTTGTATAAGAGGAAAAGAATTTACCACCACTGTGGGTAAGACATGAGGCAATTAATGAATAGCAGCTCCATTAACACACAAGAGGCTCAACATCATCCAGGATAAAGCATCCCATTTGATTCATTCCTGATCCACTACTTTCAACATTCATTTCTTCCACTGTTGATGCATGGTGACAGCTGTGTGTACCATCTACAAGATTCACTGTAACAATACACCAAGGGTCAGCTCACATTACCTTCCATTCCTGTGACGTCTACCAGCTAGAAAATCAAGGACAGCAGATATGTTGGAACTGCATGCATTCCTCTCCAATCAACACATCACGCTGACTTGGAATGCTATCATGGCTCCTCCATTTTGACAAGATACAAATTTTGGAACTCCCTTCCAGACAGCTCTGTGGGTCTCCCAGTGGTTCAAGCTGGTGACTTAGCACCGTCTTCTCCAGGGTTATTTGGGATGAGCTTTCAGTGATGACATCAATATTAAAAAAAATAAAATTTCTTCACTCTGAATCTTCATATTTGTAGTTGCTGTCATTGAAAATAATAAGGGATTTGGGGATAGTGCGGGAAGTGGAATTGAGAGAGAAATCACCATGATCTGACTGAATTGTGGATCAGGGTCAAAAATGAAAATGAAAATGAAAAAGCCTTGTTAGTATATTGCATATTTCAGGATTTACATTTCCCAAGGTGCTTTGGAATCACTATTTTCAAAGTATCGTCAGTGTTATAAAGTAAGCAATGGTTCAATCAATTTGCTCACAGCAAGTTCCCACAGAAAGCAATGAGACAAGGATTGGGGTGTCTTATTTATGATATGGACAGCAGGGATATGTCTTTTCAAATTTGTGCCATGGAATCCTTTATGTTCACCAATGTAGGTACATGAGGCATCAATTTAACTTCTCAACCTTAAGGAGTATATTTTGCAGAGGAATGTGTAAGTCAGCGCTCCGCACACCTCATCGTTAAATTCAGTCAGCACCAGGTTGAGTAGAGATCCATTTTCCCCTCAGCCATGATACACTGAGACCTTCAATGGGTCCAAGAGGGACATCTCTGCCTCCCCAACCTCCCAATACAATATAGGAAATCCTTCCTTCAAGCATAGTAGAAACAGTAGCACCACGTGAAAGTAATGACTACAACTGGCACTCTCAATAAACCCAA
Source organism: Chiloscyllium punctatum (assembly GCF_047496795.1). Taxonomy (NCBI): domain Eukaryota; kingdom Metazoa; phylum Chordata; class Chondrichthyes; order Orectolobiformes; family Hemiscylliidae; genus Chiloscyllium; species Chiloscyllium punctatum. The sequence goes on from NC_092744.1 coordinate 17,663,889, forward strand.
GGGGGAAACCAGAATATCATCAAATCCCTACAGTGTGAAAGCAGGCCATTCGGCTCATCAAGACCACACTGATGCTCCAAAGAACATGTCATCCAGACACTCTATCCCTGCGTTCCCCACAGCCCGTCCACCTCACCTGCATATCTTTGAACCATGGGCGGAAACCAGAGCACCCAGAGGAAACCCATCCAGACACAGGGAGATTTTGCAAACTCCACACGGTCACCTGACATTGGAATCAAACCCCCGGATCCCTAACACTGTGAGGCGGCAGTGCTAACCACACAGCCACTGTGCCATCTCGAAGTTGAGAAGACTTTTCCCAGACCTGAGGTAAGCTTATGGGTCGGTTTGGCTATGAGACCTCTGCAGCGCAGTTTGAGTGGGTGGAGGTCTTTAAAGAGAAAGGGGCTGGGAGTAGTGGGGTAGAGATAGATGGGAGTGTATGATCGTTATGGGAATGATCCAAAGAGCTCAGAGGCCTCACATCCCCACAAGGAGGTACACCCCGACTTCCCAATTCCTCCTCAATAGCAACCCAGACCACCAAAGCTGGTAGGCTGTCTGAAGTGCTCTTATCTTTCCCTGCAGGCTAGAAAACTGTGGTGGCTATGAATTAAGGCCATTTAGGGGCAGTTATTGACAACTGAGAGCTTCAAAAGGCCTAACAGTGTGCGTACTGCATGGCACCTTACCCACTCTACCTGACATCTTACTCATCCTGCCTGATACCTACCTTCACCATGGACATCCCGTTCCTTTACACTTCCATCTGCCATAGCGAAGGCCTCCAAGCCCTCCATTTTTTCCTCCCGTGCTGACCCAACCAGTACCCTTCCACTGACACCCTCATTCGACTGGCAGAACTGGTCCTCACCCTCAACAACTTCTCCTTCAAATCCTCCCACTACCTTCAGACCAAAGGGGTAGCCATGGGCCCCCACATGCGCCCCAGCTGTGCCTGCTTCTTATAGGATAGATGGATCTGTCCACATTCGCAGTTACACTGGCACCATTCCCCCACCTTTTCCTCCATGACATTGATGACGGTATCGGTGCCATCTCGTGCTCCCACGAGGAGGTGGAACAGTTCATTGACTTCACTAACACCTTCCACCCTGACCTTAAGTTCACCCGGACCATCTTGGATACCTCCCTCCCTTTCCTGGATCTCTCCATCTCCATTTCTGGCAACCGACTCAACATGGACATCTACTTCAAAATGGAGAAAGTGAGGACTGCAGATGATGGCGATCAGAGCTGAAAGATGTGTTGCTGGAAAAGTGCAGCAGGTCAGGCAGCATCCAAGGAGCAGGAGAATTGGCGTTTCGGGCATGAGCCCTTCTTCAGGAATCATGCCCGAAACGTCAATTCTCCTGCTCCTTGGATGCTGCCTGACCTGCTGCGCTTTTCCAGCAACACATTTTTCAGATCTACTCCAAAACCACTGGCTCCCACAGCTACCTGGACTACACCTCCTCCTACCCCACTGCTGCAAAAATGCCATCCCTTACTTCCAATTCCTCTGCCTCTACCGTACCTGCTCCCAGGAAGTGCAAGTCCATTCCAGGATATCCCAGATGACCTCCTATTTCAAGGACCATAATTTTCCCACCCACATTATCAACAATGCCCTCCAGTGCATCTCCTCTATTTTCCGCACCTCCACCCTTGAAACCCACCATTTAACCACAACAAGATTAGAACACGCCTGGTCCTCACCTTCCACCCCACTAATATCCAGATACAGCTCACTAATCTCCACCATTTCTGCCACCTACGATCAGACCCCACCACCAGAGACATATTTCCCTCCCCACCCCTATCTACCTTCCGCAGAGACCATTCCCTCTGTGACTTCCCCATTAGATCCACACCCCCGCTCATCAACCCACCCTCCACACCCAGTACCTTTCCTTGCTGCCACAGGAAGTGCAGAACCTGCACCAACACCTCCCCCTCACCTCCGACCAATGTCCCAAAGGATCTTTTCACATCTGGCAGAGATTTGCCGGCACATCCAAACGCCACACTTACTGTGCTCGTTGCTCTTGATGTGGTCCCCTCTACATTCGGGAGACAGGACGCCAACTCGCAGAACGTTTGAGGGAACATCTCCGGGACACACACCAAACAACCTCACTGCCCTGTGGCCAACCACTTTAACTCCCCCTCCTACTCCACCAAGGGTATGGAAGTCCTGGGCCTCCTCCACCACCATATCAAAGCCACCCGACAACTGGAGGAAGAACGCCTCTTCTTCCACCTGGGACCCTTCAACCACACGGCATCAATGTCAACTTCACTAGTTTCCAAATCTCCCCTCCCCTTACCAAATTCCAGATCAAACTCTCCAACTTGGCAACACTCTCTTGACCTGTCCTACCTGTCCATCTTCCGTCCCATCTATCCACTCCACCCTCCCCACCAAACTATCACAATCACCCCACACCTGCATTTACCTAACACCTTCCCACCTACCTCCCCACAGCTCGTCCCCAAACCCTTCCCCCCCCCCACCAATTTATCTCTCAGCTCACTTCGCTCCCACATTCAAGATGAAGGGCTTATGTCAAAATATCAACTCTCCTGTTCCTCAGATGCTGCCTGACCTGCTGTGCTTTTTCGGTGCCACAAGTTTTGACTCTGACTCTCCAGCATCTGCAGTCGTTACTTATCTCACACCTTACCCATCCTGCCTCACACCTTACCCATCCGACCTCACACCTTACCCACTCTGCCTCACTCCTTACCCATCATGCCTCACAGCTTACCAATCCTGCCTCACACTTTACCCACCCTACCTCACACCTTACCCACTCTGCCTCACACCTTCCCCATCCTACCTCACACCTTACCCATCCTACCTCACAACTTACCCACCCTACCTCACACCTTCCCCATCCTGCCTCACACCTTCCCGATTCTACCTCACACCTTGCCCCATCCTGCCTCACACCCTTACCCACCCTGCCTCACACCTTACTCATTCTGCTTCACACCTTGCCCATCCTACCTCACACCCTACCCCCCTACCTCACTCCTTGTCCATCCTACCTCACACCTTCCCCATCCTACCTCACACCTTGTCCATCCTGCCTCACACCTTCCCGATTCTACCTCACACCTTGCCCCATCCTGCCTCACACCCTTACCCAGCCTGCCTCACACCTTACTCATTCTGCTTCACACCTTGCCCATCCTACCTCACACCCTACCCCTCTACCTCACACCTTGTCCATCCTACCTCACAACTTACCCACCCTACCTCACACCTTCCCCATCCTGCCTCACACCTTCCCGATTCTACCTCACACCTTGCCCCATCCTGCCTCACACCCTTACCCACCCTGCCTCACACCTTACTCATTCTGCTTCACACCTTGCCCATCCTACCTCACACCCTACCCCCCTACCTCACTCCTTGTCCATCCTACCTCACACCTTCCCCATCCTACCTCACACCTTGTCCATCCTGCCTCACACCTTCCCCACCCTGCCTCACACCTTCCCCATCCTACCTCACACCTTGTCCATCCTACCTCACACCTTACCCGTCCTACCTCACACATTACCCACTCTGCCTCACACCTTACCCCCCTACCTCACACCTTACCCACCCTACCTCACACCTTACCCACTCTGCCTCACAACTTACTCACTCTGCCTCACACCTTCCCCATCCTGCCTCACACCTTCCCCATCCTACCTCACACCTTATCCACTCTGCCTCACACCTTACCCATCCTGCCTCACACCTTACCCACCCTACCTCACACCTTACCCACCCTACCTCTCACCTTACCCATCCTGCCTCACACCTTACCCACCCTACCTCACACCTTACCCACTCTGCCTCACACCTTACCCATCCTGCCTCACACCCTACCCATCCTGCCTCACACCTTACCCACTCTGCCTCACTCCTTACCCATCTTGACTCACATCTTACCCATCCTGCCTCACACGTTACCCACCCTACCTCACACCTTCCCCATCCTGCCTCACACCTTACTCACTCTGCCTCACGCCTTCCCAATCCTGCCTCACACCTTCCCCATTCTACCTCACACCTTCCCCATCCTGCCTCACACCTTCCCCATCCTACCTCACACCTTACCCCCCTACCTCACACCTTGCCCATCCTACCTCACACCTTCCCCATCCTGCCTCACACCTTCCCCATCCTACCTCACACCTTACCCCCCACCTCACACCTTCCCCATCCTGCCTCATACCTTCCCCATCCGACCTCACACCTTACCCCCCTACCTCACACCTTACCCACTCTGCCTCACACCTTCCCCATCCTACCTCACACCTTGTCCATCCTACCTCACACCTTACCCACTCTGCCACACACATTAACCACTCTGCCTCACACCTTACCCATCCGACCTGACACCTGACCCACTCTGCCTCACGCCTTACCCACACTACCTCACACCTTACCCATCCTACCTCACACCTTACCCATCCTACCTCATACCTTATCCATCCTACCTCACACCATACCCACTCTGCCTCACACCTTACCCACACTACCTCACAACTCACCCAACCATACCTCACACCTTACCCATCCTACCTCACACCTTACCCACACTGCCTCACAAATTACTCACTCTGCCTCACACCTTCCCAATCCTGCCTCACACCTTACCCACCCTACCTCACACCTTACCCACTCTGCCTCATACCTTTCCCATCCTACCTCACACCATACCTACCCTGCCTCACAACATACCCACTCTGCCTCACACCTTACCCACGCTGCCTCACTCCTTACCCACACTGCCTCACAACTTACTCACTCTGCCTCACACCTTCCCAATCCTGCCTCACACCTTACCCACCCTACCTCACACCTTACCCACTCTGCCTCATACCTTTCCCATCCTACCTCACACCATATCCACTCTGCCTCACACCTTACCCACCCTACCTCACACCTTACCCGTCCTGCCTCACACCTTCCCCATCCTACCTCACAACTTACTCACTCTACCTCACACCTTACCCACTCTGCCTCACACCTTCCCCATCCTGCCTCACACCTTACCCACTCTGCCTCACACTTTCCCCATCCTGCCTCACACCTTACCCTCTCTGCCTCACACCATACCTTCTCTGCCTCACACCTTGTCCATCCTACCTCACAACTTACCCACCCTACCTCACACCTTACCATCCTACCTCACACCTGACCCACTCTTCCTCACACCTTCCCCATCCTGCCTCACACAATACCCACTCTGCCTCACACCTTACCCACCCTGCCTCACACCTAACCCACCCTACCTCACACCTTACCCACTCTCCCTCACACCTTCCCCATCCTACCTCACACCTTCCCCATCCTACCTCACACCTTACCCATCTACCTCACACCTTACCCATCCTACCTCACACCTTACCCGTCCTGCCTCACACCTTACCCATCCTACCTCACACCTTAACCACTCTGCCTCACACCTTACCCATCCGACCTGACACCTGACCCACTCTGCCTCACACCTTACCCATTATGCCTCACACCTTACCCACCCTACCTCACACCTTACCCATCCTACCTCACACCTTACCCACCCTACCTCACATCTTACCCATCCTACCTCACACCTTAACCATCCTACCTCACACCTTACCCATCCTACCTCACACCTTACCCACCCTATCTCACACCTTACCCATCCTACCTCACACCTTACCTATCCTACCTCACACCTTCCCCATCCTGCCTCACACCTTCCCCATTCTACCTCACACATTGCCCATCCTACCTCACACCTTACTTACCCTGCCTCACACCTTCCCAATCCTGCCTCACACCTTGCCCATCCTACCTCACGCCTTACCCATCCAACCTCACACTTTCCCCATCCTGCCTCACAATTTACCCACCCTGCCTCACACCTTACCCACCCTACCTCACACCTTACCCACTCTGCCTCACACCTTACCCATCCTGCCTCACACCTTACCCCCCACCTCACACCTTCCCCATCCTGCCTCATACCTTCCCCATCCGACCTCACACCTTACCCCCCTACCTCACACCTTACCCACTCTGCCTCACACCTTCCCCATCCTACCTCACACCTTGTCCATCCTACCTCACACCTTACCCACTCTGCCACACACATTAACCACTCTGCCTCACACCTTACCCATCCGACCTGACACCTGACCCACTCTGCCTCACGCCTTACCCACACTACCTCACACCTTACCCATCCTACCTCACACCTTACCCATCCTACCTCATACCTTATCCATCCTACCTCACACCATACCCACTCTGCCTCACACCTTACCCACACTACCTCACAACTCACCCAACCATACCTCACACCTTACCCATCCTACCTCACACCTTACCCACACTGCCTCACAAATTACTCACTCTGCCTCACACCTTCCCAATCCTGCCTCACACCTTACCCACCCTACCTCACACCTTACCCACTCTGCCTCATACCTTTCCCATCCTACCTCACACCATACCTACCCTGCCTCACAACATACCCACTCTGCCTCACACCTTACCCACGCTGCCTCACTCCTTACCCACACTGCCTCACAACTTACTCACTCTGCCTCACACCTTCCCAATCCTGCCTCACACCTTACCCACCCTACCTCACACCTTACCCACTCTGCCTCATACCTTTCCCATCCTACCTCACACCATATCCACTCTGCCTCTCACCTTACCCACCCTACCTCACACCTTACCCGTCCTGCCTCACACCTTCCCCATCCTGCCTCACAACTTACTCACTCTACCTCACACCTTACCCACTCTGCCTCACACCTTCCCCATCCTGCCTCACACCTTACCCACTCTGCCTCACACTTTCCCCATCCTGCCTCACACCTTACCCTCTCTGCCTCACACCATACCTTCTCTGCCTCACACCTTGTCCATCCTACCTCACAACTTACCCACCCTACCTCACACCTTACCATCCTACCTCACACCTGACCCACTCTTCCTCACACCTTCCCCATCCTGCCTCACACAATACCCACTCTGCCTCACACCTTACCCACCCTGCCTCACACCTAACCCACCCTACCTCACACCTTACCCACTCTCCCTCACACCTTCCCCATCCTACCTCACACCTTCCCCATCCTACCTCACACCTTACCCATCTACCTCACACCTTACCCATCCTACCTCACACCTTACCCGTCCTGCCTCACACCTTACCCATCTTACCTCACACCTTAACCACTCTGCCTCACACCTTACCCATCCGACCTGACACCTGACCCACTCTGCCTCACACCTTACCCATTATGCCTCACACCTTACCCACCCTACCTCACACCTTACCCATCCTACCTCACACCTTACCCACCCTACCTCACATCTTACCCATCCTACCTCACACCTTAACCATCCTACCTCACACCTTACCCATCCTACCTCACACCTTACCCACCCTATCTCACACCTTACCCATCCTACCTCACACCTTACCTATCCTACCTCACACCTTCCCCATCCTGCCTCACACCTTCCCCATTCTACCTCACACATTGCCCATCCTACCTCACACCTTACTTACCCTGCCTCACACCTTCCCAATCCTGCCTCACACCTTGCCCATCCTACCTCACGCCTTACCCATCCAACCTCACACTTTCCCCATCCTGCCTCACAATTTACCCACCCTGCCTCACACCTTACCCACCCTACCTCACACCTTACCCACTCTGCCTCACACCTTACCCATCCTGCCTCACACCTTCCCCATTCTACCTCACACATTGCCCATCCTTCCTCACACCTTACTCACCCTACCTCACACCTTACCCACTCTGCCTCACACCTTACCCATCCTGCCTCACACCTTCCCCATCCTACCTCACACCTTGCCCATCCTACCTCACACCTTACCCAGCTTACCTCACACCTTCCCCATCCTGCCTCACACCTTCCCCATTCTACCTCACACGTTGCCCATCCTACCTCACACCTTACTCACCCTGCCTCACACCTTCCCAATCCTGCCTCACACCTTCCCCATTCTACCTCACACATTGCCCATCATACCTCACACCTTACTCACCCTGCCTCACACCTTCCCAATCCTGCCTCACACCTTCCCCATCCTACCTCACACCTTGTCCATCCTACCTCACACCTTACCCACCGTTCCTCACAGCTTACCCATCCTGCCTCACACCTTACCCACCCTACCTCACACCTTACCCACTCTGCCTCACACCTTACCCACTCTGCCTCACACCTTACCCATCCTGCCTCACACCTTACCCACCCTACCTCACACCTTACCCACTCTGCCTCACACCTTACCCATCCTGCCTCACACCTTACCCACTCTGCCTCACTCCTTACCCATCTTGACTCGCATCTTACCCATCCTGCCTCACACATTACCCACCCTACCTCACACCTTGCCCACCCTACCTCACACCTTCCCCATCCTGCCTCACACCTTCCCGATTCTACCTCACACTGTACCCGTCCTGCCTCACACCCTTACCCACCCTGCCTCACACCTTACTCACTCTGCCTCACACCTTCCCCATCCTACCTCACACCTTACCCCCTTACCTCACAACTTGCCCATCCTATCTCACACCTTCCCTATCCTGCTTCACACCTTCCCCATCCTACCTCACACCTTGCCCATCCTACCTCACACCTTGCCCATCCTACCTCACACCTTCCCCACTCTGCCTCACACAATACCCACTCTGCCTCACACTTTACCCACCCTGCCTCACAGCTTACCCATCCTGCCTCACACCTTACCCATCCTGCCTCACACCTTACCCATCCTGCCTCATACCTTACCCACTCTGCCACACACCTTACCCACTCTGCCTCACACCTTACCCATCCTGCCTCACACCTTCCCCATCCTGCCTCACACCTTCCCCATCCTACCTCACACCTTGTCCATCCTACCTCACACCTTACCCCCCACCTCACACTTTACCCATCCTGCCTCACACCTTACCCATCCTACCTCACACCTTACCCACTCTGCTTCACACCTTACCCACTCTGCCACACACCTTACCCATCCTACCTCATACCTTACCCACTTTGCCACACACCTTACCACTCTGTTTCACACCTTACCCATCCTACCTCACACCTTACCCACTGTACATCACACCTTAACCACTCTGCCTCACGCGTTACTCGTCCTGCCCCACACCTTATCTACCCTACCTCATACCTTACTCACTCTGCCTCACACCTTACCCACCCTACCTCACACCTTACCCACTCTGCCTCACACCTTACCCATCCTTCCTCACACCTTACCCACTCTGCCTCACTCCTTACCCATCCTGCCTCACACCTTACCCACCCTACCTCACACCTTGCCCACCTTACCTCACACCTTCCCCATCCTGCCTCACACCTTCCCGATTCTCCCTCACACCTTACCCACCCTGCCTCACACCTTACTCACTCTGCCTCACACCTTACCCACACTGCCTCACAACTTACTCACTCTGCCTCACACCTTCCCCATCCTGCCTCACACCTTCCCATCCTACCTCACACCTTGTCCATCCTACCTCATACCTTACCCCCCTGCCTCACACCTTACCCACCGTACCTCACACCTGACCCACTCTGCCTCACACCTTACCCATCCTGCCTCACACCTTCCCCATCCTACCTCACACCTTGTCCATCCTACCTCATACCTTACCCCCCTGCCTCACACCTTACCCACTGTATCTCACACCTTACCCACTCTACATCACACCTTACACATCCTGCCTCACACCTTACCCACCCTACCTCACACCTTACCCACTCTGCCTCACACCTTACCCGTCCTACCTCACACCTTCCCCATCCTGCCTCACACCTTACTCACTCTGCCTCACACTTTCCCAATCCTGCCTCACACCTTATCCTCCCTGCCTCACACCTTACCCACCCTACCTCGCACCTTACCCACCCTACCTCACACCTTACCCACCCTACCTCACACCTTACCCATCCTGCCTCACACCTTACCCACCCTGCCTCACACCTTAGCTACCCTACCTCACACCTTACCCACTCTGCCTCACACCTTACCTACTCTGCCTAACACCTTGTCCATCCTGCCTCACACCTTATCCACCCTGCCTCACACCCTACCCACCCTACCTCACACCTTACCCACCCTACCTCACAACTTCCCCATCCTGCCTCACACCTTACCCACCCTGCCTCACACCTTACCTACCCTACCTCACACCTTACCCACTCTGCCTCACACCTTACCTACTCTGCGTCACACCTTCCCCATCCTACCTCACACCTTACCCACCCTACCTCACACCTTACCCACCCTACCTCACACCTTCCCCATCCTGCCTCACACCTTACCCACCCTGCCTCACACCTTACCTACCCTACCTCACACCTTACCCACACTGCCTCACAAATTACTCACTCTGCCTCACACCTTCCCAATCCTGCCTCACACCTTACCCACCCTACCTCACACCTTACCCACTCTGCCTCATACCTTTCCCATCCTACCTCACACCATACCTACCCTGCCTCACAACATACCCACTCTGCCTCACACCTTACCCACGCTGCCTCACTCCTTACCCACACTGCCTCACAACTTACTCACTCTGCCTCACACCTTCCCAATCCTGCCTCACACCTTACCCACCCTACCTCACACCTTACCCACTCTGCCTCATACCTTTCCCATCCTACCTCACACCATATCCACTCTGCCTCACACCTTACCCACCCTACCTCACACCTTACCCGTCCTGCCTCACACCTTCCCCATCCTGCCTCACAACTTACTCACTCTACCTCACACCTTACCCACTCTGCCTCACACCTTCCCCATCCTGCCTCACACCTTACCCACTCTGCCTCACACTTTCCCCATCCTGCCTCACACCTTACCCTCTCTGCCTCACACCATACCTTCTCTGCCTCACACCTTGTCCATCCTACCTCACAACTTACCCACCCTACCTCACACCTTACCATCCTACCTCACACCTGACCCACTCTTCCTCACACCTTCCCCATCCTGCCTCACACAATACCCACTCTGCCTCACACCTTACCCACCCTGCCTCACACCTAACCCACCCTACCTCACACCTTACCCACTCTCCCTCACACCTTCCCCATCCTACCTCACACCTTCCCCATCCTACCTCACACCTTACCCATCTACCTCACACCTTACCCATCCTACCTCACACCTTACCCGTCCTGCCTCACACCTTACCCATCCTACCTCACACCTTAACCACTCTGCCTCACACCTTACCCATCCGACCTGACACCTGACCCACTCTGCCTCACACCTTACCCATTATGCCTCACACCTTACCCACCCTACCTCACACCTTACCCATCCTACCTCACACCTTACCCACCCTACCTCACATCTTACCCATCCTACCTCACACCTTAACCATCCTACCTCACACCTTACCCATCCTACCTCACACCTTACCCACCCTATCTCACACCTTACCCATCCTACCTCACACCTTACCTATCCTACCTCACACCTTCCCCATCCTGCCTCACACCTTCCCCATTCTACCTCACACATTGCCCATCCTACCTCACACCTTACTTACCCTGCCTCACACCTTCCCAATCCTGCCTCACACCTTGCCCATCCTACCTCACGCCTTACCCATCCAACCTCACACTTTCCCCATCCTGCCTCACAATTTACCCACCCTGCCTCACACCTTACCCACCCTACCTCACACCTTACCCACTCTGCCTCACACCTTACCCATCCTGCCTCACACCTTCCCCATTCTACCTCACACATTGCCCATCCTTCCTCACACCTTACTCACCCTACCTCACACCTTACCCACTCTGCCTCACACCTTACCCATCCTGCCTCACACCTTCCCCATCCTACCTCACACCTTGCCCATCCTACCTCACACCTTACCCAGCTTACCTCACACCTTCCCCATCCTGCCTCACACCTTCCCCATTCTACCTCACACGTTGCCCATCCTACCTCACACCTTACTCACCCTGCCTCACACCTTCCCAATCCTGCCTCACACCTTCCCCATTCTACCTCACACATTGCCCATCATACCTCACACCTTACTCACCCTGCCTCACACCTTCCCAATCCTGCCTCACACCTTCCCCATCCTACCTCACACCTTGTCCATCCTACCTCACACCTTACCCACCGTTCCTCACAGCTTACCCATCCTGCCTCACACCTTACCCACCCTACCTCACACCTTACCCACTCTGCCTCACACCTTACCCACTCTGCCTCACACCTTACCCATCCTGCCTCACACCTTACCCACCCTACCTCACACCTTACCCACTCTGCCTCACACCTTACCCATCCTGCCTCACACCTTACCCACTCTGCCTCACTCCTTACCCATCTTGACTCGCATCTTACCCATCCTGCCTCACACATTACCCACCCTACCTCACACCTTGCCCACCCTACCTCACACCTTCCCCATCCTGCCTCACACCTTCCCGATTCTACCTCACACTGTACCCGTCCTGCCTCACACCCTTACCCACCCTGCCTCACACCTTACTCACTCTGCCTCACACCTTCCCCATCCTACCTCACACCTTACCCCCCTACCTCACAACTTGCCCATCCTATCTCACACCTTCCCTATCCTGCTTCACACCTTCCCCATCCTACCTCACACCTTGCCCATCCTACCTCACACCTTGCCCATCCTACCTCACACCTTCCCCACTCTGCCTCACACAATACCCACTCTGCCTCACACTTTACCCACCCTGCCTCACAGCTTACCCATCCTGCCTCACACCTTACCCATCCTGCCTCACACCTTACCCATCCTGCCTCATACCTTACCCACTCTGCCACACACCTTACCCACTCTGCCTCACACCTTACCCATCCTGCCTCACACCTTCCCCATCCTGCCTCACACCTTCCCCATCCTACCTCACACCTTGTCCATCCTACCTCACACCTTACCCCCCACCTCACACTTTACCCATCCTGCCTCACACCTTACCCATCCTACCTCACACCTTACCCACTCTGCTTCACACCTTACCCACTCTGCCACACACCTTACCCATCCTACCTCATACCTTACCCACTTTGCCACACACCTTACCACTCTGTTTCACACCTTACCCATCCTACCTCACACCTTACCCACTGTACATCACACCTTAACCACTCTGCCTCACGCGTTACTCGTCCTGCCCCACACCTTATCTACCCTACCTCATACCTTACTCACTCTGCCTCACACCTTACCCACCCTACCTCACACCTTACCCACTCTGCCTCACACCTTACCCATCCTTCCTCACACCTTACCCACTCTGCCTCACTCCTTACCCATCCTGCCTCACACCTTACCCACCCTACCTCACACCTTGCCCACCTTACCTCACACCTTCCCCATCCTGCCTCACACCTTCCCGATTCTCCCTCACACCTTACCCACCCTGCCTCACACCTTACTCACTCTGCCTCACACCTTACCCACACTGCCTCACAACTTACTCACTCTGCCTCACACCTTCCCCATCCTGCCTCACACCTTCCCCATCCTACCTCACACCTTGTCCATCCTACCTCATACCTTACCCCCCTGCCTCACACCTTACCCACCGTACCTCACACCTGACCCACTCTGCCTCACACCTTACCCATCCTGCCTCACACCTTCCCCATCCTACCTCACACCTTGTCCATCCTACCTCATACCTTACCCCCCTGCCTCACACCTTACCCACTGTATCTCACACCTTACCCACTCTACATCACACCTTACACATCCTGCCTCACACCTTACCCACCCTACCTCACACCTTACCCACTCTGCCTCACACCTTACCCGTCCTACCTCACACCTTCCCCATCCTGCCTCACACCTTACTCACTCTGCCTCACACTTTCCCAATCCTGCCTCACACCTTATCCTCCCTGCCTCACACCTTACCCACCCTACCTCGCACCTTACCCACCCTACCTCACACCTTACCCACCCTACCTCACACCTTACCCATCCTGCCTCACACCTTACCCACCCTGCCTCACACCTTAGCTACCCTACCTCACACCTTACCCACTCTGCCTCACACCTTACCTACTCTGCCTCACACCTTGTCCATCCTGCCTCACACCTTATCCACCCTGCCTCACACCCTACCCACCCTACCTCACACCTTACCCACCCTACCTCACAACTTCCCCATCCTGCCTCACACCTTACCCACCCTGCCTCACACCTTACCTACCCTACCTCACACCTTAACCACTCTGCCTCACACCTTACCTACTCTGCGTCACACCTTCCCCATCCTACCTCACACCTTACCCACCCTACCTCACACCTTACCCACCCTACCTCACACCTTCCCCATCCTGCCTCACACCTTACCCACCCTGCCTCACACCTTACCTACCCTACCTCACACCTTACCCACTCTGCCTCACACCTTACCTACTCTGCGTCACACCTTCCCCATCCTGCCTCACACCTTACCCATCCTACCTCACACCTGACCCACTCTTCCTCACATCTTCCCCATCCTGCCTCACACAATACCCACTCTGCCTCACACCTTACCCACCCTGCCTCACAGCTTACCCATCCTGCCTCACACCTTACCCATCCTGCCTCACACCTTACCCATCCTGCCTCACACCTTACCCACTCTGCCTCACACCTTACCCACCCTGCCTCACACCTTCCCCATCCTGCCTCACACCTTACCCATCCTGCCTCACACCTTACCCATCCTACCTCACACCTGACCCACTCTTCCTCACACCTTCCCCATCCTGCCTCACACAATACCCACTCTGCCTCACACCTTACCGACCCTGCCTCACAGCTTACCCATCCTGCCTCACACCTTACCCATCCTGCCTCACACCTTACCCATCCTGCCTCATACCTTACCCACTCTGCCACACACCTTACCCACTCTGCCTCACACCTTACCCATCCTGTCTCACACCTTACCCACTCTGCCACACCCCTTACCCACTCTGCCTCACATCTTACCCGTCCTGCCTCACACCTTACCCATCCTGCCTCACACCTTCCCCATCCTGCCTCACACCTTACCCACCCTGCCTCACACCTTACCCACTCTGCCACACACCTTACCCACTCTGCCTCACACCTTACCCATCCTGCCTCACACCTTACCCACTCTGCCACACACCTTACCCACTCTGCCTCACACCTTACCCATCCTGCCTCACACCTTACCCACTCTGCCACACACCTTACCCACTCTGTCACACACCTAACCCACTCTGCCTCACATCTTACCCGTCCTGCCTCACACCTTACCCACTCTGCCTCACACCTTACCCATCCTGCCTCACACCTTACCTACCCTACCTCTCACCTTACTCATCCTGCCTCACACCTTACCCACCGTACCTCACACCTTACCCACTCTGCCTCACACCTTCCCCATCCTGCCGCACACCTTACCACCCTGCCTCACATCTCACCAACCCTGCCTCACACCTTACCCGTCCTGCTTTCAAATATACTGAACGGGGTCCATAAAATTCAGCTGCGAGTGATTACAAACAATATAATGCTCTCTCAGTCTTGGAGCAGTGTCAGTATTCACTTTAGTTTTCAAGCCTGGGAGTAGAGCTGGAACTCAAAGGTCTTGCAAGGATGTGTGCTACTAGTGAAGCCACAGCTGAGTGATTGTCTCTTATTCCTGTTCCTTAAGTTCTTCTGCATAGTGGACAAATTGCTGCAATCAATTAAGAACCAAGGGCTTTTTAAAATTTGGTTATGACATCTGATGGTCTTTCTGCTTGCTAGTTGTTGCTCCATCATCCATGCCATTATATCTGACCTACATAGGTTTGCAACCTGGCTTTCCAAATACCAACCCCCCCCACTCCACATTTAGATTAGCTGCAAAATGCCTGAGTCATTCCGTGTGTCACAAATTAATTTGGAGAAGAACTAAACTGACAGGTTGTAAAAATAACAAGCTGAAAATAATTTAAGGAACTAAAGTATCTCATTTTCACTTTACACCGAAATGCACCAGGATTCAACCGTTCACTTTCCCAAATTTAAAGCAGTCTTTGGTTCTGCCTTGTTTCACCAGTGTAAGCAATAGTTATCCGATAATGCCGGCACAGTGATTCTGGTCACAGGGAATTGGGCAGCCGGTTCTTGTTTGAAATTCAGAATACTCCTCCTCAGCCCTCATGGAGAAAGGCATGAATTTAGAATAAATAAACAGGCTATTCACCCCAATGATTCAATGCTTGTGTTTCTGGTTCACAACTACCTCCTCCATGTTATCTCATCTCCACTGTCTCTTTAATCCCTCCTGCCTCATAACTTTGTCACCTCTCCCTTTAAATGCACCCATACTACTCACTGCAACTACTGCATGTGATTCGATATGTTTTATATTCTAACCACACTAGAGAGAATATTCGCCTGAATTCCCAATTGATGATCTAAATTTAACTATATAGAGTCATAGTCATACAGAGGTACAGCACGGAAACAGACCCTTCGGTTCAAATCATCAATGCCGACCAGATGTCCTGAATTAGTCTAGTCCCATTTGCCAGCAACTGGCCCATATCCCTCCAAACCTTTCCTATTCATATACCCATCCAGATGCCTGTTAAATGTTGTAATTGTACCAGCCTCCACCACTTCCTCTGGCAGCTCATTCCATACACGCACCACCCTCTGCGTGAAAAAGTTAACCTTAAGTCCCTTTTTAACCTTTCTTCTCACGTCTTAAGCATATGCCCTATAGTTTTGGACGGTTCCACCCTAGGGAAAAGACCTTGTCTATTTACCTCGTCTATATAAATAGTGATTAATTCATGATGAACTTATATTTATGGCTCTGAGTTTTAGACCCCACCAACACTGCACCCCCCCCTCCCCCCCCCAGCTCACCCAACCCCAAGTGCTATCATCTTTATGTCTACCTGACCAAACTCCTTCCTATTTAATAATGCCTTAGCCTCACCTATCCAGAGCAGAATGTGAACCTTAAACAAAAAAAACCCCAAAGAATTCTAAATGCTGGAAATCAGAAACAAAAACACAAATTGCTGGAAAAACTCAGCAGGTATGGCAGCATCCATGGAGAGAAAACAGATTCAATGCTTTGAGTCCAGTCACCGTTTTGCTAAAGAAGAATTACTGGATCTGAAATAGTAACCCTGCTTTCTCTGCACAGATGCTGCCAGACCTGCTGAGATTTTCCAGCAATTTCTGTTTTGTTGAAAACTTGAACCTTGCCTTGTTCTGGAAATGTATAATCCCCTCAATCTTAAATGTTTGCTGCAAATGGTTTCTGCACTTTCTCCAGAAGCTCCTATATCTTTTTTGCAATTTGGAAACCAGATCAGTTCACAAGTGGGATCTACTTATGAATTCTATTCTTTTGGATACAAACCACAGTATTTTACTTGTGTTTTATTGATGTGACTTTTTACGTTACATTTCTACTTTTAAAGTTTATGTTTCTGAAGATGCCCAAGCTCAGATAAGAACCTACTATTGAACCTACTATGTTTGGAAGTTCAAGCATAGAAAGAGGAAATGAAAGTTCTAAGTTCCTGTTCAGGGAGGGGCTGAGGCCAAGTTGGGAATGATTCAGTGCCAAATATGGGCGGCACAGTAGCACAGTGCTTAGCACTGCTGCCTCACAGCGCCAGAGACCCAGGTTCAATTCCTGCCTCAGGCAACTGACTGTGTGGAGTTTGCACATTCTCCCCGTGTCTGCGTGGGTTCCCTCCGGGTGCTCCGGTTCCCTCCCACAATCCAAAGATGTACAGGTTAGGTGAATTGGCCATGCTAAATTGCCCATAGTGTTAGGTGAAGGGGTAAATGTAGGGGAATGGGTCTAGGTGGGTTGCGCTTTGGCGGTGGACTTGTTGGGCTGAAGGGCCTGTTTCCACACTGTAAGTAATCTAATCTAATCATATAGAGTGGATTAACCTCTAACGATACTGAGGTGTGAGGAGTCAACTGGAGACAGAGTAAAAGTCAAACAAGAACAATTACACCTTTATCCACAGAGAACACCTTAGGAAATCCTGGACTGCAAGTTGCAACCAATTCATTCAATTAGTCTTTAAATGACCAATTTTTCAAGGTGTTTGAAGCATAATAGTAGATTAAGACCTAAAGTTTTGCAAGGGTTTAGACAGGAGTAGAGGCTAGAAGATTATTCCCTTCATCGGTGAATCTAGAACTCAGAGGCACAGTTTCAGAGTGAGGGGTTATGCTGGAGATGAGGAGCAATTTGTTCTCTCAGAGGATCATCATTCATTGGAACTCTTGATGCAGTGGGCAGATGAGGGGCTGAGATGGACACATTCTTCACCTGAAGGGAAGTTGAGAGTTAAGGAGATGGACTGGAAAGGGGAGTTGAGAGTAGATCGCGATCTTATTGAATGGGGCAGCAAGATCAAAGGCTAAATGGCTGAGGCCTGTTTTTATTTATGATTCTAGTGTATGTCAGTGAATTATTTGCTTGTGTGTGGGGAGAGAGTATAGAGACTGAACTTTAGCTTTTTACCTACATGGCATCAATCCAGTGGCCAAGTGTAAATAAGCAACTACCTGTAAATTTTTCTGCTCTATTCAAACAATATGGCTTCAGCCAAAGTTCAGAACACTCAATCCTTTGAAGCAACGTGCTGTTTTAATCTTCTCTAATTTACTACAATCTCACTCAAACCAATTCCACAGATATTCCTGCTGTCTATCTCCACCACCTTCCCTTTAATAAACTAACTGCCACAATAGCAACAGAGAGATCGCGTAGGTATCTCTCTTTGAAGGTAGCAAGACAAATCGAGAAGGCTGTTAAAAGGTGTTATGTGTTCCAACACTTTATGAACTGAAGTACAGAATGTAAAAGTAACAAAACAGCACCAAAGAAAAGGAGGAATTGCTGGAGAAACTCAACAGGTCTTGCACCATCTGTGGAGAGAGAAACAGAGTTAATGTTTCAAATCCAGTGACCCTTCTTCAGAACTGCCAGAGTTCTGCCAAACCCTGTTAAGTTGCCTCAGTTCTATGTTCCCTAGTTCCAGATGGCCCACAAGGAGAAATATTCTGGCAGTGTCTATTGTGTCAAGGCCATTCACCCTCAGATTTATTCAAATAAATAAGCAGTGTCATTCAAAAGGTTCTGAATGATAGGTGGAAAGATATCACATGGATGTGGCACTAACTCCCAACCAATGAACAAATGAGTAGGAGTAGGCCATTTGGCCCATTGAGCTGCCCTGCTATTTAATAAGATTACGATTGCTGTGATTGTAACTTCAACTCCACTTTCTTTCCTGACCCTTACAACCTTTCACTCACTTGCTTCTCAAGATTCTATCCAGCTACACCTTAAGAATAGTAAAAGATCCTGCTTCCATTTCTTTTGAAGATTGGAGATTCTTAACTTTCTGTGAAAGAAAAATATTCTCTCCACCTTTATCTTAAATGAATGACCTTTTTTTTTGGAAAGTGTGTCCTATATATTGTTCTGGATTCTCCCAAAAGTGGAATTATCCTTTCCAACTCCCCTCTGTTAAGGTCTCTTAAGACCTTACATGTTTCAATCAAGCCAGCTCCAACTGGAATGAACATGGTAAAAATAGGTACAAGTTACATTAACTAATTAGATATAATCATTAACGATAAAGCCAACATCGTCTTATCAGATCATACGGCGCCTTGCTCATTCGTAAGAGGTACCTGGTGGTACATAAGCACATAAGGGCTAGGAGCAGGAGCAGGCCATTCGGCCCTTCAAGCCTGCTCTGCCATTCAATAAGATCATGGCTGATCTTTTCGTGGACTCAGATCCACTCACCCACACTGTCACCATATCCCTTAATTCCTATATAGTTCAAAAAAGTCTACCTTAGCTTTAAAAATGTTTACTGAGGTAGCATCAACTATTTCACTGGGTAAGGAATTCGATAGATTTACAACTCTCTGGGTGAAGAAGTTCCTTCTCAATTCAATCCTAAATTTGCTCCCTCTAAACTCGAGGCTATGCCCTCTTGTACTAGTATATTAACCTGAAAATAACCATGGCTCAGGCAAGGGGAGAGGTTGAGAAGGAAAGACTTCTGTGGTAACTTTAACCTGTCTTGGCACCACTCTGCATTGCAAATCAGCCATCCAGCTAACTGACCCCTAACCATTCAGGCTAACAAGAGCTTGAGATGATGCATCTGACACCAACAGAATCTAGATCTAGATTAAAAACGAAAAGCACAGTAGATGCTGCAAATCAGAAACAAAACAGAAATTGCTGGAAAAGCTCAGCTGGTCTGACAGCATCTGTGGAGAGAAATCAGAGTTAATATTTTGGGTCCAGAGACCCTTCCTCAGAGTTAAGAGAACTCTTCCCGATCTAGACTCTTCGATTCTCGCCTGAATCATTAGATTGGTTGAAATCTAATGCAATCTCCAATATTAAAACCTTTTCCAAACCTGACATAATGACCTCCTTGACTAAGTTTTGTCTACCTGCCCTCATAGCTCCTTATGCAGCTTGGCATTAATTGAAAATGCTCTTATGCAGCGCATGGTAAAATGGCAATATTTTACAACAGATAAATCCAAATTGTTTTGCTCATTTTTGGGGAAAAAAGTGACATATGATGTTTGGTCAGCTATAAATGGATTAAATATTGTTTGCTTGGCATTTAACAGAAGTGGCTATATTTTTCAGTTCTTACATAACATTTTCTTTTAGCCTTGAGTGCTGTGACTGGACATTCCCTTTCTTATTTCAAGATGCAGTTTGGGACAGACAGGCTGAAGTTGTCCTTGTCTTACTGATGCTTCTGTACAAGTGGATTTAACAAGCTGTCCCATGTTTATTGCCAGGTTTCAGAGAAACAAATCTGTGACTCTTTGCTGGAGAAATTCTCTGTGCTTCATGCAGTTTGAACAATTATTAATGCTTACCACCTTCCTCACTCAGTGGCCTTCATGGTGGAAATCCAAATGGGATATTTTGATGTGATTCAGTCCGAGAAATATTACATTAAATTTACAGTAAAGGTCCAATTGTAAATCTGTGAGACACACAATGCAGCTCTGCCACCTCCTGCTGTCCCCCAAGATTCATCTATCTGAACAACCTATGTTGCTCTTATAAGAAGGATAGAGCAAAGAATGAGAGGAGCTGGGGGCAAATAAGTTTAAATATGGTGATGAAGACAATACCACAGTGGTCATTTGAGTAGGGCAGCTGGTGAAAGGTCTATCCAAATATTGAGCTTTCATTTAGAGAGAAGGGTTCCATCATGACTCTGATGTCAGTACATTCATCCACAATGCACTCAGGAACTGAAAAAGCCTGTTTCACAACAGGTGTACCTGCAAGAGATGCAGAGAGTGATGGTCAAAGCTGAACCATTAGCCGAGTGCAGAAGTGGGAGGGATAAGTTTGGAAGAGAAGGCAAAATGACAAGATTAGCCCTCAGTAGACCTGTTTTATTGTAAAATCAGGGAAAAAGTACAGAGAAATTGAGATTACTTACAGAATGAGCACTTCCAAGGGCTTTACATGATGAGGCATGGAGGGAAGTTCATTAAACTCACAAAGAATTGTAATTCTTTGCTTCCACTGGTGTAGTCTTGAAATACCCTCTCAAGATCCACTCCAACATGGGCAGCTTCAATACTGCTTCCATTCCAAGACCTCCCTTTCCTGATCCTGAACTCCCTTGACTACAAAACTGCACTCCAGTACTCATTCACAAACATAACACCAGGTTGTCACTAACAGCAACCTTCACTGAGCCAATCTTACTACTGTACTGAGTTTTTCAGAGCTCCAATCTTGCTCATTTACATTGAACAAATGGTTCTTCTGAGTTTTTCATTTCCCACTCCCTTAGCTACACTTAAATATTCATGCTCACAGAGTTCTTCCAAGCACCTCATAGCTTCCAGCAGCACAGAGCCAATGACATTCCCCTTTCCTCAGACAATCAAGACTCTTCTGAGTCCACAGTGGCTCAATAGTTAGCACTGCTGCCCCTGAGTTCTAATTGCGTTGAGTCATTACGCAGAATCTAAGTAAGTGAACTACCTTCCCAGCAGTGCACCTAACTGTATTACTCCTAGTGTGGAGTCTGTTGTGTCTCCCTGATTGTCCCTTCAATTCCTTGTAATCTTCAAAATCCTCTTCAGTGATCTCCAAATTGACCTATTGAAAATGTTGTAATGAGCACACAGGCGCAGCAAGCAATCACCTTAGATAAGACCGTGGCTTCCCTCCTTGCCTCATCATGTAAAGCCCTTGGAAGTGCTCATTCTGTAAGTAATCTCAATTTCTCTGTACTTTTTCTCTGACTTTACAATAAAACAGGTCCACTGAGGGCTAATCTTGTCATTTTGCTTCTCTTCCAAACTTATCCCTCCCACTTGGAAGTGCTCATTCTGTAAGTAATCTCAATTTCTCTGTACTTTTTCCCTGATTTTACAATAAAACAGGTCTACTGAGGGCTAATCTTGTCATTTTGCCTTCTCTTCCAAACTTATCCCTCCCACTTCTGCACTCGGCTAATGGTTCAGCTTTGACCATCACTCTCTGCATCTCTTGCAGGTGCACCTGTTGTGAAACAGGCTTTTTCAGTTCCTGAGTGCATTGTGGATGAGTGTACTGACATCAGAGTCATGATGGAACCCTTCTCTCTAAATGAAAGCTCAATATTTGGATAGACCTTTCACCAGCTGCCCTACTCAAATGACCACTGTGGTATTGTCTTCATCACCATATTTAAACTTATTTGCCCCCAGCTCCTCTCATTCTTTGCTCTATCCTTCTTATAAGAGCAACATAGGTTGTTCAGATAGATGAATCTTGGGGGACAGCAGGAGGTGGCAGAGCTGCATTGTGTGTCTCACAGATTTACAATTGGACCTTTACTGTAAATTTAATGTAATATTTCTTGGACTGAATCACATCAAAATATCCCATTTGGATTTCCACCATGAAGGCCATTGAGTGAGACAGTCCCGATGTACTTGGCTCCCAATGTTTGCAATGATGCCTAACTACTTTATTTTGTTTCTAATGGACTGTTGGCCCGTATTTCAATGTGGTTGGAGTTTAAGAATAGGGAAGACTTACTGCATTTCTATAAGGTGCTGATGGGACCACATCTGGAGAACTACGAAAAGTTACGGTCTCCTTATTGAAGAAAGATATTTTTTCATTGAGGCAGTTCTAACCGGATTCACTAGCATTGCCCCTCCTAAGGAGGGGTTGTCTTATGACCAAAGATTAAACGGGTTCTGATTATCCTACTCGGACTTCAGAAGAATGAGAGGTGATGTCATTTAAACATGTGGGATTCTTAAGAGATTTGACAGGGTCAATGTTGAGAGGATGTTTCCCCTTATGGGAGGGCCTAGGACCAGAGGGCATAGTTTCAGAATAAAGGGACACCAATTTAAGACAGAGATGAGGAAGAATTTCTTCTCTCAGAGGGTTGGAACTCTTTGTCACAGAGAGCTGTGGGGGTGGAGTCCTTATTTATATTTAAAGCTGAGACTGATGAATGGTTGATCAGTAGGGGAAATCAAGAATAACAGGGAATAGGCAGAAAAGGCAAAATCATACTGAGTGGTGGAGGAGACTCAAGTTGCCAAACAGCCGACTCCTGATCCAATTTCTTCTTGCCTTCTGGTTTTAAGCACTTCCCCACCCCCACCAACTATTGCTGGGCAGAATTCTCTAACACTTTGGAACAGTTAGATATAGCATATTCAACCTGAATGTATCCATATATTCTTGCAGAAAACTGGAAACGGATTTCATTACAACACACAGACACACACACATGCCTTCACAAACAGGCACACATGTATTTAAACACACACCCATATACATTCCTATATATGCACTGTACACACACAGAATGTATACAAAGTGCTGTTTATACTAAACACTAAATTCTTGAGAGTTGCTTCTTTCTTTGGCAGACGTGCAGTTCAGCTGTTCGAGATGGAAAGTTCCAGCTTATATTGGAGTTGATGTGGCATCAACAAAGGAATCATAACATCGAACTGGCATGAATGCATTGAGCTCAGTGAGGAGGTAATCCCAGTAATGTGTAAAAATAACAGCAGTTACTCACAAAGAATGGCCTGTGATTTGCTTCTACCAAAATCCCCCACCACCCATTGGGTCAGTGTGGACTCAGCGTTCCAGATGGCCTGCTTCCACGCTGTAGGGTGACAATGTTCCAGGATTCTATGCTCACTTCCCAGCACATCTGAATAACACTGGGACAGTGCCTAAGATGATGCCTATCCTGCTCGACCACAGTTTACAGATGACAATGTAAATCCAGCTCATCATTATGAGGCAGTTGGCTGTAATTGCTTCTTCAAACACACCTCTGGCCATCATCAAAATGCTGCGTCAGATCATGGTTCTGAAAGAGCCAATAATGAAGCTTCATTAGCTCTACCTAAACTGATGATGCAATGCAGTCTTTTAGAGTTGCCCTGAATGAGACATTGTTGTAGACAGTCCTGATGTACTTGGCTCCCATTGTTTGCAATGATGCCTAACTACTTTATTTTGTTTCTAATCAATCTATTCAGAGATATTATCACACACATCTGGAGCAGGTGGGACTTAATCCCTAGTCACCTGGTCCAGACCTTTACTACCATTACACCACAAGAGTCCTCACTTAATTGTAAATGCTAATTTCTCTATTGTTATTATATAATAGACTGCACAAATGCCTCTTTTTGTTATACACTAAAGTAGTCAACCATTATTACTACTAGTAGACAGATCCTTGGACTCAGAATAAAGCACGGTATTGTCAGCATTCTTGTGGTGCAATTATATTGTTCCTACCCCTGGGTGAAGTGGCCTGGATTCAAGGCCCTCTATGCCAAACAAGAGCCACAACCTGGTCTGAACAAGTTGATTCAAAATATCTAAAAAAATATCTAAAATTGATAGCAGCAATTGATCCCTGCCAGAAGAAACAACTTTGTGGAAATGTGGGATTTGAGGAGACTGTATTCTCCACAGTTTATAACAATGAGATGAAATCTCATTGAAACTGAGGGGTCTGGAAACAAGGTGACATAGATATAGAATAAGGGTTATAGCCTCCAGAAGATGAGGAGGAATTTTCTTCACTGCGGGGATGCTATCACTCTGGAAATGTCTACTCCATAGATTTATGAAAGCTCAGTCATGGAGTGTGTTCAAAACAGAGATTGATGGGTTTTTTAAAATACTAATGACCTCAAGGAGTATGGGGGGAGCAGGTAGCACATGGAACTGGCATTGAGGTAGATGATCAATCCATGATGGAGTTGAAACGCCTGCTCTTGCTCCCACAGTAACCATGTTGATGCCTGATTGGCTGAGATCTTCCACTCAATGATGGGGCACAGGTATATACCACCAACCTGACAATCCAGACCAGTAAAAAGTAAAGTACCATTGTACAAGAACTGGTGAATACAATTTGGCATGATCCAGCAATTGTGAGGTTTAGGCATATTTTTAATATTTAAAGGACATTTAATTGTTATTTTGAGTTTTTTTAAACTTTAATCCAACTAAATGTGAGAATTGCTTTTCTTTAAAAATCTTTTGAATCAAAACAAATGGTAAAGTCAATTTTGCAGTATTAGAAATGCAGCCAGGAAATAAATAATATCTAAACTTTAAAATTTTTTTTTTGCTTGTATATACACTTGCTTTTAATCATTTACAAGTAGTTTGACTCGTTGGGTGAGATCTTACAATAGTTTGGCTCAGCATCAATTTCTTCAAGTTCAGTGCTGCCCAGCAAGATATCTTGACAAACTGTTCCAAAATCACTTCATTAACTATAAACCCTGTCCCATCACTGGTCTGATGCTAGCCTGGAAGAACTTGACACTAACCAGAATGATTGGCCTCAGTGGTTTCGCTGATGTCTTCAATGTGGAATTGTGCACCAGAATGACAGTTGGCTCATAGAATCACTGAATCATAGAATCCTTGCAGTGTGGAAGCAGGTCATTTGGCCCATTGGCCCACACCAACCATCTGATGAGCCTCCCTCCCAGACCCACCCCATCCCTGCAACCTGGCATTTGTCATGGCTAATCCATTGAACCTTCACGTCCCTGGACACTCTGGGTGATTTAGCATGGCCAACACACTTAACCTGCACATCCTTGGCCTGCACAGTTTGTCATCTTTTATGTGAATCTGACCAACAAGAGGAGGATGGCCCCCTATTTTGCAGATAGGGACCTGGATGGGCTGGTGAGCAGAGGAGGAACTTCCTCTTCTCCAGGACTACCAGAGGAAATGATGCCAGCAAGTTCCGAAAACCTGACTGACGTTGTCACCACAGTCCGGAGGAATGCACACCGTTGCAGAAAGAAGGTCAATGCTCTTTTCTGTTTCACCAGTATATGTGTCCCCATCTTCATTCTGTTGTCTTATGTCTATTCTCTGTTGACTCTTGCGTATCCAAAAAGATCTGGTATTGACAAAATAACGATGGCACTAATTCTCAACCTTGGATGGTGACTGTCTTCACACCCATCGCAGCTCAAGACCTCACAGGACTCTCCCCCTGGAATCAACTGACACATTGAGCAATGTATCATTAGTGAAATACTAAAGGGCGAGAGCTGCCTGTTTATTTACCAGTGGCAGTTCAGGTCAGCATAAGTGACTTATTGTGCTACTCCAATCATCAAGGATCCAGATGTTAACAGATGTGCTCAGTAATTGAACACATGCCTAGCAGGATTATCAAACCACTAGCGTGCTGCAGGATGACAGGGCTTATGTAAATATTCTCTTGGCAGAATTTACCACAAATCATCAAGAGAAGAGGAAAACATCATTTCATTTGTATTTAGTCCCAGGAGGTTTTATCTGTCAGGGTTTGGGATTCTAATCCTTTTGAAGGCAATTCACAAAGTTGGCGTACAACTAACCAAACAATGTTTACTCTTACGCCAGCCTGGGGCTCACTCTCAAAATTTAAAAACAATAGTCTTTTGACTACTATTATTTGCTGAACCAAAATAAATAAGTAACAAGCAATATTTAGACATCTCTCAATGCAAGTCAGAATGTCCATTTCCATTTTAAACCATTATGTCCTTTCAGTCTTCAACAATAGTGGAGGGGAATTTCAAACAAGTTCAACAGGTAGGAGTTCCACTGACTCAGGCTGAACACTGGTTTTTCATTGCACTCAATATAACTGCAATGGAGAATAAATTAGGATGCGTGTGGTGTAAAACTGCACATCAACATTTTCGAAAGTTTACTTAATCGTAATAATGAAAAAAGCATAAATGCTGTTTTCATGCCCCATTTTTGCAATTAGTTTGTTACTGCGATGTTTGATGGTTCAATTCTTCTGTGATTGATTAAGCGAGAGTGAAGGTGATTTGTGGTCAATGTGTTTGATTGGTTCAGCCTAGGTGTTGACATGGATCAAAGTTAAACAGAAAGCACAAAAACTACTGAAGCTGGAGCAAACATGGTTTCTTCATACTTTCACAGGTGATGTGTGAAGCTTCTGGCTGGATCAGTGTTTTTTGCCCATCTGTAATTATTATGGAATTGAGTGATTGGCTAAGCCATAAGAAACACCACATGCAGAACAGGCCCGACAAGGATGACTAATCAAATGATCATTGTCGTGGTCACTGTCACTCTAACAAATTTTATATTCCAGGTTTATTAATTGCAGTCAGAGACAATGATTAGCACTGATGCTTCACAGCGCCAGGGACCCAGGTTCGATCCCAGCTTTGGGCGACTGTCTGTGTGGAGCTTGCATGTTCTCCCCGTGTCTGCGTGGGTTTTCCCTGGGTGCTCTAGTCTCCTCCCACAGTCTGAAGATGTGCAGGTTAGGTGAATTGGCTATGCTAAATTTCCCAGATTGTCCAGGGATGTGCAGGCTAGGTGGCTTAGACACGGGAAATGCAGGATTTCAGGAATAGTGTAGGGGATGGGATGATCTTTGGAGGATTGGTGTGGAATTAATGGGCCAAATGGCTGCTTCCACACTGTAAAGTTTCTAAGTCTATGATATTTGCTGTGGTGGAGATTTGAATCCATGACTCTTGTGTATTAGCCCAGCCCTTTGGATTGCTAGTTGAGTGACATCACAACTACACCACCATCATCCTCCAACTACAAACATTTTGTGATTGTGGAAATATTTTAAAACTTCTTTAAATTAACTGGTAGTACACTTTAAAACTAGTGGCATTGAGCTGAGGAAAGTGATAAACACACCGAGCTCAACACATACTTTCCTTGCTTAGCACAAGCAGATATGATTGGTTAATATCCTTACTTTGTCTCCATTTCCTCTGATATGAAAGTGTTGATGTTTCTGCACATGCTGATGTGTTGAGAGTTGGGCAATGGACTTCAGGAAAGGACCAGACAACGGCCTGGTGGACTTTCAAAATAGACAAAATAACCAATACTGGAACCGCTATCACTAACCATACATGTTTGCGATAGTAGATTGTGATAGGCAAGCCATGCATGCTGAATGACTGAGGAATAGCTCTTTTGGAAGGTAATCAGTCTCAACTAATATAGCATTAATTACCCATACAGAAGGCGAATGCAATGAGTTGGATCTAAATGCAGGGCAACTGGAAATGGATTACTCCTACAGTTTTCAGCAGAACGAAGAGCTTAATTGCTCATTCATGAGGTGCACCTGTCCAGTTACACCTCAATACATAATCCCTTCTCTCTGATGTGTAAAGCTTTAAGACCCAGGAGTAAACTTGTGATGATGTCAGGGAGCTGCTCACTGTGAGCACTGTGAGAGGAGTTATACTCACTAGGCCATACCACATGGCATCAAACTACACTAGACCATAATATACATTATGGAGGAAGTGAGGACTGCAGATGCTGAAGTTCAGAGTCAAGAGTGTGGTGCTGGAAAAGCACAGCAGATCATGCAGCATTGAGGAGCAGGAGAATTGACGTTTCGGGCAAAAGCCCTTTATCGGGAATGGCTGGTGAAGGGCTTTTGCCAACACAACGATTCCCGATAATATACACTATGCCATACACTGGAATGTGAGACAGTCTTGAGAGCATGTGGCCGTGGTTGTCTACTGTTTGTGACGAAGGTTTTGTTCTTCAGGTGGTTGTGTGGGGTTTTTAAGAAGGAATCTGGTTTTACGTGTTTATTCTTATGAGCATTGCACCAAAGGTCACTGAGGCGAAGGGGAAATCGGTGGAGAACATCAACACGGATCTGTAATGAGTTTCTACATTTTAATACAGTTAATCAATTCAGATTTGCTGTGTCTTTGTTGATGGCACATTTACAGCTTAGGTGTGATAAAGGGATCTTTGCAACCGCAGGCAGCCAGGGAATGTTGGGGTTGATTTAAAAAAAAGCATCAATGGTAAGTTTAAGGGTGGACTTCAGCTGGACATCAGCGATGTGTGATGTAGCCTTTGTAACTATACTGGAGAACTCTTCTCTGGAGAAACTAAGTGGGTGCCCTGTAGAAGGGTTTTTTTGACTGCTGTGACCACAAGAATTTGTCAAGTTTCTGGCTCAGGTTAACCCTCTTCTTTAAGGCTGTCCTGACACTTCTGAGATGCTGTCTAAACGATGAGATGCACTAAACGACATTCTGCACCAGCGAGAAACCAGTGATTTATGGGAGTTACACCTTTCAACTTCAGCCAACTTGCAAAATGTTGTCACTTCAATATTCCTCTTATTCAACCATCAAAGCAAAGCAAACTCTGAAAGTCTTTTATGCAATGCAGAGATAAACCATGCCAAAAACACAGCCTATTTTTAAAGGTTACACCCCATCACACTTTAACACAAAGTGGAGAGAACCTGTGACTTGTGGAAATTGCTTGCCACACTCGTGAATTTTAAAAGCAAATCAAAATCAAGTACAGTGTCTCTTACTGCACTTATTGATCTTGGTGTCAGAGGCCATAGAGAAGGGAAATGCACTCAATCTCACCTAGAGAATTGTCACAGCTGCTACATCTGAGAATAGAATAGATGCAAATTGTACCCCTTGAATAGTCACTCAAATTCTAGTTGGAAATACTCTGCCTCCAGTCATTCAGAGCCACATATACTGGATTGGATAGTGTTTAGTCTCCTCCCTAGAATCCAGAAATAGGCTTTCCAACAGCTACCATGCTAAACTCTAATTGTGAACTTTACAATGAACAGCTGCGTATTGAAATAACCTAAGCAGGACAGAGATTGTTATTGTGAAATCAGTTTATTTTAAGATGACACAACAGAGAAAGAAGCAAAGTTCAAATAACCGTCTCCCTCCCCACTACTGTGTCTTAACACAAAAGGGTTTAATAGCAGAGTTGTAAGGCATTGCAGAACATGGGCTGCACATGCGGTTACTCAGTTCTCATCTGCTGTCTTTAATTACATCCTGAATTGTATTCACTCAATCATGTGTGCCAAAAAACATTGATTGCAAGTTAAACTTAATAACTTACAGATTGTTGAATTGATGTCTTAATTCTTTCTTGTGTCTCAGAGAGGTACTTATGTGTGCACACTTCATCCATGCAGTGGACTTGTTAAGACATTACCCTGCTAGCAAACTAATTCATGACTGATAAAGGATCAGATCATTAAAATTGACCTTCTCCACCACGACCTTTCAGCTGGTCACTTTTAGAACACTGCATTCAATTCTGATCTCCCTGGTACAGGAAAGAAGGTGTGAAACTTGAAAGTGCTCAGAAAAGATTTACAAGGATGTTGCCAGGGTTGGAGGGCTTGCGTTATAGGGAGAGGCTGAATAAGCTGGGGCTATTTCCCAGGAACGTTGGAGGCTGAGGGGTGACCTTATAGAGCTTTATAAAATCATGAGGGGCATGGATAGGGTGAATAGTCAATGTATTTTTCCCAGGTTAGGAGAGTCCATAATGAGAGGGCATGGGTTTAGGGTGAGAGGGGAAAGATTTAAAAGGGACCTCAGGGGAACGTTTTCATGCAGAAGGTGGTGCATGTATGGAACAAGCTGCCAGAGGAGGTGGTGAAGGCTGGTACAATTACAATTTAATTCAGCATCTGACTGGGTATATGAATAGAAAGGGTTTTGGGGGAAATTGACCAAATGATGGCAATTGGGACTAGATTAATTTTGGATATGAGGTAGGTGTGGACGAGTTGGACTGAGGGTCTGTTTCCATGCTGTACAACTCTACAACTCTATGAATTTAAGTGGAGAAACTAAGTGGGTGGCATGATGGCTCAATGGTTAGCACTGCTACCTCACAGTACCAGGGACCTGGGTTCAATTCCCACCTCACACAACGAGCTGTGTGGAGTTTGCACATTCTCCCTGTGTCTGCGTGGGTTTCCTCTGGGTGCTCTGGTTTCCTCCCACAATCCAAAGATGTGCAGGTTAGGTGAATTGACCATGCTAAATTGCTGGTAGTGTTAGGTGCATTAGTCATAGGGAAATGGGTCTAGGCGGGTTGCTCTTTGGAGGGTTAGTGTGGACTTGTTGGGCTGAAGGGCTTGTTTCCACACTGTAGGTAATCTAATCTCTCTACTCTAGAATAATTAGCACTTGAGCACAGGACTGGTGCAGTTGCCAGTACTCGGTGTCCAACTCTCAGGCCATTCTGATCAGCAAGTGCCACCTGATGCTGCCCAGGGAGGTTGGCTGAGGAAGACGTGGTAAAAAGGGGCAAAGACCCTGATCAAGTGCAGCAGTTCCAAATGCAATTCCATCCACTGAATAAAGTTACATAATGGAGGATGTTGAAGTGAGGGAAAGATGCCGGATCCAAACATGATCAACAGTGGTGGAGACCAGCCTGGGGACAAATGGACAACGAAAGCGAATTGGTTAAGGCTTAAATATCTGTCATGGCTGTTTCAGGGAAAACAGCAACAGAAACCACGGGATGATAAAGCACAAAGAGTTCACAAAATATGCAGGTGATATCATTCACATTAATATTGTGCCTTTTGTGACCATGAGCCATCCTAAAATAAATACTCAATAATGAAAGTTTCTCAGTGTCTTTCACTATCACAAGAATGTTTCACAGCCAATTAGTTGTTTTTGAACTACATAGAGAGGAACAAATTTTTGTCAAATTTTGCAAAGTAATCTCCGACAAACAATGATGAGGTGGATTATCTGTTTTGAGTACTGCTGTGAAACAACATATTTTGTTGAAACTATAAGTTACAAGGGCAGGTCAGAGGCTAGGAATACTGCAGCAGGTAACTCACTTCGTGACTCCACAAAACCTTTCTACCATCTACAAGGTACAACTCAGGAGTGTGACAGAATACTCTCCACTTGCCTGGATGGACGCAGCTCCAAAATAAACTCAAGAAACTTGACACAATCCAGGACAAAACAGCTTGTTTGATTGGCACCACATGCAAAAACATCCAATTCTTCCACCACCAACGTCTAGAAGCAACAGTGTGTACTATCTACAAGATGCATTACAGAAATTCACATCAGGTCACAAACAGAGTGCAGGATACAGTGTTCCAGCTGCAGAGAAGATGCAGAGAGAGAGAGAGATCAACATTAACATCTCTGAGGTCTGTTCAAAGGTCTGATAATGGTTAGAGACAGAAAAACTGTAGATGCTGGAACCCAAAGTAGACAGGCAGGAGGCTGGAAGAACACAGCAAACCAGGCAGCATCAGGAGGGGGAGAAGTCAATGTTTCAGGTGTTACCTTTCTTCAGGACTGGGGATGGGTATAAGGGGAGCTGTAGATAAAGTGTGTGGGGGGGGGGGGGTGCAGGGTGGTGAAGTGGGGATATGTGAAGGTAGGTAGAGGGTACGACCTGGTTGGTCAATGGGAGGAATGAACCTGGTAGGTGGCTAGGAGGAGCGGAAGGGAGGGAGAGGGGCTGGGAACAGAGTTGGGGGATGGGGAGGAAGGTTATTTGAAATTGGAGAACTCAATGTTGAATCTTCTGGGCTGTCCAGGCGGAAGATAAAGTATTATTCCACCAATAGGAGCTGCAATTTCTTTTTGGCAGTGGAGGAGGCCAAAGATGGTCATGTCGGAAAGGGAGTGGTTGGGAGAATTGAAATGCACTTAATCAACTTCACCCACAACTTCCATCCTGCCCTTAAATTCACTTGGTCCATCTCGGACACCTCCCTCTCCTTTCTTGACCTCACCATTTCCAGCTCTGGTGACAGTCTCCAGACGGACATCTCCTACAAAGCTGTAGAGTCCCACAACTACCTGGACTACACCTCCTCCCACCCAATATCCTGCAAGAACTCCATACCATTCTCCCAATTCCTCTGCCTCCGCTGCATCTGCTTGGATGAGGAGACATTCCACTCACGAGCATCCCAGGTGTCCGCCTATTTTGAAGAACATGTTTTTCCTTCCTCCGTCATCCAGGCAGCCCTCGGCCCACCACCTCCATTCCCCATTCCACCGCTCTAAGCCCTCCCCTCTACATGCTATAAAGACAGAGACCCCCCTTGTCCTTACCCACCACCCCACCACTCTCCGCATCCAACACTTCATCCTCAAACACTTCCACTAACTCCAACTAGACCCCACCACCGAGAACATCTTCCCCTCCCCACCCCTCTGAGCTTCCTGCAAGGACTGTTCCCTTCAACAATCCTTGGTTCACATCACCCCCACCACTGAACTCCCAGGTACCTCCCCTGCAACCAGAAAAGATGCAAATTCTGCTGGTACACCACACACCTCACCTCCATCCAGGGCCCCAAACAGTCCTTCCAGGTGAGACAGAGGTCCGCCTGCCTCTCTTCCAACCTAGTTTACTGCATCAGATGTTCCTGATGTGGTCTTCTGTACATCAAGGAGACCAAACGTAAACTTAGGGAACAGATTGCCGAGCATCTCAGCCAGGCCCACAGGGGCTGAACGGACTTCCCAGTCACCACCCATTTCAATTCCCCCAATCGCTCCCTTTCTGACGTGACCATCCTTGGCCTCTTCCATTGCCAAAACAAACCACAGCTCCTATTGGAGGAACAACACCTTATCTTCCATCTGGGCACCTTAGAACCCAGAAGACTCAACACTGAGTTCTCCAATTTCAAATAACCTCCCTCCCCATCCCCCAACTCCCTTACCCTCCCTTCCACCACCAGCTGGATTCATTCCTCCCATTGATGAACCAGATCATACTCTCTGCCTGTCTTCACCTATCCCTACTTCCCCACCCTGCCCCCTCCTCTCCCTTTATCTACAGCTCCCTGCACACCCACCCCCGGCCCTGAAGAAGGGTTACACTCGAAACACCGACTTCTCCACTTCCTGATACTGCCTGGCGTGCTATGTTCTTCCAGCCTCCAGACTATCTACAAAAATCTGATAACAGCAGGGAAGTGGTTGTTTTTGAAACTATTCTTAAGTGTATTTAAATTTTCTTATCTTCTGCCTGATGGAAGAGGGTGAGAGAGAATGTTGGGTTGCTTTCCTGAGGCTGCAAGAGGTATAAATAGAGTCATTGGATGGGAGGCTGGTTTGTGTGATGGACTGGGCTGTGTTCACGATTCTCTGTAATTCCCTGCGCCCTTGGGAAAAGCAGTTGCCATACCACGCTGTGATGTATAGATAAAGCGCTTTCTATGGTGCATCTGTAAAAACTTGTAAACGTTTTTGTGGACATGCCAAATCTGCTTAGCCTCCTGGAGAAGTAGTAATCTGCACACCTCAAATTATAGCCGCTTGTATATCCTTAATTTCCTTTTTTGCATCATCAGCAGACATGCCTAATCGCTGAGATCCTAATCTTTGGAATGCTATCTTTAATTCCCTTTGCCTCTATACTCTGTTTTGCATATATGGATTCCTGTATTTTCTATACTACAACATTGATTATAACTCTAAAGCACTTTGTTGGCTACAGAGCACTTTGGCACATCTTGAAATTTGAAGAAGCTCTTTAAAGAAATACAAGAACTTATTTTTCCTTATTTGAGTAGCTCCTTAATATCTATCCGTTGACTAAATTTTTGGTCACCTGCTTCACCATCTCCTTATTTGACCTTGGTGTCAATTTTTGGTTGATAATGCTCAGTTGAAGTAATATGGGTTGTTTTTACTGAGTTGAATGCATGTAATCATTAGAAAATAATATAAACAGAATTATAAATGCAAGTTGCTGTTGAAATGAGCGGAGATATAAAGGTCCACTAACCCTTTGAAAATTCCATAAATTCAGCCTGTATCAATATGTTGTCACATTTTTTTATTTTTATATAGAGAGAGCAATTCATGTATGGAATGAACTTCCAGAGAAAGTGATGGACATGGGTACAGTCACAATGTTAACAAGACACTGATATGTTCAAGAATTTAGAAAGGTTTGGAATGCTATGGGCCAAGCGCAGGTAGGTAGGATTAGTTTAGTTTGGATTATGGTCAGCATAGACTGGTTGGACCGAAGGGTCTGTTTCCATGCTGTATGACTCTATGAGTGCTTTATGTGTAAAGGGTGAATTTGTGAGGCTCCACTCCACTGACTGGAACTAAAGATGCTGCCTTTCCAATTTTTCATCCATTTCAATGAATCTAAAATCCCAGACAGTACCACAACAATTTTCGACCATGCGCTGGCTGTATGTGCAGCCATATACTGACAGGCAGAGGTTCACCAGATTTAACCTTTTTTGATCTTGCTTGGATTAACCTATGAGATCTGCCCTCCACTCCCTCAATACCACAAAATGGCTGCCGCAGACTCACAAAGATGAACCGGGGTACCATGAAGTGTTTTTTGATTTAAGACATTACACCAAGCTCCCATCAGTCACCTGCTGTGGGTGTGTAAGACCCCTCCACAGAGAAGTTTTACTGTTGTCCTAACCAATTTTCAATCCTGAACCAAAATCACTGAAATGGATGATCCATCCATTAGTATCGTGTTAGTGGTGCAGTTATTGAGCCACACATTCCCACTGTAAAAAAAAGGCTTGCATTAATACAGCACTTCTCAGGAAGTCCCAAAGCACTTTACAAGCATTAAGACACTTCTGAACTGTAGTCACTGTTTTAATGTAGGGAGCACGTACACCGGCCAATTTATGCACAACACAATCCCATTAACATGAATATGATAACAACATTACAACAGTGAGTACACTAGAATTAGTTTAGTGTTAAGGGTCAGATTATGCATTATGTCTCTGGGGTTTAGCCGTTTCTGTTTGATTAGATTAGATTCCCTACAGTGTGGAAAAAGACTCATCAGCCCAACAAGTCCACACCGACCCTCCGAAGAGTAAACCACCCAGCCCCATTTCCCTCTCACTAATGTGGCTTGGTGGCCCAGTGGTTAGCACTGCTGCCTCACAGTGGCAGGGGCCTGGGTTCAATTCCCATCTCAGGCAACTGTCTGTGTGGAGTTTGCACATTCTCCCTGTGTCTGCGTGGGTTTCCTCTGGGTGCTCTGGTTTCCTCCCATGGTCCAAGGATGTGCAGGTTAGGTGAATTGGCTATGCTAAATTGCTTGTAGTGTTAGGTTTAGGGGAATGGGTCTGGGTGGGTTGCTCTTCGGAGAGTCGGTGTGGACTTGTTGGGCTGAGGGGCTTGTTTCCACACTTTGGGTAATCTAATCTAATGCACCTAACACTTTGGGAAATTTAACATGGCCAATTCACCTAACCTGCACATCTTTGGACTGTGGGAGGAAACCGGAGCACCTGGAGGAAACCCACGTAGACATGGGGAGAACGTGCAAACAACACACAGACAATCACCCGAGGCTGGAATCAAATCTGGGACCCTGGTGCTGTGAGGCAGCAGTTTCTGGGCTTTTTGATCATAATACTGTACCAATTTTGATTTGCCTGACATTCAACATCAATGCCTACAGAGGTGAGGGAGCTTAAGGTAAAGAAACCCCTAGGGGGCAGTGACTGTAATGTGATACAATTCACCCTTCAGTTTGAGATGGAGAAGCTGAAATCAGATGGAATGGTATTACAATGGAGTAAAGGGCACTGCAAAGATATGATGGAGGAGTTGGCCAGAGTTGATCGGAAGGGCAGTGTAGCAGGGAAGATGGTGGAGCAGCAAAGGTAGGGGTTTCTGGGGGTAACTTGGGAGGTATGGCTGAAATTCATCCCAAGGAAGAGGAAACACACAAGGGGAGGATGAGGCAACTGTGACTGATAAGGAAAGTCAGGGACAGCATAAAAACAAAATGGAAATATACAAAATGGTAAAGATTAGTGGGAAGCAAGAGGATTGGGAAGCCTTTAAAACTAGCAGAGAATAACTAAAATAGCAATAAGGGAGGAGAGGATGACATCTGAGAATAAGCTAGCTAGTAAAATAAAAAGAGATTGCAAGTTTTTTTCAGTATCTAAAAGATAAGAGAGAGGCAGGAATTGACATTGGATCACTGGAAAATGAGGCTAGAGAAGGAGTGATGGGGAACAAAGAAATGGTTGAGGAAGTAAATGGGTACTTTGCATCAATCTTCATGGTATAATACACCAGCGATTCCTGATGAAGGGCTTTTGCCCGAAACATCTATTTTCCTGCTCCTCGGATGATGCCTGACCTGTTGTGCTTTTCCAGCACCACTCTGATCAATATACCAGCAGCATACTGAAACTTCAAGCGCAGAGGTCAGTATAGTAGTTTTCACGAAAGAGAAGAATCTGGGGAAGCTGAAAGGTGTGAAGGTGGATAATCACCTAGTCCAGATGGACTAAACCCCAGAGTTCTGAAGGAGATAGCTGACGAGATTGTCGAGGCATTGGTGTTGATCTTTCAGGACTCACAGGAGTGGAAAATGGCTAATGTAATACCACTGTTTAAGAAGGGAGGAAGGCAGAAGACTGGAAATTATAGGCCAGTTAGCCTGACCTCAGTCACAGGTAAGATTTTAGAATTCATTACCTAAGATGAGATAGCAGAGTACTTGGAAGTGTGTGGTAAAATAGAGCTGAGCCAGCATAGTTTTATCAAGGGGAGGCTATGCCTGACAAATCTGTTAGAATTCTTTGAAGAGGTAACAAGCACGTGAGACAAAGGACAGTCAGTGGACATGATGTATTTGGATTTACAGAAGGCCTTAGGCAAAGTGGAATGTAGGATATTGCAAGTAAGATAAGAGTCCATGGTGTTAGGGCAAACCACTGACATGGATAGACAATTGGCTGACTTGCAAAAGATAGGGATAAAGGGACCTTTTTGAGGTTGGCATCTGGTGACTAATGGAGTTTTGCAGAGGTCGATGTTGGGACCTTAATATTCACGTTATGCATTGATGATCTGGACAAAGGAATTGAGTACACTGTTGTCATGTTTGCAGAAAATACAAAGACAGATGGAGGGACAGATAGTGTTGAGGAAGCTGGGAGGCTGCAGAAGGACTTGGACTAGGTAGTGGCCAAAGAAGTGGCAGATGGGATATAATGTGGAAAAGTGTGAGGTTATACAGTTTGGTTGGAAGAATAGAAGTGTAGAATATGTTCTTAATGGGGAAAGACTTCAGAAATCTGAAGTATAAAGGGACTTGGGAGTTGAAGTTCAGGATTCTCTTAAGGTTAACATGCAGATTCAGTTTGCAGTTAGGAAAGAAAGTGCAATGTTAGCATTCATTTCAAAGAGGGCTAGAATATGAGAGCAGAGATGTACTGCTGAGGCCATATAAGGCTCTGATCAGACTGCATTTGGACTGTGTGGGCAGTTTTGAGCAATTGGTTGTACAATAGGATGCAAACAAATAAAAATTAGAGCAAGGTACAAAAATAATTTAGAAAAGAAAACCTTAAAGCACAGAGAAAAGCCAAATTTCCAACACTATTCATTTAGAGAAATTAAAATCCCGAACAATTACTCCTGTTTTCAGAAGCATGGTGGCTCAGTGGTTAGCACTGCTGCCTCACAATACCTGGGGACCTGGGTTTGATTGCACCCCTGGGTGGAGTTAGCTAGCACCTTCTCCCAGTGTCTGCGTGGGTTTTCTTTGGGTGCTCCAGTTTCCTCCCAGTGTCTAAAGATTTGCAGACTAGGTGGATTAGTCATAGGAAATCCAGGGTTAAAGGGATAGGGTAGAGCGTGGTGGATCTGGATAGGCTGCTCTTCAGATGGCCGGTGTGGACTCAAAGGGCCAAATGACTCAGTTCCGCTCGGTAGGGATTCTATGATTTATCAAATCCAATCTACAAATTGATTACCCCTTTTCTTTGCTGTGAAGTGTAAAGTCTTTTCACATGAATACTCATAGAAGCTAAAATCTTAAGAATTTTTCAGCTTCCACTAACCTGCAGATTTCTAACAAACATCTGATCTGGAAGTTTCACAAACTGAACTTTTCTACTAAGGGGTTGGCTGTGTTTTCACTGAACTTGTATGAAAAGTTATTTTCTAGAAGGGAAGCTATACTTGCTTCTGACATCAGTCATGGTTCCTCCAAACTGCTGTAAAACTCTTCAATGTATCGTCACTCTAAAGCATTTGAAAGTGAAAATAAGCAATTAGCCTTCAGTGTTTCTCCACCTGTCATAAACTACAGGAGAAATAATTTGCCATTAACACCACAGGTGGCTACAGCCATTTGTTTTCAGAGCAATGCTGGATTAGGTCACTGTTCTGGAAGGACCCTTTGACCTTTTCTTTCATAAAAAGACTCCACTAAAGTAGTCAATATCCATATGCCATTATTTTGAAATCCAAACTCCAAAACTGGTATTAATATATAATAAAAACCAAAAGAACTGTGAACGCTGTAAATCAGAAACTGCTGGAAAAGCTCAGCAGGTGTGGCAGCATTCTGTGAAGAGAGATCAGAGTTAACATTTCAGGTCCAGTGACCCTTCCTCAGAACATATGTTTCATTATAGTAGAAAGGAAATACCATGGCTTTCCTATGTCCAATTATGTATTAATCAGTTTGACATCTCTGCTGAGTAAGCCTTGTTTTCTTAATAAATTAATAATGTTAGTGTCTGTTAGCAAAACCTCTTTGATTTTTCTTTCATTCTAAACTTGTTACAGATAGACTATACAATTGGTCATATCAGGAACTGGGTAAAGCATTTTAAATTCATGTTGTGACTAGTGGAATAGTGGGACTAGACAGAGATCTTGCACTCTCCAATCCTGGCATAATCTACAGGGTAGATGATGTTTACAGGTTCTAGCACTAAAGCAACATTGTCTACTCAGGGCTGTCTTGAAAATTCAGCATATTTCCATTACTGTAGTGATGTTGGCTTGCTTGGAAATTGTTAGTAGGTTACTGCTTTGCGAATTTCACTTCAATTTCTCATCCACAAAACTATCAATGACACTTGCATTTCTCTTGCACACAATCAATGATTAGCCAGTCTCTCTGTGCAGTCAAGGCTAATGGTAAGGCTAATTTGCAAGTTCATCTCCAACTCTTCCTCAAACTTCAAGCACGAGGCCAGTATTCATCTTTGACTACAAAGGTCTTTAGCTGAAGACAGTGGCGGTTTACAGCCCTACAAATAAAAAAGTGTTTCAATTCCTCTTTCTTTCTTTGTTATCCTCTTCCACATCCAGCAAGCAAAATCAAAATTCACGTAAAGGAGGATGATGGTAACATGAATCAGATAAAAAGTGGCCAATATCAAGGCAATGATGATAGTAAAGTAATTTTTACAGATAGATTAAGCAGTGTCAGCATTGGTTAGCTGGTGGCATTCATACTCTGAATCAGATAAAGTTTGGATATACGTTCCGACTGAAGTGCAGATTGGTTTTTGCACTCTTGGGCATGGTTGTCATTGGCTGGGTCAGCATCTAACCTAGATATTCTGAAATTTGCTACATTAGCTGCTTTAATTGTTTCATTCAAACACAGTGTAGAAACATTAATTTTATGCAATCTTGACAAACAGGTCAACCATTATATGCCTCATCCTATTTTCTTTTCCATTGACTTCAATTGAATGCAAAGTAGGTGTGACGAAAAATGTGAGAATCCATTAGTGCCCATTTCTAATCAGAAAATTCTGTGCAAGTGAACCTCAGTAAATTTGTCAAGTAATGTATTTCAAAGTTATCACATTTTCTCCAACTGAGATCAGCTGGTGGTCCCTGGTATTTAACCAACTGATCGGTGATGAAATGAAGGGTTTATTCTGTCTTTAACATTTTTCTGGAAAGCCATCAAGCCAGAAAAACAAAGAATGACAGGAACTTTACGTCTACCTGAGAGGGCTGAATAGTTTAATGGGAAAGACTGTAATGTTTGAACTTTCAAATTTATTCCCTTATTTTCTACTTAAAACTAAGAAGATATTTCAGATATTTTATGTTTTGTATAATTGCTGCAACGTTTAACTTTTAACTTTGTTCTTTCTTTCTACCTTGTTCTTAAGATTCTGTCCCTAGGTACTTGTACCTAAGGTAGTACCTTGTGTGGTGACGTTACACACTTTTCACTGCACTGCTGTACTTCAGTACGCTACAATAAAATCAAAATCAACATGTCTCAACTGAAAGCTGAAATATCCAACAGGGCAGCATTGTAATGTACGGTCTGAGTATTAAAACTGCAACCTCTCCATTAAGATGTGAGAGTTCAGCCAAAGTTGACACCATGGACTAATTGATGACAATTGATTTCTGAGATTAGGCAATGATGACTTTATCATTAAGGTTCCTGTCACATTGTTCGAGGGAGATTTATGGTACTTATTCATCTAACATTTCCCCTGATCTTATGAAAACGGATTTCAGAAAAGGGCACATTCCTCTCTATTAAGTCTAACATTTATCAAGTGATAAACTCTCACCTTGATCTGCGCAAAAAGTATTCCCATAAGTAAAACATTAGCTTTTTGCTCCCTAGTTCATTTTTCCAACAGTTGACATTATGTCAGTGGAGCAATTAGAATAAAAAAGCTTTAAGGCACCAGGGAATGCCTAAACATCTGCAAGACCAGTTATTAGTTGGGTGGGGAGGAACAGTGAAGAAAAATGCTTACACTAACTTACTTCTTGTATTACAAATTGATAGCACAGATCAGCAAATGGCTTTCCAGAAAAATGTTAAAGACAGAATAAACTCTTCTTTTCATCACTAATCAGTTGGTTAAATACTAGAGACTGCCAGCTGATTTCAGTTGAAAAAAATTCAACAACTTTGAAATACAGTTCTTGACAAATTTACTGAGGTTCACTTGCACAGAATTTTGTGAACAGGAATAAATGGGCACTAATGGATTTACACATTATACGACACACCCACTTTGCATTCAATTGGAATCTATGGAAAAGAAAATAGGATGAAGCATATAATGGTTGACCTGTTTGTCAAGGTTGCATAAAATTAACGTTTCTAAACTGTGTTTGAATGAAACAATTAAAGCAGCTAATGTAGCAAATTTCAGAACATCTAGGTACCCCACAGATAGTGAAATACTTTTGAAACACAATGACCTTTACAAATAGGAATTGGACTTTGCCAACATTTTAGTTGGTGGGCTAATCGATCGGTTTCAACATCTCCTTGACAACAGCAGACAAAGTGCTATTATAGAATGGCTGTTAGCATAAGGAAGGCTCTGGAGTAGTGGTAACGTCGCTGAACAAATCATCTTCTCATGGGAGATTCCAGGATCAAAGGGTATCATCTCAGAGTAAAATGTCATCCATTTAAGACAAGGATATGGAGGATTTATTTATCTCTGAGGGTAGTGAATGTGTGGAATTCTTTACCACAAAGGGTTGTCAAGGCCGAATATTCAAGTCTAAGATAGACAGATTTTTAATCAGTAAGGCAATTAAGAGTTATGGGGAAAAAGCAAGAAAGGGAAGTGGAGGATTATCAGATCAGCCATGTACAGTAATCAATGAAGCAGCACAGCCAACAGCTGCTCCTGTGTCTTATGGTCTTATAGATCCATCTGAGACAACAGATGAAGTGTAAGGTTGAAACTTTGATGGGACACGCAAGTGTCAGTAGTCGGTCTACAAAGGAATGTTGTGCAGCGTGAACAGAAATAAGCAGAGATGAACCCATTCAGTTATCATCTCGATGTCAGTATTTTTGCATCACCAAAGGAATACCATTTAGGTAACCAATGGGCAGTCAAATTGAATTTGACTACAGTATTGTCTCTTTTTTACATCTCACCTTCAAAAATGCAACACTTTGCACATTATCAGCTTATTATAGAACATAGAACAATACAGCGCAGTACAGGCCCTTTGGCCCTCGATGTTGCGCCGATCCAAGCTCACCTAACCTACACTAGCCAACTATCCTCTATATGCCTATCCAATGCCCGTT
This sequence comes from Chiloscyllium punctatum, assembly GCF_047496795.1. Classification (NCBI taxonomy): domain Eukaryota; kingdom Metazoa; phylum Chordata; class Chondrichthyes; order Orectolobiformes; family Hemiscylliidae; genus Chiloscyllium; species Chiloscyllium punctatum. Next base: position 17,707,234 of record NC_092744.1, read on the forward strand.
TGAATGCCCATAAAGAGGGAGAATCCACCACTGTTACTGGCAGAGCATTCCATGAAGTCACGACTCGCTGAGTAAAGAATCTACCCCTAACATCTGTCCTATACCTACCACCCCTTAAGTTAAAGCTATGCCCCCTCGTAATAGCTGACTCCATACGTGGAAAAAGGCTCTCATGGTCAACCCTATCTAAACCCCTAATCATCTTGTACACCTCTATCAAGTCACCCCTAAACCTTCTTTTCTCCAATGAAAACAGCCCCAAGTGCCTCAGCCTTTCCTCATACAATCTTCCTACCATACCAGGCAACATCCTGGTAAACCTCCTCTGCACCCGTTCCAGTGCCTCCACATCCTTCCTATAGTATGGCGACCAAAACTGCACACAATACTCCAGATGCGGCCGCACCAGAGTCTTATACAACTGCAACATGATATTCTTTGGAATATCTGAGGCAAGACACCTTCTATTGAAAAAAAGGTCTTCCATTGAATGGTCAAGGACGTTGCAGTGATTTTATAGCCAATGAGGCATTTTTGAATTTTAGTCACAACTCTAATGTAGCAATATCTGCATTCAATTTGTCCATGAGTTCCCACACATCGCAAGAGGTCAAATGCAAGATCACCTATTTCTTTTCTACATGTTGATGATTAATAAATATTTGCAAAGACACTCTGTCCATTTTGGACATAGGGCCAGTGTCATTTATCATAGAATCCCTATAAAGTGGAAACAGGCCATTTGGCCCAACAAGTCCAACCCTCTGAAGTGTAACCCACCCAGATCCAATCCCCTATCCTATTACTCTACATTTACCCCTGACTAATGTACCTAGACTACACATCCCTGAACACTATGGGCAATTTAGCATGGCCTATTTTCCTAACTTGCACATCTTTGGATTGTGGGAGGAAACCAGAGCACCCAGAGGAAACCGACACAGACAAGGGGGAAACGTGCAAACTCTACACAGTCGCCCAAGGCTGGAATCGGACCTGATTCCGTATCACTTTGAGGCAGCAGTGCTAACCACTGAGCCACTATGCCGTCCTTAAATTTGAATGTATTTTTCATTTCATTTGTGTTAAACTTGGATTTTTAGACTATGGATTTTTCTCTGTGTTTGAAGAAACAACGGCAGAAATAGCTGGGAGAAATCCATCAGGTCTGGCAGCATCTATGGAGGGAAGACAGAGTTAATGTCTCAAATCCAGTGAATCTTCTTCAGAAGTTGTGAGTGTTTCTGTAGCCATGGTGATTTTTAAATAGAATTTGTGAGTGCCAGTTGTCAGAACTAATGGATTTTTATTTATCTTCAGGGGTATTATGACCTAGTAATGTAAACTTCACGGTTAAGGCGAGAAATTACAGGATTTCTTTTTTTCTCCGTTTCGTGGTAACATCTATAGTTTAGGGAGGAAGAAAGGTTAAAAAAGAAAGAGAGAGAAAGAGGGAGAGAGGGTGAGGGGGAGAGAGAAAGAAAGAAGTATTCAGTTTCAGTTTCACTTTTGGGGAAGTTCTGCAAAAATTCCATATGTAAAGTTACTTCTGAGAAGGGATAAAGTAGTTGTATTTGTTACCATTAGATAACATTAGAAAAAGAAACTAGGAATAGTTCCAGACCAAAAGTACTTGTAAATACTTGAAGAGGTTATTTGACGCTGGGTCTGTTTAAGTTCAGGTTTGTGATAGCTCTAGGAAGAAGCAATCAGATTTTTAGACAAGAAGTTGAAGTCAAATTGAACCCATTGAGGTGTAAGAGTTTTCTGGTGTGAGTACTATAGAAGTACATCAGTTCTTTGGTACTGTACTTAAGTATTTTGAGTATCTGTAAACGAAAGTTTTGAGATTAATGGGATTGTACTTTATTGTGTGTTTAAAATGTTTAAGATTGTGTTATACATAAATAGATTGGTTTCCTCTATTTTAACAGAATTTCCCACACTTAATAATTTTAGGTTTTATTGTTAAAAACAAATTTGCAAACATTGCATGCTTATGTTTCAGTTAGAGACCACCTCGGTTAAAACCAAAACAAAATATTATTTATCAAGCCAGATTTCAAATTGGGATGGGCTGGGATCATGGAATTTTTACATCCATTTAAGAGGTCAAATGGAGCCAAGCTTTGACATCTTTTCTAAAACGTAGACCTGTGGCAGTGCAGCATAATTTTAATACTGCGCTATCGTCCACTACATTGTCAACTTCACCCCTGTCAAAGTAATGGAAGTCGATCAACAATAGGGATGATGCATCAAGCTAAAACTTGAGACATCTTGTGGCACAGTGATAGTGCCCCTGCCACTAAGCCAGATGCTCTAGGTTCAAATCCCACTCGAAGACTTGATGGCTGAGGAAGGCGTGACCACATCTAACCAAACAGGTTAATTATCAACTTGTCAGTCCTTCCAGCACATGTCGATGGCAGGCAGCAAGAACAGGGGAGACTCCTGATTGGTCAGCCTTGTGATGGAGAAACTGTTGGCCCCTCAGCCATCACTCTTTTAGATTTGATCCCCCACAGTTTGGAAACGGGCCCTTCAAGTCCACACACACACCAATCCTCCAAAGAGTAACCCACCCAGACCCCTAACACTAGGGGCATAGCCAAATCTTTGGATTGTAGGAGGAAACCAGAGCAAGCCCATGCAGACATGGGAAGAATGTGCAAACTTCACACAGACAGTTGCCTGAGGCAGGAATCGAACCCAGGTCCCTGGTGCTGTGAGGCATCAGTGCTAACCACTGTGCCACCGTGCCTCCCTAGGCTGGGGACAAACACAGGTCCTGTGTAAAGGTGTCCATTGCCACAGCATCCTCCGTAAACTGCCACACACCACCAGAAAACCATGAATTCCAGACTGAAATTACATGTGGCTTAGAGAAAGAAAGGTTTGCATTTGTGTAGCCTCTTTGAAGACAGCAGAATATGCTAATACAAAGTCATAGAGTCATAGGATTGAACAGCATTGAAATAGGTCCTTTGGTCCAACTCGCCCATCTAGCCCCATTTGGATGAAGTATTATTTAAACTGAGTCACTGTGGTCATGCATGCATTGGGCAACTTGTGCACAGAATAAGCTCCCACATGTTAATAACCACATAGTCATAGAGATGTACAGCATGGAAACAGACCCTTTGGTCCAACTTGTCCATGCCTACCAGATATCCTAACCTAATCTAGTCCCATTTACCAGCACTTGGCCAATATTCCTCTAAACCCCTCCTATTCATATAAATGCTGTAACTGTGCCAGCCTCCACCATTTCCTCTGGCAGCTCATTACATACATGTACCACCCTTTGTGTGAAAAAATTGCCCCTAAGGTTCCTTTTATATCTTTCCACTTTGACTCTAAAGCCATGCCCTTTAGTTCTGAACGCCCCCACCCCAGGGAAAAGACCTTATCTATTTACCCTAACCATGCCCCTCATGATTTTATAAATCTCTATCAGGTTATCCCCCAGCCTCCGATGCTCCAGGGAAAACAGCCCCAGCCTATTCCAGGAGAAAGTGAGGACTGCAGATGCTGGAGATCAGAGCTGAAAGTGTGTAGCTGGAAAAGTGCAGCAGGTCAAGGCAGCATTCAAGGAACAGGAGAATCGACGTTTCGGGAATAAGCCCTTCCTGAAGAAGGGCTTATGCCCGAAACGTCGATTCTCCTGTTCCTTGGATGCTGCCTGACCTGCTGCACCTTTCCAGCTACACATTTCCAGCCTATTCCAGCCAGATTCAGTGATGTTGAACGAGGGTATCATATGAATTGTATCTATTTCTATAAAATAGCTGTTTTACACAATTTTATGTGTTGAAATGTAATGTGCTGAACGATCTAAAAATATAATTCACGCTTGTATGAAATTCTACAAAAGATACACCATCCCCGATGGGTTCTGGAGGAAGAATTCAGCTCCAAACTCGTCACAGTAGAGGCGAAGATGGACAAATTCCTTCACTTCCGCAAGAATGGAACTTATAAGACATGTGTCATTCGCTCTGCGTTCAAACGAGAACACTCCAACGAATTGCAAAGTTTGCGGGGGAGGGTGGCGTTCTTTCCAATGAAACACTGGGGGAATTAAAAAAAAGAATGTCAGAATAACATTTGGGGACATCGGGTTTGTCAGGGAAGGTCAGTGAAAGAGAAGAACACTTGGAGTCATTTAATTAAAAAAAAACTGACCGATAAAGTGAAACTCATTAGCCCAGGGCGAATTCCAGTTTTCACAATTTCCGGGGAGGTGGAAGCAGGGAGAGGGTAAAATGTAATTTGTTGCAGAACCTGTCACATTGATTAGGAAAGAATAGGAAACGGGTCTAATGCCACGCCTGTCTATGACGCTCCAACACCGAGAGAGCTGAGCAGGGAGAACTGAGTTTTGAGTGTGCGACTGTTTCAGTCAAATCCCCTTTTTAAAAAAAGCGTGAGATCTGTGCGGAAGAGCCGGGCTGTCAATGAAAGGGGTTAAAAGACACAAAATGAAGAGGAAAAATAAATCTACCTATTAGCCCCTCACACACACGCGCTCCTGGAGGATCTCAAAGCATGGGACTGTGATCTGGAGCTGCTGTTAGGTGTTAAGTGTTCGGCAATATGTGGTAGGAAATTTTTAAGGCTGTTTGTCAACATGTTGTAAAAAAATGCGCGTGGTTTAAGCTGAGCAACAGAACTTGATCCTGCGTGAGGTCTTTCACCGCGAAGGAGCAAAAAACAATTTTTTTGGGGGGGGGGGGGGAAAGTCCACTTTAAAAAGAAACTTCTCCTGAGCAAACTCGGTAAAGGTTATTGTTTTGTTTTTGATCTGTGTCTTGAGCGAAGGGTGGGTGGTGAACATGTTTCGCGTAATAAGTGCGTGTGGTTTGTGGACAAAAAGATCTGAGTTAGTCTGTGTGTGGGGTGCATGTGTAGATAGACCAGCGTCCAGAGAGGGTCAGTGCAGCTCTTAAGAGCAGAGGAGATTGAACAGAAATGTTCAGACTGAATGAAGTATGTGTAACCAGCTTTAAGATCAGTTGGTATAAGAATTAGAAAAGACTTAATTTTTTTTGTTTAACTCCGCGATTTGTGATGTGCAGTATACTGCCTGACGGGGTAAGAGAAACAAATAATGTTGGAAAGGACAATGTGATAAATACTTCGCATGTTAATTGGGAGAAGAGGAGTGGGACAGATTCCCTCATAGAATCAGTCTGGGCACGATGAGAAAGCGGGGAGTCACAATCTCGGGATTGGAGATGATAAAATGTGTAGCCGCGATGGGCTGATTGGCCTCCTCCTGTACTTAATGCTTCTGTGAGAGGGTAAAGGGGTGAAACTGTTCAGGACTGAGATCAGGAGAAATTTCTTCGCTTGTAGGATAGTGAAGTTTTGGGATTCTCTGCTCCAGAGGGTCATGGGCAGTCAGTCAAGTATTTTCAATGTGAGGTTGGGTAAGGAGAGATTTAAGGGATACTGCCAGTGCACATTGAATAGCAGAGAAACTCTGAAGGGGAAAATCACATCACCCGGCTTCTGTTTTTTTCTGTTCTTCTGATAGGCTGAGCAACCTCCTTCAGTGCTGTCTGCTTCTCTGATATTTTGGGTAGACCAGCATTTCAGGAGCTTATTAGCAATCCTCTATTGAGATGGAAGCTTATTCTATTGGTAGGATCACTAAGACTTGTTTGATATGAGTTGGAAGACTTTACCAATTTTCATTTCAACAACTTTGACCCTAGATTTCCATCATCAGCCCAGCATCCTAATGTGTTTTTCCATGGTCTCCCTAATGCGGTGATGATTTCTTTAAAATCTTGCCATTGTCGCTTTGCACTCGAGAACATCAGTGAGCAAGAGTTGAGATTATCAGTCATATGCTCGTGGAATAAAATACAGGATAATAGAACCTTGTGCGAGGAAATAAACTTAAATTGAAGGGTTCGGGTTATCATTAGAAGATACAAAACTGGTCCATAGATGTCTTTTCATATTTAGCATACACTTAGAATGGTTGACTTGTAATTTAAGTTCTTTCAAACGCAGTCTAATTATAGATGTGGATGAATTCCATTGCATGAATTGCAACAGATGAAGATAAGTAAAGGAATTTCCTCAGTTCAGTAAACGACTTCTAAATTTAATGAAGTGCATTCAGCGTATGAACAGTGGTTTCTGAGCACCAACCTGATCACACCCACTGACCACTGCCTCAGGCTGAACCATGCTGTCTGCAAATCTCTCATTCTATTTCACCTTGAACTGAGTTCCTGAACCTATTTGTGCCTGTCAAACATCACTCGTCCCTGCCCCTCCCTCAGATCATCTGTTCCTGAAATTGGCCAGCTTCCTCCAATCTACTCTCTGTAAACTTGTGTTTGTTCAAAACTCTGCTGTCTGTACTCTGACTCACACTAAATCCCATTCAGCCACCTCTGCTGTAACCACTGCCTACATTGACTCCTGACATGTTAATGCCTTGATTTTAAATTCTCATCCTTGTTTGCAAATCCTTTGTCTCTGTAGCCTGCTACAGTCCTGCTACTATCTTCTGTGATCTCCAGGTCTAGCCTTACTGATGTTTAATTGCAATTGTCTTCCACTGCCTTTGCACTGATTACAGCTCTCCAACTTTCTATCCCTCTCTATCTTCGTTTCAAATTTTCATCAAAATCCATACCTTTGACCTAATATACCTAATATCCCCTATAAATTTGCTGACATGATGAGTTGAATGACCTCTTCCTATGTTGTAAATTTCCTGTTCTAACCTCCTACATAGGCTCTGTGTCATGTTTTAAACTATGGAGCAAGCTCCTCATGTTCTTAATTAATAATGCTGGTGCTTCATGAGTACAGATGTTGACCCTCCTGCTAACTCAGTATTTTTACCATTCTGAAGCTTTCCTAGAATTGAAGGAATCTCAGGAATTCACAATCTCAGGTCACATCAACTGATCTCTAAGGGTTTAACTCTCAGTAGTTCATATTTGAAGCAGATTTATTCTACGGACACCCGCACCAATCAACCACACCGCCCTGTGGCCCAACATTTCAACTCCCCCTCCCACTCTGCCGAGGACATGGAGGTCCTGGGTCTCCTTCACCGCCGCTCCCTCACCACCAGACGCCTGGAGGAAGAACGCCTCATCTTCCGCCTCGGAACACTTCAACCCCAGGGCATCAATGTGGACTTCAACAGTTTCCTCATTTCCCCTCCCCCCACCTCACCCCAGTTCCAATCTTCAGCACTGTCCCAATGACTTGTCCTATCTGCTTATCTTCTTTTCCACCTATCCACTCCACCCTCGCCCCCCCCCCCGACCTATCACCTTCATCCCTTCCTTCACTCACCTATTGTACTCTATGCTACGTTCTCCCCACCCCCACCCTCCTCTCACTTATTTCTCCACCCTTCAGGCTCTCTGCCTTTATTCCTGATGAAGGGCTTTTGCCCGAAACGTTGATTTTACTGCTCCTTGGATGCTGCCTGAACTGCTGTGCTCTTCCAGCCCCACTAATCCAGAATCTGGTTTCCAGCATCTGCAGTCATTGTTTTTACCTACTGCCACTTAACCCTACCCCACCCAACTAAAGACAAGTCGACATTCATTGCAATGTAATTGGAGTATAAAAGTAAAAGTCTCATTCAATTTGCACAAGGAGTTAGTGCACCCCACCTGAAATAGTTAAAAATCACACATCAGCTAGCTACCTGATGAAGGAGCAGAGCTCTGAAAGCTTTACTTTCAAATAAACCTGTTGGACTATAAGCTGGTGTTGTGTGGTTTTTAACTTTGTCTGTCCCAGTCCAGCACTGGCACCTCCACATCATGGCCACCTGAAATACTGTGCAGATTTCTGGTCTCTGTACCTCAAGGAATGTGCCATCGAGAAAGTGCAGTGAAGGTTCAGTAGACTGGTTCCTGTGATTAAAGAAAAATGGTTTATGAGGAGATAGCAATGAAAATGAAGTATATTTTTCCTAGAGTTTAAACAAATGAGAGTTAAAACATATAAAATCCTTAAAAGTCCAACAGGATAGATTCTAGAAGGATGTTTCACATACTGTGAAGGTATACTAGAGATATACATACTAGAGATCGCAGTAGGAAGTAACCCATTTCTGAATGAGATGAGAAGAAATGTCTTCACTTGAAGAGTTACAAACTTTTGGAATTCCCTACTGCACAAAACTGTGGATACTCAGTTGTTGGGCATTTTAAAGTTAGACTTGTGCAAAAACTAAGACAATTAATGTGGCACATTGCAATTAGTGAGATACCATAAGAGTCCGTGCTGAAGGACCTTTGGTTCACAATCTGTACAAATAATTTGGTTGTGGGGACCAGTTGTAATATTTCCATGTTTGCCAACGACACCAAATTGGGTGGGAACTTAAGTTGGAAGGAGGGTACAAGGACACTTCAAGTGAACTTGGACAGAAAAAGTGAATGGACTTGAACATGACAAATGTAATATAAATTGAATAAGTTTTAAGTTATTCACTTTGGTAGAAACAAAATGGAAAGGGAGACTATTTCTGAAAGGGAGAGAGGTTGAGAAGTGTGAGTGTCTAAAAGGATCTGAGTGGTCTTGTTTGTGAGCGAGCGTGCAGGTGCAGCAAGCAATTAGCAAGGCAAATAGTCTATTGGCCTTCATTACAAGGAAATGTGACCACAGGAGAAAGATAGCTTGCTGCAGTTGTGTAGAACCGTAGTGGTAAGGCACCTGGAGTATTTTGTACAATATTGACACCCTTATCTAAGGAAGGATATATGTGCCACAGCAATAGTGCAACAGTGGTTCAGATTAAATTTAACACAGAATTATGGATGTTGGAAATCAAAAATGAAAACAAAGTGCTGGAGAAACTCAGCATCTGTAGAAAGAAAAACAGAGTTAATGTTTCAAGTCCAGTGACCCTGTGTAAGAACTCAAGAACTGAGTTTCTCCAGCACATTCTGTTTTTCATTTTGTTTCACGTGGTTCATCCCTGGGGTGGCAGAAGGGAGATTTAGGAGACTAGATCTTTATCGTGTAGAGCTTCAAAGAACTAGGGGGTGGTCTAGTTGAAACTTACGAAATTCTCATGGGGTGAGTCACGGGTAATGTAGTTAAAATGCTTCACTTGGCTGATAAGTTTATGTATGGCATGGTGGCTCAGTAGTTAGCAATGCTGCCTCACAGTGCCAGGAATCTGGGTTCGATTCCACCCTCAGGTGACTGTCTGTGTGGAGTTTGCACGTTTTCCCTGTGTCTACGTGGGTATGCTCTGGTTTCCTCCCACAGTCCAAAAATGCGCAGTTTAGATGGATTGGACATGCTAAATTGCCCACAGTGTTCAGGAATGTGCAGGTTAGGTGGATTAGCCATGGGGAATGCAGGGCAACAGAGACAGGGCTGGATCTGGGTGGGATGCTCCTCAGAGGCTCAATGCACCAGATGGCCTTCTTCCACACCATCAGGATTCTAAATCTGAAATGGGCACATAATCTCAGAATAAGTGATAAGTGGTAAGTGAGGAGGAATTTCTTCAATAAGAGGATGGTGAATCTTTTGGTAATCTTTGTGTGAAGGGATTATGAAGACTTGCTCATTAACCATGTCCAAGGCAAAAATGAAGGCATTTCTATCAATTAAAGGCACAATGGGATACATTGATAGTGCAGGAATGTGGCGTTCATGTAGAGAGGAGTCTTGATCTCATTGAATGGCAGGAGTCTCGAACTGAATCACTCCAATTTCTTATCCCTTTCTCCAGCTTCCTCCCTGCAAGTGCTTGCATGTTAGCACTTTCCCCTCCCTTTTTAATTTTAAATATACAAATAAAACACATTGACCAGAGAAATAATAAGTATTTATGAAGCATCACATCATTTCTTTAAGAAGTCCCAAAAAGCCAGAAAAAGCCACAGTGATTCACTTTTGAAACACAATCGCTGTTGATGTTTTAGGATATTGTACCAACAATTTGCAACATGGGGACATGCCTCAGAGAGAATGTCAATAAAAACATGATCATTTGTTTTCTGTTATGGGAGAAGTGTTGGCCAAACAGATTCCCTGCTCTCAAACAGCGTCATGGGACTTTCTTTAAAGCTCTGCCAATGTGCAGACTGAGTCTCACTTCATCATTTAATCAGAAAGGCAGCACTTAGCACTGGCTCCAGTCCGTTTCCTACTTTGAAGACCAGCAGTTGTACTTTTGTGTTGGGACTTTGTGGAATTGGGAATGAACAAAGGAAAAAGAACTTGCATTTCCACAATACTTTATCATTCTTTTTGAAATTTGGTCAGTGTTCTAGCTACTTACGGTTTTAAAGGAACTAGAGTTAGAGGTAGATTGTACAATATTAATACTTGGTTCTGAAAGATTTTACAAATTATGTACTTATTGTTCCAACTTTCTGTACTGTGCAGAAATTGCTGACTATCAGTGTTGTTGGGAGGGACTTTGTATTAGATCCACTGTCCTGATTTTCAGACACAAGACATATTTAAGGTGCTCCACATTGTAAGCAAGTTTGACCCCACAGTTAAAGCAAGTTGAATAGAAATTAGTTATATTTGCATCAGTTTATTGGATTGAGTTTTCTTTTTAAATCATCTAGTCCAAAATGTATTATTAGACTTTCTAATAAGATTTGGTCCAATTTTCTGCTTCTCATAGAGTCTCTACAGTGCAGAAAGAGGCCATTGAGCCCATCGAGTCTGCACTGACCTTCCAAAGAGCATTCCCACCCAAATGCCCTCTCCCACCCCATCACCATGGCTAACCCACCCCTAAACACTATGGAGCAATATTTAGCATGGCCAACCTACCCATCCTACACAGCTGTGGGAGAAAATGGAGCACCTGGAGGAAACCGACACAGACATGGAGAGAGTGTGCAAACTCCACTCAGACAGTCACCTGAGGTTGGAATTAAACCCATCCCCTGCTGCTGTGAGGCAGCTGTGTTAACCACTGAGCCACCCCCAATTCTGCAAGTACTCTGCAAATTCAACTCACCTGATGTCAATCTTAGACCTTTTGGCTTTAATCTTGCAAATATTTCTTTTTCAGATAATAATCCAATTTCCTTATGAACAGTTTGTCTGCCTCCACCATACTCCCATGTAGTGAATTCCCCAAATACAACCAAGTGCTGTGAACAAAAAAAATCCTTATTTCATATTTGTTTCTTTGGCCAATTAACTTAAATCTACACTCTCTGGTGCTTAATCATTCCAACAATGGGAACAGTAATGACTTGAAAAACAAAGTGGAGAGATAATCTCTGGTCACTGTGTGCATTGTAAGCAACAAGGCCTACACTTTAAGTTATGATATTGTTACACATCATGACCAGAGTAATTGTTCCCACCACAGTCTGTGATCTATTGCTGTATTGTTTGGACGACAGAAGCAACAGCATTACAAGGTCTGAGATGTCGATTGCTACATTCATTGCAACACTTCACTATGAACAAAAATTTTTTTTGAATGTCTGTTTTCTTCCAGTCCCTGCTACCTCCTGGCAGGAAATGAGAAGATTTTAGAAGTCCAAATGCAGCCTGTATTGAAAGCAAACCATTAATCAACGAGAGCTCTTACTGGGGATTTGTGTGATTCCAAGTGTCTTTGTTGAGAAGAAAAGCCAGTTTTATTTCTCTCTATTGAATCAGATTAAATTTGCACATGTGCACAATGGTTATTTGTAACTTGGCATGATTATGTCAGGACAATCACACAGCATTCTACCAATAAAACGAAGGAAGAGAAATTTCCATTTCTGTAGCACTTGTCTTGACTTCAAGATACCCAAAAGTACTTTACCAACAAGGAAAGGCCTTTATGGCTGTTTTGTCACCATTGTAATATGGAATGCCAACTTGCACACAGCAATTTCTCACAAGCACCACTGTGCATTTTTTTTTTTGTGCACTTTGTTTTCGTTTCAGATTTCCAGCATCCACAGTGTTCTGCGTTTAGAAGTCTGGATTATGTGTTTGACTCCACACTCTGGCCCGAGCCTGTGACTTTCCGATGTGGTAATAATCTAACTATAAGTCAAGCTCACGCTGTGACTCAGTTTCATATTGAAGTGAAGGGATAGATGCAAAAGATAATTTTCACTGGAGCATAGCTGGTTGAGGGGTGACCTTAGAGAGGTTTATAAAATCAGGAGGGGCATGGATAAGGTGAATGACAAAGGTCTTTTTCCCTAGAATGGGGTAGTTTTAAACTAGGGGGCATATTTTTCAGGTGACAGGAGAAAGATTTTAAAACAACATGAGGGGCAATTTCCTTACACAGAGAATGGGTCGTGTGTGGAATGAACTGCCAGAAGAAGTGGCAGTTACAACATTTAAGAGACAGTTGGATAAGTTCATAACTAGGAAAGGTTTTGAGGAATATGGGCCAAGCACAGACAGGTGGGACTGGTTTAGTTTGGGAACACGGCATGGACTGGTTGGACAGTCTTCATGGTCGAGAGTGTAGTGCTAGAAAAGCACAGCAGGTCAGGCAGTATCCGAGGAGCAGGTGAATCAACGTTTCGGGTGTCAGCCCTTCATTCGGAATGACAGTCTTCATGTTGTATGACTCTATCCCAAGATGCTATGTTGCAGGAGAGCAGAAATGCTTTTCCTGATTATTGGATAATATTTAGCACTTGCTGAACATCATTTAAAAAAAACAGATACCTGGTCACCATAACATTGCCATTTGACGAGTCTGCTGTGCTCAAATTAGATGCTGCATTTTCTACATTACAACATTGAATTCAAAATTTGGAGATGCCGGTGTTAGACTGGGGTGTACAAAGTTAAAAATCACACAACACCAGGTTATAGTCCAACAGTTTAATTGGAAGCACACTAGCTTTCGGAGCGTCCCTCCTTCATCAGCTACCACCTGATGAAGGAGCATAGCTGATGAAGGAGTGTCGCTCCAAAAGCTAGTGCTTCCAATTAAACCTGTTGGACTATAACCTGGTGTTGTGTGATTTTTAACTTTGAATTCAAAAGTGTGTCATTGGCTGTAAAGCATTTTGGGTCATGAAAGGCTATGGAAGTATTTGTTTTTTTTTATCTTTTAAATAAAATCTATTGTTCCTGTAGTTGTGAATAACAGTGATTTATCAATTCTACAATGAACTCCAGATGAAGAAACAGGTGGAAATGTTGGAAATAGTGAACACAAGTCCCTTTCCATTCGACAGTAAAAACACATTTATGATTTGCCATTCTGTTTCTCAGCTGCTCATTCTGATGAACATCTACATTTCAGTTACAAATGTATATCAGAAAAGAACACATTGTGATTCAGTTTCTGAGTCATGTTGGACAGGATGTAGATGTGGTATGATGGTCTTTGGGAGAAGTGGTTGACTTTGGGCTTATAGTTCCAAAGCTGTTTCATCACTGGATTGTTTCTTTGTCCTGATTTATGGGTCTCTTGCTGACTATTGGAGATTGATGGAATGATTAGTCAGTAACGTAATTATTGTATTAGGCATCTGTTGGCTTGTAACTTGAATATAAAAGGAAAACACTGCAGGTACTGGAAATCTGAAACAAAGACAAGCAAGCACTAGAAACACTCAAATGTTCAGTAGGGGGTCTAGGCAGAGTAAATTGGTAAAAGCATTTTGTATACATTGAAAGATGGAGAGTGAACAGGTTGTAGGTTTAAGGTAATTGGCAAAAGAAACAGTGGAAACTTGACAAGTTCCAAATGAACTTTTCATTTACCAAGTGGCTACGGTTAGCAAAATGCCCTTTGCGAGTACATTGGGCGCGGGTTCAATCAAGGCATTCAAGGGAATTGGGTACCATCTGAAAAGGAGAAATGTACAGGGCTATGAGAACAAGGTGGAATATTAGCAATTAGTGCACCATTCATTCATATACTGTAACACGATGGGCTGAATGGACTCCTGCGTTGTAAATATTCTGTGATGCTGAACAAGTCAGATGGCGTATGTGCAGGAAACAAGGTGGATGTTTTCGGAAGATTACTTCACATTAGATGGATTGTAATAGTATATCCTCACTCTCAATTCCCATTATTCCAACATGTTAATTTGACCTTTCTCTTATACAAATGTTAAGTATGTGGACTGCCTACTTTATTGATAGCCAACACCCATCTTAGCCATGTATCATCAGCAACAACTATGACATTAGAAATGACTGAAGATTACCAAGCTTATAATCTTTTAAAAAAAAGATTTTGTATAGTGTTTCTCACACCTTTGAGTCCACCTACAAAGCCCATAAAATATTTTTGTTTTTCAGCCACTTTTGCAGATGCAAACATGATAACCAATATGTCCGCTGTAAGGTCCAACAAGAAAAAGTCTATTGAATGAGGTTTAATGCACTGCTGTTTGAGGGTGGAATATTAAGAAGGGCTACAAAGAAAATGTGTTGTTCTTCAGGAAAGTGATATGAGATCTATTGCGTTCTAGCCGAGGAGGCAGGCAGGTAGGTCTTCATTTTAAGTGATTCCTCACAATGGTAGTTACTCCAACACTGCAGTGCTCCCTCAGCACTGTACGCATGTACCAATCAAGTGGAGATGCTCCTGTCATATATGTACAAAGTTAAAAATCACACAACACCAGGTTATAATCCAACAAGTTTATTTAGAAGCTCTAGCTTTTGGACCATTGCTCTTTCATCAGGTGATTGTAGAGAATAAGATTTTAAGACACAGAATTTATAGCAAAAGTTTAGTATAAATTCTGTGTCTGAAAATCTTATTCTCCACAATCACCTGATGAAGGAGCAGTGCTTCGAAAGCCAGTCCTTCCAATTAAACCTGTTGAACTATAACCTGGTGTTGTGTGATTTTTAACTTTGCATACGCCAGTCCAACACCAGCATCTCCAAATCCTGACTGTCAGATATGGACAGGGCTACCACTGAGCCATGTTAATGCTGACCTTTACCTGAAAATATCTGCAGCTTTGTATTTTGCGGCTGCTACTGGCTGAAATATAACTTCTTTCTTGAGAGACTACTTTGGAGACCAATACTTTTCACAGCAGGAATTTGTCTGCCATTGTCTGTGCATGTTTCTTGTTGTGGGCAGCAAGGACACAGTCACCTGTATACAGAAACTCTCTGATTACTGCCTCTGTGACTTCGGTGGAGACATAGTTGAGACAAACTGGAGAGCTCCCTCAAATGCAATTTAATACTGATACCTGCAGGCGTGTCACCACTGAATTCTTTCAGCTGTGCGTCAAGGGAGGAATTGAAGAGTGAGGAGACAACGACACATCCTTGTTTAACAAGGTTGTTACTAGAAAGCCAACAGACATCTTACATCACAAACATATCCATCAAGCAGTTAGCACAAGTTTGTTCAGACATCCTAGCTTGGAGAACGAATACCAAAGACCAGGTTCACTTAACCGTCAAAACTTTGGTTCAGACTATAACCAAGAGGTATGGATAAGATTTGGATCCTTTGATTGATTAATTGATTTATTGTCACGTGTACCGAAGTACAGTGAAAAGCTATGTTTACGAGCAGTACAGGCATATCATAGTAAACAAGGATGTACAGATCAAAGAGACTTAGAGGCACACAGGGTTACATTACATAGGACGTGCACTAGGCTAGATCAACCTTGGCAAGATCAGCATTATTTGTGGCTAGAGAGTTTGTTCATCAGTCTAATAACAGCTGGGAAGAAGCTGTTCTTGAACCTGCTGGTGTGTGTGTGTGTGTTCAAGTTTCTGTATCTTCTGCCTGACAGAAGAGGTTGGAGGAGATCGTTACCAGGGTGTAATGCACTTTTTCTTGAAGTTGTTTGCTGTTGGGGTAGATAGAGCTCCAAGACTGTCTATTATACTTGGGGGTCTAACCCATCGGCATGACAACAGTTCACCCAAAACTTCATAATAATTCTGGGAGGATGTCAGCTACAAGGTTGCTTGGTAAGAGATCTAGTAGGATCCTTTTGAGGATCGTAATGTGATTGAGAGAAGGTTCATTCGTTGAACCCAGTTTTTAATCCTTTCTGCTTCTAGATGCTGACTACATAGTTAGCATCATTAAGGAGTATTTGCCTAATCTTGGATATTCTTGAAGATAGTCGTAAGTTTGTTCAGAAGCCTTGTATGGTCAGATTTCAAAATCTCTGCTGGAAGGCTGACTGGGCAAGGGGTATTGCCTTGTTTGGTTGATCTGAACATCATGTTGAGATTGTACAGGATATTAGTGAGACATTTTCTGGAATCCAGTTCTGGTCACCCTGTTAAAGGAAAGATATTAAGCTGGAGAGGGTTCAGAAGAAATTTGCCAGGATGTTGCCAGGGATGGAGGGTTTGAGTTATAAGGAGAGGCTGGGATTTTATAGACAATAGGCGCAGGAGTAGGCCATTCTGCCCTTCGAGCCTGCACCACCATTCATTATGATCATGGTTGATCATCCTTAATCAGTATCCTGTTCCTGCCTTATCTCCATAACCCTTGATTCCACAATCCTTGAGAGCTCTATCCAACTCTTTCTTAAAAGAATCCAGAGACTGGGCCTCCACTGCCTTCTGGGGCAGAGCATTCCACACACCCACCGCTCTCTGGGTGAAGAAGTTTCTCCTCATCTCTGTCCTAAATGGCCTACCCCATATTTTTAAGCTGTGTCCTCTGGTTCGGGACTCACCCATCAGCGGAAACATGTTTCCTGCCTCCAGAGTGTCCAATCCTTTAATAATCTTATACGTCTCAATCAGATCCCCTCTCAGTCTTCTAAACTCAAGGGTGTACAAGCCCAGTTGCTCCAATCTTTGAACATAAGATAGTCCTGCCATTCCAGGAATTGACCTCGTGAACCTAAGCTGTACTCCCTCAATAGCCAATTTTGTTTCTCTGGAGGGTAGGAGGTTGAAACCTGACCTAAAAGAGGTTTATAAAATCATGAGGGGCATAGAAAAGGCAGATGTCTTTTGCCTAAAGTGGAGGATTTCAAGACTAAGAGGCTTATTTTTAAGGTAAGAGGAGAAAGGTTTTTTACATAGAATATGTGGATGAACTTCCAGAGGAAGTGGTGGATGCAGGTACAGTTACAACATTTAAAAGACATTTGGATAGGTACATGGATATGAAATGTTTGGAGGAATATGGACCAAATGCAGGCAGGTGGGACTAGTTCAGTTTAGTTTAGTTATGGTCAGCATGGACTAGTTAGACTGAAGGGTCTATTTCCATGCTGCATGGTTCTATAATTCTAAATGAAGAATCATTACCCAGTGCTAATCTCCTTTAAAATAGAGATAAGATGAAATCTTTAACTTACAGGGTCGTGGGTCTTTTGGAACCTGAAGACACAGGGAAAGCAGATCCCTCAAAATATTATTAAGGCAGAGTTAGATTCTTTTAAGCCAGTCAGTGAAAGGTTATTCAGGGAAACATTATTTGAGGTTCCAATTATAACTGCCCTTATTTTATTAAATGATAGGGCAAGATTGAGAAGCTGATGGTATACTTTTGCTCCTAGCATGCTTTGCCATTCAATAAGATTGTGGTAAATATGTTTGTGTTTTGAGTTTTTCATTCCCATTTATCCCAGATAACCTTCGAGTCCTCTGCAGAACAAGATTCTGTCCACTTCTGGCATAAAAATATTCATTGCCCCCATTGTCAACAAACTCTGAGGTGGAGGTGTCCAAAGTTATTCAACATTAGTTTACAAAAAAAATCTTCTCACCTCTGGAGTTAAAAGCGACCCCTAATTTTATCTTGTATGTCATCTTGGGGAATGGTCTTAGGGGAAGTCACATCAAGGTGATTGATAGGAAAAAAATGAGGGGCATCCTAATTTAGAGTCTAATAAATTTGAGCATTGTGGACTATGTCTCCTGGGAAAATGATGCAAAAACAGAAACATAGAAGCTGAAGTATGCCATTCACCTGATTGTCCAACTCAGTCCCCTGTTCCTGCTTTCTGCCCATACCTTTAGCCCTAAGAACTATATCTATCTCCTTCCTGAAAACATTCAATATTTTGCATCCATCACTTTCTGTAGCGGAGAATTCCACAGACTGACCACTCTCTGGTGAAGAAGTTTGTCCTTATCTCAGTCCTAAATGACTTTCTCTGTAGCCTTAAATGTTGATCCCTGATTCTGGACTCCTCGGTCAGAGGAAACATCCTTCCTATGTTTATCCTGTCTACATCTGTTAGAACGTTTATAGATTTCTCTAAGATGCCCCTTCATTCCTGTTAAAAACTGTGCAGTTGAAGGCACATGCTAAAATTTGGTTCACCATCCTTTTGAGGACCATCAGCGTCAAGCTTGCAAAGTTCGATATGCCTGTAAAAAGATAATACAACTGTGCTGCTCCGCCCCCCACAAAGCGTCAACAATAGCAACATAAGGTATCAGCGCTGATGGACTGTGCTGATCCTACATCAGACTCTTCAATCAGGAGAGAAACCACAGAAGACAATGAGAACATTCAGGCATATTAGAACAGTGAGGACTCTACTCCAAGGATGTGATGAAAAGGTGCCGTATATGTTGGACGTTTCCATCGGTCCACTGCTTATTTAATCTTGGAAGGAACCTGATTGTCAGAGTGGCCTTTGTTTCAAATACAAGAACTTTCATTGAGAAATAAAAAACTTGGATTTATACAATATCAATCATTTCCTCAGGACATTCCGAAATGACTCACAGCCAACAAAATCATAAATTTTTTCAAGTGCAGTCACTCTTACAAAGTTTAACAAGCACCGGGACCAAAAGGCCACAAAGAACATGGGGAAGAAACGTGCATTTCAACTCAATTAAGCAAAATACTGTCCTGGCTGGAAATCGCAAATAAAAGCAGAAAATATTCAGCAGCTCAGGCAGGAGAGGAAGCAAGAGTTAATGTCATCAGGAGAGGATGCTTCACCAGAAAGCAGTTTATGTTTTGTGCGGATTAGTTTAGGGGAAGAAAGCCTGATCTGAAATCTTGCCATCAGTTCTTTTCCATCTACCTGCAATGCTTCATTTGAGCAACAGAGCAGGAGCACTAGACTTATCCATAATTTATGCACTGAAATCTCTGGAGTCAGAATTGAACCCATAACTTTCTGACTCAGAAGTAAACAAAAAATTGAGCTGTGGCTGATGTTTCAAGCTCCTTTGCCAAACAGTTTAAAATCTGTTAAAAAGATTAAAGCTGCTCAATTTATAAGACCAGTTGGACTACTCTTTCAAGGCACAGTGTCCTGAATGATCCAATTCAATGCTGTGCGGTTCAAAGATTTGAACAATGAGGGTTATTGAACATGGAACGGTGGAAGGCCATTCAGCCCTCGGGCCTGCTCTGACATTCAGTAAGATCATGGGTGATACGAATGTGGCAACTGGCCCCTCATAACCTTTAACTTCCCTCATCTATCAAAAGTCACACCCAGACTTGAATGTATCAATGACCCAGCATCCACTGTTTGCTGAGGAAGAGAATTCCAGAGTCACAATCCTCAGAGAAAATATTTTACCTCATCTCTGTCTTCAGTGGGAGATGCATAATTTTTAACCAGTCTGCCCTGGTTCTAGGCTCACCCACAGGGTAAAACATCCTCTCTGCACCCACCCTGTCAAATCCCCTCAGTATCTGAATGAATTGTTCTAAAATCCAATGGGTAGAGGCACAACCTCAGTACATTGACATGTATTAGATTGAACTGGCCTAAAGGCGTTATTACATGGGAACTACAATACAAAAAACACTACATCGCAAGGACATTTTTATGAAGCATCTGGGGACATTTTATAATGCTAAAGGTGCTGCCTAAGTATAAGATGTTGAGTGTATAATGATTGCAACAACTGCAAGGGCTTAAGCTGAAGTGAAAATCCAGCTGCATGTGTGACCATGGTTTGTAACTCGAGGTCAGTGAGGCATGTCTATGAGTCATCATGGTCTTTTTCTACACTCATGGGACATGGGCATTGCTGGCTGGGCCAGCATTTATTGCACATTCCTAGTTGCCCTTGAGAAGGTGGTGAACTGTCTTCTTGAACTGCTGCAGTCCATGTGTTGTAAGTAGACCCACAATGCAGTTGGGAGGGAATTCCAGGATTTTGACCCAGTGAAGGAACAGTGATGTATTTTCAAGTCAGGATGGTGAGTGACTTGGATGGGGATTTGCTGGTGGTAGTGTTCCCATGTACCTGCTGCCCTTGTCCTTCTAGTTGCAAGTGATTGTGGGTTGGAAGATGCTGTCTAGGGATCTTTGGTGAATTTCTTCAGTGCTTTCACTTACAATACACACTGCTGCAACTCAGCGCCAGTGGTGGAGTATCTGAATGTTTGTGGATCTGGTTCCTGTCAAGCGGGCTGCTTGTCCTGGATGATGTCAAGTATCTTGAGTGTCTTTTGATACCACTATACTAGCTAATGAGCTGCGCTTAGAAACACAGTTGATTTAAGCCAAGAACCATCAAAGTCATGAGAGGTACTGTTGATTATACAGTTGTCAGGGCCTCCATATAAATATTCTGGCTACAAGGGCTGGTCAGAAGCTCTGAGTTTCAAGATAATTCATCTCCTAAAGCCTGCTCAACATCTCCAAAGCACAACTTGGGTGTGATGGGATGTTGTCTCGATGAATACAGCTCCAACAACACTCAAAAAGCTTCACACCAAAGGAGCCAAAGCCCAATTGGTCAGCACCCTATCCACCTCAAACCTTCAGTCCCTCTGCCGTTAGTGCAGTTGCAGCAATATGTACCATCTACACGATGCACTGCAACATCCAATAATGCTCTCTTAAGCAGCACTATACATTCATTAACCTCATCAACTACACGGTTTGTAGATGACTTTTTGGCATTGCAAAGATCAGTACTTTTTTTTAATCGTACACTATATGTAAGTTCATTGGCAGATAGAGAGAAATTATGTTCAGTTTAAATGCAAGCTTCCCTCCTGCATTACACATTTATATGAATCAGATATAGTTTCTTAACAATACTAAACCTGTATAATGCTCTGTTACCAATAGATTTGACTATTCCAATGCTTTTTTGGCCAGCCTCCCAATTACCACCCACTGTAAACCTGAGCACATTCAAACCTCTGCTGCCCATGTTATAACTTGTATCAAATTCTCTTTCACCCCATTGCCTTTACTTGTTGATGCATTCACACTCTGGTAATGGCATGATTTTCATTCTCATGTTTACATTTTCCCTCCTGATGTCCAGCAAGAGTAGTTCTATAGCTCTTCACATTGATCCAATTCGGAACACTTGGTGCATTCCCAATTTCCTTGTTTCCTAAGCGGTCGTACCTTCCACTGCCTTGATCCTAAGCTGATGAATTCCTGTCATAACTCTCTTTATCTCCCAATCTCAGTTTCTCACTCATACGTCACTGCTTGCAGCTTCTTTAACGAAGCATTTTTTTAAAAAGAAGTTGCTGACAATACTGCTTATTAGTCACATTACAGAATTTGGTAAAAACAATGACTGCAGATGCTGGAAACCAGATTCTGGATTAGTGGTGCTGGAAAAGCACAGCAGTTCAGGCAGCATCCAAGGAGCTTCGAAATCGACGTTTCGGGCAAAAGCCCTTCATCAGGAATAAAGCTGATGCTTTTGCCCGATTTCGAAGCTCCTTGGATGCTGCCTGAACTGCTGTGCTCTTCCAGCACCACTAATCCAGAACATTACAGAATTTGAATACCACACAGGACAATTACTTCAATTCTGAAATTGTTCCGAAAGATGAGCCAATCTGGAAGAGTGAGGCATAGGTTTCAATTCATCGAATCAAGGCAAGTACCTTTTGAGTTATTTTGTGGTCCCTTCCTCTTCCCAAACCATGGCACAACATTTACAAATCGGTGATTGTACTACCTACAGCTCTTTGTATAGCCAGTGTTCTTTTTCCTCTTCTCTTGTCATAGCTCTTCATGAAACTTGGTGCCAATGTTTCTCTGATAATTCTCCAGTGAACAGCCCTGGGATGTTTAAAAGAAAGACCCGAAATTATATAATGTCTTTCTTAACGACAGGGAATCCTAATACTTTCACTGCTGGTGACATCTTCTTGAAATGCAGTATTTGTTGAAATGCAGCCAATTTGTACTCAGCAAATCCCCAGAAAATAGTGCATTAACAACTGGATTATGTATGTGTGTCCTGCTGATTGGGGAGTGTGTGTTAGCCAGGCCACAGAAGAAACTATCCTGCTCTTCTTAAAACTCTCTGGAAACTTAAAGTTAGACCTGAGAGGGAATATGGGGTATTGTGTGAGAAGTGGAACCTCCAACAATGCAGCAACTCCCTCAGCACATTACTGAAATTTTCAGCCTTGATTATGTCCTCAAGTTTCTGAATGGGATTTGAGCCTGGAACTTCCTGTTTTCAAGATGTTATATAATTGTGGCTGTTTCATTGAAGTGGGTGGGGTAGTCAACCACAAGAAAGAGTCCGTCCCTTCAGGGAAACTCTCTCCACTTTAATGCCACTGACCTCCATGTCTCTGGTTTCAAGCCAACTGCATACAGGAACTGCAGTACCACAGTAACAACATTCCTGCTATAGCATGCCTGAAGCTTTAGATTACATCTTGAGTTAGAATAATTGATAAAGGAGAAAAGTTGAAGTAAGATTACATTTCATACCCTCTTTCAGATCAGGCATTAAATAAAGCTTCTGTTTAACTTGTTTCTGTGAAGCATCTTAGGAAGTTAAAAGGGTTGCATGAATGCTTTTGTTGGCCTACCATCCCTGTTAATTATTCTTAACCTACTCAAACTTGACATCATACCATAATGTGACAAGAGCAACTTGAACGAGGTTTTGCAGCCATGAGAGACATACTGCCTCTGACCCACAGGAGCTGCAGGGCCCTTGCTATTTGCATACTTGAAGTTATGTTTAACTACATCAGAACGGTTCAAGTAGTAGTTCATTGAGTATAAAAGAGATTTTGGAGCATCCTGTAACTGTTATAACAACAATATCTATGGACATGTAATATCATGTGGGAAATGTGAGATTATGCACTTTGGCAGGAAGAAAACGGGATTTGAATATTATTTAATTGTGCAAAACTGCAGAAAGCCAGCAGAGAGGGATTTGAAATCACAAAATGGGAACACATTAGTTCAACAAGTATTAGGAATGGCAAGTAGAATATAGACCTTTCTTACAAAAGAGGTCGAATAGTCAGACCACACCTGGTATACTGAAAACAGTTTTGGTCTCTTTATCTAAGGAAAGATATACTGTCACTGGAGACAGCCAAACGACATTTAACTTGGATACGGAGAGATTGCCTTATGCAGAGAGTTTGAGTAGTTCTTTGAGGAGGTGTCAAGACAGGTTGACGACAGTAGAGCAGTGGATGTGGTGTATATGGATTTCACCATATTCAAGGCATTTAATAAGGTTCCCCATGGTAGGCTCATTCATAAAGTCAGGAAGTATTGGATACAGGGAGATTTGGCTATCTGGATTCAAAATTGGCTGGCTGACAGAAGGCAGAGAGTGGTTGTAGATGGAAAATATTCTGCCTGGAGGTCAGTGTTGAGTGGGATCCCACAGGGGTCTGTTTTTTTTAGATTCACTAAGGTGTGGAAACAGGCCCTCCAGCCCAACAAGTCCACACCAACTCTCCAAAGAGCAACCCACCCAGACCCATTCCCCTACCTTCACCCCTGACTAATGCACCTAACACTACGGGCAATTTAGCATGGCCAATTCACCTAACCTACACATCTTTGGACTGTGGGAGGAAACCCACGCAGACATGGGGAGAATGTGCAAATTCCAAACAGACAGTTGGCCGAGGCGGGAATTGAACCTGGGTCCCTGGCGCTGTGAGGCAGCAGTGCTAACCACTGAGCCACCGTGCTGCCATGTTCTTGGGCCTCTGCTCTTTGTAGTTTTTATAAATGACTTGGATGAGGAGGTTAAGGGGTGGGTTAGTAAATTTGCAGATGACACAAAGGTTGGAGATGTTGTCGATAGTATAGAGGGCTACTGCAGGCTGCAGCGTGACATAGACAGGATGTAGAACTGGGCTGAGAAATGTCAGGTGGAATTCAACCTGGGTAAATGCAAAGTGATGCATTTTGGAAGGTCAAACTTGAATGCTGAATGTAAGATTAAAAACAGGATTCTTGGCAGTGTGGAGCAACAGAGGGATCTAGGTGTGCAAGTACATAGATCCCTCAAAGTTGCCACCCAAGTGGATAGGGTTGTTAAGAAAGCATAAGGTGTTCTGGCTTTCATTAACAGGGGGATCGAGTTTAAGAGCCGCGAGGTTTTGCTGCAGCTCTATAAGTCCCTGGTGAGACCACACTTGGAATATTGTGTCCAGTTCTGGTCGCCCTACTATAGGAAAGATACAGAGGCTTTGGAGAGGGTGTAAAGAAGGTTTACCAGGATGCTGCCTGGACTGGAGGGCTTGCCTTATGAAGAAAGCTTGAATAAGCTCGGACATTTCTCTCTGGAGAGAAGGAAGAAGAGAGGAGACCTGATCGAGGTATACAAAGTAATGAGTGGAATAGATAGAGTCAATAGCCAGAGACTTTTCCCCAGGGCAGGATTGACTGGTACGAGAAGTTATAGTTTGAAGATCTTAGGAGGAAGGTATAAAGGAGATATCAGAGGTAGGTTCTTTATGCAGATAATTGTGAATACATGGAATGCATTGCCAGATGAGGTGGTGGAAGCAGAGTCATTGAGGACATTTAAGTGACTGCTGGACATGCACATGGATAGCAGTGAGTTGAGGGGTGCATAGGTTGTTACTATATTTTACATTAGTCTCAGCACAACATCATGGGCCAAAGGGCCTGTTCTGTGCTGTACTTTTCTATGTTCTACGTTCTAGATTAATCATTTAAATTTAGAAGAATGGGAGATGACCATAGTGAAATGTGAGATTTTTGAGGGACTTAACAAGATAGGTACAGAAAGTTTAGTTCACCCTTGTGGGAGAGCCTAGGATCAGAGGGCAAAGTCTCAGAGTAAGTGGTCACCTAGTTACATTAAAGAGGAGGAATTTCTTGAATCAGAGGACAGTAAACCCTGTGGATTTTTTTAAACTATAGAGAACTGTCAAGGTTAGGTTCTTAACTATATTTAAGGCTGAAATAGACAGATTTTTAATTAGAAAGGGAATTAAAGGTTATGGGGAAAAGTTAGGAACGTGAATTTAAGTTTTATCGGATCAGCCATGGACCAAAAGGCCTTTATCTGCTCCTCTATTTTACGTTATTCTGGGTCAGTGCAAGTTTGCTCTTTCTTTGCACCATTACATCGATTATTTATTTACTTTTTGGTAAAGTTTTCTGTCGAATGAGAACAATTTGCTGATGTATCGTTAATATCATTAATTTCAAAAGGATCATTAATGAGTCATAATTGTTTCCCAAAAGATCATGCAAATTTAAACTGGATTATTTGCTGTTTCAGATGTTCTGTTACTTAAAGGGAGGCACACCACCCTGTTGATGCCAAATGGAAGACCTTGACTTGGATACAATGCAGGAAACATTATCAAATTTTTCAGATTTGTCCAGTGACCTGACTGCTAGCATCAACAAAACCTGCTCCTTGAACAAGGGTTTCCAGTTTTACTATCTGCCCATCATGTACATTATCGTATTTGTCACTGGATTCATCGGAAACAGTGTTGCTCTCTGGATGTTCATCTTTCACATGAGGCCTTGGAGTAGCATCACCGTTTACATGTTTAACCTCGTCCTGGCTGACCTCTTCTACGTCTTCTCTCTGCCGGTTTTAATATTTTACTATTTCAACAAGACAGATTGGATCTTCGGGGAGGCCCTGTGCAAACTGCAGAGGTTCATTTTCCACGTTAACCTCTACGGGAGCATCTTGTTTCTGACCTGCATCAGCGTCCACAGGTACACGGGGGTGGTGCACCCCATGAGATCACTGGGCAGGTTGAAGAAAAAATCAGCCACCATTGTGTGCATGTGCGTGTGGGTTGTGGTCATGGCTGGCATCTCCCCAATACTGTACTTCTCCCGAACTGGGCCAAGGAAAAATAAAACAATTACATGTTACGATACAACGTCGAAAGAGCTCCTGGGCACTTATTTCATTTACAGCATGCTGACTACATTCTTTGGTTTCTGCGTCCCCTTTGCCACCATCTTGGTCTGCTATGGATTTATTGTGAAGGCCTTAATATCTAACGACATGAGGACACCTCTCCGGGGCAAGTCTGTGCGTCTCGTCATCATCGTGTTGGCCGTTTTTGCCATCTCCTACCTCCCCTTCCATGTGATGAAGAATCTTAATCTACAGTCCAGACTCTATTACCAAGGGCTAGAGACATGCGAGTGGAACAAGAGGGTCTACGCCACTTATCAGGTGACCCGCGGGCTTGCCAGCCTCAATAGCTGTGTGGACCCTATCTTGTACTTCCTGGCAGGAGACACTTTCAGGAGGAGATTCACTACTGCGGCCAGTAGGTTCATGTCTAAGCGGGGAGAAACCAACCTACAGTTTCGGAGTGAAGACAGTCCACTTCATGCTGTGTCAAACATTTCACAAAACGGTGACACTTCTCTCTGAACTTTGTGTTGGCAAATTTTACAACGTTTCCTTGTAGGTTTTGGAGGTACAGTAAGAATTGTGTTCATGAGATCGGTCTCGATTTAAAGCTCTGATCTAGTATAGGAAACAATGGAGAGTAAGGCATCCAGCATTTATAAGTTTGAGCATACTGTGTGTACCTAACTGTTTATCTTCTGACTCTCGTCACAGTTTGAGTATTGCTGTCCAAAGACATGTTTTGTTGACGTTTTCCATCGTGCGCTCAGCAGCACTAAATCTATTACAGTTGAATATGAAGTGTTTAATTTCAGAAAAGTAAGTTTTCTTTCATTGGTTGAAAAAGAGATTAGTTTTGTCCCTCAATCCCTTTCCTATGCCCACATAGGAAGTTGAGCATCCTCATATTGTTCTGACTTCAACACAGAGGAAGCATACAAGAGTAGCCCTACATGGAGCGTCCTAATGCAGTAGTTGCTCAGTACTGCTTGCAGCGCCTCCCAGTGATGACTTGGCAGAGATTCGAATGCAAGCTGTCCAAGTGAGTGTGCCTCAAGCTTGAGAGCTTTCAGATATTTCTACTTATGATTACCCTGACTGTTCCACTACCCCGAGACTGGCAAGCAAGTGGGGCAAGTGACTCTGCACCCACTCACCAATTAATTGTTCTTCAACAGAGCCTCTTGAAAGTTAATCTAAGTTTAAGGTCTTCATGGAGGCCATGCCTTTCTGTTTACACAAAAGATTTACGGTTTTAGCAGGATCAGATTATCAGGGGGTGGTTTAAGATGAATCATGGCTGCCCACTCTGCTCAGAAAATGGCACCATTAGTCATCAATGTATCAGATAAACAGTGATGGGATAGGGCCTGAGTAAGGCTGGAACACAGAAGGGAAGAAGATTTTTCATCTGTAAGGGAATCGTGAGTTATGAGGAGAAGGCAGGAAAGTGGAGTTGACGGTGGTCAGATCAGCCATGATCACATTGAATGGTAGAGTATTCGATGGGCTGAATGGCCTACATCTCTTCTATCTTTTTGTCTTACATACCCCGCAAAAAGACAAGTTTAAGTCAGGCCCATTTATATGTACGAAATTTCAGGGAGAAATTGTCCAAACAGTGAACAACTCAGCCAAGCGTGGAGGGTCATGATGGAAAGGGGCTGTTCGGGCTTCTGATTGAGGAAGAAACCGAGAGCCATTAGAGCATCCTCGTGAGGGATGGAGATATAAAGGGATTGGACGTCCATAGCAAAGAAGAAGTGGTTAGGACCAGGAAAGTGGAAATTGTTGAAATGATGCAAGGCATCACAATAATTGTGAATGTAGTTGCAAAGAGATGTAGCTTGTTTGCAGTAAAACGTCACAATGCATGTTGAAATCCATGAGCTGTCCCTTATAGCAATAATGCTTCTGTAGTCCAAACAATGCAGAGAAAGCTTTACTGTCCATGGGACTAGCAATTTGTCTGGTCATTATGTGTAACATATATCCTAACACAGTCTTTCACAGTGCTACTAACATTCATTGGCTCATTTCCTGCTTTGCTCACCGTATCACTAATATTGAATTATACGGAGTACGTGTGTCCAATTCTGAACACCGCAATTTAAGAAGAATATGAAGACCGCTTAGAGAAAAGATTAACGAGAATGGCTTTGGGGATCAGGGAGACCAACTATAAGGATAAACTGCAGGACATGTGCTGTTCTCCTTGGAGAAGGAGTGGAAAAGAGATCTGATAAAGGTGCTTAAGATCATGAGAGATATGGATTGAGGGTCGTGCAGCCAGTTTTTACTGGGGATAGGTTGAGATCCAGATGATATCAATTTATGGCACTCAGCAAAAGAACTAAAAGTCGAACTTTTAAGCATCCAGTGGCTATGATCTGGAGTGGACAGCTGTGCAGGAGGCAAATTCAACTCATGCATTCACATGGAATTGAACAAGCACCTCAAGAAAAGTAGTTTTCAGGGTGATTGAGATCAGCGAAATTGCTCTTGCAGGGAGCTGACAATCAGCTCAAAAGGGCTGAATGGTCCTTCTCAACTCTGTAACCATTCCCTGAAGCTATGTTTAGATATCTGGGTGTCCATTTGGATCATTTTGGCTTGGTGTCAAATTGTCAACAACACATTGGTAGCCCATTTTACATCTCTCATGTTTTTTTGCCAATTATATTAATAATCACTTAAAATGTTTTAACAAAAATGGCTAATGAAACTAGAGAGCATAGGTTTTGGGTGAGAGGAGAAACATTTAAAAGGGACCTAAGGGGCAGCTGTCTCACTCAGAGGGTGGTGCGTGTGTGGAACAAGCTGCCAGAAGAAGTAGTGGAGGCTGGTACAGTAACATCATTTAAAAGGCATCTGGATGGGTATATGAATAGGAAGGGTTTAGAGGGATTTGGGCCAAATGCTGGCAAATGGGGCCAAATTAATGTAGGATATCTGGTTGGTATGAATGAGCTGGACCAGAAGATCTGTGCTGCGCATCTCTGAGTCTATGAGTCAAGATCTGACATTCTGCAGAAAAGGTTTCGGACAATGATTCCTGGGACGAGGAGTTTCACTTCCAATATGGTTTGGAGAATTCCGCTTGGGGGAGACATGGTTAGGAGGAGATTTGGTAGAGGTGTTCAAATTTAAAGCTGTTTTACACTCTCCCACTAAGTCAAGATCATTCCCAATTACTTTTGGTCCTAACACCACATAAAACAATGTGTTACATCAATTCTGTTGACATTGTTACAGCTGAACAAGTGAGAATGAACCATTTATTGATACGACAAGTAGTAGGGTAAAAAGCCAGCACAACATTGAAGGGCCTTTTAACATTGAAGGGCCAAAGGGCCAACACTGTGCTGTACTGTTCTATGTTCTGCATTATCACTTTCACAAAAAGAAATGTGTGTTTTGTTCTCTATAATCCTAAATTCTATTGGACAAATCATGTTGGAATATTTTATTTGTTGCAATGAATATGACACATCTTTGATAAGAGCAAAGGAACATTTACTCCATTATATTTAATATATTTCCAATTTTTATTATCATCATTCTTGTGTTATTCCCCTTCCAAGACCAGCAAGCCATTAATCCATGTTATTTTTTGGAGGTATTCCAGTGACGGGAACAACCTTCGCATAGCAGGGTTTGATTACAATCTGATTTCATCACTGCCTTCAGAATCTGCACACTGTTTGGTGCTGTATGAAACTAGCTAATATGGAAATCAGGTTCCAAATGTGATTTAATATTGTGACAATGTTTCCCAAACTACTATTAAACACTCATGTCAGTCTGGTGACACTTCAAGTCATTGTGTAATATTGTTGTGCATTATCTTTAGCCCACTGATTCATGCATTTGTTTTAAATTGTGGTGGGTTAACATTCTCTGTATGCTTTTCAGTATTGCTGCATTGGATTTGAAGTCCATGTCTGCGTGGAAACCACATAGAGCTGATAATCAGGTGTACGTATCTAAAATTAATCCAATAACTCCAGATTCTGTTAATCCGGTTCATTGATGTGTAATCCAATTGCCTTGCCCTTATAAGGGGCTTTTAATCTTCAGAAACCAAGTGGGGATTGCATTTGGGCAATAAGCAAAACTACTTAAAATTTCGAACACTACCGTTACCATTGATCCTGCCCAAATCTGCTTGTATTGGAGATGAGGAAGGAGAGCAACCAATCTTCTCTCAGGCAGTGGTTGGACTATTGACATTTTTAAGGAGACTGTGTGCATTTTTTGACCAATGTTACTAGCTTTTTTGACCAGTGTTAATGTAGATGTCCGAACTGCAAGAATTCTGGCAGGTGAAAGAAACAATGTGGAGTGTAAATGCTACTGGAGTGCTACGCTGTCAGATGTGCAACCACTCAGACGAGATGTAACATTGAGGCGCCTCCTGCTCTCCAACATGGACATTGAAGAGCCCATTGTTCCAAGTTCAAGAGAAAGAGGGGAGGCCAGTGTACTGACCTCCCTCAGTCAGCATGTTAAAAACAGTCTGCGTGTTCACATTGCTGTTTGTGGAAGCTTGCCGTGCTGGCCGTTACATCTCCTACATTAAAAGAGTGACTGCATCCAAAAGCATTTCAATGGCTGGGGGGTATTTAGAGATTTCCAGTGGTAACGAAAAGTCATGTACGATTTTCCATTTGTTTACCTTATTGGAGTATTAACAGTCTTTCAGGGAAGCATTCAATTTTTTTTTTAGCCTTCATGTCAGGTTGCAGTGGTGACTTCACTCAGGCTGAGAGGCTTCCTGTCACTCTGTGGGTTGTCAATTGTTTAGATTTTCTCTCCTCGGAGAGCTGTGTGTTCTCAGTCATTGAGTATATTCAGGGTCTATATCGATAGTTTGTTTGACACTAAGGGAATATGGGAATAAGGTGGGAAACTGGAATTAATCTAAAACATTAGCCTATGGTCCCATTAAATGGTGACATTAAATTGTGCACGCCATTAAATGGTGAAAGCAGACTCAATATATTCCTTATGTTCATATACTCAACCCTGAAGGGCCAAGATTTATCTTTGTGTCCTCAACTAGCAGCTTACCAGTTTTAAATACAGTTCCTAATTTGCCCCTTATTAATTTCACTTTATGCTCACAGTATCCAGTTGACCTGTTGATATTATTTCTAACACTTTAATAATTTATATTTATTGAGCACACCCCCCTCCATCCCAACACTATTAGCAACCCTTCACCTAAGGTGCCAAATTTAAACCCGAATCTATCCTTTTAGTTTATCGGATAACAATGATTTACTGGATTGGAGTTAGGGAGAAAAAGAACAGACATTGCTGGAAAAGCTCTGCAGGTCTGGCAGCATCTGTGGAGAGAAATTAGATTTTGCATTTCAGGTCCAGTGACCCTTCCTCAGAGCTCAGACTGGAGTTGCACTGTTTTTATAAAAAAAGTTGTTCTCAGAATACAGGTATAATTGGCATTTGTTGCCTGTTCCTAATTGCTACTGAGAAGATTGTGATGATTTCCTTGAATAACTACAAGTGTAATCACTTTGTCCAGCTGTGAGGTTTGTTAGGCTAATACAGAGGCAGTTATGAGTCAACCACATTGTGAGTCTGGAGTCACATGAAGGCCATATCAGAGGACTATAGCAGATTTCTTTCCCTAAAGGAGCTCAGTGATCCAGATCAGTTTTATGGAAACCTATTGTTTGCATCACTACTGTTACTTACTTGTCAGAATTAGTTAAATAATGCATGTTTTCAAAATGGAGTTTAATATGTCTCAGAATCTCAGCTCTCGGCCTGTCACTACATTACGTAAGTGAGATTACTGAGTAATAAAGAGAGACGGGTCAGTTAGGACAATATTCACTGGAGAGAAACTTATAGAAACCTAAAAAATTCTCACAGGGCTCCGGAGTACTTCTAACAGCACTACAGAATAAATGCAGAAAGGATGTTTCCAAGCACCGTCGAGTTCAGGGCCAGGGGTTGCAGTTTAAGCATGGGGGATGTGCCATTTAGGACTGAAATGGGAAGAAACGTCTTCACTGAGACAGTGGGGAGCCTGTGGAATTCTCTCCCACAGAAAGTGGTTGAAGCCAAAACCTTGAATGCTTTCAAGGAGTTAGGAGGCTTAGTTCTCAGAGCTAAAGGGATCAAATGGTGTAGGGAGAAAGCAAAAACAAGGTGCAGAGTTGGATGATCAGCCATAATCTTATTGAATGGTGGAAGAAGCTGAAAGAGCTGATTGGACTATATCCCTGATTTACTACATTTCTGTGAGACAGGTTACGTTGAAAATGAAATGATACAGCAGAAAATACAACAAGATGGGGTAATCACATACATGACTGTCACTTATAAAGCCAAGATATTGCAGAAATTATTGCTTGACCGTGATCATTGACCATACAACTTCACTCAAAAGCCACATCACTCCAATCAGATGGAGACATGAATTCCAAGCATCTGTCTTGGCTTGTAAGCAAGTGTGCTGAGATGATGTAAGGGATCGTTGGCCCGATGGACTTGAACCAGCCTTCAGGAAGTGGGGAGTGGGATTGTTGCAGTGATGTCTGCATCACTGTTGAGGATGAACCTGTTGAGGAAAATTTACAATCTCAGCATCAAATTTCAAAATTATTTCCACTCCCAGTAGAGTGAAACAGTATGGTGTGCAGTGCTATCTTTGCACTCTATAGAATTCATTAGAAAAATGGAAACTTCCATCATTCTCCTCATGACTTCTACAGGTCACATAGGGCTGCAATGGAATTTCCAATGGAATATTGTTTCTTCAAACTGTGTTTGCCAAACTTGAGTTACAGTGTGTGACATTGTTATTATTTTCATATGTTCACTGTCTGATGTCAGGTCCTACAGCAGAAGTACTGTCATTTCCTTTAAGACAGATAGGACAAGATAGGACAACAGAACCTGAGTCTGTTCCAGTTGGAACAAGGCTCAAAGCCCCTCATGTTGATGTTAACACTAGCAACCCAAACTCACCAATTACTAAAATGAATACTGCAGTTGTGTGAAAATCCTTATATGAGTTTCTATCAAGAAGTGAAGCATAAATAATCATATAGTGCATTTGGGCCAAATAACCTGTTTCTGGGTTCTACATTTCCTCTAGCTGATTGCTTCAGGAAGTGTGAGGATAATTCAAAAGTGTTTCTGTGTTTCCTGGCGGTCTCCTGTTGTGACCGTAATCCAAGCAGGGTAGTTGCTTTAGGTGTCCAACGTAATGTTACAATTGGCATGTCCCAGTCTGTGGAGCTGAATTTGAGCACTCGCACCCTAATGCTATGCTTGTTGGGATGGCAGAGGGCGCTCCTGGCGGACTGCTTGACTTGCCAACTGGACAGGGAGCTGGCACTTCTGCAGTGCTTGTTGCATGCCTTTAACTTCTATGAAATATTCAGGAGCATGGGGACTACCACAGCCCAGTAAACAATGATCATTGTCTTGGGTTTGAGATCATGGTCCTCAAATATCCTCCCCCTCAAGGCTGAAGGCTGGACTGGCACATTGGTGGCAAAGATGAATATCTGTATCTACCTTCATGGTAAGAAGATAAAATCACATGCCAACTCCTGTAATGTACCAAAGCAGAGATGGTTTATTCAGTAAGGTACCAATACACCCGAACAACTTCAATGGGAAAATGGAGTGGTGAATTGAAGATTTTGAAGGGAATGCAAAAACCTCCAAAAAAAACCCCATCTACCAAGCAGCTGTCCCACATTGGCAAAGTCTGCAGGTATGTACTTTACATCTGTCGGCCATCTTAGAACCATTGATGGCCAAAACAGAAACAATTCATCCTTGATTCTGAGGAAACGTCGAGGAAATATATACATATTTTCTATTGCCTGGATGGTTCCTCAAAAAATTACATAGTTTCTCATTAATAAGTGCCATGAGTTTAAAGAAATTGGTTTTGATAGCTCAGAATGTTGATTTGTCTTAAACTGTTTTTGTCCACGTGTGTAAAATTCTCTTTCCACTATTCAAACCAAGGCCCCAACCCCCCAGTAGAGCAGATTAGCAGAGGAATTTTATCAGATTGGACCAGCATGCATAAAATTCTACATTTCGGAGTTCACTGAGCTACCTTTATACGCTGCAGTTGAAAGACTCTAACCTGGACAGTCATAGAGAGTCATAGAGTTTTTACAACCTAGAATGAGACCCATCGTATCTGGTCATCAAACATCCATCTATTCTCATCCCAATTTCCACCATTTGGCCCATAGCTTTGTATGCAAACATATTTCAAATGCTCATCTTAACAGTTATTAAACGTCTTGAGGGTTTCCACCTCAACCACCTTTTTAGGCAGTGAGTTCCAGAGATTCATGTCCTCTGAGTGAAGGCTTTTTTCCTCAAATCCGCTCTGAACCCTCTGCTCCTCACTTTAAAACTATGCCCCCTGGTTGCTGAACCCTCTACTAAGGGAAACAGTTATTCCCATCTATCTTGAATGCTGCTTAGATCCTCACTTTGCATCCCCCCCACCCCTCCCCTCCCCCCCCCCGCTCAGCTGTTCTTTCCCATCTCTGCTCTCTAGCTCCTGTAAGTGGAAGCTGAGGCATTCTTGACAGAATGAACACAATGCATCCCATTGTGAGCCATTTTATGGCTCCTTTGCCATTGAATGGAGTATCCCTCACCAGGTTTTATGACCCTGTTGATTCCTGGGCCTCAGTTCTTCACCTGCTCAATGCTGGACTATTATCATAGAATTCCTTTAGTGTGGAAACAGGCCCTTCGGCCCAACAAGTTTATTTGAAAATACAAGCTTTTGGAGCACTGACCCTTCGTCAGGTAGCTAATGGGGCAGGATAATCGGGCACAGAATTTATAGTAAAAGATCAAAGTGTCACACATGTACCAAGGGAAAGCAAAAATGACAACCTAAATTCCAATGTAAAAGTCAAATTTATGAGGCCAGACTTTTCAGTCAAAAAGTGTTGATTTTGTTTCTCATAAACAATATTTCTGAGGGTTTATGTTTGGGCCCATACAACATCCTGAACATAGATTGGTTATCAAGATGGCTTCAGTGATTAGGTAGCTGCCTCTGGCCTGTTGCTGTGACAATGGGTGGAGGGCTTTTGCCCGAAACATTGATTTTCCTGCTCCTCGGATGCTGCCTGACCTGCTGTACTTTTCCAGCACCACTCTAATCTTGACACAGATGGATGTCCCTTGGCTAGGTCAGGTCTAATACAGTTGGACTGGTTCCATTGATTTTTTTAAAAATTTATTCATTCACAGGATGTGCCCATTACTGGCTAGACTGGCATTTATCCCTAATTACCCAGAGGGCAGGTAAGAGTCAATGACATTGATGTGGTTCTGGCGTCACATGTGGTTGAGACCAGGTAAGGACAGCAGGTTCCTTTTGTCGAGGACGTTAGTGAACCAGATGGGTTTTTCGGACAATTTTCAATGGATTCTTGATCATTATTACACTCTTAATTCCAGTTTTTATTTTATCCTGTTGAATGCAAATTCCACCATCTGCCGTGGCAGGATTCAAACCCAGGTCCCCAGACCATTATCTGGGTCTCTGGATTGACAATTCAGTGATAATACCACCGGACCATGGCTTCCTCAAGCCTCAGTGTGGCAGAGTGAGATTAGCAGTTGGTCCACTCTGGGATGTGCCAGGGGAGGTTGGTTGGGTTGGATGGGCATACACTATGGCTTTGGTTGCCTGCAGTGCAGATGGCCAGCAAGCAAATCGACATCAGGACTTTCCTGGACGGTGTTCCGTGCACTGCTTACCTTGACTTCTCATGGTGTAAAAACGTACATTCATTAGCTCTGAACGACTGTAACAAATTATCATAAAACTGCTCATCATAACTACTGTATAAAGATGACGAAATCGGCCTTTTCTCATTAGCTGTGTAATGAGGTTCGAGTGAAAGTGACCAGGAAGCAGGAATTGGGGCGGAGACAGGGGGAGCAACAGGCTTCACTTGCCTGTCCACTTCCATGTTGGATGCAAAAAATTACTGATTTTAAACCACGATAATGGGCCAGCTTTTACTGTCACGCAAGTGTGAGACTGATATAACTGGCTTTCTTTCAAGGACTGTTTTACGCCAGGTTAATGGGGAGTACTATACCATGCTGCCTGACCTGCTGCGCTTTTCCAGCAACACATTTTCAGCTCTGATCTCCAGCATCTGCAGACCTCACTTTCTCCTAGTAATATACCATATTTACTTGACATGAGCCAAAATTTTAAACACAAAAATCTAAGTTATGTTAAGGATGTTTTTTATTTTTGTGGAATGGAGAAGAGAGTTGGTGGGGGAGGAGGGCACGGGGATTTGATATAGATCTTTAATTTTATCGATGTATTTGATAAGGTGGTGTAAAGAAGGTGTTTCCACTTGTGCAGGACTTCCAAACAAGGCGTTTTAAATATAAGGCAGTGGTTAATGAATCGACTTGAGAATTCAGGAGAAGTTCCTTTATCCAGAAGGTGGTGAGAATGGAGACTTATGTCCCTGGAGACTGGTTGAGGGCATTAGCATTAATACATATAAGGGGAAACTAAGTAAATACTACAGAGAGCATAGGATACTTCAAGCAACTTCATATTGATGAAATTCAGTACAGAAGTGCAGGAGGAGGTTTGTAGGGAGTATAATCACCACCACAAGTCAGTTCTGAGGAAGGGTCACTCACAGCGCCAGAGACCCAGGTTCATTTCCTGCCTCAGGCAACTGTCTGTGTGGAGTTTGCACGTGGATTTCCTCCAGGTGCTCTGGTTTCCTCCCACAGTCCAAAAATGTGCAGGTTAGGTGAATTGGCCACGCTAAATTACCTGTAGTGTTAAGTGAAGGGGTAAATGCAGGGGAATGGGTCTGGGTGGGTTGCTCTTCCGAGGGTCGGTGTGGACTTCTTGGGCTGAAGGGCCTGTTTCCGCACTGTAAATAATCTAAACAACCCAAAATATTAATTCTGATTTCTCTCCACAGATGCTGGCATATCTGCTGAGCTTTTTTTTTTAGATTAGATTACTTACAGCGTGGAAACAGGCCCTTCGGCCCAACAAGTCCACACCGCCCCGCCGAAGCGCAACCCACCCATACCCCTACATTTACCCCTTCCTAATACTACGGGCAATTTAGCATGGCCAATTCACCTGACCTGCACGTCTTTGGACTGTGGGAGGAAACCGGAGCATCCGGAGGAAACCCACGCAGACACAGGGAGAATGTGCAAACTCCACACAGTCAGTTGCCTGAGGCGGGAATTGAACCCGGGTCTCTGGCGCTGTGAGGCAGCAGTGCTAACCACTGTGCCACCGTGCCGCCCAAATAGCTTTTCCAGCAATTTCTATTTTCCTTTCTGATTTACAGCAGCCGCAGGTGTTTCAGTTTTTACCTGATGTAACTTTTATTAGTAAGGCAGCAGTGGGTTTCAATCTGTAGTGCAACCATGTGAAGAGACAATTGACGTGATTATACTAAAATGCTAAACAGGGGCAGCACGTTGGCTCAGAAATTAGCACTGCTGCCTTACAGTGTCGGGGACCCATGTTCAATTCCAGCCTCAGGCAACTATCTGTGTGGAGTTTGCACGTTTTCTCTGTGTCTGCATGGGTTTCCTCTGGGTGCTCTGGTTTCCTCCCACAGTCCAAAAGTGTGCATGTTAGGTGGATTGGCCATGCTAAATTGCCTGTAGTGTCTAGGGATGTGCAGGCAAGGTAGATTAGCCGTGGGAAATGTAGGATTACAGAGATGGGGTGAGTCTTATGGGATATGCTTCGGAGGGTCAGTGTGGACTTGATGGGCCAAATGGCCTGCTTTCACACTGCAAGGATTTTGTGATTATTAAGTTGAAAGTGTGGGCAGATTTTCACTTGAAATGTGGAATTGGTTCCAAGGATTGCACATTGATTTTGGAAAGTGTCTCATTTGCATCACCCCTGGTCCTGCAGAGTTTTTGACAGGTTGAAGGTAATGGGGATGTAAGGAGGGCATTGAGGTGAAGGCAACAAACACAGAAGTGCTCCACTGGCAGTGGGCCTGAGGTCAGATGCAGCTTGTTACTGTGTGGCTGTACATGCTCTCACTGCTGTTTTACTCTCTAGAGTTGAAGACTTTCAGAACATCAGGGAAACATGGCTCTGGTTGTAGAAGGAATTCTAAGGGATCTTTCATCAAACAGGACACTTCTCCTCAATCCACATTTGTTTATACTCTCCCCCAACTTTGCATAACTGCATTGTAGCAGTTAACATCACAGGGTCGAGGTAAGAATACCCATTGAGTTACAGGCAGATACAATTAAGTCAACAAGTTGACCTCAGCAAACCGACATAAAGAAACCAGATTAGGCTATTCAGTTCCTGTTCTAAAATCAACTAGATGATTTTGGATCTATGTCTTAACTCTACCTGCAGATCTGGTTTTCACATCCCTCAAAATCCTTGCCTAACAAAAGCCTAGCAATCTCAGTTTTGAAATTTTCATTTGACCCACATCCTAGTAGCTTGGTTAAAGGAACTGTCTCCACGAGCCTTTAAACAATGTTTGGAGCCTTCAGTAATATGTACATGCTCAGTGGTCTTGGTTATACACTTGGTCACATGTTAAAAAGCTTATCCTAGTGTGTCTAAAGTTACATGTTATAAGGCTCAGGGAACCCAAAGGTGCTTGTGTGGCAGTGCCACTGGCAAGAAAGTTTGAGTAATGGGGATGTAAGTGCAGGTGATCATAGAGTACAGGAGTTGGGAGGTCATGTTACGGCTGTAGAGAACATTGGTTAGACCACTGTTGGAATATTGCATGCAGCTCTGGTCTCCTTCCTATCGGAAAGATGTTGTGAAACTTGAAAGGGTCCGGAAAAGATTTACAAGGATGTTGCCAGGGTTGGAGGATTTGAGCTATAGGGAGAGGCTGAACAGGCTGGGGCTGTTTTCCCTGGAGTGTCGGAGGCTGAGGGGTGACCTTATAGAGGTTTACAAAATTATGAGGGGCATGAATAGGATAAACAGACACAGCCTTTTCCCTGGGGTCGGGGAGGGAAAAGTTATAAAAGAGACCTAAGGGGCAACTTTTTCACACAGAGGGTGGTACTTGTATGGAATGCGTTGCCAGAGGAAGTGGTGGAGGCTGGTACAATTACAACATTTTTAAAAGGCATCTGGATGGATATATGAATAGGAACGGGATGTGCGCCAGGTTCTGGCAGGTGGGACTAGATTGGGTTGGGATATCTGGTCAGCATGGACGAGTTGGACTGAAGGATCTGTTTCCATGCTGTACATCTCTATGACTCGATGACACACCAACATTAGATATCAATTGATCCATTAGAGTCACGCTGCCTGGTTTAAAATTTAAACATAACCTGGCTGTTAGCTGTCAATCAGCATTAATGAGTGCATTCTACGTGGCAACACTGTACCAATCAGAACCCTCTTGGCAACCAATCAGTACTCTCCTATCATGCAGAATAAAGGTTGATTTTCCTTTTATGTTTGTATTCTTGCAAATGATTCTGATGAATCAAGACACAAGCTTCAACAAATGTGTCCTTTCTCAGCAATACTCTGTACTGACTAACAACTTTTTTTTAAGATGACTGAAATCCCATTGAAAATAAAATTTTGAATGTCATCAGGAGAAGGAGATATTAGTAAATTATAGAATTTCTAACCATGTTTTCTAACCTGGTGCACAGTCTGTGATATTATCCACATGCACACTGTGTATTTTATAATCAAAATTTTTGTTGTTTTATTGGAGAACGTATCCATATAAAGCTAGTGATTTGGTGCTTGGTGAAAATAATGGAAAAAATTTTATATGAATGGACAAGTTATTTGTATGGTAATATTGCACAACAAACCCTGCAGTTTCCAATATAATCCTGCAGGGGTGAATAGAAACTTGAGATAAAGCGAGAAAGAGTTTTCAGAGACTTCATGAACTGTGGCTCTAATTAGCAAATATTGGAATTTGATTCTAAAACCATCAGATTTAGAGGATTTGAGCTACCCCATAAGCAGTGGCTGATTCTTATAAACTGCTTACTGTTACTGATTTTATACTGTTGCTTATTTTGACTTTTCTCTCTTTCCCCTCCCCAATTTTGCTGCTGTATCATTTTAACATCGCTCGTTTAAATGGCTTCCCATTCTGCATATCGGCCTGTTTGACCACAGACTGCATCACAACAGAAGTCAGCTGTCAACAAGATCGGGGTGTGAACAGAGACGGGGGAGGAAATGAAGTCCAAGGGCAGTGATGGTGACATTTTCCTTTAGTGAAGTGTATAATGGTCTGTTCCAGAACAGAAGGATCCACAAGGTTTGGATATATAGCAGGCTGGATTTGTGATGGACAGGAAGCCTAACAAACATGTAATTAACTGCCAGAGTGTAAATGTATAAGGAAGAACATGTTCAATGTGTACACCATAGAGTATTTAGCAGGAATGGTGTATCACAGATAGGGTATTTACCAATTTGATCTTGCCCACTTTGCGCAGTTGTTGAATTTCACCTGGTATGTAACAAAATTTAATTTTTAAAATTCCCTCACGGGATTTGGGCTGAAATAGTTTTTATTGCCTTGAGAAGGTGGTGGTGAGCTGCCTTCTTAAACCGCTGCAGGTAGAGATACAATGCCATCGGGAGGAAGTTCTAGGATTTTGACCTGATGACACTGAAGGTAATGGTGATGTATTTCCTAGTCCAGAAATTGCTGGACCATTAATTTAAAAAAAAACAGAGATTTGGCTGAACTTTCCCATCAGAAATTCTGCAACTAGTGCATTACTGAGGAATGTTGTGCTACGTTACAGACATTTGTCCAGATTTTCTGATGGCCAAGTAGTCAATTCTTCAATGTGGTTGGGAGTTGGGTGTCAGGATGCTGTGGAATCCTGATGTGGCAGACTCTGAGGAAATTGCCATGGAATTGAAGATTCTTCATTCTTCTAAATTCCAGGCCCAAACCTACTCAACCCCAACCCACATAAGATACAGGTTTACAACCACCAGCTTAAGGTGAAGAGAGGTGGTGTGGGAAATGGATTTAAATAAGGCTTTGTTGGTTCCCTATCCTTCGACAACAAAATGTGCTTTCTGTCAGGTGGCAGCTGTCTGGAGGAATCCGCGCTGTTTGTATGGAGTGCCCTTAGTTGGCACTGCAGGACAGTTAATTGACTACCTCTCACTGCTTGTCCACACTCTCCACCATCTTTCACCCCGCCCCCCTCTACCTCCACCTTACCACCTCAAGCACACTAACAGTACCTCTGAAGCAGCATCAATCAAAATAAACCAGAGTGGAAAGGATAAATCCAGTGTTGGAGGTCAATGACCTTTTGCTTTTAAAACAGGACTCTGGTATTTCTGGAAGACCAATCTGAATTGTGACCAGTACGATGGCAGGTTGATCATTAAAATCATCTGCCAAGTGATCCCTGCTCGTGAAGTCAGTGGGCAAATGCTGTGTCTCTGGTCTACTACTTTACAGAAAGCATTACCACATTGCCACAAACAGATCAGCACCCACTCCCCAATAAAAAGATGGATGTTATGCCTTAAGTGTTTGCCTGTGAATGTTTCTGAACTACAGTAATCTCTCTGCCTGAGACAGGCAAACAACGGGAATCAAGAGGGCTAACAGGCCTAATGTAAAGCAGGATTTTAAGATGAAGGAATGGGAATATTGTATGCTTTCTTAGATGACACCACCGTTGCAATACAATGTGGAAACAGTGTTGTATTGATATTAAAGAGACTGGAGTCTTTGAGCCAAATTTTGGCACAGAAGGAAATTATTCATCTCATTATTCCATACCAGGAGCTTCCATCAACTTTAATTCCATACTCTTTAACATTTCTTTTCTTCAAGTCGTTATCCGGATCCCTCTCAAATGTCATGATCAACTGAGATTGAATAGTCAATTGTGATAAAGCATTCCATATTCTCATAACCTTTACATCAAAAACAACTCTTCCACCCTCCCTGCGTATAATCCAAAGTTTTCTTGTCAATTGACCATTAACTGTCAGCATGACAAAAGCCTGCCTTTTCACATTCTCTTTAACAGTCTCCCTTTCTCTCAATGTACTCAGCTTGTATTTTATATGATGCATTGTGTTGTCGCATGCAGTTTCAATACTTATGCAGCATGCCAGGATAAAACAGCATGTTAAACTTAGCATGTTATCAAAGAGCACAGCTCATTGACTTCGACAGTATAACACTGAGACCAGTAACAGAACTGCAACAATAAAATCTGAAAGCATTGACCATCTTTCGTGGTATGTTTTATATCATTTCTGGACACTTCTCAATTTTTACTGAATAGTTTATTACTGACTGATGTTTTCGCTGGTGGGAGACACTACAAGATAATCACTAATAAATGCATAAGATATTCAGAAAAACATACATTGGAGCCAACCCTGTGAG
Organism: Chiloscyllium punctatum; assembly: GCF_047496795.1. Taxonomy (NCBI): domain Eukaryota; kingdom Metazoa; phylum Chordata; class Chondrichthyes; order Orectolobiformes; family Hemiscylliidae; genus Chiloscyllium; species Chiloscyllium punctatum. Next base: position 17,749,716 of record NC_092744.1, read on the forward strand.
TGTTTGGAATGTGGAAATCACTGTCCATGTTCACATTAATTTCTCAAATAAAAGTAAACTATTGCAGCTACTAGAAATTTGAAACAAGCTCACAAATTGTTGGAGAAATACAACAAGTCTGGCAGCAGCTATGCTGAGTGAAACAGAAGAAAGGTCGAACAGAACTCAAAGTGTTAACTGTGCGTTCTCTCTCCACATTTGCTGCCAGGCCTGCTGATTTTCTCCAGCATTCTCTGTGTTTGTCTCACGTTAATTTCTTTTTGGGTGTGTGTCTTCCATTGACTGGGCCTTTAAGATGAAGCTGCTCAGGGTGAAGGGAGTGATGCTTATGAGGCAAGTTACCCAATTGCTGCATGATCATGGACCTCAGAGAGAACATTGCTCAATGTCTCTTAGAGTAGTTGAGGTGGATAGCACAGGGAAGCTAGATAAATGCATGTGGGGGGGAGAAGTAACATTTAAAAAGTGCTATTGGGGTGAGAGAGGGAGGCTGTGAGGATGATGTGGAGTACAAATATTGACATAGATCAGATGACTCCACTAGCAAGATCCTGTGCTGCACGCTCTAATCTCTCCTTATGGTGCTGTTGGACAGTACAGTACAGCCTTAAGGTTATAATATGCATATTTTCCATAATATCCTGCAAAACTAATAAATGAATATTTTAGATTAGATTCCCTACAGTGTGGAAACAGGCCCTTTGGCCCATCAAGTCCACACTGATCCTCTGAAGAGCAACCCACCCAGACCCACTTCCTGCTGGCTAATACACCTAACACTATGGGCAATTTAGCATGGTCAATTCACCTGACCTGCACATCTTTGGACTGTGGGAGGACACTGGAGCACCCCCACGCAGACACGGGGAGAATGTGCAAACTCCACACAGCCAGTTGCCCAAGGCTGGAATTGAACCCAGGTTTCTGGTCTGTGAGGCAGCAGTGCTAACCACCGTGCTGCCCCTAATTGCACTAGTAGGGGAGGCAATGGTGTAGTGGTAATGTCATTGGACTAGCAATTTGAAGCTCCAAGCCAGTGTTCTCAGCTTTGTCCATATCCCACCATGGCAGATGGCAAAATTAGATTTCAATAATGTTCTGGAATAAAAAGATAGTAATGGTGACCAGGTTACTTCTGTTGATTGTCGTAAATCCATCTGGTTCACTAACATGCGTTTTGAAAAGGAAACCTGCTCTGCACACCTGGTATGACTCCAAACCCACAACGATATGGTTGACTCTCAACTTGCAGTGGGTAATGAATGCTAGCCTTACCAACAATGCACATTTCCTGAGAAATGAACACATTAAAAACAAGCAAAGAAAATTCAATCATGGGTGAAAGTGTCACTAATAAGGAGAAAATCTGTTTTCCATTCCAAGTTGCCCTGAAGAAGGTGATGTCCCCATCTTCTCGAATTGCTGCCATCCATGTATTGAATGAATATCTTGGAGGGCATTCCAAGAATTTAACCCAGTGAGCCTGAAGGGAAGGGAAATCATTTTTGGCTCAAATTTGTGTAACCTGGAGATAAACTTGTGCTTCATGCACAAATCCATTAGATCATGGTAACCACTTTTATGTGCAGCAAGATTCCACAGATGAGATCCCAGTAATGTGAACCACCCACCAACTTATTTTCACTGGAGTCAGTGAAGGAAAGAACTTTGTTCAAAGACACCAAGGAGCTCCCTGCTGTTGTTTGGGAAGTGCTGTGGAATCCTTAACAGCAACGCGAGGTGAGACTTCTGAACAATATCTCAATGGATGGGCAGGACTTTCAACAATGCAACATCAGAAACAGCAATTAGAATTAGAATCTCTACAGTGTGGAAACAGGCCCTTCAGCCCAACAAGTCCACACCAACCCTCTAAAGAGTAACCTACCCAGACCCACTCCCCTACATTTACCCCTGAGCAATACACCAAACCAGAATATTCCTGAATATATAGGCAAGTTAGCATAGCCAATTCACCCTAACCTGCACACTTTTGGACTGTGGGAGGAAACCCGCACAGATACAGGAAGAATGTGCCAAACTGGAAATGAACCTGGGCCCCTGGTGCTGTGAGGCAGCAGTGCTAACCACTGGGCCACCGTGTCACCCAGGGTGCATTCATTTGGACCCTGACTCCATTTACCGGAAGACATGAAGCCCAGCAACTGAACCATGCTGACTATTCTTGCTGCAGAAAGGTAAGGTATGAGTCAGTTCACTTTATCACTTGGCATCATTTTAGTGTATGAAAATTCTCACCGTGGCTTATCATTCTGGTGAATTGTAATTGCTTTTACATCTTTTGCGATATCTTGGCTCCCTCATGATCGAGCTAGATGCAATGAGTGGAACCTCCCAGCCCCAGAGATGCTGAGACTAGAGATTTGAAGAAAACTTGATGTGGCACGATGGAAGCATAACACCACCACCTTCCCACCTCCACATGAATTCAGATCAGGGTGGGACAAATCTTCCCACTCATTCCCTGTTGCCAATTTGTTAAAAAATAATCCCAAAAGCTGAAGGATATTATTTTCTTGTCGTGCTTGTATCAGCTTTTTAAGCAGGAGAAAGTGAGGACTGCAGATGCTGGAGATCAGAGCTGAAAAATGTGTTGCTGGAAAATCGCAGCAGGTCAGGCAAGGAACAGGAGAATCAACGTTTTGGGCATGAGCCCTTCTTCAGGAATGAGGAGGGTGTGCCAAGCAGGCTAAGATAAAAGGTAGGGAGGAGGGACTTGGGGGAGGGGCGTTGGGTATGCGATAGGTGGAAGGAGGTTAAGGTGAGGCTGATAGGCCGGAGAGGGGGTGGGGGCGGAGAGGTCGGGAAGAAGATTGCAGGTCAAGAAGGCAGTGCTGAGTCCAAGGGTTGGGACTGAGAAAAGGTGGGGGGAGGGGAAATGAGGAAGCTGGAGAAATATGCATTCATCCCTTGTGGTTGGAGGGTTCCTAGGCTGAAGATGAGGCGCTCTTCCTCCAACCGTCATGTTGCCATGGTCTGACGATGGAGGAGGCCAAGCCCTGCATGTCCTTGGCGGAGTGGGAGGGGGAGTTAAAGTGTTCAGCCACAGGGTTGGTCCGGGTGTCCCAGAGGTGTTATCTGAAACGTTCTGCAATTAGGTGGCCTGTCTCCCCGATGTAGAGAAGGCTACATCGAGTGCAGCGGATGCAGTAAATGATGAGTGTGGAGGTGCAAGTGAATTTGTGATGGATATGGAAAGATGCCTTGAGGCCTTGGAGGGAAGTGAGGGGGGAGGTGTGGGCACAAGTTTTGCATTTCTTGTGGTTGCAGGGGAAGGTGCCAGGAGTGGAGGTTGGGTTGGTGGGGGGTGTGGACCTGACGAGGGAGTTGTGGATGGAGTGGTCTTTCCGGAACGCTGATAGGGAGGGGAGGGAAATATATGCTTGGTGGTGGGGTCTGTTTGGAGGTGGCGGAAATGACGAAGGATGATACGAGGTTGGTGGGGTGGAAGGTGAGGACCAGTGGGGTTCTGTCCTGGTGGCAATTGGAGAGGCGGGGTTCAAGGGCGGAGGAGCGGGAAGTGGAGGATATGCAGTGGAGGGCATCATCAACCACGTCTGAGGGGAAATTGTGGTCTTTGAAGAAGGAGGCCACCTGGGTTGTTCGGTATTGGAATTGGTCCTCCTGGGAGCAGATGCGGCGGAGGCGAAGGAATTGGGAATATGGGATGGCATTTTTACAGGGGGCAGGGTGGGAGGAGGTGTAATCTAGGTAGCTGTGGGAGTCGGTCGGTTTATAGTAAATATCCGTGTTGAGTTGGTCGTCCGGGATAGAAATGGAGAGGTCTAGGAAGGGGAGGGAGGAGTCTGAGACGGTCCAGGTAAATTTGAGGTCGGGGGTTTTTAAGCAGTCCGGTTGAGAGCCAGCATTGGAAGAATGGGGTGAATGGCCTCTTCCGGTTCATTTGGACCCATGAAAGTCAACATGCACTCACAGATGAGCCTGAAAATCATGCAGTCCTTAAAATTTCAGGGAAACCGCTTACATGATTAAATCCCACATCCTGAGCTGAGTCTTGCTGGAAAGATTTCACCATGAAGAGCTACATTTCATTCTCATACACAGGCCTGTCATACTTTATGAATCCACCATCCTGTCCTTATTTAAATGATTTAATTCCAATTAACTCTCCGTTGTCTATTCTGCAGAGTTGAAACTTTTGTGAGATTTGTCGTTTTCCCATTCTGAGATGATGTCTTTGAATGATTCTCCTCCCTATTTACCTTGTTGCTGAATAATGCTGCCCTCTATATTATTCGAGAAGTCAAAAATGCATTATCCAGTGCATTAGTGGGCTGACAATCCTTTATGTTTGACCATGACATTATATTTAGCCAGAGTTGATTATCTCTAATATCCCAAGAGCCCTCCAAGCTTTCTTTGATATGAATAGAAGTACTATTTTAAAGTCCAGGGTGTTCCTGAGTCAGTTCATTTCCTCCACAGCAGTTAGCCAGTGGTTTTGCAGTGTCTCACACTTGGAGTTCAAAACCTATGACGCGAGATCTGCTGCACACAGACTGACAGCCCCTGGGTTTGTCCAAGTGGCACCCAGTATGAACATTGACCAAGGTCGAAACCTTGCACAAAATTCTGCTCTGTTCCATGGTTAATTTTTAATGTTAAGAAACAGGAGAGAAATTTGAGAGTGTATACATGAGGATTGGTGGTCGGCACAACATCGTGGGCTGAAGGGCCTGTTCTGTGCTGTACTGTTCGATGTTCTCTGAGAGAGGGGCGATCACTTTATCCCAGACTTGTAATGATTTTTATAATAGCTAAGTACTGCGAGTGCTGGAAAGCTGAAACAAACATTGTTTCTCTCTCCACAGATGGTGCCAGACCTACTGAGTTTCACCAGCATTTACAGAGTTAATGTTTCACATCTAGATTGACTCTTCTTCAAAACTCTGTGTTCTCTTATGTTCTGAAGACCAGATCCAATATGCTCAAAGCTGACCTTGAGAGGGTCCAGAGGAGATTTACACAAATGATCCTGGGATGAAGGGCTTGTCACATGAGGAGTGGTTGAGGACTCTGGGTCTGTACTCAATGGAGTTTTGAAGGATGAGGGGGAATCTAATTGAAATGTACAGAATACTGAGAGACCTGGATATAGTGGATGTGGAGAAGATGTTTCCAATCATAGGAGAGGATGAGGACACAGCCTCAGAATGGAGGCATGACCCTTCAGAACTGAGATGAGGAGGAATTTCTTCAGCCAGGGGGTGGTTAGTCTGTCGATATCATTGTTACAGAAGACTGTGGAGGTCAAGACATTGAGTGTATTTAAGACAGAAATAGATAGGTTCTTGATTAGTAAGAGGATCCAGAGTTATGGGGAGAAGGCAGGAGAAAGAGGTTGAGGAACATATAAGCCATGTTTGGACGGCAGAGCAGATTCAGTGGGCCAAATAGCCTAATTCTGCTCCTACATCTTATGGTCATATGGAAACAATAACTCTGTGTCTGTCACCAGAGAGGCTGAATTTTTCCAACATTTTCTCTGTGTGTTTCATTATTGTTTTATACACTGAAATGCCTTGGGACCATATTTTTAGTGTTAGAGGCATTATATAAATGCAAATTGTTGCTTTTTTGTGGATTTTGCAATTTAATAGAATTGTGACGGCCCATCTTTTAAGTTTAGGCACTAGCTGTAATAATCCTATGACTTTAGCCCATATCGACCCTGTAAAAGTAAGGATGCACATGTATTCACACAATGCCATCAAAGGCCAAGAGGCTACAATATGAATTTAAGTCTATAGTAGACCTATAACGGGGAAATGTAAGATTTGCCAATGTTCATTGATGTGGTCTTCATTGTTACAGTCGGGCGTTGTGTCACCTACAGTACCAGTCAAACAGAAACCAACTATGAACCATCAAACAGGCTTGGGCTCTTCTCTATAGAACAGCGATGGCTCAGGGGCTGACCTGATGGAAGATCTTTCACGTTTTGTGAGGTCAGTGGGTTACAAACAGTGAAGATGCTTCCATTGTCCAAATTCAAAACTTAGCGCTGTAAACCTCAGATAGTTAGTAACAAACTCATTCAGAAGAAACTCTACACAGGGAATGGTTTGGAGGCAACCTCCACCATAGTGGTATATGACAACCTGCAAAGATAGGTCATGGGAACCAGTTTCAACATTGATGATTTGCAACAAGTTCTTTACACAATGGGCCAGTTCTGCAAGTTGTGAAAGCGGGATTGTTTGTTTTGTTATTTGTGCGCATCACTGCCGAGACAAGCATTTATTTGCTATCATTATTTGTCCTATGGTACATTCTTCTGCAGCATGGGGAACCTGCTAGTAAAAAGGAGAATGGATTGAGGGTAGTGCATTGGGGAGAGTGGGATTCATAAGAATATAAGAACATTAGAAATTGGAACGTTAGAACATTTAGCCGCATAATCCCGCCCTGCTATTCTGTAAGATTATGGCTGATCTACCCAAGATTCCAACTTCCTTTTCACACCAGCTCCTCATAACCCTCAACACATCATTATTTTAAAAAATCAAATCACTTCCTCTTTAAATACTTTCAGTGGTCTAGCCTCCTTTAGAATCCCAGCTCACTCTCTACCCTCTGGGAGGGAAAAAAATCCTTTCTATCTCAATTTAAATGAATAACCCCATTTTCTGTAACTATTTTGCCAAGTTTGAGAATGCCCCCCCCCCCCCAACATTAGAGGAAACATCTTCTCAACATCTGCCCTATTAGGCTCCTTCAGAATCTTATATGTGTCAATAAGATTATTGTATCCCTGGTTCGAGACTCTCTCCCACTTGTGGAAACATTAGTCACAGGGTTTAACCCACAGTGGCCTCAGTAAAGGAAGGGCTACATTTGTTATTGTTCTTTCCTTTCAGATGTAAGACTAGAAGTTGGATGACCAGATGAGGCTGTTCACGGGACCCCTGGAATTGCAAGCCCGCTTCCTAATTAGAATGGTTAGTTTTTGGACTGTTTACATTCAGTAGAGGGATGGTAGGGAGTGGACAATCAGGGCTGAGAATGAATTTGATTGAGTGAGATGCCAGGAGAGAGGTGCTCAGTGTACCTGGAATTTGGTGGTGGTACGGTAGATAATGGTAGGGGGGAGGGAGGAGAAGGACATTGCTGCTTGGTAGCAGTTTTAACATGAAGCCACAAGGAGCTTTCCTGTTTAGCATTTGATTAAACTACATGTTGATGTCTATACCAGAATTTCCCTAAGGTGCTTCCTGGTGCATGTGAAACTCTGTCCTGAATTGACAAATTGCAAAATTTACCCCATATGGTCCTATATAAAAGATCATAAGGATTACAGAGGCTATTTGGCCTATCAAACCCATTCCATTATTCAGTACAATGGTTGATCTTACAACCTCAACATCACCTTCCTGTCTTACCCTCATATCCCTTCAGAGAAACATTGAACATGGGAGCAGGAGTAAGCCATCCAGCTCTTTAAGCCAGTTCCACAATTCAATATGATCATGGCTGATCATCCAACTCAGTAACCTGTTCCTGCTTTCACTCCACACTCTTTTGATCTCTTTATCCCTAAGAACTATATCTGACTCTCTTTGGAAAGCATTCAATATTTTATCCTTCACTACTTTGGGTGGCAGAGAATTCCACAAGCTCACCTATCTCTCAGTGAAGACATTCCTTGTCACCTCAATCCTAAATGATATGCCCTCTATCCTTAGACTGTGACCTTTGGTTCTGGACTGCTTGGAAATCAAGAACATCCTTCATGCCATTAAAGTCTTCATATGCAGAATCTTCTGTCCTTTGAAAAATTTCAGGCATCGGAAACATTTCTAGGAAGCAATCCCTTAAGGACCAGAGATGTGTTGACAGGGGGAGATGGCCGGAAATGGTCAAGTAAACCAGAGTGGGTGGGTTCCCACAGTTAGGCGGAGGTAGGAACTGCAGATGCTGGAGATTAGAGTCAAGATTAGAGTGGTGCTGGAAAAGCACAGCAGTTCCGGCAGCATCCGAGGAGCAGGAAAATCGACGTTTCTGGCAAAAGACCTTCATCAGGAATGATATCCTGTTGAAAGGCATTCCTGATGAAGAGCTTTTTCCTGAAACATCAATTTTCCTGCTCCTCGGATGCTGCCGGAACTGCTGTGCTTTTCCAACACCATTCTTATCCTGGGTTCTGACACCGGATCCACCCCAAACCACCCCTCCCTGCTTTGACATTTCAGCCTTACAGCTCACTTTGCCATTAAAAGTATTTATGAGTTCACAATGTTACTGTGGATCAGATGTCACATAGGGTGGGCCAAACAAGAACAGCAGATTTATTCCCTGAAAGGCAAGAGTAAGCGAGTTTTGAGATTTGTAGCTCAGGTTGGGGTTCTGGATGCAGGTTGGCTCACTGAGCTGGAAGGTACATTTTCAGACGTTTCGTCACCATATTAGGTAACATCTTCAGTGGGCCTCCAGGCGAAGCACTGCTGGTAAATGGGGTCCAAGTCAATGTGTTTGTTGATAGAGTTCCAGTTGGAATGCTATGTTTCTAGGAATTCTTGTGCGTGTCTCTCTCTTTGGCAGTCAAAGTGATATTCTTCCTTATCTGTATGTAAGGATACTAGTGAGAGAAGGTCATATCATTTTGTGGCTAGTTGATGTTCATGCATCCTGATGGCTAGTTTTCTGCCTGTTTGTCCAATGTAGTGTTTGTTACAGTCCTTGCACGGTATTTTGTAAATGACATTAGTTTTGCTTGTTGTCTGTATAGGGTCTTTCAAGTTCATTAGCTGCTGTTTTAGTGTGTTGGTGGGTTTGTGGGCTACCATGATGCCAAGGGGTCTGAGTAGTCTGGCAGTCATTTCCGAGATGTCTTTGATGTAGGGGAGAAAAGGGACAGGAAATAACATCACCACTGGAAATGACATCACCAACCCACAGAAAGCAAGAAACATCAGCAATGCTTCATCCGGAGGTTCACTGAAGATGTTACCTCATATGGTGATGAAATGTCTGAAAATGTATTTTCCAGCTCAGTGAGCAAACCTACATCCAGAAGGCATTAGTCTGATGAATTTTGATAATTTTTGATGATAACTTCACAGTCACTATTGCTGGGAGACTAGCTTATACCAGATTTTCCTTTTTTTTCATTTATTCATGGGATGTAGGAATCTCTGGCTGGGCCAGCATTTATTGCCCATCCCTAATTTCCTATGAAATGTGTGGCTTGTTCAGCCTTTCAGAGGGCAGTTAGGAATCGGCCGTATTGCTGTGGGTCTGGAGTCACAAGTAAACCAGACCAAGTCAGGATGGCAGAATTCCTTCCATAAAGGGCATTAGTGAATTAGTTTTTATGACAACCAACAGTGTAATGCCATCTAATGGTTGCCATTCGGCTAGCTTTTTAATCTGAGATTTTATTGAATTCAAATTTCACCAGTCGGGTGTGAACCAAGTATCCAGAACACCAACCTGGATTTGTAGCAGCTTGCCTTCGAATTTCCTCACTGCCTACATGGGCTTCTGGGGCCTGTGCACATCAGTGACTTCTGGAAGTGGAAGATCATGCTGTGATTTCCGTGTGCGGAACTTCAGAGTGACTATGTGAGAGTGCAGCTGTGCAGTTTGGAGGGAACATTGGTTATTAATCCAGTGATGTCATCACTGTGCCAGCACCTCCCCCTTTAGCTTGAGTTTAATTCCACCCAGCTGCCATGGTGTGATTGGAACCACTATCTCCAGAAGATCCTGGATTAATAGTCCTGGACCTTACCACAACATGGCCATATGTTCATAAGAGTGACTGATCTTTGACTGTTGATCATTCACAGCTGTTTTAGGGAGAGAATTCCACTGATTCACAAACCCCAAATTACCAAATTTCTTTTCAACCCAATACCAAACAGTTGACTCTTTTCCCTAAGACATGATCCCAAATTTGATCCATGGGAAACAGCTTCATTGAATCCCCTGAATCTGTTGAAGGAAGCATACCAGCTGTGTGTATTGGATTCCTAACATGATCAGGATTGTTTAAGAGCGAATTTAATTGTGTGCTCATTAATACTGAAGATTTTTGTGAAGTTAATGGAAAGGAATTATATCCACTTGCAGGAGTCTCAGTAATCAAAGGGCACACACTTAAGACAATTGACAGTGTACATGATTTGGAGGTGCTGGTATTGGATTGGGGTGTACAAAATTAAAAATCACACAACAGCATGTTATAGTCCATAAGATTTATTCGAGGAAAAAGTGAGGACTGCAGTTGCTGGAGATCAGAGCTGAAAATGTGTTGCTGGAAAAGCGCAGCAGGTCAGGCAGCATCCAAGGAACAGGAGAATCGACGTTTCGGGCATCAGCCCTTCTTCAGGAAGATTCCTGAAGAAGGGCTGATGCCCGAATCGTCAATTCTCCTGTTCCTTGGATGCTGCCTGACCTGCTGCGCTTTTCCAGCAACACATTTTCAGCATAAGATTTATTTGGAAGCACTAGCTTTCGGAGCGCTGCTCCTTCATTAGGTGGTTGTGGAGAATAAGATCGTAAGACACAGAATTTATTGCAAAGGTTTAGTATGATGCAACTAAAATTATATATTGAAAAGGACCTGGATTGTTTGTTGAGTCTAAAAGATGAGTGAATTAATAAACAATCCAGGTCTTTTTCAATCTACCATTTCAGATGCATCACACTGTAAACTTTCAGTATAAATTTTGTGTCTTACGATCTTATCCTCCACAACCGCCTGATGAAGGAGCAATCCTCAGAAAGCTAGTGCTTCCAAATAAACCTGTTGGACTAAAACCTGTTGTTGTGCGATTTTTAACTTTGACTGTATATGACACTGTATAATAATGGCTTCCTTATTTAAGGAAGGATGGAACTGCACTTGAAGCAGTTCAGAGAATGTTCAGTAGAATGGACCGGGAACAGACAGGCCATCATACGAGGATGATATTTCATATCTCCTGGAGTTTACAAGAGCATGAGATGACTTGGCTGAAAGTGATTGAGATGTATAAAATGCTAAAGGGGATTGATAAGGTGGACGTTGATCAGATGCTCCCCCTTTTGGGACAGTCTCGAGCAATAGTGAGAGGCGATAGGTTCAAAGCTGAGATGAGAAGAAACTGCTTGTCTCCGAGGATTGTGATTCTGTGGGGCTCACTGCCCCGGAGTGCATAGAAGGCAGAATCAATCAATAGATTCAAGAAAGAAAGCGATGTGTTTCTGATGAAGAACAGGTGGGAAAGTGGAGTTGAGACCGGGATAAGGTCAACCATGTTCATGTTAAATGCAGAGTGGGCTCAAAGTGCTGAGTTGCCTATTCCTGCTGCTTAACCCTATTCCCCCATGAAACATGAGATCCTGAGGAGTCTTTACAGGGTACATATGGAAAAGATATTTTCTCTTGTGGAAGAACTAGGGGTTACAATTTAAAAATAAGGGATGACTATCTGAGACAGTGTTAGGAGATCGCTTTCCCCTCTGCAGGTTGTGAGTCTTTGGAAGTTTCTTCCTTTAAAGGCTTTAGAAGCAGAGCCTTTGAATATTTTTGAAACAGGTGGACAGATTCTATATAAACAAGAGAGTGAAACGTTACCCTATGTGAAGTGATCAGATTGGTCTTGATCTAATTCTTCTGTTCATATAAAGGCTGTAGAGGGCTGAAAAGAAACAGGAAGAGGCCATCACGTTATTTCAATACTTGTTGTTGTTCTGCAAGGCCATGATTGACCTTCCTCTTTGGCGTCATATGCACACATTATCCCCACACTTATTGCTTCCTCTCTTGGCTTCTTTGTTCATTCATAGGATGTGGGTAACGCTGTCCACCCTTCATTGTTCTTGTGAAGTTGCTGGTGATCCACCTCCTTAAACTGTTGCAGTCCATGGGAGAGGGTAGGGATAACTTCAATGTTTTTTGGAAGGCAGAAAATGAGCTGATTTTACCACAGTTGCAACTTGTGTCCCGGACTCTCAGCTTAAAAGTCTGGCACTTAATCGACTGGACTACCTGGCTCTGAAACATCAAAAAAAAAATTTAATTCATGATTTTTGAGTCTTTCTAGAATGGATCCATAGAGTCATAGGGATGTACAGCACAGAAACAGACCCTTTGGTCCATGCTGACCAGATATCCAAACTTAATCTAGTCCCAATTGCCAGCATTTGGCCCATATCCCTCTAAATCCTCCCTATTCATATACCCATTCAGATCATGTTTAATTGTACTAGCCTCCACCGCTTCCTCTGGCAGCTCATTCCATATACACATCACCCTCAGTGTGAAACATTTGCCCCTTAGGTCTTTTTTAATTCTTTCTCCTCTCACCTTAAACCTATTGCCTCTGATTTGGACTCTCCTACCCTGGGAGCAAGACCCTGACTGTTCACCATACCCGTGTCCCTAATGATTTTAGAACTCTTCCAACTCTTCCTCTATTCGGTCACCCCTCAGCCTCCAATGCTCCGGGGAATTTAGACCCAGCCTATTCGGCCTCTTCCTATAGATCAAACCCAACTCAGAGCTGAAGGATTTCCATTAGGAAACATTGAAAAAGCTAGAGCTGGTGTCGCTAGAAAAGTACTTGGTAGAGTTGTTCACAATCATGAATGGTTCAGTAATGTCAGAAGAAGCTTTATCCGATGGTACGAAGGTCAGTAACAAGAGGACACAAATTGTTCGAAGTACTGGAGTTGACAGGGGAAGCAACTTACAGAGTGCTTGTGGCTATCCTTAACCTGGTCTCATAGTTCTAGGTCCAAATCTCATCTGTCCTGGTGGCATGATGCAATGTATCCAAAGAGCTTGATTTAACTTATTTTTGTTTTAGGAACTTCATTCTTACACGGCAAGCTGGTGTGATTTACAATTCACTGCTTGAAAGCATAGTGGAAGCAGATTCGATGCGAAATTTCAAAAGGCGAGTGGATACAAACTTGAAAAGGTAACATTTTTCTGTCAAAAATAATCAAGGACTGGGGCTAGATATATGTGTGTTTCATGGATCCATCACAGGCATGAAGGACGAATGAACTCTTTATGTACCGTAGGCGAAAGTGAGGACTGCAGATGCTGGAGATAAGAGTCAAAATTAGAGTGGTGCTGGAAATGCACAGCAGGTCAGGCAGCATCCGAGGAGCAGGAAAATCAACGTTCCAGGCAGGAGCCCTCATTCCTGATGAAGGATTCCTGCCTGAAACATCAATTTTCCTGCTGCTTGGATGCTGCCTGACCTGCTGTGCTTTTCCAACACCACTCTAATCTAGTCTCAGTACACTCTGCCATTCCACTGTGTATACTTGCTAGGGGCTGCTCTCTCCAGCCACTCACTTATCTAGATATTTGTGATTTTGAGTCAGAATCTAACATTGAAGATTATATTTTGATCATCATATTTTGTCCTCCCCGAAAATGTTTAGATCAGAAATGAAGGCTTAAGCATCGACAAATGAGTATAGAAGCTGGATTCCATTTCAACACATCAACAAACAACAGGAAAGCATACTTTAGAACTCACTGTAATAAAATGTTGGGTAAAATCGAGACTACGACGATGGAGAACTCTTCCAACTATAGCCTAAAGTTTTCATGTAATATTATTACTGTAGAGGAAGTTGTCACAAATACCCAAAAGATTTGTGTGGTAAAATGCTTTGACAGCAGGGATAGGGCATAACAAAATAAACATTTCAGCACAGTTCTAAAGAACTAGATGTAGACACAAAGGGTTTGGGGATTCATATCCAGAGATCTTTGAAGTTGGCAAGCCATATTGTCTTGAGTTTTGTGCTCCTGGGTCAGAAACATAGAGAGTCAGGATATTCCTGGCTTGGCGAATTCTTACTGGGAAAGAGAAAGCTCTGATTTTCCTTTCAAAGTGGCGTTGATCGACCGGTTAGAATTTAATTGGAGTCATTTCAGCCAGCTCCTGAGTGAATTCAGAGGCTGGTTGGTGAAGAGGAAGGCCTTAGTGCACTGGCGTTTCATTGACGCAATGAAAACAGGAATCAACCAAGGACAGCCCTGCAGTCCTCACGTCTCATGCCCTGCTGACACTCTCCCTGCCATATCCATGCCAGCTCATTCCACCTCATGCAATCTACCTATACCTTGGGGATTCTGTATATCCTCTCTCCCCACCAATGCCCCACGACCCATATCCAAGGCCTTTTCTAACCCTTATGCCAACTTGGTGCCAATCCATCCCCCAATGCACCTACCATGCCAGCTCACCCAGGACCCATCATAGGCAGATCTCAGAACAGATGCTGAGATTAAATAAAGTTTGTAAGGGTCTTGTTATGAGTGTAACTGAAGGAATGCACAGGTATTCAAGCCTCACTAAAGTGTAAATATTTGAATAAATCACCAAAATGATCGATCAGTGTCTCTTTTGTACTACTATCCAGAGTGAAAGAAATTTCCATCAGTCGTCTTTAATGAACTCAAAAATAACTAATTTACTTTAAGCAAATAAGTTATAAGTTATCCTTTCAACAGGTTGCATAAAATGGTTAACAGATTCTAGATTAGAATGGTGCTGGAAAAGCACAGCAGTTCAGGCAGCATCCGAGGAGCAGGAAAATCGACGTTTCGGGCAAAAGCCCTTCATCAGGAATAGAGCTTGTTTTTACCTAAAATGGTTAACAACTAACTTACTTTGATAAGCCCATATCCCCTTCAGGCCAAACACACACACATCTATAGACAGACAAGACACAATAACAGTTTTGCAGAGATACAATGGGTTTTTAGTGGTGGGCAAGTTGTTGGAGGGAATCCTGTGGGACAGGATGTACATGTATTTGGAAAGGCAAGGACTGATTAGGGATCGTCAACATGGCTTTGTGCATGGGAAATCATGTCTCACAAACTTGATTGAGTTTTTTGAAGAAGTAACAAAGAAGATTGATGAGGGCAGAGCAATAGATGTGATTTGTATGGATTTCAGTAAGGCGTTCGACAAGTTTCCCCATGGGACACTGATTAGCAAGGTTAGATCTCATTGAATACAGGGAGAACTAGCCATTTGGATAGAGACCTGGCTCAAAGGTAGAAGACAGAGGATGGTGGTGGAGGGTTGTTTTTCAGACTGGAGGCCTGTGACCAGTGGAGTGCCACAAGGATTGGTGCTGGGTCCTCTACTTTTTATTATTTACATAAATGATTTGGATATGAGCATAAGAGGTACAGTTAGTAAGTTTGCAGATGACACCAAAATTGGAGGTGTAGTAGACAACGAAGAGGGTTACCTCAGATTACTACAGGATCTGGCCCAGATGGGCCAATGGGCTGAGAAGTGGCAGATGGAGTTTAATTCAGATAAATGCAAGGTGCTGCATTTTGGGAAAGCAAATCTTAGAAGGATTTATACACTTAATGGTAAGGTCCTAGCGAGTGTTGCTGAACAAAGAGACCTTGGAGTGCAGGTTCATAGCTCCTTGAAAGTGGAGTCGCAGGTAGATAAGATAGTGTAGAAGGCGTTTGGTATGCTTTCCTTTATTGGTCAGAGTATTGAGTACAGGAATTGGGAGGTCATGTTGCGGCAGTACAGGACATTGGTTAGGCCACTGTTGGAATATTATGTGCAATTCTGGTCTCCTTCCTGTCAGAAAGATGTTGTGAAGCTTGAAAGGGTTCAGAAAAGATGTACAAGGATGTTGTCAGGGTTGGATGATCTGAGCTACAGGGAGAGGCTGAACAGACTGGGGCTGTTTTCCCTTGAGCGTCGGAGGCTGAGGGGTGACCTTATAGATGTTTACAAAATTATGAGGGGCATGGATAGGATAAATAGACAAAGTGTTTTCCTGGGGTCAGGGAGTCCAAAACAAGAGGGCATAGGTTTAGGGTGAGAGAGGAACGATAGAAAAGAGACCTAAGGGGCAACTTTTTCACACAGAGGGTGAGACGTGTGTGGAATGAGCTGCCAGAGGATGTGGTGGAGGCTGGTACAATTGCAACATTTAAGAGGCATTTGGATGGGTATATGAATAGGAAGGGTTTGGAGGGATATGGGCCAGGTGCTGGCAGGTGGGACTAGATTGGGTTGGGATATCTGGTCGGCGTGGACGGGTTGGACCGAAGGGTCTGTTTCCATGCTGTATATCTCTATGACTCTATGACTCTAAGCAAAAAGGAACACATTCTTGTGGGTCAAATGTTTGAATTCAGAAGAAAAGATCGGTTTACTTCTGACAGTTCTTTCTAAAGAGATCCAAAAACTGACATTCACAGAATGATGTAAGCTCTTCAGATAATGTAGCATGCACAGGGAGGAAACAATTAAGTATTCTGATTTTTGAAATTGTATCACATTTTTCAAGCACTTCACTGAGAGATTTTTCAGTTAGGTTTATTTTATGTGTTTTTACCAAAAGCTTCTTCAACTAACCTGACCACATTTCAGTCTGTGAGAAAACATAGCAACTTCAACCCAAAGATTTTTTTTTCTCAATCTCAGAAGAAATTCAGGTCTTATCTTTCTTAAAAACTCATCAGGTACATTGCCCAAAATATTGTTTTCCCAGTGAACAGCAGATAATCTACTGCTTAATATTTTTGGGATTTGCCATTTCAAAGAAATTATGTGTTAAATCCTTTTTCCCACTTCAAAGAGTTTATAACCACTTAGAGCTGACAATCAAACTGTGGATTGACAAGCACCCCACTGTCATAATATAAGGTTGCGAAACCAGTCATGTAGCTCTAACCCTATAATGGTATACTCCAACAGAGTGGGAAAGCAAGTTATTTTGTTTCAAGTGCTGCAGACAGTTTATTTCAAGTATCTAAAGGGCAGGAGATGGCAACTGCTTGTCATCTCACAGTTCTTTTCGCAGGTCGGAGAGCTATTTTGACAGTTTTTTTGACAGTTTGATCATCAGCTTTCTTGACAGTCCCAATGAGCTTGACAGTTTCCATCAGTTTTTGCACTACTTATGCATGTTCATGACTATGTTTAACAATGTCAAATTACCTTTCCCAAAGTGTAGCGAGTTGGAAAGGGCAACTCACTTCTGTTGAAGGTTCCCAGGATCATATCCAAAAGCATGACCTACTTTACACACTGTAGAACTTTTTGTGCCAGGCTTAATGTACACACCTCATGTTCTGGATGTGCCACATGTGAAAATCAAAACAGTTTGAGGTCAGCTACCCTTTAGGAGAAAGTGAGGACTGCAATGCTGGAGGCCTGATGAACGGCTTATGCCCAAAACATCGATTCTCCTGCTCCTCAGATACTACTGACCGACTGCTTTTCCAGCACCACTCTCTCTGCTTGTAAGTTACCCTTTAACATATACAGTTGCCTCAGTGAGCCATGGATATGCAAATTAGATTAGATTCCCTACAGTGTGGAAGCAGGCCCTTCAGCCCAACCAGTCCACTGCCAGCCCTCCAAACAGGAACCCACCCAGACCCATTTCCCTCTGAATAATACACCTAACACTATAGGCAATTTTAGCATGACCAATTCACCTGACCTGCACATCTTTGGACTGTGGGAGGAAACCAGAGCACCCGGAGGAAACCCACGCAGACACGGGGAGAATGTGCAAACTCCACACTGGCAGTCGCCTCAGGCTGGAATTGAACCTGGGATCCTGGTGCTGTGAGGCAGCAGTGCTAACCACTGAGCCACCGTGCCATCCTAGAACCTGCCCTTCATTTGATCTCCCCAGTTAACAATAAAAATATTGAGTTGTGTTTTGGGGGCTGCAACTTCTGAGCTTATGCCTTTCCTGCCTTTGAGCATAATGATGGAGAGTCTTTCTACCTGAATGAAAATTGAGAAGCTGGTCAGCAAAACACATCAATATCTACAGCAGCCTTCGACCGCCTGGGGAAAAGCATGTTTGATGACAATAACTTCAGACCTGACACCAATCTCATGGTTTACAGAGCTGTGGTGGTTCCCACCTTTACATATGGCTCTGAGACGTGGACAATTTACAGTAGATACCTCAAGGTACTGGAGCAGTACCACCAATGCTGTCTGTGCAAGATCCTGTGAATTCACTAATATCCTCAACCAGGCCAACATCAAGGCACTGACCCTCTGCCTGATTGGCTATGATGGGTTGGGCCTGTTATCTGAATGACCAACACCAGACTCCCCAGGCATGTCATAGTCATAGAGTCATAGAGATGTACAGCATGGAAACAGACCCTTCGGTCCAACCCATCCATGCCGACCACATATCCCAAGCCATTCTAGTCCCACCTGCCAGCACCCAGCCCATATCCCTCCAAACCCTTCCCATCCAAATGCCTCTTAAATGTCGCAATTGTACCAGCCTCTACCACATCCTCTGGCAGCTCATTCCATACCCGTACCACCCTCTGTGTGAAAAAGTTGCCTCGTAGGTGTCTTTTATATCTTTCATCTCTCACCCTAAACCTATGCCCTCTAGTTCTGGACTCCCCAACCCCAGGGAAAAGACTTTGTCTATTTATCCTATCCATGTCCCTCATAATTTTGTAAACCTCTATAAGGTCACCCCTCAAACTCCGACACTCCAGGTGCTATACTCCCAGCTCCAAAACGGCAGGGGATAGAGGAAGCACCTCAGGGATACCCTCAAGGCCTAACTGGTGAAGTGTGGCATTCCCACAGACACCTGGGAATCACTTACCCAAGACCGTTTAAAGTGGAGGAGGAGCATCTGGGAAGGTGTCGAGCACTTTGAGACATGCCATTGGGAAGAAGCGGAAGCCAAGTTAAAACAATGCCCCGCCCACCCCCCTCCTGTAACTATCTTCTGCCCCAAGTGTAACAGAACCTACAGAAACTGCAACAGACTTTCTGGCCACCAACAGACTCACCCTGAGAGGAGAGGAGAGTCATCCTTGTGTGTGAGGGACTGCCAATGAAAGAATGAGCAAAATAAGTGGGATGTTAGATTTCATAAACAAAGTTTTGAGCAGCAATGTAGGGAAAGTTTACTGAGGCTAGGGAATGACAAGGGTATGAGACGAGAATTGATAAGAATGGATTGGGGAGCCTTATTCAAGGCATAGTTGGCAGAAAGACAATTGTTCACATTTAAAGAAGGTGTACAAGAATTACAACAAATCCAGTGCAAGAGTTCAACCATGACTTACAAAAGAAATTAGCAATGGTATTAAATACAAAATTAGCAGAGAGAGCAGCAAACCTGAGAATTGGGAGCATTTTAGAATTCAGCAAAAGTGATCAAAAAGTTTGATCAAGAGGGGAAAAAAACAGAGAATGAGAGTGAAGTTGCATAGAACGTAGCATCCGATTGGACAGCGTGGTGGCCCAGTTGTTAGCACTGCTGCCTCATGGGATCTGGGTGACTGTCTGCATGGAGTTTACACATTCTCCCCATGTCGGTGTGGGTTTCCTCAGTTTTAAGGATCGGGCATGAACATATTGACTGGCTGGCAGGCTCAAAGTCTGAATGGCCTACTCCAGCTCCTGTCTTCGACGCATTTATGCTTTTTAAATATTCTTTGAAGCTCAGTATTCCATCCAGTCCAAAGATGTGCAGGTTCGGTGAATTGTCCAAGCTAAATTGCCCACAGTTCAAAGGGATGTGGAGGTTAGGTACATTCGTCGGGGAAATGTAGGGTAATGGGGCTGGGGGGAAATACTCTTTGGTATGGACTTGTTGGGCGGAAGGGCCTGTTTCCACACTGTAGGGATTCTAATTCTAGTCCTAAATATATGAAGGATAAAGATTAGTCAAAATAAATGTAAATCCCTTACAGTCAGAAGCCATGGAAATGATAATGAAGGTCAAGGAAATGACAGAAGAATTGAACAGATACTTGTATGAAAATTGTGCATGGGATGTGGGCATTGCTAGCTCGGCCATGATTTAGTTTACATCCTTAGTTGCCCAGTGGGCATTTAACAGTCAACTGCGTTGCTCTGTTTTTTCAGGCACATGTATCCAGACCAGGTAAGGATGGCAGATCTCCTTCCCTAAAGGACATTAATGAACGAGATGCATTTACAATGAACAGTGGCCAATATTAAGACTTGACATTTCATTACAGGTTTTATTTTCATTGTAGTCAAATTTGACTTTGGCTCTGCCTTTGTAAAAAAGAGTGCAAATATCCTCCCGGAAATCTTAGGGAGCCAAAGGTCAACTGGAGGGTCGGAATTGAAGGAAATAATTATCCAAAGACTTTAAAAATGGTGGCGGGGAAATTAATAGGGTCAAGGAGATGGCATGAACATATGGATTGGAGGGGCAGGCTCAAAGTATGAAAGGCCTACTCCTGCTGCTGACTTCTATGCGTTTATGCATTGTTAATATTTTCTGAAGCTCAATATTCCATCCAGTTCTCGTCACCAGTCCTCAGGAAAGGCATGATGGTCTGAAGGATAAATTGTTCAGAATGATTCCAAGAATGAAGAATTTTAGTTATAGGTTAGGATGGAGATGTTCTTCCTGAAGCAAATGGAATTGAGGGGAGATTTGATAGTGATGCATGGAATTGTATCAGAGAGACAAAGAAAAACATTCCCATTAATTGATCGTGCAGGCACTAGGGGACCCAGATTTAAGTTTTTGGGCAAAAAGGTCAAATTCTAATATTATTTCAAATATTAGAGGGCATGCATTTAAGGTGAGAGGGGGAAGGTTCAAAGGAGATGTGAGGGGCAGGTGTTTTACACAGAAAGTTGTAGCAGTGTGGAATGCGCTGCTGGGGTAGTGGTGGAGTCAGATACGAAAGGTTTATTAGGTAGGCACATGAAGAAACAAGGAATGAAGGGATTTGGACCATTGGCAGGCAGAAGGGATCAATTGAATTTGGCATTACGCTCGGCATAATATATTGGGCTGAAGGGCCTGTTCATATGCTGTACTGTTCTATGTTCTATGTTCTAGGTGCAAGGTGGATGTGAGGACAAATTATTTTATGCTACAAGTACTGTTGACTTAGAACTTAAGGTTGGAAGAAGACGAGGTGCTCAGTAATTGCAAAAGAAATTTGGATTGACACTTGGGAGATAAAACTGTATAGCTACCGGATGCAATGGGGGAATTGCTCTTCACAGGGCCAGCATGGACATGATGGATTGAGTGACCTCCATATTTGCTGTAAAGACTCCTATAACTCTATGGCTGACTCTAATTCTCTCCAGGCAAAAGTGAGGACTGCAGATGCTGGAGATCAGAGTCTAGATTAGAATGGTGTTAGAGTAGTCCTGATGAAGGGCTTTTGCCCGAAATGTCAATTTTCCTGCTCCTCGGATGCTGCCTGACCTGCTGTGCTTTTCCAGCACCACTCTAATCTAGAGTCTAATTCTCTCCAGTTCTTTCAGAAGAGTTGATTTATGCATGCTAATGTCCCAGTATTCCAGGATTTCCTTAGTGCCCAGGGAGTCTCTAAATCTGAACCTTGAATACACTGAGTATCCACAGGTTCAGAAATCCTCTGGGAAAATGAATTTCTCCCAACCTCAATCGTTAATGGCTGACCACTTATCCAAAGACTATGAATTCTGGCAAGGGACTCTCGAGACATTCTTGCAGACCTATGTTTTCAAGCCCTCTCTTAATATTACATTCTTTCTGCTCTTTGCTGGGTTTCTTTTCATCTTTATACATTTGATGCCCGAAGTCATTCTCTTTCCTGGGCTTTGATCTGACGATCAGTTCATAATTTATCTGCTTTCTTTATTTCCTTTAAATGTTCCCCTTGTTCTTTTCTTTCACTAATTTGTTCTGGCTCTGCTGCATTTCAGTGCTGGAGCTCTGAGCCATTGTTCCTTTTGTTGTCCATATGTTTACTTGGCTGAAACTCCCAGTGACTGAAATCGCAGCTGGTATCAGAGGGTGAAAGTTAGATTCAGCCTACCCAGAAACGAAGGAGACGTTTCTGAAGGAACGGGTGGAGAAGGTGCCTGCGGCATTGCATGGCTCTGACAAGCTTGAGTCTGTCTTCATTCTCAGTGACTGGCCAATGACAAGAATTCCCCTCGATGCCAC
The DNA here is from genome assembly GCF_047496795.1 of Chiloscyllium punctatum. Classification (NCBI taxonomy): domain Eukaryota; kingdom Metazoa; phylum Chordata; class Chondrichthyes; order Orectolobiformes; family Hemiscylliidae; genus Chiloscyllium; species Chiloscyllium punctatum. The sequence goes on from NC_092744.1 coordinate 17,771,697, forward strand.
GAGCAAGTATAGACTAGAGCCAGTGAGTTGCTAAGTTTTGAGAGTGGACATAATCGAGGAAGACGTAAAATAGTCAACGAAATATTTCTTTTGTCTCCCAGTTACCACAACGTGATCTGTGAATAAACGAAGGTGACTGTGCAGAAATGACTTGGTGCATTTTAATGCCTGTTGTTGCTCACACAAAGAAATGTACCTTCTTTGTGTTCTATTTGCATTGAGCTCTGAAGGTTTGTTTGGGATTTATATGCATATATTTGAATGCTTGGTTTGCATTAATATTTGTAAACATGTGCATGTGAGTCTTTTAATGCGTTGTGCATTTGTGTATGTGTGCACATTTATGTATTTGTGTGTGTACATTTGTGCGAGTGTGAGTATGTATCTGTGTATATGTGGATGGGCTAGGGAGCGGCAGTGGGGTATGCCATTGTGAGAGGGTAGGGGTGTAAAATAGCAAAAAGAGGTGGAGACTGGACTGCCCATCTCTTTCCCATCTACATGGCATTGTACCAATGGCAGGGAAGGTGGTGGATGTCTGCTCTTCTACACAGGAGCTGATTGCGTCACCTGAATGATCCCTGCTCACCATCGCAGTCCATGGGTCTGCTGAGTCATGAGGGGGCTTCCAGGGGACCACTCTGATCCCACTGCAGGCTCAGTTGGGGAGGCCCTCCTAATTCCCCCTATGGACAGACTCCAAAAGGAGCCTTCATCTCTGCTTCCCCTCAGCTAAGTGCAGTTCCATTAAATGTCTGTACATTTATATATATGCCTCTATGTGTAGTGCACCTGTATAATGTCTGTGTATGTTTGCATGCATGTCTACGCATGGACATATGTGTGTGTCTGTTTATGTGTGTACATGTGTTTGTGAGTATGCAGTTTAATGCACAAATGTGTGTGCATGGGGCACACGTGTATGTATGCCAACGCATGTGCAACAGCATGTACCTACATGTGTGTATTGTGTGTATGTGCAAATGAGCATGAATGTGTGTCCATGGTAGGCACCCCCTGATGGGTTGAAATCTGCTTTCAACATATCCAGAGGTGAATTCAATCCCCAAAGTGCCTAGGAACAAGCAATCACAGTGGAGATCGATTGGAGAAAGTTTGTCACTGTACATGGCATGATCAGAATCTCTCAGGAGCTGCTCCTGCAAGCACAGAATGTTTTTCTTCCTTATCAGCACCAGTGAACATATCAGAGGCAAACATGGGAGGGAAATGCGGCCTGGCAGGAAGTGAAATAGTAAGCAATGGCAGTGAAAGGCCAGAGAGGTGGGGGTTGCCAGGCTCTGGACGTTGAGGTAAAGAGACGGAGGCTGCAATGTGGGGAAGAAAGGCTATAAAGGGAACAGGTTTACACCTGTCAAAGGAATACTCAGCTAAATGGCAGTGTGGGAAACTTGCATGAGTAATAAACTCTTGTCTAATGGTGGTGATTCTCAAACTTAAGGCTGCAAGCGTTCAGAGGATACCATATTCATAGAACCCATACAGTGTGGAAGCAGGTCATTCAGCCCAAGAATTTTACAGCAATCCTCTAAAGAACATTCCACCCAGAAACACCTCCTACCATATAACCCTGCATTTCCCATGGCTAATCACCTCACCTGCATATCCTTAGACACTAGGGCAATTTAGCATGGCCAATCCACCTACACTGTATCCCTGGGAGGAAATTGCAGTACCAAGGGGAAACTGGGCAGACAGACTGAGAACATGCAAATTCCATACAAACAGTTACGCAAGGGTGGATTTGAACCTGGGTCACTGGCACTGTGAGGCGGCAGTGCTAACCATGGAGCTATTGTGTTGTCCTATTTGGGAAACTATGTTGGTTGCTATTATAATGATCAATGTGTCAATTGTCAAATTGAAGTCTGAGATGCAATCAAATGACCAGGCACTACTTTGATGAAACCTTCCAGCTTTGTACAGATGTAATGAAAATGCACTAGCTGTGACCTCATCGGCCTGTGCAAAGTGTTTCAGGTGATGTGTAACTGTGTGCCAGTTATTTTAAAAAAATAATTATTGACTTATGACTGCAGTCTTGTACCAATTTAAGTCCAGCAGTGACTAGGAAATGAATGCTTTCCTTGGTATAAAGTTTAATGAAACTGTGATGATTATTGAGGATATTGATTAATTTTTTTTCCCCAATTCTGTTTCTGTGCCAATTATATTCGCAAAACTTCAACGCAAGCAGAGAAGGTTTTGTTACTATGTGATCGTAACACCTCATTGAAGAGTTAGTGAGAATAAGAATGAAGCTCCTGAACAACAGACAGTAGCTCTTGAGGAAATGTCGGGAAAAGCCCTCAAAATTATTTAAAATACTGGTTGGTATCTGCCACAGTCGCACTCTAAATCAATCCAAATGTTCGAAATTAAATGAAGATGTGATAAACCTACTGAGTGCAGTTGTGAAAGATTAGACATTCTCTTTGCCCCGTTTGATTGCTGGAGTTGTGAATGTGTTTTTCTGCTTTTGCTGAACTTGTGAGGTTTGTTTTCCCACACACTTTAAGCTTGCTTGGCTTTGTATTCACTGGTGAAAGTTACAAAGTGCCAATGCTGGCATGCAATGGTGGAATGAAGCCATTGCAGTGATCACATGATCGCTATTGATAGAGGCTTGACATTCTTTAACACCCTACATTGAGCTTGTTGCAAACAACATCAGGAAGGCAATCAAAGGGGCCTGACAGGAAAACACGCCTCCATCAAACAAAATGGTACAATTAGTTCTTTTGATAGGTTGGTAGAATAATGGAGTCGCTGGGACAGACAGATTCCAACAGACTCTCAAACCTGCTCGCTCATTCGGTTTCGTTACAGCTGATCTGTTTCCAATTCCATCTACATGCCCTTCGTACACATTAGAAAAACCGAAAGAACTTCGGTGCTGTAAATCAGAAACAAAAACAGAAATTGCTGGAAAAGCTCAGCAGGTCTGGCAGCATCTGTGAAGAGAAATCAGAGTTAATGTTTCACGTCCAGTGACCCTTCCTCAGGTCACCAGACCCAAACCATCAACTCTGATTTCTCTGCACAGATGCTGCCAGACCTGCTGAGCTTTTCCAGCAACTCATTAAAAACCTACCAAACTTAATTTGACATTTTTATTGACCCTCAGTGTTGTCAGAGAGTTCTATATTTTCACTAACCTTTGTGCAAAGACTGAATCTTTTTATTTTACTGCATTTTGGATTGGGGGCCGAAGGGCACTAAATCAAACATTGCTGGAAAAACTCTGCAGGTCTGGCAGCATCTGTGGAGAGAAAGCATTTCAGGTCCAGTGATCCTCCTTCAGATCTGATTGTCACTCCAAAAATGTTCTTAAGTATGGTGAAAATGGGCTGGGAGGGGAGGAAAGAGTAAATGGTAGATGGAAATAGAGCTGGGAGAGAGAAAGGAAAACAATTGAACAGACAAAGAAATGGCTAAGGAGAAAGTGAGCACTGGAGGTTCTGGAGATCAGAGTCCACGAGCGTTGGTGCTGGAAAAGCACAGCCGGTCAGGCAGCATCTGAGGAACAGGGAGTCGACATTTCGGGCATAAGCCTTTCATCAAGAATCCCTTCCTGATGACGGGCTTATGCTTGAAATGTCAACTGTCCTGCTCCTCAGATGCTGCCTGACCGGCTGTGCTTTTCTAGCACCACACTTTTTGATAGGAATGGCTAAAGGTCAACCTGGGAGAATCAATAGCTGCTAATGGGGGCCATTAGTGGCTGACAATGGGTTGTGTCTGGTAGTAGCCCAAGGCCTACTGTGTGGGGGTTGGGGTAAGGACATTGGAGAAAGTGCTCAGGCCCAGAAACTGTTGAGTTCAATACTGAGTGCAGAAAACTGCTGGGTTCCCAAGCGAAAAATGAGATGCTATTGTTCTAGCTTGGGCTGAGCTTCAATTGAAGAACCAGAAGAGCTTCCAGTTGCCTGCCACTTCAACACACCACTTTGTTTCCTGAACAATATCTCTGTCTCAGGCTTGTTGCAGTGCTCCATTTTCCATTTGGAAAGGACCCTCTTATCCTTGGAACTTCCCAGGTCCCTACCCTGCATCATATATTCTCTTGCCTTGTTCGTCCTGCCCAAGTGCATCATCACACACTGATCTGTGGTGGAACCTCACTTACTGTTCATTGAAAGAAGGGCAATGGGGGTCTTCAGCAACTACTAACAGGGTAAGACAGCACCTCCAACAATGCAACACACATATGGCATTACACCAGAAGTCTAGATTAGATTGGTGCTGGAAAAGCACAGCAGGTCAGGCAGCATCTGACGAGCAGGAAAATCGACGTTTTGGGCAAAAGCCCTTCATCAGGAATAGAGGTCTCAGGTGACTGGACTGGCAGCTGATTCTGCACCTTTCTGGCTCACAATGGACTATTATCGAGCCAAGACCACTGCAGAGACTGATGAATTTGAAACAAAAATAGAAATTGCTGGAAAAACTCAGCAGGTTTAGCAGCATCTGTAGAGAGGAAGCAGAGTTACCGTTTTGGGTCCAGTGACCTTTCCTCAGAATCAGAACTTTCTCAGGGTCACTGGACCATTAACTCTGCTTTCTCTCCACAGATGCCACTAAAGGAAGTTGAAAAGATTTAATGGAAGTGTTTAAAATTCTGAAAGGATTTTGTTGAGGAGGCACTGTTCCCACAAGCAGGAGGATCATCAAAAGGTGAAGATAATTAACAGCCAATGTTTCCTTTTTGTGGTCTGGAATATTCTGCCTGAAAGGACAGTGGGGGACAATTCAAAGGCAATATCTGGGGGAGGAAATTGGATAAACACTTAAAGAAAAAGGAAAAACTACCCACTTCCTGCTTTTGGGAATTAGGCAGGAAGTATTTGGCTGCCAATTGTATCTGCACGGCATCCACAAACATAAAAAATCCAAGACATGTGTAATGTCTGTCTCCAGCCCCTCACATGATCATGGGTCAGCTCCAACTCAGCATCTGTATGTGCAGCCCTGACTGTGTGCTCAGGTCCTTATATCCTTGGCTTGTGGCATCCTCGAGGTGAGGTTATAATTATCTCCACCCGGTCATATTCATAATCTGCTGCTTGGCCAAGAACCAGCAATAATACCGTGTGGATAAGTGCAGTACACTGAAGACGTATTCACAGTAAGAATCTGACCGAGATTTCCCACATTACTTCCGGAATTTATTTTAAAGAATAAAGAAGCAGGCATCCTTACCTTGAAAGAAATAAAAATAGGATTTTGGTTAACCTTGCAAAAAGTGATCCGTCCCATTCCCCTCACACAGAATTTATTCGCATATTTGCTGCAAACCACGTTTTAAATGCCTGATATGTGCATGTGATAATGAGGTTGCCCACAGCCTCACCTTTGAATTTGCAGCTTTTCTTTTTACTGATATTGTACCAGAGCGCTTTAGGGAACATCTCCGGGACACCCGCACTGATCAACCCCACCGCCGAACATTTCAACTCCCCCTCCCACTTTGCTGAGGGCATGCATGTCCTGGGCCTCCTCCACCGCCACTCCTCCACCACCCAATGCCTGGAGGAAGAACGCCTCGGAACACGTCTGAACACTTCAACCTCAGGGCATCAACGTGGACTTCACCAGCTTCCTCATTTCCCCTTCCCCCACCTGAGGCCAGTTCCAACATTCCAGCTCAGTACCATCCTCATGACCTGTCCTACCTGCCAATCTTCCTTCCCACCTATCCGCTCCAACCTCCTCTCCGACCTATCACCTTCATCCACACCTCCATTCACCTAGTGTACTCTTAGCTACCTTCTCCCTAGACTATCCCCCCCTCCCATTTATCTCTCCACCCCGGAGGCTCCCTGCCTCATTCCTGATGAAGGGTTTTTTGCCGAAACATCGATTTTCCTGCTCCTCGATTACTGCCAGACCTGCTGTGCTTTTCCAGCGCCACTCTAATCTTGACTCTGATCTCCAGCATCTACAGTCCTCACTTTCGCTGGGTCAACCACATTGCCTTGGGTCTGAAGTCACATGTAGGCCAGGCCAGGTAAAGATGATAGATTTTTCTTCCCGAAAGGACTTTAGTGACCTAGATGGGTTTTTCCTGGCAATCGTTTGACAGTCACCAATTGACCATTAATTCTCGGTTCTGTGAACTGAATTCAAATTCCACTATCGGCGATGGTGGGATTTGAACCCAGATCTCCGGAACATTAGCTAAGTTTCTGGACTGTTAGGGAGTAATTCCACCACTAGCTTATTGCCTTCCAGTTGGCCACCTGAAAACTCCTGAGTTTTCCCATCTTTAGAACAGTCCGAAAAGATCCAGTAAAATTCTGGCCAAAATACTGTCAATGTACACAGCTGACAGATTGAAATTTAAATGCTCAAATGGTTCAGAGGCAGTAACCTGCATACCTTTCCCACCTGGGCTTCCTTACATGTGAATGCTCTCAAAAACCAAAGTGGGTGGAGTTACAGTTATTCCTCATTATATGGAAGTATTCAACGAGTCCCAGCATCATCTGGTGCAGCTTGGGGACAGTTATAGGAGAAGGCAAGTCTCATTTCCTGCACATGTCGGCAGAACAGACCTCCAGTCTGTGAGGAAGGGAGACCCTAGTGAGTGCTAAAACTTCCTGTAAATTGTTCAAAGGTTAATTGATTAGTGGAAGCCAAATGAGATTTAAAGTGAATGAAGTGAAACTCATTTAAAGAAGTTGCTAGCTTTCAAAAACAGCATTTGATTTCCCTGAAAGGCCTTCTTGCTAAGTTTGAAGAATTATCCTTGGTGACATACTTGGGTTCTGTTGTCACACGCGTGGCTTTCCAGCTGCTAACCACATTGAATGAATTTACCACATATAATTGATTTCTAAGCCTACCAATATTCCAGAGAAGCTGTACGTTATCACAATGAATCACACAGCACAAGCCACATCACTGGAACAATCTGCAATCGCTGTAAATTTGACTGATGCGTCACCATTAAGGAAATCGCCAACTTCCCTGATTTCAATCAATCTTGGTCATTTTAGAATTTAAGATCGGAATTGGATTCAGGAGTTGCTCAGACTTTGAGTAGGTTTGTCCATTGGATCCCGGTTTTGCTCATAATTGACTTGAATTTGCGAAGGTCAAGTTTGGGGAGGTGGTGATAATCTGGTAATTAATTGAATTAATAATTCAGAGCTCCAGGATATAGAGCTCTGTTCTGAGAATGGTGGAATTCGAGTTCATTAAAAATCTGGAATTAGAAAAAGACGTTGACGGCCAACATTTAATCATTGTTGATCTCATTAAAAAATCATTTGGTTCACTAATATCCTTTAGGGAAGATATTGTGCTGTCCTTACTGTGGTCTGGCCTACATGTGAGTCCAGAACCACAGCAATGTTGTTGACACTTAACTGCCCTCTAGGGAATTAAGATGTAGGAGCAAAAGTAGCCCACTGAGTCAGCTGTACCATTCAATAGGATCATGAGAAATATGATCACCCTCGACTCCACTTTCCTGCCTTTTCCCCAAAGCCCTTGATTCCCTTACTGGTTAAAAATTAGTCTATCTCAGACATGAACAGATTTAATAACCCAGCCTCAACAGCCCTCTGTGTGGTAAAAAAAATGCCACACCTTCAAGAAGAAGAAATTTCTCCTCATCTCTGTTTTAAATAGGTGAGCCTTTATTCTGAGATTATGCTCTCCAGCTGTTGACTCTCCCACACTGGAACCAACCTCTCACCATTGATTCTGTCAAGCCCCAGAGAATTGTGGATGATTAAATTAGGGCTGCTCTCATTATTCAAAGATTACAGGCCCAACCTTCCCAACCTCTACTCATAAGACAATCCCTCCGTACCCAGGATCAACTTAGTGAAGCTCATCTGGACTGTGACCATAGCAAGTACGTTTTCCTATGGACAAGGGGTTCAAAAGTATTCAGAGTATTCCAGGTGCAATATGTAACTTCAATAAGAATTCTTGATGTTTTTCTTTTGAAATAAAGGCCAACATTCTACTTGCTTTGCCTGATACCTGTTGAACGTATGCTCGCTATTTGTGATTAATGCATGAGGGCTGCGAAATTCCTTTGCATTGTGACTTTCTGCAGTCCTTTTTCAGTTAAATAATATTCAGTTTCTCCATTCTTCCTGCAAATGTACATGACCTGACATTATATTCCATCTGCCAAAAGTTCGCTCACTCACTTAACCTGTCTCTCTCTCTCTCTCCCTCTGTGGATTCTTTGTGTCATCCTCACCCCTTGCCTTCCTCATGATTTTTGTGTCACACACAAATTTGACGATGGTACATTCATGTTCCTCATCCAAGTCACAAGTATATATTGAAAATAATTGTTCCTCAGCACTGATCCCTGTAGCAGTCCAGCATTTACAGGTTGCAATCCTGAAAATGCCCCTCCTATCCCAATTAGAGTCATAGAGTCACAGAGATGTACAGCACGGAAACAGACCCTTCGGTCCAACTCATCCATGCCGACCAGAAATCCTAACGTACTCTAGTCCCAACTGCCAGCACCCAGCCCATATCCCTCCAAACCCTTCCTATTCATATACCCATCCAAATGCCTCTTAAATGTTGCAATTGTACCAGCTTCCACCACTTCCTCTGGCAGCTCATTTCATACACATACCACCCTCTGTGTGAAAAAGTTGCCCTTAGGTCTCTTTTATATCTTTCCCCTCTCACCCTAAAGATATACCCTCTAGTTCTGGACTCCCCCAGTTAGCTAATCCTCTATTATTTTAAAATTGAAAGGAAACAGAAAATAAAGTTCCCTCAACACCGTCTCCATCAAACACTCTTGGGACAGACAAGGCACAGGGTTTAATACAGAGCAAAGCAATCTCGACTCTCTTCTTAGAACAGGCAGCTGAAAATAATAGTAATGAAACCGCCCCTTCTGGGTCACTGTATCAAAATCAAATGCAAATTAATGGTCAAACAGAAACTTATAGAACAAAACAGAAACTTCCTAAATTAAAATAATGTTTTCTGGGGTAGTGATGGACTCCAGCCCCCATCATTTCCACCCATCTCTAAAGGCAGCTAATCCTCTATCCATGCTAATAGCTGTTAGTTAATCTGTCTAGGCATGTTACAACACACCTCCAGAGTAGGTAGGATTTGAACCCGTCCCTTCTAGCTTACAGGCAGGGCACTACTGCTGTACCACAAGTCCCTGCTATGCAAATATAGTGCCTCCAATGCAATGGGCTCTTACTTTAGTAGCCTAATGTATGATAGCTTACCAAACACCTTCTGAGAATCCAATCATATTAGATGCACTCTTTCCCCTTAATTATTCTGCTGATTACCTCCTCATAAAACTTTAAACTGTTAGGCACTGTTACCTCTTCGTGAAGTCATGCTGATTTAATAATACATTCCTAAATGCTCTGGTGTTACATTCTTTATAATAGACTTGTAACATTTTCCCAATAACAGGTGTTAAGGTAATTGATCTATAGTAATTGGTGTTTTGATTCCTTCCCTTTATGAATAAAGATGCTACTTGGGCAGTTTTCCAATCCTCCATCACTTTTCCGGAATCTAAGGCCTTTGCTTTGGAAGATTACTGTTGGTGAATACACTATCTCTGTTACTACTTCCTTTAATATCCCAGGATGCATCCCATCCATTCTAAGGACTTACTGGTCTTTCACCCCATTAGCTTCTCTAGCACTTTCTCTCGAGTGACAGTTAATGTAGCTTTCCTTCTTGCTCTTGATTATTTAATATTTTTGGAATGTTAGCAATTTCATCAATAGGGAGGACTGATTAAAATATATATTTATTCTAGCCCCTCTGCCATTTTCTGGTTCCATGTTATTATTATTATTCTCTGAGGGGCTTATAGTTTTTGGCCTCTGTCTTTCTTATATATTTAAAGAAGCTCTTGATGTCCAGCTTGATATTACTTGTGCTTTTACCTTCATGGCTTATTTCCTCCCTTTTTTCTTGTCATATTTTTGGCTTTTAAAACTTTCCCTATCCTCTGGCTTCCCACTAATCGCTGTCACATTCTAAATGTTTTCTTCCAATTTGTTTTATCATTACCTTCTAGATTAACCATGGTTGGCTTATCCCCAACTTTGAATTCTTCTTCCTCATTGGGATATACCTTTGCTGTGAGCTATGAACTATTTTCTTAAATGTCTGTGATTGTTCCTCAATCGTCTTTGTTGTCAAACTTCTTTTCCAGTCCACTCTAGTCAATTCTGCCCTTAATTCCATGTATTACCTTTAAGTTTACCACAGTTGTTTGCAACTCAAGGTTCTCTCTCTCAAACTGAATGCTAAATTCGATAATGACTTAATGGTTGCTGTTACCGAGGGACCGTTTACTCTGAGATCATTTATTCAATTAAATCACACATCACCATATTCAGAGCCTGGACTCTGATTCGATCCACAACATATTGTTCTAGGATACAATCCTGAATATACTCTATGAATTCTTCATTGTGGTTATCTCTATCAATATGACTTTCCCAATCTACATGATGATTAAAGTCACCCATTATTAGCCCACTGCCTTTTTTACATGCCTTCATTATCTCCTGATTTATTCTCTGTCCAAAAAGATAGCTACTGTTAGGGTGGCTAAAAACTAATCCCATCACTGTCATTGCTTGTTATTTCTTGCCTCCAGTTACATGGATTCTGCATCTTCGGATTGTCACAACTCATTTGAAATCAAACCCTGCTATTCCTGAAGTTGTCAAAAGATTTTTTTAAAAATTAGAAGTACGTAGAAATCCCTAAGTTGCCTGTCTTTTGATGTGTTGACAGATGTACGGACCAGGTTTCTGTACTTAACAAAAAAATATTTTGTACAAGTAATTATACTCCAGGTACAGGTAAACAATTATGAACTGTCAGTGAATAACTCTAATTAAAATTCTAATCCCCTTATAAACTCCCCCTTACACACATATACCACAGACACACAGATACGCATATACAGACACACACAGATCATACACACATTCACAGACACATACACATACGCACATTCACACATATATACAGACAGACACTCACAGATCCATACACACATTCACAGACATACACACACACACACAGACACATACACATGCCCATTCACACACAAACACACAGATCCATACACACATTCACAGACATACACACACACAGACACATACACATGCCCATTCACACACAAACACACAGATACATACACATATTCACAGACATACACACACACACACAGACACATACACATGCCCATTCACACACATACACACAGATACATACACACATTCACAGACACACACACATACGCACATTTACACACGCATACAGACACATGCACACAGAGACATATGTGCACACATACAGAGACACACATACACACAGACACACACATATGTGCACACACAGACACACACACACACACACATGCACACCCACACACACAGGGGAAAAAATGGAGAAACAGAAAAATTGGGAAAACCAACTGAATAGTTCCTGTTCACAAGAGTTGCTGAGATGATTATTATGCTGGCCTGAATGTTGCTTCCACTGGTTTGCAAGAGGTGGCTGTTCACTCATAAAAAGTCTTTGGCTTATTGATTAAAATTACAGCAACTGCTGAAGGAAACATAATTTTGTCTGCCTCAGACTTATCACCAAGGGCAAGGCAAGACTTCTTGAGATTGTAGTGGGATGTGAACCAACATTAGCCTAGGATCACTAATCCAATGACATCACCACCACATCACAGCCTTCCCAAGAATCGCCTGTGATCTCCTTTAGATATGTTGGTTAGATCACTGAGCAGGGCCTATTCCAACCATCCATCCACACATCTAACAATCCAGGGACTCATGACTGGAATTTGCATTGTCCCTGATTTGCATACTTTAGACACCTTAATTTTGGGCAAGGCAAAAGCATCACTGTCAAAGCACTCCCACTTGGAAACATTGTGATCACTTCTCTATCTACATGTAACCTGGCAAGAAAACTGTTCAAAGGTAGATCCATCTCCCACCATCATTTTATCGAGAAGGGTGAAGGTGACATTGATATCCACTGCCCAGGAGCAATCCTGCTGATCCATGCAGTCTGTACAATTCTAGTTATTGACAGGATTCAATGTGAGCTGTACACATGGGGGATTACACAGAGACAAAGCAGGGAATTTTACTCCACCTCATGGTCATTTTTGGTATTCGTATGACTTCCCACTTGCCAACATTTCTCACCAAAGCCAGCTCTTGTGTTTTGCTTTATAAAAGTGTGGTGCAATCGCAGGTAAGCGAGGGCTTATGTAAAGGAAAATGCTCCAATAGATCCCAAAACTTTGTATTAAAGAACCATGGCAACTTTTCTTCAGCTCTGAAGCTAATTCTAATGAATTCAATTAGCATCCAACTGTTTCTGTTTGTCATCATATTTTTGATTCAGTTGCTGAGGTTTGGAAAAGTCTGAGGAAATGTACTTGTCCCGCATTTTCTCTAAATTTGTATTTCACTTTCCTAAAAGACTCGGTCGCAGCCCTGATTTCCTTTGGTCCATGAATGGGGGCCACGTCTTCAGTTGCCAAGATTCTAAACGCCGGAATTTCATGTTTAAACCATTCCTCTACTGCACATCCTTTACCATGCTCCTTAAAACCTATTCTTTGACCAAGGCTTTGAGCATCTGTTCCATGCTTTGTGTCAAATTTTAGTGTCAAATATACTTTAGTGTCAAATTTCCTTTGATAATGATTTGCTGATGCAGATTGGGATATTTATCTGTGTGAACCTTGACGTATGAATGCAATATCTGGTTTCTATTGTTGCTGATTCAGTTGATGCTTTCAAGATTTCAGTCTGTAGTGATTATAACAAGATCAACCAGCTATACATCAGAGAACATGAGTTCCTTGATTGGGACTGCTAATCCAGTCCAATCAGGGAGCCCTGGCTGACAGATATAAGGAAGAGTATCAGAAATTCTGGGAGTTGATCCTGAATGTGGTAGCACCATAGTCAATGGCTGTTCCTGTGTAACTAGAAGGTGGATTGGTGACAGATGTCAGCCTCTGTGGACATATTTCACAATCAAAAGCCTTCTTGTTGGTAAGGATATCAGCAAATATGGAATAAAAAGTTGTCAAATAAAATTGAGCTGCAGAACATTCACAGGCTAATTGAATGACAGAACACACTTAAGGAGCAGAATGGCCTCCTCCATCTTCCACAATCCAACTCTATCAGGATGCAATGCATTGCTGATCTTCATGGTTATTGAAAGGATGTCAAGTCTAGCACACTGGGAAGAGAGAACAGACGAACTTAAATTTCAACAGCACAATTCACAACCTGAGGTCATCTCAAAGCAGTTTGCAACTCATGCAGTACATTTGAAGTGCAGTTATTGTTGTAATGCATGAAACACAGTGTCCGGGTTGTGCACAGTATCTCCCAGAAGCAACAATATGACATTTACCAATTCAGGTCTTATTTTTGTGATTGTACCGAAGGAAAAGATATTGACCAGAAGACTGCAGAGGACTCCCCTGTTCTTTCTCAAAAGATGTCATCCACCTGAGATGGCCCTTGGTTTATTTAACACCTGTTGGGGTGCAGACCAGCCACAGCACTGGGAGTAAAAACCAAGATTGTTATACGTCGTCTTCTAAAGTGCTATCTGATGCAGTGTCCTTGGGGCAAACATCACTGTTAGTGTGTAATAGCCTGAGCTTCCCTCGATTTTAACAGAAACCACAAAGACTAGATTTTATTGAGACAGATGTCTTGAAGTTTAATGACAGCACCGACTATGTATGCTGATCAGATATCTCAGATTATGTACAATAACTACCTATGTTGCTGTTACACTACATACATAATTGATTGGGTGACTGATTGAGTGACTGAGTGGTTGTTAAAATGAATATTACATGTCATGATGGGATCCAGCTGCCTTACAACTATAGTGCCAACCAGAGATCTGTGTATTGTATCCATTGAGTCATGCCTGACCCTTAAATCTGCTGCAATTCTTCTTAATCTTTATACTGCTAAAGATAAGTGCAAGACAAAAAAAAACTAAGTTCTCAAACTATGGATTCTGGGTAAACCAAGATGGAGGACGGGAAAAATTTCTGGCTGTAAGAGCTGCTCCTTTTTTTGAGGTATTTAAGGTGTTGGAGGTGATTTCCTCGAATTCCAGGAGCAGCAATTACTGTTTTATATGCTGTTGCATTGTTTTGGAACTTTGGGAAAAAGAAGTCAAAACAACAGCAGTTTAAAAGGGAGAAGAGCAGACAAAGGAAGCACATGGTGAGGACAGTGCAGGGGGGAGAGAGAGAGAACCTGCACAGTTACTGCCTTAGCTGTTTGAATTCGTGTATCGCTGGACATCGGAGTGCATCTGGGAAAATTAACAAACAGTGAAATTCACAACTAATCTTGGAGGAACTGTTGGACGAATTTCACAACACAGAATCAGATAAGTTAATTGTTGTTTTAAGTCTGTCCAAGAGAAAGGCTGCAGTAGTGAGTACAGTGGATTCTTTCTTGATGATATGTTTTTGGAGATAAGTCTCTTGATTAAACATAAAATATAAGCTATAGCTATTAATTTAACCTGGGGCAGTGTTTGTAGAGGAATAAGACGGTGTTATTTTCTGGGTCTGTAGATTGTGAAGGAGTAAAAATGGCCTTTGCAGTGATATGTATTTCTTGTCAGATGTGGGAGTTTAAAGAGAGTTTAAGGGTTACTGCAGATTATATCTGCCAAAAATGCTGTTGGATGCGAATCTTATCAGATCGAGTGGATCAGTTGGAGAGACAGATAGAAGCGATGAGGAATTTGCAACAGCAACAGTATGTGATGGATGGCAGTTATAGGGAGGGGGAAAGTCTCAGATACAGTCACATAGATGGGTTAATTCCAGGAAGGGTGAGAGAGGTCAGCACCTAGGGCAGGAGTCTTTTTGTGGATATACCCATTTCAAACAGGTATGCTGTTTTAGAAAATGTAGGGGGTGATGGATTCTCAGGGGAGCGTAGCAGTCAAGTTTCTGGTATTGAGACTGGCTCTAATGCAATGAGGGGTACGTCAGCTTCCAAGAGATCAATTGTGTTCGGGGATTCTGTAGTTAGAGGTACAGACAGACGTTTCTGTGGTCAGCAGAGAAACAGCAGAATGGTGTGTTGTTTCCCTGGTGCCAGGATCAAGGATGTCTCAGAGAGGGTGCAGAATGTTCTCACGGGGGAGAAGGGCCAGCAGGAGGTCATTGTCCACATTGGAACCAATGACATTGGAAGGGAAAAGATTGAGACTCTGAAGGGAGAATACAGAGAGTTAGGCAGAAATTTGAAAAGGAGGCCCTCAAGGGTAGTAATATCTGGATTACTCCCAGTGCTATGAGCTAGGGAGGGCAGGAATAGGGCATGGTCAGGAAATAGGACTGGGATATCATAGCAATTATGGAAACATGGCTCAGGGATGGGCAGGACTGGCAGCTTAATGTTCCAGGATACAAATGCTACAGGAAGGAGAGAAAGGGAGGCAGGAGAGGAAGGGGAAGTGACATTTTTGATAAGGGATAGCGTTACAGCTGTGCTTAGGGAGGATATTCCTGGAAATACATCCAGTGAAGTTATTTGGGTGGAACTGAGAAATAAGAAAGGGATGATCACCTTATTGGGATTGTATTATAAACCCCCTAATAGACAGAGGGAAATTGAGAAACAAACTTGTAAGGAGATCTCAGCTATCTGTAAGAATAATAGGGTAGTTATGGTAGTTATGGTAGGGGATTTTAACTTTCCAAACATGGACAATGACTGCCATAGCGTTAAAGGTTTAGATAGAGAGGAATTTCTTATGTGTGTACATGACAATTTTCTGATTCAGTATGTGAATTTAGCTACTAGAGAAGGTGCAAAACTTGACCTACTCTTGGGAAATAAGGCAGGGCAGGTGACTCAGGTGTCAGTGGGGGAGCACTTTGGGGCCAGCGACCATAATTCTATTTGTTTTAAAATAGTGATGGAAAAGGATAGACCAGATCTAAAAGTTGAAGTTCTAAATTGGAGAAAGGTCAATTTTGACGGTATTAGGCAAGAACTTTTGAAAGCTGATTGGAGGCAGATGTTCGCAGTTAAAGGGATGGCTGGAAAATGGGAAGCCTTCAGAAATGAGATAACAAGAATCCAGAGAAAGTATATTCCTGTCAGGGTGAAAGGGAAGGCTGGTAGGTATAGGGAATGCTGGATGACTAAAGAAATTGAGGGTTTGGTTAAGAAAAAGAAGGAAGCATATGTCAGGTCAGTGAATCCTTAGAAGAGTGTAAAGAAAGTAGGAGTATACTTAAGAGGGAAATCAGGAGTGCAAAACGGGGACATGAGATAGCTTTGGCAAGTAGAATTAAGGAGAATCCAAAGGATCGGTGCTGGGTCCTCTACTTTTTGTCATTTACATAAATGATTCGGATGTGACCATAAGAGGTACAGTTAGTAAGTTTGCAGATGACACCAAAATTGGAGGTGTAGTGGACAGCGAAGAGGGTTACCTCAGATTACAACAGGATCTGGACCAGATGGGCCAATGGGCTGAGAAGTGGCAGATGGAGTTTAATTCAGATAAATGCAACGTGCTGCATTTTGGGAAAGCAAATCTTAGCAGGACTTATACACTTAATGGTAAGGTCCTAGGGAGTGTTGCTGAACAAAGAGACCTTGGAGTACAGGTTCATAGCTCCTTGAAAGTCGAGTCGCGGGTAGATAGGATAGTGAAGAAGGCATTTGGTATGCTTTCCTTTATTGGTCAGAGTATTGAGTGCAGGAGTTGGGAGGTATTTTTGCGGCTGTACAAGGACATTGGTTAGGCCACTATTGGAATATTGTGTGCAATTCTGGTCTCCTTCCTATTGGAAAGATGTTGTGAAACTTGAAAGGGTTCAGAAAAATTTACAAGGATGTTGCCAGGGTTGGAGGATCTGGGCTACAGAGAGAGGCTGAACAGACTGGGGCTGTTTTCCCTGGAGCGTCAGCGACTGAGAGGTGACCTTATAGAGGTTTACAAAATTACGAGGGGCATGGATAGGATAAATAGACAAAGTCTTTTCCCTGGGGTCGGGGAGTCCAGAACTAGACGGCATAGGTTTAGGGTGAGAGGGGAAAGATATGAAAAAAACCTAAGGGGCAACTTTTTCACACAGAGTGTGGTATGTGCATGGAATGAGCTGCCAGAGGAAGTGGTGGAGGCTGGTACAATTGCAACATTTAAGAGGCATTTGGATGGGTATTTGAATAGGAAGGGTTTGGAGGGATATGGGCCGGGTGCTGGCAGGTGGGACTAGATTGGGTTGGGATATCTGGTCAGCATGGATGGGTTGGACCGAAGGGTCTGTTTCCATGCTGTACATCTCTATGATTCTAAGTACAAGCTCTGAGACTTTCCACTTGGTACTGTGAGCAGATTTGGGTACCACAGCTTAGGAAGAATATATCAACCTTGGAGGAAGTGCAATGCAGGCTTAGAAAAATGATACTCTGACTTCAGAGATTAAGTTATGAGGAGAGATTATCCAAATTATGCCTGTTTTCTTTCGAAGTTAAAGGTTAGGGGCTGAGCTGATCAATGGCTTCCAGCTATTTACAGGAAAAGACTGGGGAGATTAAGATAAAGTATTTCAACTGGTTGGAAATTGTAGAACTTGGAGGGCACAGTCTAAATATTAGTGCCAAACCCTTCAGGAGAGATGTTCGGAAACATTTACCACACAAAGAGTAGTAAATATTTGGAACTCTCTTCCATAATTGGCAGAGGATGCTGCATCAGCTGTTAATTTTAAATCTGAGATAGATACCTTTTTTTGTTAAGCAAAGGGATATAGGCCAAAGGTTAGATCACAGAACAGCCACATTCTGAAAGAGTGGCAGAACAGGTTCGAGAGGCTGAATGGCCTACACCTGTCCCTATGTTCTTATTTGGAAAGGCTCTCTAAGAGGCTAGTGGATGAAGAACCAGACAAAGAGGATGGTGAAGAAACTCAGCAGGTCTGGCCACACTGTGGAGACAGAAACAAAGTTAACGTCGGGCAGAGAGTTGGGAGGTCATTTTGCGACTATACAGGACATTGGTTAGACCACTTTTGGAATATTGTATGCAGTTCTGATCTTGAAAGGGTTCAGAAAAGATTTACAAGGATGTTACCAGGGTTGGAGGGTTTGAGCTATAGGGAGAAGCTGAATAGGCTGGGGCTGTTCTCCCTGGAGCGTCGAAGGCTGAGGGGTGACCTCAGAGAGGTTTATAAAATTATGAGGGGCATGGATAGGATAAATGGAAAAAGTCTTTTCCCTGGGGTTGGGGAGTCCAGAGCTAGAGGGCATAGGTTTAGGGTGAGAGGGGAAAGATATAAAAGGCACATATGGGGCAACTTTTTCACGTAGAGACTGGTATGTGTATAGAATGAGCTGCCAGAGGAAGTGGTGGAGGCTGGTACAATTACGACATTTAAAAGGTATCTGGATAGATATATCAGCAGGAAGGATTTGGAGGGATTTAGGCCAAGTGCTGTCAAGTGGGACTAGGTTAGGTTGGGATATCCTGGTCAGCATGGACGAGTTGGACCAAAGGGTTTGTTTCCTTTCTGTACATCTCTTTGACTTTATGACTGTGAATCTTGTTCAGAACTTTGAGATTTCCAACATGCATAATATTTTTCTTTTATTGTACGTGAGTGAAGAAACTTTTCTTTAATTCATTCACAGGATTTGGGCAACACTGGCTAACATCTCTTGCCAATACATAATTGCCTTTGAGGCGTTCATGGCCCACGCCAGATCAAAGAACATTAAGAGTCAAAAGCATTGCTGTGCTGTTAACATTACACATGGGTTACGGTTCAGCTGAATAGATTTCTTTCTCTAAAAAGTGAACCAAAGAGATTTTTACAATATCCAGTGGTTTCAGTAGCACTTTGTTTTTTTTAATTCATTCATGGAATTTGGTGCTTATTTGCTATTAAGCGTTGACTATATTGCTGTGGGTCTGGAGTCACAAGTAAGTCGGGCCTGGTAAGGATTCCCAAAAAGGGCATTAATGTACCAGATGGGTATTATAAGCAACAATGCTGACTTTTCATTCTGATTGATTTAATGTAATTCAAACTTTAATCATCTGCCATAGTGAGATTTAAACTCACAACTTCAGAGCATTAGCCAAGGGCTCTGTACTATTAGTCCAGTGACTTTGCCACTATATCAACATCATTTCTTTTCACAGATTAAATCTTTCCATGACGAATCAACAAAATTTAAATTTACCACATTACAGATCTGATCACAAAGTTCCTCTTGGCAATTGAAAAGACTTTCTACCTTTCTAAGCCCGTTTTGTATTTGTTGGTGTGATACAATGTCACTGACTATTTAATGAGGCAAAAACAATGACTGCAGATGCTGAAAACCAAATACTGGATTAGTGGTGCTGGAAGAGCACAGCAGTTCAGGCAGCATCCAAGGAGCAGTGAAATCGACGTTTTGGGCAAAACCCGAAACGTCGATTTCGCTGCTCCTTGGATGCTGCCTGAACTGCTGTGCTCTTCCAGCACCACTAATCCAGTAACTG
Organism: Chiloscyllium punctatum; assembly: GCF_047496795.1. NCBI lineage: Eukaryota > Metazoa > Chordata > Chondrichthyes > Orectolobiformes > Hemiscylliidae > Chiloscyllium > Chiloscyllium punctatum. The sequence goes on from NC_092744.1 coordinate 17,791,305, forward strand.
ACCATTTAATGCCCACCCGTAAGTATCCAGGAGAAGGTGGTGAGACTCTGCCTGCTTCCGTGGCTGCAGCCTTTCAGGTGGTATTTCCAGCTGCAGCACTGTTGGGAAAAGGGAGTTCCAGGATTTTGACTTGCCATTTCAATCACAGGAAAAGGTGGCTCTGAAATGTCCAATTTTCCCAGAACACAAAGTGATCAATTTGACATGAGTCATAAGGAACTAAAGCCATTTTCTTATTTTACTTTGAAGAATTTCAATCTTCATTTTTACTTCAAAATAACTAACTACCAATGCAAGTATTTGTTTTTCTCTGTCCTGCTACTCCCCAAAGCTAATTACTTTGTACACTATTTCCTTTTTTTATTTTATTATGAGGTGAGGCCTCACTCCTGATGATGGGCTTATGCCCAAAACATCAACTCTCCTGCTCCTCAGATGCTGCCTGACCAATCGTGCTTTTCCAGCACCACACTCTTTGATTCTGACTGGACAGTAGCAACATCAGCTGGACTCTGTAATGAGGAGAATGTGAGGACTGCAGATGCTGGAGATGAGAGTCGAGTGTGTGGTGCTGGAAAAACACAGCCAGTCAGGCAGCATCCAAGGAGCAGAACTGACATTTCGGGCAAAAGCCCTTCATCAGGAATGAGGCTTGTGGGTCGGGCTGAGAGATAAATGGGAAGGGGGGTGGGGTTGGGGGGAGGTAGCTGGGAAAGCAATAGGTGGATGAAGGTGAGGGGGAAAGTGATAGTCAGAGGGGGCAGTAATGGACGGGTCCGGAAAGTGGTGCCGAGTTGGAGGCTTGGGACTGGGATAATGTGGGGGCAGGGGAAATAAGGAAGCTGTTGAAATCCACATTTATAAGGGATGATATTCAGTCCCTTGCGCGGGGGGACCTAGAATTGGGGGATGTAGAGTCAGTGTGGATAGAGCTGAGAAATACTAAGGGTAAAAAGACCTTCTTGGGAGTCATCTGCAGGCCTCCAAACAGTAGTCTGGATGTCAGATATAAGTTGAATCAGGAGCTGAAATTGGCCTGTCGCAAAGATGTTACTACAGTTGTTATGGGGGATTTCAACATGCAGGTAGACTGGGAGAATCAGGATGGTATTGGACCTCAAGAAAGGGACTTTGTGGAGTGCCTCAGAGATGGATTCTTAGAACAGCTAGTGCTGGAGCCAACCAGGGAGAAGGCAATTCTGGATCTGGTATTGTGCAACGAACCAGAATTGGTCAGAGACCTCGAAGTGAAGGAGCCATTGGGAAGTAGTGACCATAATACAATAAGCTTCAATCTGCAATTTGAGAGGGAGAGGGTACAATCTGAAGTGACAATATTTCTGTTGAATAAAGGGAACTATGGAGCTATGAGGGAGGAGCTGGCCAAAGTTCAATGGTGCAATACCTTAGCAGGGATGACAGTGGAGGAACAATGGTGGATATTTCAGTGTATAATGCAGAGGTTGCAGGATCAGTTCATTCCAAAAAGGAAGAAAGATCCTAGGAGGAGGCAGGGGTGGCCGTGGCTGACGAGGGAAGTTAAGAAACGTAAAAAGTTAAAAGAGAAAAGTGGGAAACGAAGCAAAGTGGGAAAACGGAGGACTGGGAAGCTTTTAAAGAACAACAGAGGATTACTAAGAAGGAAATATGCAGAGAAAAAAATGAGGTATGAAGGTAAACTGGCCAATAATATAAAGGAGGATAGTAAAAGTATTTTTAGGTATGTGAAAAACAAAAAAATGGTGAAGACTAAAATTGGGCCCTTGAAGACAGAAACAGGGGAATATATTACGGGGAACAAAGAAATTGGCAGAAGAATTGAATTGGTACTTCAGATCTGTGTTCATTGGGAAGACTCAAGCAATCTCCCTGAGGTAATAGTGGCTGAAGGACCTGAACTGAAGGGAATTTATATTTGCCAGGAATTGGTGTTGGAGTGACTGTTAGGTCTGAAGATTGATAAGTTCCCGGGGCCTGATGGCCTACATCCCAGGGTACTGAAAGAAGTGACTCGAGAAATCGTGGATGCGTTGGTGATTATTTTTCCAGAGTTCGATAGATTCGGGATCAGTTCCTGCGGATTGGAGGGTGGCTAATGTTATATCGCTTTTTAAGAAAGGTGGGAGAGAGAAAGCAGGAAATTATAGACCAATTAGTTTGACCTCAGTGGTGGGATAGATGCTGGAGTATATTATAAAGGATGAAATTACGACACATCTGGATAGTAGTAACAGGATAGGAAAGAGTCAGCATGGATTTATGAAGGGGAAATCATGCTTGACTAATCTTCTGGAATCTTTTGAGGATGTAACTCTGAAGATGGACGAGGGAGATCCAGTAGATGTAGTATACCTGGACTTTCAGAAAGCTTTTGATAAAGTCCCACATAGGAGGTTAGTGAGCAAAGTTAGGGCGCATGGTATTGAGGGCAAAGTACTAATTTGGATTGAAAATTGGTTGGCTGATAGGAAACAAAGAGTAAGCGATAAATGGCTCCATTTCGGAATGGCAGGCAGTGACCAGTGGGGTACCGCAGGGATCAGTACTGGGACCGCAGCTTTTTACAATATATGTTAATGATATAGAAGATGGTATTAGCAATAACATTAGCAAATTTGCTGATGATACTAAGCTGGGTGACAGGATGAAATGTGATGAGGATGTTAGGAGATTACAGGGTGACCTGGACAAACTAGGTGAGTGGTCAGATGCATGGCAGATGCAGTTTAATGTGGATAAATGTATGGTTATCCACTTTGGTTGCAAGAACAGGAAGGCAGATTACTACCTCAATGGAATCAATTTAGGTAAAGGGGCAGTACAGAGAGATCTGGGTGTTCTTGTACACCAGTCAATGAAGGTAAGCATGCAGGTACAGCAGGTAGTGAAGAAGGCTAATAGCATGCTGGCCTTCATAACAAGAGGGATTGAGTATAGAAGCAAAGAGGTTCTTCTGCAGCTGTACAGGGCCTTGGTGAGACCACACCTGGAGTACTATGTGCAGTTCTGGTCTCCAAATTTGAGGAAAGACATTCTGGCTATTGAGGGAGTGCAGCATAGGTTCACGAGGTCAATTCCTGGAATGGCAGGATTACCTTACACTGAAAGATTGGAGCGACTGGGCTTGTATACCCTTGAGTTTAGAAAACTGAGAGGGGATCTGATTGAGACATTTAAGATTATTAAAGGTTTAGACACTCTGGCGGCAGGAAACATGTTTCCACTGATGGGTGAGTGCCAAACCAGAGAACACTGCTTAAAAACACGGGGTTGACCATTTAGGATAGAGATGAGGAGAAACTTCTTCACCCAGAGAGTGGTGGCTGTGTGGAGTGCTCTTCCCCAGAAGGCAGTGAAGGCCCAGTCTCTGGATTCATTTAAAGAAAGAGTTGGATAGAGCTCTCAAGGATTGTGGAATCAAGGGTTATGGAGATAAGGCAGGAACAGGATACTGACTAAGGATGATCAGCCATGATCATATCGAATGGTGGTGCAGGCTCGAAGGGCAGAATGGCCTACTCCTGCACCTATTGTCTATTGTCCATTATTGTCTATTGTCTATTGGCTGGAGGAGTGAGGGGATATGGAGACTGGAGGAGTGAGGAGATATGGAGACTGGAGGACAGAGTGTATATGGAGGCTGGAGGAGTGAGGGGATATAGAGGCTGGAGGAGAGAGGGGATAAAGAGTCTGCAAGAGTGAGGGGATGTGGATACTGGAGGAGACTAAAGGGTTTTGAAACAGTGTTGGAAGATTAACGTTTAATGTCTGGAGTCTAGCCAAAAGTTTGACTGAGGGGCCAGCAGGGGCTGCGATTACCTTCTTCTGACCCAGGATTATGTTGAAAGTGACCTTTACCTTTAGAAGCTACTGTGAGATCTTAAACAGTCTGCACGTTTAAATGTCTTGATGAGTGCAAAACGTTTGACACCATCCAGGACAGAACAGCCAAGTGTCACATCCAGGAACATCCACCCCCTCCATTGCTGACACTCGGTAGCAGCAGTGTGTACCATCTACAAGATGCACTTCAGAAATTCAACAATGCTCCTTCAACAGCACCTTCCAAATGCAGGACCATTTCCCTCTAGAAGGACGAGGGAGGCAGTTATATGAGAATTCCAGCACCTGAAAGACCCACGTTCAAGTCATTCAGCATGTTGACTTGGAAATATATTGTCATGACTTCAGCACTGCTGGGTCTAAATCCTGGAACTCCCGCCCTGAGGGAATTGTGTGTCTACCCACAGCACATTGGGTTGCAGCAGTTCAAGAAGACAGCTCATCACCACCTTCTCCAGAACAATTACGGATTGACAATAAGTTCTGGCCCAGCCAGTGGCAACCACATCCCATGATGCATAAAAAAAATCCACTGAACTTCATTTTGCTTCAACATGGCTTTATTTTCAGCTATTGTGTTTTTTTCTCTCTCTGAATTAAGTTGTCATCTCAATTTTTACACTGTGTTGAGTCATTGCATTATGCTCCATTACCACCCTCATTAAGTGCTTTATTGTTGCATTATGCGTCTGGCATCCTTACCGAACATTGAGAGTGATCAGGAAGCATTGCACATCAGTGACATTGCTGTAATTTTCATCCTAGCCCCACCAGTATTAAGAAATTACTTTGCGCTCAGGGGTATTTTGATCTTTTGAAATGAAACCCAGACATATCTATCTTAGGAAAAGACAGCCTTTACAGTACCCAATGCAACAATTTTTTGTTTCCCAATCAAAAAGTGTGGGCTGTTCATCTCTATAAAACAAAGCTCAATTCTAGACTCAAGCTGATTTCAATTTTGGAGTTTCAGGAGAACTTGTTGTGGGTGAGAGACAGAAACTATTTGAGTGTCTGCTGCAGTACTGATTAAAATTGCTTCCTTGCCTCAGGGTTCAGTTAGGTGAAAAATACCAGTCCAGAATGTTGTTGGGGTCTGAGCAACATGAACCATGGCACGAGAGGTGGCAGAATCCAACGACCAATGTATCCAGAAGTACCTTAGTGTTGGGATCATCTCACTCCATCTGTTATGGTTTTCACAAGCAGCCTAGTGAGATTCCTGAGAGGCAGTAGCACATTGGCAATTATTGTCAGTTAAGGCCATAAGAAATAGGAACAGGAGTAGGCCATTCAGCCCCTCAGGCCTGCTCTGCCATTCATGGCTGATCTGATATACCTCACTTCCACTTTCCTGCTCTTTGCCCATAATCCTTGATTCCCCAGCTGATCAAGAATCTATCAATCTCAGCAGTTAGTAAACATAAGGACTCTTCTCCCACAGCTCTCCATGGCAAGGAGTTCACAGACTCACAACCCTTGAGGAAAAGAAGTTCCTCCTCATCTCAGTGATAAATTGGTGCCCCCTTAATTCTGAGAGTATACCCTGTGGTTGTAGACACTCCAATGATGGGAAAATTCTCTTAGCACCTAACCTATGTAGTCTCTTAACAATCCTATATGTTTCATCTCTCATTCCTTTAAACTCTGTGAAGAATCCTATTTTTCACTTAGCTCATGATACCATCACTCCATACTGGGATCACCTCAGTGAACCTTCTCTGGACAGCCTCCAATGATTTTTTTTTTCTGAAATAAGGGGATCAAAACTGCTCACAGTATTCCAGATGTGGTCTCACTGGTACCTTGTACAGTTACAGTAAGACTTCCCCACTCCCATACTCTACCCCCCTTGAAATAAGAGCCAATATTCCATTAGCCTCCCTGATTAGCTGCTGTACCTGGTGTGTAAGCTTTCTGTGTTTTGTGCACAAGTACCCCCAAGTCCCTTTTTGCTGTGGATTTCTGCAGTTTTTCCAAGTGAATTTGAGGGAAGGGTGGAAGTTGTGGGCGAAGTTGATGAACTGTTCTAGGTCGGCCTGGGTGCAGGACAATGCACTGATGCAGTCATCGATTTAACGGTGAAAGAGTTGGGGCACAGTGCCTGTGTAGGTACTGAAGAGGGACTGTTCGATGTAGCCAACAAAGTGGCAGGCATAGCTAGAGTCCATCCGGGTGCCCATGGCAATATATCTAACCAGCTGGGAGCTTATCTCATGACTTAACCTTTTGTGAGGAACCTTCTGGAAGTCCAAAATCAACACATCTACTGGTTCCCCTCTCTGATTGAGACTTTCTCGAAGAACACACTAATAAATTAGTCAGATGTGATTTCCTTTTCCAGAAGCCATGTTGACTCTGCTTGATTAGATTATGATTTTCTAAATGTTCTGTTATTACCTCCTTAATAATTAATTTCAATTCTTTTCCAACAATAGATGTTAGGCAAATTGGCCTATAGTTCCCTGCTTCTTGTCTTCTTCCCTTTTTTGAATAGTGGTGTCACATTAGCAGTTTTCCAATGCGCTGATCTTCACCAGAATCTGAGGACTTTGGAAAACATTAGAAAAGGTATCTATTATTTCTGTAGCTACCTCTTTTAGGATTCTGGGATGCAAGTCTTCAGAGCCAGGGGACTTATTTGTCTTTCACTCCATGAGGTTATTTAATACTACTTCTTCAGTGATGATGATGGCACTTAAATTCCTCCCCCATATTCTTTAGTATTAATGGCACGTCCAAAGTATTTCCCGCCATAAAGACTGCTGCAAAATATTTGGTTATCCCTCTGTTATTTCCTTGTTCCCCATAACTGTCTCCCCAGATTCATTTTCTAAGGGGCCTATGCTCACTTTCACCTCCTTCTTCCATTTTAAAAAAGCTCTTATTGTCAGTTTTATATTCTTCACTAGTTTTCCCTAGCACTTTATTTTTCCTGTTTTTATTATCTTTTTAGTGCTCCTTTGGTAAATTTAGAATTTATCTCCGTCTTTGTTAAACCTTTTTGGATTTGCTCAATATTTTACACAAACCAACCCCATGTGAATGATCTTTCTTGACTGGCCCCTTGTTCAAGAAGGGCAGTAGCGATGACCCAGGTAATTATAGACCAGTGAGCCTTACTTCTGTTGTAGGAAAGGATGATAAGAGATAGGATTTATAATCATCTAGCAAGCAACTATTTGATTTCAGATAGTCAACATAGATTTGTCAAGGGCAGGTCGTGTCTCACAAACCTCATTGAGTTTTTTGAAAAGGTGACCAAGCATGTAGATGATGGTAGGGCAGTGGTATACATGGACTTCAATAAAACCATTGATCAGGTAAGCATTTAGAGAATATGCAGAGGCATGGAATTGAAGGTGATTGAGCAGTTTGGATTAGAAACTGGCTTTCTGAAAGAAGGCAGCAAGTGGTGGTTGACGGAAAATATTCAGCCTGGAGTCCGGTTACTAGTGGTGTTCCACAAGGATCTGTTTTGGGACCACTGCTGTTTGCCATTTTTATAAATGACTTAGACACAGGCATAGGTGGATGGATCAGTAAATTTGCAGATGACACTAAAGTGGTGGAGTAGTGGACAGTGTGGAAGAATGTTACAGGTTGCAGGGGGACTTGGATAAACTGCAGAATTAGGTTGAGAGGTGGCAAATGGAGTTCAGTGCAGCTAAATGTGAGGTGATGCACTTTGGGTAGAATAACAGGAAGGCAGAGTACTGGGTCAATGGAAAGATTCTTGGTAGTGTGGATGTGCAGAGGGATGTTGGAGTCCATGTACATAGAGCTCTGAAAGTTGCCACCCAAGTGGATAATGCTGTTAAGAAGGCATACAGTGTGTTAGGTTTCATTTGTAGAGGGATTGAGTTCCGGAACCACAATATCATGCTGCAACTATACAAAATGCTGATGCGACCACACTTGGAATATTGTGTACAGTTCTTGTCCCCATATTTTGAGAAAGATGTGGAAGCATTGGAAAAGGTACAGAGGAGATTTACGATGAAGTTGCCTGGTCTGGAGGGAAGGTCTTATGAGGAAAGGCTGAGAGACTTGAAGCTGTTATCATTGGCAAGAAGAAGGCTAAGAGGGGATTGATAGAGGCATACAAAATGATCAGAGGATTAGATAGGGTAGACAGTGAAAGTCTCTTTCCTAGGATGATGACATCAGCTGTACGAGGGGGCATAAACTACAAATTGAGGGGTGATAGATTTAAGACGGATGTCAGAGGCAGGTTCTTTACGCAGAAAGTGGTAAGGGCATGGAATGCCCTACCTGCTTAATGTAGATAACTCAGCCACATCAGGGAGATTTAAACAATACTTGGATAAACAATCCTTAGATAAGGACCCAAGGAGAGAGTGAGGAAAGAGATCGATCTGAAACGGGTACAGCTGAGAACAGAATTGAGTCAAACAGTCAGGGCAGACAGGGACAAGGTAGGACTAATAAATTAAACTGCATTTATTTCAATGCAAAGGACCTAAGAGGGAAGGCAGATGAACTCGGGGCATGGTTAGGAACATGGGACTGGGATATCGTAGCAATTACAGAAACATGGCTCAGGGATGGGTAGGACTGGCAGCTTAATGTTCCAGGATACAAATGCTACAGGAAGGATAGAAAGGTAGGCAAGAGAGGAAGGGGAGTGGCATTTTTGATAAGGGATAGCATTACAGCTGTGCTGAGGGAGGATATTCCTGGAAATACATCCAGGGAGGTTATTTGGGTGGAACTGAGAAATAAGAAAGGGATGATCACCTTATTGGGATTATATTATAGAACCCCCAATAGTCAGAGGGAAATTGAGAAACAAACTTGTAAGGAGATCACAGCTATCTGTAAGAATAATAGGGTAGTTATGGTAGGGGATTTTTAACTTTCCAAACATCAACAGAGACTGCCATAGTGTTAAAGGTTAATGGAGAGGAATTTCTTAAGTGTGTACAAGACAATTTTCTGATTCAGTATGTGGATTTAGCTACTAGAGAAGGTGCAAAACTTGACCTACTCTTGGGAAATAAGGCAGGACAGGTGACTGAGGTGTCAGTGGGGAGCACTTTGGGGCCAGCAAATATAATTCTATTTGTTTTAAAATAGTGATGGAAAAGGATAGACCAGATCTAAAAGTTGAAGTTCTAAATTGGAGAAAGGCCAATTTTGACGGTATTAGGCAAACACTTTTGAAAGCTGATTGGAGGCAGATGTTCACAGTTAAAGGGACGGCTGGAAAATGGGAAGCCTTCAGAAATGAGATAACAAGAATCCAGAGAAAGTATATTCCTGTCAGGGTGAAAGGGAAGGCTGGTAGGCATAGGGAATGCTGGATGACTAAAGAAATTGAGGGTTTGGTTAAGAAAAAGAAAAACATATGTCAGGTCCAGACAGGATAGATCAAGTGAATACTTAGAAGAGAATAAAGAAAGTAGGACTATACTTAAGAGGGAAGTCAGGAGGACAAAATGGGGACTTGAGATGGCTTTGGCAAATAGAATTAAGGAGAATCCAAAGGGTTTTTACAAATATGTTAAGGGCAAAAGGGAACTAGGTAGAGATTAGGACCCCTCAAAGATCAGCAAGGTGGCCTTTGAGTAGAGCCACAGAAAATGGGAGAGATACTAAATGAATATTTTGCATCAGTATTTACTGTGGAAAAGAATATGGAAGATATAATCTGTAGGGAAATAGATGGTGACATCTTGTAAAATGTCCAGATTACTGAGGAGGAAGTGCTGGATGTCTTGAAACGGTTAAAAGTGGATAAATCGCCAGGACTTGATCAGGTGTACCCGAGAACTCTGTGGGAAGTTAGAGAAGTGATTGCTGGGCCTCTTACTGAGATATTTGTATCATCGATAGTCACAGGTGAGGTGCCGGAAGACTGGAGGTTGGCAAACATGGTGCCACTGTTTAAGAAGGGCGGTAAAGATAAGCCAGGGAACTATAGACCGGTGAGCCTGACCTCGGTGGTGGGCAAGTTGTTGGAGGGAATCCTGAGGGACAGGATGTACATGTATTTGGAAAGGCAAGGACTGATTTGGGATAGTCAACATGGCTTTGTGCATGGGAAATTATGTCTCACAAACTTGACTGAGATTTTTGAAGAAGTAACAAAGAAGATTGATGAGGGCAGAGTGGTAGATGTGATCTATATGGACTTCAGTAAGATGTTCGACAAGGTTCCCCATGGGAGACTGATTAGCGATGTTAGATCTCATGGAATACAGGGAGAACTAGCCACTTGTATACAGAACTGGCTCAAAGGTAGAAGACAGAGGGTGGTGGTGGAGGGTTGTTTTTCAGACTGGAGGCCTGTGACCAGTGGAGTGCTACAAGGATCGGTGCTAGGCCCTCTACTTTTTGTCATTTACATAAATGATTCGGATGTGACCATAAGAGGTACAGTTAGTAAGTTTGCAGATGACACCAAAATTGGAGGTGTAGTGGACAGCGAAGAGGGCTACCTCAGATTACAACAGGATCTGGACCAGATGGGCCAATGGGCTGAGAAGTGGCAGATGGAGTTTAATTCAGATAAATGCAACGTGCTGCATTTTGGGAAAGCAAATCTTAGCATGACTTATACACTTAATGGTAAGGTCCTAGGGAGTGTTACTAAACAAAGAGACCTTGGAGTGCAGGTTCATAACTCCTTGAAAGTGGAGTCACAGGTAGATAGGATAGTGAAGAAGGCTTTTGGTATGCTTTCCTTTATTGGTCAGAGTACTGAGTACAGGAGTTGGGAGGTCATGTTGCGGCTGTACAAGGACATTGGTTAGGCCACTGTTGGAATATTGCATGCAATTCTGGTCTCCTTCCTATCGGAAAGATGTTGTGAAACTTGAAAGGGTTCAGAAAAGATTTACAAGGATGTTGCCAGGGTTGGAGGATCTGAGCTACAGGGAGAGGCTGAACAGGCTGGGGCTGTTTTCCCTGGAACGTCGGAGGCTTAGGGGTGACCTTATAGATGTTTACAAAATTATGAGGGGCATGGGTAGGATAAATAGACAGAGTCTTTTCCCTGGGGTCGAGGAGTCCAGAACTAGAGGGCATAGGTTTAGGGTGAGAGGGGAAAGATATAAAAGAGACCTAAGGGGCAACGTTTTCACGCAGAGGGTGGCACGTGTATGGAATGAGCTGCCAGAGGATGTGGTGGAGGCTGGTACAATTGCACTATTTAAGAGGCATTTGGATGGGTATATGAATAGGAAGGGTTTGGAGGGATATGGGCCAGGTGCTGTGGTGGGACTAGATTGGGTAGGGATATCTGGTCGACATGGACGGTTTGGACCAAAGGTCTGTTTCCATGCTGTACATCTCTGTTACTCTATGACTCTAAGCACATGAATGATTTTGGGATAGTGTAGGGGGACAAGCTGAGAATAGTTCACAGACTGGTGCAACATCGAGGGCTGTATTGCTCTATGTTCTATGTTCCATAGCTTCATAAGCTCCTGGGAGAGGCAAAAGACTGATGCTAATAAGAGAAAAAACAGCTTTGAAAATCATCCTCTGATCCCTTCAGGCGATGAAAGGAGCTACCGGAAATCATATTTACTGTACATCAAAGCTTCTAGCCGCTCCCTACATCCTGGTCAAGAAATGGCCCAAATTCCTCCCAAAGAAATAAGTGCCAATTATTATTTTCATGTTACATAATACCCAGTCTAGAATGAGCCCTTCTCAAATTTGCTTTCAATTTTTGATCCAGGAAGATTATCCCGCATGTACTCCAGGGATTCTGTCTCTGCGGTATTGTTTTGATTTGATTTGCCCAAGCTGTGCGCAGACTAAAGTCACCTGTAATTACAAAGCTGTTCTTTTTCTCAAGGATACCGTGTACTTGTTTTTTTCAGAGGGGTCATAAAACCCTCCTGGCTTTGAGGTGGCTAGATTGGTACAGAAATGACAAAAGGATTTGCAGAGGCCTTTTGTTTATATGTAAACAGATGAGACTTCGGACCAAAGTGGTCATGTTTTAGAAGTGACCTGTATAATGAAAGGGGAGTGGTCAGCTCCCTAGCTGAGCAGTTCAGTCCAGAACTAGTTAGGAGTTCAACAGTGAGCTGTGTGGAAACAGGCTCTCTCTATCTTTCTGCCCTTCTAAGTTCAACCTGTAAGCATTTGTTCCATTTTTTACTGTTTTGTTAAGGGGGGTTTGCATATTGGGACTGTTGTGTATTTTCAGAACAGTATAATTAATTCTAATTTGGATAAACTGAGTTCTGTAGGGGTTCTTTATTCTGTTCTTTGTGTTTCATTGTGTAATTTTATGAATAAAGTTTTTTGTCTGTTTTAAAACCTGGTAGAGAAAAGGGGTTCACTATTCCTGATGCAGGGCTTTTGCCCAAAGCGTCGATTTTCCTGCTCCTCAGATGCTGCCTGACCTGCTGTGATTTTCCAGCACTACTCTAAACTTGACTCTAATCTCCAGCATTTGCAGTACCCATTTCTGCCTAGTTGATTTAAACCTGGTAGTCAACCTAGCTAACTTACGCCGGGTAATTTTCACTGCACACTTACCCAAACAAATTGCAAAGTTATGGTCTGGGCTGTGGACTTAAGAATGTTTTGAGTGGTCTGGTCTAATCCATAACAGTGGTTTGTACTTAGAATTTTCTGTTTAAGGCTTTCCCTGACATTATCATTACAGTTTTGAAGTCTGTATCCAAACCCCTTGATGTTTCTACACAGATTCCTCACTGAAGCTAATATCCTTCCTCAATATTGCATCAGCTTTTACTCTCTAATCAACAATGCAACCCCACCTCCTTGTCATTTTTGTGTGTCCTTCCTAAAACTGAACAGCCCTGGATATTCAGTTCACAATACTGGCCACCCTGCAACAATTTCTCTGTAATCGTAAGAATATCCAAGTTTTTGCTACTGCTGTTGGGGAGGTTTTAAACTAATGTGGCAGGGGGCTGGGAACCAGAAGAGAAGACTAGTAGACAGCGAGATGGAAATGAGAGACTGTAAGGATTATGAAGCTAGCGTTACCAAGGGGAAGAGTAGGCAGAGAGCAGAGGTACACAAAAAAACTGGCGGTCTGAAGTGCATATACTTTAATACAAAGAGTATAGTGGGTAAGCAGAAGAACTTAAGGCTTGGATTAGTGCCTGGGAGTATGATGTTATTACGATCAGAGAAACCTGGTTGAAGGAAGGGCAGGTTTGGCAACTAAATGTTCCAGGATTTGGATGGTTCAGACAGGACAGGGAGGGAAGTAAAAGGCAGAGGTGGGGGGCGGAGTTGCATTGCTGGCCATGATGATATCACAGCTGTGCTAAAGGAGGATACTATGGAGGGCTGGAGCAGTGAGGCATTATGGGGAGAGCTGAGAAATAAGAAGGGTGCAGTTACATTGTTGGCGCTGTACTACAGGCCTTCCAACAGTGAGCATGAGGTAGAAGAACGAATAAGTAAACAGATTATGGAAAGGTGTAGAGGCTCGATACTTAGTGTCAGAGGTCTGGATGGGGCAGAATTTGTAAGGAGCATCCAGGAAAGTTTTCTAGAGCAGTATGTCAATAGTCCGACGAGGGAAGAGACCATGTTGGACCTGGTGTTGGGGAATGAGCCAGACCATGTGGTAGAAGTTGCAGAGGGGGATTTCTTTCGGAACAGTGACCACAATTCTGTAAGTTTTAGAATACTTGTAGACAAAACTGAGAGTGGGCCTAAGGGAAGTGTACTAAACTAGGCCAAGGCCACTTATATCAAAATTAGGCAGGAGCTGGGAAATGTGGATTGGGAGCAGCTATTTGAAGGGAATCCACATTTGGTATGTGGGAGACTTTCAAAGATAGGTTGAGGTAGTGCAGGATAGGCATGTCCCTTTGAAAACAAGGGATAGGAAAGACAAGATTTGTGAACCATGGATGACAGGAGAAATCATGCAACTAGCCAAGAGTAAAAGGGAAGCGTACATAAGGACTAGGCAGCTAAGAACAGAATGGGACCTGGAGGAATATTGGGAGAGTAGGACCAATCTTAAACGAGGAATCAAGCGAGCTAAAAGGGGTCATGAAATAGCTTTAGCGAGCAGACTTAAGGAAAATCCCAAGGCCTTTTATTCTTATATAAGAAGCAAGCAGGTAACCAGAGAAAGGTTGTTCCACTAAAGGATACGGGAGGAAGGTTGTGTGTTGAACCTGAGAAAATGGGTGAGATTCTGATTACTTTGCATCAGTGTTCACTGAGGAGAGAGACATGTTGAATGTTGAGATTAGAGGTAGAAGTTTGTTTACTCTGCATTACGTTGACATAAGGAGGGAAGATGTGTTGGGTGTGCTAAAGGATATTAAGATGGACAAATCCCCAGTACTAGATTGGATCTATCCCAGCATACTGAGGGAGGCGAGAGATGAAATAACTGGGGACCTGACAGATATCTTTGTAGCATCCTTAAACACAGGTGAGGTACTGGAGGACTGGAGATTTGCTAATATTGTCCCCCTACACATGAAGGGTAGTAGGGATATTCCAGGTAACTACAGACCAGTGAGCCTGACATCAGTGATGGGAAAGTTGCTGGAGAACGTACTGAGGGATAGAATCTATTTATATTTGGAAAAGAATGGGCTTATCAGTGATAAGGCAACATGGTTTTGTGCAGTGCAGATTGTGCCTTACCAACTTAATAGAGTTTTTGGGAAAGTGACCAAGTTGATAGATGAAGGAAGGGCTGTACAAGTCATATACATGGACTTTAGTAAGGGGTTTGATAAGGTCCCCCATGGCAAACTATTGGAGAAAGTGAAGTCACGTGATGTGCAGGGTGTTCTAGCTAGGTGGATAAAGAACTGGTTGAGCAACAGGAGACAGAGAGTAGTAGTTGAAGGGAGTTTCTCAAAATGGAGAAAGGTGATTAGTGGTGTTCCACAGGGATCAGTGCTGGCGCCACTATTGTTTGTAATATACATAAATGATCTGGAAGAGAGCACTGTTGGTATGATCAGCAAGTTTGCAGATGACACAAAGATTGGTGGAGTAGCAGAAAGCATAAGGGACTGTCAAATAATACAGGAGAATATAGATAGACTGGAGACTTGGGCGGAGAAGTGGCAGATGGAATTCAATCCAGGCAAATGTGAGGTGATGCATTTTGGGAAGGCTAATTCCAGACCAAACTATACCATAAACGGAAGATCCTTGGGAAAAGTTGATGAGCAGAGAGATCTGGGAGTTCAGGTCTATTGTACCCTGAAAGTGGCTGCATAGGTGGATAGAGTGGTCAAAAAGGCATATGGTATGCTTGCCTTCATCGGACATGGCATTGAGTATAAGAGTTGGCAGGTCATGTTAAAATTGTACAAGACTTTGGTTTGGCTGCATTTAGAATACTGTGTACAGTTCTGGTCGCCACGTTACCAAAAGAATGTGGATGCTCTGGAGAGGGTGCAGGGAAGGTTTATGAGGAAGTTGCCTGGTATGGAAGGTGCTGGCTATGAAGAGAGGTTGAGTAGGTTAAGATTGTTTTCATTACAATGAAGGAGATTGGGGGTGGTGGTGGTGATGGGGGTTGGACGCCTGACCGAGGTCTACAAAATCATGAAGGGTACAGACAGGGTGGATAGAGATAAGCTTTTTCCCAGGGTGAGGGATTCAATAACGAGAGGTCACGTGTTCAAGGTGAGAGGTGGAAAGATTAAGGTGGATACACATGGCAAGTACTTTACACAGAGGGTGGTAGGTACCTGGAACGCATTGTTAGCAGAGGTAGTAGAGGCAGGCACAGTAGATTCATTTAAGGTGCATCTGGACAGATGCATGAGTGGGTGGGCAGCAGAGGGATACGGATCCTTAAGAATGGCAGCATGGTGGCTCAGTGGTTAACACTGCTGCCTCACAGCACTAGGGACCCGGGTTCAATTCCTGCCTCGGGCAACTGTCTGTGTGGAGTTTGCACATTCTCCCCATGTCTGCGTGGGTTTCCTCCGGGTGCTCCGGTTTCCTCCCACAGTCTAAAGATGTGCAGGTTAGGTAAATTGGCCATGCTAAATTGCCCATAGTGTTAGGTGAAGGGGTAAATGTAGGGGAATGGGTCTGGGTGGGTTGCTCTTTGGAGGGTCGGTGTAGACTTGTTGGGCCGAAGGGCCTGTTTCCACACTGTAAGTAATCTAATCTACTTGGGCGATAGGTTTAGACAATGGATTTGGATTGGCACAGGCTTGAAGGCCGAAGGGCCCATTCCTGGGCTGTAAATTTTCTTTGTTCTTTGTTCAACCCAGTCATATCTACTTGGATGATGAAACCATTCACTTTGATACACTGCCTCTGCGCTTTAAGACAAGAGGCTTTAAGTCTCGGCTTTTTACCATTCTCAGTCCTGTTCGCATTATTTTGTATTGTGGCCCCGTTTGGTTCCTGCTTTTGCATTTCCTGACTATCTAGTTTCTTATTTCCCATTCTATTTTTTATTCATGCCCTTGTTTCTGTCAGTTCTGTCTCCCTGTGCAGGTTCCCATCCTTTAGTCAGTTTAGTTTACACCATTCTCAACCACACTAGCAAATATTTCCCCTAGGACATCAGTTCCAGTCCTGCTCAGGTACAACCTGTTGAACTGGTCCCATTTCTTGAAGTCAATAGACATTCTTGGCTCAGAACCTTGTAATGATTAAAAAAGTATGGCATATTAGCAAATGACGCGTAAAATATCAAATGGATCCTTGTACATTTAGATTCAGATTTAATATTGTCACATGTACCTAGGTACAGTGAAAAGTGGATAATGTCAAAATGTTCTGGCGCCATCTTGGATTACAGAATAACTTACTGAATAATGGTGATGAAACATAATACGATGACTCAACATGACATTAAATTTAATGCAAGGTGCTGCATTTTGGGAAAGCAAATGTGAGCAAGACTTATACACTTAATGGAGAAAGTGAGGACTGCAGATGCTGGAGATCAGAGCTGAAAATATATTGCTGGAAAAGCGCAGCAGGTCAGGCAGAATCCAAGGAGCAGGAGAATCGATGTTTCGGGCATGAGCCCTTTCCTGAAGAAGGGCTCATGCCCGAAATGTTGATTCTCCTGCTCCTTGGATGCTGCCTGACCTGCTGCGCTTTTCCAGCAACACATTTTCAGCTTATACACTTAATGGTAAGGTCCTAGGGAGTGTTGCTGAACAAAGAGACCTTGGTTTCAGGTTCATAGCTCCATGAAAGTGGAGTCACAGGTAGATAGGATAGTGAAGAAGGCTTTTGGTTTGCTTTCCTTTATTGGCCAGAGTATTGAGTACAGGAGTTGGGAGGTCATGTTGCAGCTGTATAGGACATTGGTTAGGCCACTGTTGGAATATTGCATGCAATTCTGGTCTCCTTCCTATCGGAAAGATGTTGTGAAACTTGAAAGGATTCAGAAAAGCTTTACAAGGATGTTGCCAGGGTTGGAGTATTTGAGCTGTAAGGAGAGGCTAAACAGGCTGGGGCTGTTTTCCCTGGAACGTTGGAGTCTGAGGGGTGACCTTAGAGGTTTACAAAATTATGAGGGGCATGGATAGGATAAATAGGCAAAGTCTTTTCCCTGGGGTTGGGGAGTCCAGAACTAGAGGGCATAGGTTTAGGGTGAGAGGGGAAAGATATAAAAGACACCTACGGGGCAACTTTTTCACTCAGAGGGTGGTACGTGTATGGAATGAGCTGCCAGAGGAAGTGGTGGAGGCTGGTACAATTGCAACATCTAAGAGGCATTTGGATGGGTATATGAATAGGAAGGGTTTGGAGGGATATGGGCCGGGTGCTGGCAGGTGGGACTAGATTGGGTTGGGATATCTGGTCGGCGTGGACGGGTTGGATGAAGGGTCTGTTTCCATGCTGTACATCTTTATGTCTCTATGACTCTATTATATGTTACTTGTATAAATGGTAAAATACTCAACAAATTAATACTAAATAGATATTACTAAAATTGAAACAGCTTCAAAAGTTCACCTTTCCCTCTCTCCCTCTCTGACTTCACTGTTCTTCCAGTTGCTGCTGTCCAATAGCATCCCCAAGGTTGCTCCTTTGGCAATGTGCTCCTTTTTTGCCACCACTACTGCCATCTCCTCAGTGCCTGCCACCTCTGAGTTGGAGATGGTCATGCTGCATGGATCTGATGCTGGAGACGCTTTTAGCTCAATAAAAATCTCAGAGCATTTCACAAGAGCATCATGCAGCAAAATCAGACACCAGAACACATAGAAAGGCTTCAGTGAGGATGGCCAAAACGCTGAATCAAAGGGCTTCTATTTAACAGAGTGCCTGAAAGGATGAGAGAGCAGTGGATGGCTTCAATTCTGGGCAGGGCAGGGTTCAAATTGGAGATGGCCAAGATTGTCATTTGTTCCAGTACCAAAGCAATTTAATTTTGCCAACATGGGTGGAATTTTTCCATGTTCAGTTTAAGTGTGATGACGAATGAATTTCATAGCATCTGGTCCGCTATGTTTCGGGGGTGAATTTTCCCACAACCTTTTGGTTTTCCCCCCTGTTTAATTCTGCATCCTTACAATTCCCAGGTAACTGTGTGGTCAGTGAGGTGGATATGCATGCCACTGGTGAGATGTATTTGTACATATTCTGGTGCCATTTTTGAAAGGCCTACTTCACGCTCACAAAGCAGACCATTCACACCCCAAGGCCTGCTCCACCATTCAATGTCTGATCTGTTTGTAACCTCAAATGTACATTTCCACTTCCCTCTGATAACCTTTCACCCCCTTACTTGACAAATATTAATCTAGTTCGGCCTTAAAAATATTCAAGGACTCTTCTTCCACCACATTTTCAGGAAGAAACATAGAAGATATGACCAGGAGGCTATTCGGCCCTTCAAACCTGCTCCGCCATTCATCACAATCATGGCTGATCATTCGACGTGATAGCCCAATCCTGCTTTCTTCCCCTAACCTTTGATCCCATTCGCCCCAAGTGCTATATCTAGCCCCTTCAGGAATAGGTTCAATGGTTTGACATCAATTACTTCCTGTGGAAATGAATTCCACAGGCTCACCACTTTGGGTGAAGAAATGTCTCCTCATCTCCATCCTTTATGGTCTACCAAGGGCTTCATAGACTCACAACTCTTTGAAATTAAAAATATATCTCCTCGTTTTTGTTTTAAATGTGCAACCCCTGATTTTTAAACAATGACCCTTTATTTTTAGATCTTCCCCTGAGAGGGAGCACCCTCTCCACATCTGCCCCATCAATGTCCCTCAACGGTTGCCTGTAACTCTTCTAAACTCAAGTAGATACAAACCTAGCCCTTCCAACTTTTCCATAATGGGCAACCAGCCTATTCCAGATACAGCAAGTTTTACTTTAACCAGCTCATTATGAACCAGCAGTCTCAATAAACCTGCAAAATTTACACACCTCAAATACTGAGATGTTTACTGCATTACTGTGTCCAATTATTACCGTTTATTAATGTAAATATATCTGCTGTTCAATCGAATGATAGAAATGAAATATCAACAGTTGATTCAATTTCGAGTCAATTTCTCCTCAAATACTGTGACGTCCGAGTAGTCAGTGGAGAATGTGAGTGAGAAGGTTCTCTGCCTTCTAATCTAAGTTTTATTTAACTTCTCACCAACCCTCTCACCAAAGCTCTTAGATGACAACTCTCATTATTGAATGCATCGTATCCACTCAATGACTTTCACTCATCTCTCACAAAGGATAGGAGAAGTATCTTTTTTTTTCTTGTTGCGATTATAAATCCTCAAGGTTCAATTGAATTTCAAAACTGAAATCGCTAGATATCTAATGGATAAAAGTTTCAATGGCACGTCCAAATGGATGAGATACAGTTTGATGTGGATTTTGTCTCTAACAGGGTGTTTTATCTGATGTTGTAGTATTGAAGAATCCAACAGATGCCTATTACTGCTATCTATTGTGCACAAAATGTACACTTCACAGACACATGCCTTGGCTCTTATTAAATGATTAATTAATTTGTTACAAAGTCATTCAGACTGGAGGCCTGTGACCAGTGGTGTGCCACAAGGTTTGGTGCTTTGCATCATTCATGGATATGATTTGGAAGAAAATGGGCTTATCAGTGATGGGCAGCATGGTTTTGTGCAGGGAAGGTCATGTCTTACAAACCTAATAGGATTCTTTGAAGAGGTGACAAAGTTGATTGGTGAGGGAAGGGATGTAAATATCATATACATGGCCTTTAGTAAGGCATTTGATAAGGTTCCCCATGGTAGGCTGATGAAGAAGATGAAGTCGCATGGGGTCCATGGTGTTCTAGCTAGATGGATAGAGAACTGGTGGAGCAACAGAAGACAGACTAGTAGTGGAAGGGAGCTTGTCAAAATGGAGACATGTGACCAGTGGTGTCCCACAGGGATCCGAGCTGGGACCACTGCTTTTTGTGATATATATATAACATATTTTGGAGGAAGGTGTAGGTTGCCTCATTAGCAAGTTTGCAGATGACACTAAGATTGGTGGAGTAGCAGATAATGAAGGAGATTGTCAGCGAACACGAGTCTAGATTAGGGTGGTGCTGGAAAAGTACAGCAGGTCAGGCAGCATCCGAGGAACAGGAAAATCGATGTTTTGGGCGAAAGCCCTTCATCAGGAATAGACAATAAGGGCTTTTACCTGAAACATCGATTTTCCTGCTCCTCGGATGCTGCTTGACCTCCTGTGCTTTTCCAGCACCACTCTAATCTAGACTCTGGTTTCCAGCATCTGCAGTCCTTGTTTTTACCCTGTCAGAGAACACAGTAGAATATAGAGAGGTTGGAGAGTTAGGCAGAGAAATGGTAGATGTCGTTCAATTCGGACAAATGCGAGGTGATACATTTTGGAAGATGCAATTCCAGAGCGAACTCTACAGTAAATGGAAAAGTCCTGGGGAAAATTGATGTAAAGAGAGATCTGGGTGTTCAGGTCCATTGTTCTTTGGAGGTGGCAATGCAGTTTAGTGGAGTGGCAGAGAAGGCATACGGCATGCTTTCCTTCATCAGACGGGCTATTGATTACAAGAGTTGCATAAGACTTTGTTTTGGCCACATTTGGAGTACTATGTACAGTTCTGATCGCCACGTTTCCAAAAGGATGTGCTTGCTTTGGAGAGGGTACAGAGGAGGTTCGCCAGCATGTTGCCTGGTATGGAGGGTGTTAGCTATGAGTAGAGGTTGAGTAGATTAGGATTATTTTCATTGGAAAGAAGGAGGTTGAGCGGGGGACCTGATTGAGGTCTACAAGATCATGAGAGGTGTAGGCAGGGTGGATAACAAGAAACTTTTTCCCAGAATGGAGGACTCAATTACTAGGAGTCATGAGTTCAAAGTGAGAGGAGAAAGCTTCAGGGGAGATGTGTGTGGAAAGTTCTTTACGCAAAAAGTGATGGGTGCTTGGAATGTGTTACCAGTGGAGGTGGTAGGGGCGGGAACAATGGTATCGTTTAAGATGTATCCAAACAGATACATGAATGGGCAGGGAGCAAAGGGATACAGATCCTTTGAAAATAGGCGGCATATTTAGATAAAGGATATGCATCAGTGCAGGCTTGGAGGGCCAAAGGGCCTATTCCTGTACTGTAATGTTCTTTGTTCTTTGATGTGGACATAGGAAGTATGATTAGTAAGATGAACCCAAAATTCGAGGTGTAGTGGACAGCGAAAAAGGTTACCTCAGCTACAACTGGATATTGATCAGATGGGCGAATGGGCTGAGGAGTGGCAGATGGAGTTTAATTTGGGTAAATGTGAAGTGCTGCATTTTGGAAAGGTAAATCAGAGCTGGACTTATTTTTAATGGTAAGGTTCTGGGGAGTGTTGCTGAACAAAGAGACCTTGGAGTGCAGGTTCATATTTTCTTGAAAGTGGAGGTGCAAGTAGATAGGATAATGAAGAATGCGTTTGGTATATTTTCCTTTATTGAGTTGGGAGGTCATGTTGCAGCTATACAAGACATTGTTTAGGCCACTTTTGGAATACTGTGTGCAATTCTGGACTCCCTGCTATCAGAAGGATGTTGTGAAACATGAAAGGGTTCAGAAACGATTCACAAAGATGTTGCCAGGGTTCAAAGATTTGAGCCATAGGGAGCGGCTGAATAGGTGGAGGCTGTCTCCCCTGCAGCATTGGAGGTTGAGGATATAGTCCTTATAATCCTTATAGAGGATTATACAACCATGAGTGGCATAGATAGGGTTAATAGACAAGGAGGGGTGGCATAGTGGCTCAGTGGTTAGCACAGCAGCAGGGACCTGGGTTTGATTACCACCTCAGGTGACTGACTGTGCAGAGTTTGCACATTCTCCCTGAATCTGCATGAGTTTCCTGAGTGCTCTGGTTTCCTCCCATAATCCTACAAAGTATACTACAAAGTAGGGCCTCCCTCCCATCCTCCTCCTCTAACCTAACTTTAAAGTCCACAGGTAAGCTACTCAGTGTTCTTGTTTTGGAGACTAAGTGTGGAATAATGGCAGCGCAGGCAGTGGAATGTTCCTCCTGCAGGATGTTTGAGGTAGGGGTGACCACCGATGCTCCTACTTTGTAGGGCCTGGGGTCTAGAACACACCCACTCAAATATCAATCACTTACCTTCCCGACCAGCTCTGCGCTCCAACTTCACTTCCGCCCAGCTCGCGCCACTCTCTGCTGTGAAAAGTTACAACATTCCTATTTTAATGCTTGATTGAGGAACAACTGAGGGAAAAGCTTAAGTGACGATATTTGGTACCTCAGTCACTAGATTTAACTGCAGCAGTAAAGCCCTGTACTGATGGCCATCTGCCAATTAATGGTTTGCAGACAACAATTGGCTACAGGCAGCAGCGAACTGGCTGTGCTTTTCCAGCACCATACTCTTCAATTTCCCTTCATCTACAGGATGTTGGCAAGACCAGGAATTAGGGGATAACTAACTGGTGTGCTAAGCCTTTTCCAAGGATAGTTAAAAATTAACCTCATTCCCAAACATCTGGAATCAATAAGCTAACAATGGCAGATTTCCTTCCTTATAGGGCATTAGCAAATCAAAGTCATTACAACTTTATTTTTGTATGCTCCTTAACTGAATAGTTCTCCGTTGTTGCTGGAGTGGGATTTGAATTCATGGCTGTGGATTGATCACTCTATAGTTCTCCATTGCTAGACCAGCAACATAACCACAATTCCACCAAAGTAACTGAACGCTGAAAGTGGAAAATATTGCAAACAATAAGACATAGCAAACTCCTACAACCAGCAATGAGAAAATAACCATATTATCTTTCCTTTGTTCTGTGGATTGAGGGATAAATATTTAGCAGCGCATGGTGATAAACAATCCTCATGTTTTGTCTTAGAGTCCCCTTAAGTGTGAAATAATTGCATTTATAAAGTGCAATCTTATTGAGGTTTTGGGTTACTATTGAATGGACACCAAACGGGAATCCTGTGTTGGCTTTTCTGTGGAAAGCTTGTTGAATTACGTACCAATCAGTCAGTGGAGTAAGGGCCCTGGGGTCAGAGGTCCTACCCAGCAGCTCTTGCACTCAGTTGTATAGAACATTGGTGAAACCATATTGCTCTCAGTTCTATCCAGTGCAGAAGGATATGCTTACCACAGAGAGAGATCAGCCGAGTTTCACCAGACTGATTCCTGGGATGAAGTAAAAACGAGGACTGCAGATGCTGGAAACCAAAGTTTAGATTAGTGTGGTGCTGGAAAAGCACAGCAGGTAAGGCAGCACCCGAGGAGCAGAAAATTCGACGTTTCGGGCAAAAGCCCTTCATCTGTTCCTGATGAAGGGCTTTTGCCCAAAACGTTGATTTTCCTGCTCCTCGGATGCTGCCTGACCTGCTGTGCTTTTCCAGCACCACTCTAATTTAAGACTCTGATTCCTGGGATGGTGGGACTATCCTATGGAGTAAGATTGAAAAGACGAGGCCTGTATTCTCTGGAGTTTAGGACAATGAGCAGCGATCTCATAGAAACTTACAAAATCCATAAGGGGATAGACAAAGTTGGTGCAGAAACAATGATTCCTCAATGGTGTGTTCTCAAACCAGGGAACACAGTTTCAGAATAAAAGTCAAGCATTTATGACATAGATGACCTTCTTCACTCAAAGGGGGGTTAATCACTGGAGGTTTGTACATCACAGGGCTGAGGAGTTCATCTCAGTCAGTACATAAACTCAAGACAAAGTGCAATAGCTTTCTAGCTGCTAATAACATCGAGATATGGGACCAAGCAAGAATGTGGTATTGAGGGAGATGATCAGCCGTGGTCTAGAATGGTTCAAATGGCTGACTGGTCTACTTCTGTTCCAGTGTTGAAAAGCTCATTCCCAGCGTAATGACTGTTCTTTTTGAGATGTTTCTGAATTGTCAAACTTTATTATTAACTGCTGATGAGAAGAGAATCTGTTTGATAATTAGTTTTCTCAGGTTGCAGTGCAGATTTGAAAACTGAAGGTTTATCAAATACATAATGATTCTTCAAAACTGAATCTTGGCATGTGAAACACTTAAAAAAAACTAGAAAAGATAAGCACGTTAGTAACTGCAGACAGTACGCCAAGTGCGATCTAATTAAGTTTTAATATTTATTAGAGTCATAGAGATGTATAGCATGGAAACAGACCTATCAGACCAACTCATCCATGCCGATCAGATATCCAAAGGTAATCTAGTCCCATTTGCCATCATTTGGCCCATATCCCTCTAAATCCTTTCTATTCATATACCCAAAGATGCCTTTTAAATGTTGATATTGTACCAGCCTCCACCACTTCCTCTGACAGATCATTCCACACCTCTCTGCATGAAAAGCTAGCCCCTCAGGTCTCTTAAATCTTTCTCCTCTCACCTTAAACCTATGCCCTCTAATTTTGGACAGCCCTACCCTGGGGAAAAGATCTTGTCTATTTACCCTTTCCATGTCCCTTATGATTTTATAAACCTCAGCCTCTGGTGCTCCAGGGGTAATTGCCCCAGCCTATTCAGGCTCTCCCTATAGTTCAAACCCTGGCAACATCATTGTAAATCTTTTCTGAATTCTTTCAAGTTTCACAACATTCTTCCTATTGGAGGGAGGCCAGAATTGCACCCAGTATTCCAAAAGTGGCCTAACCAATGTCCTGTCTCTATACAGATATCCCATCCTTTCACACTCCTAAACTGTATCCCTAATAAATGACATCACATTGAAAATTACTATTCCACACAAAAACATAAGGATGGATAACATTCCTGAGCTGTAATTTTTACATTTAAAACCCTTTGCCTGCGTTGAACCTAATTGACCCCAAAATCCTCTTAGTAACTCTTACTAATCCTTAACATTTACTAATTCTTAATTTACTAATTCTGTCAATTTAAGTTCTGTTTGCCTCTTCCCTCCTCTGAAAGCAGAGATGAGGAAATGCATTTCTTACAGAAAATGATGAGTCCTGGGACCTCTGTCCCTCAAAGGATGATGGAAGCTATGCCATAGAGTCAAAAAGCACGGAATCAGACCCTTTAGTCCAATCAGTCCTTGCTGACCATAATTCTAAACTAACCTAGCCCCACCTGCCTGCTCCTGACCCATATCCCAGCAAACCTTTCCTATTTACGTACTTTTCTGTGTCTTTTAAACATTGTAACACAGTCTCGAGGGGCCGAGTGGCCTCCTCCTGCTTCTAATTCCTATGTTCAGACATTCCTCCCTGACTTTCCCACTCTCCAGCTCACTATCTCCCTCCAAATCATTGACATTCCCTCCAGCCTCCCTCTCACTCGCCTCCCTCCCACTCACCTATCCTCCCCTCATCACCCTCTCACTCAGTGCCTTCCCCTCCTCAACATTCCCACTTGAAGTCCCTGTCAGTCCTTCCATTAGCTGCCACCTTTGGTCTGCCCCTCTCACAATGGGGATTCCAGAGGAAGAGATGATGATTGCAAGGCGGAGGCGCAGGGAGTCGGAAGGAGTTGGTGTGCAAGAGGAAGTCAGTGCATGAGCTCCAGAAAAGACAAAATGTCAACAGTCTGACGGTCACGTGGGGCACACCACAGGTGATGGAGGTCTCTGTGGTGGGAGGTGCTGCCCTTCATGTTGAAGAGATTTTGTGGTTCTGCCCATACTTTTACTCACCTTTATAATGGCTAAACAGCAGTGTGATACATTGCAGGTTCCCCAGTTCTAGCTCCCATCAATTCACTGCTGATTTTGTTTATTCGAAGACATTACTTGGGTGTCTTTGTCTAATTAACTTTGCGAGATTGATTTTCAATCATAAATCTGTGTCGTTCCCTTTATTTTGTGCAATGGTTGAATCTCATTAAAAGATGCGCCTGCAAATCTCGTTAAAGCTAACTCATTCCAGAATGATTGATTATCCAGGGAAGCTGAAATTCTTGGGTAAACAAAACCTGTTGAGTGTTTTAACTGGTTTCATGTTTTTTTTTAAAAGAGTTGTAGCATATTATTCCCATCACTTTCATCCAAAATTCACCATATGTGAAGGACTTTGAAGTATTCCCAAGGGGGTGCAGAAATAAACTCAACTCATCCAATTGCAAATTGACACTTAACCATCCTAACAGTCCAAATAATTATTCAGGGCAACCAGCCAATAAAGCAAATAGGAGAGCCATTGTTCATCTCTCTGGTAAATATTTGCTGGCACCTCAAGTATCTGTTGGCATTTTGGGTATTTATTGAGACAGCATTACACTGTTGGTGGATCCATCATATAAGGGCAATTTTGAGTGACAAGTCTACCGGTCTCTCAGATGGAGATAAGTGATTCCATTTCTTGAAACAAAACTGACATGGACTTTCCGAAGTGCCAACTGGCCCTTTCCTGTTCAGTAATGACTCAAGTCAGGGGATTTTTTTTTTCCCCCATGTGGTCTATCCTATATCCTTCCTCAACCAAAGTTACAAGACCAAATTATCCTGTCATTTCTGTTTGTGAGAGCTTGCTGTCCACAAATTTGCTGATGTGCTCCCAACATTGCAACAGTGACTAGACTAGGTGGAACATGAAAGGATTTGGAACCATCCGGAGTCCCACAGAAATGCAAATTCTTTCCAGCTCTCTTTGTCTGATTGTCTGCCTTTCAGTCCAGCAGCCTGCAGAGGGCACTCTGATCCCTCGTTTCCAATGGCTGGCAGTCGAAGTTGTCAATCAATCTGACTCCAGGGAAACCGAGCATCAAACAGCTTGCCACCTGTAGTTTAGAGGAAAGGTAGAGACTGAATAATATTGGGCAATTTCGCTAGGGAAAGAGAATGCTTCGCGTGTGTGTTGATTGCACACCTTGTAAAACTTGCAACAAATTATTATAGATTTCAGGGTTTGGAGTGATATCTTTGGTATACATGCTCAGAAAGATGCTTGCTATTCTATCACAGTAACACTGAGTGTCAATCAGTCTCAGGTCAGGTACTGTAATTCTCCTCACTTCTTCGTTCAAACTTCCTTTTCCTTGCTCACTCCTTCACCATTACCCGTCTGTGTGAGAACTCTGGAATCCAAGGACAAAATAATGCTGGAGATACCCAATGAGTAAGACTCAATCTCACCACTGAAATAATGATGCCCCATTGGTGCTCACTGATCTACAGGTATCAGTCATGCGGCAATCACCAGGTAAGAAGCAGTCCCACATTGATCCATTAGTTTGACAAAAAGGACTCTTGTTTTCCGCATCCCCAGAGGGAAAATTCCATTTGGATCAGTAGGAAACCTGTGTGAAAACAGATCAAGATCTACTGGTATGTACTGGTTTTGATCTGAATTCATACTGGAGGTGACCTGAAGACTTGTCTTTCTGTTGGTCTGAGATCTGGTACCTGGTGGATTCATGACTTTTCTGCACAGATTCAGTTCACTCCGTGCTAAGCCCTGCACTGTCAATCCCTGCATAATCCATTTGGGCATTGTGTTCATCCTCTTGTTTGTCTTTTATTTTATTTATGGACCTGTTAGCCCCACTCCCCACCCTCGCAACTATTCCATCCCTGACACACTACCCTCAAAGCGTATCTCGAAAAATACCCACACTCATAACTCCTGCATCCTGCACTTACACCACCCAAACCACAAACTCCTCATCATCTATACAGCTCCAGTTTCACCCCAACCAATCCCCAAATTCACAGCTTCCCACCCTCATAGCTCCTGCATTCCCCATTCCAATTCCCCACCCTCGCAGACAATCACCCTCTGACTCTCCGTAGTCACAGCTCCTCACCCCCACAACTCTTCCCATCAAATACCCAAACTCACAACTCCTTCATTGTGTCCCCTCTCCCCTCAACTCTTCAGCATCTACACAGTTCTGGCTTCCCATTCCCCACAATTTCCACAGTCAGAGCTCACCAGCCTCACAGCTCACCAGCCTTAAAGCTACCGCCTTCAAATCCCCACCCTCACACCACTCACATCCCCCAATCCCCACCCTCACAACACTCAGACCCCCCCAAATCCCACCCTCACAACACCCACATCCCCCAAACCCTACCCACACAACACCTACATTCCCCAATTTCCACCCTTCCAACATCTATGTCTCCCAATCCCCACCCTTCCAACATCCACATCCCCCAGTCCCGACCTTGACAACAACAACCATATCACCCAATCCCCACCCTCACAACACCCACATCCCCCAGTCCCCACCCTCACAACACCCACATCCCCCAATCCACTCCCTGACAACACCCACATCCCACAAAACCCCACCCTCACAACACCCACAACCCCCAATCCTCACCCTCACAGCACCCGCATCATCAAATCCCCACCTTCCCAGACCCCCACTCCCCAATCCCCACCCTCCCAACTTCTCCATGCTCCAGTTCTTCACCCTGACATGTTCCATCCCTGACTCCCCCATCCTCACAGCCCCTGTGTGCATCAACTCCCCCCCCCCTCCCCCCACCCCCAACATCCCCAAATCTCCACTGTAATGCATCGGTCATCATGGATGTGTTGTACTTGGGCTTTTAAACTAAATTCACTGCAAGAAATGAATCTTGTCAATTCAAATCTAAGTGGCCTTTAAATTACATAACTCACTTTTTGTGAGTAACTACCAATGAAACTCTTTGCCAGATAAAATTAACAACTGTATTATACAGCCGAAGCTTCATTTTACCTTACTGATGAAAGTGTCAATTACAATTTTCTTTGTCCTTTTCCCCTTTCTCACCATCCAGTCTTCCTTCCCCCTCATCATTTCTGTACCTGATTTGCTATTGAATTCACCCACTCTAAAATACACTCCTTATTCTCAATACTTACCTTGTAAATTTCAGAATCCTTCAGCTCGTTTATTTAATAAATATGGTGGCTTACCCCATTCACTGGTCTCCCAGAGAGTTCGGTTCCCTCACCTGCATCACACTTCCGCTAACTTTAAAATCAAGAATTTTAAAAAAAGCAATGACACATGTTGCTAAAGCAGATTGACTTCTGCAAACTCTGGGGCTTTGCATTTAAGGTACCCTGGTGGTTTAGTTAAACCTGCACCTGACTGATCTGGCATTGAGCAACACAGAATGGTAAGAATCCTGGTTCAACAACAACTTGCATCTCTTTTGCATCTTCAGCAGCAGTACAGGTTCCAAGGCTCTTTGCAGGAGCGCTATCAAACAATATTTGGCACAAGATAAAGAAGCAGACACGAAGGGAGCTGAGAGGTATGTTTCTCCAAGGACAGCAGAGCAGTGAGGCAAAAAACTGGCCAACTGAAGGCATGGCTAAATTTGGATGGAGGTGCTCATAGATTGGACATCAACACATTGGTCCTGTCTGTCCTTTACCCCTGGTTTGGCTTATCCAAGTCGCCTTACAGTTGATTTGATTGGCTAGCCTCAGCTGTCTATCCCACCATTCAGACAAACTGAATGAGGAGAAAGGGGAAAAGGACACAGAAAGGTTAACTGAGTATTTAGAAGAAAATTATAATCGACATTTTCACCACTAAGGTAAAATGAAAGCGCTAAAATGTTTAGGGTGAATAGCCAAAGTCTTTTTACCAGGAAGGGGTAGTCCAAAAATAGAGGGCAAAGGTTTAAGGTGAGAAGGCAAAGATATAAAAGGGACCAAAAGGGGCAACCTTTTCACACAGAGGGTGGTGCGTGTATGGAATGTGTGCCAAAGGAAGTGGTGGAGGCTGGTACAATTATAACATTTTAAAGGCATCTGGATGGGTATATGAATAGGAAGGGTTGGAGGGATATTGGCCAAATGCTGGCAAATGGGACTAGATTAATTTAGGATATCTGATCAGCATGGATGAGTTGGATCAAAAGATCTGTTTCCATGATGTACAACTCTATGATTCTAAGACTCTAAAACTTAGCAGGTCTGGCAGCATCTGTGGAGACAGAAACGGAGATAACCTTTAGATTACAGTGTGACTCTTCAGAACTTGTATTGACTATACAAGCAATCTGGATGTAGGCAAATTAAGTCCAACTCTTTATTCACACAATACGGATGACTATGGTCTAGTACAGGGCACTGCTTATTTCTCAGCCTCCAGACTCTGTCTCTGAGTTAAAGGTTTATGTGAAGGTTTGTAGCTCAGATGCTGATTGCAGTTGGTGTGGGTATGTTCTCTGAGCTGGGAAGTTGATTTGCAGATGTTTCATCCCCTTTTCTAGATGACATCCTCAGTGCTGTGGAGCCTCCTGTGGTTGGAATTTGTTTGGTTTCAGAGGCAGCAGGAACAGAACCAAATAAATTCCAACCCGATGGGATACACCCTAGAGTTCTGAGAGAGGTTGCTGAGGAAATAGCAGAGGCATTGGTTGAGATCTTTCAAGAGTCACTGGAGTCAGGAAAGGTCCCGGATGATTGGAAGATGGCTGTAGTAACCCCCTTGTTCAAGAAAGGATCAAGGCAAAAGATGGAAAATTATAGGCCAATCAGCTTAACCTCGGTTGTTGGTAAAATTCTAGAATCCATCATTAAGGATGAGGTTTCTAAATTCTTGGAAGAGCAGAGTCTGATTAGAACAAGTCAACATGGATTTAGTAAAGGGAGGTCATGCCTGACAAACCTGTTGGAATTTTTTGAAGAGGTAACAAGTAGGTTAGACCAGGGGAACCCAGTGGATGTGGTCTATCTGGACTTTCAAAAGGCCTTTGATAAGGTGCCACACGGGAGGCTGCTGAGCAAGGTGAGGGCCCATGGTGTTCGAGGTGAGCTGCTGGGATGGATTGAGGATTGGCTATCTAACAGAAGGCAGAGAGTTGGGATAAAAGGTTCTTTTTCAGAATGGCAGCCGGTGACGAGCGGTGTCCCGCAGGGTTCGGTGCTGGGGCCACAGCTGTTCGCATTATATATTAATGATTTGGATGAGGGAACCGGGGGCATTCTAGCGAAGTTTGCCGATGATACGAAGTTAGGTGGACAGGCAGGTCGTACTGAGGAAGTGGGGAGGCTACAGAAGGATCTAGACAGGTTGGGAGAGTGGTCCAGGAAATGGCTGATGGAATTTAACGTGAGCAAGTGCGAGGTCTTGCACTTTGGCAAAAAGAATAAAAGCATGGACTACTTTCTAAATGGTGAGAACCTTAATAAAGCCAAAGCACAAAGGGATCTGGGAGTGCTAGTCGAGGATTCTCTAAAGGTAAACATGCAGGTTGAGTCTGTGATTAAGAAAGCGAATGCAATGTTGTCTCTTATCTCAAGAGGGTTGGAATATAAAAGCAGAGATGTACTACTAAGACTTTATAAAGCTCTGGTTAGGCCCCATTTGGAGTACTGTGTCCAGTTTTGGTCCCCACACCTCAGGAAGGACATACTGGCACTGGAACGTGTCCAGCGGAGATTCACACGGATGATCCCTGGAATGACAGGTCTAGCATATGAGGAACGGCTGAGGATACTGGGATTGTATTCGTTGGAGTTTAGAAGATTAAGGGGAGATCTAATAGAGACGTACAAAATAATACATGGCTTTGAAAAGGTGGATGCTAGGAAATTGTTTCTGTTAGGCGAGGAGACTAGGACCCGTGGACACAGCCTTAGAATTAGAGGGGGTCATTTCAGAACGGAAATGCGGAGACATTTCTTCAGCCAGAGAGTGGTGGGCCTGTGGAATTCATTGCCACGGAGTGCAGTGGAAGCCGGGACGCCAAATGTCTTCAAGGCCGAGATTGATAGGTTCTTGTTGTCTAGAGGAATTAAGGGCTACGGGGAGAACGCTGGCAAGTGGAGCTGAAATGCGCATCAGCCATGATTGAATGGCAGAGTGGACTCGATGGGCCGAATGGCCTTACTTCCACTCCTATGTCTTATGGTCTTATGGTCTAACCTACACAGTACAGCGGCGCTTCACAGGAGGTTCCACAGCACCGAGCATGTCACCTAGAAAAGGGGATGAAATGTCTGCAAACCAAATTCTCCCTCTGTGTAATCTGTCATATTTACAATACTAATCTGTGGAGTTTGCACATTCTCCCTGCGTCTGTGTGAGTTTGCTCTGGTTTCCTCCCACAGTCCAAAGATGCGCAGGTTAGATGAATTGGTTATGGTTGGTGTGGGACTCTCTTTAAGGGGCGGCACAGTGGCTCAGTGGTTAGCACTGCTGTCTCACAGTGCCAGGGACCCAGGTTCGATTACAGCCTTGGGCAACTGTCTGTGTTGAGTTTGCACATTCTCCCCAAGTCTGCGTGGGTTTCCTCCGGGTGCTCCGGTTTCCTCCCACAGGTTTGGTGAATTGGCTATGCTTAATTGCCCGTAGCGTTAGGTGCATTAGTCAGAGGGAAGTAGGTCTGGGTGGGTTACTCTTTGGAGGGTCGGTGTGGACTTGTTGGGCCGAAGGGCCTGTTTCCACCTTGTAGGGAATCTAATCTAATTCTATCACTGACTGATTTCCATGAACCTCTTACATTACAATGGTGGAGCAACTATAATTGGGGACATGCAGCACAACGAGAATTAAAGGAATACAAAAATCTCAAAAGGTTACAGGGTTAGAGAAGCTAATAGAAATAGGGGAGGGGGAGAGAGAGCATTGAGGAGGATTGGAATATAAAGCCAGGAATTTTAGAGTCAAAGTATTGCTTACATCTGGGAGCCAGTGCGGATCAGAGAGAACAGAAGCATAGTACTTGGTATATGAAAGGACATGGGCAGCAGGACTTTGGATAAGCTCAAGTTGGACTTGGGGGGGAAGCTGACCAGAAAAGCAATGGAATAGTTGTGCCTGTTGGTGAAATATGAATGGACAAACACTGAGGCAGGGAAGATATTGCAGAAGTAAATGTTGGCAGCCTCAGTGCTGGAGATGGGCTGGTTTGTTCTTTGCCTGTGCAAAATCTACTGATCCCATCGGATTGTCATGTTCTTCGATATGGCTCAGAAACATGGACTATGTATAGATGCCACATCAAGGCCAATGAGAAGGGCTGTCAATGCTGTTTGAGAAGGATTCCCTGCAGCAGCTGAGAGGACAATCATACTAACATCAGTGTCCCTGAGGGAGCCAATAGCACCATCATCAAGACCATGATCATCCGAAACTAAATCCGCTGGGACTGGTGAAGTGCTTCAGATGCCTGCATTCCGAGTACCAACGCAAATCTTCTTCACCCAACCCAAGGGAGGCACTCGAATGAGAGATGGACAAAGGAAGCATTTCAAAGACTCTCTGGAGTCTTCTGTCAAGAAATGTAACATTGATATTAAAGCATAGGAGGCACTTATACCGAAGAAACTGATTTGGAGCAAAATTCATGTATGAAGGGACACAATTCTTCAAAAACATCCTTCAGCAAGGAGGGAGGACAGTAAAGGGAATACCAATGATCTCAAGGCCAAGGTCCACTTCCACTGCCAGAAGCACCTGCTAAAAGAAAGGTTGGAGATACGGCTCCAGGATTGGGCTCAGTAGCCATACAAGGAGCCACAGAACCCGTGATCAGTGACACAGAATTTCCGAAGTGGACAATCGCACTCATTAGTGAGTGATTGCCGATGACGATGAGTGTCATGGTGACGAATCAGAATCCCAAAGTACAATGGACAATTTTAAAATTTTAATTCTCAGTGTGATTTTTAAAAGAGAATTACCGCAAAAAACAAAGACTGGAGATGTAATTTTGGTGTTGTCTTGCAAAGTCTCACGCGGGATCCACAGAATGCCGCATAGTAGTGTTTCAGAGAATCTTGACCAGCAACAGAGTCATACCAGGAAGCGATAACTAGACGGTTGACTTTCTACCCCCTTTCAGCAGAAAGCCTACTCTTGTCATTGTTCTTTTGTGTTTTACCATTTCCGTGAATACTTAAAACTTGAATTAATTTGATTTGGGAGAAAAGCACCCAAAAGGCAAGGGATGCTTTTCAAATTAACCTTTGTTGCAATGAACTGAAAGGATAAGTGGATAAAGCAGGGACGTTAGTTCACCTCTCCTCACAGCAGATATAGCAACTTGTATCTATGTATCTAAAATCATAATAACCTGGGGTTCCACACCAAGATCTGGATCTAACAAAAAAGGTGCTTGACTAACATCAGGAGACTGTGAAGTTTGCCTTTTTAACTTGCTTCTGCTTTTTCTGCCCTATGACTACAGCTGTAATGCAACTACTTTTTTCTTCATTTATCTATTCTGTAACTATTCAGACCGCTCATACCAGTCCCCAGTACAGCAACTGGTCCGGCTCCACACACCCCTCCATCCCCCTGGCCCTCCCCGCTCCACACAGGCCTCCATCCCCCTGGCCCTCCCCGCTCCACACAGGCCTCCATCCCCCTGGCCCTCCCCGCTCCACACAGGCCTCCAGCCCCCTGACCCTCCCCACTCTGCACAGGTCTCCAGCCCCTTGACACTCACTGCTCCACACTTGGAATTAAAATTTTAAAATTGTCCATTGTACTTTGGGATTCTGATTCGTCACCATGACACTCATCGTCATCGGCAATCACTCACTAATGAGTGCGATTGTCCACTTCGGAAATTCTGTGTCACTGATCACGGGTTCTGTGGCTCCTTGCATGGCTTATGAGCCCAATCCTGGAGCTGTATCTCCAACCTTTCTTCTCCAACCTCCCCTCTCAACACAGACCTCCATCCCCCTGACCCTCCCCACTCCACACAGCTCTCCATTCCCCTGACCCTCCCTGCTCCACACAGGTCTCCATCCCCCTGACCCTCCCCACTCCACATAGGTCTCCATCCCCCTGACCCTCCCCACTCCACACAGACCTCCAGCCCCCGACCCTCCCCTCTCAACACAGGCCTCCATCCCCCTGACCCTCCCCACTCTGCACAGTTCTCCATCCCCCTGACCCTCCCCACTCCACACAGGCCTCCAGTCGCCTGACCCTCCCTGCTCCACATGGGCCTCCAGTCCCCTGACACTGCCCGCTCCACACAGGTCTCCAGCTCCTGACCCTCCCCCCTCCACACAGGCTTCCAATCCCCTGACCCTCCCCACCCTGCACAGGTCCCCAGCCCCTGACCCTCCCCGCTCCACACAGGCTTCAAGTCGTCTGACCCTCCCCACTCCGCACAGACCTCCAGCCCCTGACCCTCCCCACTCCACACAGGTCTCCAGCCCCTGACCCTCCCCACTCCACACAAGTCTCCAGCCCCTGACCCTCCCCACTCCACACAGGTCTCCAGCCCCTGACCTTCCTGGCTCCACACAGGCCTCCAGCCCCAACCCTCCCCATTCCACACAGGCCTCCAGCCCCTGACTGTGACTCCTTGGTCATGTTGTGGGTTGCTGAAGTGCACTGAGTGGCTGCCAGGTCTTCCTGCATTACAAGAGGATGATGGCAGTTCATCGTTCTCCTTCAGCTGTAAATCAGTTTGGGGTTCTCTGTCGTCTTGGAAAACATTACATGGGTGTGACAACACAATGGCACATTTTATAGGGGCGCTTGCATCTCCCAGTCTTACCATCAACGTGGATCTCTCCGTCACCACCACCAGGAGCTGGTTGTTCACCTTCTGGCTGCTCTGAATGTTTTAAAGTAGCCCAGTGGAGATGTCACATTTAAATCCAGGGGTGAAGTTTGCAGACGTTAGCAGGGTGCAACAAAGGTGCAAGTATTTCTTTCTGTAGTGCGCAGTCCCCAGTGATGTTACCTGAATCCCTAAGCAGGGAAGTCAAGGAACAGTGATGGGAGGAAGGGGTAGGGGCGGGAGGGAAACAATGAAGCCTCCAGATGGTCTTTAAAGCTCTCTGCATTAATCTTCAGGGTGGAACAGGGCTCCATGCGATATTAGAATCTAAATTAGCCGGTAATGTAAAAACGTGTGACAACAGCAATCTGCTGGGCAACATAAAAAGAAATTAATGAGACTTCAGTTTAATGTTTTATCATTGGTTTTATGGGAGAGGGAGGGGTAATCTTAAACATTTATGATAACACAGGGCATTCTTCGATTTAATCATGAGGAATTGTCAGAATTAAAAGATCTACATTACAATTGCTTCGTATAAACCTAATTGGAGTGGATGTATTAACAGCTCTGTGCTGCATTCTGATTGTGTTACAATACAGAGAAGAGACTGCAAATTGGAAACCGAAAACCAAAAAAAAACCCAGAATACAATCACCACCTGCAAGCTGGGGAATCGGGTTAACGATACAAGTTTCAGGCTCATCATTAAACCTGAAAACCATGAAATAACTGAGAGGTTTTAATATGAATGAACATGAAGGAGAGGAGGTAGCAGAACAATATGTGCTGATTCCACCACAAAGGGGCAGCTAATGGCTTTAATAGCCTCTAAAAAAGCCTTTCTGTGAGAGAGTCTAAAGGTGATGTGTGATAGAGAGAGATTGTCTTAGAGATTTGATTGTTGGGCAGATTTTTAAAGTGGTTATCATTAGTGAACAATTTATACACTGCTTTTACATCTGATGCATTCTTGTATTTAAAGAATACTGATCTCCTGAAACAAGCTCCACTTATTTATAATGGTGCGACCAGCCCCATTATCCCTTATCGGGATGCAGGAACAGGATTAGGCAATTTAGCCTGCTCTGTATTCTGGAGAATCTATTCATCAGACTCTGCAAAGCCACATATTCTTCCTGAGGTACAACATCAGAACTACATGAACGCATCTTATTTAAGATGAAAGGATAAGATGGCAAAAATAAAATAAATGCAGTGATGAACAGTCGAAGTTTGTTTAAAAACCTTTTATATCTTTATCTTAGCGGTACAAAATGGAATGTTTCCATTCCTGTAAATATCATGTTCTGATAAAATCGCAGACCTAACATTTAAAGGATTGCTGATAGGGAGAATTCCATTTGTATAGCACCTTATAAAGGTGCTATACAAGGCATTTCAAATTCTGCAAACTCCCTGTGAATTTGCACATCCTGACCTCTGTCACAGATAGAGCCAAGAGGTATGTCTGAAATCTACTTCAGCCGAAGCAGGAAGTGAGCACCATACCAGTCAGACTCACACTGGACTTCCAGGCCAACCAGCTCTGCAGGTAGTCCGAGTGAACTTTTACATTTATACCCATTATTATTATTGTTTATTTATTTTGTGACCTTTACATACATGTTGGAATCAGGAGCTGTGAATAATGATGGGAGAAGTTACAGTATTTATCCCATCTCACAGCTGAGCAGGTATCAACACATGTGCCAACAGGTTCAAGAACAGCCTCTTCCCCAGCTGTTATTAGATTCTCTCTCAATGGGCCTCTCAAATTTCAAATTTAATGCTGATCTTGCTTTTGTATACCTCCTGTGCAACCGGAACTCTGTATGCTTCGCTCTGTTCACCTTGTGGTCTGTATGTCCTTGTACGTTACCATCTGCCTATATTCTCGCAAAACAAAACTTTTCACTGTACTTCGGTACATATGATGACAATAAATCAAATCAAATAAAAGGTGGCAGCTGAGAGGGGACCTAATAGAGGTCTACAAAATTATGAGAGGGCTACATTGGGTGGATAGTCTGGGTAAAAACAATGACTGCAGATGCTGGAAACCAGAGTCTAGATTAGAGTGATGCTGGAAAAGCACAGCAGTTCAGGCAGCTTCCGAAGAGCAGTAAAATCGACATTTCGGGCAAAAGCCCGTCATCAGGAATGCAGCTGTATTCCTAATGAAGGGCTTTTGCCTGAAACATAGATTTTACTGCTCCTTGGATAATCTGGAGTCTTCCCAAGGTTAAAGTTTCAATTACAAGGGGGCACAGGTTCAAGGTGAGGAGGGAAAGTTTAAGGGAGATGTCTGAGGGAGGTTTTTCACGCAAGGAGTGGTAGGAGCCTGGAATACACTGCCAGGAGAAATGGTGGAAGCAGGTACACTGGGGAGATTTAAGAGACACCTAAATGGTTATAAGAATGGGAGAGAACAGGGGGATATGGACCAAATAAAGGCAGAAGGTTTGTTTGTTAGGTTCGTTTGGACATAATGGTCAGCATGGGCTTGGAGGGCCGAAGGGCCTGATGCTGTATTGTACTTCTCTGTTGTTCTTTTTTTTCTTTTCATTCAAATCAAGTCAAATCTTATCCCTCTTACCATCTACCAGCTGGCGTGTGCTGGGAAGGACTTCAAGGTTGATACCCAACCCATAGACCCACATTATGAATGTATCTTCCTTAGCTATGGAGACCTGAAATAGAATTCAAAGCCAGAACATCTAGCTCAGAGGGAGGGCCATTGCACCACAAGACCTCCTTTTGTACTTATAAGGCATATTCAGTGACATACAAAGTTTTATATGAGCATTGTCAAATAAAATTTGACACTGAGCACGTAAGAAGATATTTGGTCAAGTGTGCCAAATCTTAATCCAAAGGAAAGGGAAGGAGAGGAGTGCAGAATATCAGAATATCAGGGAATACCAGAGTTTTGGCGTCTGAAGGTATGGCCATCAATGGTAGATCTCGTAAAGTTAGCAATTCTTTTAAAGTTATCATTCTAAATGATTAGATATAACCACCAGACTGAGCCTGCAGGTGGTAGAATGAAGAAGATGGAATTTAAACACAGAAATGCAAGTTCTGAAAATCTGAAACAAGAATAGAAATAGCTGGAGAAACTCAGCAGGTCTGGCAATATCCTTGGAGAGAAAGTAGAATGAACATTTCAGGTCCAGTCACTGTTCCTGCGACAGAAAAATATATTTGACCTCATTCTGAGAAATCTTTCTGCTGTTCTCTATGACAGGATTGATAAGAGTGAGCAGCACACAGTCCCTGTGGAGGTGAAACGTTGTCTTTACATTAAAATTACCCTCAATTGTGTCATGTGGCACTTCCAGTGTTCGAAATGGGATAGACTTTGAATAGATCTGGCAACTCAAGACTGCAAATTTATGAAGGCGAA
This sequence comes from Chiloscyllium punctatum, assembly GCF_047496795.1. NCBI lineage: Eukaryota > Metazoa > Chordata > Chondrichthyes > Orectolobiformes > Hemiscylliidae > Chiloscyllium > Chiloscyllium punctatum. Next base: position 17,830,435 of record NC_092744.1, read on the forward strand.
AGTGAGGACAGCAGAAGCTGGAAATTAGAGTCAAGATTAGAATGGTGCTGGAAAAGCACAGCAGCTCAGGCAGCATCCAAGGAGCAGGAAAATCAGTGTTTTGGGCAGGAGCCCTTCATCAGGAATCATCTGCGATTCAGGTCCTTCATCTGCGAATCTATGAAGCACTGTGGGCCATCAGCAGCAACAGGGCTGTATCCAAATACAAACCACAACCTCATGCCTTGGCATATCCCCTATCTTTCTGTTATCATTAAGATGGGATCAACTTCAGCTGAATGAGGATGCAGCATTAAGCACACTTAAAATTGGGGTTTAAAGATGATGAAACTACAAACAGGACTTTTCATCTGCTAAAAAAACATAAACAGCAAGTGAGAGACAGAGCTAAGTAACTCCACAATCATCAGATTAGATATTGCCTTGCAGTCCTGCTACATCCAGTACTGAACGGAGGTGGATGATTAAACAACTCTCTGGAGGAGGCTCCACAAATATCTCCTTCCTCAATGATATCCAGGTATGTCCTATATTCAAAAAAAATGTATGTATCCAATCCAGGTAAAGGTCCTTGTGATGCAATAATAATGTCCCTACCTCTGATCCAGATGTCCTGGGTTCAAGTTCCACCTGCTCCAGAGGTGTGTACAATATCTCTGAGCAGGTTGATTAAAAAAGTACAAATCTAGCCCTGCCAATTACCGCCCCATCAATCTACTCTCGATCATCAGTAAAGTGATGGAAGGGGTCATCAACAGTGTTACCAAGCAGCACCTGCTCAGTAATAACCTGCTCAGGGATGCCCAGCTTTGGTTGACCATTTGTTCCTGACCTCATTACAGCCTTAGCTCAAACATGCACCAAGAGCCAAACTGAAATGACTTCAAAGCAGCTTTTGACCAAGTGTGGCATCAAGGTGCCCTGGCATAACTGCTGCCAATGGAAATCAGGGATAGCTGTCATCTTGTGCCTCAGACAGAGATCAGTCATCTCTGCTCCAGGATATCTGCGCTGGAGCTCCTCAGGTAGTGATCTCGGTCCAACTATCTGCAGTTGCTTCATCAACAACCTTCCCTCATTTGTAAGCTCAAGGGTGGGCATGTTTGATGAATGTAGAATGTTCAGAACAATTTGTAACCCCTCAGATACTGAAGCAGTCTAACCGCAGTAAGAACTGGACAACATCAAGTAACATTCATGCCACACAAGTGCTAGGTAAAGACCATCTCTAACAGGTCAGAATCTATCCATTACCTTTTGACTTTCAATGGCATTACCACTGCTGCATACCTCACGATCAACACCCCAGAAACTGAACTGGCTTCGCCATATAGAATCATAGAGTCATAGTCATACAGCATGGATACAGGCCCTTTGGTCCAACCCATCCATGCTGACCAAGTTTCCCAGAGTAAAGTAGTCCAACTTGCCTGTATTTGGCTCATATCCCTCTAAACCATTCCTAATGTCTATCCAAACATTTTTTAACTGTTGTAACTGTACCTGTATCTAACACTTACTCTTGCAGTTAATTCCACATGCAAATCATGCTCTGTAAAAACATTGCCCCACAGGTCCCTTTTAAATCTTTCTCCTCTCACCTTAAACCTATATCCCCTAGTTTTGAACTCCCCCACCCTAAGAAAAAGACCTTTGCTCTTTGCCTTATCTCTGACACTCATGATTTTGTAAATCTCTATAAGGTCACCCCTCACCCTCTGGTGTTCCAGTGAAAAATGTCTCAGCCTATCCAGCCTCTCCTTATAGCTTAAACCCTCCAGTCCTGGTGACATCCTGATAAATCTTTCCTGAACCTTCCCCAATGTAATAATATCCTTCCTATGTCAAGGCAACTAAAACTGCACATAGTATTACATAAGTGGCTCACCAACTGTCCTGTACAAACTCAACGTGACGTCCCAACTCCGATACTCAATGGTCTTGGCAATGAAGGCAGACATGCAATGGCTAAAGATGTGGTCAGAGGCAAGGTGAATCCTACATCTCCTGACACTTTAAGGTCTGTCTTTAGATTAGATTACTTATAGTGTGGAAACAGGCCCTTCGGCCCAACAAGTCCATACTGCCCTGCCGAAGCGCAACCCACCCATACCCCTACATCTACCCCTTACCTACACTACGGGCAATTTAGGATGGTCAATTCACCTGACCTGCACATCTTTGGACTGTGGGAGGAAACTGGAGCACCCGGAGGAAACCCACGCAGACACGGGGAGAACGTGCAAACTCCACACAGTCAGTCGCCTGAGGCGGGAATTGAACCCGGGTCTCTGGCGCTGTGAGGCAGCAGTGCTAACCACTGTGCCACCGTGCCGCCCACTATCTTCTATCTTCTACAAGGCACAATTCAGGAGTGTGATGGAATACTCCCCACTTGCCTGGATAAGTGTAGCCCTAACATACTCAAGAAGTTTCACACTAAGCAGGACAAAATAGCCACCTGATTGTCACCCCATCCATGACATCCACCAATGACCCTCAGTAGCAGCAGTGTGTACCGTCTACAAGATGCACTGTACAAATTCACCAAAGATCCTTCGACAACATCTTCCAAAGCTATGATCACTTCTATCTGGAAGGAAAAGGACAGGAGATGAACAGGAACATTACCACCTGCAAGTTCCTCTCTAAGCCAGTCACCATGTTGACTTAGAAATAGGTCACTGCTTCAGAACCCTAAGACCCAAGAATTCCCTCCATAAGGGCATTACAGGTCAACCAGAAGCAATGGACGGCAGCAGTTCATGAAGACAGCTCATAACCACGTTTTCAAATGCATTTGGAGGCAAGCAATAAATACTGACCCATCCAGTGATGTCCATGTCTCACGAATGAATGAGAAAAGAGCACAAGTATCTGAGAGAAACAAAATTTTTAGAAGAAGTATCGTGGATACTGGAGTGCTGAAGGACAGTTGTTGGACTTTTTTAGATTAGATTAAATACAGTGTGGAAACAGGCCCTTCGGCCCAACAAGTCCACACCGCCCTGCCGAAGCGCAACCCACCCATACCGCTAACCTACACTACAGACAATTTAGGATGGCCAATTCACCTGACCTGCACATTTTTGGACTGTGGGAGGAAACCGGAGCACCCGGAGGAAACCCACGCAGACACGGGGAGAACGTGCAAACTCCACACAGTCAGTCGCCTGAGGCGGGAATTGAACCCGGGTCTCTGGCGCTGTGAGGCAGCAGTGCTAACCACTGCCACCGTGCCGCCCGAAATGCTAGCTCTGTTTCTTTCTACCCAGATGCTGCCAGACCTCATGAGTTTTTCCGGCATTTGCTGTTTGTATTTTTGAAAGTTATCAGGCTGAAGGAGGTTATAATGTAGGGTAGGGTGATGTCCTGGAGGGAGTTGGAAACAAGGATAAGCCTTTTAGAACATGGTAAGTGTTGGAGCTGGAGCCAACGCTGCTCAATGGGCAGATGGGATAATGGGTAAATGAGGCGAAAGTGAGTACTGTGAATGCTGGAGATTATAGTCAAGAGTGTGGTGCTGGAAAAGCATAGCAGGTCAGGCAACATCCGAAGAGCAGGAAAATTGATGTTTCGGGCAAAAGCCCTTCATCAGGAATGAGGGTGGGAGTCTCAGGGGTGGAGAGATCAATGGGAGGGGGGTGGGGCTGGGGGGGAAGGTCGATGAGTGTGCAATAGCTGGATGGAGGTGGGGTAAAGGCGATAGGTTGGAAGGGAGGGTGGCGCAGACAGGCAGCAAGGAAGATGGACAGATGGGACGGGTTATGACGATTGTGCTAAGCTGGAAGGTTGGAACTGGCGTAAGGTGGGGGGCAGGGAAATGAGGAAACTGGTAAAATCTACATTGTTGCCCTGGGGTTGGAGGGTCCCAAGGCAGAAGATGAGGCATTCTTCCTCCAGGCGTCGGGTCATAAGGGAGTGGCGACGGAGGAAGACCATGACCTGCCTGCCCTTGGCAGGGTGGGAGGGGGAGTTGAAGTGTTCGGCCACGGGGTGGTGGGATTAGTAGGTAAATGAACCTTCCTGTGAGTTTAATTATGGACAGCAGAATAACGAGTTCACAGATGATGGAAGATTGGAGGTCGGTCAGGAGTGGAATTGAAATAGTCCAGCAGAGAGTTAGCAAAAGACTGTAAATCACTGAAAAGAGAGATACTGATTTTTGCCTTGCACTGGTCAGGGCAAATGCAAAAATGTCAATTTTCAAACACTCACAACAATTTATACTGGAGGAGAAGGGAGCATTGATTCTTTAGCGATTGACTCTGATTGGTTAAGGTGCTTCCATGAATAAAGCAATGCAAGCTTCTGGCTAATTGAACTAAAAGTGCAAGTTTTGAACAATACCATGTGTTTGCAGTGTATAAATGTCTCTGTATATAAATGCATGTTACTTTCTGCAATTTAGCTTTGCACTTTGTGGATTTATGTAGAAGTTTAGTGAGTCTGTAGTTTGCTTTATATTACTTTCTCTGTGGCAATGCTTGAGACAATCAGGGCTATTAAGCCAATCAATCTTTGGCCTTTTCTCCTGCGACATAAATTATTAAGACCCTTTGGCAGACTTGCATTTGTCCTGATGTGCGCAAGATGACACACACTTCATTTTAATTCATTCACAGGATGAGTGTGTTGCTGGCTACACCAACATTTATAGTCTTTTGCTAATTGCCCAGTGGGTAGTTAGGAGTTAATCATATTACTATGGGTCTGCAGTCACATGTAGGTCAGACCAGGTAAGTACAGCAGTTTCCTTCCCTCGAGAACAGTAGTAAGCCAGATTGGGTTCTCCCCCCAACAGTTGACAACAGTTTCACAGTCAACATTAGATTTTTAGTTCCAGACTTTTATTGAGTTCAAATTGAACCTTCTGCCATTTCAGGCACCTACAATATTTCCTGGGTCTCCTAATTAGTGATAATGTCATGTGGTCATCACCTCCCATTTGGTAACAAGTCTCTCTTTTAGCAAAACACAAAGAACATAGATGAGGGTTTCAGCAGCTGATGAGCTGAGGTGGGTTTGGATGTAGGCTGGATTACTGCAGCAGAACGAGCATCCTATTTTGGAACGGTTATGTGACTGAAGACCGCAACTGTAAAATTACTTGCACAAACAGTGCTGTGGTTTTGTAGGTTTTGTGGAATGGATGTTCCAATTAGGGCTATGATGATTCACAGCAGGTCTGGAATCTCAATTTTCCAGCCCCTTCAGTTTGGAGGAAGAGTTGTATTGGACTCGAAATATTAACTCTGTATCTGTCTCCACAAATGCTGCCAGATCTACTGAATTTCTCCAGCACTTGTTTTTACTTCAGATTGTTGTTATATACAGTACTCACAATGTTTCAATTTTGCTTGGGTAAGGTACAACTATTATAAAACAAAAAAATGACTCAGGCCGTCAAATGTACATATTAACAGGAGAATACAATGACAGAATCTTTCATTAGCTACCATAAGGCAGGTTCCTCCATCTGGTTACATCCCTCCTTCACTCAGTTCCTCTTCCCCTCATGGATAGTGCAATTTGGCAGCTCATTGCTTCATTAGGCACATGACAGCAAAATCTAGATGTGAAAGTGAAAACAGAATAAATGTAAGACAGAAGGAAATTATGCTAGTTGCTTTCAACAACTTGCTTGAGCTTTTCACAATGACTTCTGGAGATAATTGGGTAGTGTGCTTTATGAAGTCTGAAGTCCCACAGGATTTGTGCAAATTGTGCAAACAATGGAAAACATTTAAGAGAACATCTCTGTGCTCAGAAAATCTTGTTAATTCTCAAATAGCTTCCAAACCTTTTAAGTAAACAAAGTCACACCATTTGATAAATGATAAATTCACTGAAATTTAAATTGTCCTTATTTATGCAGAGGTCATCTCAAGAGAGGATGATATGAAGAATCTGATAACAGAATGTCTATTCAAACTCTGCTACTGATCAATCTGCAACAAACCCATACTTTTTTTCCATCTCTCCTCATCCTAACGTACGATCCAACTTTTTTCCACTGATCTCTCCTTGTCCACTACTGCACGGTAACACAAAATTCTACTTATAAAGTCCCTTCAAAGTGGTTAAATTTGTTTTTCTTCATTCGTAAGGCATGGGTGTTGCTGGCTGTGCCAAATTTTATTACCCGTCCCGTGAGAAGGTGGTGCTGAGCTGTCTTCTTGAACCACTGCAGTCCATGTGCTGGAGTAGACCCATAATGTCATTTGGGAGGAATTCCAGGACTTTGACCCAACGACAGTGAAATCAAGGTGGTTAGTGGCTTGGAGGGGAACTTGCAGATTGTGGTGTTCCCTTGTATCTGTTATCTTGTCCTTCTTGCTGAAAATGATTGTGGGTTCAGAAGGTGCTGTCTAAGGATCTTTGATGAACTTTTACATTACACCTTGTCAGTGGTACATACTAGCTTTTCTGAACATCAGTGGTGAAGTGACTGAATGTTTGTGACCTGGAACGAGGTCAGCCAGCTAGATTTCACCGAATATGAGTTCCCTGATTGGAGCTGTTAATCTGGTCCAATCAGGAACCCCTGGCTGACAGAGAAAAGGGGAGTGTCTCCACCAACACCCTGGAGTCGTTCAGGGAGTGGAGTGTATTATTTCCCCGTCCAACTCTATTTTGATTTAGTCCCTACCCTCCCCTTCACTGTTTTGATCACACAGCATTGCCCTGTGGTTTGAAGGGCAGTGCTTGTCACTGGCCACTCGGGTGTCTTTCCCCCCATTGTGTGGAGATATCGGATCAGTGTGGGACTGTGACTCTCTGTGTGCGCACACGTGCAAGGACTCTCCCTGGTGCTGCTTGGGGCCTGCCTCCCTGCTGCTGCCTGGGACTTGCCTGGGAAGTCCCCAGGACTTCCACCACTACTGTTGCTGCTGTTACCTGAGGAGAGGCCTGCCTCTACTGCTGCTGCCGCCCGAGGCCTGCCTCCGCCTTCGCTGCCTGGGACTCGCCTTGGGGCCCCTCCCCAGGACCTCCACCTCTGCAGCTGCTGCTGTTGCCTGAGGCCCACCTCCACCACTGCTGCCTTGGGCTCGGTTTTGGGGCTGCCTGGGACTTTCCTTGGGGACCCTCCCCAACAGGCCTGCCCCCCACTGCTGTGACTGGAGGAACTGCCTGGGACTTGCCGGAGGCCTGCCTCTACATCTGCTGCCTGGGACTCAATTTTGGGGCTGCCTGGGACTTGCCTCGGGGACCCTCCCCAACAGGTCTGCCCCACACCGCTGCGACCCAGGGCCTACCTGGGACTCGCCTGAGGCCTGCCTCCACCGCTGTTGTCACCTGAGGCAGGTCTCCACCGTCGCTGCCTGGGACTCTCCCTGCGACCTCCACCACTGCTGCTGCCAGAGGCCCGACTCCACCACCAGCAGCAGAGGATGGCGAGCCCGAAGGTCGCGGGGCCCAGCCGCACCTACGCCGGGGTAGCCGCTGCCTTAGGCTCGGCTGGCCCAGCCCCGGCTGCAAACCACACCCCCTTCAGGCACCTCACGAAACGCCTGGGGGTCAAGGCCTATCCCCACCCCAATATGACCATCGAGGCCTGCAGCAAGGCCATGGCTAGTGTGGTCGGCCCACTGGCCATAGTCGCTGCGGCCCGGATGTACGGGAAGGCCGTATTTTTCCTAAAGACCGAGCAGGCGGTCCACCTGGCCGTGGAGAGGGGGCTCGCTGTGGGCGGGACACATTTGCCCGTGGACCCTCTGGAGGTCACGGCCCAGAGGGTCGTGATCTCCAACGTCCCGCCCTTTATTGCCAGCGAGCTCCTTCTCCCCCACCTCACCACCTTGGGGGAGATCCGGTCAGGGATCCAACCGCTCCTGCTCGGTCTGAAGGACCCCGCCCTCCGTCACATCTACTCCTTCCGTCGCCAGGTGTTTATTTGCCTGGCCCGGGAGGAGGTCATGGAGGGCTCGTTTACCCTCCTCCACGAGGGCGCGGCCTACCGCGCCTTCTGGATGGCGGACGGCGTGCGGTGCCACCTGTGCCGCGAGGTGGGGCACATCAGAAAAAACTGCCCCACCCAGAAGGCCGCCCAGCCCTCGCCAACGGCTGCCGGTGGTGCCGCCGCGCCCACTCCCCCTCCCCCACAGTCGACACCGCAGGCCCCGACACCGGAGCCTGAGCCGGAGGCTTCCGATCCTCCAGCCTCCGGCAGGGAGGGGGGTGAGCGTCCAGCCGGCCGGAAGGCGCTCAGGAAGGCGCGACGCGTCAGGCCCGCCCACGGGGAGACCACCCTATCCCCATCCCCGACACCCAGCCCACGACCTGCCCCGCCCCGGCACGACAATGCCCTTGCGGCCGTGCCAGCATCGCCCCGGCGCGGGAACCCTGACCCCCAAACCCCCGAACCCGTACCTGACCCTGACCCCACATCTACCCCCCGCCCCAATGGAGATACCCCTGGGGCTGCGACGCCAGCCCCGGGCACTGCAACACCTGGCCCGGGGGAGCCCGAGCCCGAGCCCGAGCCCGAGCCCGAGCCCGAGCCCGAGCCCGAGCCCTGCCCCGCCCCGCCCCGCCCAGCCACACCCTGGCACTAACCTGGGGGGGACCACTGCTGCCCAATCTCCCGCAGCCACCGTGTCTCCAGGCCCCGGAGAGGGAACTGGGCCCCTGCCCCGCCCGCTATCACCTGATAAACCAGGGGCGGGGCAGGAAGTGACACGGCTGACCCTCCCCACCCTGGCCACGCCCCCTGCCTTCCCCCAGCCAATCGTATTCCGGGAAAGGCTGGGGGGAGGGGCTTCATGCCCCATGACCAACAAGGCGGGTGGGGAGGATAAGGCCCATAAATCCCCCCCTGTCTCTCTGGGGAAGAGGTGCTGGCCCTTGGAGGGGAGAGACAGTCCTGCAGCGCGCCGGAGGCGCTGCCCCTCTCCGGGGGACGGGCCCACGGTACCCCCCGACAATCCCGCACCGCGGCCCGACCTGCCCGACAACGGCCGCGAGGGCCGCGGTGCGGGCGTCGACAACGGACCCTTTACTGGGTCGCCGAGCGGCGGAGGGGAGGAAGGTGTTATCCCCGCTCCTCCCTCCCAGACTGTTTTTCCGGGGGCCTTGGCCCTGGGGGACGATCTCTTCCCCGAGGAGCCAGGCGTCCCGGTGTCGGGAGAGGAGCGGGGCCCCGAGCCTCCGCCGCCCGACGACCCGAACTCGGGGCGTTCCGGGACGGGGTGCGCCGAGGAGGGTACCGCCGGTGACCCTGGGGGTGGGGTCTCCGGGGGTTCGAGGCCGGTTGGCGGCGCCGGACCAGCCCCCATCCTCTCGGTGGGGGAGGGGTCGGCGACCGAGGGCGACCTCCCGGAGGAGGGTTCGGGATCGGTGGCGGACACCGTGGATGACGTGGACTCCGTCTGCAGTGACGTTTTCGAGTCCCAGGTGCCCCCCGCCGATCTCCCCCTCATCCCCCCTCGAGGAACTCCGGGAATTTGTCGAGGAAACTCGAGGTCGCCGGGATAGAGCCCAACTGGCGCTCGACCGCTGGAGCTCTTTCGAACAAGTTTACTGGTCGGTCCACGCTGCTCGCCAGGCGCCTGGGCTCGACATCAACGAGCGAAAGCGAGTCAGGAACTTCCTGGGGGCACTCCTGGTGAGGGCGAGGGACACCTGTGCCCCTCCCTCGTCCTCCCAGTGACTGTATTCGTTTTTGTGTACTGGTGGTGGTAGCACAACGCTTCCGACATGGAGACGACTATAGCCAGCCTCAACATCAACGGCAGCGGGGAGTCACAGCGCAGATTCCAGACCCTCTCGGTCCTTCGGGACGGGAGGTATGCGGTTTGCTTCCTGCAAGAAACCCACACTACCCCGGGAGACGAAGCCACCTGGCTCCTGGAGTGGCGAGGGGGGGGTCTACATGAGTCACCTCACCCGCAGATCTGGCGGGGTGGCTATCCTGTTGGCCCCGCATTTTCAGCCCGAGATCTTGGGGGTCAGGGAGCCGGTGCCAGGCCGTTTGCTTCACCTGACGGTTCGGCTGGGGGGCGCGGTGCTTCACTTGGTGAACGTATACGCTCCCCTGGCCGGGCCGAGGCAAGCGAGCTTCTTTCAAGAACTGTCCGCTCATCTGGCTTCCATCGACGAGAACCAGTGCGTCGTCCTCGGGGGAGATTTTAACTGCGTCCTCGAGGGCAGGGACCACGGCGGTGCCCGCACTGGCTGCGCGTCGGGGAAGAGGTTGGGGGACTTGGTCAAGTCCTTCGACCTGGTGGACGTCTGGCGGACTCTCCATCCCGACTCCATCGCCTTCACCTTCGTGAGGCCTGGGGTCGGAGCGTCCAGAATCGACCGCCTGTACGTTTCGCGGGCGTACGCCTCCTGTTTTCCGAAGGCCTCCACGCGGCAGGTGTCGTGCACGGACCATCACCTGGTGTGGGCGGAACTCCTTCCGTTCGGCGCCAGGCTCGGCTCCGCGTACTGGCACTTTAACAACCTGCTGCTGGAGGACGAGCGGTTCCGGGACTCGTTTCGTCGTTTCTGGGCCGGCTGGAGAAGGAAGCGGGGAAGCTTCCCCTCCCTGAGGCTATGGTGGGACGTGGGCAAGGCTCACGTCCGCGTCTTCTGTCAGGAGTACGCGAGGGGGTCGACCAAGAGGCGGAAATCCAGGATCGTGGAGTTGGAGAGGGAGATGCTCGACCTGGAGTCACGCCTCGGTCAGCCCGACGCGGACCCGGCCCTGCGCGGGGTGTACGAAGAGAAGAAGGCCGCGCTCCGGGACCTGCAGCTCGTCGGGGCTCGGGGCGCGTACGTGAGGTCGCGGATCCAGCTCCTGCAGGACCTGGACCGCGGCTCCCCCTTCTTCTACTCGCTGGAAAAAAGGCGCGGCACCCGTCAGCAGCTCCTTGTGCTGCTGGCCGACGACGGGTCCCTCGTCTCGGATCCGGAGGGCGTCAGGGCCCACGTCCGAAACTATTACACGGCTCTGTTCTCTCCGGATCCGTCCAGCGAGGACGCTCGCAGAGTTCTGTGGGAGGACCTGCCGCAGCTCGGCCCGGAGGACGCCGGAAGGCTCGACGCTCCCGTCACTTTAGAGGAGCTGACCGGCGCCCTCGACCGGGGCTGGACGGGCTGACTGTGGAGTTCTTCAGGGCGTTCTGGGATGTCCTGGGGAACGACTACGCACAGGTCCTGGGGGAGTGTCTAAATGCCGGACAGCTGCCCCTTTCTTGGCGCAGGGCGGTCATCGTCCTGCTGCCAAAGAAGGGGGACCTTCGTTCCTTAAAGAACTGGCGTCCGGTCTCCCTCCTCAGCACGGACTACAAAATTTTCGCCAGGGTGTTGTCTTCTCGCCTGGCTTCCGTGCTGGCCCACATGATTCACCCGGACCAGTCCTACACGGTCCCGGGCCGGAGGATACACGACAACGTCCACCTGGTCCGGGACCTGATCCATTTCTGTCGACGGGCTGGTCTGCCGAGCGCCTTCCTGTCTCTCGACCAAGAGAAGGCGTTCGACAGGGTCGATCACGAGTACCTGCTCGGGACCCTGCGGGCGTTCGAGTTCGGGACGCGGATCGTCGCCCGGATCCGACTTTTGTACGCCGCCGCAGAGTGTCTGGTTAAAGTTAACGGGTCCCTGACGGCGCCCCTTCGCTTCGGGAGAGGAGTGCGTCAAGGCTGCCCCCTGTCCGGCCAGCTGTATTCCCTGTGCGTGGAGCCTTTCCTGCGCTTCTTGCGGAGGAGGTTGTCGGGGCTGGTTCTGCGCGGCGCGGGCACGGGGGTGGTCCTCTCGGCCTACGCCGACGACGTGCTCCTCACTTTCACCGACCCGGCTGACCTGGGGAGGATGCGCGAGTTCCAGGCCGTGTACTCGGCGGCGTCTTCCGCCAGGATCAACTGGGCCAAGTGTTCCGGACTACTGGTCGGTCCGTGGCGGGTGGACTCCCTACCGGAGGAGTTACGGGGGTTCATCTGGAGTACCACCCATCTCCTCTACCTGGGGGTCTACCTCAGCCCGGCTGAGGAATCCTGGCCAGCCAACTGGCAGGAGCTGGAGGCCAAAGTCTCGGCTCGCCTAGGCCGCTGGACAGGACTGCTCCGAGTGCTATCTTACAGGAGCCGAGTGCTGGTCATAAACCAGCTGGTGGCCGCCAGGCTGTGGTACCGGCTGGTCACTTTGGTCCCTCCTCCTGGCTTTGTCGCTGACATCCAGAGAACGTTGGTCGACTTCTTCTGGGACAAAAAGATGCACTGGGTCGCCACGCAGGTTCTGAGTCTCCCTATTGAGGAGGGCGGTCAGTCGCTGGTGTGCGTCCGCACCCAGGTCGCGACTTTCCGCCTTCAGACCTTGCGGCGATACCTTTACGTCGAGCCTCCTCCTAGGTGGTGCGCCCTGGCGACGTATTTTTTCCGCCAGGTGCGTAACCTCAACTACGACACGCAGCTCCTGTTCGTCGACCGCGACGGTTTGGAGGTCGCCCTCAAGGTGCTGCCTGTCTTTTACCAGGACCTGATCACTGTCTGGAACATGGTCGAATCGCGTCGCGCCTACCCTCCGGCTGGAGTAGCGGCTGTCGTCAGGGAGCCGTTGCTCAGGAATCCGCACCTCCGTACTCGCGGGTTCGAGTGGCTGTCGGAGGGGAGGGCCGTGGCGGCGAGGGCGACCAGGGTCGGGGACGAGCTGGGTGCCGGGGGCCTGGGCTGGACGCTGCCGCAGGACATAGCGAGCAGGGCAGCGGTAGACGTCCGTGGCCACCGCCAACCGACACCTTAAAACGGCGGTGCTCGGACCCGACGTAGTGCACCGGTTGGAGGACGCTCAGGTGTGCGGTGGGATCCCGTCCGCGCTCACCTCGGCCCGGACGGAATTTCACATTGGCCCCAAGGTCCCGTACTTCCCGCGGGAGCCTGTGCCCCACAACCTGAGCCGCCTCCGGAATTTTAATTTTGTCCCTTTTTCAGGGATATAAAAAGGAAGGCCCTGTATCGACTGCTGCTGCACACCGTCCACCTCTTCTCCTTCATCCACCGTCTGGACACGCCTTGGCGTGCCCATTTGCCACCGGGCGGTGGGGATCCCCAGTGGAGGGCTCTCTACGTGGAGTCCTCCCCCTTTCTCTCGGGGATCTGGGGTGGAGGGTGCTGCACACAGCAGTCCCCTGCAACCGCAGATTGCGGTGGTTCATGGACTCCCAGCCCAACTGCTTGTTCTGTGGCGCTGTGGAGTCCGTGGACCATGTATATATTGGGTGTGGGCGTTTGCACTCCTTTTGATTTTCTTAGAAACCTTCTCCTCTGTTTCTGGCTGCACTTCAGTCCCACGCTCCTGATCTTCGGGCACCCGGTACGGAGGAGGGAGGGCAGGTCCGAAGACCACCTCGTGGGCCTGGTCAAACTGGCCATCAACAGGTCCAGGCAGCGGGCCGTGGAGGGGGTCGTTAAGGCCAACTGCTTGCCCCTCTTCCGCGGTTACGTTAGAGCCTGGGTGTCCTTGGAGAAGGAGCACGTGGTGTCCACCAACACCCTGGAGTTGTTCAGGGAGAGGTGGGCGCCACAGGGAGTGGAGTGTATTATTTCCCTGTCCAACTCTATTTTGACTTAGTCCCTACCCTCCCCTTCACTGTTTTGATCACACAGCCTTGCCCTGTGGTTTGAAGGGCAGTGCTTGTCACTAGCCTCTCGGGTGTTTTTCCTATCTTCTTGGTGGTGGCAATTGAATAAAGATTCGTGCACCTTGTGTCTTTCACTGTGTCTCACACCTGCCCCCACACACCATGGGTGCTGGGGAGAAATAAGCACTACTGCAGTTTGGTGGCAGGGTGGGGGTTAAATTTATATTTAAAAAAAGAGGGGAAAAAAAAATAAACTTGAGTGTCACTAAAAAAAAAGGGAGTGTCAATGATACTGACGCTCTGGTAGCTGACTCCAAATGGGACAGTGCTAAAGTCAAGAACTGTTAATGAGTAAATAATGGGTGACATGGGGATGGGGTACTAGTCTCTGTGGAGTTATTACCTTGCTGATCAAGCAGGTTGCTATGTCCTGGTTTGTGTCAAGCTTCTGGGGTGTTGCTGGAAATGTAATCATCCAGACAAATGGGGAATATTCCATCCCACTCCTGACTTTTGCCTTGTCGATGGTAGACAGGATTTGTGGAGTCAGGATGTGAGTTACTCACTGCAGTATTCCTAGCTTCTAACCAGTTCTTATGGCCACTGTTTTTTTTTTCTGGTAAGTGCAGTTTGGCTTCTGGTCAATGGTAACCCCAGGATGCTGATGGTGGGGATACAGTGAAGGCAACACCATTGAATGTCAAGGTCTAAGATTATGTCTTATTGAAGATGGTCATTGCCAGGCAGTTGTAAGGCACAAATGACACTTGCTATTTTTCAGCCCAAGCCTGGATATTATCCAGGTGTTGCTGCATTTGTAATCGACTGCTTCAGTATCTGAGGAGTTTATGAATGATGCTTATCATTGTGCGGTCATTGGTGAACATCTGCACTTCTGACCTTGTAGTAGAGGGAAGGTCATTGATGAAGCAACTGAAAATGGTTGGGCCCAGGACACTATCCTGAAGAACTTTTGCAGAGATATCCTGGAGCTGAGATAACTGACCTCCAACAACCACAACTTCCAAGGTGCTAGGTTGGAGCAAATTGCTGCAGATGCTGGAATCTGTACTGAAAACAAAAAATGCTGGAGATCACAACAGGTTAGATAGCATCGCTGGAGAGAGAGCAAGCTGGATGACTCTTCACCAGAGCACATTTGATGTGCCAGCTATGACTCGAACTGAAGGAGAGTCTTTCCCAAATCCCCATTAATTCTAGTCTTGTAAGACCGCCTGAATACCACATTTTGAATTGAATTAAATTGAATTTATTGCCATGTGTACTGAGGCACAGTGAAAAGCTTTGTCTTGTGAGCAATACAGGCAGATCACAGAGTTAAGTAGCACAGATAAGTGAATAATAGGTAAACAGTGGCAAAAATAAAAACACAGGTGCAGGCGAATGTTAAAAGTTTGTGAGTCCATTCAGTATTCTAACAACAGTAGGGTTGAAACTGTTTAGAAACGGGCTGGTGCACGTGTTCAGGCTTCTGTACCTTCTCCCCGATAGTAGAGGTTGTAGAAAAACATTGCCAGGCTGGGATGGATCTTTGAGAATGCTGGCGGCCTTTCCTTGACAGCGAGCCTGGTAGATTGGTTCTATAGATGGGAGGTTGGCCTTTGAGGTTGTCTGAACCAAGTTCATCACTCTGTAACTGTCTCTCATCTTGAATAGTACAGTTGCCATACCAGGTAGAAATACATCCAGACAGAATGCTCTCGAAAGCGCACCTATAAACATTAGCAAGGGCATTCACCGTCATGCCAAATTTCCTCAGTTGCCTGAGGAAGAAGAGACGTTGTTGGGTCTTTGTAACCAGTGTGTCCACATGAAGAGCCCAAGAAAGCTTGTTGTGGATGACCACTCCCAGGAGCCTCACACTCTCCACTCGTTCCACCTCTGTGCTTGTGATGTGTTGGGGCACATGAGCTGTCATATGCTGCCTTGATGTCAAGGATTGTCATTCTTGCCTCCTCTCTGGAATTCAGCTGTTTTGTCCATGTTTAAACCAAGGTTTACCTGGGGTCAGGAGCTGAGTAGCCCCAGTGGAATGAAAACTACGCGTCACTGAGCAGGTTATTGCTCAGCAGCTACCACAGATAGTACTGTTTTACAAACTACCTCACTGCATTACTTGGAGGTGCTGGCGTTGGACTGGGGTGTGCAAAGTTAAAAATCACACAACAGCAGATTATAGTCTAACAAGTTTATTTGGAAGCACTGGCTTTTGGAGTGCTGCTTTTTCATCAGGTGATTGTGGAGTATAAGATTGTAGGACACAGAAATTCTTACACTCCACAATCACCTGATGAAGGAGCAGCACTCCAAAAGCTAGTGCTCCCAATTAAACCTGTTGGATTATAACTTGCTGTTGTGTGATTTTTAACTTTGTACATCTCACTGCAGGAGTTGTATTCTGACATGCACAGTTCTCCAAGTGACAGAAGTACTATCCACCAGCTCCAGTACAAAAATTCAGAACTAAAGAATTACTGAACAAAGAGACATGCTGTTCTGGGTCTGACACTAATACATACGTTTTGTCTTGCACACTTCAAAACAGGCTCAAGAATACCAAATTTCAAAGGGAGCAATATATAAACTGCATATGAAATCAGTAATCAGAATCCTTCTCATATGCAGGATCAATTATTACTGCCTTTGAGATTTGGCATTTTGCAACTATCCTGGTGAGTACAAAATGAAACACTTTGACAATGTGTCTGCTTTTATCAGCAATGCAACATGCTCCAATCCCTGAGGAAGGATCTTTCAGAGCATGTGTCGACTTTGTACTGTAAGTTTTCAAATCATATCCCTTTTGGGTATGGTTGGAGAGGCGGCGCAATTGCAATGAAGTCACTGGACAGGTAATGCAGAACACCTGAACTAATGTTCTGGGGAAACAAGTTTGAATCTCACCACGGCAGATGTTGACATTTGAATTCAATAAATAAAGTCTGGAATTAAAAAAGCCAGCCTAATGGAGATCATTGTAACCACCACTTGTGGTCATAAAAGGAAGAAACCCATCTGGTTCACTAACATCCTTTAGGGAAGGCAGTCTACCATATATGTGACTCCACTCCAGACCCATAGCAAAGTGGTTGCCCTCTGAGCAAATAGGATTGAACAATATACGCTTCCCTAATTTTTTTTTACAATATACAAAAAACAAAAGGGAAAACCAAAAAGAACAAATATCTTCACTGGAAAAGGGGGGGGAAGGAAAAAGAAACGCTCCGCCAAAACACAGAGACCAACAGCAGTAGCAGCAGGAACACACTGACTGTGGCCCAGCCAACACAGAGCCAGTCCCCTAAACTGAGGAGACTCTAAATCTCCTGGTTATTTATTTTTTGGTCATATCTGCTTCCCTAAATTTGGCACCTACATTCCATGAACTAATTACCATCAAGATTGACAGAGATCTTGCTTTCTGCACTTACACCTGCTCTAGGCCCAACGTTTGTTTCTTTGTTTTATTATTCCCTATTTGCACATTATCCCTTTACTCTCCACCCATCATATCCCCTCCCCAGCACATCCCTACCTCTGTGCTTGTTAAAACCTGTTACATCTCATGTTCTTTGCCATGCTGATGAAAGAGTATTGAGATGAGATGATGGTCAAAGCTTCTCCAGCACTTACTGTCTTTATTTCAGATGTACAGCATTTCCCCCTTTGATTTTGGAAATAAATTGAAAATGAAGTTGAAAAAAAAACCCAGAACCTGATAGTACTGTGAACAATTTGAGCTAAGGTGTGATTTGTGGCCAAATTCAGCAAACAATCCAACAAGGCCCATTTTGATCCTTCTCCAACCTTTCTCTTTTTCACAAGCAGTATGATGAATTTCCTGCTAGGAAGATCACAGGGGGAAAGCAAAGCACAGCAGATGCCGAAGATCTGAAACAAAAACAGAAGTGCTGGAGAAACTCAGCAGGTTTGGTAGCATCTGTGGGGAGAGAGAAAACAGTTCACGCTCTGGATCCAAAACAAAAACAGAAATTACTAGAAAAACTCAGCAGATCTGGCAGCATTTGAGAAGAGAAATCAGAGCTAATATTTCAGGTCAAGTGAACTGAACTGAATCAGTTCTGAGGAAGGGTCACTCAATCCAAAACGTTAACTCGGTTTTCTCTGCACAGATGCTTCCAGAACCACTGAGCTTTTCCAGCAACTTCTGATTCTGTTTCTGATTTATAGCATCCGCAGTTCTTTCAGTTTTTATTTAATGTTCTGAGTCCAGTGAGCAGTTTTCTGTTTTTTGTGTGGAGGATCATTGCTTCTTAAGTGGGTTGCTCATGGGCCAGCTTGCCTCAGCAATATCCAGCTTTCTTTCTTACCCAATCAGCTAGACGTGGAGAAAACTTGACAAACAGTGTACCTGATGAAATCAGCTCACTGCATTTGACCAAGTTGTATCACAGGGCACCATCACGACTACATTTACCCCTCATCCACGGACATTGACATCCAGAATTTGTCAACCCCTTGTGACCACTATGAAACCCTGTCCAATACATTGGCAGTGCATTCCAGAAGCTCGGAATTATGTTGCAGGAGGCAGAGTATTTATAGGCAAGTCAGATTTAGCCAAGAAAAACATCAGCTTCAGTCAGGTGAATCTGTGCTTTTCTCTCTGTGGTTACTGTCCGTGTAGCTGAACGCATCCAGGAATTTCTCAGGAGATTCCAGCTCAGCTTTCAATTGCAGAATGGTGCTGGTGCACAGTTCAGAGCTCTGCAGAAGTACACAACTCTATTCTAAATACAGTGTTAGTACAGATCACTAATGCCATTAGGTTAGATTGTTTTCCAATGCCTAGTCTCTGGCTAGCAACCAGACACATGAGACTCAAACATAATCTGGATAATACATTTGTAATGTGACTCCAGTAAATGATTTATTGTAAATAGATTGCAATAAATGGCATTAATCCACTTTCCATTAAATCACAATCGGTCTTGAAAGGATATGGGTCCATGTCAATCTTTTCCCAATTTTAAATAAATACAAGAAAACCTTTGCAAAGGATTAGCATACTAATGAGTTATTTTTAAATGGATCACTCCACAGATTAGATTAGATTAGATTACTTACAGTGTGGAAACAGGCCCTTCGGCCCAGCAAGTCCACACCGCCCCGCCGAAGCGCAACCCACCCGTACCCCTACATCTACCCCCTTCCTAACACTACGGGCAATTTAGCATGGCCAATTCACCTGACCTGCACATCTTTGGAGTTTGGGAGGAAACCGGAGCACCCGGAGGAAACCCACGCAGACACGGGGAGAACGTGCAAACTCCACACAGTCCACGGATACTTCCCCTGTATAAAAGGCTGCTTGAATATTTTCTGCGGTGGTTGAGAACTGTAATTAAATGCTCTTCTGTTGGACGTTTGAAGGCAGAATTTCCACAAGGAGAGCAGAAAATGCTGGAGAAATTCAACAGGTCTGGCAGTGTGTGTGGAAACAGAAACAGAGTTAATGTTTCCAGTGCAGTTTGATTCTTCTTCAGCATGAAATAAGAGTCATACTGGTTTGAAAACGTTAACTCTATGTCTCTCTCTCCACAGATGCTGCAAGATCCGTTGAGCTTCTCCAGCACATACTGTCTTTATTTTAGATGTGCAGCATTTCCCTTTGAGTCTGGTAAGAAATTGGAAATGAAGTTTAAAAAAATACCATTGAGAAGATTGGTTTCAACTGATCGTTGTGACATCCTGTCTTAGTAGGTGTAGGGAGCCCCCTGGTTGTGAATCATCACTGACAATGAAATGTCAGAACATTTTTGCCCATCTCTCCAATTCAGCCCATTACTACACTCCTCCAATTCTGGAATTTTGTGTATTCCCGATTTATTGGTTTACGTTATTCACTATTCTTTCATCGGATGAGAATATCGGTAGAAATATCAGCAATTAGAACCCATTCCTATCCTTGAGAGCAGTTAAAAATCGATTACATCGTTATGGAACCAGAGGCACATGAGAGCCAGAGTCAATAGATGTGAAGCTGGAAGAGCACAGCAGGTCAGACAGCATCTGAGGAGCAGGCAAGTTCAAAGCTTCACAATTTGGACCCAACCATGACAATTTTGGCCCCAAACAATGACCTTCCTGCTCCTCAGATGCTGTCTGATCTGCTGTGCTCTTCCAACTTCACATCTATTGACTCTCATGTGCCTCTTGTCCCATAGTGATGTGATTGATTATTAACTGCTTCAACGATAGGAATGGGTACCTATTGTGCATTAGTGAGGCAGATGGGTTTTTCTAACAATCAATGATAGTTGTACAATCGTTATTATCGAGAATGGCTTTCAATTCTAATTTTTTTTTTAAAGTTAGTGAAACAAATTTAAACTTCAATAATTGCCACAGTGAGATTTGAACTCATGTCCATTACTATGGATCTGATGGATTACTAATCCAGTCACAATACCATTACACTGTGCTTGTTATGATTCATCAATATTTAATTGACACTATTATATTACAAAAGATAAATATTTCAATTAATTTAAGTCGTACAGGAATCTGCACTTGAAAGTTATGGCAGCACTTTCAGACAGTGCCCAAGTTGCCATCCTTTCTATATGAACCCTCACAGTAAGGTTTAGACGGTATTACAGCTAAACTGACCTCATGATTGTACTACAATCATGAATGAAACAAAACTGACTTCTCCTCATTTGGGATCATTTATCATTCAGCTAACAGTCCTAAGAAAAATGATTTCGGGATAATGCTGCTACTGGTGTGGACACTGCTGGGTCAAAATGGCTGCTCTATTTGCCTTCATAACAAAATGGCTACCATCCTTGCCCTCACAAAAATAAGGATCATTTGTGCCACAGGAGTGCCAGGTTAATGACTGTTTCTGACATGACAGAATAAATTGATCACCCCTCGGTATTCAATGGCATTTCCATCACTGAATCAAAATTCTGGAGAGATACCGTTGACCAGAAAATGAACAGAACTGGCCATTTTCTATGTCAACAAAGATAAATCACCCATCTGCCCAAATCCTGTTTTGCATTTGCATGGAACAATTCAAGTGTGGATGGAATAGTGGCCATTTGCCTGGATTGATGCAGCTCCAACAACACTCAAGAGGTTTAACAGCATCTAAGACAAAGTAGCTCACTCGACAGGCTGCCCATCTAAGGAACAGGAGAATCAACGTTTCGGGCATAAGCCTGAAACGTCGACTGTCCTGCTCCTCGGATGCTGCCTGACCTGCTGTGCTTTTCCAGCACCCACTCTCAACTTTAATCTCCAGCATCTGCAGTCCTCACTTTCTTCTGGACTCCCCATCTACCACATTCAATATTCACTCGCTTCACCACTGGCACATAATGGTAGCAATATGCACTATCTACAAGGTGCATTGCAACAACTCACCAAGAGTCCTTCAGCAGCACCTTCCAAACAAACCAGCTCTACAACCTCGAAAGATAAAGGCAACAGACAAAATGGGACCACTACCCCCTGTAGGGTTGCCTCAAGCCACACACCATCCTGCCTTGCAAATATATTGCCACTCTTTCCACGTCACTGGATGAAGTTTATGATTAGATTAGATTCCTTATAATGTGGAAACAGGCCCTTTGGCCCAACCAGTCCACACTGACCCTCCGAACAGTAACACACCCAGACTCATTTCCCTCTGACTAATGCACCTGACACTATGGACAATTTAACATGGCCAATTCACCTGACCTGCACATCTTTGGGCTGTGGGAGGAAACTGGGGCACCCAGAGGAAACCCACACAGACACGGGGAGAATGTGCAAACTCCACACAGACAATTGTCCGAGGCCAGAATCAAACATGGGACCCTGGTGCTGTGAAGCAGCAGTACTAACCATGCCGCCCCTGAATCTCCCTCCCTAACAGCTTTGTAGGTGCCCCTACATAAAGTGAACTGCCATGGTTCAAGGAAACTAATCCACCACTGCCTTCTCCAGGGCCATTTGAGATATACAATCCATGCTGGTCCAACAAATGACACCCACCACCTTTGATTAAATAAAAACATCACAGCGCCTGCAAAGTGTTTCATTATAACTGGGGTACATTGAGACATTTCTGGGAGTTATGATCAAAAGCCATGTAGTACTCCTTTTGAGCAAAACATGGCTCATAGCGCATTGTTATCACACGGGGGCAGGAGACTGCTAAAATCTTTAGCGCTTGCTGGCAGCTCTCTGTAAGTTGCCAACATCCATTTAAAAACAAATTGGTTCAGTCTGGATGAACTGATAAGAATGAAGTAATACTAGGAACCAGACACAATAGTAGAGTTGGTGTGTATTAAGTACAAGCTGCATCGAGTTTTATGTTTCTTTTTATAGACCCGTTGAAGCAGATATGAATTATAAAGAAAGCTACATGGTCAATAAAAGCTGATGAAGTAACTGTATTTGTTCAATTGACAGCACAAGTTGGAGGGAGAGTTAATTAAGGCAGTGCTGCAGAAATTTATTTCAATAAATATCAAACACTGGAACACTACTCTGCTGTGAAGACTACTGTACTGTTACCTGTAGAGGGTGCAGTTGGTACATGTCCAATCCAAAATGGTGCCACCAAACACTGGATGCCAGGGCTTTGTAAAGTCTTGAAAATATGTTGTTTTGATGAATGTTAAATTAACTCAAAATTGATTTTTGAAATAAGCAACATTGGAGAATGATTTTTATCCCCTGAAACCTCTTAATTTAACCATTAGATCACAGCTGATCTGTATCCTAACTGAAATAATATTCTCCTCTAATCTAAATCTGTCTGAATTCTGGTATGGCAACCTGGTATGGCAACTGTACCATTCAAGATTGGAGACGATTACAGAGAATGGGGAACTCGGCCCGGACAATCACAAAGGCCAACCTCCCATCTATAGAACCCATCTATCAGGCTCACTGTCAAGGAAAGGCCGCCAGCATTCTTAAAGATCCACGAGGTAAAAACAATGACTGCAGATGCTGGAAACCAGATTTTGGATTAGTGGTGCTGGAAGAGCACAGCAGTTCAGGCAGCATCCAAGTAGCTTCGAAATCAACGTTTCGGGCAAAATTCCGTCATCAGGAATAAAGGCAGTGAGCCTGAAGCGTGGAGAGATAAGCTAGAGGAGGGTGGGGGTGGGGAGAAAGTAGCATAGAGTGGCAGAGGAAATGACCTGGGAGTTGCAGTGGGAGAGGGACTCCCTGAGATTCTTGTAGAGAGAGGAGGAAAACTTCTTCAAGGCAGGCATCCTTGCAAGAGGATTCGCAATATGGTTAAAATCAAAGAGGTAAAAATAATGACTGCAGATGCTGGAAACCAGATTCTGGATTAGTGGTGCTGGAAGAGCACAGCAGTTCAGGCAGCATCTGGATTAGTGGTGCTGGAAGAGCACAGCAGTTCAGGCAGCATCCAAGTAGCTTCAAAATCGATGTTTCAGGCAAAAGCCCTTCATCAGGAATAAAGGCAGTGAGCCTGAAACGTGGAGAGATAAGCTAGAGGAGGGTGGGGGTGGGGAGAAAGTAGCATAGAGTACAATGGGTGAGTGGGGGAGGGGATGAAGGTGATAGGTCAAGGAGGAGAGGGTGGAGTGGATAGGTGGAAAAGAAGATAGGCAGGTAGGACAAGTCCGGACAAGTTATGGGGACAGTTAGTGAG
Organism: Chiloscyllium punctatum; assembly: GCF_047496795.1. Classification (NCBI taxonomy): domain Eukaryota; kingdom Metazoa; phylum Chordata; class Chondrichthyes; order Orectolobiformes; family Hemiscylliidae; genus Chiloscyllium; species Chiloscyllium punctatum. The sequence continues at coordinate 17,853,681 of NC_092744.1, forward strand.
CTGGAAGTTTAGAACTAGGGTGAGGTGGGGGAAGGGGAAATGAGGAAGCTGTTGAAGTCCACATTGATGCCCTGGGGTTGAAGTGTTCCGAGGCGGAAGGTGAGGCGTTCTTCCTCCAGGCGTCTGGTGGTGAGGGAGCAGCGGTGAAGGAGGCCCAGGACCTCCATGTCCTCGGCAGAGTGGGAGGGGGAGTTGAAATGTTGGGCCACGGGGTGGTGTGGTTGATTGGTGCGGGTGTCCCGGAGATGTTCCCTAAAGCGCTCTGCTAGGAGGCGCCCAGTCTCCCCAATGTAGAGGAGACCGCATCGGGAGCAATGGATACAATAAATGATATTAGTGGATGTGCAAGTAAAACTTTGATGGATGTGGAAGGCTCTTTTAGGGCCTTGGATAGAGGTGAGGGAGGAGGTGTGGGCGCAGGTTTTGCAGTTCCTGCGGTGGCAGGGGAAAGTGCCAGGATTGGACGGTGGGTTGTTTGGGGGCGTGGACCTGCCCAGGTAGTCGTGGAGGGAACAGTCTTTGCGGAAGGCGGAAAGGGGTGGAGAGGGAAATATATCCCTGGTAGTGGGGTCTGTTTGGAGGTGGCGAAAATGTTGGCGGATGATTTGGTTTATGCGAAGGTTGGTAGGGTGGAAGGTAAGCACCAGGGGCGTTCTGTCCTTGTTACGGTTGGAAGGGTGGGGTCTGAGGGCGGAGGTGCAGGATGTGGACGAGATGCATTCAGGACCACCAAGTTCAGGCAGCATCCAAGTAGCTTCGAAATCGACGTCTAGCTTATTTCTCCATGCTTCAGGCTCACTGCCTTTATTCCTGATGAAGGGCTTTTGCCCGAAACGTTGATTTCGAAGCTACTTGGATGCTGCCTGAACTGCTGTGCTCTTCCAGCACCACTAATCCAGAATCTGGTTTCCAGCATCTGCAGTCAATGTTTTTACCTCGTTGATTTTAACCCTACTGCGAATCCTCTTGCAAGGATGCCTGCCTTGAAGAAGTTTTCCTCCTCTCTCTACAAGAATCTCAGCGAGTCCCTCTCCCACTGCAACTCCCAGTCATTTCCTCTGCCATTCTATGCTACTTTCTCCCCACCCCCACCCTCCTCAAGCTTATCTCTCCACGCTTCAGGCTCACTGCCTTTATTCCTGATGAAGGGCTTTGGCCCGAAACGTTGATTTCGAAGCTACTTGGATGTTGCCTGAACTGCTGTGCTCTTCCAGCACCACTAATCCGGAATTCTTAAAGATCCATCCCACCCTGGCAATACTTTTCTACAACCTCTACCATCGAGGAGAAGGTACAGAAGCCTGAACACATGCATCAGCTGGTTTCGAAACAGTTTCTACCCTGCTGTTAGAATACTGAATGGACTCACAAACTCTTAACATTCGCCTGTATCTGTGTTTTTGTTTCTGCCACTGTTTACCAATTATTTATTATCTGTGCTACTTAACTTTGTGATCTGCCTGTATTGCTCGCAAGACAAAGCTTTTCACTGTGCCTCGGTACACGTGGCAATAAATTCAATTCAATTCAGTTCAATTCATCTAACACAAATGTGTTGCATGGATTTTGTTTACTTGAAGACATTGAATGGGGCTATTTATAGTTAAATCAGTAAATGCAACAGAGAAACCTCCAGACAAAGCCGATGTAAGGAGATAAATGTGTGGCTCAAATATTGGTGTGGGAGGAATGAGTTCAAGTTCGAGGGACATTGGCACCAGTATTAGGAAAGGAAGGAGCTGTTCCAGTTGAACAGGCTCCATCTGAATCATGCAGGGACCAGAGACCTGGACAATCGCATAACTAGGGCTGTGTGTAGTGCGACAAAATAAATAGTTGGAGGCAAATAAAAGGGGGAGAGGGACTCAGCAGAGGTTATTAAAGTTTCCAGAACAGGTTAAAGGACAGAGAGTATGGAAAGGGTCAGGAATCTAACTTCAGGCACAGCAGATAAGGGGACAACTATGGGAAGGGGCACTGTCAACACAGGACTGAGGGTGTTGTACTTAACTGCATGCAGTGTACAAAATAAGGGAAATGTTCTTGTAACGCAGACTGAAATTGGCAGATACGACGTTGTGGGTATCATGGAGACATGGCTGTGGGGAGATCAGGGGAGGGAACTAAATATCCAAGAATATACATCCTATCAAAAGAACAGGCAGAGCAGCTGGGGTTGCCTTGTTAGAAAGAAACGAAATTAGATCAATAGCAAGAAGTAATATAGAGTCAGAAGGCATGGAATCTGTGTTGGTAGAGTTGAAGAACCATAAAGAAGAAAGACCTTGTTGGGAGTTGTGTACAGTCCTCCTAGCAGTAGTCAGGTTTAGATTAGATTCCCAACAAGTCCACACCGACCGCACGAAGAGTAACCCTACAGACCCATTTCCCTCTGACTAATACACCTAACACTATGGGTGTTTTAGCATGGCCAATCCACCTGGCCTGTGTGTCTTTGAATTGTGGGAGGGAAAAGGAGCACCTGGAGGAAACCCACACAGACACTTGGAGAATGTGCAAACTCCACACAGACAGATGCCCAGGGCTGGAATTGAACCCAGGTCTCTGGTGCTGTGTGGTAGCAGTGCTAACCACTGTGCCACACCATGTGGGAGGCATAGCAGACAATAGAGAAAGATTAGATTCCCTACAGTGTGGAAACAGGCCCTTCAGCCCAACAAGTCCACACCAACCCTCCAAAGAGTAACCCACGCAGACCCATTTCCCTCTGACTAATGCACGTAACACAATGGGCAATTTCGCATGGCCAGTTCACCTGACCTGCACATCTTTGGACTGTGGGAGGAAACCAGAGCAAATCCATATAGACAGTTGCCCAAGGCTGGAAGTGAACCTGGGAGCTGTGAGGCAGCAGTGCTAGCCACTGAGCCACCATGCCACCCGAATTTAGGAATGGCACTATTACAATAATCATGAGAGACTTCGATATGCAGCTGGATCTGGAAAATCAGGTTGGCAGCAGATCTCAAGAATAGGAATTCATTGAACGGCCACATGATATTTTTAAAGAGCAGCTTGTGATAGAGCCCACTAGTGAACAGGCAATTCTGGATTTAGTGATGTGTAGTGAGGCAGACTTGATTGGGGAGCATAAGTGAAGAATTCCTTAGGAACAGTGATCATAATATGATAGAATTCGCTCTGCAGTTTGAGAGGGAGAATAGGAAACAAATGTAATGGTGTAAAGGTAACTATGAGGGAGGAGCTGGCCAGAGGTGATTGTAAGGACAGCTTTTCCTTTCGGAGGGAAGACACTGGAGCAGCAATGGTCAGGGTTTCAGGGGGCAATTCACAAAGCACGGCAGAAATTCATCCCAAGGAAGAAGAAACATTTCAAGGGGAGGATGAAGGAACCATGACGAACAAGCGAAGTCTGGGGCAGCATGAAAACAGAGAAAAAGCTTACAATGTGGTGAAGGTTAGTGGAAAACCTGGAAGTTTATTTAAAAATGCAGTGAATAACTAAAAAAGCAGCAAGGGAGAAAGATGAAATATGAGAGCAAGCTAGCTAGTGGTATGAACGAAGGTCGCAAGAGTTTTTTTTAGATGCCTAAAAATTAGAAGCAAGAATGGACATTGGATCACTGGAAAATGAGGTGGGATAAATAGGAATCAGGAACAAAGAAATGTCAGGGCAAAAGAACTGGTACTTTACATCAGTTTTCACAGTGGAAGACACCAGCAGCATATCAGAACTTCAAGAGAGTCAGGGGGCAGAGGTGAGTGTCGTGACCATTACTGAGGGGAAGCTACTGGGGAAGCTGAAAGGTCTGAAGGTGGATAAGTCATCCAGACCAGATGGACAACACTCCAGTGTTCTGAAGGAGATAGCTGAAGAGTCTTAGAGGCGTTGGTGATAATATTTCAGGAATCACTGGAATCAGGGAGGATGACAGAGGATTGAAAAATGGCAAATGTAACACCCCTGAGTAAGAAAGGAGGGAGGCAGAAGACAGGAAACTATAGGCTGGCTGGCCTGATCTTGATCATTGGTTACATCTAAGAGTCCATTATTAAAGATGAGATTGAACAGTGCTTGGAAATACATGATGAAATAGTCATATCAACATGGCTTCATTTAAGAGTGGTTATGCCTGGCAAATCTGTTAGAATTCTTTGAAGAGCTAATGACCAAGTTAGACAAAAGAGATCTGATCTGTTTGGATTTCCAGAGGGCTTTTGACAAGGTGCTGCACAGGAGGTTGCTAAATAAGGTAAGAGCCCATAGTGTTAGGGGCAAGGTACTGGTGTGGAGTAAATGATTGACTGACTGGCAGAAGGCAGAGAGTCGGGGTGGTAAAAGGATCTTTTTCAGGATGGCAGTTGCTGACTATTGGTGCTTCGCAGGGGTCTGTGTTGGGACTATATTTATACATGTTGTACAATAGTGATCTGGATGAAGGAGCTGAGGGCATTGCTGCTCAGTTTGCAGATGAGGAGCAGACAAGGTTGAGGAACCAGTGAGACTGTGGAAGGATTTTGACAGGTGGGGAAAAGTGGCAGATGGAATACAAAGTGGGAAAGTGTGAGGACCTGCACTTTGAGGAAGAATGGTGGCATGAACATTTTTGAATGGGGAAAGGCTTCAGAAATCTGAAGCGCAAAGGGATTTGAGAGTTCCTAGTTCAGGAATTTCTTAAGATTGGCATGCAGATTCATTTGGCAGTTAGGAAGACAAATGGAATAGGTAAAAACAATGACTGCAGATGCTGGAAACCAGATTCTGGATTAGTGGGGCTGGAAGAGCACAGCAGTTCAGGCAGCATCCAAAGCTACTTGGATACTGCCTGAACTGCTGTGCTCTTCCAGCACCACTAATCCAGACAAATGGAATATTAACATTCATTTCAAGAGAGCTAGAATACGAGAGTGGAGATGTATTGCTGAAGCTGTATAAAGATTGACTGTACCCTGCAGCACCATAGGGAATTGGAGGCTGTCACAACACATACCAGAGATATTAGAATGAAGAGAGACCCAGGCACCAGTGAGTTTTGGGGATGTCAGGTGCAAGTGGCTAGGACGTGGAACCAGCTGGAAGGGCAGGGGTGTGGAGCTCAGTGGGCCCTTCCCTTCCTAATACTAGCCCCCTCAATCAGTCACTGAATGTGTTTGAACAAGGGACATTCTCCTTGTTCAAAGTCCCCACTCAGCACTGGAATTATACCACTGGTGGTGTCTCATGCCTTTAAATGGACTGTCCCTGGGCCTTCCAGCTATGGTTTTAATTGGGCTGGGGGTAGGAAGTTGGTGATGTTTTCCGTCTCGAGCCCTGCACCATCCCACTCAATTAAATGCTCTATTGCCAAGGAAAAAGTGAGGACTGACGACGCTGGAGAGTCAGAGTCGAAAAGTGTGGGTGTTGGAAAAAGCACAGCAGGTCAGGGCAGCATTCGAGGAGGAGGAGAGTCGACCCTTCATCAGGAAGAGCTAATGCCTGAAATGTCGACTCTCCTGCTCTTCGGACGCAGTCTGACCTGCTGTGCTTTTTCCAGTGTCATGCTTTTCGACTCTAATTCTCCGTTGCCATCAAAGTCATCACGGGTCACGGCAGAATATTTTGCCCCTAATCTCAGTGACAATGACCAGACTGTCATTAAGGCCCATCCTATCCATTAATATCCTTTCAATATTGTGATATTCTCACCTGGTCTGGTTCGTACAGTCGGTTCAGCTATAATGTGCGTTTTTTTTTCAACACAAACTGGCTATAACGCGATTGAAGAATTTGGACCATTATTTGTAGAACGTGAACTTTTCTTACTTGTATTAGCTAGAACATAATTTCAGTCCCATTGGTTTAAATGGTACTGCTATTATGCGATTTTCTTATAACATGGGATCGCACGCTAGCAGAACTATCCCGTTACATCAGAACAGACTGTATGTGACTACAGCAATGTTGATTCGTAATTGTCTTCTGAAAAGGCATAACAAGCTACTTCATTTCTATTCAAGGTAGCCGCTAATCACCAATTAGTGGCGGGCAGTAAATAGTGGCTATATCTGCAATATCCATGTTGGTGAATAAAATATTGTGTCCTGTCCTTTATGTGCAGAAATACTTCACTCTTGTCTCTCTTATGAAGGTGATGCCCTTTTATTCTGGACAATCCCACCAGGTTTCTCTGTAATGACCTCATAACCCCTTCAATCATTTTATACAGCTCAACTGGATCATGCCTGAAACTTCTAAACTCAAGTGAATACAAACATTATCTATGCAACCTAACATTATAATTTTAATGATTTTAGCTCTTGAATTCTGGTGAATCTTTGCTGCACCTTCTCCAGGGTTAATATGTCTTTCCTGAGGTCAGAGGTGAGCTCTGTACTGTAAATGGAGCCTGAACAGCAGCAAGTACAAAGTAACACATTTACCTCTCCTCATTCTAGCCCCCTTGAGTTAACGATCCCCATTCCGTTAGTCTCTAATGTCGTGCCCCTGTTTACCACTTTCCACTAATTTACTTTGGCTCCTAATTCACCTTATTTCTCCACAAGTTTGTCTTTCTGTCTAATTACAAAATACTGTGGCCTATCTTTCTTAGATACTGCATGACCTCACGCTGTACCAGACTGAAGCATATCCACCCAGGAAACCTTTGGAACTCTCTCTTGAAGTGAGTAGTCAAATGCTTTCAGATATATTGCAAGCAAACAGAATTTTTTTCAAACCAACCACACACCATTAAAACCCTCCAACGGACCTTGCTTTATATACCTTTCAATGATTCTGTTTTAACCAATCTGTTTAGATATATCATGATTCTTGAACCCAGACTTTCTAGCCCAGAGGTAGGAACACTGTCACTGTGTCACAAGAACCACTAGATATCTCTAATCATCCTGTTTACAGATGTTCTGACACACAACCAGGGCAGGTAAGATTTGAACCAAAGTTTTCTGCATCAGAGGTAGGAGCACTATCACTTCACTACAAGTGCCCTTCATTAACACATCTCCAATCAAAAGTTTCTGAATAGCCTTACATAATCAATAGACCCATCATCATTGAGTCTGAGAGGTTTAGGTGCATTAGTCAGGGGAAATACAGAGTAATATGGTAGGGGAATAGGTCTGGGTAGGATACTCTTCGGAGGGTCGGTGTTGACTTGTTGGGCCAAATGGCCTGTTTCCACACTGTAGGGATTCTATGACTCTTAATTATATCTCATCCCATTCTTTTAAACTCCAGGGAGCCTTTTGGAACCAAAATGGGAGTGACAATAAGGTGGTTTTCTGCATTGGTGTCACGTGTTTGGGTGACTGTTAATGTTTTATTTCAATTGCTCCAATTGGGTGAGATTTTTGCTCTTCTCCTGACCTCGCTGGAAAACGGACTTTTCCAAGAGTCTGACAAAAGAATGAAGCAACAGCACAGAAAACCATAGAAAGACA